>NC_140770.1:108849217-110332928 GCF_044657685.1 Stegodyphus dumicola | reverse complement strand
TGCCGCTTGACCCAAGAGGCTTCTGCCTATACATTTGAACCAATTAAGCGCTTGGCCACTCAAAGCGCTGGTAGCTAAGGTGACTTTCTGGAACTCATGGACTGGATACAGCATGAAGTGGTCGTCCAATTTTTCCAAAAAACTGGTTACCGGTGAGTTTCCATTAAATGTTGCTTCTGGTTTCATCGATGCGCGCATAGTCTGTACGATGTACCCAAATCCTTCCAGGGCGACAGCTGGCATTTCTGGATCCTGAGCCGCTTCTGGAGTCACCACAGGTTCTTCTTGAAATTCGGCCATGGTTATTCTTCTTCATCGGGCGCCACTATCAGGACTTGCGTTCCTCTTTACTTGCTTTGGAAACATGAACTGTCCTGACTCGGAAAAGGGAGCTTACTCAAGCTATGTTCAATAAATTGTGAAGTAGACAATACACACAGGAAGAGTGTACAAAACCCTTTATTTTTCTATCTTTACAGCGATTTCCGGAACTTCGGAATACAGAGACCAACCACTTGTGGTCTGAACGTAAGAATATAAAAATACTAACTAAAACTAACTTTGGATTAATATACAAGTGCCTAATTTCAAGATTGGCCGTTATTTAACAAAATCCGTATGTAGTACAGAAAGCTGCTAAAACTACGATACGTTTAAGATTATCAAGAGGATTAAACCTCTGGCCTTGAAGGCAACCAGCAACCGAGTAAAACTACTATGGCAAGCGGCCTGCTTCTAATAACTCCTTCCTCTCTCTTGCTTGGCAAAAAGCCACAACTTAAGTACTTGGCGTTAGCAAGACAAATTTGCATAAATAAGTTAAAGCTTTTAATTCTGGCCGGAAGTAGAAAATAAGAAGTGATAGTAAAGATTTAAAACAAAATAAACGTTGGTAAAACTTAGGATTCTTACAACATTAATTTATTCATTTGGGTTTTTCCTTCGATTAAATTCCAGAACGAACTCTTCTGGAATAGCATTTAACAACACAGGTATTATCAGGTTCAATGTTCCTTCTAACCTTCTTCGGGAACATACAAGGACCTGACTCGGAACAGAGAGCTTACTAAAGCTATGTTCACTAATTGTGGTAAGTAGACAGGATACAGACGAAGGGTATACAAAACCCTTTATTTTTCTCTATATACAATAACTTCCGTACTTCGGAATACACTGACCCTCCACTCGGGGTCTAACGTAAAAAAGTATAAAAATAAAACTAAACTCTAATTTAACTTTAGAATAATACACGTGGAAGATTGGCCTTATAATAACAGGAAGCGTATGTAGCACAGAGACTGTGAACACTACAATACGTTTAATTTATCAAGAGGATTAAAACCTCTGGCCTGGAAGGCAAATAGCAACTGCGTAACTTCTAAGGTAAGCGGCCTGCGTTGACTTACTGCTTCCTCCCTTTCGCTTGGCAAAAAGGCCACACTTAAATACTTGGCGTTCGCCAGACAAACTTTGCATAAAAACCTTCACGCTTATAATTCTGGCCGGAAGTAGAAAATAAGAAGTGATAGTAAAGATTTAAAATAAAATAAACGTTAGTAAAACTTAAGATCCTTACATACTTCCCGCCAGAGTTAATTAGTTTGAAACTGAGGTCTAAAACGACCTTGTTGAAAACTTTTAGCTCTAGAATCTAACGCGAGGCCAACCTTTTACAACCATAACTTCGTTAGAAACTAGAAAATTTAAAAGAAAGAAATTTGTTACAATAGCAGCTCCCAGGATATACAACAATCTTTTTTTCATCTGTACTGCATCTAAACAGGAGCTTTATTCAATTCTGGTTCCTTCCAGAGATCTGGAAGGAAAACTAGTTTAATGAAATGTTACACAATGACATTGCAAATAACATATAGAATATACTTCTCTTAACATTCTTATTTCATTCATGACTATTTTAATTATCTCTCCCCGTGCTCTCTGACATGTGTTGTAAAAGAACACCAAACACGAATGTGTTTCTGTCTACTTGTGCCACACTTCCTCCTACAATCAAAACACTAACGTGTTAAAATTCAACATAACGAG
Organism: Stegodyphus dumicola; assembly: GCF_044657685.1. Taxonomy (NCBI): domain Eukaryota; kingdom Metazoa; phylum Arthropoda; class Arachnida; order Araneae; family Eresidae; genus Stegodyphus; species Stegodyphus dumicola. Next base: position 110,330,882 of record NC_140770.1, on the reverse strand, counting down.
ACCTCTTAACACACCCTACTTTCAACTCTAAACCCTGAGGTACTATTCTAAAAGTGGCTAACTCTAAAGTGTAGCGTCAGAGAGCCTAACTACATCATTCAACCTTTACCACATATTCGCCATGATTTAATCTTTACAGTCACACGAATAACAAATTTTTAACATTACTTTCACTTTTACCATATCACGGTATTTCTTAACATTTAAAATAACAGTTCACATGTATATAAGAACATATCAACATGCCGTTAATTTTACACATTTGAAAACATACATTAGTAGTACATTGTTAACTTCTATTCTTTTCAAAGCAAGTGCCAATTCTTTCTACATTGAAATAATACTACATTTCAAAAAGTCTTTCAGACTAAAACTTCTTTCTTGCTAGAATGTTTTAAATAAAATTTATACAATAACTTTTTACAATATTTAAGTCTTTACACAACGCTATTATACATCAACTTTAGTTTTACGCACGAGTAATTTAAAAACATAATACGAAAATCGGTCACAACTCATTTCTCGCCCTTTTGGCGATAAAGGTAGACCTCGCATGAGGTAAAACTTCTTGAAATCTGCCACTTGCAGTAAGAATGAAAGATTAACTTAAGTTTGCAAAGTAACATAAAATTTTACTTATCTTTGAAATATTCGGACATCCTTTTCTGGGCCCAGTCTTTAAAGGTACTGCAGATTGTAGCTTGGTTTATCCTCCTTCTTGTACGGGCTCGCCCTTCAGTGCTTTCCTCTGGAAGCTTCCTTTTCTCACCAGTACGGCCACCCTTGAATACTTTCCTTTTCTCCTCTGCTTGTGGTCTTTGCCGTTTGATGGCAGCTCGTCTTGGCGGAACCGGGAAACTTCTGTCGTGATCCTGCTTGGACCTCGTTGTTGGCCGTTCAAATTTTTCTTGTACTTTTTCCTCCGCCGCTGATGGCCCTTCCGCAGTTCGGCGACTTTTGCTGCGGAGAGTTCTGTCGGATGAGTAGATCTTCCGTTTTAAAGCCGGGTTATAGTTGCCGTCATTTCTCCTGGTCCTCTTCACATACGTCGTCCTTCTCCCTTCTTCATTCTGGGGGTGTTCGTGAACTCTGTTTTCTGGACGGTGGAACGGCTTCTTTTTCTTGTTACCTTCCATTTTTCCGCGGGGCAATTTTCTTTTCACTTGCTTCTGTCTCTCATTGGCTTGCCCTTGTACTTGTCGTTTTTTCACCTCTGGAACTTGTACCTGCGGTGTCTGCCGTGCCGGATCCTGCAAAAGATCTGAAAAGATTTGCATTTTATTACGATCGAAGTAGGGCTTGATTTGATCAATGTTTGCGGAACAGGTTTCACCATTTCTGGCTTTTAACCCTACAACAGCGTGAGTTATTTTTTCTATAACATATGGTCCTTCAAATCGTGGAAAAAATTTGGCAGTTTTATCTTCTGGTGCTGAAGAAAGTGAATGCTTAATTTTTAAAACTTCATCCCCTACTTTATAAGTTACTCCCGTCGTTTCATATCATAATAGAGCTTCTGTTTTCTTTGTGCTACTTCAGTGTTCTTTTTTGCTTCTTTATTTAATTTTTCTATATCGCCCATTTTAAATTCTGGGACTCTTTGTTGAACATAAAATAATTTATCTAACGGCGTTATAATCTTTCTGTCTAAAAATAACTCAGCAGGAGTTTTTTTTGCCCGTCGTATCATGTTTTGCGGTCCTAAGGGCGAAAGCTAATTCATTGACATAGTTATCCCAGCTTTTATGAAAATTTTTAACATAACTACGGATAATTTTCACTTTATTTCTATTGACCCGTTCCGCTATATTTGATTGCGGCCGATACGGGACCATCTTTAAATGACGTATGCCCAGTTTTTGGCACATGTCTTCAAATATATTACTTACAAATTGAGGACAATTATCCGACATAACTTTTAGGGACGCCTCGTATTTTAAAATATATTTATTTAAAATAGAATCAGTAACTAAGTTCGCGGAGGCTCGTTTTTAGGGAACAATTTCGGTCCACTTACTATCAACCATAACAAGGAGATACCGACTTTTATTTAACTGACTTTTTGGGAAAGGGCCCAATAAATCGATGCCAATTATTTCATTTGGAAATTCCGATTTAATACTATTTAGAAACCCGGCCGGGCGGAAATTAATATAATTAACTGCTTGACATGTTGGGCAGGAATGGACATACGCCCTTGTTAACTTTTGCAGCTCAGGAAAATAAACTGCTTCGCGTACGCGTTGGATGGTTTTTCGAATACCAGCATGAGAAGCTAAAGGGTGTCGTGTAACTTCTGCAGTATGTTTAATCTAAGACTAGCTGGGATAACAGGTCGAAATTCGTTGTTGGAATTCGTAGTTTTTGTATAAAATAATAGACCATCTATTAGTTCGTAATGGGCCGCCCTATTTCTTATCGCCACAATATCTTGGTGGCTAAAATTTTCAGGATCCTTTAAATAATCATAAATATTTTTAAATTCAGGATCCTTACCCAGTTCGGTTATTACAGTTTCTCGGGAATGTATCGTACATGCTGTGAGCATTGCCACCTTTACAGTATTACCTTCTTCATCTATTTTTATTCTGGATAGGGCATCTGCTACGATATTTTCCTTTCCGGGGGTGTGCTTAATTACCAGATTATACTCTTGTAACTTGAGTGCCCATCTTATTAATCTTGGAGATAAGTTTTTCCCTGAGTACAATCTAGTTACCGCCGCATGATCAGAATACACTGTTATTGGCGCCTTTCCAAAATAGACTCGGAACTTTTGCACTGCGAACAGAACTGCAAGTGCCTCTCTCTCAGTCGCGGAATAATTTCTTTGTGTTTGATTTAAAGTTCTACTATAAAATGCCACGGCCTGCTGATTTTGCGAAAGTACCGCTCCTACCGCATAATCCGAAGCATCCGCTGAAATTTCTAAATTCTCATCGTTTTCAGGAAATTTCAAAACAGGGGCTTGCGTTAATGCTTGCTTTAATTTTTCGAAAGCAGAAGCTTTTAGAAGCTTCGGCCGTCCACGAGAATCTTGCCTTTTTCCTTTTTAATTTTAACAATGGTTCAGCAATAGCTGCAAAATCTTTTATAAAGGACCTATAATATGAACAGAGTCCTAGAAAAGAAGAGAGCTTCTTCGCCGTATTTGGCGGCGGATACTTTTGCACAGCGATTATTTTTGATTCGTCCGTATAGATTCCTTTCTGAGATATTTTGTAACCTAAGTATTTTAATTCAGGGGCTGCAAATTTGCACTTTTCGACATTAACTTTTAGACCGGCCTCATTTAATAATGAAAACACCTGTCTTAAATCCTGTACATGTTGGTCCAGATTATCACTATTAATAATGATATCGTCTAAATAGATAAATGTGGTCTTTCCTAGAACAGGCCTTAGCACAATGTCCATACATCGCCGAAATGTTGCCGGTGCTCCTGAAAGGCCAATCGGCATACGCAAGAATGCGTAAGTGCCAGACTTGGTTATAAAAGCAGTCTTAGGCACATCTTCTGGTTTAACTCCTATTTGAAAATAACCAATCGTTAAGTCTAACGTAGTCATATATTTCGTAGAAGTTATGTTCCTTAAAATTTCTTCAATAATAGGTAACGGATATACCGGATATTTAGTCATGGAGTTTAATTTACGATAGTCAATTGCAAAACGCCACCTTTTTCGGATGTGTTACCGGATAGTCATTATTTTTCTTACATAACACAACCGGGCTAGCATAACTACTTGAGATGGGCGTTATGATCTTTTTACGTAACATATCTCGAATGTGCCACTCTATAATTTTTTCTTTATTCTTATGATACCGATATGGTTTGTGGCGAACTGGCAGTGAATCTCCGGTGTCGATACTATGGTTAGTAACTTGAGTAAATCCGGGAATATCACTAAATAACGAAGCAAATTCACTTACCACTTGTCGAATTTTTTGTTGCTCTACCTTAGGCAGGTGGTCGAGGTTTAATGTGGGTGGTTCTCTTTTCTTCTTACCGAACTGGTTGCATGGTCAGCTTAAGGGACGCTTGGTTGAAATCCAGCGTTGCTTCTGCCTCTGAAAGAAAATCTATCCGTAAAATGACATGTGCTTGTAAATTTTTTATGATAAAAAACATGATCTTTACTTGCTCGTTCTTGATGCGAATATATAATGGTATTTTACCTATGCATTTGCATCTTTCTCCCTGCGCAGCTAACACTGTCGTATTATCCGAATTATATATGCGCTATCTACGGAAGTACTTCCTAAAAAAATCTTCTGCCACACAGGAACACCGCGCGCCTGTATCCAGGAGTGCGGTGGCTGGGATGTTGTTCACCAAAACTTCAATCTTTGGAAGAGTCAAATTTTTCACAATAACTGTATTTAACTTGAAGGAAGAGGGGTTTTCTTGGCCTTCGGATTTCCGCACCCTCCCGCCAGCAGAAATCCGTTTTAGTTTAAATTTTCTTTCTTCCTTTCCATGACTTCCTTCTTTTTCCGCTAGCCTTCAGACTTTTTTTCTGGCTTACTATTGAACTGTCGACGTTCGCCGGTTGTTTTTGGATACTCAGGTTTCCTTGCCCACTGATTCGATTTGCTTCCGTAGCCGTGTTCTTGCCTTTGCTGTGGTCTTGGCACACCAAATTGGCTTCGTTGCTCATACTGGCGTCTTCTTTCAATGTCCGCCGTTCTTCTACTTTCAAACTGGATTAGTAGCTCAAATAACTTTTCCAGTGTAGTCGGATTCCTTAATTCAATAAAGTCTTGTTCTTGAAGAAGTAACCTCGGCAAAATCACTTGGATTATCTCAGGATCCGGACGGCTTCCATACAAGAGTTTAAAGACGTGAATTTTTCTTAAAATAAAGGTGGAAAGATTTTCGATTCGCTGCTGGTATATGCTGAAGAGTTCCGCTTCTAACTTTGAACGATTTCTTACGGCAGGGAAGGCTTTTACTAAGGCAGTCTTGAAATTTTCGTAAGTTTAGGTGGGACTTGCCGCTTGACCCAAGAGGCTTCTGCCTATACATTTGAACCAATTAAGCGCTTGGCCACTCAAAGCGCTGGTAGCTAAGGTGACTTTCTGGAACTCATGGACTGGATACAGCATGAAGTGGTCGTCCAATTTTTCCAAAAAACTGGTTACCGGTGAGTTTCCATTAAATGTTGCTTCTGGTTTCATCGATGCGCGCATAGTCTGTACGATGTACCCAAATCCTTCCAGGGCGACAGCTGGCATTTCTGGATCCTGAGCCGCTTCTGGAGTCACCACAGGTTCTTCTTGAAATTCGGCCATGGTTATTCTTCTTCATCGGGCGCCACTATCAGGACTTGCGTTCCTCTTTACTTGCTTTGGAAACATGAACTGTCCTGACTCGGAAAAGGGAGCTTACTCAAGCTATGTTCAATAAATTGTGAAGTAGACAATACACACAGGAAGAGTGTACAAAACCCTTTATTTTTCTATCTTTACAGCGATTTCCGGAACTTCGGAATACAGAGACCAACCACTTGTGGTCTGAACGTAAGAATATAAAAATACTAACTAAAACTAACTTTGGATTAATATACAAGTGCCTAATTTCAAGATTGGCCGTTATTTAACAAAATCCGTATGTAGTACAGAAAGCTGCTAAAACTACGATACGTTTAAGATTATCAAGAGGATTAAACCTCTGGCCTTGAAGGCAACCAGCAACCGAGTAAAACTACTATGGCAAGCGGCCTGCTTCTAATAACTCCTTCCTCTCTCTTGCTTGGCAAAAAGCCACAACTTAAGTACTTGGCGTTAGCAAGACAAATTTGCATAAATAAGTTAAAGCTTTTAATTCTGGCCGGAAGTAGAAAATAAGAAGTGATAGTAAAGATTTAAAACAAAATAAACGTTGGTAAAACTTAGGATTCTTACAACATTAATTTATTCATTTGGGTTTTTCCTTCGATTAAATTCCAGAACGAACTCTTCTGGAATAGCATTTAACAACACAGGTATTATCAGGTTCAATGTTCCTTCTAACCTTCTTCGGGAACATACAAGGACCTGACTCGGAACAGAGAGCTTACTAAAGCTATGTTCACTAATTGTGGTAAGTAGACAGGATACAGACGAAGGGTATACAAAACCCTTTATTTTTCTCTATATACAATAACTTCCGTACTTCGGAATACACTGACCCTCCACTCGGGGTCTAACGTAAAAAAGTATAAAAATAAAACTAAACTCTAATTTAACTTTAGAATAATACACGTGGAAGATTGGCCTTATAATAACAGGAAGCGTATGTAGCACAGAGACTGTGAACACTACAATACGTTTAATTTATCAAGAGGATTAAAACCTCTGGCCTGGAAGGCAAATAGCAACTGCGTAACTTCTAAGGTAAGCGGCCTGCGTTGACTTACTGCTTCCTCCCTTTCGCTTGGCAAAAAGGCCACACTTAAATACTTGGCGTTCGCCAGACAAACTTTGCATAAAAACCTTCACGCTTATAATTCTGGCCGGAAGTAGAAAATAAGAAGTGATAGTAAAGATTTAAAATAAAATAAACGTTAGTAAAACTTAAGATCCTTACATACTTCCCGCCAGAGTTAATTAGTTTGAAACTGAGGTCTAAAACGACCTTGTTGAAAACTTTTAGCTCTAGAATCTAACGCGAGGCCAACCTTTTACAACCATAACTTCGTTAGAAACTAGAAAATTTAAAAGAAAGAAATTTGTTACAATAGCAGCTCCCAGGATATACAACAATCTTTTTTTCATCTGTACTGCATCTAAACAGGAGCTTTATTCAATTCTGGTTCCTTCCAGAGATCTGGAAGGAAAACTAGTTTAATGAAATGTTACACAATGACATTGCAAATAACATATAGAATATACTTCTCTTAACATTCTTATTTCATTCATGACTATTTTAATTATCTCTCCCCGTGCTCTCTGACATGTGTTGTAAAAGAACACCAAACACGAATGTGTTTCTGTCTACTTGTGCCACACTTCCTCCTACAATCAAAACACTAACGTGTTAAAATTCAACATAACGAGACCTCTTAACACACCCTACTTTCAACTCTAAACCCTGAGGTACTATTCTAAAAGTGGCTAACTCTAAAGTGTAGCGTCAGAGAGCCTAACTACATCATTCAACCTTTACCACATATTCGCCATGATTTAATCTTTACAGTCACACGAATAACAAATTTTTAACATTACTTTCACTTTTACCATATCACGGTATTTCTTAACATTTAAAATAACAGTTCACATGTATATAAGAACATATCAACATGCCGTTAATTTTACACATTTGAAAACATACATTAGTAGTACATTGTTAACTTCTATTCTTTTCAAAGCAAGTGCCAATTCTTTCTACATTGAAATAATACTACATTTCAAAAAGTCTTTCAGACTAAAACTTCTTTCTTGCTAGAATGTTTTAAATAAAATTTATACAATAACTTTTTACAATATTTAAGTCTTTACACAACGCTATTATACATCAACTTTAGTTTTACGCACGAGTAATTTAAAAACATAATACGAAAATCGGTCACAACTCATTTCTCGCCCTTTTGGCGATAAAGGTAGACCTCGCATGAGGTAAAACTTCTTGAAATCTGCCACTTGCAGTAAGAATGAAAGATTAACTTAAGTTTGCAAAGTAACATAAAATTTTACTTATCTTTGAAATATTCGGACATCCTTTTCTGGGCCCAGTCTTTAAAGGTACTGCAGATTGTAGCTTGGTTTATCCTCCTTCTTGTACGGGCTCGCCCTTCAGTGCTTTCCTCTGGAAGCTTCCTTTTCTCACCAGTACGGCCACCCTTGAATACTTTCCTTTTCTCCTCTGCTTGTGGTCTTTGCCGTTTGATGGCAGCTCGTCTTGGCGGAACCGGGAAACTTCTGTCGTGATCCTGCTTGGACCTCGTTGTTGGCCGTTCAAATTTTTCTTGTACTTTTTCCTCCGCCGCTGATGGCCCTTCCGCAGTTCGGCGACTTTTGCTGCGGAGAGTTCTGTCGGATGAGTAGATCTTCCGTTTTAAAGCCGGGTTATAGTTGCCGTCATTTCTCCTGGTCCTCTTCACATACGTCGTCCTTCTCCCTTCTTCATTCTGGGGGTGTTCGTGAACTCTGTTTTCTGGACGGTGGAACGGCTTCTTTTTCTTGTTACCTTCCATTTTTCCGCGGGGCAATTTTCTTTTCACTTGCTTCTGTCTCTCATTGGCTTGCCCTTGTACTTGTCGTTTTTTCACCTCTGGAACTTGTACCTGCGGTGTCTGCCGTGCCGGATCCTGCAAAAGATCTGAAAAGATTTGCATTTTATTACGATCGAAGTAGGGCTTGATTTGATCAATGTTTGCGGAACAGGTTTCACCATTTCTGGCTTTTAACCCTACAACAGCGTGAGTTATTTTTTCTATAACATATGGTCCTTCAAATCGTGGAAAAAATTTGGCAGTTTTATCTTCTGGTGCTGAAGAAAGTGAATGCTTAATTTTTAAAACTTCATCCCCTACTTTATAAGTTACTCCCGTCGTTTCATATCATAATAGAGCTTCTGTTTTCTTTGTGCTACTTCAGTGTTCTTTTTTGCTTCTTTATTTAATTTTTCTATATCGCCCATTTTAAATTCTGGGACTCTTTGTTGAACATAAAATAATTTATCTAACGGCGTTATAATCTTTCTGTCTAAAAATAACTCAGCAGGAGTTTTTTTTGCCCGTCGTATCATGTTTTGCGGTCCTAAGGGCGAAAGCTAATTCATTGACATAGTTATCCCAGCTTTTATGAAAATTTTTAACATAACTACGGATAATTTTCACTTTATTTCTATTGACCCGTTCCGCTATATTTGATTGCGGCCGATACGGGACCATCTTTAAATGACGTATGCCCAGTTTTTGGCACATGTCTTCAAATATATTACTTACAAATTGAGGACAATTATCCGACATAACTTTTAGGGACGCCTCGTATTTTAAAATATATTTATTTAAAATAGAATCAGTAACTAAGTTCGCGGAGGCTCGTTTTTAGGGAACAATTTCGGTCCACTTACTATCAACCATAACAAGGAGATACCGACTTTTATTTAACTGACTTTTTGGGAAAGGGCCCAATAAATCGATGCCAATTATTTCATTTGGAAATTCCGATTTAATACTATTTAGAAACCCGGCCGGGCGGAAATTAATATAATTAACTGCTTGACATGTTGGGCAGGAATGGACATACGCCCTTGTTAACTTTTGCAGCTCAGGAAAATAAACTGCTTCGCGTACGCGTTGGATGGTTTTTCGAATACCAGCATGAGAAGCTAAAGGGTGTCGTGTAACTTCTGCAGTATGTTTAATCTAAGACTAGCTGGGATAACAGGTCGAAATTCGTTGTTGGAATTCGTAGTTTTTGTATAAAATAATAGACCATCTATTAGTTCGTAATGGGCCGCCCTATTTCTTATCGCCACAATATCTTGGTGGCTAAAATTTTCAGGATCCTTTAAATAATCATAAATATTTTTAAATTCAGGATCCTTACCCAGTTCGGTTATTACAGTTTCTCGGGAATGTATCGTACATGCTGTGAGCATTGCCACCTTTACAGTATTACCTTCTTCATCTATTTTTATTCTGGATAGGGCATCTGCTACGATATTTTCCTTTCCGGGGGTGTGCTTAATTACCAGATTATACTCTTGTAACTTGAGTGCCCATCTTATTAATCTTGGAGATAAGTTTTTCCCTGAGTACAATCTAGTTACCGCCGCATGATCAGAATACACTGTTATTGGCGCCTTTCCAAAATAAACTCGGAACTTTTGCACTGCGAACAGAACTGCAAGTGCCTCTCTCTCAGTCGCGGAATAATTTCTTTGTGTTTGATTTAAAGTTCTACTATAAAATGCCACGGCCTGCTGATTTTGCGAAAGTACCGCTCCTACCGCATAATCCGAAGCATCCGCTGAAATTTCTAAATTCTCATCGTTTTCAGGAAATTTCAAAACAGGGGCTTGCGTTAATGCTTGCTTTAATTTTTCGAAAGCAGAAGCTTTTAGAAGCTTCGGCCGTCCACGAGAATCTTGCCTTTTTCCTTTTTAATTTTAACAATGGTTCAGCAATAGCTGCAAAATCTTTTATAAAGGACCTATAATATGAACAGAGTCCTAGAAAAGAAGAGAGCTTCTTCGCCGTATTTGGCGGCGGATACTTTTGCACAGCGATTATTTTTGATTCGTCCGTATAGATTCCTTTCTGAGATATTTTGTAACCTAAGTATTTTAATTCAGGGGCTGCAAATTTGCACTTTTCGACATTAACTTTTAGACCGGCCTCATTTAATAATGAAAACACCTGTCTTAAATCCTGTACATGTTGGTCCAGATTATCACTATTAATAATGATATCGTCTAAATAGATAAATGTGGTCTTTCCTAGAACAGGCCTTAGCACAATGTCCATACATCGCCGAAATGTTGCCGGTGCTCCTGAAAGGCCAATCGGCATACGCAAGAATGCGTAAGTGCCAGACTTGGTTATAAAAGCAGTCTTAGGCACATCTTCTGGTTTAACTCCTATTTGAAAATAACCAATCGTTAAGTCTAACGTAGTCATATATTTCGTAGAAGTTATGTTCCTTAAAATTTCTTCAATAATAGGTAACGGATATACCGGATATTTAGTCATGGAGTTTAATTTACGATAGTCAATTGCAAAACGCCACCTTTTTCGGATGTGTTACCGGATAGTCATTATTTTTCTTACATAACACAACCGGGCTAGCATAACTACTTGAGATGGGCGTTATGATCTTTTTACGTAACATATCTCGAATGTGCCACTCTATAATTTTTTCTTTATTCTTATGATACCGATATGGTTTGTGGCGAACTGGCAGTGAATCTCCGGTGTCGATACTATGGTTAGTAACTTGAGTAAATCCGGGAATATCACTAAATAACGAAGCAAATTCACTTACCACTTGTCGAATTTTTTGTTGCTCTACCTTAGGCAGGTGGTCGAGGTTTAATGTGGGTGGTTCTCTTTTCTTCTTACCGAACTGGTTGCATGGTCAGCTTAAGGGACGCTTGGTTGAAATCCAGCGTTGCTTCTGCCTCTGAAAGAAAATCTATCCGTAAAATGACATGTGCTTGTAAATTTTTTATGATAAAAAACATGATCTTTACTTGCTCGTTCTTGATGCGAATATATAATGGTATTTTACCTATGCATTTGCATCTTTCTCCCTGCGCAGCTAACACTGTCGTATTATCCGAATTATATATGCGCTATCTACGGAAGTACTTCCTAAAAAAATCTTCTGCCACACAGGAACACCGCGCGCCTGTATCCAGGAGTGCGGTGGCTGGGATGTTGTTCACCAAAACTTCAATCTTTGGAAGAGTCAAATTTTTCACAATAACTGTATTTAACTTGAAGGAAGAGGGGTTTTCTTGGCCTTCGGATTTCCGCACCCTCCCGCCAGCAGAAATCCGTTTTAGTTTAAATTTTCTTTCTTCCTTTCCATGACTTCCTTCTTTTTCCGCTAGCCTTCAGACTTTTTTTCTGGCTTACTATTGAACTGTCGACGTTCGCCGGTTGTTTTTGGATACTCAGGTTTCCTTGCCCACTGATTCGATTTGCTTCCGTAGCCGTGTTCTTGCCTTTGCTGTGGTCTTGGCACACCAAATTGGCTTCGTTGCTCATACTGGCGTCTTCTTTCAATGTCCGCCGTTCTTCTACTTTCAAACTGGATTAGTAGCTCAAATAACTTTTCCAGTGTAGTCGGATTCCTTAATTCAATAAAGTCTTGTTCTTGAAGAAGTAACCTCGGCAAAATCACTTGGATTATCTCAGGATCCGGACGGCTTCCATACAAGAGTTTAAAGACGTGAATTTTTCTTAAAATAAAGGTGGAAAGATTTTCGATTCGCTGCTGGTATATGCTGAAGAGTTCCGCTTCTAACTTTGAACGATTTCTTACGGCAGGGAAGGCTTTTACTAAGGCAGTCTTGAAATTTTCGTAAGTTTAGGTGGGACTTGCCGCTTGACCCAAGAGGCTTCTGCCTATACATTTGAACCAATTAAGCGCTTGGCCACTCAAAGCGCTGGTAGCTAAGGTGACTTTCTGGAACTCATGGACTGGATACAGCATGAAGTGGTCGTCCAATTTTTCCAAAAAACTGGTTACCGGTGAGTTTCCATTAAATGTTGCTTCTGGTTTCATCGATGCGCGCATAGTCTGTACGATGTACCCAAATCCTTCCAGGGCGACAGCTGGCATTTCTGGATCCTGAGCCGCTTCTGGAGTCACCACAGGTTCTTCTTGAAATTCGGCCATGGTTATTCTTCTTCATCGGGCGCCACTATCAGGACTTGCGTTCCTCTTTACTTGCTTTGGAAACATGAACTGTCCTGACTCGGAAAAGGGAGCTTACTCAAGCTATGTTCAATAAATTGTGAAGTAGACAATACACACAGGAAGAGTGTACAAAACCCTTTATTTTTCTATCTTTACAGCGATTTCCGGAACTTCGGAATACAGAGACCAACCACTTGTGGTCTGAACGTAAGAATATAAAAATACTAACTAAAACTAACTTTGGATTAATATACAAGTGCCTAATTTCAAGATTGGCCGTTATTTAACAAAATCCGTATGTAGTACAGAAAGCTGCTAAAACTACGATACGTTTAAGATTATCAAGAGGATTAAACCTCTGGCCTTGAAGGCAACCAGCAACCGAGTAAAACTACTATGGCAAGCGGCCTGCTTCTAATAACTCCTTCCTCTCTCTTGCTTGGCAAAAAGCCACAACTTAAGTACTTGGCGTTAGCAAGACAAATTTGCATAAATAAGTTAAAGCTTTTAATTCTGGCCGGAAGTAGAAAATAAGAAGTGATAGTAAAGATTTAAAACAAAATAAACGTTGGTAAAACTTAGGATTCTTACAACATTAATTTATTCATTTGGGTTTTTCCTTCGATTAAATTCCAGAACGAACTCTTCTGGAATAGCATTTAACAACACAGGTATTATCAGGTTCAATGTTCCTTCTAACCTTCTTCGGGAACATACAAGGACCTGACTCGGAACAGAGAGCTTACTAAAGCTATGTTCACTAATTGTGGTAAGTAGACAGGATACAGACGAAGGGTATACAAAACCCTTTATTTTTCTCTATATACAATAACTTCCGTACTTCGGAATACACTGACCCTCCACTCGGGGTCTAACGTAAAAAAGTATAAAAATAAAACTAAACTCTAATTTAACTTTAGAATAATACACGTGGAAGATTGGCCTTATAATAACAGGAAGCGTATGTAGCACAGAGACTGTGAACACTACAATACGTTTAATTTATCAAGAGGATTAAAACCTCTGGCCTGGAAGGCAAATAGCAACTGCGTAACTTCTAAGGTAAGCGGCCTGCGTTGACTTACTGCTTCCTCCCTTTCGCTTGGCAAAAAGGCCACACTTAAATACTTGGCGTTCGCCAGACAAACTTTGCATAAAAACCTTCACGCTTATAATTCTGGCCGGAAGTAGAAAATAAGAAGTGATAGTAAAGATTTAAAATAAAATAAACGTTAGTAAAACTTAAGATCCTTACATACTTCCCGCCAGAGTTAATTAGTTTGAAACTGAGGTCTAAAACGACCTTGTTGAAAACTTTTAGCTCTAGAATCTAACGCGAGGCCAACCTTTTACAACCATAACTTCGTTAGAAACTAGAAAATTTAAAAGAAAGAAATTTGTTACAATAGCAGCTCCCAGGATATACAACAATCTTTTTTTCATCTGTACTGCATCTAAACAGGAGCTTTATTCAATTCTGGTTCCTTCCAGAGATCTGGAAGGAAAACTAGTTTAATGAAATGTTACACAATGACATTGCAAATAACATATAGAATATACTTCTCTTAACATTCTTATTTCATTCATGACTATTTTAATTATCTCTCCCCGTGCTCTCTGACATGTGTTGTAAAAGAACACCAAACACGAATGTGTTTCTGTCTACTTGTGCCACACTTCCTCCTACAATCAAAACACTAACGTGTTAAAATTCAACATAACGAGACCTCTTAACACACCCTACTTTCAACTCTAAACCCTGAGGTACTATTCTAAAAGTGGCTAACTCTAAAGTGTAGCGTCAGAGAGCCTAACTACATCATTCAACCTTTACCACATATTCGCCATGATTTAATCTTTACAGTCACACGAATAACAAATTTTTAACATTACTTTCACTTTTACCATATCACGGTATTTCTTAACATTTAAAATAACAGTTCACATGTATATAAGAACATATCAACATGCCGTTAATTTTACACATTTGAAAACATACATTAGTAGTACATTGTTAACTTCTATTCTTTTCAAAGCAAGTGCCAATTCTTTCTACATTGAAATAATACTACATTTCAAAAAGTCTTTCAGACTAAAACTTCTTTCTTGCTAGAATGTTTTAAATAAAATTTATACAATAACTTTTTACAATATTTAAGTCTTTACACAACGCTATTATACATCAACTTTAGTTTTACGCACGAGTAATTTAAAAACATAATACGAAAATCGGTCACAACTCATTTCTCGCCCTTTTGGCGATAAAGGTAGACCTCGCATGAGGTAAAACTTCTTGAAATCTGCCACTTGCAGTAAGAATGAAAGATTAACTTAAGTTTGCAAAGTAACATAAAATTTTACTTATCTTTGAAATATTCGGACATCCTTTTCTGGGCCCAGTCTTTAAAGGTACTGCAGATTGTAGCTTGGTTTATCCTCCTTCTTGTACGGGCTCGCCCTTCAGTGCTTTCCTCTGGAAGCTTCCTTTTCTCACCAGTACGGCCACCCTTGAATACTTTCCTTTTCTCCTCTGCTTGTGGTCTTTGCCGTTTGATGGCAGCTCGTCTTGGCGGAACCGGGAAACTTCTGTCGTGATCCTGCTTGGACCTCGTTGTTGGCCGTTCAAATTTTTCTTGTACTTTTTCCTCCGCCGCTGATGGCCCTTCCGCAGTTCGGCGACTTTTGCTGCGGAGAGTTCTGTCGGATGAGTAGATCTTCCGTTTTAAAGCCGGGTTATAGTTGCCGTCATTTCTCCTGGTCCTCTTCACATACGTCGTCCTTCTCCCTTCTTCATTCTGGGGGTGTTCGTGAACTCTGTTTTCTGGACGGTGGAACGGCTTCTTTTTCTTGTTACCTTCCATTTTTCCGCGGGGCAATTTTCTTTTCACTTGCTTCTGTCTCTCATTGGCTTGCCCTTGTACTTGTCGTTTTTTCACCTCTGGAACTTGTACCTGCGGTGTCTGCCGTGCCGGATCCTGCAAAAGATCTGAAAAGATTTGCATTTTATTACGATCGAAGTAGGGCTTGATTTGATCAATGTTTGCGGAACAGGTTTCACCATTTCTGGCTTTTAACCCTACAACAGCGTGAGTTATTTTTTCTATAACATATGGTCCTTCAAATCGTGGAAAAAATTTGGCAGTTTTATCTTCTGGTGCTGAAGAAAGTGAATGCTTAATTTTTAAAACTTCATCCCCTACTTTATAAGTTACTCCCGTCGTTTCATATCATAATAGAGCTTCTGTTTTCTTTGTGCTACTTCAGTGTTCTTTTTTGCTTCTTTATTTAATTTTTCTATATCGCCCATTTTAAATTCTGGGACTCTTTGTTGAACATAAAATAATTTATCTAACGGCGTTATAATCTTTCTGTCTAAAAATAACTCAGCAGGAGTTTTTTTTGCCCGTCGTATCATGTTTTGCGGTCCTAAGGGCGAAAGCTAATTCATTGACATAGTTATCCCAGCTTTTATGAAAATTTTTAACATAACTACGGATAATTTTCACTTTATTTCTATTGACCCGTTCCGCTATATTTGATTGCGGCCGATACGGGACCATCTTTAAATGACGTATGCCCAGTTTTTGGCACATGTCTTCAAATATATTACTTACAAATTGAGGACAATTATCCGACATAACTTTTAGGGACGCCTCGTATTTTAAAATATATTTATTTAAAATAGAATCAGTAACTAAGTTCGCGGAGGCTCGTTTTTAGGGAACAATTTCGGTCCACTTACTATCAACCATAACAAGGAGATACCGACTTTTATTTAACTGACTTTTTGGGAAAGGGCCCAATAAATCGATGCCAATTATTTCATTTGGAAATTCCGATTTAATACTATTTAGAAACCCGGCCGGGCGGAAATTAATATAATTAACTGCTTGACATGTTGGGCAGGAATGGACATACGCCCTTGTTAACTTTTGCAGCTCAGGAAAATAAACTGCTTCGCGTACGCGTTGGATGGTTTTTCGAATACCAGCATGAGAAGCTAAAGGGTGTCGTGTAACTTCTGCAGTATGTTTAATCTAAGACTAGCTGGGATAACAGGTCGAAATTCGTTGTTGGAATTCGTAGTTTTTGTATAAAATAATAGACCATCTATTAGTTCGTAATGGGCCGCCCTATTTCTTATCGCCACAATATCTTGGTGGCTAAAATTTTCAGGATCCTTTAAATAATCATAAATATTTTTAAATTCAGGATCCTTACCCAGTTCGGTTATTACAGTTTCTCGGGAATGTATCGTACATGCTGTGAGCATTGCCACCTTTACAGTATTACCTTCTTCATCTATTTTTATTCTGGATAGGGCATCTGCTACGATATTTTCCTTTCCGGGGGTGTGCTTAATTACCAGATTATACTCTTGTAACTTGAGTGCCCATCTTATTAATCTTGGAGATAAGTTTTTCCCTGAGTACAATCTAGTTACCGCCGCATGATCAGAATACACTGTTATTGGCGCCTTTCCAAAATAGACTCGGAACTTTTGCACTGCGAACAGAACTGCAAGTGCCTCTCTCTCAGTCGCGGAATAATTTCTTTGTGTTTGATTTAAAGTTCTACTATAAAATGCCACGGCCTGCTGATTTTGCGAAAGTACCGCTCCTACCGCATAATCCGAAGCATCCGCTGAAATTTCTAAATTCTCATCGTTTTCAGGAAATTTCAAAACAGGGGCTTGCGTTAATGCTTGCTTTAATTTTTCGAAAGCAGAAGCTTTTAGAAGCTTCGGCCGTCCACGAGAATCTTGCCTTTTTCCTTTTTAATTTTAACAATGGTTCAGCAATAGCTGCAAAATCTTTTATAAAGGACCTATAATATGAACAGAGTCCTAGAAAAGAAGAGAGCTTCTTCGCCGTATTTGGCGGCGGATACTTTTGCACAGCGATTATTTTTGATTCGTCCGTATAGATTCCTTTCTGAGATATTTTGTAACCTAAGTATTTTAATTCAGGGGCTGCAAATTTGCACTTTTCGACATTAACTTTTAGACCGGCCTCATTTAATAATGAAAACACCTGTCTTAAATCCTGTACATGTTGGTCCAGATTATCACTATTAATAATGATATCGTCTAAATAGATAAATGTGGTCTTTCCTAGAACAGGCCTTAGCACAATGTCCATACATCGCTGAAATGTTGCCGGTGCTCCTGAAAGGCCAATCGGCATACGCAAGAATGCGTAAGTGCCAGACTTGGTTATAAAAGCAGTCTTAGGCACATCTTCTGGTTTAACTCCTATTTGAAAATAACCAATCGTTAAGTCTAACGTAGTCATATATTTCGTAGAAGTTATGTTCCTTAAAATTTCTTCAATAATAGGTAACGGATATACCGGATATTTAGTCATGGAGTTTAATTTACGATAGTCAATTGCAAAACGCCACCTTTTTCGGATGTGTTACCGGATAGTCATTATTTTTCTTACATAACACAACCGGGCTAGCATAACTACTTGAGATGGGCGTTATGATCTTTTTACGTAACATATCTCGAATGTGCCACTCTATAATTTTTTCTTTATTCTTATGATACCGATATGGTTTGTGGCGAACTGGCAGTGAATCTCCGGTGTCGATACTATGGTTAGTAACTTGAGTAAATCCGGGAATATCACTAAATAACGAAGCAAATTCACTTACCACTTGTCGAATTTTTTGTTGCTCTACCTTAGGCAGGTGGTCGAGGTTTAATGTGGGTGGTTCTCTTTTCTTCTTACCGAACTGGTTGCATGGTCAGCTTAAGGGACGCTTGGTTGAAATCCAGCGTTGCTTCTGCCTCTGAAAGAAAATCTATCCCTAAAATGACATGTGCTTGTAAATTTTTTATGATAAAAAACATGATCTTTACTTGCTCGTTCTTGATGCGAATATATAATGGTATTTTACCTATGCATTTGCATCTTTCTCCCTGCGCAGCTAACACTGTCGTATTATCCGAATTATATATGCGCTATCTACGGAAGTACTTCCTAAAAAAATCTTCTGCCACACAGGAACACCGCGCGCCTGTATCCAGGAGTGCGGTGGCTGGGATGTTGTTCACCAAAACTTCAATCTTTGGAAGAGTCAAATTTTTCACAATAACTGTATTTAACTTGAAGGAAGAGGGGTTTTCTTGGCCTTCGGATTTCCGCACCCTCCCGCCAGCAGAAATCCGTTTTAGTTTAAATTTTCTTTCTTTCTTTCCATGACTTCCTTCTTTTTCCGCTAGCCTTCAGACTTTTTTTCTGGCTTACTATTGAACTGTCGACGTTCGCCGGTTGTTTTTGGATACTCAGGTTTCCTTGCCCACTGATTCGATTTGCTTCCGTAGCCGTGTTCTTGCCTTTGCTGTGGTCTTGGCACACCAAATTGGCTTCGTTGCTCATACTGGCGTCTTCTTTCAATGTCCGCCGTTCTTCTACTTTCAAACTGGATTAGTAGCTCAAATAACTTTTCCAGTGTAGTCGGATTCCTTAATTCAATAAAGTCTTGTTCTTGAAGAAGTAACCTCGGCAAAATCACTTGGATTATCTCAGGATCCGGACGGCTTCCATACAAGAGTTTAAAGACGTGAATTTTTCTTAAAATAAAGGTGGAAAGATTTTCGATTCGCTGCTGGTATATGCTGAAGAGTTCCGCTTCTAACTTTGAACGATTTCTTACGGCAGGGAAGGCTTTTACTAAGGCAGTCTTGAAATTTTCGTAAGTTTAGGTGGGACTTGCCGCTTGACCCAAGAGGCTTCTGCCTATACATTTGAACCAATTAAGCGCTTGGCCACTCAAAGCGCTGGTAGCTAAGGTGACTTTCTGGAACTCATGGACTGGATACAGCATGAAGTGGTCGTCCAATTTTTCCAAAAAACTGGTTACCGGTGAGTTTCCATTAAATGTTGCTTCTGGTTTCATCGATGCGCGCATAGTCTGTACGATGTACCCAAATCCTTCCAGGGCGACAGCTGGCATTTCTGGATCCTGAGCCGCTTCTGGAGTCACCACAGGTTCTTCTTGAAATTCGGCCATGGTTATTCTTCTTCATCGGGCGCCACTATCAGGACTTGCGTTCCTCTTTACTTGCTTTGGAAACATGAACTGTCCTGACTCGGAAAAGGGAGCTTACTCAAGCTATGTTCAATAAATTGTGAAGTAGACAATACACACAGGAAGAGTGTACAAAACCCTTTATTTTTCTATCTTTACAGCGATTTCCGGAACTTCGGAATACAGAGACCAACCACTTGTGGTCTGAACGTAAGAATATAAAAATACTAACTAAAACTAACTTTGGATTAATATACAAGTGCCTAATTTCAAGATTGGCCGTTATTTAACAAAATCCGTATGTAGTACAGAAAGCTGCTAAAACTACGATACGTTTAAGATTATCAAGAGGATTAAACCTCTGGCCTTGAAGGCAACCAGCAACCGAGTAAAACTACTATGGCAAGCGGCCTGCTTCTAATAACTCCTTCCTCTCTCTTGCTTGGCAAAAAGCCACAACTTAAGTACTTGGCGTTAGCAAGACAAATTTGCATAAATAAGTTAAAGCTTTTAATTCTGGCCGGAAGTAGAAAATAAGAAGTGATAGTAAAGATTTAAAACAAAATAAACGTTGGTAAAACTTAGGATTCTTACAACATTAATTTATTCATTTGGGTTTTTCCTTCGATTAAATTCCAGAACGAACTCTTCTGGAATAGCATTTAACAACACAGGTATTATCAGGTTCAATGTTCCTTCTAACCTTCTTCGGGAACATACAAGGACCTGACTCGGAACAGAGAGCTTACTAAAGCTATGTTCACTAATTGTGGTAAGTAGACAGGATACAGACGAAGGGTATACAAAACCCTTTATTTTTCTCTATATACAATAACTTCCGTACTTCGGAATACACTGACCCTCCACTCGGGGTCTAACGTAAAAAAGTATAAAAATAAAACTAAACTCTAATTTAACTTTAGAATAATACACGTGGAAGATTGGCCTTATAATAACAGGAAGCGTATGTAGCACAGAGACTGTGAACACTACAATACGTTTAATTTATCAAGAGGATTAAAACCTCTGGCCTGGAAGGCAAATAGCAACTGCGTAACTTCTAAGGTAAGCGGCCTGCGTTGACTTACTGCTTCCTCCCTTTCGCTTGGCAAAAAGGCCACACTTAAATACTTGGCGTTCGCCAGACAAACTTTGCATAAAAACCTTCACGCTTATAATTCTGGCCGGAAGTAGAAAATAAGAAGTGATAGTAAAGATTTAAAATAAAATAAACGTTAGTAAAACTTAAGATCCTTACATACTTCCCGCCAGAGTTAATTAGTTTGAAACTGAGGTCTAAAACGACCTTGTTGAAAACTTTTAGCTCTAGAATCTAACGCGAGGCCAACCTTTTACAACCATAACTTCGTTAGAAACTAGAAAATTTAAAAGAAAGAAATTTGTTACAATAGCAGCTCCCAGGATATACAACAATCTTTTTTTCATCTGTACTGCATCTAAACAGGAGCTTTATTCAATTCTGGTTCCTTCCAGAGATCTGGAAGGAAAACTAGTTTAATGAAATGTTACACAATGACATTGCAAATAACATATAGAATATACTTCTCTTAACATTCTTATTTCATTCATGACTATTTTAATTATCTCTCCCCGTGCTCTCTGACATGTGTTGTAAAAGAACACCAAACACGAATGTGTTTCTGTCTACTTGTGCCACACTTCCTCCTACAATCAAAACACTAACGTGTTAAAATTCAACATAACGAGACCTCTTAACACACCCTACTTTCAACTCTAAACCCTGAGGTACTATTCTAAAAGTGGCTAACTCTAAAGTGTAGCGTCAGAGAGCCTAACTACATCATTCAACCTTTACCACATATTCGCCATGATTTAATCTTTACAGTCACACGAATAACAAATTTTTAACATTACTTTCACTTTTACCATATCACGGTATTTCTTAACATTTAAAATAACAGTTCACATGTATATAAGAACATATCAACATGCCGTTAATTTTACACATTTGAAAACATACATTAGTAGTACATTGTTAACTTCTATTCTTTTCAAAGCAAGTGCCAATTCTTTCTACATTGAAATAATACTACATTTCAAAAAGTCTTTCAGACTAAAACTTCTTTCTTGCTAGAATGTTTTAAATAAAATTTATACAATAACTTTTTACAATATTTAAGTCTTTACACAACGCTATTATACATCAACTTTAGTTTTACGCACGAGTAATTTAAAAACATAATACGAAAATCGGTCACAACTCATTTCTCGCCCTTTTGGCGATAAAGGTAGACCTCGCATGAGGTAAAACTTCTTGAAATCTGCCACTTGCAGTAAGAATGAAAGATTAACTTAAGTTTGCAAAGTAACATAAAATTTTACTTATCTTTGAAATATTCGGACATCCTTTTCTGGGCCCAGTCTTTAAAGGTACTGCAGATTGTAGCTTGGTTTATCCTCCTTCTTGTACGGGCTCGCCCTTCAGTGCTTTCCTCTGGAAGCTTCCTTTTCTCACCAGTACGGCCACCCTTGAATACTTTCCTTTTCTCCTCTGCTTGTGGTCTTTGCCGTTTGATGGCAGCTCGTCTTGGCGGAACCGGGAAACTTCTGTCGTGATCCTGCTTGGACCTCGTTGTTGGCCGTTCAAATTTTTCTTGTACTTTTTCCTCCGCCGCTGATGGCCCTTCCGCAGTTCGGCGACTTTTGCTGCGGAGAGTTCTGTCGGATGAGTAGATCTTCCGTTTTAAAGCCGGGTTATAGTTGCCGTCATTTCTCCTGGTCCTCTTCACATACGTCGTCCTTCTCCCTTCTTCATTCTGGGGGTGTTCGTGAACTCTGTTTTCTGGACGGTGGAACGGCTTCTTTTTCTTGTTACCTTCCATTTTTCCGCGGGGCAATTTTCTTTTCACTTGCTTCTGTCTCTCATTGGCTTGCCCTTGTACTTGTCGTTTTTTCACCTCTGGAACTTGTACCTGCGGTGTCTGCCGTGCCGGATCCTGCAAAAGATCTGAAAAGATTTGCATTTTATTACGATCGAAGTAGGGCTTGATTTGATCAATGTTTGCGGAACAGGTTTCACCATTTCTGGCTTTTAACCCTACAACAGCGTGAGTTATTTTTTCTATAACATATGGTCCTTCAAATCGTGGAAAAAATTTGGCAGTTTTATCTTCTGGTGCTGAAGAAAGTGAATGCTTAATTTTTAAAACTTCATCCCCTACTTTATAAGTTACTCCCCGTCGTTTCAAATCATAATATAATTTCTGTTTTCTTTGTGCTACTTCAGTGTTCTTTTTTGCTTCTTTATTTAATTTTTCTATATCGCCCATTTTAAATTCTGGGACTCTTTGTTGAACATAAAATAATTTATCCCATCAGCCGTGAAAGTGGGCGGAGATCCGTCATATACGCATCAATCATTCACTCAGAAACTTGAAGAAAATAAAACGGCCCTTTATTTTAGTTAAGTGATCTCAAATCACTGTTTATTAGCTATATATTCAAGAGATACAAACTATGCATATGAAAAATTTCAAATATAGCATATGAAAAATCGAAAATAGACTTTGATACTACCTGACAAATAATTTCGTTAAAACATGAGCCAAAAATCTGGAATGTCATTTAAAATATGAATAAAATATTCTCTTGTTTGTGAACTCGTCACCATTTAAATTCGCTTAAATACAAAACTAAGCGTCGCGTGGTTGCGCGCTGTTTCGGTAGTACCATTTGTATAAAACTTGTTACGTTTTGATCACGAATTCACGATTCTATTTTTCAAGAGTTGGGAGAGCATCAAATTAATCAAGAATATACTAGTATAATCAAGAGTCAATATACCATTTTCACGTAAAGACTCAACTTGAAAATAAGAACTTCTAGTTGAAACACAGAAATATTTAATGAAGCGCTTATGTACATTATTTACATTATTCAAAGCACAAAATTTACATATAATATAAATTTCCCCATCACAGGGCCAAGATTAGTTTATCAAGAACAATTATTATAATTGTTGATTACCGCTATGCGGCCAAGAACAGATCATTTCAATCGTCGCACTCAAGCTAAACTAAAAGAATTATTACATTCTTTTTCTGCCGCCAGTCACGTGACCTAGTCGGCGACAAACGATAAATAATAAAAGAAAAATTGCTCCATCGGAGGGAAAAAGAAATAATTTCAACAAACTCTCCCCCCGATGAACAATAGGTTCATCACAAATTTAACTAACCATTACAATATTACCAATTCAGCTGCAAAACCGCAAAACATTTGCGGTTTTGCAGCTGAAGATGATGGTTCGGTAAAACCATCGAAACTAGTCCTGTGAAAATTTTGTGAATATAACGCTGATTTTTGTTGTTTGACTTCTGAATTAGTATTTATTCGGCGTGTTATTGTGTCTTAATCATTACAATATTACTATAACAATAAGAAACAAATAAAAATTACTTACATATACAAGGTCACAGTATATCAATAATTTCTTAGTAACAAGCAAAATTTTTCTGAAACTACAGAAAAAACAAAACATTTAAATTAACATTTTTCAAGATCACCACAAATCATTAAACCAAGGAAAATAATAAAATGAATAAATGAAAACATTAGGAAAGAATATATATATATATATATATATTTGTCTATCAACAGTTTATCAGTCATTCAGTCTATTTTTGATAAGTCACTGAAAATTGCAATTATTGATATCATCATTTTCTAAATTGTACAATAGCTGCACTGGACGTTCGATTACCGAATTACCAGTTTTCACTTCACATGATCTGATCATTCCATCTCTACCAATAAAAGTTTTGGTTATTCTTCCTAATTTCCACTAGCTTCTAGGTAAGTTTTCATCATGAACAAGCACTATATCATTTACGTTGAATGCAGATGGTTTCTTCTGACCGGTATAATGAGCAGATCTCAAGCACAGGAGATATTCTTTTTTTCATCTGTTCCAAAAGTGATTTATTAGATTTTCTCGTGTACGGAAACGTAAATTCAAGTAATTCCTCCTTACAGCTGGCAAACTCAAGAGTCGTTTACCAATCAACAGGTGGGCTGGAGTAAGTGCGAAGGGCTCTTCAAGATCAGAAAAGACGTATGTTAATGGGCGCGAGCAAACGCGTTTCTAATTCACTTTGAATCAAAGATGATTTCCCAATGTTCTTTCTTAAGCTAGTTTTTACACTGCGAATTAAACGTTCATAAAAACCGCCCACCAGGCAGCACGTTCCACAATGTATTTCCATGTGATTCCATGGAAGCATAAAATTTTTTACTTCAGGGTGGTTAATCACTTTCCACATTTGCTTTAATTCAAGTTCGGCTCTTTTAAATATTCTAGCATTGTCCGAGTACACAGTGGAACACAAACCTCTTCGGGATACGACCCTGCGAAACGCAAGTAAAAATTGTTCAGTGCTCATGCCTTTTACGAGCTCCAGGTGAATAGCTCTTGTAGTGGCGCAAGTAAACAATAAAATGTAGTATTTGTTGTCATTTTCTTTTACATACAAAGGACCTGCAAAATCGAGTCCACAAATTGCGAAAGGCGGAGATTCATTAACTCTATCCGGAAAATTTCTATTTTCCCCTTTTACTTTTAAATTTGATATAAATCTGAAAATCCAAGCAGTTCCACGATAAAGTTTTTCCAAGGAACTAAATTTCGTCAAATTCATGAGTGGAACTTTTTCAGTTTTGTCTGTTTTGATTAAACACGCTAGGATAGCTTCCGATTTTCGAGATTCTTCTGATACATCATGTAATTTTGACGTTGATAGTTTGGGTTCTGGCCCTTGACTTTCAGGTAACGAAAAAAATGCAGGGCCATGCCACCATTTCGCAGAATTCATCAGTTCTTTTGCAGAACAACCCTTTGTTATTAGATCTGCAGGGTTGAGTTTTCCTTCGCAATGTCTCTATGAACAAGGATCTGAAATTTCGTGTATTTCCGAAATTCTATTAGCAATGAAAGGCTTCCATCTTTTAGCTATACTTTTAATCCAATGTAGAACTATTTCCGAATCTGACCGTAAAATGACACTTGAAATATGTAGAATACTTTTCATGTAGTTGGCAACCCTAGCACCCACCAATGCTCCCATCAATTCAAGGCGGGGAAGCGTTAACTTCTTTAATGGAGCAACACGTGATTTTGCCAAAACAAATGTAGTTTCAAATTTATCTTCATCAGTTCTGTATCTCAAGTATGCGACTGAGCCATATGCATTCAGATTAGCGTCACTAAAAATGTGTAACTGAACAGTGTCCCTGTCCAAATTTAGTACATGAAAATAATATCTGGGAATTTTCAACATTTTAAGTTCTTTTATTTCGGAGAGCCATATTTTCCAGTCGTTTTCAAGTTCTCCAGAAAAGACCTCATCCCAAGCTACCCCTTGAAGCCATAGCTGTTGCAATAAACATTTAATTCGAATTACAAAGAGTGCAATAAATCCAGATGTGTCAAAAATTTTGGCTGCTATTTTTAATACATTAAGTTTGGTACAATCAGTGTTTATAGAGGACAGTAAGGGTGTTAATTCTAGTCCTAAGACATCTTCATCATTATTCCATGTTATACCTAGTCCTTTAAGGATGTACATGGAGTGTCACTATTGAGAGAAATTAACTTTTCCTCAAGCCATTTCTGCTTAAGCTCTAGGGAATTGGTTTCGAATTTTCTTAGATTTAGATCTCCTTCAGCAAGAATTTTAACAGATTCATTTGATAGATTAAGCGCTTCTTCAACAGTTGTATCCAGAAAATAGGTCATCCACGTAAAGATTTGAGTTAAGCATTTCAAAAGTCTTAAAATTAGAATTATGGTACTTATCAATGTGATGTTTTATTGTGCAGGCAAAGGATGAAAGGACTGTAAGTTACACCAAAGGTTGCTCTTGTCCTTTTGTAAGAAATTACACTCTCTTTTCTATCAAGGTTTTTAAAATAAAGAAATCGCAGATAATATCTGTCTTCTTCTGCGATTGATATTTGAAGGAATGCCTTTTCAATATCTGCAGAAAAGGCGATCCTACTCGTATTTTCGCGGAATTTCAAAATAACGTCCAAAACATTTGGATTTAGATTTGGACCTGGGTGAAGACAGTCATTGAGAGAAAGAGCATCATTTAATTTTGAAGAAGCATCGTAAACGATGCGTACTTTTGTTGTTGTTTTGTCGTCTCTAATTACAGGATGGTGAGGCATATAATAAGAATTAATAAGTGTCGAGCTATTTTCAGGGCATACCTTTACGATTCCTAAATGCGCTTGTTCCCTGAGAATATTGTTGTATTCTTCAAATAACATTTCATTACACTTAAATTTATTTTCTAGACCAGCGAATCTTCTTTTAGCCACTTCAAGATTGTTTCTCAATAAATCGCGAGATTTGTTCCATAGTAACATTGCTTCATAACGACCATTTTTTGAATTTCAAATTATTTTGAAAGTCATAATTTCTAAATCAGTAGAATTCTTTTCATTATTCTCAACTATACCCATAACTTCTAAATCACAAAATTTCTTCAGTTCATTATTTTCACTATCAACTGATATACTACAATAATTTATTTTTCTATTTTTTGATTCTATCTGCCCCTGAATAGTATGTCCGAAAATAGTTTCTGCAATATATAAATGTTTTCCAATTTTTCCTACAATACCTAATTGAATTTGCCATAAAAAGTCTGACCCTAGTAAAATAGTTATCTCCCGTTCATGCCCTGTATCAATCAGCAGGATTAAATCCTCTCATTTTCAAACATTTAATCAAACCTTTGTCTGGAATTTTGACTGTAGCGCCAGTTATTTTTTCAACCACCAAGGCTTCAATATTTATGGAATTGCTTGATTGCGAAACATTTTGTAATTCAAGAGAAACTACGTCAAATGATGATTCTTGTGGTTTTCGTCCGCCAAATGAATATACTAATAAATTTTCTTTTCTAATGGGCTTTAAATTCAGTCTTCTTACTAAATTTCTGTTTATAAAGCATTTTTCTGAACCACTATCACACAAAACCCTTGCATGAATTCTATTTTCACCACTAGACACACATACAATACAAGTTTGGAGTAATGTAGAAATAGTTTTATTTTTCTGTTCAGAAACGCAAGATACTAAGGTTGTGGATTTATCTGTGTTAATATTTTCAGGATTTTCATATTTTTCTGATTTATTACAGAACAGCTCATTGTGAAATTTATTACCACATTTCGAACATGGGGTTAATTTACTTTTACAGTTAGAAGACAGGTGGGATTTTAAGAGCACTTGTAACAGCGTCATCCCTTCTTTAATTTAAAACGTTTCTCTTGGTCTGTATACCTTTTACAACCCAAGCTTGTATGATCTGAAGAGTCACAAAATACACAAAATATTTTTATAGAAGTGTTCAAGGCAGCAGGCGAAGGAACACTTTTCTTAGAAGAAACGTTCTGATTATATTTTTGTTTGGAATTAAAGTTAGTGTAAGTGTTATGCATTTTATTACTAGAAGAATTATTTACTAATAATGTGGCCTCACGGGCACGTAAATCTTCTCATATAAATTCCAATAGGTCATTCACCTTATACTCATTTTCTGTATTCTTTTTCTTATGCAATTCTAGAAGCATGTTTTCTGGTAACAATTTTAACAGTGTAAACAAAAGTAGATGCCCGTATGAACCTGTTGTTACCCCCATTGACTTAAGATTTCTGATATGTATTTCACGTTTATCATACAGATTTCTAAGTCTCTTTATGTTATTTGATGATTTTACTTGCTCTAAGTTCAAAATTTTATTTATATGACAATTTATGATTGTATCCCGCCTACCATACCTTTCGTTTAACAATTTTAGGCATTCGTCATAATTTTCATCAGTTAGATCAAACCCTGATACGACATTATATGCAGTACCTGTCAAAAGAGATTTCAGATATTGAAATTTACTTATTTTGACAAAGAAAAATTGTTATCCACAGCATTCTTGAAACAGTTAATAAATTCTAAATAAGTGCTGGGATCACCAGAGAACTTTTCAATATTTAATTTCTGCAACTTAACTGCCGCAACAAATTTACTTTCGTTTACAGGAGTTACATGTACATTTTGAACTACGTTAACTTCAGTATCTGCTTTACATTTTCTTAACCTAGTCTTAATTTTGGATTTCATACTCAAAATTTTATGAGAGTATTCTTCAAAGGATTTTAATTCTTTTTCATATTCAGCTTTATCTTCAATCAATTTATCTATCTCTTTATCAATTTCATTTAAATAATTTTCTTTTTCTGACAAAATATCTTGACACTCTAACAAGGAATCTGTGTCAGTTCGTTCAATCGCTGCCACCAGCAAATCTTCTGCTTTGTTTATTTGTTTAGTGATTGCAGATCTGATAGCAGCTCTTTTCGACTTTAATTTGTCTATATTTTCCATATTTCAAGTAATGGAATATAACCTTATAAAATTCAACAAATAATTGTAATAAACATTAAAGTACAGTATTTCAATATTTCAAGCACTTCCTTTAAAAACAATATTTATAGTCCACAAATTTCCTTTTATTAAGATAAATTATCTTTTCAAGCATCAATGAAGTATTATTCTTTCAAGTAATATTTCAAAAAATCAACGTAAATATTCAGTATTTTTATTCAAATCAATCATTATTTTTCAAGGTTGAATACTTCAAGAATAAAAAGAAAATGGCTTACCTGATATTTTCAGGTATCCTTCCATTATTCCAGCATAGGACGAATCAAGAATTATATTCACTTTCGATTTGGTAATATCTAAAGGTCCGGGAATTTCGGCACCAAAACATGTATAAAACTTGTTACGTTTTGATCACGAATTCACGATTCTATTTTTCACGAGTTGGGAGAGCATCAAATTAATCAAGAATATACTAGTATAATCAAGAGTCAATATACCATTTTCACGTAAAGACTCAACTTGAAAATAAGAACTTCTAGTTGAAACACAGAAATATTTAATGAAGCGCTTATGTACATTATTTACATTATTCAAAGCACAAAATTTACATATAATATAAATTTCCCCATCACAGGGCCAAGATTAGTTTATCAAGAACAATTATTATAATTGTTGATTATCGCTATGCGGCCAAGAACAGATCATTTCAAGCGTCGCACTCAAGCTAAACTAAAAGAATTATTACATTCTTTTTCTGCCGACAGTCACGTGACCTAGTCGGCGACAAACGATAAATAATAAAAGAAAAATTGCTCCATCGGAGGGATAAAGAAATAATTTCAACACCATTTCTCCCAAGCCCACTATATTTTATGTTACATCGCCATTGTTTATCCGCTTTCAAATATGTTCGATATCCCGCCTACTAACGCACACGTTTTTTTTTAATGCTAGAATCCCCTAACTTTGAAACTACTTCACTAATTGCTGTTCTGTGGAAGGCATATCCAAAATATCAACCATCTTGATGCAAAAGAAAAACATACAAATAGCAGTTTACTTTATATCCTTCTTTATAAAAACAATTGTGTTTATCAGAAGCAATCGATGGTAAAATACGTTAAGTTATATATATATATATATAGATAGATAGATATAGATATAAATATAGATATAGATATAGATATAGATATGTGTGTGTGTGTAATAATAAAATTCCATAGTCAAGAATACACTTAAAATTCTAACTGTATGTTCTTTTCTTTTTTAATGGCGACGTTCTCTTATTTGAAAGTACGTGGGATTAAATTCACAGCCCCGTAGTCAAGTTGTTTTTCCCGCCTTTTCTACACATACAGTTTTAGAATGTTCTGGAGATATTTAAAGCGAACTGGATTGGCTGACGAGGTTGACGTCATTTCTGTGAAGCTCCGCCTTTCCAGAGGCTATAAAAGGACTCGCAAAAGGAATATCGGAGCTTTTTCTTTAATGTAACAAAGCAGTAAACTTCATACAAAAAGTTATTAGTAATTCTTTTTTATTTACTCCGGAGATATGAATTTTGTAACTGCTATTTCTCCTGAATAATAATAAATGGATTCTGTTTTTTAAACTTATCGTCTGATTATTTAAGCTACGACTAAAGCTGATACATCACAAGGAGTCGGCAGGATGGGTGTACCCAAAAGGAAACTAATTCCAATGGAAGAGAAAGAACTTTTTAAGTACAAGTTGTGTCTGTTTTTTACAACTGATGAATTGTGAATTGTGATACAGCTTTGTCTTGGAATTTTGAGCGCGTCTCATAGTTAGAACCGCATGATTTGGATATCATCTGCTAGAAAGAATGTGAAGAATTTCAATCATTTATGCTGTGTTTTTTTTAACAGCATACAAACGAACAGGAATAAATAGTGTACTCAACAGCCAAGTAAGAACAGATTTTATGAAATTATTTTTTCTCAGTGCGTGAACTAAGTTGCTACGACAATAGTTTGTTTTAAAAATATTATGTTAAAGTAATTACGAGTTTATTTAAATTTCAAAACTTATTCTAATTAATAATATTCTAAGTAAGATTTGATATTATTCTGAAATGTGATGTGATAATCATAAAATTTGAGAATATAAAATTTTTATTTAAGTCTATTATTCTATGAAGTGTTGATAATACTCTGAAGAGTGTTTGGTTTAAAAAAAATATTTTAACTATTGTAAAAATATTTTGAGAAAAGTGCACATATTTTTGTTCTCAAGAAAATTTTAAAATTTCAGTTACAATGTCGACAAATCAGGAACCCGTTAATCTTAACGATTCACTGAACGTGAATCAAGACACAATAGATTTAAATATTATTAATATTATTCCATTTGAAGATTCTAAGAACAGTCACATAATTTCTTGGTTAGGTTATTTTAACAAAGTCTGCCAAAATAAGGACGAAAATTGGAAACTTCAAAATATTTCTCGTTACATTAAGGGAAAAGCCCTCTGACTCTATATTAAAAATTGCCATGAGCTAAAAACTTACTTAGAATTTACCAAATATTAAAAGAAAACTTTATCGATCCCACCTTAACTACTTTTGGCGACTTCGCTAATTTAAAATATAACGCCAGAGAAGACATCACAAATTACTTTCGAAAGAAAATTGAAGTGGGTAAGCGGCTTAATTTGGATAAATCAATGATTTTAGAAGGTTTGACAGATGGTTTGCCAACGAACTTAAAGTCTTTGATGATTGTACAAAGTCCCGCTGATCCGATAACTTGGCTAGAACAAGTCCACAAATTTCGACAAATTCATGAATTTAAAGATGAGAATTCGCAAAATTATAACAGAGATAGGAATAGTCAACAATTCAGACAAGCTAATTTCCGAAATAATAATGGTCAGTTTGTTGATAATCGACCCAATGCATCTAATTACAAACCTCATAGTTTTCAACAAATTGGAAATAAATCTAACAGCAATATCAACAACGAAAAGAAAGTTGTAAGTCAACATACTAATAGTAATTTTGACGGTATAGCCCCATCACCTTGTAGAATATGTACCAAAAAAGGGATACCAAATTGTTATCACTGGGCTCAAATCTGCCCATTCCGAAATGAGAACAACGAAACTGAAACTAATTCTAATGTGGAAAACAAAAATTCGGGGTCTGATTCTTCGGGAATTTGACAACTAAGAATTAAGGGATTTTTATCCCATGGCAGATCAGTTGACTGTGTCGTGGACACTGGCGCGACATTGTCTATCATCTCAGAAAAATCTGCAAACAATTTACAGTTAAAAATTCAAAAGGTAAAAGGTATTAAAATTAAGCAAACTAAAGGAAATTTTTCTATTGATAAAATGTGTAGATTACAAATGAAAATTGGAAATATTATTAAACTAATTAACTTGTTAGTGTTAAATACTAATTTAGATTATGTTCTTTTGGGTTTAAATGAATGTAATTATTTGAATTAAAAATTTATTGTAGTAATTTAGTGGTAACTCAAAGAAATGAAAACATTTCAAATCCTGTGAATGTAAATAACAGAATTTCTTTGCGCGTACAACTTGATCCAGTACTTGAAAGAAACAGTAATGTAATGCCATCAGTTAAGACAATAACTAGAAGTAATATCTCTGAGGTAATAAGTGTTGATGAAAATAATATATCTAATGAAAATAATGTGTCTGAAGGTATAATAGTTAATGAAGGTAATAAGTCTAATATTATGAAGTTTAATGATGATAAGATGTCTAAGGTAACAAGAGTTAATGTAAATAATGAAAGTAATGTAACACTAAAAATGCAAAAAAGTGATGTGAAAAAACAAAGCAGTGAAATAACAACAGATTCAGAGAGTATGGAGGAAGAAAACCCTGAATTAATTAAATTGTTAAATAAATATAAGAATGTGTTTTCCAAAAATAAGTATGATGTAGGTAAAATTAACATTGAACCACAACGAATTAACTTGACTTCTGATTTGCCTGTCACTTTAAAACCTTATCGAACTTCCCCTAAGGAAGAAGAAGAAATTAGACGACAAATTGATCAATTATTAAAAAATGGAATGATTAAAGAAAGTAGTAGTCCTTATGCATCCCCAGTAACTTTAGTATTAAAACGCGATGAGGGCAAAAAAAACTAGAATGTGTATTGATTATCGTAAGTTGAATGCTTTAGCAAAGACTGATGCTCATCCCCTGCCCCGGATAGACTTTTTATTAGACAAATTAAGTAATGCAAATGTTTTTTCTACAATAGATCTAAGATCAGGGTTTTGGCACATTCCTGTTCACCCTGATGACACCGGAAAATTGGCTTTTATTACAAATTTTGGACTGTATGAATGGCTAAGACTCACTTTTGGCTTCAAAAATGCACCGGCTATCTTTAACAGAGTTATTAAACGCATCCTCATTAAAAATAAAATCCAATTTGCTTGTAGTTATTTTGATGACATAATTGTTTACTCTTCTTCCAAAGAACAACATCTAAAGCATTTGAGTGAATTATTTGAAATATTTATTCAAGAAGGTATTAAATTGAACCAGAGTAAATGTGTCTTTGCCAAAGATAAAGTCAATTTTCTAGGTTATGAAATTAGAAAGGGTAAAGTTACCCCAGATAACCAAAATATTGAAAGTATTAAAAATTTGAAATATCCAAGTAATGTAAAAGAACTACAAAGAGTGCTAGGCAGTGTAAGGCATATACAAAGAGTGCTAGGGAGGCAGTATCATAGATTCATGTCTAATTATGCTAAATTAAGATATCCTCTAAATAAATTATTGAAAAAAGATGTACCATGGCATTGGGATGATCAATGTCAAACTGCTTTTGACGAACTGAAAAATATTTCTTAAAATATTCTTATTTCAAAACCAGTCTTACAATTGTATGATCCAAATAAACCTTGTCATGTTTTTGTTGATGCATCACAGATTGCTGTGGGAGCTGTTTTGAAGCAGCCAGACGAAAGTAATGTATTGCACCCAGTTTTCTACCATTCTAGAGCTTTAAAAGATTACGAAAAAAATTATGCAATTACAGAACTTGAATGTTTAGCTATTGTTGATGCATTAGATAAATTTTATTACTATCTTCACGGTCAAAAATTTACAATCCATACCGATCATGCAGCCCTTGTTTGGCTTAAAAATGTTAAGAATTTAAGAGGCAGATTATTCCTTTGGTCACTCCGACTCAGTATGTTTGATTACGAAGTTAAATATCAAAAAGGCTAGACTAGAAGAGAAACACGCTAATGTGACAATCCAAATCGTAAAAAACAACCTTATATTTAGCGTAGGTATAATGAAACACTCAATCGATTTCGAGGGCAGCTAAAGGTCCCTCCTCATCAGGAGAAAGAAATACATAGAAAGAAGAAAATAGGAATCATAGAAACACGTGGTGCTTATCAGCACTGCACGTGGTTATAACTAGATTTTTAATCAGAGTTGCACTGGCCGCCTACTTTTACTGAGCCAGGCTGTCTGATCAAGCATAAAGAAATATTAGCGAAGTTAAAATAGGGAGCGAGGGCAAATGCACATTACGCTCAAAATCTGTTCATTTACGCTCAAAATCTGTTCAGATTAAAAATCTAGTTATAACCACGTGCAGTGCTGATAAGCACCACGTGTTTCTATGATTCCTATTTTCTTCTTTCTATGTATTTCTTTCTCCTGATGAGGAGGGACCTTTAGCTGCCCTCGAAATCGATTGAGTGTTTCATTATACCTACGCTAAATATAAGGTTGTTTTTTACGATTTTGATCAAAAAGGCTCTACAAACGTTGAAGCTGATATACTTTCTAGACAACCTGTTTCTCACCAACTCCAACATTCTGTGTATTTACTTAATCGTGATGAAATTATACAACAGCAAAAAGTGACAATCTGTGTGATAAAAAATATGTAGAAATAAATGATTTGATGGTAATAAAGAAGAAAAAAGGTTATAAAATTGTGGTACCAAAATCCATAAGATTAAAATTATTAACTGAAACTCATGAAAAATTCGGACACCCAGGTATTGATGCTATGTTAAATTGAATCACCCCAAATTATTATTGGCCCTACATTAGTAAAGATATTGGAAATTTTGTGAAACATTGCCATGTTTGTCAAATTAATAAAAAGAAAAAAACCAAAAAATTTGGACTTATGCAAGAAGTACCCTCAACTGATAAACCTTTTGAATGTCTTTCTATTGATACAGTTGCCGTTTTAATTACAGTCAAAAGTCCTTAATTCGGACACCCATAATCCGGAATGATCTATAATCCGGACCTGAAAGCTACAAACTTTCTGCGCATGCGTCGCGTTTATGCATGCGCACAGGCGTTTACGAGTGCCCGTAAGACCTTTACGGCTGCGAATAAGTTTGTGCGCATGCGCGTTTAATGTGTAACGGACGGTATAAGCTAAGCTAAAATTATCTAATTCAGTTAATGTTGCAGATTGCTTTGTTCCTTAACCTTCGAATTGGATCCGGCTTATTATTTTTTGCAGACTGTTAGATCAATTTCATGAAAGTAAGCTTGAATTTTCGATTATGTCAAATAGAATTTCCGATATATATTTACTAATATGTAATTTATATCTACAAAGCGAAGGTATGTTTCGAAATCCGAAATCTGTTTATCAATTTCACGCCGCGGATTGGAAGTTGATCTGTCAGCACTATCCTTATCTTCAGAGCAGATGTTTTTATTTTATTTGGCTTATATTTCCTTACTAAGTGTAGTATTTCATCTCGATGTACTCCGTCTTTGATATGATTTAAATCAAGTTCCTCGTCATTATAATTCGCTTCCGATAGTGAAGAAAGTGACCCAGAGGTTATTGAAAACAAAAACATTTCGATTGACAAATTAGTCGGTATTCTCAACACAGCAATTATAGGACTTGAACAGCGGAACTTTGTAACTAAACAAGAAATTATGTCTGTTTAATAGAATTAAAGAGAAAGTATTATCACATGAAACGAAGCAACTTATATTGAAAGAAATGTTTAATAAAGTAAACAAATAAATATTAAGCTTTTTCTTTTTGTAAATTTTGATACCCTTTAGATCATAATTGTTCTTTATTTCATAAATTACGGTTTCATATTGTTCATTTTGTAATTTCTGCATGCCATCTTACCAGATTTAAACTGATGATCTATAATCCGGAAAAATCGATAATCCGGAATCGCCGAAGTCCCGACGAGTCCGGATTAACGACTTTGACTGTATTATAATTCTACAAAAAAATATTTACATCTTGTGATCGATCTTGCCACAAGGTATGTCTGGGCTTTTCCATCTAAAAGTGCAACTACAGAAACTTATGCTAATATTTTGAAACAAATTTTCTAAATTCAAGTCCCCGAAAAAATCCTTAGTGACCGCAATGCCGCATTCTCCTGCAATAGATTCAAAAAATTTCTTAGAAATTATAATGTGAAACAACTTCTAACTACTGCCCATCACCCCCATACAAATGGTAAAGTAGAGCGTGTGAACAAAAATCTAGGAACCCGTTTAAGATGTAAAGTAAATTCTACATCATCGAAAATTCCATGGACGAAAATTTTAGATCAAGTTATTAGTGAATATAATAATTCTCCTCATTCGGTAACTAAATTCACCCCTGCATAGCTTTTACTAGGAAAACTTCCTTTCGATTTTTCCCTAGATCAAAATACTTACCCTCCGGTTGACATAGCGAGAAAATTAGCTAAAGAGAGAACTATTAAATATCATAAAAGGAATAAAAGTCGTTATGACACAAAATTTGCAGATGTAGATTTTCAACCTGGTGTTCTAGTTTTATTTGATGAATTTGAATTTCCGAATACACGTAAATTGACAGCTCCCTATTCTGGACCATACCAAATTGTCAAAAAATTATCTGAGGTTAATTATGAAATTGATAAAAAGAATTACCACACAAAGAAACCTACTGATATTGTCCATGTTTCCAGACTACGACACTACCAAGACCCAGAAAATTTTAAACTACATCACCAATAGGTAAACTTACCTTTCTTTTGGTAAACACTCAGCTGGGGTTGCTGCTAAAGGTAATTAGAGCACTTCTAATTATTTAATGTCTAATTTTCTGTGTTGTAAATTTTTGGTGTGTTGTTTTGTATCTTTGTATTTATTTTGTATTTATGTGTCAATTTTTTGGCAACGACATTAATGGTAATTATAAAATACTATTGAAGTTGAAAGTTGTGTTGAACGACAATGCAGTATATGACATAATTGTCATTGTCGATAGTGAAAGGTAAAATACGAGTAAAATTATTATGTAAAATGATTATTATCAAAATAAGTGTTTTATATGAATAAGTAGTCAAAATAAAATACTATAAACAAACTAAAAGTCAAAAGGAAATATTAAGAAATTAGTCAAGTATTGCAATTGTCAATGATATGAAAAAAAAAAAAATTAGAGGAATACCTCACCTCAAATAGAAAATTTTAATATTAAAGCCACGGCGAATTGCAAATGAAAGATTTGTAAAATACGAACTGCTCTAATGTTTTGCAGCAATCTCTAAAGACCTGGATACAGAACTGAAACTGTTCTCGAAAAATGTTTTCCCAATACTGCATGCATAATGTTATTTTTCTTTATTTTCTATAAATGTCAATATATTAAGGTATATTATTTACAATTTTATATATTGATATTATTATTGACTGTGTTATAGTGAGAGTGTCTATTTAAGATTAATGTTATTGTAACTCGAATTCTGGATGCGAGTTCTTCAAACAAATTAAGCAATTATTTAAAATATTTTTTCTATTTGGAATGTCTTGTGGCCGAGGCGCCCGGCTTCAAGCCTTTTCAGATGGGGGGAATATTTGTAATAATAAAATTCCATAGTCAAGAATACACTTAAAATTCTAACTGCATGTTCTTTTCTTTTTTAATGGCGACGTTCTCTTATTTGAAAGTACGTGGAATTAAATCCACAGCCCCGTAGTCAAGTTGTTTTTCCCGCCTTTTCTACACGTACAGTTTTAGAATGTTCTGGAGATATTTAAAGCGAACTGGATTGGCTGACGAGGTTGACGTCATTTCTGTGAAGCTCCGCCTTTCCAGAGGCTATAAAAGGACTCGCAAAAGGAATATCGGAGCTTTTTCTTTAATGTAACAAAGCAGTAAACTTCATACAAAAAGTTATTAGTAATTCTTTTTTATTTACTCCGGAGATATGAATTTTGTAACTGCTATTTCTCCTGAATAATAATAAATGGATCCTGTTTTTTAAACTTATCGTCTGATTATTTAAGCTATGACTAAAGCTGATACATCACATATATATATATATATATGTATTTCAAAATACAAATGGTCACCAGCGCCTATATTACGAGTATCATTTGTACCCTCTGGCGTTGAAGCTGGCAGCTCCCACTAATGACACTTTTTCCTTTACTTTGTTCATACCACAGTCTGCCGTTAAATTTGAATCCATAGAATTCTGCTTGTGCTACAGATGTTCTGGTAAGAAATACTGGGACAATAACGGAAGCAGCAATTACAAACTTGCAGCTGTTAGCCGAAAATCGCAAACTCTTTCAATATACGGAAACAGATCAATGATGCTTTGCGAGTCAATTTGAACAGTACAAAGTCCGATATCTGGAATTATCTAAAATCTGGAGCACCGAATTATCAGAGACCATTTTTTTCCTTCCCCTCTCTTTTTTTGGATACTTTTAGGATGCCCGTTTGACATTTTTCGTAATAAAACATGTGGAATATCTCGATTCTTAATTTAACTTCTGCACTAAATAAAATACATTCATACCGAAGAACAATAATTTATTAGCATAAATCTGTATAATTAATAATTTGGCTTTGCAGTTACCCTTTTACTTGGCATATATCTCAACATTCTGCATCGAACAAAACATTCTACACTGAAAACATCTATGACACCTACCTGGAGAATCATTATTTCTTATTTTCCACTTTTCTTCCACTTTCTTTTTCTTTCCACTTTCTTTTCTTCTTTTCATAATTGAATACCAAAGAGCATGGTAACCTTTCATGCTGACATTACACTTGACAGTTATTACAAACTTAAGCTAACTCTGCTGCAAAGTGTTGTGTGTGGTTGACACGGAGAAATTTAACAGAAAATGTTTTTCCATATGCAAAAAATAGATTTTGTAAATGATATTCGTACACCAAAAGATTACATTTAGTGTTGTTTGAATTCGGAGCAACCAAATTGTTATGCAAATAAGTCCACGGCTGGTGCCAGAGCTGGTGTGGCCGCAATTAAGGAAGGAAAAATTTTTAGAATTCAGAGAAGCAGCGAGCAACAAAATTAAGGATGGAGCAAAATCTCTAGAATTGAGGGAAGGCACCGAGATGCAAAATTTTTAGAATTTAGGGACATGCTTGGCAGCAGAATTTAGGACCTGCAGAGAGTACACCTGGCCGCAAAATCTCTAGCATCGGCCCTGGTTAAGCTATAAGGCAGGGGGTTCTCAACCGGTGGTACGCAAGAGAAAAATAAGTGGTACGTATTTTTAACTATTGAGTATAAAAATTAAATACCGCAACATCCTGAATCTAAGCATGTTAGTTTAAAGGATAAATTTGAAGAATATTTTTACAAAAATTTATCGGAGTTCAAAAATAATAAACAAGCAATGAAAGGCTTTGTTACTTCGAGTGAAAAAGCTTTGGAAGCTAGTTACTTAGTAAGCCTAAGAATTGCCAAGACTGAGCAGGCTCACACTGTTGGAGAAAAACTTATATTACCAGCAGCTAAAGATATCGTTTTGACATTATTCAACGAAAAAGCAGAAAATGAATTTAATAATACTCCATTATCAAATGCTACAGTAAGTCGAAGAATTCATAAAATGCCAAATTCCATAAAAGAGACACTTAAAGATTAAACACAGTGAATATTTCACATTGCAAGAGGATGAAAGTAGTGATATAATGAACTTTATACGTTTCGAAGGAAAACTACGAGGGTTGGAACTTTAATAGTGGCAACTACTTATTTACAAGGAATACAAAAGTGATTCATGTCACCATGTTTTACAGTCCTTCAATATAGTCGCCAGCATTGTGTACAACCGGTTTCCAACGATGTGGAAGTCGCAGAATACCTGTAGTAGCGCCTGTTTTGTTGATAGTTTGAATGGACCGGTCTACTGCCGCAAGAATCTCAGGAACAGTTTGGAAGCGAGTGCCACGAATTGGTTCCTTCATCTTAGGAATTAAGTCATAGTCACAAGGGCTTAGATCTGGGGAGTATGGTGGATGGTAAAGCACTGCCCAGCCCCATCGCTTGAACAAATCAGTCACAACTTGCGCTGCATGCGGCCGAGCATTGTCATGCAAAATGAGAGGAGCGTTCTGCAGAAAGTGTCGCCGTTTTTTCTCAAAGATGGTCGGAAATCGTGCTCCAAAAATGAGCAGTAATACTGCGCAGTGACGGTCTGCTGTGGGGGAACGGTATGCGTTAGGATGACACCATCACAGTCGTACACGAGAATCACCATAACTTTCACATTGCTGGGGTTCTGACGAAATTTCGAACGTTGTGGTGACCCTTCAGTTCTGGCTGGTACGATCGGGCCCAAGTCTCATCCAGCATAATGATACGGCGTAAAAAAAGCATCTCCTTCGCGCTCATAGCGCTCCAGGTGGGTTCGGGCACCATCGTATCGTAGCCATTTCTGCATGTCCGTCAATTGATGTGGAACCCATCGTGAGGCAATTTTTCTCATGGGCAGGCGTTCCTCCAGAATGTGCAACACAGTCGTATGCGCTAATCCTGTTTGTCCGGCCAGCTGACGAATCGTTTGGCGGCGATCACTGTCCATTAGTGCGGCAACAGCTTGCACGTCTGCATCGCTGACACTCGGACGACCTGGCCGCAGCATGTCTGCCACGTTTTGGCGTCCTTCATTGAATGCTTTCACCCATCTTGCTACGGTTCTGTAAGGCAATGCAGATTCCCCGCAAGCCCTTGATGACACTGTCGTGCTGTATGACCTCTGGCACATTCGATTTTTATCCAACATCGTTGTTCTTGTTTTGAAAACATCCTGACAACACTTACTTTAGACCGCGAGCTAATACAAGGAACTACAGTCCAGGGATAAATAGAAGGGCTAGGTCATTCCTTTGTTCGACTCCTCGCCGACGCGAGCCTCATGGAGGGGGGGGGACCAGAAGTAATATGACGTGTCTCTGTTGCACCTACTCTGATTTCGCGCCTTTAAAACTGTAGTTTCATTCATTTGCGAGACGATTTTCTGGAGATCGCATATCCCAAATTAATGTTAATCATACATATTTGTTTTCTAATAATGCAAATATTTAAAATAATTTGTGTATATATATATATATAGTTTTAGTCAGTTTTCCTTTTAATTCTATATTTAAAGTATCCTTTATGTAATATGGCTTCTTGTGCTGTAGCAACGTGCCGTAACACTTATAGAAATACGAAAGGAAGAGATATTGTATTTCATGCTTTCCCAAAGGATAATTTGCTTTTGACGAAAGAATGGATACATAAATGTCGAAGACAAGATTCTATTAATGTGAAAAACGCAAGAATTTTAAGCGAACATTTTCTGTGCAGTGATTATGAAGATGACATGAGAAATCGCTTGCTTGGATTGCCGCAAAAGAAACTGTTGAAATGCAATGCTGTGGCGAAAGTAAATTTATCGTGTGCAGAAAACGAAATAACACAAAGAAATCGGAGACATTTGAAAAGAAAACTAATGCAGAGTGCTTTTGAAAGACTATACGAATTAACCCCAAAGAAAATTTATTTTGAGGCCGAGAACGAAATTCAAGCTGACAATAATAAATCAAATGTGAATGATTTTGAAATAAAACTCACAAGTGACAATGCCCTATGTGACAATATCCCTGAATGCCCTAAGTGTAAAGATAAACAAGAATGTATTGATAATTTGAAGAACAAAATAATATCCTTAGAAAATTGTAATAAAATATTGAAAAATAGAGAAAAGAAAAATTTTAGAATGTTTGCTCAGCGACAAAGAAGGTGGACGACATCTAGAAAGAAATTTGTATCGAAAATTCAGAAATTAAAATCCCAAATAGCGAAATTTAGGAAAAAACGGAACAGATCGGAGAATTTGGAAAAACGTTTAAAGCATATTTTTACAAAGACGCAGATTAACGCATTGCTAGAAAAGAAGAAAAAAATCAGGTGGACTAGTGAAGATATTTCACGTTGCATTGTCATAAGAGCTCTGTCATCTAAAAGCTACGATTTTTGGAAAGAAAAAATGGGAATTCCTTTACCTAGCACTAGCACATTAAAGAGATGGTGCGCTAAATTTTCATGTAGTCCAGGAATTCAGAGTGATGTTCTTGTTGTAATGAAGGAAAGATGCCAATATTTGAATTCTGTAGAAAAAATATGCGTTCTCAGTTTCGACGAAATGCACATAGATTCTAAACTCAAGTGAAAGTGTCTGATTTAGGAGGATCTACTACTTTGTGGAAAGAGTTACAGATTTCGATTAATAGTTCTCAGTTTCCAAATCCAGTATTCCAAACGAAAAAAATATGGGTTTTTGCAGATTTAGCGCACTGCCTCAAATTACTGAGAAACCACTTTTTAGATAAAGGATTTGTTTTAGAAGATGGAACTGTTTTAAATGTTGATATTATTAAAGAGGTTTTAAATAAAGATTCAGGAGAAATTAAATTGTGTCACAAACTAAAACCAAATTATTTAATGGTCAAGGGAAACGAGAGACAAAAAGTCGCTCCAGCGAAAACATTATTTTCAAGAAGTACAGCAAAAGGTATACTCCACCTCACAGGAGATAAAAAAGCATCCGACTTCTTTGAGTTAATCGACAATTTTTTCGATATTATAAATAGTGCTAAACCGTACCCTCCTTCAGATAAAATACTTAAAGTAGCATTTGGATTAAATGAACATCATGAAAAACAAATTCAAGTTTTGGAATTAATGAAGAAAGTCATTGGTGGATTAAGAGTTCAGAGAAAAGCCAACTTACTGCCTTTCCAAAAAGGAATAATAATTTCAATAAATTCTCTTCTTGGCCTACACCAGGATTTGAAATCATAGTATGATGCTAAATATATTTTAACCTCTAGATTAACTCAGGATGCACTTGAAAGTCTCTTTAGTCAGATTCGAGGGCTTGGTAGGTTTAATGACCATCCATCACCTAGTGAAGTTATACGCCGCTTAAAGCAATTAATACTCGCTAATAAGCTGCCAAATTTATCTTCAAAAGTATACATGACTAAAGAAAGCAGAAATATTGATTCATATTTAACATCCGAAATACTTGAAAGGGCTTTGAAAACTGAGGAGGAAGATGCTTTTCCATTAAATACTATTGATGATTTGAATTTGGATTTCATAGAGGAACCTTCTCCTATGGCATGGGAATTAGAATTGAATTCCGACAGACAATTTTCAACAGCCGAAAAAGAAGCATTAACATATGTTGCAGGTTATATTGCCTATCGTGTGCGAGACAAAGACCCATCATTGGGAACAATATCTAAAAATAGTGCTGATGAACCAATATTTAATTCAGAATGGATTAAATTATTGTCCTTCTCATTCATGGATGAATACAGTTTATGAGTTCGAAAACATATTTTGTGCAGTTCATGGTACAACTTACTATAAAGGGAAGCATGTAATTGGCTCTTTAATTAATAAACTGGAGAAATATTATCCTGAAGTTAACAGAGAAGCAATTCGTTTATTTTGCAGAGTGAGAACTTTTATTAGAATACGTTTCTTAAATAGAAATGCATATGTTTTTTCCCAAAGAAAAGCAACCCAAAAGGCAAAAAAAAGGATTGCTTCGAATGTGGCAGCCAATAAATAATGTTTCAACAACTTGTAGTTGCATTACGACTGTACAAGTAAGCATATATAATATGTTTTGATTTGAAATATTTCTAGATGGCATTTTAGAAGTTAATAGCCTAAAGCATATTTCAAATGAGAACTAATTCTGTTAAGTTATTGTTACAGTTATTTTTATTGTATCCTCTGTTATTATTGATTCGATTTTGTGTTAGCTTAGCATTCTAGATAAAATATATATAAAGTATGATATTAAAGTAATTGGCATAAGAAGACCTGCCCCCTAACTCCCACTTTTGAAAAATTAAATAATTATTTTAGGTACTGTGAGTAAATTTGTTTTGTCTAAATTAAGATAAGAATCTTACATGTATTTATTTAAATGAAATATTGATGTAAGCCTAAGTTACAAAATTATTTTAAAAAAATATATGTTATTATATTGAATCGGGATAAAAATATGCCAATGTAAAATTTACAATTAGACTGAAACTCAAACTTAGATTAGCAGAAATTTTGCCATATATAACCATACATGTTTAAAACTATGCCAATTTAAGGTTGTTTTTTGATTAATTTTAAATAGCTGTTATTATAGTTATCTTAGAAGCAGTAGTACAGTTCTCTTAGTTAACATGCAGATAAAGAAATGATTAGAAACAAACAGGCATTTAAAGAAAAAAAAATCCCTGCAAATAAAAAAAGGAACTTTATGCTAAGAGTAGCGCACTTTATCTATTATTTTAAAATTGAGTAAGTACTATTAAATTTTGTAATGTCCAGTGTAAGATGCATACTGCAGTAACATTGTCTCTTCCAAATTATAGCTATCTTTCACGCACAGCTCATTTTAAACGCTGGTTCTTCAAATTTAAAACGCTAATTTCTATGTTGTCAATTGCATCTCCGCGCTCAGTGGCATCATTGCTACGTCACCACTCCTCACTGCATGTTTCAGGGGGAAACGC
The DNA here is from genome assembly GCF_044657685.1 of Stegodyphus dumicola. Taxonomy (NCBI): domain Eukaryota; kingdom Metazoa; phylum Arthropoda; class Arachnida; order Araneae; family Eresidae; genus Stegodyphus; species Stegodyphus dumicola. Next base: position 110,286,193 of record NC_140770.1, on the reverse strand, counting down.
TCTATGAGCTAGCCCTTCTCTTTAGTCCTGCTACAGTCTCAAATCCCAACCAGATCCTTCTGATGTTTGCTGCCTGGTACAGTCCACTAAAAAGAGCGGGTGTGGAAGAAATATTGCTGAGGTGGGTTTAACCGATGGGAATCGAGTTGGAGACAATTCAAACAGTACGTGGTTTTATTGAGTGAAGTTGGAACGGTGAACGTTGAGCATTTGGGATTCGATATTTTCAGGTATTTGTAGTTATCAAAATCATTGTTTTTTTCTTAATTTAAGATTTTTCTTAATTTAATTTTATTCTTTAATTTATTTAACAGATTTTACTATGTTCTTTTCAAATTTAATTTTCTGTTAGATAGTATTTCAGAAACAGTTGAATCAAATATTACTGTTGTTCTTTATTAATTTTGAGTACCAATTTGTTTTTGTAGAATAAATGGAGAAATTATATTTTGCTGTGTATTCCAAAGCTTGGTATTCCAAAAATAAATAAGTGTAGCTGTTTTTTTTTAGGTGTAATAATTTTAGCTTTGTAATAATTTAATTTTTTAAAGCAATTCTAAACGTATTAAATATTATTGCTCTTTTTCTCTGTTAGTATTAAGGTATTAAGTGCCATTATGAAACTTATATATTGAATATTGTTTTTATTCTTTGTTAGTTACTTGGTGTCATTAAAGTATTCCAAAAATAAAGTATTAATGATTTTTTATGTGTAAAAACTTTGGTTTTGTGGTAGTTACTTTGAGTACCAGTTTTAGTTTTCATAGAGACTCATGTAGAACTGAAAAGCATTCTTTTGTAAAACTGTTTTTGAAGCATGGTTTAATTTTTCTGCATTTCAGAACTAATACAGAGTTACTTATATTTTTGTATAAAAACTGATGAAACAGTGTGAAATAATTAGTTCACATATTAAGTATCTGTCGTTTTGTTCGATACCACAATTTTACTGTGATGAACTAAACCTTTTATTTACTTATTTTTATACGTTCTAAAAAGGTTTTTGTTATATTTGGTTTTTAATGCCCTACTTACATCATCCAGTACTGCAAATTCTGTTTTTAATAATGCTTATTTTCAATTTTCCTTTTACTTCTCCCGTAATTTGTCTCTTTCAGGAATGTTCTAATATGCTTAAATAATAATAGATGTGTCAGTGTTCCTACCAATATAAAATTTTATCTATTATATGTATATATTTATGCTTGAGATCTCTTTTAAGCATTCTTGCATAATGAAATTTTCAAGAATTTCGCTTTGATGTTTGATAATATTTTTACAGTTATTTATTTACACATGCTCACTTCCAACATTTTAAAATATTTTATCACCTAAACTTTAAATAAGTGTTTATCTAAATCATTTCCTGCGTAAAAGTATTTAAAGGTTGTTCTGAGAAGATATTTGCCATATAATAATCAATAAAGTATCTTAAAATATATATAAATAATTTTGTGCAGTATTCAAATTTAGGCTGTGTAATTTACATGGAAAAAAATGTACAGAAAATAAAGTTAATCATGAGACTAAATGTTTTTTTGTGATGATTGCCTGTGTTGAAGAATATACATTCAGCTCGATGGAAATTGTCATCAAATTGTCCTTAACAGGCTTTTTGTTGATAATGACTTCCCAGTTTATCAGTGTTCAAATCAATAAAGAATATGTAACATTCAATAAAGTTAAAAACTGCATTTTTTCTGGAGTGAATGTTGAAGTATTTCTGTATTTCACGACAATGCAATTTTGATGTATAATCCTACATTGTTTTATTTATATTGCAAATATGTGTTATTTTTCTATTTTGGAGAAGTCCTTAATCTTGTCTACATCTATTCAATGACTAAAATACAAAATAATAAATAGAGTGAGTATCTTGAACAACTCCATATACTTTCTCTTTCCAGGTGCCCATTAGTGAAGTCATTGAACACTGATAGTTTGATTCTAGGTGAACGGGCTGGTTGCACGAGGGTTTATGTGGTTTTTATCTGCAAAATGGATATGAGCCAGTCTTCCGTGAAGGCATCCCTCCGTTAGGCAGGTTGCCCTCGCATACTTTTCCATAATAAAATAATATCAAACCAAAAAAGGCTCGATTTCAAGAATATAAATTTCTGAAACATTTTGGAATAACTTATTATATTATGTAACTATCTATTCATGCACAGGTCATTTAATATGTATCTGAAAGCTGGTGATAATGATTTAAACGAGAGGCTGCGAAAGGTAAAAATTTCAGATAGACAACTTCAGCAGTAGCCTATATACAGGAGAAGCGTTTTACAAAGACAAAAGAATTGTGTTTAAATAGGAAAATCGGAAATTATATTAACTCACAAAGTAACCGAATAGGAATGGTTACACATTCAGTGAAATAAGCATTGTATTTATATTATTTGTTTCTTGATAAGTTTTCATGAATTTGCTTTTTAATTATTCAGCATTGCAAGTATGCCATCGTTTGCTATCAACTGCAAAAGGCCTAGAATATTTGGTACTTCGTAATTTTCCGTCATGCAGATACACATAGTATTTTCCGTTGTTCACTGACATGCCAAAATGCATGGCAGACGTATAATGGAAAAGTACTGAATGTTTAAATTCTCCTATGCACATATGAAATTCTTGAAAATAGGAAAGGTGTTCTTCATTTTGCATTCCTTGTGATGCTCTAGATATTGTTTAGGTCCAAATGTCAGCTGTTCAAAAGCAAATAAGTTTCATGCGATTCTACTGAAAAGAGAAATGGCAATTCATAAAACATTAATTATACAAAAATTTGTCAATTTAATTGGAAAACTTTCACCTCAAAGCAGTCTTTCTCTAAATTTCAATACTTAGTGCTGCAAAGATAAATTCTTGAAACACTGACATTAATGATCACATTATGTGAAAAATGAAGTTGCATAAGGTTAATAAATGTATTTAAATCTAGTATATTCTACTTTAGTTTCTTAGATTGCAGGTAAATAAAAAAAGAGAGTTGAAGTTGAGGTTAATCGAATTAACTTATCAAAATGAGTAAATTTTTTACCAGTAGTAATAATGCACAGTGTTATAAATAATTTTTATAAATTTTGTAAATATTAATAGTATTATTAACAAGCATGTATTTTTTAATCAGTCAATTTATACAAGTTATTTATGATTATAATTTAAAAGCTAAAATTAAATTATCGCAACGAGTAAATTTTGTACCATTGATTAATAATACACAGAGCGATTATCGTAACTGATGATTTTTATGAAAGATTCGAAAAGACGTTGGAATCCCCTAGTAGTGGAGAGCTAAGCCATTTAACACTGATAGTTCGGACTAGCTGTACGGGAGTTTTTGTGGTTTTCCTTATATATAATATGAATCTGAGCCAGTTTCTCTAGAGTTCTTTACAGAGGCATCCTTCCTCTGCTAGCATGTATACATATTTACTTTTTATTCATAAATACTGTCCTTTTCTCCATAAATACAGATCCCTATAATTTGCTTTCCCTTTCGCAATAACTGTTGGGCGACAAAATTAAGCTTGTTTTGATAAGGAAAAAAAATGTTTTTAATTAAGAGTTAAATGAAATACTTTGAAAACCAATGCCATTTTTGTTATTTCTATGCTTCACATTGCAGTAGCTATTCACATCATTACTGTAAGAAATCTTTACACGTCAATACTTTAAAGTTGTAATAATAATAATTGTAAATACTTTTCATTCTGAAATAATTTTTGAAACAGCATCTGAGTGATGTTTCTTAACAGATGAAATTAATTGATCTCTTAGAAAATGAATGCTTCTGAAGTGAAGAAGTGTCATAACTATAGGTTGAAAATATGGTCAATATATTTTTGAAATGCTGTTTAGTTTTGGGCAACATTTAAATGAAATAAATAATTATTACACTAGATTTTTGCATATCATAAGTAAAATCTAGTAAGATGGCATGTAGAAATTATAAAATTAAAAATATGAAATCGTGATTTATGAAATAATGAAGCATTTATGATCTAAAGGGTATCAAAATTTACAAAAAAAAAAAAAAAAAAAAACTTAATATTTGTTTGTTTAACTTATTAAACATTTCTTTCAATGTAAGTTGTTTAAGTTGCTTTGATTTTTGTGCTAATACTTTCTCTTTAATTCTGTAGACAGATATAATCTCTTGTTCAGTTACATTGTTGATGTCCTGTAACTGCTGTGTCGAGAATTCCGACTAACTTGGCAATCGAAATTTTTTCGTTTTCAGTAACTTCTCTGCAACTTTCTTCACTATCCGTAGCGGCATTTTCTGGATCTAGAACCATACCACAGATTTCGCCATTCGTTAATTGATTGATGATTGAGAAGCATTGTCATCACAATGAAAAGCTTCTTTTATATCATCTTCATTTATTACCGCTTCTCCGCATTTCTTTATAAAATGCGTTAATTGGAAAATTTCACCTTTGTTTTGCGATATCCGAAAACTTTTAAAATTCGCGGCTATCATCATCAAATTTAGCTATCGATCACTATACATATTTGGATATACTTATATCTATTTCTTGCATATGCTTAAGGCTTATCAGAGTTCTGAATAAATAAATTCCCACATATTTTTAAGCCTTAATAAGGGTCGATGATAGATATTTTACCGCCTGATGCAGTCAGTCTCTGTGGGTCCTGAATTCTGCGACCCGGTGCGGCCATACGAGCCCTGGCGCTGGTTCTGGGTTTATGTGAATAAGAAATGAGTTATTCTTAATTCAAATAGCCCTAAATGTAATCTTTGGGTCTATGAGTATCATCGACAAAATCTATTCCTCGTCAACATTTTTTAGCGAATTTAACTTAAATATGTAATCATCGCCAAGCGTAATGTCAGCATAAAAGGTTACGGTACCCTTTTATTATTCAATTACTAACATAAAGGAAAAAAATTTTTTAGGCATCAATACATAAGTGGTCATGTGTTGATAAATATGCGGTGATGAAAGGAAAGTATAATAAATAATGATTCGCCAGGTTGGCGTCAAATGAATGATGTATCTATGTGGAATGTTTCGGTTTGAAATGTGTGCCAGCAGATATGCAGCAACGGAGCCAAATTACTGATCGTACAAATTTATGCTAAAATGATAGTGTCTTCAATAACAGGTATTTTATTTAGTGTCGAAGTGAAATTAAGAATCGGGACTCTCCAGATGTTTTATTATTTCGCGGAGGGCGGAATAAAATGCGCATGTGTAAGGCCTACGAAGAAACGTTATTGCTGGTTTTGATCATTCTGGATATTGGACGTCCGGATTTCGGACATTTTACTGTACACTATTTCATGTAGTGGATGATTAATCAGAGAAACCAAGTATAATGTAAAGTTCCCTTATTTTAAGTAAACGGTTATTTTAAGTTTCTGTTCTTTACTGTCACTTTTCCCTTCCGTTTTCCCACCAGAATGCAAACTTCGTTCGCGTATATTTCTAGAGTCATTAGGTTAACTGGAAGCAGAAAAGATGAAAAATATGCAACTGTTAGAAATCAGCCTCAGTTGTTATTTTTCTTTTCATAGTTTGTCACTGTAAGAGTGGTAACCATCTGATTTTTGTTGTAGTTCTACGGATTTTGAAAATAAATATTGTTACGAATTTGGTATTTAAAAAGCTAATGTTAGTTAAATTATAAATTAAATGGTTTTATTTCTCGCGCAGTGCAGCGCGTGACGAATATTAAAAGAAAGCTAAGCTGGAAAATTGAAAATACAAGAGCGCGTGCATTAAATAAATAAATATCTCTTTTTGATTTCGAGAAAGTACTGAAAAATTCTAGCGCGTGATTTTTAAAATCTTATAAAAGGAGGAAAGCATCTCAGTTCGTAGTAGTTGCTTAGTTTGTTGTTTAGAAAACTGCTCTTGTTGATTGTAGCGAATTCGCGGATTAGCGTTCTTTAGCTGTTTTGAATTACGTTCTATTGGACATTTGAGTAGTTAAAAGATAACTGCTGTGAGATACTGTCATATTGCATGATAATTTGAGAAAATTTAAGCATTTTTGTTGTGATAATAATAAATTTTTGTTCATTTTTCATCGGACTTGTGCATTCATTTCATAATGAACCCGTACGCACGCAACAATTTTTGGTGTCAGAAGTGGGATATTGAATGCCAATCAGAAGAGCAATGGAAGAACAGTTAAAACAATTCATGGCAGCCTTTGCTACATTTAAAGAAGAGATGAAAGACTCTGTTAAAGAAATTAAATCCGTTAAAGGAGAAATGAAATTGGGCCAGGAATCCCTTAAGGAAGAAATGAAAACGGACAAGAAGAAATGAAAGAAAAGATGGAAGCTAGTCAGAAAAAAATGGAAGAATCCTTTAGAAGAGAAATGAAATATATTAAAGAGGAAATGAAAGTAGGTCAAGAGGAATTGAAGAGAGAAATTACTTGCATAATAGAAAACAAGTTCCAAGCTATGGAAGGAAGAATGGATACAGTTGAAGACAAAGTTGGAGAAATTCAAGAAAGAGTTTCTGCGGTAGAGCAACAAATTGAAAAAAGAGTTTCTGCCGTCCAACAACAAATTGAGGAAAGGGTTTCTGCTGCTGTTGCAAAAGAAGTTGACACTTTAAAGAAAAGCATAGCGACAGAAGGAAGCAATTCTGAGGGTTTTAAATTCTTACCGATGCCTGCTCGTCCATCTCTGAAGTTATCCACATATGATGGGAAGACATCCTGGCAAGTGTATAAAACACAATTTTCTATCGTTTCGGATGCGAATGGATGGGATTCCCAAACTAAGGCCTGTCATCTCGTCGCTTCTCTGAGAGCAGACGCAGCGGATATCCTGCAGACGCTTCCAGAAAACCAAAGACTTGACTTCGAAGCTCTATCCGGCGCATTGGAGCTGCGCTTTGGCGAGAAATGTTTAAAAGACTACAGGAGGCTTCAATTAAAATCCCGTCAACAGAAGCCCACCGAATCACTCCAGGAACTCGCCACGGATGTTGAAAGGCTGTCCCACCTCGCCTTTACGGAGTGCCCGAGAGAAACGAGGGAAATCCTGTCCCTGCAATATTTCATCGATGGCATCCAGGACCCTGAAATACAGAAAGCACTGCGAATGGCGGATGTTAATGATCTGAAAAGCGCTTTAGTGTACGCCATGAAATTCGGGGCAGCCCAGCAAGCAACTCGTAGAGATCGCTATTAAGTCAGAGCTGTGCGAGTCTACGAGCCAGCGGATCAATTGATGGCTCGTTTAGATGATTCATCCAGACAAGTCGACGATTTGATACGGAGTAGGAGTGAGAACAAAGTGGCTCTAAGGTGTTGGAAATGTGGTATTGAAGGACATATACGACGGCATTGCAGAACAACCCAGGGCACGGATAATAAAATGGATGATTTGATAAGACCAGTGAATGCCTTGAGCCGGAATACTGGTGAGAAGAAACTCACCTGAAGTGCTAACCCTAAAGTGCTGGAACCCTAAAGTGCTGGAACTGCGGTGTTGAAGGCCACATACGAAGGAACTGCAGAACACCCCAGAGCACGGAAAATAAGAGAGGCGGGTTAAATAGACAATTAAATGCCATGGGACAGAAAAGGATTGACAAGAAACCAAAGTGCTGGAACTGTGTAACTGAAAGCCATGTACGAAAGAATTGCAGAACACCCCAGGGTACGAACATTGAGACCATTTCTCAGCAACGACGCAGGAAACGAATAAATGGCCATATCGAGGAATGGAGGTTGCTAGATAATGGAAAACCTTGTTTTAAAGCGCTCAAGATTTCTGTAGTGAGTGGCAACAGTAACGGACTGTCCATCAATGGGCACATCGATGGAGTTCCTTGCAATATGATCATTGACACAGGAGCTAATGTTACCATCATTCGGAGAGATTTAGCTAAACTGTTTAAAGATAAACTTATTTGGACGCCATCCTGTGTTACCCTTCACACTGCGTCTGGTGACAAGATCGAGATAGCTGGGAAGTTAAACGTGAACATCACGTTTGGAAGTGCCGCCTACCATCACATGGCATATGTGGCGGATATTACAGATCCATGCATATTCGGATTGGACTTTTTAAGGAAATACAATTTTTCCTTAGACTTCAAAAACAACAAACTGCTTTCAGCATCTGGTGACATGACTATCCATCCTCAGAAGAGATCCTCACCTGGAAATGCCGACGCCTTGTCCGAAAGACCTAGCTCGGGAAGCCGCCGAAATCATGCTAGGGTCGAAAAGAAACGCAAGACTACCAGCTCTCCATCACAGATGCTCTTCGGTCGAGACCTTCGTCTGCCTTGTGACCGCCTGTTTGATCGCCATATGGATGCGCCTTCATCGCCTGAGGAACACATCCAAGATGTCAAGGCCCGTTTTGAAGTGATGCACCGTTCCGCACGAAAGCGAGTGGACTTGGCGACGAAGAAATTGAAGTCCAGGTACAACACGAGAGCTACTGGACATAGATCCAACGAAGGAGACAAGGTGTGGTTGTGGAACCCGATTCGACGAAAAGGAGTCAGGCCTGATTTACAATCACCTTGGGATGGTCTGCACACAGTCCTAAACAGGCTGAATGACGTCGTGGTTCGGATTCGTAAGTCTTCGAACTCTAAACCTAAAGTCGTTCATTATGACAGGTTAACTCATTACTATGGCCATAGTACATAATGTAAATAATTGTAAATAGTATAATACCATGGTCCTTTTTGTTTTTAAATGTGTATTTGATTTGATTTGTATTTAGTATTTGATTTGTATTTGAATTGTATTTGATAGCATTTGATTTGTTTTATTTATTGCATTTATTGTTCATGTTGTTTATTATTGTAATATAATGCTCATTAATGCCTTTATGCCACAGTTGTAAGTTTAGCTTCCTGTCCAGGGATTGTACTGCCCGGGACGTGCAGTCCTTGGGAAGGGGGCAGTGTTACGAATTTGGTATTTAAAAAGCTAATGTTAGTTCAATTATAAATTAAATGGTTTTATTTCTCGCGCAGTGCCAGCGCGTGACGAATATTAAAAGAAAGCTAAGCTGGAAAATTGAAAATACAAGAGCGCGTGCATTAAATAAATAAATATCTCTTTTTGATTTCGAGAAAGTACTGGAAAATTCTAGCGCGTCATTTTAAAATCTTATAAAAGGAAGAAAACATCTCAGTTCGTAGTAGTTGCTTAGTTTGTTGTTTAGAAAACTGCTCTTGTTGATTGTAGCGAATTCGCGGATTAGCGTTCTTTAGCTGTTTTGAATTACGTTCTATTGGACATTTGAGTAGTTAAAAGATAACTACTGTGAGATACTGTCATATTGCATGATAATTTGAGAAAATTTAAGCATTTTTGTTGTGATAATAATAAATTTTTGTTCATTTTTCATCGGACTTGTGCATTCATTTCATAACGAACCCGTACGCACGCAACAATATAACGCTTTGGAATTTTATATGTAAAGTTATTTTATTTTAAGTTTATTAGGAGAAAGGAGAACGGGTAGTTCTTGCAAATCTCGAACAGCAATCGCCTTCGCCGGGAATCGAACCACGGACCTCTGGAATACCGGCCCAGCGTGCTACTGTTACACCACAAAGGCACGCTAGGGAAGTGGAAGAAATACAATATATACTGCCCTTTTTAAAGGGCGACTATGGTTTTAGGGGACCTAGTCGGCGAATCATCGGTGCGGATAATCATCATCCACAACCCTTTTAGTTCGGGTGCCACTGTAGTGTCATTAGGATTTTTTTAGAGGCAGAAAAGATGAAAAATATGCATCCGCCTTCGCCGGGAATCGAACCACAGACCTCTGGAATACCGGCCCAGCGTGCAGAACCACTACACCACGAAGGACGCTAAGAAAGTGGGAGAAATACCTTATATATTTAAGGAGAGTTTTTTTTAGTTTGTAAAAGAAAACATGTTTTGCCATTCGAGGCCATTGTAACAGCTTTAAATAGTATTAAAATCTTGTAGTTTAAATAATTTAAATAGATGAATATTAAGGTATTTGTGAATGGCAATATTTGAAACCAGACTCGAGTGCCTTGTGCGACATTCGCACGAAGAATGTAATTTATTTTTAAATGTTAGAATATGTTTTCTTTTCTTGTTTGTATGTCGTCATTTTTTTGAGTGTTAAATAAAAGTTATTGCTGTGTTCCATCATTGGAGTTGCTTCATTTCGCCAAAGAAGTATTACAGTCTTAATTACACTGGTGTGCAAAAATTAAGGACGAAGTCAAAAAATTAGCATATCAGCTGAACGAAGAGGCAGAGCGGACAGAAAGACCAATCAGGAGATTAAGTAAGGTGATGTACGGTAGCACATGCGCAGATATGCAGGTAGACGTAATGGAGTGTGTGAGTAGTATAAAGCATGTTGTCGGTGTAAGATCAGTATTTCTGGCAAAGAGATTGCACGCTGTATAGCAGTTAAAATCACACCGAGTTGCTGCCTCAGCGAGAAATGGCGAATAATCAATCTGTTGGACGACATCTGGATGCTTTTACCCGAGGTCGAGTCATTGGGAAGTTGGAGGAAGGCCGCAGTGTGACAAGTGTGGCTGTAGAGTTCGGAATTGCTCACAGCATCGTTTCACGACTTTGGAGACAATTTCAAACTACAGGAACAGCTATCCGGGGGTTTAGTAGTGGTCGTCCACGAGGAACCACACCCGCAGATGACCGGTATATTGGCTTACAGGCCAGAAGAAACAGGCGGCAGACAGCGGGAGAAATCGCTAGACACACGACACAGGCGACTGGACGACTGATATCGCGTTTTACCGTGGCCAGAAGACTGCACGGTGGTGGTCTGTTTGCACGACGCCCTGTACTGTGTGTACCTCTAACGTCTGCCCATCGGGGAAGGCGTTCTCTGTGGTGCCGGGAACACCGGAATTGGAGAGACAATGAATGGGGACGAGTACTCTTTACAGATCAGAGCAGATCAGTCGGAGTAGCGATTCTCATCGCATACTCATCTGGAGAGAGCGGGGAAGCCGCAATCATCCCTCGAACATCATTGAAACGGACAGGTATGGAGGTGGCGGTGTTCTCGTTTGGGGAGGCATCATGCTTGGTAGTCGTACAGACCTTCACATCTTCGACGCAGGTTCAGTCAACAGGACCCGTTATTGTAACGACATTCTTCTTCCATATGTGCGTCTTTTTAAAAGGCGCTATGGGTCCGCAGTTCCTTTTCATGGACGACAATGCACCATGTCATCTCACAGTAGCTGCCGAACAGCTCTTAGAGAGTGAGGATATTGAACGTATGGATTGGCCGCCACGATCTCCGGATGTCAATCCCATCGAGCATGTATGGAGTTTTCTAGGCAGACGCTTGGCAGCTCGTACCTTACCACAAGTAACGATTCCGGAGCTTCGATTGGCGCTGCAAGACGAATGGGCAGCAATGCCTCAACAACTCATTGACACTCTCATTCTTAGCATGGGCAGACGCTGTGAAACCTGCCTAGCAGTCAGGGGAGATCATATCCCCTATTAAAGACCGGATGTTTCTTGCTGGACACCCACCACAGGGATGTTTCGGTTTTCAGTCGCATTGCGCTCCATGCTACTTTTCCAATAAAGCTTCTTTTTATCCCTCTGATTTCTCTTTTAGTAAATGTTGCTTACATTACTCATGTCCTTACGTATTGGGGATCTTACGGTATTAAATGTGTTGATTTGGAAAGCTTTTGTACAAAGTTATATTGAAAAAACCGTCTCGTCCTTAATTTTTGCACACCAGTGTATTTTGGACCCACCTGCGAGATCGAATAATCGTGCGTATTTTTATTTTATTAGTTCATCACTGAACATAATATTAGTGATACCAGATTATTACTTACTGTTCATATAGAATTGCTTTATTTTATTAGTTCATCACTGAACATAATATTAGTCATACCATATTATTACTTCCTGTTCACATAGAATTGCTTTATTTTATTAGTTCATCACTGAACGCAATATTAGTGATACCAGATTATTACTTCCTGTTAATAATAAATTGTCTTATTTTATTACCGTATTTGATATTATATTTAATATTCATTTTAGTTGTCCAGACGGTAGATATATTTATTGCTCTACGTTATTATTCTTATTTTAATCACAATTAATGTGGTAGAGAGAATGAACTTCATATAATTTAAATATTTCATTTTTGAGGTGTGTATGTGTGTGTGTGTGTGTGAGATTATGGCAAAGCCTCGATGGCTATCTGCCTAAAAGGAGGGATGCCTTCGTGGAGGACTTTCTAAGGGAAACTGGCTCGTATACACGTTACACATCATTTTTGAGGTATACGTACTTAACAAAGTGCATTTAATTTCGTGATTCCTGACTGCATTAATTAATTAAAGTAATTGAATTGAGCTATTTTGAGGAAATATAAAGAACACAGTGTTCGATAATTTTAAACATAGAAACAATGTCTTACTTGGGAAGAGCTCGTAAGGAAGATTTGCAAAATCTCGCGGCTGAACTGGGAGATCATGTGACTGCAGATTTGAAAATAGTCGATTTTAAACAGAAAATTGTTGAAAGTAGAGATTATGATGAAGTCTTCGTCAAAGGAGTCTTAGACACTATAATAGAAGAACGGAAAGAGAGGGAGAAAAGAGAAGAACGGAAAGAGAGGGAGGAAAGGGAAAGAGAAGAACGTAGGAGACAGGAAGAAGCAGAAGAGCGGAAAAGGAACGAACAGTATGAATTAGAGAGATTAAGACTTGAAGCAGAGACAAAGTCTCAAAAAACCGGACAGATCCGGCCGAAAACGGAGCTGCGTCACCTTATGCAGAAATTCGATGACAAGAAAGGAGATATCAGTATATTTGCTATTGTTTGAGAGGCAAGCAGAATGGGCTAAAATTGATAAAGAAGAATTTGTATCTCATTTACTAGGACTACTTCCTTACGAAGTAACCCAGTTAATAGCTAGAGAACCCTCCGATAAAGCTAAAGATTATGAACACGTGAAGAATTTATTGTTAAGACGGTTTAAAATAAGCCCGGAAAAGTTTAGGCAGAAATTTATGAAACATCAAAAGAGTACCGAATCCACATGGGTGGATTTCAATTATGAAATAGAAAATTATTGCAAAGAATGGGTGACTGGTCTAGGAGTTAAGACTTTTGATCAGTTGCTAGATTTGATGGTGATTGACCAACTTAAACGTCGAGTTCCTCCTGAATTTCGAGATCATTTTGTTGATGAGTGGGTAGAGATGATTTCATCTAAAAAATTAGCTGAAAAACTTGATGCCTATGAAAACGTTTGCGGAAACTTTCAAAAAAGGCCTGTAGTGGATCGGCAGAAAGAAAGATACAATGCACTAACTCAAGGTAAATTGAGTTCAGATAATAAAAATAAAACTGAAAAAAAATTTTCATCAGGATTTAATTCGCAAAGCTGGTTTCATAGACCTAGAAGTCCACGTCCAGATGATAAATATGAAAAACGAAAAACACCACAATGTTATCAGTGTGGGTTCTATCAACATTTAAGACCCCCAATGTCCAAAACTTAAGAATAGTACTGAATCTCCTGCTAATCTTAACAGAATTAGTGCAAAACCATTGGATAAATTTCTATTACCTTATACTAGTATGGGTTACGTAAATGGTCATAAAATTCTTATATTAAGGGATTCAGGTGCTAGTATTGATATAGTTTGTCGCAAATACATCACGCCGAAAATGCTGACAGATGAAAATGTGTGGGTGCAACAGCCATTAGATTTGAATCCAACCTGTTTACCATTGGCTGAGATCGAACTAAATTGCGGTCTTGAACGAATAATAACTAAGGCTGCCATTATTAGAAATGAACTCGCGAATGGAAGGTATTTATTAGGCAATCGAACTTTTGCACTGTTGAATAAACAAAGAAAGGTACCTGATAGTCATCCTCACCAGGTTAATGCCGTCTCTACTAGAGCTCAAAGGAAAAGAAAAATAGCAGAAGAGAAGATCTTGGAACCGATTAAGGAAGAAAATAAAGCATCCAGAGATGTCTTTAAAGAAGAAGTTAAATCACCGGAATTAGGCGTGGAAGATGTTCACGAAAAATTGGAAAACGATAAAGAAATTAACATTGAGAATTATTTTGCAATGCAGCGTTATCATCATCTTTCGGCTTTTGATTTAATATCAAAGCCGCTTACTAATAGACGAAGAAAACAACTGTCGAAAGCAAATGACAAATGAATATTATCCGAAAGGCACAGATGAACTGAGGAAAGGCTTTGCTGTGAGTTATAGCCGAGGAACTGGTTCACCATGGAAAAGATCCATTTCTTCCTATTTAAATGTGGTGTAAAAATATTTGTTTAAAACTTAAAATTTTCGGCCTGAAAATTTGGAAACTTATCAGAGAAGTTATCTTTTCTCTTTAAGCAATAGAGCAAGCCGAGCTTATAAACTTTCGAAATTGACAGAACTTTTCCCTTCGGTAAAAGTCTCTCCGTTGGGGGAGAGGTTGTAACAGCTTTAAATAGTATTAAAATCTTGTAGTTTAAATAATTTAAATAGATGAACATTAAGGTATTTGTGAATGGCAATATTTGAAACCAGACTCGAGTGCCTCATGCGACATTCGCACGAAGAATGTAATTTATTTTTAAATGTTAGAATATGTTTTCTTTTCTTGTTTCTATGTCGCCATTTTTTTTAGTGTTAAATAAAAGTTATTGCTGTGTTCCATCATTGGAGTTGCTTCATTTCGCCAAAGAAGTATTACACCATGTTACTAGGTTGCTAGACAGGGCTTAATTTCTAAAATTAGAAGTGCCGGAGCCCTATGGAAGACCGTCAGCAAAGAGGAACAAGAGTAAATAAATAAATAAAATGACTATTAAACTCGCTAATAATTTTAAAATTAAATAGTTCATTATTATCAAATTAATTAATAGTTATTTAATTGTTATTTAATCAATAATCATTATATAATTAATTATAATTTTATTGATAATTATTAGACTTAATTAATTATTTATTGAAATAATTAAAGATTAAAGTAATTAAATAAATAAAATTAAATTAAACGTAAAGAGATAAATTAAAATTTAATAAGCGATTTTTAATATAATTTTATTGCTAAAAATAAAATTTTCGAGATAAAATTTCTACTGAAATTGTTTTTCAATTACATAAAAGTAGCAGCCTTCTTATTTAGGGCTCCGGATAGAATTATCATTTATTACAAAAACTAAGAAGCACCGGCCCAGTAAGCTCGGATCGTAGGGGGGGGAGTTCTTTTATCATCACAAAAATTAAGTATACTGATAGTTGATGAAAATTCAGATAATGCTAAAAACAGGGAGAAAGAAAATGGAGGCGTGAGAGTATGAGTGAGTGGAAACAAAATTGAGAGAAATCTTGACCGCGGATCTCTGCTGATATAGCCATGAAGCGGATGTGTGTCAGGGGTAAAATGAGTCCTGAATCTGAATCCTAAGGATGAATGTTAAAGTTGCTGGTTTCACGTTTCGCCCCCCGTATTTGGTTACTGTGATGTATGGGTGACGCCAACCAACAAGATGTATAGAGGGCGCTAACTCTCAGTCTGGAGAGGCGCCAAAAGTTTAGTTTCCAAGAGGGAGACCGACAAAGAGGTCATAGGGAAGGCTCGTGGGAGCCATTAATGAAACCGAAATTCACTTTTATTACTTTATATATTTCAGTTATTAGTAGTGTAGTTTAGTATTAGTTTGTGTTTGTAAAATAAATGTTTAAAATACAAGAAGGTGGAGTTATTTCTCTATGAGGCGGTGGATGAAGAAGGGATGATATCACAGTTACATTAGTGGATAGTGTGGGAAGACAATGCTTGAGCATAGGAACATGCATTATAGAACGTACTTGAGCAGTTTATATCAGTATTTCACTCTTATTGTACTCGCTGTCATTTAAAGCACATTTAAGAACACAAATTTTCCTTCCTGCGAGGATAACTAACTGTAACAACAATCGATAACAATAACTCACAACTGGTGAGGTGAGCTGCATATGGACGTGTATTTTTATCTTCAGCGAGGATCGTATAATCAAAACAATTGAAGTTTTGAAGGTGGGAGCAAGAGAGAGCTTTGCTAAGAAGTTGTCATTCATGCGCTGTAAGTACTTGTCAACATATTCAATTTTAAGATCTTTGTGCAAAGTATTGTTGGAAACATAAAAATGCGCATTTGTGATTTTTCTTAGGAACTTGTTCTGCATTACTTGCAGTTTGAGAATATCATTCTCTGAATAGGCTGCCCAAACCGATGAAGCATAGATAAACATCGGGCGAATAATTGCAGTGTAAATATGCCTTTTCTTATAAAGGTCCAATTCTGAGAAGTTTCCAAGTAAAGGCGTGAGACTGTTGATAATTCCCGTAGTCCTGCTAATTTTCTTGATGTGGTCGGACCAAATGAGCTTTCTGTTAAAAACAATGCCTAGATATGTAACACTTTTAACCATTTGGATGCTTACATTAAAAAGCTGCATTTGGCCTTTACTAGTGTCCTAGTGTGAGTTCTTTTGATCAAAAGAAGTTGGGACTTCTGGGCATTTATTTCCATTCGTCATTTACACACCAGCTTTCAAGTTGTGGCATCAAGATTTGTAAGTTCTAAATGGCCTTTTCAGCATTCATGGACTTAGCTGCTAACGCGGTGTCGTCCGCGTAGCAGCCGTAATT
Source organism: Stegodyphus dumicola (assembly GCF_044657685.1). Classification (NCBI taxonomy): domain Eukaryota; kingdom Metazoa; phylum Arthropoda; class Arachnida; order Araneae; family Eresidae; genus Stegodyphus; species Stegodyphus dumicola. Next base: position 110,269,512 of record NC_140770.1, on the reverse strand, counting down.
TATGTGATCTCCGGGAAGATCGGCCACATAAAAAATTTAAATTATAGGTTCCAAAATTGAACCCGGGGGCACGCCTGCATTGATATTTCTGTGACTTGAAAAATCTTTACCAACGGAGACAAAGAATTTCCCTTTTTTGATAAAGGAGTAAATAATTTCAATGATTTCTCTACTGAAGCCAAAGGAAATATGTCCCTCATGCCTGAGGCGGTCGGGCATTTCTACAGTGGCGCCGTAGTTCGGGCGCCACTGTAGAAACATTAGTACTTTTTGGAAGCAGGAGATTTGAAAAATAAGCCATGCCCCCACCGGGAATTGAACCACGGACCACTCGAATACGCACCGAGCGTTCAGACCAGTACACCACGAAGGCACGCTAAGAAGGCGGAAGAAATACATTATAAATTTATCTTGTCACACGTGGTTGGCTGAGTTGTAAGCATAAAGTGTGCCTTCGCTTGTTATAAAGTTTTAGCAAAGGATCTTTTACACACATCTCAGTTCCGTTTGTTAGTTAGCTGTAATTCACTTAATGTCTACCTAAGTTAAGTTACAATGTATGATTGCAAAGACTATATCTAAATTATAATTACATTCAAAGATGTTGAAATCGGTATTTAAGTACTTGCTATATATTCAGATTTTTATATATAAATTATACTCTTACTTTTATTACAAAACATTCAGATTTCTGTTAGACTAAATGTCTAAGTAATGTAAAAAATTTTCATAAAATATGAAATAAAAAGTTGGAAGTTATGTTAATATGCTATTAATAAAAGTAATGATACTCAGTGATGGTTATTCATACACAATTATTAGATTGTGAGATTTACAAGACTTGAGAACTGTAAATTATGTGCCGTATATTGCATAACTTTAGATTAGATCAAGATTATACTACTTATAGTTAGACAAATTATAAAAATATTATTATAAAAGCAGTTACAAAAACTTGATTTTACTTTATAAATTCCACAGTTACACATCTTATAGTCCTAATTTAAGAAATGAAGGAAAAAAGGATTTTTAGACCATAGTGATTTTGATGATGGCACATTTTAAGAAACATATAAATATGAAAGTTTAAATTTGCATGTGGTTCCTTAGCAGAGAAATTACCAAGAGTTTACTTTATCCTACTAAAAATCTGTTTTTAGTGTTATTATTATTATTATTTTGAGACGGGAGGGGGAAGACGGATTTTCCAATATGCAGAGTTGACACTTAAAAAAGTTTCACCAGTTATATGATAACATTAAAAGCACCAGCCTTAACAACAACAGTAAGATTAAAAGCACCAGCCTTAACAATCAAATTTTGGCTATTTTAAAAGTTTTGTTTTTTTATATTGTGCTTTTAGAAAAACTTAGAATTTATCATAACCACAGGTATTTGCTTTCTCAAAAAGAGGCATAAAAGAAATTTCAAATAATAAATAATATTACATCAATATATGAATAATTAAATTTTTAATGGAATTTGTCTTTAATTTGTAGCATATTTCCATGCTCATTTCAGAGAAGAAAATGTTAATATATATTTGCTAAACAAGTACTGAGTTCCAAATACACACATTAATTGTGATGTATTTTCATGTAACATAAAATATTAAGGCCAGCAACATGTCTGCCACATCTTAACAAAATTTTCGAGTTTCCAAACTGTTATGTGAGTTAATTATTGACCTATTTTGAATAAATTATTTTATTCCAAGGAATATTTTGATGATATTGATTTTGTAACAATCGGGTTCAAACAGAGGAAAAAACAGTTGAAGACAATCTTTCAATATCTATGCAAATAACAATTACAAGAGTCCCAAAACAAATGTAAGCAATTGTAGGTATTTCATACGCAAACAAACTACTTTTTGTGATGTGTTCACATAGCATATACATTAGTTATTTCAAAATCTTTAACTGCCAGGAAACTTGACACCTTTACTTTGTACGTACCGTAAAGCTTTATTACAAGATGTCAGTACATTTGATCTTAATTTTTTATGTCATTTGTAAACTAATTTCTCGAAAATACAAAGCTTAGGAAAACAAAATTTCATATCCGTTAATGTACTAGATGAAAAGAAATGTTTGATAAAAAAGTGAATGATCGGATAGTAGCATTTTACCCTCTGGCCATCAAATTCGCTAAAGTTACGTGGACAAAAATGGCGACAAATATTTCGGCTCAGTATTCAGGGTCTTCTTTCCCCACCCGCTCTTTTCATTGGACTTCACCAGGCGGCAAACATAAAAGGGTCACTCCGCATGCGCGTGACGTAGGCAGGACGAGTCTTTTTGCTAAGAGGTAAGGTAGGTATGTAGTTTACGTGTGGTATACGCGATATTCTTTGGTTTTGTTGGGTTGCGTTTTTTCAGCTGTGTTGCCACTATTAAAGTTCCAACCCTCGTAATTGTCAAAGAGTATTTATTTTGAGAATCTCTTCATGATAGGGCAACTGCAAATGGAATTTTCAAAATAACTGACAATTTTATGTCTGAGAATGATATTCCTTGGACTAAGTTCACTGCCGTATGCAGTGACGGAGTTTGAGATTTAACAGGAAAACATTCCGCTGTTATTTCTCAAATAAAGAAAGTTGCACATTAAACTAAATTTACACCCTGTTCCATTCATCGTGAATTTAGTAGTCGAAACAATCCCCCAAAACCTGAAAATTGTTTTGAATCAAGCTGTGAAAATTGTTAATTTTATTAAAAGCCGTGCTTTAAATTCAAGAATATTTACGATTTTATGCCAAGAGATGGGCAATGGGCATGAAACGCTTTTGTTACATTCCTAAGTAGGATGGTTATCCAAAGTTTTAAATCGTTTTGAACTTCGATCAGAAATTCAAACTTTCCTCTGTGATTGAAAATTTGAATTGGAAAAATGTTTATTTAATGAATTATGGTTGGCGCGTTTAGCATATTTAGCTGATATTTTTGGAAAGTTAAATGAATTAAATTTAGGATTACAAGAACAAAGCGTTAATTTATTTACCATTAGAGATAAAATAAATGCAATAATAAAAAAACTCGAGCTAACAATCAAAAAATTGTATAATAATATTTTAAGCTTTTTACCACTTCTAGAAAATTTTCTAACTGAAAATAATTTTAAAATAAAAGAATAAGCATTCTATATTAAAAATGATTGTTTTTTATTGATAGATAATTTCGATAGGTATTTTGTTGAGGATTATGAAAAAGAAAATTTGATTAGAAATCCATTTTGTTCAAATGTACCTGAAATTTTGTCTCATGAAGAAAAAGAATAATTAATAGAAATTTCCTATGATCGAACTGTAGTTGAAGATTTCAAAAATAACACACTTGTTAACTTTTGGTTCAACTGGAGCAAAGGCATTTCAAACAAAGCTATTAAAATTGTATTGCCCTTTTACACAACCTAGTTGTGTTAACAAGGATTTTCTTCCAAGTTGTATTTGAAAAATAAATACAGAACAAAATTAAAAGTGGTCAAAACCAAGTAAAATAAGACCAGACATAAAGAAATTTATCTCTCTTAAGTAGGCCCCTTAATTTTTGATAATTGAAATGGCAATTTTTAATCTAATATTTCTGTGTGCATATTTAATACAGATAACCAATAGGTTGTGCAAATGACAAAATATATATTTTTTAAAGTATGTCTATTGAGAAATTGAAAAATAATCATTGTGAAATGTAGTGGTAGTATTAAAGTTTTTCAAATTTTTTAGATGGTACGCATTAGTCAAAAGGTTGAGAACTGCTGCTATAAGGTATTTCTCCCGTCTTATTAGCATGCCTTTGTGGTGTAGTGGTCAACACACTCAGCGCGTATTCGAGAGGTCCGTGGTTTGAGTCCCGACGAGGGCATTTGGGGTCTTATTAACTGCTATACTTCAGGCCAACCTAAGTTGAGAACACTGGATATAGTAGAAGTATATGCGTCCGCCGTAGATATAGTTCTACCATTTCGAGAAGTAATATTGTAAAATTTACGCTGTGATATATGAATACTGTTGGACAAAGAGAACGGAAGGAAAAAATGCGTGAAACAATAGCTTATGTTGTGTCCAGCTTTTTGTTTTAAAATTTGCTAAATCGTGTCAATCATTGAATGACCAACAGAAAGAATCCCCCTTTTTCGGCATTATTGGGAAACTGCAAATTCCCATGGAGGTACCATGCAAATTCTAGCAACCCCGACCTCACCCCACTCTTGACGAGAAAAGCGATTAAGGCATTTATTCACTGACTGGGAGGAGAAAAAAGCAATTATGGTATTCTGCTTCATCTTCGACATATGTGTATAATTTTCAACCTCATAAAGCTGGAAAACTTCATAAACCTCAATAAACAGTACTGCTAAGATTATTGTAATGAATGTTTTTGTTAATTATGGGAGGGCACTTTCTTAAGAAATACGATAACGATATTATTACTTGTTATAACCGTTGCAGGACTGAATATCTGAGTTTTAAAAAAAAAAAGCCCTTTCCAATGCCACAAATTAAAAATACAACAACCCTTTATCAAGGAAAAAAAAAAAAAAAAAAAAAAAAGGCAGGCTTATAAACAGTTCTAAATAACATTATAAATACAAGCTAACAAATCCCTTAGAAAATATAATATAGAAGTGTCGCACCAGTAGCCGAGTGGTTAAATCGCTGAATTGTTAGAGCGCAAGCGAACGGGCTGTATTCATGGTCGGTTTGGTGGTTTTTCCTATGTGTATCTGAATACGAGCTTGTTTCCTTTAGAATGTCCTCCACGAAATCCATCTCGTCCCTTAGTCGGATATCTCTTGTGTGCTTTGCTATATCCAAATCACCTAACTTAACCAATGCGGATGTACTGATCAATTAAATTAACTATGGTAGAAGGAACAAGGGTTTCTATCTAAAGAAAGAGATGGCTTCATGGGGAATTTATAAGGGTAAAGGACTTTTTTTATACAACACACTGAGGGACTCCTATGCAGTTCAGAGCTTACAAAAGTCATTACAAACGAACTCGCCGCATACTACCAGTGTTTCACGGCTTAAGCAACTCTATCATTAATGCGCTTGACTTACAGATGATTCCATCTAAGAAAAGGAATAACCAGATTTTTTTTCATATGATTATGCTTGTTGTTTTTATAGCTTAAAGGAAATATATGGTTTTTGCCTAACTTATACAGTCATACACGATAATTTATACAATCATTCACATATAATTCGCAGATTCTCAGTGAGCTGAATCAGTTTGCTTTTATAAATTGAGAGATGTAAAAGCAATATATTCCTTTGCGCGAAGCAAAAGACCCACCTTTCATGCCCCGTCATGCATAGACATTTCATTCGTCAAAGAATAAAAACTTTAATTTTAAAATACAAGCAAACTGTCGTTTAACACGGTAAATGTTTTAAAAGCAATAAATGTATTTCTTAAGAATTTAAATTTTTTTGTACTTTTTTAGTTCTTATGAATATTTGCGCTTTGTTGTAACTAATATAAGACAATTCTAATGTTATAATTTTAATTGATTAGTGGAATTAATTGGTATATGATCATTTGATTCTTAATTTTAAAGTTTGTTTCACAATTTTAAAGCTTTAATATTTTTCTAATATCTTGAAATTTTTAATGGTAAGCTCTTTAGTTGACCACAATCTGAAGATCTCAATTTCCAGTCTTTTTATTCATTTTATTTTTGATTTTAAATAGTAATCAGAAAGATAGGATAAAATGTACTGTAGGAGGGTGATTTTCTGAGACTGACTGGAAATGCGTGTTTCTTAGGAGACAATCAATACAGGATATAATTTTCATAATGTCTGCTATAAAATATTGTCAGAGTTTTTTAAACAATCGCAAATTAAAATCAAATTAATGTCTTTAAAAAATAAAAATGTCCCCTTGTTCACTGTTTTGGTAGCAACAAGCCGCATAAACTCTTAAAAATTAAGAGAAAATAACTTACTACAAGATTTTCCAAATTTATATATTTTACTTTTAACAAAGTGAATGGTCTTGGGGAAAACATTTGAACCAAACTGCAAGGAATACATTGTTAGCTCTTCCGGTTTCAAGTTTTAAAGACCATCAAATTAGTATTCGTCACATTTAGATAATAGTGAAATATTTCACATAAATTAAGACAATTAATAACATGCCCTACATTTTACACTATGATGAACTATCAGTTTCAGCTGCAGCTTCACTGCATAAAAAGATTGTTATTTAAATACGCTAGATTTGGCAGGAAGTCGCCAAACGTGTAGAAAATTGGAGGAATTGAATTTCCGCGGGCAGTTTGCTGCGTATGGATAACTTGTAGAACAGGGTGAAAGGCTGTGAAAAGGTCGTTCTAGCCTTGTACGTGTTCTCAGGTTAGCTTGTCGTGAAGTTCCAATCACATTATGTTTCGGCTGCGTGGGACTTAACATCAAAGGGACAATTCTCAGAAGCTGCACATTTCCAGGAAACCCACATAGCTAGGTTACCATTTTCACTTACTACAAAGACTTGAATGCCAAACAGTAATTGATTATCGCTCAGATTGGGATTACATGATCCTTCAGAAGCAGAACTTTCGTCTGATTGGCTGATCTGTACCCGGGACACAGCTCCAGTCAAGACATTTTTGGTGAGGTTTGAAACAATCCTGTGTAGCCGCAATATCGTTTCCATAGCTAGGCGGGACTTCGCTTCCAGAGGGGCTCTTTTTTAGGAATTCTCCCATTTAAAAAAGTGCTACCAGAATCTCGTTTCTCAGAAAAGTCCCGTCTAGCAGGGACTGTCAACATATGTGAAAACCTCTTTATGCCTTATGATGATAGACACGAATTTAAAGGTTTTCAGATATCGCAAACAAAAAGTGAAATTTTCTAATGTGACTGAGTTGTTGTTCAAAAAGAAAAAATGTGGACTGACAAATTAGTGGGAATTCTGAACTTGGCAATAACAGGAGTTGAACAATGGAATTTTTTAATCTGAATAAATTATATCTATCTATAGAATTAAAGGGGAAATTAGTTCACACACACACGCGCGCGCGCGCAAAGCAAATAAACCAATACTGAGCATTTTTTTTTTGCGAATTTTTATTCCCTTAAGGTCATAAATGCTCCATTATTTTATATTTTCTAATTCTTTCTGATGATCTAATATCCAAAAGAATCCCATCTCATTATCCTTACTAAAATAAATAATCCCACAAACACTCACTAGATTAAAAAACTTACAAAATCCCAAATCTCTGAAGTCCCAATGAGTCTAGATCTTGGACTGTAAAGTGTGTTACTATTATAAAGTATTAACTAAAGTGTATCAAGTATGTTTGCAAAATTATTAATTAAAATTATGTGCATTGCTTCTGAAATAACTTTTATATGTTAGCATCTTCTAAGAAAACAGATTTTAGGAGATTCTAAAAATCTTACACAATTTCAGTATTTCTCAAACAATTTCCAGCTAGCTTTAAATACAAACATACATACATATTATATTCTGGCATTATGCTATAAAAGAAAATTTTACTTATTACACATTTTAAATAATACTTTTCTCAAATTCTTCAATTAATTCCCAACCTCAATTCAACATTTAATGGTAAATTTAAATCATATGTTTTCTTTTTTAAAACTTAATGGAATTTTAATTCCACTCTCCCTTAAATGAATATTTAAAATATTTGATTCAAGAAATTGTGCATAATACCATTTCTCTATATATGTCAGCAATTTATTTCCATTGGAATACATAGAACAAATGAAAAGTGTGTATTTTCATTTGTTTATGTTTACAAAGAAAGTGAACTTCAGCAGGAACATATAAAAATAATTTAATTTTTAATGAATAGCAGAAATCACAATATTTAATTACAAATATATAACAATTACACAAAAAGTATTAGTTAAAAAAAGAGATACATTTAAAATATAAAAGCTGGTAAAAAAAATTCTCGTTTTAATTGCAGACAAAATGCATTACAAAAAATTATTATTCATTTAAGTAATGTTATGGTAAATGCAACCAACTTACTGTATTCTATTATTCATACAATAACAAAGACACAAACACAAGTGCTATGAAACATTGTAGACCTTAAAAAACTGGTCTTGCAACACACTGACAGTTGGATAATAATATAATATAATAAATGCTAATTTGTTAAAAAGCATGAAACTTTTAAGATTCCATTAAATGGAATTTTAATCTTAATTTTATAATTCTCCTTTACTACATTTCCTCCCCTCTGGAAAAAAAAAAAAAAAAAAAAAAAAATTAAAAAAAAAATAAAAATAAACAAAATTCTCAACATAGGTTATAATATGATGCCAGGGGTGGGGGACCACCTAATTACATTTATTTTGATAATCATTTAGTTATTAAAATTAAAGCGATTAAAGATTCAAGTAGTATGACTTAAGATTAGTATAAGAATTATTAGATCCAATATTTTCATCAACTACTGCAACACTGAGAAAAAGATATTAATGGAAAGCATTTTATTTTATTTATGGAAAAGATCTAAAAAAGAAGTAATACAATTTATGAGCTTAAGAATGATTCTGGTCTCTTTTAAAAAAAATTATTTTGAATCAGCACACATATGACTGTAAGGAATGTAAAAACATGAAACTGCAGAATAGTACAATTCCACTATCAACGTAAAGTAAAAGATATATTGATGAGGAAAGGAACTTAAGTATTCAGGAAGTTAATCACTGAGACCCATGTCTACATGCAACACTTACATAAATAACTAAATAACTTTTTTAAACATAAATAACTTTTTTGAATAGCCTTTTTTAAGGCAGCTAGGCTAAATTTCAAAATATCATAATATGATTAACTTGAAAGCATTTCATACTGTAGTTTGCTAGATTGACTAGTAGAGTTATGTTTCAACATGCTATAATCTGCAGAATTAGTTTAAGTTACATCCCCCCCCCCCGTTCAGCTCTTAGTACTAATTTTACTTCACAAACCGAATGTTATGTTTTTTTTACTGAATAACAATTTATATGTTCAGGTTTCTTTACCTTATTAGGAATGATGTTAAATTACCCAGGACAATAACTAAATGAAATCTAAAAAAACCATTTTATTAATTCTGGTGCGCTGAATATAAGGACGACATTTCAAATTTGTTCACGGGTTCATATTTTTACAATCACTGAGAATATTTAGAAGACTGACACTTGGCCATAAAATGTGAAATGATTTGTCTTTCCCAGGCATTCTGCAAAAAGTATTTTATACTTATGTTTTGAAATAGATGCGACAGACTGTGCAAATAGGACCTAAAGTTTTTTAAAGTTCATTATAGGGTTATACTTTGAAGTTTTAAGGGCTTCTAGCTTCTTTAAAAAGGGGTCATTAAAAAAAAATACTTGTAACACAAAACAGCATTTTTAAGGGCTCGAAAGCAGATATGGGTTTCTATTCTTAACTTGAAAAATCATTATATTCCTCTTTTCATTAGATAATCTCAACATCTGCATGAAAAACTATCAAGTAAAATATGTAATGCTGAATTACACTTAAAAGATATGTTTTACTTATTCTATTAAAATCTTAATATTTAAAAATATTTTGAATCTAAATGGTTTATGAAGATTTTTCAGAATTTGTTGAATTTAGTGTGTGATACAAGGATGCAACTTCTGCATCAATGAATGCATCTCATGCAGTTTATATCACATTCAAAAGTAAAATATCCATTTTGGAATATAATAAATCTCTCCTGAATGCATGCACAATTATTCAGCAAAGAGAGGTTAGTTTAAAACAGAAATCTGACAAAAATCTAATTGATTAGAAGAGTGACTAACTGATGATTAATATATTTCATACTTTAAAATACTATGAAGAACGGCAACAAAGTTTGTCAAAATAAAAAACTCAGCTAATTAAAATATTAAGGAAAAGTTACTTCAATTATACATTATGCTGGCATATTGCCAGACAGACTTTACATACCTATATCCAATTCTATTAACTAACAGAAAAAGTTATTTACAAATGCCAAGAAAAACAGTATAACTAAATAACTTTCTTACTCTGAAACAATTTAAAAAAACTGAACATTCTGTTAGGTTTTCCTATCCCAAGTGTAAAAATGTGGCAATTTTAATGAAGATAATGTTACAAAAAGATAAAAATGTATAATTAATAAATAATCATTTGAATGAAATAACACAACACATTAACAATTACTAATTCAGAAGTCAAACAACAAAAATCAGCATTATATTTTCAAATTTTCACAGGACTAGTTTCGATGGTTTTACCGAACCACCATTGTCAGCTGTAAAAGCGCAAATAAATGAGATTAGATAGAATGATCAGATAAGATAAGAAAGCCTGGACAGAAAATAAGCTAGTGGCGCCATCTGTTGATGAAACCAGAACTAAAACATAATTTCTTTAAAGGGCAAAGGCAAAGATGGATTGGAATTAGGATCGTTAACTAGAACAGAAAGATTTTTTTGCATGTGAAATGCCTCTAGAAAATCCAGCTCTCCAATGGAAGATGTGTTTTGAATAATTTTGGCAGCAGAAAAATTTAAAGTGTGATTTTCGGACCAACAATGTTGGGCAACAGAAGACTTCTGTGTTTTCTTTTTTATAACATATGCCTCATGTTCCTTGATGTGAAATTTTAAGGCTCTCTTAGTTTGGCCAATGTAAATTAAACCACACTGGCAAGGAATCCTATAAATACCCAAGGAATTCATTTCCGGAATGGGGTCCTTGAGTATGGAACTCGGAATTTTATTAATGGGAGAATAAATGATTGAAAGTTAAATTTCTGCAAAATATGTGCAACTTTATACCTAATTGATGGAAAGAAGGGAATGACAACAGAATTTTTATAATCTCCTAAAACAAGAGTGTGCCTTTTAGTGCATTGAGATGAGAATATTTTAACTGCTTGATTAATAATGTTGGGTGAAAAGCCCTGTCAACAGCTATTGCTTTTAAATAATTTAGTTCTTCATCAAGGGATAGTTTGGAGGAGCAAACTTGAAGAGCACAGAAAACATAGGAATAAAATGAAACTAACTTTTGTTTAGTCGGATGACACGATTTAAAGTGTAGTGGAAGGCAAACCGATGAAGGTTTACGGAAAACCGTAGTACTGAAGTTGGATGTGTTATGTGTGATCAGAATGTCGAGAAACGGAAGAGAAATGCAAGTCTCAAGTTGAAAAGTGAACTGAATAGCAGGATCAATAGAATTCATTGTTGAAAGTATTTAAATCATCCCTATTACCTTCAAATAGGGTGAAAGTATTGTCTACGTAGTGGAACTATACCTGGAAGTTTAAAGTTTCAAACAATTTTGATTCATAATAATGCATGTAGATATCAAATTTTCAAAATTTAAATAAATTTTTACTTAACGTTCATTAAATAAAAAAGATTTCATTTATTACATTAACTAACTAACTAATTAGTATTTACTAATATTTATGAAAAATCTCTAAAAATAAAACATGCCTCAAGTTACTCTTAGACACAATATAGAATCGTTAATATTGATTCTATGAAAAACAACAATAACTGGAACTAATAATTTGTCTTGTAGTCAGTTTTACTTGGTATGTTATTCTTTCTCAATTTCCTATCATTTGATACATCAAACTAAAAGTCAGATGAACAACTGAAATTTAAAAGCTGCTTCAACATTAGGAAACAGATCCAAATATCAACAGAACAAGTCAAGTCCCCATTTTTGAACAGATGTACAATGTTTGGCTTCTACATGACAGACTTTAGTTCAACCCTCCGGGTCATTTTACCAGACTGAAGAATATTGAAAGTCTCGCAATGCCACAATTCTCCTCCATGCTACATTTGCGGCCAGGATATGACAACAGCAATTAGAGTGAGCTAACAGTAAGGTCCCCCACATTGGTGACACAGGATGCGACTACAGGAGAAAACTGGGAGAAAACAAAAATGACATCACATATGCCATGATTTATAATGAATCAAAGGGCCCAATTAAAAGCATGGCCACACATTATGGCAATAGCCCACTAATGCAACAATCAATCACATCAATGCATAAGGCTCATAACCATGACTGCAACACAGATTTAATCATGGAGGTACGGAACAGATGAGAGGTCTGAACTGGTTGCCTTAAAGAAGTGACGCACCTCTCTCGGCGACCAAAACATTCAGGTAGTTGTCATTAAGGTCAATAGGTTTTGACATGATCAGAGGTAAACATTTTCTAATTACATCATAAATATAAGTATAAATGTACATATTTTCTTTTTCTATAACATTTCAGAATCCTACATATGTGAAAGAATTTTAGTATTAAGTATGTGAAAACATTTTTAAATAACATTTCATTCCGAATGGAATTGAATTTTAGTAATAGAATAGTTGCAACTTGAATGAAATGTTTTCACAAGTTATCGTTAATTACATTAGAAAGAAATTTTAAGGTAATTCAATTTTATCCAGTTAATGATTACAAAATTTTAAAAGTTTAATGTATTATTATTATTAAAACTATGCATTATGTCTTTTCTATTTACAAGCTTCTTTCTGAAATACTTTCTCAAATATGAGACAATTTTCAGCTTCTTAGGCATGTTTTAAATCAAAATTCATAGTTAATCTAAAATTAATGCTCTGTTTGATTCATTTCAAATTAGAGCACCTTTTACTTTATAGTGAAATACATTACTTATTGCTGCTGATTTCCACGTACGTAACTTCTATGAGTATTTCTGAAAAGGATTAAAAAAGGGAGGTTGTTAATATTATTTAAAGCTTCTAATTGAGTTTCTTTTAATATTTTTCAAATTTTTTCACCTTTGATTTCAACAATACACATTTTAAAATTTCTATTTTACTATTTAAGTATACATGTCATAGACTGTGCTTTACAACACCTTTAAATAGATTGTTTTCCACTAGGAACATTTCTTGCTTAAATAGCATTATAAATATATCTGTCAACAAAATTTCAATTTACGTTTACAATTAAATGTTAAGGTTATTATAAATTTAGATAATATTTATAATCATTATGAATTTACATATATTTAATAGCTAGATTTCTTCACTAATATTCACAGGAGTTTAAAAATGAATAAATCTTTCACTTCCAAATACATTTATAAATAATTTCATAAATATTTATACATTCTTTTAAAAGCAAATAAATGCTTTTTAGAAGGATATGGATAAATACTCATATACAATATATTTAATGTTTTTCATTTTCGGCATGTGCAAATTTTTAATTTCTGTGCATTCACTATAAATATATTCTTTTGAATAAAGTAATTTACAATAATTTAGCATATATCAAAATTGTTTACATCAGAAATATGTATAAAGTGATGAATATTACATGCATTACTTTTAATATGCACTCAAAGTCAAGTTTCCTTCAAAATTACTGCATGAAGGCATCTCTCCCCTCAAACGTATAACCCTTTAATGCTTAACCCTATTTCGAAAACTTAACCTGACCTACGTGTCTAATTACAGATGCTTTAACATGCATAATTTTATGTTTACATTTAGACCAAAATTTTGAATTGAAACACATTTTTGGATACATTCATTACCAAATTCAAATTTTCTAGTACAGTCAAAAGTCGTTAATCTGGACCTCAAAGCTACAAACTTTCTGCGCATGCGTCACTGCGAATATGCGTGTGCGCAAAATACGTTTAGGAATGCGCGTTTAATGTATAACGGACGGTATAAGCTAAGCTAAAATTATCTAATTCAGTTAATGTTGCAGATTGCGTTGTTCCTTAATGTTCGAATTGGATTCGGCTTATTATTTTTTACTGTTAGAGCAATTTTATAAAAGTAAGCTTGAACTTTCGATTATGTCAAATAGAATTTCTGATATATATTTACTAATATGTAAAGGATCTACAAAGCGAAAGTATGTTTCGAAGTCCATTAAACAAAAAGTGGAATTGCTGCAAAAAATGGATAAAGGCATGTCCTTTGTTTATCTAAACTTTAACGTTTGTTTATCTAAACTTTGTTTATCTTTAACGCTGCGGCACGCGCAATGAATTGGAAGTTGATCTGTCAGCACTATCCTTATCTTCAGGGCAGATGTTTTTATTTTATTTGGCTTATAATTCCTTACTGAATGTAGTATTTCATCTCGATGTACTCCATCTTTGATATGATTTAAATCAAATTCCTTGTCATTATAATTCGCTTCCGATAGCGAAGAAAATGACAGAGGTTATTGAAAACGAAAAAATTTCGATTGACAAATTAGTCGGTATTCTCGACTTAGCAATTATTGGACCTTGAACAGCAGAACTTTGTAACTAAACAAGAAATTATGTCTGTTTAATAGAATTAAAGAGAAAGTATTATCACATGAAACAAAGCAACTTAAACAACTTACATTGAAATAAATTTTTAATAAAGTAAACAAATAAATATTAAGCTTTTCCTTTTTGTAAATTTTGATACCCTTTAGATCATAATTGTTCTTTATTTGATAAATTACAGTTTCATATTTTTAATTTTATAATTTCTGCATGCCATCTTACCAGATTTAAACTGATGATCTATAATCTGGAAAAATCTATAATCCGGAATCGCCGAAGTCCCGACAAGTCCGGATTAACAACTTTTGACTGCATATATATTTTGGCAGAGCATTCAATACCTCTTTTAGCAATTAATTTTAGCCTCTGATAATATAAAAATTACTTTCTGTTTCACATTTAAACATTAACCTCACTGTCATCAGAACAGAGTTTTGATTACCTTACTCTACATACCAATAATACTTCATTTATTAAAACAACTAATTGATCTAAATTCACTAATACCTCAAATTTACTTATTGTAAAGTAATTCAAAAGGTAACATTATGCAAAATGTATTGGTATACCAATTACTAATATTGCTGTTTTTTTCATGCCTTGAAGTCTTGCAACTGTTTTAAAAATAGCAGACCACCATTCAGTCTCTTTTCCTTTTATTAGGTATTAAGAAATCAAAATTGATTATGTTTTATTCAGCAGTATATGCATTGAATAACAAAGATTTTTCATTTATGTGTAGATATATTACCAAACTGCTGTCAAGGTAACATGCTCTGGATATAAACAAAATGCACCTCCTTTCTGATACAGTTCTGCCAAGCTGTATCAGGTTTAGTGTGGCGATGTGGGTCTACTTTTATTCTTACCTCCATGCATTTAATCATGATGACCAGCTGTGCCCCCTAGTATCACATTAAAAATGCTACCGGGGCACTGTTTAGTAAACTTGATGATAAGCAAGGATAGTCTACCACAAAACAGATTAAATACTGACAGGACAAATTGAAACGCACTTTTGCCTGATGGTATGATGTTCAGCTTCTATACAATAGACCTCACACCCCCAAATTCATTTATTACCTTCAAGGAGACTAAAAGTCTCATGACACTACATGTCACCATGATATGACAATGGTAGCTAAAATGAGCTAACAGCAAGGTTCACCGTATGACCATCACTCCTATTATGCATTGTGCTATGTACTTCCCATGGTACAGTTCTACTTATCATTTTAACTGTACCATAGATAATACCATAGTTTATAATTTTTCATTACAGTATAGTTCAATTTTATGCAATTTCTCAATTTTTAATTCATGGACAGATATTTCTGAAATAAACATTACATGTATGCTGCACTGCAGAGATAACTGAAATTACATCCATTTTCAGTTAAAAAAACTATAATATATTGTTCAAAACTGCTTTTAGTGGCACAGAATTAACAATTACATAAAATTCAACTTTGTCTTTAATATCTGTAAGTTCATAATTTGCTAACTGAAATTTACTTGCTACTTCAGCTATTGATGAGAAATTTCTGTAATTGTTACACATGTGCAAAGAAGCTCCAGAATCAAAACACCATTTTTATGTTACAAGTTTTCATGTTGCTTTAACAGAGCTTACAGAATAACTTTTACTTTTCTTAGTTTCTGAATTAATGTTTTTGCTCTTGTTGCAATTATAACACCTAAGTTTGCACCACTTTTACCAGAACTTATTTTTACATTAGTCATATTTCAGGCTTATGTTACTTCAATAAATTAAACACTTGATACATACATAAACAAAGAATTTTAAAATTTTGCTAAATTTTACTTTTCAGTATAATCACATGATTTTTTATACTGCTCTCTGTTAATTTATCTATATACATATAAATAACAATTTTATTATTTTTTATCATGTCTTCATTGTGATGTACATACTGCAATACAGTTTTACAAGTATTTTACACTCCAATTTTTCAAAACTTTCTTTCTTCCCTCCCCTTTTTTTAAATATTAAAAAAACAGAATGGAGGGATGAAAGAAAGTTCCATTTTTATTATCTTGCCAGCTCTACTTAAAATTAAAAAATTAAAACCTTGAGCAAGATCTAATTTAAATTAAAAACACTACTCATGAATTTTGTATTTCATGAAAAATATAAGTTTGTAAACTATATTTAATAGCAGAAAAACATTATGTAAGTAAAAATTTATCTCTGCTCAAACGTTTTGATTTTAAAAGCAAAATTATTGATTACATGTACTGTTCGAGAAGAATTTCATGTACAAATGTATGCTACAAAACATACTTGCCAGCTGTAACTTAAAACTAGCACTAAAAATAACTTTTTAAAATAACTTTTTAGTGCTTTCTGCATTAATCATAAAAATATACTAAAATACATTTATTATAATATAATACAATATGAAAAGGTCCACATATTCCTTGCTTATAAGTGCAAACAGTTTCACGGGGTACTAGAACACAATATTTATGCAAATAAAAGCTACATGTTTTTACTCAAGTAAATTTTTTACCAAAATTAGAATGTGGTCTATATTCAAAATAATGAATAATTTTAAAAAAATTAAAAATTTTAAAGCACATTTTGGAAATATGAGCAATTTCTTTTGTATGTGTCAAGAAGCAGCTGCACCAATGACATTCCACAACAAATCAAGAGCTCATGTTGCATCATGAAATATTTTACCCAACCATAACTTGCCTTAAATTTACTTTTGGGGGTTTTCATATTTTGAGCAACATTTTGACTTTCACACTGAAGCATTTAAAAAAGAGTTGCTTCTAATTTGGGATATTTTGATGTCTTCTACCAAATTAAATGCTGATTTTATGTTTTTATTGAGAACATCCACAGTTTGAATCCATTGCTGTCAGTTTTTTCATACATATAAAAAACTTAGGGTACGGTTGCTCAAATCGTACCTGCTCTATATTTGGAATATTATGGCTGCTACAGCTGTAGTGGTGCCACGATAGGATGTAGATAGTGCCACGTGCAGTCTGAATGTTTTATTATGATTTATCATGCTTTCTACTATGAGATATTCGTATTAAGAAGTTCGTCGCTGTTTTCGTATAATATTCTACATATCTGTGATAGTTAATCTTGTAAGTATTTATTGTTTTTGGAGCTTTGTAGATAGTACTGTAAGTTTGGTAACTATTATAGAATCATTTGAGTGAAATTAACATGCATTACGATCAATCAGTGTGAGGTTATATTAATATTAGTAATGACTTATGTAGTTAGTGTCTTTAGTCATACTGGTGTGTGAGACGCAGGCTTTAGAAATTCTTATTTCAACCGATTTTTTACCTTCTTCTTTCTTTTCTGTTTTTGATTTTAGATTTTTTTTTAAAAATTTGATAGACCATTATGTCAAAACAAGTTTATAATCGTTGGAAAAAGGAAGACATGGAAGATACCAAATTATCGCAAGGTGTTATTGGATTTAATGAAGCTCACAGAAAATATGGGATCCCAAAACCAATGCTACGATGTCATTTTCAAGTATTAAATAGGCACGTCAAATTCGGAAGGCCCAAGGATTTGAGCAATACTATGGAACGGGAGTTGGTTTCACACTCACTCAAGTTAGAAGCAAGCTTTTTTTGGGCTTACTGCAACTGATCTAAGAAAACTTGCCTATCAGCTCGCTGAAAAATATAATTTACCACACCATTTTAACAGAGGAAAAGAAACTGCATGGAAGAAGCGGTACTATAAATTTATGAAAGATAATCCTTGCTTATCCTTACGTACTCCAGAAGCAACATCAATGGCCAGGGCTAAAGCTTTCAAAAAGGATTAGTTTATAAATTCTTTGATAAATATGAATCAATATTAGATAAATATAGTTTCAATGCAAACCAGATTTATAATGTTGATGAAACAGGATTATCCACTACACACAAACCATCTAAAATAATTTCTAAAAAAGGCAAACACCAAGTTGGGGAAATTACAAGTGGTGAATGGGGTGTGACTACTACATGTATATGTTGTATGAATGCGGCAGGTGACTTCATGCCGCCTATGGTAATATTTAAACGTGCACGGATGAACGAGTGCTTAAAAAAAAGGAGTACCACCAGGAACGGTGTTCAGATGTTCTAAAAATGGATGGATAACATCAGAGCTTTTTGTTGAATGGTTCAAGCATTTCATCAAATACATCAAGTTGGAAAAAAGTAATGAAAAGAAATTACTACTTCTTTTGGATGGGCACTCCACGCATAAAAAAAATATCGAAGCTATCGATCTAGCGTGTGAATATGGCATTATTATGCTATTTTTTCCTGCACACACAACACATCATCTTCAACATTTGGACAAATCTTTTTTCAAATCTCTCAAAGCCAATTATAACGAAGCATCATCTGCTTGGTTAAGAACAAATCCCGGCAACATAATTAAACAAAGTACTGTGTCAGAACTATTGGGAATTGTATACACAAAATTTGTTCATATGGATATTGCTTTGAATGGCTTTAAATCTACCGGTGTTTGGCTATGCAACTGATTTAAATTTCAGGATGAAGATTTTTGCACTCCAATGAAAGATTCAATGATTGAAGAGTCTTTGCGCACAAATGCAGATCAAGTTGTGAGTAATGAAACTCATCCAGCACAAGAAACAACACAAAAAACCCAAGAAGAAGAAGCAACTGGATCTTATCACAATTCCTTCAACTTCAAACCATATAAACAGCAGTTAGATGCATTATGTCTGATTCCAAATATGATAACCGGAAACCATAGAAGCGTAACCCCAGCAGTCGAAATAACGTCAAGTGTGAATAAAGAAAATGTAAAAAATGCAATGAAAAAAAAAGAAAGATGCAATCATTAAACAGGAAACAACATTACAGATTAAAAAGAAGAAAGGCAATACAACTCTAGACGACTTAAGCCATAGGTGGTACCACTTAGGACACTGGTTTTGTAAGTCGTACCTTTGCAACTTTTTTAAAATTTAGATTAATTTACATGACAACACAAAGATTTTTTAGATTCGTTCTAATAAATAAAAACAATATTTACACTAGCATCGAATAGCAAATATAATTTTTACATATTTGCTAAATACTCATTGTTATGCAGGTTTTTTTTAAGGGGTACGCCTTGAGCAACCTTACCCTATTAATGGCCTTTTTTCTTGCTGCTCGATCTAATTTTCTTCAGCAGAATGAAACTGCTTATGAAGCACAATGCTACTTGCAGTTTTACTGCGTAATTCCATCTCATTTTTATGCTCACTGAGCAGATACTCAGAAGTAAGACTTAGTCATCCACTCAACCCTTTATTTGGAATTTGCTGTCATATATTGCATATTCCTTTCTCTACTCTCGTCCCTTGACACAACCCTAAAACTTTTTTTTTTTTGTCATTTATACTGTTTCAAAAATAAAGATTGGATTATACAAACATGCAGCTAATATATGCATACAGCAATTTAAGTTTCAAATTAAAAAAAATTTTAAAATATGTTAGAAAAGTAATAAATATTTTCAGAAAATTGTACAGCAGGAGTAGTGATAGAAAATAAAACCCTCCTGCATAAAAATAAATATTTTTAAAAATTGTCAATTGAAGCAAAAAGGTGACAGCTTAGATATAGGTAAAAAATGCTTGGGAAATACTAAAAACATCATTAAAAAATATTTCACACACTTGGCAGTTCTGCTAAATACTACTTTTAGAATTTGGTTACTAATCTTTTTTTTATAAAACTACATAAAATATATTAACTGCATCCAATATTAATTAAATACTTTGTACACTCTCATATTTTAAATGCTGCTAAACAAAGTTTAAACATTTGCAGCATAGAATAAAATCTGAATCACAGATGCTTCCACGAAAATTTAAACGCTTGTCACAGCCGTGTAGTTTCTTCTTCTGTTAAAGTACACATATTAATGGCCTCCACCCATCTACAAAACAAAAATGAAAAAGAACTAAGAATAAAATACTTGAATCTTTCAGAAACTTAAACAAATATGAAAAATATTTTGTTTTAAGATACAATAATCATTTTAAAAAAATGCTACATTAGTTTTAAAATATATAATTAAATGTATCATAGAATAAACTGATGTTCTAATTATATCTGATTTTGACTATAACATGTTAATATAAAATTAGCAGTAAAAATACTTAAATCTATTTAACTTAATTTATCAGCAAAAGAAATACAGTTAATAGAAGAAAAGCTTTACACAGCTTCACCAGATTAATACTGTATACAAAGTACTTCAGTGCAATATGTGAAAATGAAGAAAGTTAAGAACTACTAATTCACATTTTAAAAAATTAGGGAAATAAAAAAATTTTCACCATATTTATTCCCATATTTCTCCCCTAGTTTTTAAGAATATAATTTTGCTTAAGTAAAAATAAGTTAATTAAAATGATAACTCCTTTGAAATACATAACATAATAACATGAGTTTGTCTTTATGTGTGCTTTTTAGCGTGCATGTATCATTTAATGTGTTCCTTTAGAAACAGCACACTCCATTCCCCCCTCAAAGTTTTCAAGTAGTAAAATTACTGAGAAAAGGAAGGAAAAAATGCAAATCAATACTATATACGTTTAAAGAGAAATTGTTTAACTCAAAAACTCAAATATTGGAAGATGATTAAGAAATATATGCATGGAAGGAAAGTATGGAAATAAACACCCATATAAAGAGATTTTTTTCACTCTGAAATCTAAAATACTGGAAGATGAAAAAGAAATATATTGAAGAAAGAGATCTAATAAATTACAAGCTAAAAAGGTAACAGGCAGCCTATACTTATTTGACAGAAAAGGAAAGAAAACACTATTGAAAATCAAAAATAATCATATGCAAATCTTCACCTTTTTTAGCTTGCATACACATTTTGCTTAGAAAGAAACATTATACCGAATCCAATACCTAAATACAGTAGAAAACAGTAAAATGTATGATGAAATTGGTCAAAAGATACAATATCAAAACGTATCAGTCAAATACACAGGTTTCACTTGTTAAAAGAAAAAGAAGCATTATGAAATGAGGGGGCTATATATAAATTATTTGATGGAACTTTTCTCTCTATGAGTTAAATTTTATTACATAATTGCAAATTAATTATTATTTTTTAGAATGATTATTATTCTTGTTAAAAGTACTACTTTAAAACAATTTAATTTTTTATAAATATTATAACCAGTTCTTACAGATAGAAACTAAATTCATTAGTTATTTTATGGATCAATAACAGAAATTGCTTTTCCTTCTTTTTATGATTTTGATGTAGGTTAACAGTGCTACATATATCTTTTATTAGACCAGCCGATGCAAATATGTACAATTAGAAAATATGGCTCTATGCTTTTAAAGGGATCTTTTGGTTCAAAATAGAACAATTTATACTTTTTTTTAAAACTAATCTGCAAAATTGATAAAAATACTTAAAAATGGCAAAGTGTGAAATTTAAATTCTTTAAACTAGAAACTTGTATTCATAAAACATTCAGAAATGGAAGATGAATAACTTTTGTTTCTTTCCTTTATCTAATGATAAAAAGACCACAATCATTTTATCCTTGAGAATTTTTGTTGTTATCTTATCCATTACATGGAACAATGATTGCTACAGCCTACTCTGAAGAGAGGTTGGACTTCTATTTTCCACCCCATTTTAAGAGAGAGCACCCCAGGAGGGATCCAGGGGTCTTCCATCCTGCTCCCCTTTCACCAATCCACACGAGAGGACTTTTGGCTTGCTGCATGTTTAGAATGCTGCCATGCCGAACCGACACTATAAATTTACAAACGTCGTTGTCTTCTCTGGGATTTGAACCCGGGCCCTATCTGTGAGAGTATTTTAACAGGGAAAAAAAGATTAAAATGCAAAATGTTAATAATAAATCAAAACTACTTTACATTAAAAATTAAATATTTATAGGACTCCATTGATATTTCTTCATCTTTAGATGATGATTAATATCACTGTGCACTCCTAATTAGAGTTTTTACACACTAAGTAATATTATGTAATTTTAAATTACTTAAAACCACATTTAGCAAATTAGATATCTCTTTTAAAATGAAGTTTTATACTAATTTATAAGACTAGCAAATATTTAATTAGTTAATAAATTTCTTAAGGAATTATGCAACCATCAAGAATGGAGCGTGGAAGAGGAGTTTTAACAAGTTGTTACAAGTAATTTCTACAATATTCATATCTAACTCTCAAATCCAAGTCTTTTTACATTTTTAAAATTTCTTTTAAGGGAGATGCCTATCAGTTTCATTCTATACAATATACTAAAGTAGGAATTCTCAACCTTTTTTGCTCCATGCACCCCTTTCACCAGTGCTAGATGTTCATTCCCTTCACTTTTCCAAAACTCGAAAAATACACATACATTTATTTAAATTTAGATAATTTTAAATATGTTTTATAAATTATCTAGACAAAGTATAGAAAATATTGATAAATACCAACACTTAGAAGGGGAGGGGGAGGAAGGTTTTATATTTATAAACTAAAAGTAAATACATAGCAGGAAAATAAAAGGCTGACTCTGTTCCTCTCTGAAACTATTAAATTCCTCCCACAGTTGAAAAGTCCTAAACTAAAGAACATAGGGGGAAAAAAAAAAAAAAAAAAAAGCAAACAAAAGATAATGATCTCCAGAGGTATCTTCTCTCTCTTTCATCATATACCAGTAAGATCAAAATGCTAAATATACTCAAGCTGTTAACCCTTTGCACTCGAGTGGTGCCTCTTAGGCACGACTGCATGTGATGCGATAACTAGCACGGTGTCTGAGAGGCACCATTCGAATCGATGTGTTTGTGTCTGACCTAAGGAATATCACTTGAGAGATCTACTTGGCCTTTTGTAGATCATATTACGAGGTGTCTGATTACTATAAGGATGTCTTATCTCAAATAAAGGTTGTCTTTGCAATGCTTATGTGATTAAACAGGGTTCATAGCCACATTTTAGTTAAAAAAATAAGCACTTTTCAAGCACATTTTAAGAAAAAAAATAAGCACTTGTCTAATTACATTATACACAACTGCACAACCTTAAAAATTAGACTTATAATTTAAATAATGAGAAATGCAGTATTTATTAAGAGAGAATAAGCATTACCTCAACCATGGAAAATAATTACTTTTTTTTTTTTAATTTTAAATATCAGTTCAATTTACAGAACTAGTTTACATTGAGAGGAAAAAAAAACAATGCAGAACTAAACTATATTACAAGATTTAATGATGAAATTTCAGTTCAAAATAGAGAAAATAAATAATAATAAGGAATATTTATTGTATTTGCTTGGAACCTAATAATAAATACAATTTATTTTTCCACTCATATTGATATTTAAATAATTTAAATCTAAATTCTGAACATTTTCTAAATTTTCATTGTATATCAGTTTTCCCTTAACAGATATTGCAAGCAAAGTAATTTAAGTAAAAAAGAGGAACATTTCTGAAATCAGAAGACAGAAATTTGCTTCATGCAGTCATCCTTTAACAGTAAAAGCTTAAATAACCCGCATACTTGGACAGTCGAGCGTAACTTGAAAAAGAGGAGCGGAAGGGGGGATAGACTGTAGCCGCTCTTTAGATTTTTACGCTAAATAAATGCTTTTGACATTTTGATATGCGCATCACATAAAAATAAACCAATGGAACTGAAAAATATTCTGCTTAGCAAGCACAGTAAAACTCTTTTAAGTGTTCATAAACAAATCTCGGACAGAACATCAAAATTAATTATCTCTGCAAAATATCGCAAACGTTATTGCACAATACGTGCACCGTAATTCTTCCCTACGTGATATTACGCAATCGGAATCAACAGCTGCCGGTATTGGGAGAATAAAGAACTAAATAACTGGGGTGTTTTTCATTCTAATTTTCAACAGACAGTGTTAAATTTCCGGAATAGAATCATTCTTCGCTTGGGTTGGTAGACTGCAGAACTTTTAGTCCTATTCAATCCAGGTTGAAAAGTGACCCAAAAAAAAAAAAAAAAAAAGGGGGGGGGGTCCATTGCTTGTTTTGCAGCGAACTGTAACAGTTTCAATATTAAAGATTTGCGGAGAAAGGGGAGAACTTCCCAATCTTCATACTGTATAATGTATTGGCTAAAAAAATGAAATTATTTTGACTATTCGATTACTTTCCCTTTATGTAAGTCACTCCGAATATTAATCCTTAGAAAACTAATCTGTGTTAAAACACAACCATTTTTGGAAGTTTACTATACTTCAGCAGTTACTGCAACTATGTTATTATAAACATTCATACATATGCTCATAATACACTCACGTTTGTGAAAATTGCAACACCAAGAAGGAATCGTCATAATTGAATGCAATTTAATACACAGTTGAGTGGTAGTGGTACAAATAAATGATTAAATGTTCAAAGCAAACAAACAAGAACAAGAGATCAGAATCAGTATTTTGTGTGGCCACCACGCGCCGCAATAAGTGCTGCTGCACGACGTGGCATGGAGTCAAACAAAGTTTGAATGTCTGACTGAGGAAGAGCATTCCATATCGTTTGTACGCGTACCCAAAGTTCGTCTGCAGACGCAACAGGACGAGGATCACGAGCAAGACGCCGACCAATGACATCCCACACATGTTCAATTGGCGACATATCCGGGGAACACGCAGGCCAAGGAAGAAGCTGTACCTGCTGCGCTGCAAAGAAGGATTTAACAATCCGAGCAGTATGAGGGCGGGCATTGTCCTGTTGAAATACAGCGCCTGGCAAGCTTTGAAGGAAGGGAACAGCTTCGGGCTGTAGAACTTCACGGATATACCGGTTGCTGTTCAGATTGCCCACAATTCGTAGCAATTGAGATCGTCTATGATATGCTATGGCGCCCCAGACCATAACTCCGGGTGTTCGTCCACTGTGGCATTCGATAATGCACTCCGGAAGGTGGCGTTCACCGGCATAGCGTCTGACACGAATGCGGCCATCATGGTACCACAAATTAAAGCGGGATTCGTCAGAAAACACGACATGCTGCCAATCAGCACGCCAGTCTCTATGCTGATTGGCCCATTGTAGCCGCAGGCGGCGATGGTCGTGCGTTAGGGGGATCCTGTATAAAGGAGTCCGTGCGCGCAGTCCACACTGCAGCAGACGTCTACGAATTGATGAAGCACACAATGAAACACCTGTAGCTATTGACCACAGTGCTGCCAATTGTCTAGAGGAAGCTATACTGTCCGTCCGCGCCATGCGGACCAGGTGTCCATCATCGCGAGCTGACGTCACATTTCGGGGTCCACTCCCGGATTTCCGAGTTGTCCGACACTCGTCCGTCCACTGCTTCCAAACACGCATCACTGTGCTGCTGTTACGCTGCACACGAGAGGCTACTGCACGATACGACAATCCAGCTTCACGAAGGCCGATGATTCTCCCTCGTTCGAACTCTGTAAGTTGTTCAAATCTCGCTCTCTTTCGTCGACGAGGCATAAGTACAGATTGAGTTAACGTTTACCACTAGCAGATAACCACCGATAACCATACACGCCTCGCTACAGCCGTCTATTTATTCGGATCCATCAGCCGTTCAAAGGGCGCTGCTCAGCATACGCATGCGCTACGGATTTGCAATTCTAATCATTTGCATATCATGCGCTACTTTGCATTTCCTGAAAATTTCAGCTCACTCGCGTAAGTCCTTCATGGTGTTGCAATTTTCACAAACGTGAGTGTATAAGCATAATGATCATAATAAACACGAATATGAACTGACCAAGTGGAACGAGAATGCAAATTATTAAGATCTTGATAGAAATTCAAATGAGCGTAGTATTTGGGTGGGAGGAAAAGAATGCCGAATTTTTTACCGCTTTCGCAATTCTTTGACCAATAGAACGACGGGCACCTGTCTGTACTCTTCGTGCACACCAAGGGTTATGTTAATGCAGAGAAAGGGGGAAAAGCTATCTCCGGGAGTATGATTCACCATCTGACATTCTATATTAGGAAGAAAAGTTGTTTATTTAATTTCGGCTTTGATACGGAGAAAAATAGCGCGTTCATTAAAAAAAAAAGGCACTAAAAACAAAAAAATAAGGGTTTTAAAGAAAAAGTAAGCACCTATAAGGGCCTTTATATTTTATTTTCAAATATAAGGACTTATAAGCACTTATAAGGACCGCTACTAACCCTGTTAAATGTCTTAGCTCAAAAATACTTGTGGTTGCGGGTAGAACTCTGTCTTTGACATCAGTTCGAACTCAACCTTCTTGCCGATCGCAGTATTTCTTTCAAAGTTACTGAGCCCTATAAGTATGGAACACGATGAAGAAGTTACTTCTAGCGAAGATGAGTTGAATTTTTCGGCAATAACGAACGAAATTACATCATTACATAGACAGCTTGCTCATGAGAACGAAGACGGAAGTGATAAAGATAGTGGCGACGTTAGAGGAGCAAGAAGACGAAAAATCTGAATAATCGATAGTGAATCTGGAAGCCAAAGTGATTGTACAGAAGAGACTGAACCTTCAGAATGGACAATGTGCACAGAATCCGAAGAAGAATACCGTTTGTATCCGGTGAAAGGCAAGTAGGACCGCACGTATTTGCACACATAAAAGAACCAATAGATTTTTTCAAATTATTTTTCACCGAGGAATTAGTTACTGACATAGTGCAGGAAACTAACAATAACACTGCAAGGAATGTGAAAAGAAAGACCTTATCATCCCATTCTATATGGCGATCATGGTACGATGTAACAGTTACCGAATTTTGGGCGTTTATTGGGGCAATCATAAATATGGGGACCATGCCACTGGCAAAAATACAAGAATACTGGTCAAAAAAAGATACTAGTTATATTCCGTTTTACTCAGACACGTTTACGAGAGACCAATTTTGTCAAATATTTTGGAGACAATACCCTCAGAAAACACAAATCCTAGAACCCGTTTGCAGTTAGTATCTGGTTTCCTTGAGTATATAAATGAAAGGCTATTGGATTATTTTGCACCCGGAGAGCAGATTTGTGTGGATGAGTCGACTGTCAAATTCAAAGGCCGCATATCATTCATTCATTACGTACAATCCAATGAAACCTACAAAATGGGGTATTCGGGTTTATATGCTCGCAAATTCAAATACCGGCTTCAGTTGTGCTATTCTGCCATATTATGGATTTCTAACAACAGAAACTTTGATAAGACCCAATCTACCGGTATCAACCAGAATACCGCTACATCTATACAAAATGATACAGGATAAAATTCCCGGTGTTCAGGGACATCACATGTTCACGAACCGTTATTATACGAGTTACATATTGGCGGAAGAATTACGCAAACAAAAGTGCCACTTGATTGGAATAATCATGACAAATAGAAAGCACCTGCCATGTGAAATACAAAAGCCAAAATTTGAGAATCGAACCACATGTGCATATCGTAAAGGTAATATTTTGGTTCTTGCGTGGAAAGACGAGGATTGTGACGTCTTTGACTACTTGGAATAATGCGGGAATAACTCCTGTAAGAAGAACTGTATGAGGCGTTATTGAAGTCGTTATAAAAAAGCCCAATGTTATTGTAAATTACATCAAATTTATGAGCGGCGTTGATCGAGCTGACCAACTGGCTTCGACATATTGTTTTTTAAGAAAATCTGTAAAATTATTTTTTGGGGGTTTGGAGATCTGCTCCATCAATTCATACATTCTTTATAAATCAGTAAAGAAGAAGAGAAACAAACGGCCGCTTAGTCACCTACAATATTTGAAAACTTTAGTGGATCAACTGAGAGGAGACTTTCGACAAAAACAACCCAGCACAGCTTCTACTTCACACAGCATTTCTGAAGCGATCCGACTAAATGGGAAGCTGCATATTATTTTGATGGGGCAAAAAAAAGATTGCAAGGTTTGCTCCCAAAGAATGTCCCAAAGGCGACAAACTGTATACTACTGTGACACATGCCATGCCCCGACAAGCCAAGGATGCATATTGGAGATTGTTTTGTAAAATATCATACGAAGCAAAATTTTAGAACGTAATACATATGTTTCATTAAGTTAAAAAAATATGTATAATGTTAAAATATACAAGTTTAAAGTGTTTTATTATGTCTAAAATTATTTTAAGTTAACAATAAGGAACTCATGATATAAGCGGGAGTGGCTGATTACTCTCAAGTTGCTGGTTCACCCGACAGAAAAGCACCTTGAGCGCAAAGGGTTAATATTACTGAAGGCTCAGGTGCTGGGCACTTCTTCAGGCGCCTCGGCTGGGAAAGCCGCATCCTGTATCTAGCACGTGAGAAGTGGCATATCTTTGTCCTGGCATATCATGGCATATTACTTAAGAGAGGAAGATTCCTCGTGATAAGCAGTGAACGTGATAAGCAATAGATGAGCCTTTCGCATAAACAGAACGGAGAGTTAGTTGTAATCATGGCTGGAGCTGCGAAAAAACCTAAGTGTGTAGTATTACTGAAATCATTATTCTTTCATTATTGAGAAGGCTACATTATAATACACTTAAACATAAATAATCAAATTAACAAAATGCTTGTGAACTTCAAGTTATTAACATTTGTTACTGAGGGATATAAGCAAAATTTAAAAATAAATGTATACTTAAATAAAATAATGGTACGTCACTTTACTATACAGTTCCTAGTATTACAGAGATTCTACAGAAGCTTAGCAGTAAAGTCCTTGAACAGTGGTAGTTCAACTCAGGTTTGGATCATGAATAGGCTTGCTGTATGAGGATTTTTGTGATACGACATGAATGCGAGCCAGTTTCCCTAAAAGGTCTTCTATTAAGGCATCCCTCCCCATAGGCAGTTGCCATAATTCGAAATAAACCAAAACCTAGTATCATACATATCTGGCCTTTTATAATGGAAAATTTTCAATTTAAATCTATTTAATGTGATTTTGATTGTATATAATTTGCTTTCTAATTACATGGGGAAATGCAAATTAAAAACTGTGAGTTAAAATCTACAGAAAAATCATTTCAGTCAAATTGAGCAATATGCATACATAGTTTTGCATTCAATACTTAACTTTATGCTGTCATGAATGTGCCTAGCTTACATTTGATGTTGCAATATAAATGCAGCTCACCTGAATAATTTGCGCCTTATAAAGAATAAACTAGCAGATAGCAACCCCTGTGTGAACAATCAAGCCGACCTAATTCCTACAAATAATGCAATACTCATCAAATTACAAATGAGAATTAATCAGCAGACACTAACTGAATGTAATGAATATGAATAACACTATAGTTTTTTTTTTGTTTTGTTTTAATTACAGATAATATTGCTTTACTGAGTTTTTCACACTCCACATTTTGATAGTTTTTACATTGTTGAAATGGCAAAAAAAGTGATAGTTTGATAAATAATTTCAGAATGAAGAATGTATTTTAATAAACAATTGTCATGCTATGTTCAAATAAAGAAACAAGTGAACATGATTTCAGCAGTAATATCGTGTATTACAAAACTGCTACAGGTGTCACAAATCAGTTCAGCTTTACAAGCACTGCAGGCATGTAAGGACACATATTTTGTTAGGAAATATAATACATAGCTAACCATACAATTTTTTTTAACGTCTTAATTTTTAAGTGTGTCACCTTGCTATTTAAAACAACCTGAGAAAAAGCAGGTGCCATTTCTGACTTCAACAGCTAAATTGTAAGCATGACAGTGAAGAAAATTTTGTGTACTGCTAAACAGTAAAATGTTGCAGTTTTAAATCATTTATGTCTTTAAGCATGCTAAATACTGAGATTCATAATATATGTAGATAATTAACTGGAAGTTTACATTGAGCATGACTAGAATGACTAGAGTTTTCATATAAGGGGAAAAAAATCAAGTATTTGTGCCTAGTAACAGAAATCCCAGACATATAACATAAAACAACACAAATGTACTAGAACTAGAAAGTTCAATTCTATTACTAAAGCATTTTAGATTTCATTAAATTTGGTTCTCTAATTAATGGAACAGTTATTTCAAAAATCAAAATCAGTTGTATAAAAAAAATCTTGTCATTAAATTAAAAAAAAAAAAAAAAAAAAAAAAAAAAAAAAAATGCATGCTGATGATTACCTATAAGTCAAGCTAGTTTTGATTAAGTTCATAACCCAAGCTTTTTCATAACAAAATTCAATAAATACTATGAAATATTTCAACTATGACACTTTTCACAGAACAGTAGCAGTTTTTTGGGAAAAGCTAGGAATAATTTCATTTACCTTCTTGACAGACACTGTGTGATTTTAAGACTAAACTAAAAAATGCTTGCATACTGAAATTTTTTAAGCTTAAATAAGAATTTAACTTTTAATATTGAAAATGACTACATAAAATAATTTAATCACAAAATTATATATATATATTCATGAAATGTTTTTTGAAAAGATCTTTTTAAAAGAGTAATTAAAGATGAAAATAAAACTTAGACATAAATTTGTGCAATGTGCTGCAAAAATTTGAAAATAATAAGACAAAATCTTAGAAATCAAAATGAAAAAGCCGCATTTAATATTTGAAGGGTATACCTATTACCACCATGAAACAAGTTATAGTAAAATACAAATAAAAGAAAAATACCAAATTGAAAACAAAAATTACATTTAAAAGAGGAAAACTATAAGCAATGTGAACTTATTACATATTAAATCTAAAACAACAAATATTATCATAATTAATCTCCTTCATTTAATGTTTCAAACAGAACTTGACGAGGGGCTTTATTCGAATGAACCCACTGAGACTTTAATACGTTTTAAAGCAATCCAATTTCCTTTAGAAACTTAATCTAATTTAAAAGTCTCATTAAACTCGGTTCTTTTCCCAACGTGTTTTTGCCCTCTAATAATACAAAATTTAATAGGTATGGCCTTCAAATATTTAATACAGCATTTTCTTTTTTCATTTCTAAGATTTTGGCTTATTATATATAAATATATATATGTGTGCATTTAGATATTGTGTTAAACCTCTTATACAAGGATGCAATTATTGGTACTATTCGGTTTCGAGGACCGTAAAAAATCGCCAAACTATTGTTGATGCCAATGCTGCCAAAAATATTTGTGGCAACCCTAACGCAAGAAAGGAAGTTAAAAATAACTATGTAAGATTGATATTTTAATTTAGATGAAAGGTTAATTTCATATAATACTGTTTTATCATTATAATTTATATGAAAAAGGCTAAACATGACTGAATGGAAGCATAAGAGTAAATAACTATTTCAGATCATTATTATAATTTATATAAAAATTGCTAAACATAACTGAATGGATGCCTGCATCACTATTTCGCTACCTACTTATCGCTAAAGCATAATTTCATCTAGTTGGTTGTTCAAATGTAATTTTGTATAATGAATGATGCCTTTTCTTTGAAAATATTCTTGGTAAAATGCAGAATCGCTCACTTATTTGTTTGCTGCTTTTTACAAGGGTTAAAAACAATTGGGTTTTTGTCAATTTTCTTTTATTTTTTAAGTGAAAATAGGTTGATGTGTACATAGATAAAGCCAAGGGTGTGTGCAGTGCCATTTTTGTGCAATTGTGGGATTTTTTTTTAAAGTGAAAATAGGTCGATGTGCACATGGATGCCGAGTATGTGCAATTCTTAAAAACGCGTCAAGCAGTGGGTGATTCTGCACTTTACCCGAAATTCTATTGCCGACTTTTCGTCATAGGCAATTCCCAAATTGTTAAATCCATAGGATATTAAAAAGGGATTTAAAAAATAAACTAGTAGATTAGTATTTCAATGGCGTCTAAAGAAATATAGAACTATGTAAACTTGCGCAATCTGAAATCAGCGTGTACGCTAGATTTGGCGCGCTGTTAAGTGAGCGCGTTTGCTAGATTTGGCACTTTTGCGCATACATTTTCGCTGCAATTTTTTATGATCCTCAAAATGGAAATACAGTCAAAAGTCATTAATTTGGAATGATCTATAATCCCATAATATGGAATGATCTATAATCCGGACCTCAAAGCTACAAACTTTCTACGCATGCGCATAGGCATTTACGCATGCACGTAAGACCTTTACGGCTGCGAATATGTGCATGCCCATAATATGTTTACGCTTGCGCGTTTAATGTATAACGGACGGTATAAGCTAAGCTAAAATTATCTAATTCAGTTAATGTTGCAGATTGCGTTGTTCCTTAATCTTCGAATTGGATCCGGCTTATTATTTTTTGCAGTCTGTTAGAGCAATTTTATAAAAGTAAGCTTGATTATGTCAAATAGAATTTTCGATATATACTTACTAATATGTAAAGGATCTACAAAGCGAAAGTATGTTTCGAAATCCGAAATCTGTTTATCAATAATTCAGCAGCCAGGGGGGGGGGGAGGAGAACGCTGCGGCGCGCAATGAATCGCAAGTTGATCTGTTTTGTTGTCCTTATCTTCAGGGCGGATGTTCTTTTTATTTTATTTGGCTTATAATTCCTTACTAAATGTAGTATTTCATCTCGATGTACTCCGTCTTTGATATGATTTAAATCAAATTCCTCATCATTATGATTTGCTTCCAATAGTGAAGAAAGTGACACAGAGGTTATTGAAAACGAAAAAATTTCGACTGACAAATTAGTCGGTATTCTCGACACAGCAATTATAGGACTTGAACAGCGGAACTTTGTAATTGAAGAAGAAATTCTGTCTGTTTATAGAATTAAAGAGAAAGTATTATCACATAAAACAAAGCATCTTAAACAACTTACATTGAAAGATATGTTTAATAAAGTAAACAAGTAAATATTAAGCTTTTTTTTTTTTTTTTTTTTTTTTTTGTAAATTTTGCTACCCTTTAGATCATAATTGTTCTTTATTTCATAAATTACGGTTTCATATTTTTAATTTTGTAATTTTTGCATGCCATCTTACCAGATTTAAACTGATGATCTATAATCCGGAAAAATCGATAATCCGGAATCGCCGAAGTCCAGACAAGTCCGGATTAACGACTTTTGACTGTAGTACCCAATTATTAATATTGTTGAGGAATTGCCTTGCTTTGACTCCAATTTACTTTTACTTTAGATGTGTTAAGTGTATATATATGCATGTGTGCAAAATACATTTAGATAATTTCATTCCGTTTTTATTTATGAAGTAAAAAAAATTAAGACATTTTTGCTCATTAAAAAAAAAGGTGCATGAATGATTTTAAACTTAATCATTTGTAAGAATAATTATAGTTCTTAAGAAAACAGATTGAAGATGAATTTTTTTTTTGTAGCACATAAGAGCCATTTTTTCATGACCGAGTTCTATCTTTCTCTTATTTCATGCAATACCTTGAAATATAAAAACTTTTCCTATCTAATGAAAGGAAATACAGAAAAATTCTGAAGATGCCCATCAATAATTAAACATGATTTAAAAATTAATAGCAGCTTAATAAAAAAAGAAGCCAGAGATAAAAGGTTCTTATATAATAATCACAGAACTTCATTCCAGCATTTCATAAATCAATATATTTCATTTAAGTTTTAAACAATGAAAAAAATGTACAACAGTTACTATATATGCATATCCAACAGTGAGATAATATCTAAGCATCCAGATTATTTCTCATGCCATAATTCTGCAGCATACCACATGCATTTAATCATGAGAATTCAAAACATACTACTGCTTTAACAGGCAGCTTACCCTTTTTTGCCAAATCTGTATATTATTATAGGCATGGAATTCTAAATGTAACAGACAGCAGATCTTGATATGCTCAAAGTAAACTATAGCGTTGAAAATGTAAATAAAACAAAGAAGATTTTATTCATAAAAATTTTAAGCTTTATGAATTAAACAAGCAAACTTTTAACATAATATGTATTTAATAATCACAAAATTTTCAATATGCATCCCTTATTTCTATTACTAAAAATTGC
The DNA here is from genome assembly GCF_044657685.1 of Stegodyphus dumicola. Classification (NCBI taxonomy): domain Eukaryota; kingdom Metazoa; phylum Arthropoda; class Arachnida; order Araneae; family Eresidae; genus Stegodyphus; species Stegodyphus dumicola. The sequence continues at coordinate 110,235,200 of NC_140770.1, read as the reverse complement.
CTCAGAAAAAACACTAAAAATGTCAATTTGAATATTACAGATTTATTAAGTTGCAATGTCTTCATGAGAAACAATTAAATTACTTATATTCAATCCAGTTGTTTCATCTAAAGATGGAATCTGTAACTTGATGCAGTGTCCCATCTTCCCCCCTCCCCATAAACATTCCGAAATATGTTTATCAATTTCACGCTGCTCTGCGGGGGGAAGGACGTGGCGCACAATGAACTGGAAGTTGATCTGTCAGCACTATCCTTATCTTCAGGGCAGATGTTGTTATTTTATTTGGCTTATAATTCCTTACTAAATGTAGTATTTCATCTCAATGTGCTCTGTCTTTGATATGATTTAAATCAAATTCCTCGTCATTATAAATATCATGAATACACATCAAGTAGTTTTCTGGTTGCAATTTTCTAATTTCGACTATGCGTAATGTATGCTTTACGCATGTGCGCGTTGAAAGAAATGTTTAATAAAGTAAACAAATAAATATAAAGCTTTTTTTTTTGTAAATTTTGATACCCTTTAGATCATAATTGCTCTTTATTTCATAAATTACGGTTTCATATTTTTAATTTTATAATTTCTGTATGCCATCTTACCAGCTTACCAGATTTAAACCGGTGATCTATAATCGAATCACCGAAGTCCCGACGAGTCCGGATTAAAGACTTTTGACTGTATTAGGAGTACAAATAAATCTCCATTGTTAAAAAAAAAAAAAAAAAAAAAAAAAAAAAAGGTGCTACCAGTAAGTTATGGTTAACATTGTCTGATGTAAAACATCATATCATGAGGTTGGACATTGCTAACAACAACATAACCTTGAAACATTAGTGATTTTGTATCAGCATCATATATTTTTCACTTGAGAGAATGTCGAGTTTTGAGCCAAATGAGTGTCATTTGTGAGAACTTTTGATTTTACTTCTTTAAATTGAAGAAATATGCAGCTGAGATGCTTTGGTTGCTCGCAGAAGCAAATGCTGAGGCTGGTTTAAGTGAGAGAAGTTGTCGTGAGTGGCTTCAAAAGTTTAAGAACCCAGAATTTGACATCAAAAGCAAAGAACATAGGGAAAGGATGAAAGTGTACGAAGACGCAAATTGGGATTAAGATTCGTGCCATATACAAGTAGAACTTGTGTGTGAGGAGCTTAGGAGTGACTCAACAAGCAATTTGCCATCGTTTAAAATCATTAAAAATGTTTCAAAAGCAAGGAAATTGGGTTCCATATGAATTAGAGTTGAGAAACGTTGAATGCCGATTTTTTACATGTGAAATGCTGCTTGTCAGGCATAAACGAAAAGGTTTTTTTTTGCATCATATAATCACTGGCTATGAAAAATGGATTCATTACAATAACCCAAAGGGGAGGAAATAATGAGGACCACCTGGCCATGCTTCAATATTGACAACCAAGATGAATATTCATGAAAAGAAATCATGTTGTGTATACAAAGGGATCAACTTGATATCATGTATTACGAGTTGCTCATATCAAACAAAACCATTACTGGGCCTCTGCTGAACACAGTTGATGAGATTGAGCTGAGGACTGAAAGAAAAATGCAGCCACTCCTACTCTAGACATAATAAAGTTATTCTCCTGCAAGATAATGCTCTTCCACATGTTGTGGCACTGGTCGAAACCAACTTGGAAGCATTCAAATGAAAAGTTTTCTCTCTCTTGTTGCATTCATTATACATTACTCCTGATTATTACTTATTCTGATCGATAATGCATGGCCTGTCTCAACAACATTTCACATCATATGAAGATACCAAAAATTGAATTGATTTGTGGCTAGTCTTGAAAGATGAAGTGTTCTTTCGACGTTGTATCTGTATTCTGCCAGAAAGATGGGAAAAAGTAGTGGCTAGCAATGGACAATTCTTTGAATAAAACATACAGTTCTTTCACAATACATGAGCATATTTTGATTTAAAAAAATGGAGACTTATTTCTACTCTTGATAGTAAAAAAGTCTGTTAAAAGTACATAATATAATTCTATGTGGATGTTATCTTCTAATGAGGATTTCTTATTATCTGGCACTCAACTGCTATTTTCAATTCATCTAATGAAAAAAGAGCTGTAAAAATAGCATGAGTGTCACTTAAGCTGTTTAACTTTTGCTCATCTCCTCTAATTTCTTTCTTAATTGGTTTTGACATTTTGAAGGCAAAAAGCTCTTTTTCTTTTTATTTCTTTATTTAGGTGTTATAATAAATCTCTATTAAACAGATGCCACACAAGAAATGTAAAATTTACAAAAAAAAAAAAAAAAAAAAAAAAAAAAATTCATAAATGATTTTAAAACACCAATACAGTAAAAAATATTACATAAAATTTAAATTATCTGTGATGAAGTTATTTTAAATATCAAAAACATAAAAAGCTGAATGTAATAATATGCGAATAGAAAAATTAAATGCCAATCTTAAAGAAAAAATTATTTAGAAAGGAAAAGAAATGCTTTACCTTTCAAACGTATATTTGTTTTCCACCATGAAGAAATATTCATGATTCTTAAACTGGAGTTTGAAAATAGTCTCTCCAACTACTGGATCACTGTTAGAAGTACTCAAAATCTTGTACCCAGCAAGAGGAAGACTGGCCAATGGACTTTCATCCTTTAGGAATCACATAAATGGATACAAACTTATATTTAAAAATTAAAATTTTTATTATTAAAATTTTGAACACAAAATAAGAAAATCATCAATTTTTTTTTTTTAAATTTAAAAGTACTTAATGCCACCTAGTAACACTATCCAGTCAATTACCCCTCAAAACAAAGTTATTTTCAAATGATTTTGACAGAAGATGAAGAAAATTCTCTATGAATCAACCAGTAATATTAGATCGACAGAAGAAAAGTGAATGCTAGATTCAGCAAACTGAATGCTAGATATTTTTCAGTCAGCGTTCGCTCCCTTATGAAAAAATTCACATGGCCTAAATTTCTATAGCCTCTACAGAAATTTCTTTAGAACTGAAATGATAACGATTCTGCAAAAGTGTTTTCCTATAAAACTTTACAAAAATACTATAAAACATCTCTAGAATAACAATATACAAAACTACAAAATTAATAGTTGGAAATATTTCATAAATTTTTCTGCATTAGAGTTAAAAGGCAAGTTCTGTACTGTAACTGCAGGAACATATAAATATTCATACATCCAAAGCATTAGCACTTTGGGAACAAAAGGGAATAGATACTTAATAGTTTGAAAATAAATATGTATACTGCTTGTAAATATTACATGGTAATGCTTTCCTAATTTTGATTTTGTGCAATATTTAGTGCCAGAGATCTGTATTGTTGCTGAGACAGCTTAATAATAACACATGCACACCAAAATCAACACACATAACTATGAATTTATAGCACATATACCTGAAAAAATGAGAAATTCTTTGTATTCAGAAAGATTCACTCTCAGACTGACCTGAATTTAAAAGTCCAAAAAGGTTAAATAAAGTTAAGCAAAATAAATAAATAAAAATTTTGATTTATTGATTTTTTTTAATATGAAGAAATACAGTTAAATGTGACATTCTTCCTGCTTTGTGTTAATTTAGAAGCATAACAATTTTATATAAGACAAAAATTTACACATAAAATTACATTTGAACGATTTTTGGTAGTAGTAATATAAGCATCTTATCTGTATGAACTTTGTAAGTGATCACACAACAGAAAATCAATGAAAAACTGTAAATTTTGGATAAAATCTACACGTATGCAATTTGTTTAACTTCACAGCAGAAAAACAGAAAATAATAACTATCTTCTCTCAGTTTACAACTCAAAGAGAGAAGGGGGAAAAAAAAAAAAAAAAAAAAAAAACTAAGCATTTCTTACTAAGTTAATAGGTGGAAATTAGAAATTAATTCTACTACCTGCTGCTGTGTAATATCTCACATTTTTAAATTATGAAAGCAAGCGTTCAAACATGAATTTTAATTAATTAATCTTCATTGAATTCACTCAGCACATGTACATAAATTCTCACTGAAGACTTTTCGCTGCTGTTTTTTGATAGCATTCTGCAAGGGAAGGAGGCTTCATAGAGCTCAAAACAACAGAAAATGTTTCGATTAACTTCATTTCAAAGCAAGTATCTTCACTTACCAAAGAACGATGTTTTTTGATTAACGATTTGTTCTGCTATTGTGTGCACATGTCATGGCGCTGTCATCTAAAGAATAAAGTAGATGTAATTTAATGCAGTTACTTTATATTTACAAAACAACCTATCAAGAAAAAAATCAGCAGCACTGAGTTTTCTGTGTTCAGTATTTCGTCAAAAGTATATTTAACACATTTTTATGAACATACATGTGTCTTATGAATATGTATCAGTTGGCTATGAACAGAACTCTCAAGGACTGTAAAAATGATGGTGCAATCTGTGTTGTCACTTTCGAAATACATCTCATTATCAGGAAAATGAATTTAGTACCTCATAAAAAAAAGAAATAAAGTAATCACATAATTCATAAGTCAAACAACAAAAGTCAGCATTAATTTTCAAGATTTTCACAGGACTAGTTTTGATGGTTTTACCGAACCACCATCCTCAGCTGCAAAACTGCAAATGAACAAGATAGGAAATAATGATTAGATAAGATAAGAAAGCCTGGACAAGAATAAGCAAGTGGCACCATCTGTTGGTGAAACTAGAACTAAAACATAATTTCTTTAAAGGCCAAAGGCAAAGATGGATTGTAATTAAGATCGTTAACAAGAACAGAAAGATTTTTCTGAATGTGAAATGCCTCTAGAAAATCCAGTTCTCCAATAGAAGATGTTTTTTGAATAATTTTGGCAGCAGAAAAATTGAAAGTGTGATTTTTGGACCAACAATGTTGAGCAACAGAAGACTTCTGTGTTTCCTTTTTTCTAAATTATGCCTCATGTTCCTTGATGTGAAATTTTAAGGCTCTCTTAGTTTGGCCAATGTAAATTAAACCACACTGGCAAGGAATCCTATAAATACCCCAAGAATTCATATCCGGAATGGGGTCCTTGAGTATGGAACTCGGAATTTTATTGATGGGAGAATAAACAACCCGAAAGTTAAATTTCTGCAAAATATGTGCAACTTTATAGCTAATTTGATGGAAAGAAGGGAATGACAACAGAATTTTTATAATCTCCTAAAACAATCACATGTGAAAGTGGTCTTATTGTCTGATGTTTGTCTTGTAAGCAGTATAAAATTATATAGAGTAAGTACAATTTTTATTCTGATTTGATAGTAATAGATTAAAAGATAATATTTATCATACTTTTAAAATTGGGTTATTGAATACTACACAATGCAATGTATTTTTATTTTTTAAGATCACATGCTGACTGGGAACAAACAGTAATCTTGCATCATTAATTAATTTTGGATAATACCATAACATTTGATGCTTATAACACAACATTTCTTCATTATAACATAAATATACACAGATAACTAGACATTCACTTGTGTTCTGAGAATTCAAAGTGGGTTTCCTGCTAAATTTTGCTCAATTTCTATACAAGCTTTGCAGAAAATTCTCTAAAGTGCTTGAAACAGTCCACAGAAAACTGGAAATATTTCTGAAGAACCCCCCTTTTATCATATATATGGAATTTTGTAAGCATTGATTTATTCTCAGAGACTTTTTGAATGTCTCTGTTCTCACATATTCTGATTTACAGGACAAATTTCACAGCAAAAAGTACTGAGGTTCAGTTTTCAGATAACTTATAGTTTCAGTAATACTGTAACAATTTTCTATTTTTGCACATTGATTTTTTAAATTTCACAGTTTTAAAGATTTTACAAAAGTTAAAATTTTTATCTCTGGTGTAGTCATTTAATGCAGATTATGATTCAATTTCTTAATGGGAAAACAGGTAAAATAATTATTTATTTAGGTTACAAACTTTTATTAAAGAAATATTTTAAATCTATTATTTGTTATTTAAAATTCATTGCATCATACATGATTCAAACAGAATTATTAGATAACATAATTTACTACAACAGTTATTCCAATAATAAAATTTTAATATTCATTTTTTGAACTTTTTAGATGAAATACTATATTTATCATAGCATACTTTTGATTTTGCAATCTGCATTAAGCTATTAACATAGAAAGTTAATAATTATATTGATCAGTTTCATAAATCTGGTAATCAAAATCAATAACAAACATAAATCAGAAGTAGACCTTACCAAATATGTATTATATAAAAATAAACACAGGTTTGCAAGAACGACCCACAATTTCTGCCATCCACTATTATTTTTGAACTTTCGCAGCAGATAACCACTAAGACTGTGCTGAAAAAGAACAGTGTAAATACATTTATTAGTATTATTAATGCATACTTATTTATAATAAGGCACATACATTAATCGTTATAATTGAAACCTCCCAGGTGAACCTTTTAGTAAAATTGAATGCAAATTAACTGATATTGTTATGTGCATGCAGGTTTCTATTGGACTGAATGCACACAGAATTGAAGAGCCCAGGTTTGAATCCCAGAAAAGACATAGACCTTTGTAAGTATACAGTGTCTGCATGGCAAGGAGACACTCAGAATATATGGCTAGCTGAAATCCTTTTGAGAGATTGACGGTACAGGGAGAGGGATGGGAGACCCATCAAACCAAATCATGGGGTGTTTTCTTTTGGAATTTCAAACTGAAGCAAAGCTTAACAGTTAGCTAGGTACAGCAACAGCTTCATCACTTATGATACCACAAAGATGCTGGCCTAGCTTTTACCTACACCTGTTACTGACATCCTGAAAGCTGTGAAGGTTTAAATTGTAAGCACAAATTTTAAATAGAAAGATTGTTAACATTTCTTTCTGTTTACATAGTTAATTTCACAGATGGAGCAATAATCTAGCTAACTATCTTAGTAGAGTTGAGGAATACTAGTTATTTACAGAGAGAAATTCTTAAAGGTTGATGGCTAAAATTTGAGAATATTTTTAGATTTAATATATATATATATATATATAAACTTTTGCGATCTATTTTGCATCCATCACTTTTTCAAACTCAGATTAGCTGTCTAATCTATCTGATTAGAAATAAAGAGAATGTGGCACAGTTGTGACGAGGATAGGGTCATAGGTCACATATGAAAGGAGATACAGAATTAAAACATGATGCATTAAATATTAAATGCAAAATGCTAAAACAGTATTTGGAAGGCACAATTTTGATATCAGCATTAAGTGTTAAAAGTTTGCCAACACAATTCTGGATAGTACAATCAGTTATATATTACAAATGAATCTTTTTCAGATAGTTGATGTTTGTGTATAAAACATTGGAAACACAAAAAAAAGATGATTATTTTCAAATAAATAAAACCAGAAGGAGGGGGCAAAGCTCAAAATGGTTAGCAAAATAAACCATTACAAAACGAGAAATATGACCAAAATAAACCAAAATGAGAAATATGAGAAACTTAGCAGTCAAAGCAGTTTTGATTCCATTTTTATTTTTCAGTTGACGTTTGTGGCTACAATTCTCTTGGCACTCTAGTCATGCCTATTCACGAACAATTACATTTTTGATATTTTTACGAAAGCGAGCACAGAGAAATTACATCCTAGAAGGGTAGAGAGCGAAGCTGAGGTGCGTAGTTGTCCAATATGTAAGTACACGAACAGAAAGGCTTTGGTTTGAGATAAAAGTTTCAGTTCCCAATTATTACATCATCAGCGCTGCGCAGGCCATGCAAAATTGAATGATCTAGAAATGATGCAATCGAGAGAAGTTATTACGATTTTTAAAACAGAGAGGGAGAATTAGAGTTTTACTGTTTAAATTATAATTTTGATTTACATATTTTTTTAACTTGCATATATATAAAATATATATAAATAATGAATATGATAATTTAGCTTAACACAAAATAAGTAAACTGTTAATCACAAATATATTCTATATTTGATATGTGATTTTGATATACACCAAAGAGCCATTACATTATGACTACCCTCCATCTATAAAACAATGGGCTTGCCCGGGAAAAAAACCACTGCGCCTGCCTTTCCTATGCAACTGGAGGCTGAAGCATGTCTCTGCACTGACGGTACGCCACTGCCAGTCGTGTCTACAATGGGTCAAGAAACATCGGAACTGGACATTAGAAGAATGGAAGAAAGTTGCATAGTCCGACGAATCACGTTTTCTGGTCCATCACATCAACAAGTGTGTGCTAATACACCAATTTCCAAACAAAACCCTAGCTCCCGGATGCACAGTTGGGCAGAGACAAGCTGGTGGCAGGGGTATTATGGTGTGGACAATGTTTTCATGGAGCAGATTAGGATCCATAATCCCCATAAAACAATCCCTGAGGTTTGGGCGCTACATGAACATCTTGGCAGACCAGGTTCACCCATTTATGACAACAGTATTTCGATGGGGAATGGGATAAGATAATGCACAATGTCATGAAGGTCGAATTGTCAGGGAGTGGTTTGAGGAACATTCCAGTGACTTTCAAGTCATGTCTTGGCCTCCAAATTCATCTGACATTCATCCAATGGGGTATTTGTAGTCCCACCTGGAAAATCAAATTCACGCTGTCACTCTACCCCCTCGCAACATGGAGGAATTCCAGGACCAGTAGGTGAGTGCTTGGTACCAAATACAGTAGAAGTCCAGAAATCCGCAAAGCTTGGGACCAGAGGTTGTGCGAATTTTAGGATTTTGCGGATTTCAAGACAGAAAAGATAAATCATAATATTCAGATTAAAAGTGCAAAATAAATAAGGCGTATTAGATACATTTAATTAAATTATTACATATATTATTGCAATAACTTATTATATGCATTAAATTATTATTACATATGTAAATTGATTATATTATTCATTGTATTATATATACACAGCATTGAGGTTTGCTGATTTCGCTTCATGCAAAGATTTCCGGTTTCGGTTTCCGGTGTTAGAATCACTGTTGCTGTAAAACTTCAACAGCTTTTCTTTATTTTTCCATATATCATACACAATCGTATTGCGATTCCATACGTTTCTGCTATAAAATGCACCTGTCACCACCTTTTTCAGAATTAGCACTTTTTGCATTACCGTCAACGCAACGTGTTTACGGTTTTCAGCGTTGCAAGCAGTAAAATCATGAGTGCATTTCTTATCTGTAATTGTATTAAAAAGGGCTGAAATTTAAAATATTCTTAATTTATCCACAAAATATCTGGATAACGAAAAAGGCAGCACTAAATAATCTCGTGAAATAACAAAGCTCAGAAAATACAACAGCGTGAATCGTGAACTTGAAAGAAGAGTTGAGTGAATCGTCTGCTTTCTTACCTTGATGCAGATTAGAGGGGAAAAAACTTGATGATCATGATGTCAATAATTTGGTATTTCCATTATGATTCATTATTATTTGGTAATTATGACGTTATTATTCGGTAACTATTTTTTCTTTGATATTTCGTGCTTCCTGTTGCGGTTTCTGGAACTTATAAACTGAATGTTTATATTTTGAGAGGCAATGCGGATTTTAGGTCGGCGGATTTTCGGTATTTGACTGTACCTCTGATTGCGCATTAGTACCTTTAATGCCACGCTGATTGTTGGCAGTTTTGAGGTGGTCCTACATGTTATTAACAGGGTGGTCATAATGTAATGGCTCTTCAGTGTATGTATATATAATAATCAAATAATTGGCATTTTTATAAGAATTACAGTAAATGACATTTTTGATAGAAGTATTTACATTTTATTTATTTGATTATTATGTCTAATTAAATCATTACGGCTTAGGTGCACGTTTCCTAAATAGTTCTACTTTTCTTTTATATATATATAGAACTGTGACTGTAACTCAGATAATGCTACAGCACCATCTAAATGAGTGCGCAGAGATGAGAGGTTAACGATGGTGAGTGCAGACATATGAGGGTGTAACGATTGTTATTTTTACTTTTCTTTTCATTCTAATTTATATAAATAAAATCTAGTTTAGCAATAATGTGATGAGTTGTAGTGGTGATTATATGCTTATTCACAATGTCTTTCCTACACATACACACACACATATATACAGTCAAAAGTCGTTAATCCGGACTCGTCGGGACTTCGGCGATTCCGGATTATAGATCATCAGTTTAAATCTGGTAAGATGGCATGCAGAAATTATAAAATTAAAAATATGAAACCGTAATTTATGAAATAAAGAACAATTATGATATAAAGGGTATCAAAATTTACAAAAAAAAAAAAAAAAAAAAAAAAAAAGAGCTTAATACTTATTTGTTTATTTTATTAAACATTTCTTTCAATGTAAGTTGTATAAGTTGCTTCATTTTTTATGTGATAATACATTCTCTTTAATTCTATAAACACACATAATTTCTTGTTCAGTTACAAAGTTCCGCTGTTCAAGTCCTATAATTGCTGTGTCGAGAATACCGACTAATTTGTCAATCGAAATTTTTTCGTTTTCAATAACCTCTGTCACTTTCTTCGCTATCGGAAGTGAATTATAATGATGAGGACTTTGATTTAAATCATATCAATGACGGAGGACATCGAGATGAAATACTACAATTAGTAAGAAATTAAAAAAAAAAAAAAAAATCTGACCTGGAGATAAGGATAGTGCTGACAGATCAACTTCCAATTCATTGCGCGCCAGGGCGTTAAAGATAAACAAAGTTTAGATAAACAAATGTTAAAGTTTAGATAAACAAAGAATATGCCTTTATCCATTTTTTTGCAGCAATTCCACTTTTTGTTTAATGGACTTCGAAACATACTTTCGCTTTGTAGATCCTTTACATATTAGTAAATATATATCAGAAATTCTATTTGACATAATCGAAAGTTCAAGCTTACTTTTATAAAATTGCTTTAACAGTCTGCAAAAAAAAAAAAAAAAAAGCCGAATCCAATTCGAAGATTAAGGAACAATGCAATCTGCAACATTAACTGAATTAGATAATTTTAGCTTAGCTTATATCATTTGTTATACATTAAATGCGCATTCATAAACGTACTTTGCGCATGCACACGCATATTCGCAGCCGTAAAGGTCTTACGCACATGCGTCAACGCGACGTATGCACAGAAGGTTTGTAGCTTTGAGGTCCGGATTATGGGTGTCCGAATTAACGACTTTTGACTGTATATATATATATATATATATATATATACACACACACACACATACACATATAAATCAAATACTCACTTTTATAGAAAGCTGCAAATCAAGCGAACTTATACTAATATTCCGATGCCAGCAAACATGGATGGAGGTGTTAATATGATGAGTAATTGACTTCTCACTTTTCTGTACTGAATAGTCATCTGCATCATCACTAGATTCATATTTTTCTTCTAGAGCTTTGTATGTCTGACTAGATGAATTATGGATGCCATTCTGATGATTTTTAGCATTCTCAACCACTTTCTGCAAATCCCCAAGCCACTTTGTATACTCTCTTTCAGATGAGGCTGCTATAACCAGGTGTTTTTCAGCATTGCATAATGCCAAACAATAACTGACCCCAAATTTTGGCTCGGTCTTTTCAACTTTGAGACCAGATGTGGAGAGTTGGCCTTGCACTTTGAATCTCAACTGTCCATTATGAACTCGTGTAGTATACAGTAGGATATCAGAAAACTATTTGAGGAAGAAAGGAAAAATTATGACTATCAGTATTTACAAGTTTATAATGAGGGAAAATTATTCATTCCATATTTTATAAATGATTACCGTATTTGACGGCATATAAGACGCACTTTTTTTCCTAAATTTGGTCTAAAAATGTTCGAAATGTAGCGGACTTCATGCTTTATATAAATGCGTTAAAGTTAAGAATTTGGATGTTAGTGCTAGAAAGACCTTAGTGAGAAAACAAGGATTGTGTTTTTTATGTTTAAATTCACATCTAATGAAAAACTGTAATTCACAGTTAAAGTGTAATTTGTGTAATTGAAAAATGCATAATAGTTTGTTGCATGAAGATGTTAAAGCTAAAAACGTACAGCTTTTAACAGCGCCAAATGAAAACGAAAGCACTCCAGAGAGAATTACGAATGAATCATGCGAGGGTAAAGGTCAGGTAGTTATCAGTAATACGATTCAAAATTGCACTTCGGCGATTTTGCCTACGGTTCTCGCACTCACATTTTCGTCCAGTGGCGAAACTATCGAAATTAAATTATTACTGGATTCCGGAAGAGAAAGTTCGTTTATTTCTGAACGAGCTGGTCGAAGATTAGGATTAAAAAGAACGAATCAAAGTTTACATTTGCGTGCAATTGGCGGAATGCCAGCTTCCAAGACTCGTGCTCTATTAGTGGTTTAATGATTAAATCAAGGGTAAATAATGAAATGATTGATGTTAACGCATACATTTTGGATAGGTTAACTTTGACATTGTCGGAAAAAGTCATTAATGTAAAGCATATAGAATACATTAAATCTATTCCATTAGCGGATCCGAATTTTGCTCAACCCAAAGAAATTGATTTGATTTTAGGAGCTGATTATTTTTTCTCTGTTTTAAGATGTGGCCAAATATATGGTTAGAAAAATGAGCCTGTAGCTCAAAATACAATTTTCGGTTGGGTGATTGCTGGGAAAGTCGGAAATAATATGGAAGGCCCAAAAACAGCAAATTCAAACTTCATAAAGCTAGAAGATAATTTAAATATTGATTACGAACTTAAGCATTTCTGGGAAATGGAGGATATTGTCGATGTTGGGAAGAAGGAATTTCTGACACCTGAGGAACAATTTTGTGAATCACATTTTCAAAACACTCATGCTGTTAATTCAGATGGGTGATTTATTGTAAAACTTCCATTTTATAAATCGCATTTGAAGTTGGGCGATTCAAAACCAGCAGCAATTTCTAGGTTGCGTTCCATGGAACGAAAATTCAAAGATAATCTGGAATTTGAAAAACAATACAAAGATTTTATACATGAATAGGAACAGTTAGGACATATGACTGTGATCAATGATGATTTATCTAACAGAAAAGTTTTATCTTCCTCATCATGCGGTCATTAAACCTTCTAGCACAACGACAAAATTAAGAGTAGTTTTTGATGCATCCTGTAAATCTGAAAACGGTATATCATTGAATTCTCTTTTAGGGGTAGGTCCGAAATTACAAAGAGATATTTTTGAGATTTTGATTAATTTTCGATTTCCCAAAATTGTTTTCACAGCCGATGTGGAGAAGATATATTGTCAGGTGATGGCAACCCCTGAAGATCAGAATTATCAATTGATACTTTGGCAATACACTTCTAGTGATGAAATGCGCACGTACATGTTGAAAACAGTTACATGTGGTCTTTCCTCTGCTTTATTTTTAGCAACTCAAGGTCTGAAGCAGGTAGCTTTAGCTTCTAAAGAGGAATCAGATGTATCTCGTATATTGCAAGAGCATATGTATATGGATGACTTATTGTTGGGTTCAAATATAGTTAATGATGCAGTATCTGTCTGCAAGAAAATATCTTCAATTTTACATGCACGTGGTTTTGATTTGAGGAAGTGGAATTCAAATTCTGTAGAATTCTTAACTGAATTTAATGAACATTGTTCGTTGAATTCTGATTTCGAGATATCTCCTAATTCGAGTTCGAAAGTCTTAGGACTTTTTTGGAATTCGACTACTGATACATTCAGTTTTAAAGCTACACTGCACATCAACGCATCTATAACAAAGAGATGCATATTGGCAGAATCTACTCGCATTTTCAATCCTTTAGGTCTCCTATCTCCTTGCACTGTATTGATTAAAATATTCTATTAAAAGCTATGGTTAGTTAAAGGCGACTGGGATTCAGTTGTTCCCCAGCATATCTCAGATAATTGGTTTAAATTTCAAGAGACATTCAATAAAATCAATAATTGTGAAATTCTGAGATGTGTCATGCTTACAACGGACAGTGTTATCCAACTACAAGGATTTTGTGATGCATCTTCGCAGGCCTATGCAGCAGCCATTTACTGTCGTCAAAAATGCAATGGTACAGTTAAGGTTAATCTTTTGGTATCAAAGACTAAAGTCGCGCCTATAAAGCAAGTATCCATTCCGCGATTAGAACTTTGTGCTGCGTATTTGTTGAACAGATTAATACGATCTCTTTTGAACATTTTAAACAAGCTTAATTTTGAAATCTATGCATGGACGGCTTCCAAGGTAGTTCTGTCTTGGCTATCCGCTCATCCACGAGTAGCAGAAAAGTTCATTATTTGTTGGATTCAGGATCATTATTTCAAAAATGATTTGCAATGTATTAAGGAAGATAAACCTCTCTGTATCCATTCGTAGATAAAGATGGTCTCTTACGGGTGGGAGGACGTCTTCGAAATTCATCTTTAGCATTTAACATCAAACACCCTGTCATACTTCCTTCTCGACATAAATTTAGTGAATTACTAGTGAAAGAACTTCATATTTCTTACCTTCATGCTGGTTTTTCTTTATTATCACACCTCGTCAGGCAATCTTACTGGATAATTGGAGGAAAGTGACTGATACGCAGTTGTGTCAACCACTGCTTAATATGTCATCGATTTAAAGCTGCTTCAAATCCGCAATTGATGGGTGACTTACCTGAACATTGTGTGACTTTGGAACGACCTTTTTTCGCATTTGGTGTGGATTACGCTTGTCCTATTACCATGAAATTTAATAAGGGTCGTGGTTCTAAAACAACAAAAGGCTATATAGCTCTGTTTGTTTGCTTGTCAACTAAAGCTGTGCATATAGAAGCAGTCAGTGACCTGACGGCAGACTCGTTTATCGCGGCACTTAGATGTTTCATTTCCCATCGCGGTGCACCACAGCACATTTACAGTGACAACGGTACCAATTTTGTGGGAGCATGCTGAAAACTACAAGAACTAAATCAGATTTGGTCTTCCTTGTATGCAACAGAATCGGTTTCCCAAGAACTAACTAAGTCATCTATTGAATGACATTTTATACCGCCTGCTTCGCTCCACTTCGGAGGAATATGGGAAGCCGGCATTCGCTCAGCGAAATTTCATCTGAGAAGAGTATTGAAAGAGACTCTTTTAACCTACGAAGAGTTGTCAACGCTACTTACCCAGATCGAGGCTATTTTGAATTCATGTCCACTTACTTACGTGAACGATTCTGGTATTGACTCTATTAATGTTTTAACCCCTTCTCATTTTACTACAGGTGATACGTTGACTTCCTTTCCAGAGACACGTCAGTCTGTTCGCACAAGGAGTTCAAGGTGGGAACTTGTACAGAATCTACGTCGCAGATTTTAGAATCAATGGAAAGGGGAATATTTGACTTCTCTTCAGCAGAGATCCAAGTGGCAGCACACTAAACCCAACTTAAAGGTCGACATGGTGGTTCTTGTCATTGAAGATGGATCTCCACCTTTAGCGTGGCCTATAGGGCGGATCATCGATGTCCATCCAGGCAAGAACGGCTTAGTTCACGTAGCTACAGTCAAAACTAAAACTGGTGTCTTCAAAAGACCAATTAATAAACTTTCCCCTTTGCCTGTGTATCAGGACTAAACCTGATAGGGTGGGAGTATGTTCACTTCCACGCCTATTGAATTAATTTCCACCTTTTTGTTGCGTTGGCAACACGCTTTTGAGATTTGTCGTGCGTAGAATTCGGTCGCTAAAAGCGTAGCTGGCCTGTAACGGTTGTAATTCTTATTTTTTTATGCTTATCTGTACTGTTGAATTATTACTAAATGTTTACGTATGAATGTTTTATTATTAAATGTATTCAGTTTGGTTTAAATAGACAAAGAGTCATTGAATTTATTAAGGATATTTAAAGTCGAAACTGCGTCATCCATTTCAGCGCCATTCTAACACAGGAACGTAAAGAATATCAATATAGAAAACATAATAGTAGTTGAAAGTTCTGAAACTTATTAAAAATTTAAACAATGCAAGATTTCTTCATTATTTAAGCTCAAGAAAAGCCGGTTCACTTACTTGTGACGCCCAGATAGGAAAGCAGTTAGAGATTCTAACTGCCATACTGAAGGGTCTGAGTTCGAATCCAAAGAATGCATTAATGTAATTTGTCCATCCCTTCATAAAAGGCATCATTGGTCCACCATAATAAAGAGACCACCACTTCCTAGTAGTGGCCAACATCTATCTTAGTAGTGGTCAACATCTATAAACAGCTAGAGCCCACCACTTGAGAGGAACTTGTGCTTTTGATGCATCCTTCTCTAAATCATATTTTACAAATATGGCTACTTTGTATGGCTATTTTAAATGGTAATGAATGAAAGCTAAGAACCACATTATGGACAAATTCAAGAGCCTAGAATTCTAGATATTCCTTTTCAACATTATTCTAGGTGTAACTTTTCCTTAGCCATTTGGATTTATTTTACTGCTTCAGGCAACAAAAGTAGCAAGTAAAAACCAAGGACAACAAAAGAATTTACCTTTCATCTCATTAATTTATGAAATAAGGGTGAGAATGCAATTAATATTTGATTATATTAAATATTAAATGTTTACTAAATATTGGAAAAAAAGGACACTGGAGACAAAAGAAAATGCCAAAATAATCACAATAAAAACAAACAAACAAACAAAAAAAATGATTTTTGAATGCACCATATCAGGAGGAAGAAGAATATGCAGCAACCAGACAAATGACAAACATCTATTAACCATACTTATTGCTTTAATATAGAGATATATTTTTTAGAACTTGTAAAAAAGTGTTTAACGTATATACTGTTTAGAGTTATACCTATTTCATGACAATGCCAATAAAAAATACACTCAAGAATTTCTCAGAATTCTGTTAAAATAATACTAAACTACAGTTAACTGTATCAATCCAAAATACATAAAGAAAGCAGATATAAATTAAGTGAAACCGCTTTCAATATCTGAGACAAAGTTTTTTAAATTAAATAATTAAATGTAAAAAATAAACATTTAATACCCTATCTTTTTAATCAATAAATGTTTCTTTAATTAAACATAAGGAATTCATCTTACGATTTACTGCAAATATAATGTTAGTAATAACCTTTTAAAGTTTCTTTTGCATTTTTGATCAAAATAATGTAGTAAAAAACAAGTAAAATCTAAACTTGAATAACAACAAAAGAAAAATAAATATATTCAAATAAAACTATGGAAGAGATATAAAAATTAAATTTTTATCTTATCAAAAATATATGCTAATAAATATAGCTGATAAATAATGAATTCTGTCTTACAAGAAAGAACATATGCTGATGACTGCCATTTCTTGAAAATTTAAGCAAACAACCTTCTCGCATGAAATCCTAAAAATAACCATACAAACGAAAGATGAAAATGTACAGAAAGGAACCATACAACTGTTTATACTCTTTCAATAATTGCAACAATTATGCTAAGTCTTACCCTGTTTTTGTCCAGTAAATTAGGGAACCCAATCAAACTGCGCTGCAGTTCCATAAGTTTTGTACAATTGACCTGAAACACCGCATAATGACAATAAATAATACATAATTCAAAAAGTTAAGGCAAATGTATACTGTTATTTAATCACTGAAAAACATAAAGATAATTATTTAGCATAAAGATTTTAGAATTAAGAGAAAAATCATTTTTATAAGATTAATTTTAAGATTATTATAATAACATTACAGAGAGATAAAAATGCTTAATATAAAAAGTAATGCTCAAGTAATCTTTATTTTAATTTTTATGAAATCAACAGTAAAACTTGTAATATACATGAAATATGCAAAGTACAAATTATATATTTTTACAAACTTTATTTATTTATTCATTTATTTAAATTTTAACAGAACTTACCAATGATGGTAATTGATCCTCAGCATTTGCACATGCAGTCTCTAATGCTTCTAATACATCTATTTAGACCATGAAAATAAAATATATATATATATATATATATATATGCTTTTACTTTAATATTAATAAAAAGACATGCAACTGAGATTCAATCAACATGAGTAAACATACTTAGAAGTTATGCTTAAAATGAGCAAAAAACTATAATGGTTTTAATTTATAATAAACTAGTTTTCAAACTAAAAAATTTCACTATAATTAATTTTAATAGAAAAACTACTCTCTCTATTTCAGTTTCATACCAAGTTATTATAATACAAGCAGTGAAAATCTCTTTAATCTTAGTGATCTGCAAGTTAAAAAATTAAATAAACTGAAGGAATTTAAAAATGCATTTATGTATATTGTACTGCTAGAAAATAAATTAAGTATTGGAAAAAGTCTAAACACATAAATCATGTACAAGATTTTACATGATTTGATACAAAAACAATACATTACTGAAAATTTACAGAACTGAATTATATTTCCAAAATTCTAAACACAATAGAACTAGTAAATTATTTACAGTTTTATGATTATTTATGAAATTTATTATACACTATGTATCATTTCACAACTACACAAGTTTCAACATGGAATTAAAAATAACATTTCTAAATTCAAAGAAGAAAACAGATTTTATACAGAATTCATTGTAACATGAAATGTACAATACACCACGCCTTTAAGGTATAAATAGTACAATTTACACTAGCATAGAATCCTTATATGCTGTGGATAGTCAATTAACAAACCAATATCAACACAATAATCACTAGTGATCATTTTGTAAATTTTTGTAAATTCAAAAATAAGACCAAAAATAGCAAGGCCAAGTTAATAGTAAAGCATCCAAAACTTACATATTATTAAAGACATAATTTTTATTGCCAAAACTACAAATAAACTATAAATAAAAACCATAAACAAGATTTTAATTCTGAAACCCAATTACAAATTTTCATCCCCCAACAATGCAATCATAATTCCTTTCGTGAAAAACAAAACAGCCTACTTACTTAGAACAGAAGCAAATTAGTTTGAATTGATGAAAATTTATTTTTAAATATAGTTTTAAACACATTTTACTGCATATTATTCTGCCTCCTAAACAACTCAGTTTTCAAAGTAAGAAGGAAAAAAAAAAAAAAAAAAAAATTGTCTACCAGTTGTTAAGAATAACAGATACCAATGATGAAGGACAAACAGCAGAGCACTGAAAATCCACTGATCTAAACTGCCTCTCTTTGTGCAATATAGTGAAATTCACAGCTGGAAAACTACAGAGTTTTCAGTATAAAATGATGAAATAAATAGCAAATGATATCACAATGGGGGGGGGAATCAATCAAAGAAGTCACATTTATGCTGCTGATAAAAAAGAGGGGTGGGAAGTGCTGAAGTATAGAAACTTAGCTACTCAAAACAGAACATTCCCTGATTCTGTGATAAAACATTTTTTTTTTTTTTAATTCAGCAAGACTATGCTAGTTAAATTAATTCTTAAAATAATTAGAAATAAGAATAGTATATATTTATCACATCAGAATGATACATTCTAAAGGAACTCACAATTTTCTTATAAGAAATAAAAAAAGGAATATATATATAATTACAGAACAATTTTTTTAACAACAAAATATAAATATGCCTAGTATTTTTGTGCATTAAGCTGCTGAAAAAATATCAGTGAAGACATAGAGTAAGAAATTTAGAACTAATTTTTCACAAAGACTGAAAATTGAAATTCATAAGTAATAAATTTCAAATGATCCTATAAATGCTACAAATAATTTAGAAAATGTTAAAACCAAAACTTTTCAAAGCTTGTAATGTTGAAAACCGTAAACACGTTGCATTGATGGTAATGCAAAAAGTGCAAAGATGGAGACAGGTGCATTTTATAGCAGAATTATATGGAATCGCAATACGATTGTATATGATATACGGAAAAATAAAGAAAAGCTGTTGAAATTTTACAGCAACAGTGATTCTAACACCGGAATCCGAAACCGGAAATCTCTGCATGACGCGAAATCGGCAAACTTCGATGTTATGTGTATATATAATACAATGAATAATATAATCAATTTATATATCTAATAATAATTTAATAGATATAATAAGTTATTGAAATAATGTATATAATAATTTAATTAAATGTATCTGATATGCCTTATTTATTTTGCACTTTTAGTCTGAATATTAAGATTTATTTTTTCTGTCTTGAAATCTGCAAAATCCTAAAATCCGCACAACCTCTGGTCCCAAGCTTTGTGGATTTCTGAACTTCTACTGTATATATAAAGTTTATGAGGTATATAAAAACAATGGTAAATGTTTCCACAAATCCTTGCATCAGAGAAAAATATTGGATATTGGCTTTTATAACTAGTTAACAGTAAGTATGAAGTAACAATCATGTGATGGTGTACCTATTTCAAAATCATTTCTTAGAGTAAAAGCAGAAGTTATATGCAGATTTAAGAAACAACTTCGTGATTTTTGTTCTGGTTTTTGCTCTGTAAAAGTTTAAAGAATGGCACAGCATATAACCTCATAAAAATGAAATAGAAGTTTCTCACTTGTTGAAGAAACTATAGAAGAATTTATACAGAAAATTTCAATGCTAGTGAGTGATCAAAATTAAATATAGAGCATATATGCAAGTGAGTGGTGGGAACTTAAATAAAGATTACGGACGAAACTAGCCTCTGATAGAAATACCTGATCAGAAAGACACATGTGATCAGCAAAGATATACATAATCAGGAATGAAAGAATGAAAAGAGAAAATCATAGTTCTATTCTGCAGAACACATTCACATACTAAACATAAAACATCATAAAAAATTATCTATGATTTATGAAAACAATTACTGGTTGTGTATTACAAAGGAATATATCATAAGTTATATGAATCCATTTATTAAAGAGGTATAACAGTGTTAGATTACCTGTGATTGATTATACCTGTGAAGATTTGCTACTAATGGACCATTCAGATATAATAGCTTTCCTTTTGACAATATCATGGCATAGCAATGATTAAGTCATTTTATGGATCAAGTAATAATGCACAGATTTAACTGATTTTAACTATAATTGAATATTATTCAATTAGGAGCATGTTTTTAACTCAATTGGTCAAGGCTTTAATGCTCCTAAGATAATAGGTTCTGTCCTTACACTCAGCAGATCACCACTAAGCACTGACACCATCTGTTGCCTAAGAGCATCAACAATTTTAAAAGGGTTAGGGAAAATGGCAACCTTTTCTATCTAAACATAGTATCACAAGATAAATAAACACAGCAACAGCACCATCCCATCAGTTTCAAGGAAAAAAAAAAAAAAAAAAACATTATGAATGGGATGATAAGTTCAAATAAAGAACTTCTACATCAAATGACAGATAAAATAGTTGACAGTGTTTTAAATCTAGGACAAAAAAAAATTACAATCCTGAGAATACTGTAACAATAATGTAAAAAATACTTCCAAAAAAAGGGAGTGCATGCCTGGCTGCTGTAGAAATCATCAAGAAATAATGACTTTGCACAATCTGCAAAGTCTACACGAGAGGAGATTTAGAACATTTTCAAGCTTTAAAACAAATTATTTTTATACGCTTCTTGTTTTTTTCTCTCTCTCTATAGATATAATATATGTATATATATATAATCTACACAACCTCTGGTTCCATACTCTGATCTTCTATTGTAAAGTTCTAACAGAAGCACTTTTAGTTATTGCCAAAGCTTTCAAAACAGCATGGGATCAAATTTCATTTTATAAATCAATCAAATTTAACTTTTGAAAGTTCATCATTAAATTAATTACATTTTTTTTCTTTCGATAAACAATTTAATGGTTATTCCATCAGGAAAAAAAAAAAAAAAAAAAAAAAAAGAGAGCATTATTTTATTTAGCCTGGTCTTCACAGTTACTAATTAACTGTTCAGATAGTCTTCACAACAAAAAAATTCTGCTTACTTTCTGATGAAACAGCAATTCTTAAGTGATAATATAAACATTGTCAAAAACCAATGGGAAAATTGGTGTAAATACCTAGAAATCAACATCTGCAAAATATTTTAAGGAGTGTATAACCAGAAAAATAAATAAATAAATTCAGTCAGCCCAATGCTATTTGAAGAAGAAAATGAAACATCCTTTCTTAGCATAACTTTACATAGCAAACACACTTTTAGGCAGAGTTTTGAGAAATTTACTTAACAATTCAACTTCAGAATTTCCAACTGTGTGCTGCTATTAGAAAGAAGAAGCAAATCTGCACTAAAAAACAAGATAATCTTCTGTTAAATAATTTTAAGACCTCCATTATTACATACATCATTAACATAAGGATGCAAAGAAAACCAATCTTCACAACAGCCAGATAATTTAAAATAAAGCTTTTGGAGAAATAACCGATGTTCCTTGGTTCATAAAAAAAGTGTAATACAGACCAAGATCTTAAAATCTGTGTTCTACATTCCTGATACTGATAAATGCAATAGTATTTATGCTATAGTAATAATGCTACGGTTAATGGTATAAAATTGCAGAAAAATATGAAAGCACACTTATTGTATAAAATGGCATGACCTCTTTCTGGTGGAAAAATATCCCTATGCTGCTAATTCTTTATTATTAAAAAATATAAATAATTTAATAGTGATGCTTAATAATTTGATACTGTAATTTAATATTCCAATAATATACATTTAAGAGACAGTACACTGCATTTTTTATTTTAAAGATGAATTTCAGGGACAGATGGTGAGACTATACAGTTGTGTTTTAATATACTACAAATTAAATATACTGCTATATTAAATGAAGTAAAAGAGGAATATGAAATTAAAATTTAAAACCTGTGCTAAAAATATTAGCCATTTTGGAAATCTTATTAACTAAGTAAACTATATTTTAACATGATATGCAAACATAATAAGAATGCATGAAATTTTCATCCATTCAGACATGCAATTAAATAAACAAATTTTTTAACAATGAAATTATCATATATTTAAGAAGCATAAATATAATTTTACAAACGAAATAGGAGAATCACAAAAAATATTACAACCAATTTTCAGGATGGGCAACTCAATTTTACAAAATTAAAAACCTTTTTTTAGATTCTTAAATCATCCTAAACTGAAATGCAAAAGGAATTTATAAAACAACAGTTTTTCACATATAACACAAACTGATGTGAATCAAAATATCAGTACTGTTTCATTTATTATTAATCTCAAATTTAACATAAAATAAAATAATAAAAAATTCAAATCTTTTTACCTATACAATTAGCATAATCTATGTGATGCATATCATAGCAGCTTAATAAACCTACAAATAAATGATGAATGAAATCAAAAACTAAATAACAAAATTAAAACAGAAACATGATTTATTTATGACAGATAACATATTTTGATAACATTAATTTAACATATTTTATGCAGAAACAACTTTAGAAAGAAATTATAAAACACATTTTTATAAGAATTGTTTTAATAATTTACCTCAGAAAATTATAAATGCATGCATATGCTAAGAAATTATTAAATAGTATTGCTTAAATGTAATTTAGTAAAAATACTGCAAGGGTTTTTGAGAAAATATTTAGTCTCAAGATTTAACATATTCCTAAGGTGCCAAACAAAATTATATTTATGAACATAATTTTGTACTGTGCAACAAAATATACTTCTTCAAAAAAATTATAGAGAAATAAAAACAGAAATATCCCAGTATGAGATATACAAACCAAAAGAATAAACCATGGAAAGGTTGAAAAATACTAATGCTTAGCTATATTAATTAATTTTAGCAAGTACTGAATATTAATCTATCAAACAAAGTTCATTAATTTTGACACAGTATTCAACTACTATCTGCCTTGGAAGATGTCTCAAAATATTCCTTATATCAATACCACATATTAAAAAGCAATGAAAAGAGCAATATAATCATTTCATTCCATTTAAATTAAAGCCCAGATGAAACCATCAATATTCTGCAGCTTTAGCCATTTGACTACTGATTCTAGACTAACACATAATAGTGTAAAAACTTTCAAGACAGTTGCCCAACATTAAAACAAAATCTTATGATAGGTCATTTAAATGCAAGCAACAATTAATTTCTTCTCTTTTTATTAATTTACCAAGCAAAGAATGAAAAAAAAATTATGCCACCATCATGCAAAACTGTCACCTCACTTTAAATTTATTTATCATTACCTCATTTACTAACAATGAAGGCAATGTTATGCAAAACTGAGGATTTGCATAATAGTGGTGGCACTGCTGTGCAAATTACAGTCCAATAAAAATAAAAGACATTGTGAGTTATTTTTTAGGATTTTTAATTTTATATCCTTTTATGAATGTACCAGAAAACTCAGTTTATTAAATTACTTTAGAATATGCATTTTATTTAATATTTTAGATATTTAAGAAGTACATGAGAATTTATAAATTACATTCAAAGCTATTACATTAATTTATTGCTGCCAATATTGATAACAAAATATATAAATTGATTTTATTTATGTTCCACAAGTAGAAAAAAATTGTATATATAATCATTTTACCATTGAAATTTGTACAATTCCGTACTTGTAGTTATATGCATAGTAAGTACGGTTTTGATAAAATTTAAATTTTATAATTTTGCAATTTGCAATGCAAGATAAATGTTGACTGTTTAAATAATAATATGTAAACACAGTAAATAAATACTGTTGCGCGCATACAGGTTTTCTTGGAACTGATTTGATGGCCCCCCTTCCAACTTTTCTTGGCCCACTTTCATATTTTTTTTAATGGTCTTAACAGTCCCTCCCTCCTTCTTGGGCTACTTTAATCTCTTCTTTGAATGCAGCACAGGCTGCAATGAGCTGTTTTAGTTGCTCCTCCAACGCTCTTGTTACTGGCATTCAATTTCAGTTCTGGCACCAAAAATTGTTGTATGGACTCATGGGTTCGTAATACACCAAATGCAGATAGAACTCATGATATCTTCATAAAATATATTTTACCAGAAGAAATATGTCACAGTTCTGAAATTTTCCACAAAAGTACTCGTACAGCTCTTCACTGCATCACAGAACAAAATCAGTAAATAGACTTCAACCTAATAAGAACGCACAACGCAATACAGAGCACATCTAAATGTGATCTAAACGTGATCAAATTCAGATCTGAACTAACAACTACTACTCCGAAACTGATGGTCTCTTTGTTCTTATATTGTTTTACCCCAGCCACAAAGAAAGCTCTAGTATTTCTTGAAATTACTGAAAAGCATATGAGGGCTGGATAAATTTACAGTTACATATGAAATCAATTACGGTTATTAAATTAAAATGCACATTACAGTTATACAGGGACTGGATCTAAATGTCTCTAAGTCTGACGACTTTTGGCGATTTCTTGCCAAATTTGGTGACAGGCATTGAAAGATTGTCACCACTTTTGTCAGCCCTTGCATTACTGCATAAGTGCTCTTAAACTCTACACAAAGCCTTTATTATTCCGAAGTGGCCTCCTGTTGGGCTGCTATGTATATCTTTAAGGATGTCCAAGATCTTGGAAGTATCAGCTGCCAACAGAATACCTTTCCATCATCTGATTTGAATTTCTGGTACACGATGGTGTTTTGAATATGAAGTGAGTCCCACAGAACCCAATATTGCTTCATCTTAACACTACAGTTACAAATGTCCTGCCAAGTAGGTTTCCTGTTTGAGGATTTCATTATGTCAATCGCCATTTTACAAATAGTCTTTCCTGACTTCTTAGTCACTCCATGGGTCTCGGTCAGACAATGTTGAAGTTGTAATTTGATGTACAACTGGATTAACCAGCTTGTATAGCTTCGACCCTGCAAAAATAACGGCAGCTTTCTGGGCAGAGCAATGGCATTTCAGTGTGATGATCCTTTTCTATGACAGATAATTATGTCATTTTCCTGGAATTTTATGTATCCATCTGGCTATTTGGCCTTCACAGTTCGTGAAATTTTATGACCAAGCCAACAATGCATGATCTGTACACAGAAGAAATTTTCTGCCATAGAGGTAATGGTGGAAATGTTCCATGGCTATTTAACTATGAAAGCAACTTTTTTCTGGTGATACAGTAATTCCCCTTCCCTTTAGATAGACACTTGCTCAAGTATGCTTCGACATGTTCTTGACCATTTATCTCTTGGAACAAAACAGCATCGACACTCATTGCTTGTATCTGCATCAAGAATCAAGCTAAGCATACGTCAAGATTGAAGCAGATGTTAAAGCTTCCTTCAGTTTGTTAAATGCATCCTCCCATTCTATTGTAAACAAGAATTTTTGATTGCTCTCTATCAGTTTGTGGAGGGGGTCTTGCGATGAAAGAAAAAAAAAAACCTTTACAATTTCCTACAGTAGACAGGCTCTGGGAATCTTTTCAGCTGATGCCCATTTTCAGGGTGTCTCCAATTTTTAATTGCTGACTTTCTGGATCCATACATACAATTTCGACAGACATGCCATATCTAAGATGAGTTATTTCCTGTCTGAACAATTTACAACTGATGGGTCTTAACTGTAGATTGTCTTTCTTGAATTTCTGAAGCACATTTCTAATATTTTCTAAATGCTCTTCAAAGCTCTTCCTAATGACAATAATGTCATCTAGGTCTATCAGATAAACTCTGCATGAAAGACCTCTCAACATGGTTTTGATGAGGCCTTCAAATGTTGCCAGCACCTTAGCATCACCTTAAACTGCCAAATTCCTTGTCTATCGTTAAATCAAAAGTCGAAAACCACTTGCTTCCAGAAAAAGTGTTCAGAATGTCATCAGCTCTAGGAAGAGGATAGTTGTCTTTCTTTGTAACCTCGCTGAACTGGCAATAGTCAACACAAAATCTAGTTGAACCACCTTTCTTTTGCACAAGGACAATAGGAAAGACCGAAGGGACTGGGGAAAGCTCGATAATGTCACTTTCTTCCACACTCCTTCTGAAGTATTCCTAACTTTTCCTGTTTAGCAATCAGTAGTCACCTGGTATGTTGCTTGATTGGTGAAATAGCTCCCATATCAATTCTATGCTGTGTCAAACTGGTTCGAACTACGTCAGAAGATGAGCAGGAGAAAATAAATTGAAATTCTTGAATAACACGTTCTGCAGTTTTTCTCCCTTCATCACTTAGTTATGCATTCTGCAATAACTCCAATGCCAGGCTTTCCAAAAACACAAATACTGGAATGTTACTGTTTCATTTAATGTAGGTCACTCACATACATGCTGCAATCACTTCGGCTTTCCTGATGACTTTTGCCTTATCAGTTACATTAACAACTCTCACCTGTCCTCAACAGGTTGTTGAGTGCCAAGGCTACTAGTACTTCTTTTGGGCTGTTACAGTTCTTGGGATATTCCATGATGCCATACTGGAAATTTCTATTTTCAATTATGCATCCAGGAAGTAAAGTTTCAGTTGCTGCTGGTACTGTGATACCATCTAGAGCTATTATTCAGTGAACAGATTTAACTCCTTCATCTTTAATCCCAAAGAGGGTTATGTCCTTAGAGGCAGAATGTAGTTATTTATTTTTAAAGTCGAAGCATATGTTACATTTCCTTAGAAAGCCTAATCCGAGTATTCGAGGTATATGCTACATATGCCATGTGATGGTAGGTGGAAATCCCAAATGTGATGTAAACATTTAACTTTCCATTAATTTCGATTTTATCACTGGACACTGTCTGAAGCGCAATGCAGGGTGGCATCCAGATGAGTTTACCTTCCAACTATTCTGCTAAATCTTTCCAGATGATGATAACACTGGCTCCAGTATTGATGGTCATACTGCAAGGAACTCAAATGATACGCCCCATGATGAAAAGTCCATACTGCTGCCACTCACAGCGGATATCTTTAATTACTTTAAAATGGGGCTACTCATTATCTGGCAACCTTTGCCCCATGAGATGACCACTAATTTAGTTTTTCTCCTTTTGGCTGAGAGTGGTCTTAGCTACAGAACCTCGGGGTGTTCTGCACTTCCTTCATATGCAGCCGTCATCACTGCAGTTCAAGCACTTTAGGGTAGGTATCTTATCACTTTTTATTCTATTTCAAGGCATTTACTTGATTAGTTAAATTGTCTAGACAAGTAGTCAGTTGGTCCCCTGGCTCTTGGACATGAGCAGCTCTGACTGGGTGACGGTCTCTATGAATTGCTTGTTGGGCTATCTCGAATTTCATGGTGTAGACTAAAGCCCTTTTTAAATCCTTGACACCTGCCATTTGAAGGCTTTTCTGTATCTAAGAATGCTAGATGGCATTGATGAAGTACTGTAGATACAGGATTTCCTTTGTTTCTGTTGGGCAGTCCGAAAAGGTGAGATGAGACATTCTTTCAACATCTGTGGCAAGCTCCTGAGTGTTTCCATGGGCTTCTGTTGGTTGGGAACCACTATAGAGACTGGGTCATATACTTGCCAGCAGATCTTTCCATCATAAGTAGACAGGTTTAGAGAGGGCCAAGAAGCATGGGTAAAAATTTAAAAATGGTCAGAATTGCTTCCTGCTATTGCTATCAATTTATTTAAGTTATTAACTTCTTTGGCAATAGCAGAAAGTCTGTAATCAATTTTTTGTTCAATAACAGAAGAATTTGTTGTCAATAACAGAAGAAATTCTATCATCAATTTCTCTAACTTTATCTTCAACCATTTCTATTCTGCCTTCCATATCCTTGAATTTGTTCGTTTATAGAGGTAATTTTTTCTTTTCGTTTCCTCTTGACCTGCTTCAATCTTTTCTTGAACTGATTTGAAGGCCTGTTCCATCTTTTCTTAGCCTGCTTTCATCTCTTCTTTGAATGCAGAAAAGACTGCCATGACCAGTCTTAGTTATTCCTCCATTGCTCTTGTTACTGGCATTCAGTTCCAGTTCTGGCACCAAAATCTAATATGTGTGCATGGTTCATAATATATTGAATGCACAGAGAATTGATGACAGCTTGATAAAATTCATTTTACTAAAAGAAAATTTTCACAGTTCTGGAATTTTCCACAAAATTACTCGTACAGCTCTTCACATTATCACAGAATAGAATCATTAATTACACTTCAAACTACCAAGAACATGAAACACAATGCAATACAAAGTGCTTTTAAAAGTTCAAGTTCTAGATATATCACGAGTTCACAGATATATCGCAATACTCTGAATTCAGACCTGAACAAACAACTACTACTACGAAACTGATGGTCTCTTCGATTATACATATTTTCCCCCAGCTGCCAAAGAAATCTATAGCACTTCTCAAATACTGGAGGGCACATGAGGGCTGGATATAGTTACAGTTAAACATGCAATCAATTACAATTATTCAATTACAATACCCATTACAGATCCAGCTTAGTGATCTTGTCAATTTAATGAGATAGCTATTTACTGAATGTTAATTAGATTTGCCCCTGTATTCTCATTTTTCTGGTACAGTTTTCCTTTTTTGTATTTCCATGCTACATTATTTAAAAAAAAAAGAAAAAAAAAATCACATTTAATTTTTCTAAAATTATGCACAAAATTGACAAAAATTTTTGAAAATTTACAAATACATCTATTTTATTTTTATTTTACAGCTTTAAGCTGCATACTTTGAGATATTTGACAAGACAAAAAATGACATATTATTTCAAAAGTATACACAGACAGTCAGGGAGGAAAAAACAGCATGAAGGATAGATTAAAAACATCTAAAAATTAATTAATTGTACATGCATAACAAATTGTGCATGCTTCTTCAACACCTTTTGCATTTATTTCTTGACATCCATTTTGTTTAAAACAGTTTATAACAAAATGCATATAAAAGTTTTAATAAATGACACTGAATCTTTAATGAAATAGCTAATGCATTAAAAACACATTTTATGCAAATAACTAGAGATATAAAGAAGAATAAAACATGTGAAGAGTAATAACATACATTTTAAAAGCATACTATAATAAGCCAAGCGGAAGGCAGGGCGAATGAAAAAATATGTCAAAGGCAAATAGCATATCTTGTGACTTTCAAATTGCTGGTAAATTTGTGACAATTGCTGATTGCAGGATAACTCCTTAAATATAAGCTCCAAAACTTCTGGCAATCTTTTTAAATATGTAGAATGCAACTAGAGGGAAAGAATACATAGTCATGTATAAATATCATGCACGCATAATATATGGAAAAGTAAAGATGAAAATTGGGGCCAAAAACTGTTTGCATAAATTGTTATGTTCTGCAACTTCATATTCAAAATCGCTCTATTAATATGAATACTTAAGAAGAGAAATAAATAAATGGGGGGATTCATTATATACTATATAATCGCTCTATTAATATGCCTACTTAAGAAAAGAAATAAATAAAATGGGGGGGATATCATTAAGAAAAAATATTAGTCAAGTTGCTTATAAATTTTGGAATTAAAATACTGTATTATGTTTAAACATAACGGCAAACTAATGAATTATATATATACACTTATTACTATCTCCATTTAGAAACATACCATATCTACCTATACCACATGTACCTATACCACACAAAAACACTACTTTTTTAGGTACTTTTGATTAAAGCCTTGGGTGCTTTTTTTTTGTTTGGCTATGTTTCTTCGGTGACAGATGTTGCGGATTTGGTTTGGCTCCTTTTCTGTCAAAAATTATCTTTATATCATTGCTTGCACGACATTCTTCATCTTATCAGTCTTTATTTAATCGCAATGCATTTCATGACTCAGGAATCCCCTAAAGATAAGGAGGCATCCTACATCTTCAAGAAAGAGATGTTGTTAACAAAGATTGCAAACCCTCTCATGAAACTAAAATGAGACTCGACGATAAAATGCAACTGATTCAGTTTTGCAAACTCAAATTGATAGATGCAATAAAATTGTTAAAACTGATAAAAACTTAATATATATATATATAAAGAGGGGGGCAATGTTCTTTCCAAACAACAGGTTTTTAAGATTTTTTTTTTTTTGTTTGTTTGTTTTTTGTGAATTTAGACAATGTTTTTTTTATTGTTACTGGTTGTTGTGCGTTGTCCAGTATCAAGCCAAAGGAAAGAAATACAGTATAAGTTGTGCAAATATAGAGCCTTAAATGCATGGAATGGCTTTATGCGAAAGCACCCATTTTTAAAAATAAACAATTTACATTCTTGACTGAATTTCATTTATCTAAAAAACATTCTTGGGTGGCTAACAGAAAATTAACTATTAAAATTAAATGTGTGTTAGCCTAATACAGGAAATTTTGCATATTTATACACCTGCAAGATATAACTATATAGTTAGGCTCGTCGGGACTTCGGCGATTCTGGATTATAGATCATCAGTTTAAATCTGGTAAGATGGCATGCAGAAATTATAAAATTAAAAATATGAAACCGTAATTTATGAAATAAAGAACAATTATGATCTAAAGGGTATCAAAATTTACAAAAAGAAAAAGCTTAATATTTATTTGTTTACTTTATTAAACATTTCCTTCAATGTAAGTTGCTTCGTTTCATGTGATAATACTTTCTCTTTAATTCTATTAAACAGACATAATTTCTTGTTTAGTTACAAAGTTCCGCTGTTCAAGTCCTATAATTGCGGTGTTGAGAATAACGACTAATTTGTCAGTCGAAATTTTTTCGTTTTCGATAACCTCTGTGTCACTTTCTTCACTATTGGAAGCGAATTATAATGACGAGGAATTTGATTTAAATCATATCAAAGACGGAGTACATCAAGATGAAATACTACTTTAGTAAGGAATTATAAGCCAAATAAAATAAAAAAAAACATCCGCCCTGAAGATAAGGATAGTGCTGACAGATCAACTTCCAATTCATTGTGCGTCGCCGGTGTTCCCCCCCCCAGCCGCAGAGCAGGATGAAATTGATAAACAAATTTCGAAGTGGTTAGAGAAACAAAGGATATGCCTTTATCCATTTTTTGCAGCAATTCCACTTTTTGTTTGATGGACACTGAAACATATTTTCGCTTTGTAGATCCTTTGGGAGCTCCAGCATCGGAAATTCTATTTGACATAATCGAAAGTTCAAGCTTACTTTTATAAAATTGCTCTAACAGTCTGCAAAAAAATAATAAGCCGGATCCAATTCAAAGATTAAGGAACATCGCAATCTGCAAACTGAAATAGATAATTAGATAATTTTAGCGCAGCTTGTACCGTCCGTTATACATTAAATACTCATGCGTAAACGTATTATGCACGTGCGCACGTGCTATGCGCAACCATAAAGGTCTTACGCACATGCGTCAACGCGAGGTAGCTTTGAGGTCTGGATTATAGATTATTCCGGATTATGGGTGTCCGAATTAACGACTTTTGACTGTATAGTTCATTGCTCAAAGCAATTGTGCATGTCTGTGTCTGATGGGTCTTTCAAATGCTTCATCATTTCAACCTCACTGTTCCTCACCTTTCCTAAAGGTTTTTCATGTTTACAAACATTCTAATCTTAATTTCTGGAAATAATAATAATTAAAAAAAAAAAAAAAAAAAAAAAAAAAAAAAAAAAAAAAAAGAACAGCAGGCTGGATAAGGGGAACAAACAATATCCAAATACACTGATTGAATTATGAGTTACGAATTCATAACATCTGCAACTGTTGCATGTATATACATTCTGCCCTATCTTATACGCATCTTCAGATAAGCAAATAGTAAGCTGCATTAAACTGCCCTTCTGGGATGAATTCATGAGGCTTAACTAATATCAGGAAAAAAAATTATTATGATTTTAATTCTGAATGGACTTCTTTCGAGATCATTTTGTTCATGCTTCCCCTTTCATCTTTCACTTTGTTCTGTGACTTCAGTGTCAAATCATGTATGAAAATGAAGACTTACTAACTGCAACTTAACACAATAATCCTGCTAATTGTTTTTGCTTATCTATCAAACATTTCAAAATGATCTCTCCAGTTTCCTTATTTACAATGTTGTGCCTAAAATGATGCAAATAATTAGTTTGCCTATATTTAAATCTCAAACAATCATTCTACTATACATCAATCATGTTGCAGACAAGCAATGTTTACTGTACAGAAGTTTAAAAATATTGCAGTTATTTTTTCTAAACATTTGCAAACTGCTATATGCTTGGGTAATTGTTATACTCATCCAAACATAGGGAAGTACAGTGCGTTTTGAGTTAATCATAAAACTGACAAGTTATATAGAGTAAAACTTGCCTTAACCAATGTTAGATAAAAATCTATTGCCTGTACTGCTTGCAATGCAATAACAATAAAAACAAGATATTGAAGTTAGGACTCTAAGGAACGCATTGTTACTTAACATGCTGCCATAAACCAAAATATTTATGATAAAAATACAAAGATTATTCATATGACATGATAAACTAATCATTTTATCTTAAGAGGTTTTACTGAGGAAGAGATATTTTTAAGCTGATACAAAATAATTTGTAGGCTACATACAATTTTAAGGTATTGTTCCGGTGCGCCGGAACAGAACAACTCAACCTGACTCATTAATTTCTGGAACTATGCCAAAGAACATTGAATTCAGTTGAATGGTCAGACTCAGATGAACGCATTCGCAAGGCAGCTGCAATGCTGTCTATTTTTCACTATTTTTGTTCTGTTCTCGTGCTTATAAGTGTTATATGTCATTTTCTTGTTTATACTTGTATTGTGCAATTATTTAATATAAGTTTTGTGTTTAAAACGAGGCAGTGTATTGAGTTCATTCACATTACATCGCAACAGGTATGAAAGTAAAAAATATAATAATAAGTTTATAGCAGGGAAAATTTAAGATGCAACAACTCTGCATGTTACTTTCATTTTGATGAAATCAGATGGACTCCATTATGAAGCAAATAAACCCCAAAGATAATAGTTGCAAAGTTCATGATTTTGATTGCCATTTATTCCACTAATATACACATATCACATCTTTGGTTCATTTTTTTGCTTAGTGGTATTACAGTACATGCAATAGCAATATGCACAAGAAATTGAATTTATACATAATATCTTTTTTTAATCATTCAGCAGAAAGTTAGATTTCTTCATAAACTCTTCAAAAACTGATGTTGAATGTTTTTAAAAATTTATTATCAGAAATGTTTTTTTTCTATTTGATTAGCAATATGATTACCTGAAAAATTTATAGCTTCTGGTCTATACCTATATTAATTTATTTATGCTTTTTTTTTAAATTTTGAATTTTAATCTTCATTTTATTTTATCATATTTAATACTCCAATATTACACCTTGCAGAGAAATGCTCATTTTTTCACTTTTTTAGATATCTGCTACATGTAGACATGTAGGTACTTTTTGATCAATCATTTGTCAAGAAATGGCAGAATCTATTGGTTTTTTTAATTACTTTACCACTAAAGACCTGTTTATATTAAACTACCTATTTCTGGGTACAGTCAAAAGTCGTTAATCCGGACTCGTCGGGACTTCGGCGATTCTGGATTATCGATTTTTCCGGATTATAGATCATCAGTTTAAATCTGGTAAAATGGCATGCTGAAATTATAAAATTAAAAATATGAAACCGTAATTTACGAAATAAAGAAGAATTATGATCTAAAGGGTATCAAAATTTACAAAAAGCTTAATATTTATTTGTTTACTTTATTAAACATTTCTTTCAATGTAAGTTGTTTAAGTTGCTTCGTTTTTTATGTGATAATACATTCCCTTTAATTCTATAAACAGACATAATTTCTTGTTCAGTTACAAAGTTCTGCTGTTCAAGTCCTATAATTGCTGTGTCGAGAATACCGACTAATTTGTCAATTGAAATTTTTTCGTTTTCAATAACCTCTGTCACTTTCTTCGCTATTGGAAGCGAATTATAATGACGAGGCATTTGATTTAAATCATATCAAAGACGGAGTACATCAAGATGAAATACTACATTGAGTAAGGAATTATAAGCCAAATAAAATAAAAACATCTGCCATTAAGATAAGGATAGTGCTGACAGATCAACTTCCAATTCATTGCACGCCGCCACAGCGTTAAAGACAAACAAAGTTTAGATAAACAAAGGATATACCTTTATTCATTTTTTGCAGCAATTCACCTTTTTGTTTAATGGACTCCGAAAGATACTTTCGCTTTGTATATCCTTTACATATTAGTAAATATATCGGAAATTCTATTTGACATAATCGAAAGTTCAAGCTTACTTTTATAAAATTGCTCTAACAGTCTGCAAAAAAATAATAAGCCGGATCCAATTCAAAGATTAAGGAACATCGCAATCTGCAAACTGAAATAGATAATTAGATAATTTTAGCGCAGCTTGTACCGTCCGTTATACATTAAATACTCATGCGTAAACGTATTATGCACGTGCGCACGTGCTATGCGCAACCATAAAGGTCTTACGCACATGCGTCAACGCGAGGTAGCTTTGAGGTCTGGATTATAGATTATTCCGGATTATGGGTGTCCGAATTAACGACTTTTGACTGTATAGTTCATTGCTCAAAGCAATTGTGCATGTCTGTGTCTGATGGGTCTTTCAAATGCTTCATCATTTCAACCTCACTGTTCCTCACCTTTCCTAAAGGTTTTTCATGTTTACAAACATTCTAATCTTAATTTCTGGAAATAATAATAATAATAATAATAATTAAAAAAAAAAAAAAAAAAAAAAAAAAAGAACAGCAGGCTGGATAAGGGGAACAATATCCAAATACACTGATTGAATTACGAGTTACGAATTCATAACATCTGCAACTGTTGCATGTATATACAGTCTGCAAAAAATAATAATCCGGATTCAATTTGAAGATTAAGGAACAACGCAATCTGCAACATTAACTGAAATAGATAATTAGATAATTTTAGCTTAGCTTATCCCGTCCGTTATACATTAAACGCACATTCGTAAACGTATTTTGCGCATGTGCACAGGCAAATTCGCAGTGGTAAAGGTCTTACGTGCATGCGTCAACGCAACGCATGCGCAGAAAGTTTGTAGCTTTGAGGTCCGGATTATGGGTGTCCGAATTAACGACTTTTGACTGTATTTACATAATAACTTACGGTTCTGAGCAGGGGGGGGTAAAACCTGAAATGGGATTGATTGCATGAAGCTAATTCAGATGAAGCTAATGTTATAAGCACTGATCATGATCTCTGAAGAAACGCTTAGTAAAGGGAATGGAAATGAAGACTATTAAAGATAACTGTATATTCATTATAAAATGTTCATATCTTAAATATATATATATATATATAAATGTTGTATGATCTTAAATTCACTTAGTGCGAAATTGAGTTATTCTACTACTTGCACAATTGCTGCAAAGTAAGTTAATAATAATTTATTTACTAAAGAAATATTGATTATATTATATCCTAAGATTAATTTTAGTAGAATTATCTTAAAAGAGTGAATCCATAGTTTAGTAAGTTCAATTCCGAAAATTGTTTTAAAGTAACTTGAATGTAAATTGTTAAAAATGTTTAACGGGAACTTGAATTAAATCATGAATAACAAAATTTCATTTGTAAAAAGAAATTAAATTAAAAGCAAGTAATCATTGCCATTGATCGGAAATTAGTTGACTTTTCAAGGGGAACAAACCAACTCTTGTTCAATGAACAATAATTAAGAAATAAATACGAAGGTGTTTTGTCCTTTACTCAAGTAATAAGGCGATGCCAAACCGGCAATGAAAAAGTGTGCATTTAACCCATTAACCGCCAAAACTACAAGGAATGTTTCTTTTCTCATGAAAATAATAACAAATATTAAATTAAGCATTTATAACATAAATTTACATTGAAAATTAAAAAAATGCTCTTACCTGTGGAAAACGCGAGTGTTGCGTTCACGCAACGTCAGCGGAATAAGACTACGGATGTTTAGTGAGTAGGATTGTACTTGTGTGATGTTTCTTTTGAGTGGAGCCCAGGATTACTTTTTAGCGGTATAACATTTTATAAATCTACAAATCACTTCACTTGTAATTAATTTAATATTAAATATACATCGTATTTCTTTTACAAATACAGATTATTTCAATTGAAAGATTCAAGGATGAAAATCTTGATTACAATCATGATGTAAAGCTACATTACATACTTTGCATCTATAAACAGTCTGGCTATGGTACTCTTTACAACAAAGTCTTTTGTTATCAACGGACTTTACGATAAAATGTCTACTATCTCCATGCAATGGTTTTTTAATGCTGAATTTACTAGATCTTCCTGTTGCTGATCTATTTCTGGCTAATTCTACACTCTCAATAGGAGTTTGCAAAAGGAATAATGCATTCTGCCGTCTGAAATCTAAAAGAGTATATTTCTAGTACAGTCAAAAGTCGTTAATTCGGACACCCATAACCCGGAATGATCTATAATCCGGACTTCAAAGCTACAAACTTTCTGCGCATGCGTTGCGTTCACGCATGCGCACAGGCGTTTACGAGAGCGCGTAAGACCCTTACGGCTGCGAATATGTTTGTGCGCATGCGCGTTTAATGTGTAACGGAGTTATACGCTAAGCTAAAGTTATCTAATTCAGTTAATGTTGCAGATTGCGTTGTTTCTTAATCTTCGAATTGGATCCGGCTTATTATTTTTTGCAGACTGTTACAGCAATTTTATAAAAGTAAGCTTGAATTTTCGATTATGTCAAATAGAATTTCCGATATATATTTACTACAAAGCGAAAGTATGTTTTGAAATCCGAAATCTGTTTATCAATTTCACGCTGCTCTGCGGCAGAGGGGGGGGGGCAGAAACGTCATTATTAGATTATGATAGATTAGAAAGATTATGTCAAATAGAATTTCCGATATATATTTACTAATATGTAATTTGTATCTACAAAGCGAAAGTATGTTTTGAAATCCGAAATCTGTTTATCAATTTCACGCGACGGATTGGAAGTTAATCTGTCAGTACTATCCTTATCTTCAGGGCAGATGTTTTTATTTTATTTGGTTTATAATTCCGTACTAAGTGTAGTATTTCATCTCGATGTACTCCGTCTTTGATATGATTTAAATCAAGTTCCTCGTCATTATAATTCGCTTCCGATAGTGAAGAAAGTGACCCAGAGGTTATTGAAAACGAAAACATTTCGATTGACAAATTAGTCGGTATTCTCAACACAGCAATTATAGGACTTGAACAGCGGAACTTTGTAACTAAACAAGAAATTATGTCTGTTTAATAGAATTAAAGAGAAAGTATTATCACATGAAACGAAGCAACTTACATTGAAGGAAATGTTTAATAAAGTAAACAAATAAATATTAAGCTTTTTCTTTTTGTAAATTTTGATACCCTTTAGATCATAATTGTTCTTTATTTCATAAATTACGGTTTCATATTTTTAATTTTGTAATTTCTGCATGCCATCTTACCAGATTTAAACTGATGATCTATAATCCGGAAAAATCGATAATCCGGAATCGCCAAAGTCCCGAGGATTCCGGATTAACGACTTTTGACTGTAGTAAAAAGTGGTGATATTTAGTATGTTTAGATACGGTCTCACCTCATATAATTTATCAGTATTGTAAATTTGACTATTGTCAAATGCAAATTCTGCTTCATATTCCTGTACTGCAAACGTGATATCGATTCTCGTACAACAGGAACAGAAATGTCCTTATCAAAACACCAATACATTTTTTCTTGAGGTAAAGAATAATATCCTGTAAGCAATATTTTTCCAATAAATCTTCTCATATAGGCTTCAGATGCAATAATTTTTTTTTTTTTTTTTCTGAGCGTATATATTTTTGTTCAGCGAGAAGAGAGTAAATATGTAAACCAAAACGAAAATCGAAAATCTGTGCACTAGTTTTACCTTGTATTTTGTCTTTTATAATTTCTCTTCTATCTCTTTCTTCATGTTCTTCCTGACACATAACTAACAGTTCCTTTTTTATCCACTTCAAGATTTCAATCTTTTGCTTTTTAAACTTTTTAGTATGACTATAACTACTTTTAGAAGGCTGAAACTTACTTCTTACGGGAATTTCAACTTCCCCAGCAGTATCATTTGGTAAAATATCATTATCATTATTTATTACATTGCCATTCCTTTCTTCTTCGTCACTAGTTTCTGCCATTTCTGGGGAAACAACAACAATATCAGTTTCATTCTGGTCATTATTAACATTATCATCATCTATTTCTTCATCAAAAAATCTTTGAAGGGCATCTCCTGATGTAAGATACCCCATTCTAGGCATTTTTAAACAACCAGAACATGAACCAGAACATCGAAAGGAATAAGTGAAAAAGGAGATTGACTACCCGTTTCCTGCTGAAGTTGCGTCAGCACAACACCTGTTTTCTTTTGCTTCCCAACACAAATATAAACATCTGACTGGTGTAATGTTCTGATAAACGGTGACCTTGACTAAAAATAGATCACTCATAAAGACGGCGATTCTTTTGTTAAATATTTTCAGCAAAAATACCCGGTTGAAAATTTTGCTTAAAGTATGAGATTAATTATTACAAACAAAATGATTGTTGAAGGCTAATATTTCTTTACAGAAATAATCTTCATAATATTCCCTACACAAAATCATCTGCTGGTATAAAATATCTTAGGTAGTTATATTTATATACGCATTTATTTTAACCGTTGCGTCAACGCAACACCAGCGGCTAATGGGTTAAGGTAGGTTTTCCATTTGTTAAAATTTATAATCGTGAGCATATCTGGGAAGAGTTTAAGCAGATCTAGTAGACTAGTATAATTTCATAACTACATCAAATTTCAAAATCAACTTTTTAAACAAGTCAGAGGTCTTCCAATGGGGTCCCATTCCAGTACCTCGCTCTGCAATATCTTTTTATTTATCAAAGAATTTAACTTCCAAAAAAATCTACAACCACAAGAATTAAATTACTACAAGCACACTTACAGATATATTGATGATCTTATTACAATTAATAATTTTAATAAAATTGAATACTCCGAGATTCATCCAAATTGCCTTACACTTAATAAAACTAATAATTCACAAAATAGCATAGACTATCTAGATCTTCAAATCATTAACTACAAAAAAATTTTCCTTTTTGACAAAACAAGAAACTTCAATTTCAATACTAACAAATTAATAAATTGGAATTCCAACATATCCAAAAAAGTAATTAACAATACAATAATAAATCAAATACAACGAATTAAAAATATCTGCACAGATATGATAGATCTACAATGCAAAATTTTGCTCCTTATTAAAATTCTCAAAAATAATCTAATACCTAATCAATTTATTAAACATTGCCTTAAAAGAGCAGGTGCTAAATACTCACTCTAAATCATTTAACGGATAGGGATATGATAATTTGTTCCTAAACCTGAGGAGGCGGTATAAGTTGAATGACTATCAGTTGAAGGATTTGTACATAATGTAATTACAAAGCTGTATATAATGTAAAAAGCTAATTGTCTTCAGACTTATGCTGTTACTAAAAAAATGGGCCTATTTCATAATCTTTAGTCTGTCAAATAGCTCTTTGACAGTGAAAATTCCTTTTTTCCTTTTCTTAATTTCTTCCTCGTTACGACACGACAATTAGCCAGAAATTAATTAATTTCCATTCACTAGCATTTTAAAAATTTTAACAGACGGTTTCACTCAAACATCCCTTAAGCATTCCTATTCACTCCCTTTCCCATAAATTACTTCACACAAGTCTCGCCGACTGATATAATTCAAAGCCCCCGCTGCTGATAAAGAATTTTGGAAACCCAACCCTTCTGAGTAAGACGCGAAGAAAACACTTTGCCCACTTCCCACTAGAAAGAACGTAAGTTAATGAATGCTTTTTCTGGCCTTTTATATCTTCATGTACATTCCCTTTTCTTATTATATATATTTTAAATTTAAATTTTTATTTTTTGATTTGTTTTTGCAAAGATTTCATTATATTTCTTATATTTCGTAATTATCTAATGTTTATTTCAATTACTTTGAATTCTATTTCATAATGCTTATTTCCAATGTTTAATTTTTACAAATAGTTTTGAATTAAAATGCACAAACACGAGTGTGTCAGGGGACAATTACTCGAGTAATTTATCAATTTTACTGCAGAAATTACTTTTCACTCAAAATTAAATTAGCGAAAATGCTTCATCGGAATGAGTTTTTTTATGCTCGGCATTGGTCTTGATCCCTTCAATTCACGGAAATATTTGGCCTAGCTTAAATTGCCAGTTTGGAATC
Organism: Stegodyphus dumicola; assembly: GCF_044657685.1. Classification (NCBI taxonomy): domain Eukaryota; kingdom Metazoa; phylum Arthropoda; class Arachnida; order Araneae; family Eresidae; genus Stegodyphus; species Stegodyphus dumicola. The sequence goes on along the minus strand of NC_140770.1, from coordinate 110,193,979 downwards.
ACCTTATTACTTTAGTAAAGGACGAAACACCTTCGTATTTATTTCTTAATTATTGTTCATTGAATGGGAGTTGGTTTGTTCCCCTTGAAAAGTCAACTAATTTCCGATCAATTGCAATGATTATTTGCTTTTAATTGAATTTCTTTTTACAATTCAAATTTTGTTATTCATGATTTAATTCAAATCCCCGTTAAACATTTTTAACAATTTACATTCAAGTCACTTTAAAACAATTTTCGGAATTGAACTTACTAACTATGGATTCACTCTTTTAAGATAATTCTACTAAAATTAATCTTAGGAGATAATATAATCAATATTTTTTTAGTAAATATACATATACATATTTGAATTTTTACAAAATATGTTTTAACCCTCTGACTGCTAAATTTTTTTTTAACAAAATCACTTCAGAGATTGCCAATTTTTTATCTCATGCTTGAAACTAATAAACCAATTTATAAGCTTTATGCAACTATATATGAGATTTAGTAGACAATGAACCCCATCTGCAGAATAAAACATAATGTAAAGTATTCTGCACAAAACAAAATGCATTACTGATGGTTAAACATTAACAGAACTTGATAAGCTTTTAACAGAGGCAGCAAATGCATTCGTGTGGATATTGCGGGATGAGCAAATTTTGCTACATTTATGTTGCCTTTGGAAATCACAATATAAGCAGTAAAAGGACTAATAAAGAAAAAAATTCCCTTTTCTTCTTTTAACACAAAATACATTAAAAATTATCTACAGATGAAACATGAATTATTTTTACAGCAATTTTGAGCAATGAAAAGCAATAAGAATGACATTTATAATCTATGCAATCACTTGTAAAAGACTTTTCAAGCAAGCTTAATTGAGAATTAATGACTAACCTTGCCAAACTATATACTATTTACATATACTATGGAAAACTGAATACCAAAACACTTACATTAATCATTTCCTTATGATTGAGAAGTATGTCCCCAATTCCTCTTATACCATTCTGCAACCTATTCATTGGCCTTCCTTCCCTGAAATATAGTGTATGAATAAATATGGCTTTCAGTAAGTTTAAAAATAAAAAATCTTAATATATTCTTCAGCAGTAATTAGTACTGTTTAAATTTATTAACATATCTCAAATCGGACATGACCTGAGTATTATTTTGAAAACAAAACTGAAGTGTCTGAGGTAGTATTTATTACAACGAAGCATTTCTGAGACAGAATCAGAAATGATACCAGAAATATGCAATGCACTGATTTCAATATGCAATGCATTGACTCTTCAATTTAAAAATCAATAACTAACTATAATAATAATAATAACTATAATAATAATAATAAAACTTTAGCCTTTTCAAGATTGTAAAAATTCACAAAAAAATTAAATAATAATAACTATAATAATAATAATAAAACTTTAGCCTTTTCAAGATTGTAAAAATTCACAAAAAATTTATCTCAGTTTTCTTGTTTTTGTTACTTAATTTTTTACTTTTCCTCTAAAAGCCAGATGACAATCTGTAATGTCAAAAGTATTTACTGATACAAGGCTGGCAGTTATTTTCATATTTCGTCTCCCCAATATCATGTACGTAATCCTTCTTTTAATTGTTCTCAAATATATTTCTGTAATATAAACACATATTCTGCTATGTCAGATACAAGTGCCTAACATTTCACTAAGCCATTAAGGCTCTGTCAATCACATGAAGCTGACAACAAATTTGGATTTTGACCTCAAATGTACTTATGTCTGTTACTTCTCTCATGCACTTTTGTATCAATACGACTGATACAGCATATTATATAATATGACTGACATAGGCAACTAATACTATGTTGGGGTGAGTTGGCTACCTGTGACTGACGATGTTTTTCACCACTATTGACTTACTTATTTATTTTATGGATAGGTTATAAATTATAATTTTTAACTCTTGGCTATCACTACATCTATTTACAAATTTGTGTATGTGTATATGTTCTAGCCATTTGGTAGAGTATATGTTTTAAATCCTATTTATTAGATCAGCAATTCACCAATGAAAAACACTCCAGAGTGCACGCAACATTGTGCAAACTTCCTGTAAAAGGAATCTCTCTCTCTTTTTCAGCAACTGAAAATGGTAAACTCTACCTTCTAGTGCATCTTTCATGATTACCGTAGCTAGTGGCCCACACTAACAAGTTTATGGAAGCTGTTTTTTTAAGGTAGTATCCTGAAGTGTCTGGGCAATCAAATACAAAATCTACATATAATTTCACAATTATTTACATGTATAAAAATTCCTATCATTGCCCTCTTTGAAAGATACTAAATCAATAATTAAATGCATGAATTTATAAATTTATATACAAATAGAACTATGCTCTTAGTATACATTTACATTATATACATTATGGGGACTATGTACTATGGTCATAATAAGGGGCTAGCCTGTCATAATGAATGACTTTAGACTTAGAATTTGATGGCTTATGGATCCTAAATACGTTTTCAGCCTGTTTAAGACTGTGCAAGGACTATCCCAAGATGACTGTAGTTTAGGTGAAAGTCCTTTCCATTGAACTGGATTCTATAACCACACATTGTCACCTTCATTGAATCGATGTCCTGTAGCTCTTGTATCACACTGGGTCTTCGTATTCTTAATTACCAAGTTCACTCACTCTCATGCAAAATTATGCATCACTTCAAACCATGCCTCGAGATTTTGAATATACTCCTCAGGTGATGAAGGCACATCAAGGAGGCGAAAAACAAGAGATCACAAAGCAAACGAAGATGACAACCATACAGCGTCTGGGATGGAGAATAGCTGGTAGTCTTGTGAACAGCATTGCGATAGGCCAGTAAGCAGAGTTCACTAAAAAGTCCCAAATTTGTTGATTTTTGGAAACTCTTAGTGAACATCTCTATCATACCATCTGTGGATGTAAAAGTGTCTTTTGGGTTTTATCCGCGCCGACTAGTTTGCAAAGTTCTAAAATAAGATAAAATTAGCCAAGATAAAATTCCTTCCTTCAGCCGAGATAAAATTCCTTCCTTGATGGGAATGTAACTGAACAGGCACTCCAAACCTAGAAATCCAAAGCTTTATCATTACCTGTGCTACAGTGAGAGCTTCTTGATGAGGGATAGGATATGCTTTAGACGGCTTTGTGAACTAATCAATGACAATGAGGATGTATTTTTTGCCATCAACAGTTCATGGCTGAGGTCCCAGAATGTCAAAGGCAGTGTATTGAAAAAGTACTACTACACAATGCTGCAATTTTCGTATCTTCTTTAACAAACCTGATGGCCACTTCCATCTTTTCTTGAAATGCAGCAAAAGCTGTCACCAATAGACTTAGTTATTCCCCCATCACTTTTGTTATCAGCATTCAACGTCACTCCTGACACTAAAAATTGGTGCGTGATTACAGGTTTGTATTGGATTGAATATACATGGAACTAATGACAGCGCTTCTCTTTGGAACTGTAAAAAACTGTAAAGCTCTGGAATTTGCCACAAAAATATTTGCATAACTCTTCTCACAGGGTTGCCACTCAAACAGGAGAATGAAATTCCCTGACTTTTCCAGGTATGTTTCGAGAAAATTCCAGTCTATCCGCGTAATGTACGTTGGCTGTGCTAAGAGGTATCTTAATTATGGTATTACATGTATTGCGTAGCAAATTCACTTAATTATTCAATAAATCTCAGAGGACATTTATTCTTAATTATTCTTGGTACACTTTGTTTACTTTTCCACTTAAGAAACTTAATAAAATGTAAGATATATACATTGGATAACAATTGTACGTTTTTATTTAATTATTACTCATGATCATCACCAGTTCAACACGAGGCTAATCCGGTTCTTATAAATCACAACGCAATGCTAAATAGTTAGGTTAGATTTTAGGTAAATTTAATTTGTGTGAGGTGTCTTCTTAAAAGGCACCTTAACACTTGAAAACACAAATATAATTAATTATAATAGGAGTTGTTTTCTCAACTGAAGATTGAGATTAGAATCTGCCCAATCTGGAATAAAATAAGGCTTTTTTTTGCAGACATTCTGCAGCTAAACGAAAGAAAGAAATCTATTTAATGATATTTTTTTAAATTGAGGTATTTTATATTTATTTCCCAGCATACATAAGAAAAAAATATGTGCATTAAATTTCGTGATGGTATGTCATCATACTGCTAGAATTAATTTCAGGATTATGCCAGAGAAAATTTCCTGAAATTTGGAAATATTATTTACTAATGATAAATAAATTTAGAGGGAAAAAGCAACATTAAATGATATGATTAACACAGGGTTCATAGCCACATTTTAGTCAAAAAAAATAAGCACCTATAAGCAGCACATTTTAAGAAAAAAATAAGCACCTGTCTAATTAGATTATACACAACTGCATAACCTTAAAAGAAAAATTAGACTTGCAATTTAAAATATGAGCAATGCAATATTTATCAAGAGAATGAGCATTACCTCAACCATGGAAAACAACTGTTTTTTTTTTTTTTAATTTTAAATGACAGTTCAATTTACAGAATTAGTTTACAACGAGAGGGGGGAAAAAAAAAAAAACTATGCAGAACTAAACTATATTACAAGATTTAATGATGAAATTTCAGTTCAAAATATAGAAAATAAATAATAATAAGCCATATTAATTGTATTCGCTTGGCACCTAATAATAAATACAATTTATTTTCCCACTCATATTTAAATAATTTAAATCAAAATTCTGAACATTTTCTAAATTTTCATTGCATAACAGTTTTCCCTTAACATATATTCCAAGCAAAGTAATTTAAGTAAAAAAGAGGAACATTTCTGAAATCAGGAGACGGGAAATTGCTTTATGCAGTCATCCTTAAACAGTAAAAGCTTAACTAACCCGCATACTCGGAAACTGCCGAATATTCCGTATAGTCGAGCGTAACTGGAAAAAGAGGAGGGGGAGAGATTGTAGCCGTTCTTTAGATTTCTCGGCTAAATAAATGATTTTAACATTTCGATATGCGCATCATATAAAAATAGACCAACGGAACTGAGAAATATTCTGCTTAGAAAGCACAGTAAAACTCTTTTAAATGTTCATAAATGAATCTCAGACTGAACATCAAAATTAATTATCTCTGCAAAATATCGCAAACATTATTGCGCAATACGTGCGGCGTAATTCTTCCATATGTGTGATATTACGCAATCGGAATCAACAGCTGCCAGTATTCGGAGAATAAAGAACTAAATAAAGGAAAAGAAAGAGACTTACTAATCTGGGGTGTTTTTGATTCTAATTTTGAACAGATTGCGTTAAATTTCTGCAATTTTCATTCTTCGCTTGGGTTGGGTACACCGCAAAACTTTTAGTCCTATTCAATCCAGATTGGACAGTGACCCAAAAAAAAAAAAAAAAAAGTCCGCTGCTTCAATATTAGAGATTTTGTGGAGAAAGGGGAGAACCTCCCAACATCCGTACTGTATAATGTATTGGGGGGGGCGGAATATTCTGACTATTCGATTACTTTCCTTTTATTCAAGCCATTCCGAATATTATTCCTTAGAAAGCTAATCTGTGTAAAAATACACCCATTTTTGGAAGTTTATCTACACTTCAGCAGCTACTGCAACTATATTATTATAAATATTCATACATATGCTCATAATATAAGCATAACGATCATAATAAACACGAATATGAACTGACCACGCGAAACGAGAATGCAAATTATTAAAATCTTGATAGAAATTCAAACGTGTGTAGTATTTGGGTGGGTGGAAAAGAATACCGAATTACCGGAATTTTGTACGGTTTTTGCAACTCTTTGACCAAAAGAATGACGTTCACCTGTCTATACTCTCGCGCGCACCATAGGTTACGTTAATGCAGAGAACATGGAGGAAAAGCTATTTCCGGGAGTATGATTCACCATCTGACGTTCCATATAAGGAAGAAAAGTTGTTTATTTAGTTTCGGCTTTGGTACGGGAGGAAAAATGCGCGTTCATTAAAAAAAGCACTAAAAGCAAAAAATAAGCACTAAAAACAAAAAAATAAGGGCTTTAAAGAAAAAGTAAGCACCTATAAGGGCCTTTATATTTTATTTTCAAATATAAGGACTTATAAGCACTTGTAAGGACGGCTACGAACCCTGATAACATAAGCATAAAGATAATTACTTAAAAATTGAATTAGAATAATCAACGATATTTTAGCGATACGATTTTCAACGATATAGATATATAACATGGTTAGCCTAGATGACTGATTACTATTTTTTTATTTTACTGCAAAATGACAAGTTATTTATTAAAAAGAAAAGAAAAAAAAAAGGTTTAAAAAGATTTTGTGATAAAATCCTAGTATATGGTACGGCCTTAGCACAATTTTGAAAATTGTCGCCAAGAACAAAATGACCCGCTTACTGCTCATCATCATGTCGCCAAACCCCGCTGTACATACATGGAGATTATTCTAACCAAAGAACATTTATGTAAAGAAGAAAAGGTTCTACACACGTAAAAGCTATTACGCCGCTAGAAAACGGAGGGAAAATTTGCCAAGGGATTTGGCGACGGAACCTGGCGCCCAGAATTTCCCTCTCTGCGATGTGTACAGGAAATTGAGAAACACGTATTAAGAAGAAACGTTCTTTGACAAAAAAGAAAACTACGAAAATCTGTTTTTAAATTATTGCGAAAAATCCAAGAAGAAACGTTTTATCAAAGAACGTTTTTTCTTAGTCCCTCCTCAAAATAACTAATCCATGAATTAATTTACTTGCGCCAAAAAATATTTTATTTTCCTTTATAGTTTAAAGAAATTTTAAACAATATTCATTTTATGAACTCTTGATAGCGTGACCTTCGAACTTCGACATCGGTTTCGAGCTTTGGTGACAGATATATCGCGCATGCACAGCTGTTTCCCTCTATGATGGAAGGGAACCACCTCTGTTGCAGAGAGGTTTTCCTTCTTTACAATACATATTCTTTGATTCTAACTTTCATGATACCGTATACTAGGATTAGACCTATTTTCTTTTATACGAGAAAAGGTACTTTCTTTAGTTCATGCACTGCACATGCGATTCTCAAGGTTACTGGAAACCAAAAGTTGTGGGAAACTTGCTTTGCCTTTCTAAAAGACAATCAAATTGGAGCTGCGAAAATTGGCTCTATGCCAGCTGCCCGAATGACACTCACATGATACACAATTCGCCAAAAAAGTGATCTCTTCCTACATCGGCGCAAAACTCGCCTTTTTTGGCGGGATCGTTGTATGAAATTCCCTGACTTTTCCAGATTTTGACTAAAACACTTAAATTCCCTGACTTTTCCCTGAATTTTCTGGTCAATTTCCGAATTCCCTGACTTTTTCCGGTTTTCCAGGTAGTGTGGCAACCCTGTTCTCAGTATGGCAGAGCACAATCAGTAGTTACCACTTCAAACTACAAAGAATGTTAAACATAACACAATGCAAAGTGCATCTAAGGAGTGATGCTAGCAAAGACACCTATCAATACTGTGAAGTCAGCTATCAATACAGTGAGCTAAGAAAACTGAGAACTGATACTCTCTCCTCAGGTTGAACCAAGGTTGAACTACCAATGCTCAGTAATTTAACCATTTGACAACTGACGTGCATAAATTTAAGAATAAAGAATAATGATGGTGGTTGATATTACAATATTAGATCATCAATAATAAGTTATGTTTATTTAATTGAACTAAAAATTTCAGCACTTGCACTAGAATGAATTTTAAAAAATGCATCAACTTGCCGTAAGGACAGGAAGTAATTTTACACTGTTCCTATTCCTAGTGCAAGATCTGAAAAATGAGGTTAATAATAATAATAATAAAGAAATAAATGAAAGTGATAAAGGAGAATATTTGGCATACTTTGTTTTATGAATTCAATTAAATAATTATAAATAGGAATATTAATGCAGTGTATGGGAATCGGACAATAAACATAAGACAATGTCAATGGTTATTCCAGAAATTCTTAGCTGAAGATTTCTGCCTAGCCCTTTGATGGTTATGAACGAGTTCAGCTTGCGATAGAAATCATGCTTCATAATGCACGCAAACGCGTTCCACTCGGGAGTAAAATTTCGACCACAATGGTTAGAAATGAGCACTACTCACGTAGTGAAATTTTTCCCCCAATGCGTGATGACGAGCTGAGCTCGTCCGCCATTATTATTCTGCATTGATTATGTTACAAAGGAATCCTACTTGCGAAATTTAGTTAGTTTTACTGTTCTACAGATGGCAGTATGGATTCCATGAATTTCTTTTCATAATGAATGGCGATTTTTTTTTAACTTGTTCTTTTTTATGCATATTTTGACGCGTTTTTAAGGGTGTTTGTAAAGTAAAATGGCTCAAAAGCGAAAGTCAGATAATTATGATGGTGATTATGATTGTGATACAGAAAGCTTATCAAGTTTTGAGTCTGATGAAGACTTTCTTTCCAGTATATTAACCTCAGAAGACGAGTCAAGCGATGAGGAAGATTTTCGAGTGTTCGACAGTGGTGTAAAATTGGTTCACGTTCTCACGCTCCTAGCCGATTTAGTTTTACAAGTGACGCCTCTTTCTGGAGGATTTATAAAGCTCGATGAGAATTCCTGCAAACTTCAGTGGAATAATTCTGTTGTAACTATTAAGAACCAGAAGAAGATGAAGGAGAGTTTAATTCAGAGTAAAAAAGAGCTTTGTTTAACTTAATTTTGAAAAATAAAAAATGGATTAAAAATTGCAATATTTATAGAATGAGCCAATAAAATTATTCAAAATCTACAATATTTACTAACAATTGGTTTTAAAAAAATTGCTCATTTGCAAAATAATTTGTTAGTGATCTATTTAGTATAAAATGTGAAAAACAACAAAATAAAATTTACAGTAAAATAAAAAATCAAAATTAAGTAAAAATAAGCGAACCAAAATGCCATTCTCTGTTCGAGATCTCTTAAAAGTTCGCAATGAATTTCATACAGAGGGTCAATGATTGAAAGCATTTGTTCTATTGCAGCACATGACGTTTTCATTTGCTTGGAAAATTCTTCTCGAAATACCTTCAAAATACAAATATTAATTATAAAAGTGATTTTCTTTCAAAACTCAAAACTTTTACATCAAATAACCTATTTTAAAATATCCAGTGCTATGCAATATAAAATTACCATAAAATTGTAATACAGTATACATACAGGATAATAAATGAATATCTAAAAGTACTCTAAATGCAACATGATAAGTGCTAAAAATACAGTAAAAGGGAAAATGGAACACAGATACCTCATCTTTTATGTTGGAAACAATATATTTGCTTATCTATAACAGCTCAATTGTTGAATTTTACATTATGTAGCATTCTTTCCCATTTAATACAAATATACGTTGAGATCTTGATCCTAATTTCACTAGATGACAAAAAGCATGATGTTATCCAAACTGATAAAAATAAGGTAATTTTTCCTGCAGCTTTGTTCCCAGGGAAAGAAGCCCCACCAATGGCTGAGTGGTTAAAAATGCCGCATATTGGTAATTCAGTCTGGTTTGTGTTCATTTTTCAGAAGAATAGGCTAGCTGTATACTTGGTGTTTGTGGTTTTCTCCATGTGTAATGTGAATGCAAGTGAGTTTCTTTCATAAAGACCTCCATGAAAGTATCCCTTTTCTGACAGCCTTCAAGGCTTTGCAGTATTCAAGCAATCAATCACTTAATCCATGGTTATGAGCCAAAGTGGTACATGGTTATGAGTCAAGTGTGGAAAATAACCTTAAGTTTCTACTTTAAAGTAAAAGTTTATAGCATAAAAATAAAGCATGCTCTAATATAAAAGCATGCTCTCTATAGAAGAAATGTTTGCAGTGACATTATTTGGAACAACAAAGTACGAGTCAGAATACACACAGAGTTTAAGCAATTTTTTCTCTTAAATATGATATTAAAAACATGATGGCTATTCAATGCAGACACCAAAAGAGAACAGAACTGGCCTGCAAACATTTCCTGTTAATTTTTTAACTGTACTGCAGGGTATTTTGCTTATTAATAATTTCTTATTATTTTGCCTTTACTTTTACTTCTACTTTTATTAGCTTTCATTGCAGGGGAGGGGGGATAGCTAATTTAAGACAGTGTTCCTGAACTCAACCTGACTATTTTGCTACTATACCATCCAATCTCTGAATCATGAATCAGCTGTAATTTTTGCTAGCTGTAACTACTTGTGTGAGTTAGAGGATAGAAGCCAAAGCTCGTAAGCACATTTTACCTTGTAAATTTAATAATTTTACTTTGTTTACATCTGCAAACTGCAGAGACTGTTTATTACACAGGGTGTGTAACTGATAGCTGACAAACTAATAAAAAAATTCATTATGAACCTTCTTCAGCACTGGAATTACTAAAAGGAGTGAAAAGTTGCTTGACTGTTTTCATGGATCCAGAGATTAACATTTAAAGTAGTTAGGATCAATAGAGTATTGCATATATGTATGTATGATACTATAAACATAAATACTTGATATTTTCCTCTCTTATTAGACTAGACCAGTGGTGCCCAACCTTTGGTCTCTCGTGAGCACATATTGGCATATAGCGAGCACATTTCAGAAACACCAACATTTTTGTTAAACATATTTCCAGTCTTATGTGATACATCTGAAATATTAATTTTGGCAAGTGGGTTTGAGATTAATAATAATATTGGTTGAACTTTATGGAAATCAGAGAAGCGGAGTTCAAAATTATTTTTCAGTGCATTTAGGTTTTCCGAGTATTTCTATGTTTCAATTGCCTTGTGGTTATTAATATGGCTTGATAAATTCTGAAAAATGGGTGAAATCTTTTTTTTTTCATCTGATTTATCCACAAATTTAACTTTGTCTGAAAAGCAGTTACAGTCCCAGTCAATTGAAAAAGTTTTTTTTTTTTTTTTTTTTTCTCTTTTCCCTGGAGATCTTTGTTCAGTTTAGCTGTTATATCTATGAGAAAATACAGATCGGATAACCAATTATTATCATCCAATTCTTTATTACATTCATTTCGGGATTCCAAAAACCACTTTATTGGCAAAAGAAATTCGACAAACCTTTGAAGTACTTTTAACCTGCTGAGCCATCTAAACATCAGAATGGAGCAATAAGATTCCATGTTCGCTATCAACTTCATTAGTCAGCAATAAATTATTTTATAAATTATTTTATAACGTCTTGCAAGATATCTCTTATGACTATAAATGCTTACCATATTTTAACAACTAAGAAATATAAATGAATGGTTATTTTAAAAATATTTTTTGTTCGTAGTACAGTCAAATACCAAAAATTCGCTGACCTGAAATCCGCCAACCCCTGAAATCTGCGTTGCTTCTCGAAATATAAACATTCAGTTTATAGGTTCCGGAAACCGCAACAGGAAGCACGAAATATCAAAGAAAAAATACTTACCGGATAATGACGTCATAATTATCGAATAATAATAAGTCATAACCAAAATACCAAATTATTGACATCATGATAAAAGTTTTTTCCCCCACTAATCTGCATCGAGGTAAGAGAGAACACAATTCACTCAACTCTTCTTTCAAGTTAACTATTCATGTTGTTGTATTTTTTTATCTTTGTTATTTCACGAGATTATTTAGTGCTGCCTTTTTCGTTATCCAGATATTTTGTGGATCAATTAAGAATATTTTAAATTTCAGCCGTTTTTAATGCAATGACAGATAAGAAACGCACTCATGATTTTACTGCTTGCAATGTTGAAAAACGTAAACACGTTCGTTGCATTGACGGTAATTCAAAAATGCAAATTCTGCAAAAGATGGAGACAGGTGCATTTTATAGCAGAATCGTATGGAATCGCGATACGATTCTGTATGATATACAGAAAAATAAAGGAAAGCTGTTGAAATTTTACAGCAACAGTGGTTCTAACACCGGAATCCGAAACCGGAAATCTCTGCATGACACGAAATCAGCAAACTTCGATGTTGTGTGTATATATAATACAATGAATAATATAATCAATTTATATATCTAATAATAATTTAATAGATATAATAAGTTATTGCAATAACGCATATAATAATTTAATTAAATGTATCTAATACACCTTATTTATTTTGCACTTTTAGTCTGAATATTATGATTTATCTTTTCTGTCTTGAAATCCGCACAACCTCTGGTCCGAAGCTTTGCGGATTTCTGGAATTCTACTGTACCTAATCGGGCTGGCGATACAAAACGATCGGCGAGCACAAGGTTGGGCACCACTGGACTAGACCATAAGGCTCTATTACCTTTTTTGAATTATCATGTTCAAAATACTTGCAAAATGTAAAAGATCTTTAAATTTAACTGCAGAAATCAATAACTGAAATCTTATTTTTTTAACTTTTAAAAGAAATAAATGCACAAATATTATATATATATATATTTCTATTAAAAAGCCTATGACTCATTATTGCTCAGAATAAATAAATTTAAAGGAAATAATAATTAGCTGCCATAAGTACTGATCTTTGATGCAAAATATTTAATTTAAAATATACACAATTTATACTTACAACATTTACTATTTCAAGATCTTTTCTATATGTACGCTCAGTCATCAGTAATTCCTTAGCTAAACAATATATTTTATCACTTGGGATTTTCTGTAAAAATAAAGTAACAAAATATAATACAAATATATATATTGGGTCATCTAGAAAGTTCTGTCATTTTTTGATAATAAATACAAATGAAGCAGTATAATAACATAAGAAAATTCATTGAATCAAATTCCGTTTTCAAAAACATCATTATGTTTGTTTGTAAAGAAGTTATTGAGGTGCTGTTTGATATTCTTCAAAGAAATGAACCCAAGACTGTTCAGAGAATTCTGAGGTTACCTGCAATGAGAAAAATCAAAAGGGGCAAGGTCTGGTGAGTATGGAGGGTGATACAAAATATCTCAGCCATATAGAAGAAATCTTTATCTGATATTCATAGAAATGTTGGGCTAAGCATTGCCATGCTGGAGGGACTAAACAATGGGTCAGTTCTGGATGCTTTGCTTTGATTTTTTTTCTTTTAAAATTGACTAACATTTTCTGAATTTATTGTCCAATTCTATGCAATAATTTATAACGTAGAATTACTTCATAGTTCCATCATACACAAATTATTACTTTTTTTAAATGTAGATCCACTCTCAATGTTAGCAAAGGAGGCCTCTTTTGGCTAACTATATGTCTTTTTCTTGTAATATTATTGTATAGTGTCCACTACTAATATCTAGTAAACAGCACTTTCAAAACAGGAGCTTCTTTTCTGCATAGAATCATATGCCAAAACATAAGCAGGCATATTTAAATATTTACTTAGAAAGAACTTAAGCAAGTATATTTAAATATGTCAAAACTTAAGCAAGCGTCTTTAAAGAATAGGGTATCCATACATTTGTAGCAGTTTACACACCTTCTTCAAATGGTTATGTACTTTATTTTTTTTTGTAATATTTAGACTATTTGACAGTTCTGAATTGTACACAACATATATTTTCAGTGACAGTTTCTTTTAATAGGTCCCTGTTTATGAATGATGGTTGTCCAGTGTGAGCACAATCTTTGTTGAATTAAAGTTGAAATTTTCCTACTTCTCAAACCACCTGCAAACTATGTCATCAGAAATAGTACTTTGTTTATACAAAGCACAAATTTTATGTGCAGACTGACTAGCATTTTTTTATTTTTTAAAATAAAAGAGCATAACATGACCAAAATTACCTTTTGAGCTCTCCATTCTTAGAAGTGTCACAACACACACTAGAATTATGAAACATGGGCAGAAAAGATTATATTTAAACATCTACCTTAATGAGGGTCACTCCTTATCAGCAGTAACAAAATAATTAGAAGAAAACAAGCTTCAATTTGAAAAACCACATAACTTTTTGGATGACCTAATACATTTTTATATATAAACACATATAATCCATGAAAGAAACCAAATATATATAAAAAAAGATTTTTATTGTGCGCAAATAGTATGGCATGAAGACAAAACGATTAAATTTGTAAGCAGGCTGGGGATTTACAGGGGTGCGAAATTAGTAGAAACAGCTGTCACCCCTGGCAGTTAAAATGGCCCTTATCCGGTCAAGCACGGAGTCGAACTGGGCTTGGATGACAGAATGGGCAATTCAATCCATGCTGCTTCAAGTCTATGCCACACTTCATCAACTGTTTTAGCTGGGGAGGGATGGCGGACCAGTTTCTTAGCAACCCATATCCAGATTTTCCAATGGGTAACAGATCTGGAGGCCTTGCAGGCCAGGGCGGCAATCGAATACTGTGTTTCGAAGAAGGTCAGAACAAGACGTGCAACATGTGGTTCTTGCATTATGTTGTTGGAAAATGGCATTTGGCAGGCCTCAAAGAAAGGGCACAACCACTGTGCTTAAGATGTCAGAAATGTATCGATTGTGTTCAAATTACTGTTGATCCAAACTAGAGATGTGTGTATCGTGTACCTAATAGCTACCCGAACCATCACACCAGGTGCATAGCCCTTATGCCAATATCGAATTCAAGCAGGTAACATGCAGTCTCCTCAGAGCAACCAGACCTGTACACGGCCATCAGAATATTGCATGTAGAACCAGCAATTGTCTGAAAAGACGACATTGTGCCACTCCTGTATCCAGCTTTGTCATTTGGCACAGCAGAGTCGCCACCTCTCTCTATCCTGCATTGTCAGGGGAAGCAGAAGCAATGGTCGCCGTGCTGATAATCCATGCTACTGCAAACATCGATGCATACGAGTGGATACTAGGCATGCTGCAAACATGCCCATTTCCTGACTAATGGTTTGTGATGGGGTTGTATGTTTTTAAGGGGCTAATCTTCCCAAAATGTCTGTCCTCTCGGGCACTAGTCATGGAGGGCATTGAGATCCTGCATGCGGTTCAGTATGACCCTCAGGAACCCATTGATTCCATATTCACATGACAGTGGTTGGATGCTGACCAGTGAGATGGGTGATATCACGGAACAATAATTCACATTCTCAATAGGCAACGATCTTGCCTTTATTGAATATACTTGCTGGTAAGCATTTCTTCCTATTATTCGAGGCATAGCCCAATATTCTGAACAAACTCCAACCTTACAAAGCACTTTCCGAATAAGAAATCCACTACACAGCTTTTCTTTTATGTAGTGCTTCAAATGTAGTTCCTTTCTCCTGTGTTGTCAAAATGCATGGGAATACTAATCATTTGCATATCCCAACCTCTTCTTCCTTTCGACTGATTTTTACATTCATCAGATCATTCCTTCCTAGTGTTGCAATTTTAATGGTTAGATAAATAATAAAATAAAAATATAAAAAGTAGATTACAAGCACAATTTGCATATTCAAACAAAAAAAGTGCATAAATTTGATCTGAAACTCAGGAGTAATATTGATAAAAATTCTACATTAAGTTAAATGCATGCTGGTTTAGAATGACAGAGACATGACAAGGGACAAAAAAAAAAAAAAAAAAAAAAAAAATATTAGTATTTCAGTGCATGCTATATGACAGAAAGTGGAAAGCTGAAAATAATATTATACGAAAATCATTAAACCATGATGCTTCAAAATTGCAAAAAGTCTTTGGGTCATTTATACAATGAATTGAAAAGCTTGGATGACACCCAAAATATTTTCTATTGAACTAATAAAATGGGACATATAATTGTGCAAAAATAACAGGAAGGTTCATTTGTTAGTAGACAACTAACCAGATAAATTTTCTGTGAAAAATCTGCAACACATTAAGCTTCCCTTTCTCCCTCAAATGCATCTGCACTTTTACAGTCACTTGATCAGGGTATCGTCAAAAGTTTAATGTTTTCATATGATTTTTAACTTTGCATTTGATTGAAAAGGAGAAAAAATTAAAGCCCTTTTAGAGGCAATTTATCTCTTATATGATACATGGAAACATGTAACAAATATGTTACTACAATCAAAAGTCATTAATCCGGACTCGTCGGGACTTCGGCGATTCCGGATTATAGATCATCAGTTTAAATCTAGTAAAATGGCATGCAGAAATTATAAAATTAAAAATATGAAACCGTAATTTACGAAATAAAGAACAATTATGATCTAAAGGGTATCAAAATTTACAAAAAAAAAAAGCTTAATATTTATTTGTTTACTTTATTAAACATTTCTTTCAATGTAAGTTGTTTAAGTTGCTTCGTTTTTTTATGTGATAATACATTCTCTTTAATTCTATAAACAGACATAATTTTTTGTTCAGTTACAAAGTTCCGCTGTTCAAGTCCTATAATTGCTGTGTCGAGAATACCGACTAATTTGTCAATCGAAATTTTTTCGTTTTCAATAACCTCTGTCACTTTCTTCGCTATCGGAAGCGAATTATAATGACGAGGCATTTGATTTAAATCATATCAAAGACAGAGTACATCGAGATGAAATACTACATTGAGTAAGGAATTATAAGCTAAATAAAATAAAAACATCTGCCCTTAAGATAAGGATAGTGCTGACAGATCAACTTCCATTTCATTGCACGCCGCCGCGGCGTTAAAGACAAACAAAGTTTAGATAAACAAACGTTAAAGTTTAGATAACCAAAGGATATGCCTTTATCCATTTTTTGCAGCAATTCCACTTTTTGTTTAATGGACTCAAAGATACTTTCGCTTTGTATATCCTTTACATATTAGTAAATATATATCGGAAATTCTATTTGACATAATCGAAAGTTCAAGCTTACTTTTATAAAATTGCTCTAACAATCTGCAAAAAATAGTAATCCGGATCCAATTCGAAGATTAAGGAACAACGCAATCTGCAACATTAACTGAAATAGATAATTAGATAATTTTAGCTTAGCTTATCCCGTCCGTTATACATTAAACGCACATTCGTAAACGTATTTTGTGCACGCACACACGCAAATTCGCAGCGGTAAAGGTCTTACGCACGTGCGTAAACGCGACGCATACGCAGAAAGTTTGTAGCTTTGAGGTCCGGATTATGCGTGCCCGAATTAACGACTTTTGACTGTATTCATATTAATTTTTAAGAATGCAATATTAAAAGTTCTACTTCTTTTAATTAAAATGCCATTTCTAACCATAGCTACGACAATCTATCATTATCAAAATAGCCGCAAAAAATAAATAAGAGCACCTCCCCCCCTTTTTTTTAACAGTACTTTTTTCTCAGATGACCTTATTACCATAGATAATGAAGAAAAATAGCAGGTTTACTAACAGACAAGTATATTTTATATGATATCCAAGAAATATTCAAGAAACAAATCCAAGATATTCTAGTGAAGATGATAGCAAAAGTTGAACTATATCAGAAATAATCAACTTATCCAAAAATCCACTCATAAATTATGATCAAGCTAAAGAAGCAATTAGATACTTAGACAATTTTATGAAATAAACCCACTGAATGAAAATATACATATGGAATGTTCCACATAGAGATCTATGGCAAATCAAAATTAAATAAACACTTAAAAAAAGCAATTAAAAGGCAGTGACATTTAAGGGTTAAATTCTTTTATGGAAATTTAAGTGATTAAAATTTTGCAGTTTTATGACATACACAAATTTTTATAACAGTTCTTTTTTTAGAGGGGGGAATATTATTATTCATTATGTATTTATTATTATTATATTATTCATATATCATGAGTAACACTTAATGCATGAAACTTATAGAATTTTTGCCTTCTGGTATAAACCAAGATTATCAGTATATCCTAAACATATCGATTAGATAACAGTTTTGATAATATTCACATTGTTGTGAATATACAGAGTGAAAACATAAAATACACAGTAGAAGTATATATTCCAAAAATTTAAAGCAATTTAATAATACTATTTGAAATATAGTGTACTTTCAATTATCTGGGTGTGGATTATATGTTCTAAAAATCACTCAGTCATTCTTTAGGTTTAATATCAATGATTATCTTGCACAATTTATTCTACATGCATATAATTGAAGGTATTGTTTTGTTTGATCACTGGGACTTTTTGTTTGTTTTGTTGTTTTTGCTTTTTGTTTTTGTTTCATATACAAAGTACCAAAAGCTGGGTTGAAAGTAAAATAAACAATACTGGTTCAATCATGGAGAAAGAAATATACAATATAGAAATAGGAGATTTTTCCTAATACACAAATTGGAGATTTATCTAACTGTGAAGAAGGCAATAACTGAAGTTGTATGCTAAAAATCTGAACATGTAAAATTCTTCAAAAATGTTGATCATGAAATATTGACTGAAAATGTTGATCGACCCAGGCTTACACTACTTGAGCAATGTTTTAAATACCACAAGAACAGAAGAGGCATAGAGTGATACTGAAAATACGAGTGAAGAAGATACCGACAATTACAATAGTCCAAAGACAGCAATGACTTAGGTCAAAATTCTATTGGAGTTCGCCAACAAAAAGGAATCAAATACAATGATAAAATAGTTCTTCATAAAACACAGAATGAAATTCAACAAATATTTAAACTTCATCAAACACAAAATACGATTACTGATATTTTTAAGAAATAAATACAAGCAATATGAACGTACAATGATAGTTTAGATTATCCATGACCTGCTTCCTCAGCATTAGTCCACATAATTGAGAATACACTGTACTGTATTTTCTTTTATTACATCTAATTAATGTAATATGTGTTACATTATTTAAAGAATAAATATCTCAATAAACATATTATAACAAACTTACTTTACTACCCAACCTGACACCGAAAGGACTACTAACATAGAATGTTGAAGACCCAAATGTCTGTGGCGATTCATTTTGCAAACTGCAGTTTTCTCCAAATGAATTTCGTTCAGAATGTTGTTCATTTGCTGCTGAATTCTGTTCTGTTATTTCCTGACTATCTTCCAAGATACTCTTAAAGACATCAGAATTCTGTCGATTTCTATCAGGACTTTGTTCTGTAAATGCTTGCACTTTAACAGATGTTGAAAACTGCGTGCCATTCAGTACATGATTTTCCTCCAAACATTGCCTATTTTCTGAAGAAAACTTGTAATCTGTTAGTTTGGTAACATGTTCCTTGTTTTGTAGGTTGTTTTGAAAGTTATTAATGAATGAATTTTCTAAATTATTATTGTTATTTTCCAAAAATGATATAGCCTCACAGTTGTCTGAATATACTCCTTTCTCAGAGCTTTCTACATACAAAAAGAAGAGGATTATATGCTATGAGTAACATATTGAAATGACATACATACAGATATACAAAGTAAAGAATAAAAAAATGTCACTATTCTTAAGACAATTCTAGTAGTATACTAATTAGGCTTTTATATACAATTTATAAATAATAAGCATTCAAATAAAAAAGTTAATTTTATTAATTTTCATGCACAATATACTCCATGCAATTAAATATTATTACTTCAATAGCTAAAAACTCACCAAAATTCCGTAAAAGTTGCATAAAAAGAAAGAGCAAATTTAATCATACTATTTGATTAAACCCAGAGAAACTTTTAATACGAGCTACAACGTTAATGTCAAATCATATCAAGTAAACAGAAATTAAGGTTGATAATGCAGTTATGGAGAGTAGGAATGTTAGTTATTACATAAAATTTCTCTCTAGGCAGTAAGAAATCTGATGTACACCATATTTATGCAGAAACAATACATTTCAAATTATTATTCTAGAAAATGTCATTTTTTTATAATTACAAATTTCCTCATAAATGATAACTCATTATTCTTTCATTACAACACTCTGGAAAAACGTTCTTATTGTATTAGTTTAGACAAGATAAAATAGTAGGATTTGCACAATTTGAAATCATTTTAAAATTTTCTAATAAGATAAAGATCTAGTTTATAAATAGATAATATGGAAAATAAAAAATGGCAAGACTGGATTCATGGGAAACTCTGTATGAATATGGGTAAAAATGTAATAAAGTGCCATATAATTCTAAAGTAGAATAATTTGTTCTTGAATAAAGCAGACAAGCTGTTTCACTCTCAAATGGAATGCAACCTTCTCTTGGAAATAATGCTGGAAGTTGAATTTTGACAGTTATTAAACATAAATTTATTTGGATAAAATGTTAAGATTTTCCAGCCTCAATAGAGGGCACTTGCCTATAATGGCATTGGCCAGTTCTAAGGCCAGAAGTAGTGGTCATTTTTTGTGGAGGCACCTAACAGACGGTCACCATTACCTTCTATGATGGGACAGACAATTTTTACATCCATGCCTTCTCCGAGATTCGAACTCGGACCCTTTGGTATCGCAGTCATTAGCCTAACCACAGTACCATCTCGGCGGCATATAATGTTAGATTTTATTATTTCATTTAGGGATAGCATACAAGGGCTAGTTTAAGCTTCATCCTGAATATCTTGAGACGTATAGGATTTAAGTAAATTGGTAATATTCCCTGTCACGTGATCCTTTCCTATTAAAATGTCTCAAATTTCCTTTTTCATGCATTTAAGCTTCCAGAAGAAGTAATAAATAAGATACAAATCAAGACAATTGAAAGAACACTTCATGTAGCTTATTCAGAACCAGTGTTTCCTTATTTACTATAATTAACTAAAACCAAATTTTCTGTACATATTTAAAGTCATAACTAAAACCTTTACTGAAATACACTGTTATAATCATTTCAACAAAAAAGCTTAAAATTTTACACTACACATTTGTAAAAAAGAAACTTAAACGAATTTCAGCTAAATAATAATGAATAACGGAGATAAAATAATTTATTTTTAAATATTCAACTTCTCCTAACTGCCAAAGATTTAATTAGGAAAAAAAAAAAAAAAAAAAAAAAAAAAAAAAACAATAAATTTGTTTTAATTTGAGTATTTAAGATAAGAAGCATTTAAAGGTGAATGATTTCTAAGCTTCATAACAAATTTTTTAATAGGCAAAACAGAAAACTGTTTCAGAGAAGGTAACAAATTGCCTCACTTGTCTGTACAACAAAGCAGACAGGAAGAAAAGTTAATTCAGTATTGATTTATAGTTTGCTAATATGTGCAAAAGCATACATACAGTAATACCCTGGAATTACATGACAGGTAGGACTGATGAGAAGTGCATAAACTGGGATCGTAATGTTGCATTTGTAATTTTTTTGTGTAATGTAATTTTTTTAGGGGGCTAAATCTTGGGTGTCAGCTCCTTCAGTAACAGTTTTCTTTTGCATCTCTATAAGCATTTTGCAATATGAGTTCAATGACTCACTGATGATTTATATAGACTCTCAATTTCCAAATCTAATTTTCTGGTACTGTTGACAACTTTTTTTTTTTTATTTTTTATTTTTTTTATTGTACAAATGATTTAATTAGTTTATGGCACTGGTTTCATCTCCTTTTTCAAAAAGCATGGGGTAAAAAATTCCAAACACCTTTCAAGGATTCACGAGAAATTTCATTTAAATATTCTTCAGTGACATTCTGCAGCATCTAAAATACTAAGCTGCATAAGGAACAGGAGGAAGGGAAAATAAGGAATCAAATAACTTTGAGGTTGAGCAAACTGGTATTTGAGAAACTGCTTACAAATATATAAACACTTTAATAGTGAAATATGCTTTCATAAATAATTCAGACAATGAATATTTAAAAAACTCCAAACCTCTTATTCAAACTCTAAAATTCACAAGCATAATTATTAAAAAGAAAAATATTCTTTCAGCCAGTTTTTATGCAAAATTCAATTTATGAAATTTGAGTATTTGGTCAAATATCTATCTAAGCAGCTGGGTTTATCATTTTTCTTTTTTTGGTAACATGTATTAAAAATAAATATTCAGAAGAAATGCTTTCACAGATAGAAGAAAAAGACAAAAGCGAAAGAGAAAAGAAAATCAGTCAGATTATGAGTTTAATAGTAGTATATTTCAAATGTATAACTTTATATACAGTTGCATTAATAGATTATAAACTTCTAACTATCAACAATACATAAAGTCTATTATGTAACAAACTACTAGATCTAAACAAACAAGTTTTCCAATGGCAGTATAGAGTAATCATTAGATAGTTCATTCAAGATTAGCAAGTTTTTTAAATTTCATAACTGAAATTTTCAATCTTTCAGTCACATCACATAAGGCATTTCATTTCATGATTGACAGATAATAAAAAAACTCTATTCAATGAAGTTTTTAAAAAGCTTTTGGAAAAAAAAATATTTAACTTGAGTATTGAAATGGATTTATATATTTGCTTCAAGTAGCAACATAATTTATAATTCTAAAATTTTCAAACACATGCGAAATACTGCAAAACAATGACTACTTAAAGTCACTTAGCTTCTTAAAATATAATCAAAGCTTCTCTGGATTATTAGTATGATTCCTAATTTTTAGTGCATTACAATGGTTTGCAATAGTAGAGAAATGAATGAACAAGCTTTTTTTCATGCAACTGATATTCCCAATTACAGTATTATTAATTAAGTATGGGCATAAAATATAGCAGAAGCATAGAAATACTTTGTAACAAATTTAACAGCAGTCTTTTCTTTGTAAAAAAGTAGCTATCATAAACTAAAATAAAATGAAATTTCATAACATACTGCAATAAAGTTGGTCAAAGGAGAATTGCATGGAAAAATTTCTGATTGTTTTAATAAAATTAATTACTGTTACCAGTATAACAAATTATTACTAGCTTTCTTCATAAATACAGTAGACGATGGAATCAAAATTAACCCTCTGAGTGGCATGACTGGCTTTATCCGGTCATGAGATTTTTTGTCACTTGACACATATTAGCTTATAACTTAAGATATTTTGCTTTCTTACTTTCTTTAATAATGTAAATGTAATCTTAATAAATATAAATTTATGAAAATAGAGGCTAAAATAAGTAATTATACAAATTTAGCTAATAAATTCTGCATAAATGCAGGGCTTCATGACAGGTCCAAAAACCTGTGCCGCTCAGAGGGTTAAATAAAGGATATAAAAATTAACTCATTAGGAATATCCAAAATTGTTCAATGATGTCCAAAATCATCTTTACATGCACAGAATACTGATTTCTCAAAAACTGCTGAATAAAATCAAGAGAATTTATTTCAGGTGATACCTAACATTATATTGCATAAATAAATAATGAAAAACTGAGGAGGAATGCACATGACACAAAAATACATAATAAAACAAAATTGAAATATTATAGACAATATTTAAAAAAGAAAAAGAAAGAAAGAATATCTCAGTAACAAATATAGACTTCTCATATTAAGAGGGACAATGATTTCCATAAACAAAAATATGACCTTTTTCATTAAGCTGGTTAATCAGAATTTTGGAAGGTTGATTTCCAAAACCTAGCATGGTTTTCAAAGCATTGAAATAATTGGGGGGGGGAGAATTTCACCATGCAATAGCTCTTTTATTGGCCTTACTCTAGATTTGGCTGGCAAGTTCCTTTATTTAGTGCCTTCAGTTCCAAAAAAATCATTAACCAGGCTTGCTAGGTGTGAAAGTGCATTAGCCAGAAAAAAAGATCCATATGTACATTTAAAAAGCCTTATGCAGAATTGGAAATCTTCATCTCCACACCATTGGTTAAACATAAATCATCTGCTGAATAGGTGCATGGCAGTACATACATTGATCAGCATTATTCTCCCTATTATTATATCTGCATTACTATAATAATCACACTCCTTAATGTAAATGGACATATTTCCTATTACTGCTCCTGATACTACAGATGTTAAACTGAATCACACCTTATTACTTAAAAGAACACAGGTGTATTATCATAAATTTCACTCCTGATACTCTTTGTGGTGATTTAGGCAGGTCTTCTATAGTTGTGAAATTAGTGGAACAGCAACCATTTGCTTCCTAGCACAAAAGCTTTTCACATTAAGCCTTGATGCAAATAGTGATTATAGTTTGTTATGATACAAAGCTCCATCAAGGGTTGCAAGTTATTAACTGTTGTCAAGGAGAAAAGTTTTTGTTGTAATAAGTAGTCACAAACAGACTGCAGATGATCATACTACTCCACTGATGAGAAGCATTTGCTTTTCTTTTAGTACTTTTCCTTTCCCCTGGTAAGAATTTCATTCCGGAGGGCCCAGTTTGTCACTTTTAGCCTGGCCAAATAGCTCTCCATTTCAAGGAACCTTTTAAACAAGATTTCAATGAATCAAAAACTGTTTTGATTATTTAAAAATACTGAAATGGAGAAATTCACAGGCAATGCAATTTCTGCAAAGTCCTTGCCCTACATCTGGATGTGCATGCAATTATCTGCATTTTTGGAACAGATTTAATAATAATTAGATTTGCTTTTTGTTGTTTCTATTGAAATAATAAATTAGAAATATCATTATTTTCATGCATGTAAATATAATTTTGGATACCAATGTATGAATATATGTACCGGGAGGTACAAGAAAAAACAGCCTGCGTGCATGTACAGACTAATGCTATCTCGTCTTGTTTGCTTCGTTGTTGCAATTTCTGTCGCCAGTCCCATGTCAGTACAAAAGCAGAGAGAAAAAATTCAGCGATATAAATTCTTTTCAACAAAGAATCACAATAACTTGTAGAATATTGTCTGCCTGCAGTAAGCAGACAGACTGGATTTTCATGCACCACCTTATATATATATCAATATACACACAAATATTCACAGAGATTAAAACCGAAAAACACAAAAAACATAAATCTGAGGCATTTCACTACTTAATAATCTTAAGATTAACTAGCAACGAAATAACACAGCAAATGTCTTGTAAGGCTTATGTAAGTCATGAATCTATACAGCATACAAAATATTCTATACACAATAACTCTTTCAGTATAGCTCAGGCATTTATAATATACATTTAATTTCCAATTGATCCACAGTTAAAGCATTAATACTATTTCATTATTTTGATATTATTTCTTTATATATTTTTGATATATACATAAACACATACACATACATATTATATACATATGATCTCTTACATATATATAGAGAGAGATAGATAGATATTTTCTTATTGTGTCAGATGCTTTTTATGATTCAACTGCTGTCTATCTTATAAAATTACTTTAAATACCAATTTGCAGAAATATTTCTTAATACATAGATGGCATTTATTAAAACAAAAGAAAAATAGCATTGAAAGTTAAGCTAATGAAAGAAAGTATTAAGAGAGAAGAAGAGGATTCAATTCTACCTGCTTTATCATATGATTAAAAAAAAATTGGGTTAAAAAATCATATACTTTTACAGTATCATAAGTATTGGAAAAGAAATCCATGAATAGGCAAACTTAGTTCAGAATAAAAGTATTCAATTGTAAAATAAAAGTATGGATTATATTACTATGGTAAAGCATACCACAGAACTACAGAATAAGACAATCTAATGACTGCAGCTACAGAAAACAACCATAATTTTGATAAAAAAAATATCTCCTAGGATGCTATGTAATGGTTTCAATGGCCACTTTCCCAACCAACAATCTAAAGAAACTTTTTAGACTAAAGATTTTATGTGTCCACTAACACAAATATATCATTGAGTAGAATCTTTAAAAACTTCTTTGAAAATCACTTGTTATTAACGTTTCATACAGAAAAATACACAAAAAAATTCAGGAAGACTAGTTTAATTCCAAACAAAAAAAAAAAAAAAAAAAAAAAAAAAAAAGAGAGAGAGAGAGATTTGATGGAAAACACTGTACTGACTTCCAAAGGTTCAGCATGTGCAAATCTTTGATTAATACCAAACTTGAAGGGCAAACATGTTTATGCATAGAAGAAAACATGCATTATATATGAAGGTGAAAACAGTATTTAATTTCCATAAATTATATGAGGATATCATACTTGGGTCATTAACAAAATGATTTTTAAAGCTAAAAACAAACAAAACATACATTAATAAGGTATGTCATCACCTTCATACAAACTTTATAGTGATTCCCCATACCTTCAACGAAGTGATCAATCATTGCAGATGCTAAAACTGAAATTTCTCTATTAGGGCAGTTTTCAAATGTCTGAGACTGGTTGAAGGAGGTAAACATGCAGAGACAGCATGCCAAGAGCATCCTAAAGATTTTCAATGGGATTTAGGTGGAGAATATGGCAGCCACTCTATACAAGAAATGCTCTCAGTCTCCAGTTACTTCTTAACAATCCTGGCTCGATAGGCATAATCAGCCCTGAAGAGGAAATCTAGACCAACTGCTGCAGCATTAAGTCTCACAATGGGATTTAGAACTTCGTTTTGATTACTGTGCAGCCATCACAGAATCAGTTTTAAAGATGTGAAGCTGATTGCCACAACTGACTGAAATTCCAGCCAACACCATAATGTTTCCACCTCTGAATGCATAATGTTTGATGATGCTATGGACCTAATGCCATGTACCACGTCTCCAGACTTTTACACACTTATCATCTAATATCAAGACAAATATGAACTTGCCCATGAACAGGATGTGGTACTTGTGGAACAGGTCACTTAGTATTCAGGCACACAGTCCTTTCACTTGAAGTCTTCAGCACATAATACTAGCATATTTTCTTACCAAGTGATACTGCAAGCATGGATATAACAGTTGTAGAGATTGTTTGTTAACTTCGTTTGACTACTACAACAAAACAACGATCTTCAGAAGGGGTGCAACTCTTAATCGACAGGACACAGGTCTCCGAACAACTTTTTGATCTGTTTCGAACTGCTTTCACATCCTATAAAATACTGAGGATGAATGCCAAAGAAAAGTCCAATATCTTTGACTGACTGTCTGCTTCAATGTGCCCAACAGTAGAGCAGTACTCACTATCTGTCATTCATCTTCTTTCAACCACAGAGACAAAAATATCATAAACAATTATTTTATAAAAATTATAAACATTTTGTATCAGTATTTAAATGAACCTCCTCAGACCCTTCAGAATGCTGCCATATTCAACAATTGCATAATTAGCATAAATTTGTAAGTCAGTCATGACTGGCTGTAACATACAATATCTGCATATTGCATTATTTTTCAAGCACTCAAATTCAACTATGCTTTCAAAAACTGCTAATTTGCATTATATGCTTAACTTCTGGAAGCTACTTTAATACACCAGATATCTTAATCTTTTCTGATTAAACACAACACCAAATTAATTTGATACACAGTCTGAAAGAAAAATATACCCAATACATAGGGAGAAGGAGTTTGGTATATAAAAATTTCTATCAAATTTTACACCAAATTTGCTGAAATTGGGAGGGTGAATAACCCCACTCAGAATGTGGAGTTCTTGTAAATAGTTTCACCTGAAAGCAACTAATATGGAGAGACAGATGCCGGTGAAAATTTAAAGAACTCACTGTGTAGTAAAGATGATATGTAACTGCAATTTGCATCCTTTTAAACAGAATTTTATTTAATGATACGAGTCAAGAAACAGTTTAAGCAACAAGCTTAAAAAAAACAGTCCCTACATAATTTCAACTTTAAATACAATTTTTTAATGCCATTCCTTATCACATGATCTAGAACTCCGCTCTTCCCAATTTGAGAACATCACCATTACACTATAGAAGATGGAAAAAGAGTAGCTGGCTTATCAAATATTCACAGTTCCTAGTGATGTGGGCAGGTAGAAGAGTTCATGAACAGAAAAACTCCATAAACCAATGGATTCACATATTAACAAGGGGGTATACAGCCTGGTGGTAGGTCAATAATGGCATTCAGTATGCTCAATTCCCCAAAATTGGGACCTTTATGTATCTGCGCTATGTGAATATCTTGATACAAAAATTAATAAAAACTTGTAATTACGGAAAATTAATCTTGCATTGGCAATTAGTGAATCTCAACTACCATCACCAAGATGACAGTAAAATATTCCCTGCATGACTTTAATTGCAAATGACCCTTCTGAAGCCATTGCTTATCCCATAACCCACAGCACTGCTCTCCTCTGACTTGAAAACACCACCATTGGCAAGACAAAAAAAAAAAAAAAAAAAAAAAAAGAGAGAGAGAGAAGTGTTATCTAAATACTCACACTTCTTAGTAATCTGGACAGGTAGGAGAGTTCATGGATTAAAAAATAAATAAATAAATAAAACAATAGATGCACATGTTAACAAGGGAGTGTACAGTCTGGTGGTGGCTCAATAGTAGCACACAATATGTTTAATTCATCAAAATTGGACCTTTAATGTATCTCAAAATTTCTCTGTTCTGTGAATATCCTTTCACATGTGTTACATCCATTCATATCATGCTTTCTCATTCTGATGGACCTAGCCTTTTCTAGTGAGACAACACATCAACACACGTCTACAAATGCAAGAATGTGGTTTCAAGAGCACTAAGTTTGGGCTCATGAGATGGATATTTTATTTCCCAAATCTCAAAATATTCAAACACAGCTGAAATGCTATTAAAGTTCTATTCAAAGCAAGAGTATTACAGAACTGTTTCCTTCAGATGGCAAAGTACTCGTATTCTATAGGGTACCTCATATAGCTGATTAGATCCATGCTCACTTTGCTCCATCAGTTCAATCACCCAGCGATCAGCTTATTATAATTAGATAGCTGTAACCATTACTTGGCATTTCAATATAAACACAATTTTTCAGAATTATAAAATATTACTGCATAGTATTAATACCAAAAGTTTTCATGTTTTTTATATCTGCAGGTCATTATGAAATATGTATAATATGTTACTGCGTTTTCTCAATGGATTACTTTGAAATAGCTATGATAACAAGAGAATTAAAAAAAAAAAAAAGTCTTCAAAATTTTATTCTATTGAAAAAAGGTCCCCTTTAGATAGGAGTTATATTATAAATAACTGAAATGAACTATTCAGGATAACTTTCAGTTCAGATAAAGTTCACAGATTAAACAAAAATTCCATAAACCTTTTTAAACTAAACTTGTAATATTCCTATCAATTCAACTACCCAAATATGTAGGAGGAGGGAATTAGATTTCTAAAAGAAACAAATTTTATAATTATTGTTGAACTGTACATGTTTCCAAATTGCTAATTCTCAAATTATATGAATTTTGCAAGCAAAAAAACATAAAAAAATTCATCGAACATTATAAATTGTCTTGCCCCCTCAGAAAAATAGAAAGAATATAATATCTTAAATTCTTATTTAAAATATTTTAAACCTAAAGGGTTGCCATATTTAATAAAACTTTGTAATTACAGAAAAATAATCTTGCATTGGCAACTATTAAATACACAGTGTAAATAATACTTGCAAGAAAATAAATCAATAAATATTAATTTAATCTTAGTGTTTATACTAGCAGTTCATAAAAAAATTAAAAACCCATAAATCAACCTCAGTGGAAACTTGATTATCCATCAGTCACTGAGAAAAACCTGATGGACAGAATGAACCAACAATAAAACAAAGAATAAAATTAAGTATAAAAAAATCATTAATTAAAATAAGTCATACTGTATGATAAAACCAGACTGCTTTAGCAGCATATTTAAAATAAAAAGCTGAAGTGCTAGTTTGAAAAATTAACTATTATGCTGTCAAAAGTGTACAGAAAAAGCTTTTCATTAAAATTTAATTGTGATTCTTCACTAATCAGCAGATATCAGTTTCTTTATGTAACTTCATGTATCAGTACACTTCATGTATCAGTTCCCTCCGTGTTTTTTTTTTTTTTTTTCTGTTGTTTGTTTCCTATTTTTAATTTCTTATCTTTATTATTATTAAATGGTACCTGAAATAACAAAGAATTATCTTATTACACAAGACTGCAGACTGATTTTTTTATATATAGCTTTTAAATACAGCAACAGGTAAAATAAATAGTAGTACTATATTTTATTTTAAACTCACTGAAAACTGAAGCAATCAAAGAAAATAAGATATTTAATAGTTATCATATGGTAAGCAGCTGTTAGGAATTTATTTCTAATATTATATTTAGTGTACATACTGTACGTAACAGTAAAAACATGCTCAAGAGCTTTCATGAAGTTTCAATTTTAAATTTTGATTCTTTTCTGTACTATAAAGGATACTATGCTAAAAATTGATCTGCATTATAAACTGTCTGTATCTAAATGTGGCAGGAGTTTCTATTATCTGCCAGTCATGATGATAATCAGAAGACTAAAGGACAATCCTGATTCCACTGTGTTTTGTTTTTATACATTCAATAAAACACGGTAGTGCATTTTCAATGTCAAACGATTTTTTACATTGAATGAAAGAATTACCAACAGCAGCAAAAGAAATTATCACATATACAAGACAATTTTTCTATGTGCAAATATAAATATGTTCACATTTCCAATAATGAAAGACAAAGTCATCTTTCACCAAGTTTAACATACTTGATGAAATAACACAGAAAATTCCTTTAAAACTTTATTTCTGTTTAACTGCACATCCATCACAGATATTTATAGTTTGGATTTAATCAAAAGCAGAGATTATAAAATTTTGACTGAATTATAAAAAGATTTAAAATTAAAAAGGATAAATTCTAATTTCTTTTTCTAATTAACGGCTCAATTTCACAATCTGATATGGAATAAATTTTACACATCGCTTGGTATCCTATCCCTCCACCCTTTTTATAAAAACAATGAATGTATGTATTTCACACGTCTCTTCCAAAAAGGTTTCTGTCTACTTATATTTCAGGCAGAAAAAAGTTAAATATCAAACTCGCATGTAAATGTTTAAAGAAATCAAATTTCCCCATTTTCATATATATATATATGAAATTTTCATAAAATTTTTAATAAAAATAAATTAAATATTAATTTATTTTTATTAAAAATTAAATTTTCATAAAAATATTAAGGACAAGTGATACTGAAATTTTGAGAGTCAAGAAGATTAATAAAAAACTTGTCATGAAGCATTTTAAATTAGAATATGCTGACAACAAAACATTTAAAATAAAATAGCAAGAAAAAAAAAAAGAGGAGGAGTATCTTTGCAGCAAACAGTTCTTTTTAATGATGATGAAAACTCCCATGAATACTCAATTTAAATATGATAAGTGTCATAAACAGTCATTAAATTCTTTAAATAAAACACAATGTTCAAATCACAAATAAATAGATATATTTGCAAAAGAAATAGAAATACTATAAAAACGTATAATTGCATACTATCTGAAATGAGCTTGCTCAAAAAGAAATTAAACCTAATATATATTTGAATTAAATAGCAATCAATGACATTTATTGTGCTTCTAGTGCATAACAATGACTTTGAGTTTACACCTCCATATGCTTCAAATCACCATACTAATTAATGAGCCTATTTGTGCCTAATGAGCCTAAATGATATCTGTGCTTCAGATCATGCAGAATGCTCATTAAAGACAAACCCAATATTTAACAATATTCCAAATCAATCATATGAAAATTGTTTGTTGACAACTGATATATTAATGAAATTTTGATAAAACACAGGTATAATCATAAGATTGAGTGAAAAAAAAATATCCATGATGCTCCTCCAACAGGAAAAAACAGAAGAGGAAAAGCTAGAATCAATCAGATATGAAGACAGTATCTTTTAAACCTGGAAAAATACAAGAATTGGAACTTTAATAGTGGCAACACAGCTGAAAAAATGCTACGCAACAAAACCAAAGAATATCGTGTATACCACACGTAAACTACATACCTACCTTGCCTCTCAGCAAAAAGACTCATCCTGCCTAGGTCACGTGCATGCGGAGTGACGCGATGAACGGATCCTTGTATTAGCTCGCGGTCTAAAATAAGTGTTGTCAGGATGTTTTCAAAAGAAGAACTACGATGTTGGATAAAAATTGAATGTGCCAGAGGTCGTACAGCACAACAGTGTCATCAAGGGCTTCAAGAGGCTTGCGAGGAATCTGCATTGCCTTAAAGAACCGTAGCAAGATGGGTGAAAGCATTCAACGAAGGACGCCAAAACGTGGCAGACATGTTGCGGCTAGGTCGTCTAAGTGTCAGCGATGCAGACGTGCAAGCTGTTGCCGCACTAATGGACAGTGATCGCCACCAAACGATTCGTCAGCTGGCTGGACAAACAGGATTAGTGCATACGACTGTGCTGCACATTCTGAAGGAACGCCTATCCATGCGAAAAATTGCTTCACGATGGGTTCCACATCAATTGACGGACATGCAGAAATGGCTATGATACCCGAACCCACCTGGAGCGCTATGAGCGTGAAGGAGATTCTTTTTTACGCCGTATCATTACGCTGGATGAGACTTGGGCCCGATCGTACTAGCCAGAACTGAAACACCAATCAAACGAATGGCGTCATCACGGGCCACCACGACGTTCGAAATTTCGTCAAAACCCCAGCAATGTGAAAGTTATGGTGATTCTCGTGTACGACTGATGGTGTCCTAACGCGTACTGTTCCCCCACAGCAGACCGTCACTGCGCAGTATTACTGCTTATTTTTGGAGCACAATCTCCGACTAGCTCTGAGAAAAAAAAAAGCGACACTTTCTGCAGAACGCTCTTCTCATTTTGCATGACAATGCTCGGCCGCATGCAGCGCAAGCTGTGACTGATTTGTTCAAGCGATGGGGCTGGGAAGTGCTATACCATCCACCATACTCCCCAGATCTAAGCCCTTGTGATTATGACTTAATTCCTAAGATGAAGGAACCACTTCATGGCACGCACTTCCAAACTGTTCCTGAGATTCTTGCGGCAGTAGACCGGTCCATTCAAACTATCAACAAAACAGGCGCGGCTACAGGTATTCTGCGACTTCCACATCGTTGGAAACGGGTTGTACACAATGCTGGCGACTATATTGAAGGACTGTAAAACATGGTGACATGAATCACTTTTGTTTTCCTTGTAAATAAATAGTTGCCGCTATTAAAGTTCCAACCCTCGTATAA
Organism: Stegodyphus dumicola; assembly: GCF_044657685.1. NCBI lineage: Eukaryota > Metazoa > Arthropoda > Arachnida > Araneae > Eresidae > Stegodyphus > Stegodyphus dumicola. The sequence continues at coordinate 110,160,989 of NC_140770.1, read as the reverse complement.
TTCATCATGAACATAGACCAGATGGCTAACCAACATTGGACAATATGAAATATGTGCACAAAGCAGTTCAAAGAAACTGCCTTAATGATGCAGAAATATATCATGGATAGTTTATTAATTTCTGTATTATTCACAATTTTTAACAAATTGAGAGATGGCTTTTAATCAAATTCGGTTAAAGCTATCCTTTTAACCAAATTTCACTCTTACTAAAGCTATAACAAAATTTGTATGAATGAAACACAATGAAATGTGTGAATTTTGAATAAAAAAGACAGAAAATTGATATTGAGAGGCATTTTAGAGTTGTAAAATACATTTTATGAATAAAAACTACTGGAAATTATGTACAAATATTGAAGAAAAATTTTCTGATTAAAAACACATCAATATATATATATATCTTACATAAATATTAAATTAAAATCAAAACTAAACAGGCAAAAGAAAAACAAATGAGAAAATAATATATCATAAATTGGGCATATTAATGGTATTGCAAATTTAAATTAAAAAAAAATTAAAACTAAAAAAGAAGTCAAAATAAGATTTGTTATATCATATAAATTAAATATAGTGGTAAAAATGGCAAAAAAGTGGGAAAAGCTGTATTATTATCTTCAGACTCTTATGTTGTTGTCAAGAGAAGGTAAAGCCTTCTTAGAATAATACACTTTCTCTAGGCAGATTTATTCTGCTTTTTGTAAGCATTATTACATAAATTCTGTACTTTTTTTAGACAGACCTGGTGACAAATCATGACATCTTACAGAAAAACATATCCTTGTGGACCCTATAATTTCCACTATGAGCATAACTGTCAAGAAGGTCAGTATACTATTCTACGAAAATCAATCAAACTTCATACCTTTAAATATGTATACATAAAACAGTAAAGATTGCAGGCTGCAATTTTCATATACAATTTCTCAGAATCTACATTTAAGTTCTTAGGGAGAGGAGGATCAAAGCAATTCTAACCAAGCATTATTTTTAATTACATTAAACATTCAACAATATTTTATTTGTTAAATTTCAATCAAGCAAATCCCAAGAACACAAAAAGCATTCACACAAAGAGTACACAAATTAATATAAAGTCCCAACAGATTACTAGAAAAAGTTAGAAATTGTTAAATCTTTCACAATTTAATGCATGGAAGTCAGTGCAAATGGAATGTGAGAGAAAAAGGCAAAGTTTTGCATCCAGTTTATTCAATATAAATATGTAATCTTACTCGAACAAATTGACACAAAAATATAGAGAGAGAAGATAATATTTCATATTTATTTGTACTGCTTTTGGTCCATCAAAAACTACTTTTTAAAGTAACTTAACTGAATTTATAACTTTGTAAGTTTAAAATTCCGATCAGATACTAACTTTTTTTTTTTTTTTTTTTTCAAATCTAAGAAAAGTCTGTGGTTCCTTTTCTTTCTTTTTTTCCTTTTTCTTTTTCCCTCCATTTCCTCTTTTTTTGGGGGAGGGAAGTTCCTCTATTTTTGTTGATCAATTATTGCTTTTATTCCATTTATCAATTTTAAAATTTTGAAAAGATGTTTTTCAATAAAAATAAACTATTAGGTACTTAAAAACTGCAAGATTGAATAAAGATTTTTTTTAATATTTAATTTAAATAATGACCATAATATGCATTGCAACAATGTATGATGATAGATACAGTTCATTAATAACTTAAGAATTCATGACAAGATTAGTGAAATATGACAAATGGCATGATTTCATGAAAAGGTAAATTAAATAATTAAACATTAAATTCTGCCCATTACATTTTATATATATTATCCACGCAAATCAATTAATGTCTGAAATATCCAAAAACTATTGAATAATGAAATTTCAATGATGGCTAAATCCCACCATCTACACACAGAAAGTTAATAATATGGGAGGGGAAAAAATTAAACTGAAAATAATTAAATTTTAAATACTTGCAAGAAACAACTAAAAAAATAAAAAGCACTTTATAAATTGGCAAGTTATTTGAGAAATATTGTCACGACAATAACTAAGACATTAATAGAAAATAAAAATTTCAAAACTTTTTTATTTTTATACGACAAGAATAAAAACAATAGTAATGAGGAAAAGGATAGAGTAAAAAATGTAATTTTATGTATAAAATTACATTTAAAAAATTCAGATTCAAGCCACCAAAACTTAAATGAAGCAAACAAATATTTAAACAACTATGCTGAAAGGAATAACAAAACATAACAGATATGCTATTTGCATATTTTACGGCATGAAGTAACTCCAGTATCTAAAAGTAGAATTTATCACCTAGCATTTCAAACCATATCATAGCTAACTATTTAAATGAACCAGAAAGAGAAATCACAAAAATATTTTTTAATTCACTGCAGAAATTTGTACAGATTCTAATCTTGTACTGAAATGCTTAAATTTTAGAATAAAAATAAGAAATTTACTTTTAACTGGAGTTTAAAATTTACTACAGCTGATCAATACAATAAATAGAGAGTGAAAACCTAATTATTTACATGCATAATATAATGCTTATTTATTTTTAATAGCAAAATAAAACCTTTAAATTTAAACCACTAAATACAAACCACATGTTTGAAATATCATCAAACCATTTCTTATGCTCTGCATTATAAACAAACACAAGATAGGAATTTATTTTTATTCCAAAAGCATTTACATTTTTTACCAAAAGCATTTGAATTAAATTAGCTCAGCTTAAGATGTTGTATATCCCTAAAATAAATTTTCATATGAGGTCCTTAAAAAATAATCCTGATTCAGATAATTAATATTCCAATATTTTAATTACGGCTGCATTGACAATGCATGGCAAACTTTATAAAATTTCAGCCAAAGGGGAAAAGAAAAGACACCCTAATCTTCATTCGCAAAAAAACTTCAAAGCTGTATTTTATGTCTGAAATGACAATCTTTGCCCTAAAACAATATAAAACAGATATTGAATATATCAGGAAATTTTTTTATAAAGGTGTTATTATTTTACAATTGCCTTTTGTACTATTTGGAAATGCAGATAAATTTTCCTTGAAATAAAATATTTACATATCAGTATTTCTCTTTTAGGCCATAAAAATGACTGAAAATTTTCTAATTTACCAAATACTCCTTTTTTTTTTTTTTTTTTTAATTTCTTACCCTTTTTCTAACATTTTGTTGGATTATTATAATTATTATTACTATTAGCTTTCAGAAATACAGTTTAATCTTTTTGGAATGGATTCAAATGAGATTTTTTTTATCGCTTCTAGCCTAATTTTTCACTACTCATTTCTCTACTAATTTTAACTGTTGTTTTAAAGAAATAACTTGTTTCCAAACTTTTTGTGCCCACTTCTTGTGAAGATTTCTAATTAGGTTTAACTGCTTACTGCAAAAAATATTTTAAATAATTCAGGGATAAACAGCATTGAGAACTGCACATTCATAGCAGCATGCTCCATGTCATCACCTTGATAGAATCTGGAATTATTTTGAACATTAGATATTCGGTCCGAGATTTCAAATTTCACATAAGTATGTTTGGACTGAAAATTTAAGACCATGGTTTCAATTAGCAATGTAAAGATATTAAATTGGTGCCTCCTGTCAAATATTATTTTTTCTAGTATTCTTATTTCTGCATATATTTTGAGAGAGAAAGGTGAAATTTTCAGTTCTTTTATTGATATAGAATTTTTAAATTGCAACATAAAAATAAGGTTATGTTGCAAAATATTTCATACTCCTAGTATATAACATTAATGTTTTAACAGTTTCTCAGCTAATAAATATTGTATATAATTGATGAAGTTTTGTTTTGTGTGTCTGAACATCCACTTTCTGATTATTTTAATCTCATGATCTTCTTCAATATTGAATTTGTCACACCATCTAATAATATTTTGTTGTGTCAAAAACTAATACATATTTTAAGTGAACCATTTCAGAAAGTGCTGTAATAGATTTTGGTTTTCCAGTCACAAATCATGAAAAAATTTATGAATTTCTAATCACATATGCTTTTTTGAAGAAACCATGACAATAAAATGTCGAAAAAATATAAATTCTGAGTAAACTGTATTGACCAATTCCAGAAGATGATCTTCAAATATTACCTGCTGTATTTTAATGAAAAATAATTTGATAAATCTACATATTACATTTATTACAGCTGATTTTATTTGCAGTCTGAGTAGCATCAGAAAACTTCTATATGTTTGCCTTACTTTAAAGATAAGATATTGATTTGTAAATACAGCATTTAATTTTTGGAAAATATATTTAGGATATAAAGAAGAGAAGATAAATGTATACTTCGCAGGAAGCCCAGGTTTAGCTTAATGCATTCGAAATTTTTGACATTTCCAAAACTTAAAAGTGTTCAGCAGTTTGCATGAGATAGAACACACTTAGAAGAGCTTCAAAGAAAAATTGAATGCTAAAATGCAGAATATGAATTAGTATGCTAAAATGCAGAATATGAATTAAAATGCAGAATATGAAATTAGTATTAACTCTTCTTAAAAAGCAAGGAACAGCCTTACACAATATTATACATAACGTATCCTGCAATGTATAATGTAAAGCTCTATAAGTAAAAGTTTGGTTTTTTTGCAGGGAGGTTATCATTAGTTTTGACTCCTTGATGTTCAACTATACAAGTAATGATTTTTGATTCACTGCATGTAAAACTAAATCTTTGTAAATGGGAACAGCATTAAAAAGCCACATACTTTTCAGGAACAATATGCAGTTTATAAAAATGCAAGCGTCTTTAATGTGGAATTAAGTACCATTATAATTTTCAAACCTTTCATTAAAAGGAAAAAAAGGCTAATTCATTAAGCTTGAACAACTAACAATTTAAAAAGAAATCCCATAGAAATTCCCCATTTTTAATGGCCAAAAATCCTATTTTAAATTAAATACTTAAACAAAGCTTGCCATTTTACAGAAATTTATATCTCAAATCTAGACACTGAAGAAGACATGGAAGGAGGAAGAAAAGGAATAAGAATAAAAAAGGATGAGAACATTTTTGCTTTATCAGAAAATCCTAATTTCGAACAAAATTTAAGTAATAAAAAATAATGTATGTAACAAAAATTTTACAACTGAAAGTGTTTTTATAATTTTATAAAGCAATAAACACAGTTTGTGGTATGCAAATATATAGTTAACTCACTTAACCCTTTTACAGATTTAAATTTTTTAAATCTTCCTTTTCTACATATATTCAATATACTATGAAAGCTTTTATAGTTTGGACTGTGTTTCATAAGTATCAGACTGAGCATAGAGAGATGAAGGAGGTGACAATCTTCCCATCATTTGCATATCCGGGGGCCTACCAATTTGGGAAAATTTATAAGTGTTGTATGTATAATGAGTAGAATGATCTATTAAATCATCATCACTTCTCATATCTACATATACAGTTTGATAAAAATTTTGATATGTTCTTAGGTCTGAATCAGATTTTGAAGAGCTAAGATTCTTAGATATACTAGACTGAACATCATCACTACAAGTAGGTACTTGCTGTTGAAAAACAGCATACTGATTGGAAGTTTCAGCATTTGCATTTATTGCACTCACATTTTTTGGAATGTTACTAATGCTAAGATTATCAGCAATTACCTTCAAAGCACTTTCTTTTCGATTCAAATCAGCAATTTGGCAAGTACTTACTTTGCTACAGCTTTGTTTGGGAGAAACTAAATCATTTAATAAATCAACACTTAAAGGCAAATGCTGTGGTTTAAAATTAAACTTTGAAATATCACTCCCTGACATATTTTCAGAGGTAGGTTTCAATTTTTGTTCAAGCATTTCCAATTTTATTTTATTTGGAGATTTTAATTCAACAGAGTCATCTTTATAAGAAAAACTCCCTATAGCAGGAAGCTGATTGACTAACACAAAATCAACAGTTCGAGGATAAGCTTTGCATAGATTCTCTGAACCATTATATGATAAATGACGATTTGCTCTGGCATATAGAGTAGGACTAGTCTGACCTATACAGATATGATTAGAGAAAACACGTACACGATGCCTGCGAGGCCTTTTTGAGCTTTCATCTTCTTCCTGACCAAAATCATTTCTTATATCATGTTCACTTTTGCTATAATTATCAGCAGTACCATTAAACTTACCAATATGTTCTTTGGTCCCATTTGTAAGCATTGTACTCACAACTTCAGATTCAGTAACTTTAGAGTCTGAAATGTTATCAAGGTTAGTAAGCATGCAATCTGTGTTAGTTTTCTGAGCTTCTTTTTCTAAGACATGATAGGAATCATGAGAAATATTATCATCTGTATCCTGAGTAAAGTAGTCAGGACTTTGGAAACCTTGTTCACTTTCAAAATCAGATGATACCAAACCTTTAGCTTGTGCATCCAATGGTTTTGAACAGTCACCATTAAGAGTGTGACTGAGGTCTTGGGCAACATGGGGCGTTGTTGGCTCGGAAGTAGAAAATGTCTTTTGAGAAGGGGCTCTATCCTTGGAAATATCTGATATGGATCCACATGAAAGACTTGTCACAGGTAACAAAGGCTGAGGAGATATGGGTGTACCAGCACTTTTTGAAGGTGAAGATGGTGTCCGAAGACTTGTAGAGCTGAAAAAATTCAGATAATTGAAATTTATACAAAAGTAGAAAATATAATGATTAACAAGATACTCCTTGAAATTCCACTAACCTTCTCAGATTTTTTCAATAACCAAACATAATGAGCTAATTATGAAATTACATATATGAGTTACTAAATTCTTTCACACATTTCCCATAAAACACAAACATGTAAGAATGTTATATAAATTTATTTTAACTCATCATTGTGGAGGAAAAGAAAGAAATTTATACAACATGCACCTAAACTAATCCAAAAAGTAAGCAGTCTTTAAAATTTAATATTTTAATCTGAAAAGAAAAAGTGAATTTTGGAAAAGAAATTTATGACAATAATATATCATTCACATACAATATAACTCTTGTAGTTTTCCAAAATAAGAGTTAACAACTCAGGAACTTCTAAATTACATTATTTATTTTTGAAGGGCAAACCATCTAAATTGCTTATGTCATCTATGACGATAGTGTCAAAATTCAGCACCACCAGTTTCATATTAAAAATGATTTTTTTCTAAAACAGGCAATAGCCATTTTTAAGCTTTTGCCACTATTAAACCTGAAGTGGTGGTGATTTTATCATGGAGTTACCTAATAAGAGGCCACCATTACCTCCTATGAGGGGACAGACAATTTACATCCAAGCCTTCTCTGGGATTCGAAGCCGAGCCCTTCAGTATCACAGTCGGCTCCCATAACCACTATACCACCTGGGCGGCTTAGAAATAAATATATTGTTTATATTTCTGAACTTCTCTCTATTAATTTTAAAATTAAGGACACATGTTTCCAGTTACTTAATCTACTTAATCCAGAATAGAGGTTTTCAGTTCCTTAATCTGCACTAATTCTCTCTCTCTTCCCTGGAGTACCTAAAAAGTAGCTCATCATGTAATGATATTACTGTTAATATATGGCAGACTCTTATGGATTTACTGTAGAAGAATGTTTCTTATATTCGTTTATGACCATGTTGGGATATATGGAAATGAATGCAACTACAAAAAATATTAATGTTGATGTAAATATTCCAACCTCATATACTTAAAAAAAATATTCAAATCTGAAATGATTGAGCAACGGAATTATGATATCACTCCTGATAAGGGAGATATTACAAAAAAGTTCTTTCCAACTTTCTTTGAAAGACTGAAAAATAAGGACTTGTTGATCAATTTTAATGTTATGTAATTTTTGTTTGGGCATAGAAAATTTAATGTTTATACTGAACAGTAAGATTATGTCTTCCAACTTGTGCTATTGTGATAGCAGCATTCAGTAAATTGTCTTCAGCTATTTTTTGATTGCCCTCTGTTTCATCATGCAAGAAAATAATTGAAATGCAGACTGAAATTAATTCGAATACATTGGCCACCGAAATGTCATGAATTTGTTTCCCAGCCTTTTTCCAGCCTTAACTTGCTTTTAATGACTTTGTTGAATCTTATTTTAATTATTATAAATTATTTTTCTCTGTAATAGCATTCTGAAAGCTTTCTTTTTTTTTTTTTTTTCCAATCATATATGTTTGATTTATTCTTATTATTTAAAGTTGTGTTTTCCTTTGCTTCTATATGTAAGCCTCACCTGATGTTTTGTTGTGCTATCTAAAAAGAAAGATGACAGAAGAGTTACACTTCTTAAGAGAAGAATGAACAGTTCCCTAGCAAGTGGAGCAAACTAGCAACCTAACAGAACTATTTCAGATATTAGCTAAATAATTTGTACTTTGAACAAAGAAAACTAAGGTTATAGTGACACTTCATTTGATTTCTTTTTAAAAATAGGTAATTTTTATATACAGGCTATTGTTAACACAGGAACTTTTCATTTTCTGACATTTGATCGTCTTTATTTTCTGAAATTTCAGAAAATATTTCAGATTTTCACTGACTTTTCCTAGCCTTTTTTTTTTTTTTTTTTTTATCTCCTTGGCTTTAAAAAATTTTCCACGTGAGTAAAAATCTTAATGGTGTCCGCCGACAACATCGCGGAGAAAACAACGCAAGGCGAAAACGTCGTGCTACAAAACATCGTGGGAGAAAACATCGCAGTTCTAAAACATCGTGGTACAAAACATCGTCGTCGAAAATAAAGCAGTTCAAAAACTTCGCAGTTTAAAAACATCGTCGTCGAAAATATCGTGGTAAACAATAAAGTATCTACAAATCATCGCATGACGATAACATCGCAGACATGCTTTTTTCAGGCTTTAATAACTGTAAATGGATATTCCTGATACTCATCGCATGACGATAACATTGCAGACATGCTTTTTTCAGGCTTTAATAACTGTAAATGAATATTCCCATAATGATTTGTGAGCGCAAGATGTAAAGAAGGATAATTTTTACTTTCATATTTTTTATTAAATATTAAATTTTTGCTGAGAAAATAAGAAGGAAACTTAAGCATAGAAAATTAATGCAACTTATAGCACTTAATAGAATTTTAAACCGACATAGTTAACTAACAAAGACCATTAATAAATAATTTTTTATAAAGTTTTTACAGGTAATTTTTCATAAAAAGTATAATTTATTAAGTTGCATTTAATTTTATATGCTTAAGTTTCCTTCTTATTTTTTCAGCAAAAATTTATTAGTTAATAAAAAAATGTGAAAGGAAAAATTATCCTTCCTTACATCACTTTCGCTCACAAATCATTATGGGAATATCCATTTACAGTTATTAAAGCCTGAAAAAAGCATGTCTGCGATGTTATCGTCATGCGATGATTTGTAGATACTTTATTTTTTACCACGATATTTTCGACGGCGATGTTTTTAAACCGCTTTATTTTCGATGACGATGTTTTAGAGCTGCGATGTTTTGTAGCACGACGTTTTCGCCTTGCGTTGTTTTCTCCGCGACGTTTTCGCCCGCGATGTTTTTGGCTGTAACCAATCTTAATAACTATGCATAATATAAAAAATCTAAAATATCACTATATTATAATAATCTAAATATTTCAAGTATATCTAATCATTTCTGTTGCTGTAGGAATATTATTTTACACTGGCAGATGCTTTAATATTCATATTCAAATATTATAAGATTATTTAATATATGGCCTATGGGCCACAATAGGTCCAGTAATGTATTCTTATGAATTATTGATCTCTTATCCATAAAAAAGCTCTCTATATGCAGAAAATTTAGTTTCATGCTTAGGCAATTTAATTTCAAAGATTTAAAGCTATCTAATGTTTTAAATTGAGTACTCTCTTTAAAAAAAAAAAAAAAAAAAAAAAAAAAAAAATCAAACTGTTAAGAGGAAAGGTGCAAATCCAAGACCTTCAAAGTTACTTTTTTTCCCCATAAAATGCATTCTGAACATAAGTATTTCATAAAACGGTTTGAAAAACTTACAAAAGAATTTTTAAAAAATGGTTTTATCTGCCAGAGTTTTCTCTGGTAAAATTAAACTATTTACTAGAACAATTTAGAAGAGATATTTCTGATATTTGCAAGTGAAAATAATCAATATCTAAACTGATTTTAACATGAAGAGCTTTTATAGTGCATAAATTATGAGGTTAATTTGGACAGCAAACTCTATTTAGCTATAAATAAAAAATGTGCATAAATACAAAAAATTTGTTATTTAGATCTGAGAAATGCAGCAGTTCTCCATCTTTTGATATAGTCACCATGTAAATTCAAGAACATGTCATAGTGTTTTACTGACTTACAAATCCCTTCAGTATAAAGCTTCGCCAGGTTGGATTTCAATCAATCAATCACAGCATTGCCAGGTACTATTAAATTCCTCCCCTCCTGTATTGTACAGAAAAAGAAAAGCATAATTCATTTAACTGGTTTTGTGGATCTTTGTAAGAATTTTTTTTTTTTGAATCCATCAAACATAAAACATTGGGTAACATGATTTTTCCAGTGACAACCTCATATAAAACAGTCCAAGAAATGTTCAGAAATTTTTCAGAAAGTTCTGAGATTGTGAATTGCCAGTTCTCCCAAACTTTGTCATCAGTATTCTTGACAAGATCATTATTCGCTACAGAAGGCCCACCACTCCTAAGTTTGAGCCCACCAGCGGTAAAGTCGCTGAACACTGGTAATTCGGTCTGAGGTTTGAGTCCTGCGAACGGGCTGGCTGTATGGGTGTTTTCGTGGTTTTCTCCATGTGTAACGTGTATACAAGCTGGTTTTCCCTTAGAAAGTCCCCTTAGGCAGATAGCCCTAGTGTGCTTTGCCATAATTAAATACACACACCACTCCTAAGTTCATCGTGAATGTTTTTCTTTCTGCTTTAAAAAGTCTGATCCACTCATGCATAACACCTTCACTCATTAAGTTTGGGCCATATACACTACAAAATTTACGATGAATGTCTGATGTTGATAGATTTTTTTGCCCAAAGAAATCTATCATTCCATGTATCTTGCATTTGCCAGAATATTTGAAATAAACATACATTTTGTGATGTTATAACCAAAGCACTTTGATGCTATCGTTAGCTCTGTTGGTATCAAACTGAATTGTAGATCATGTGATGTTATAAAGCTGACCCTCTGACCACTACTACTAGTGACAGATCATACCAGCGATTACTTTCAAATTGTTTTTGTCTTATTATTTTGTAGTGGTAAGAACCTAAGATTTTTACTAACTATCTCAAAACATGCTCTTTTATTTATTTCACCACAGCTTCCATTATCAAAGATTAAAAACATAGCAAAATTATGCTATACTTCATATGCGCAGAGAGACATTGATTATTTGTATAAAAAAGAAAGTGATACTACACGTCACATTAATCCTAATTAGTATTTAAGAATGAAAAAGTGGGAAATAGTATTAATGCTAACTTTGTAGTGTGTAATTGTATGGTCTATTTCTCTTTTTTCCATTTATTATATTTACTAAGGAATATAAATTAATATAGGTCTAATTTTAGTCCCTTTCTAATGTCCTTTGCTTTTATAGCACTTTTTTATAGAACAAGTGGGGTGACAATATTTGACTCACAAGTTTTTTGCAAAATGTTTATGTGGCTTTATATGTGAAAGGACGGATATTCCTGAGCTAACAGCATACCTTAATCAATATAACATTACGCAAATTACAGGATGCAGTTCACCCCATTCAGAAAGAAGAAGCATGGCTCAAACCAGGATTAAAAATGCACATAAATGTTATGATTTACAATGAGTAATTAAATTATTCTCAAAATGTGCCATTATTTTGTAAGGAATTTTCATCTTCCTCAGTGTGTGTCTTCATGGTTTAAGTGGTAACATGTTCAGCTAGCTATCAAAAGATCCAGAGTTTGAATTCCGAAATAGCAGCTTCCTTGCATTTCTCTAGTTCTAAAAAAATAATAAAGATCCTACAGTGGTAGGCTATAATTTGTCTCTACTTGTATTTGATGATTGGATCTCCTTCCTCCCACTCATCCTTCACGTGGCAATATATCATTTAAAACAAACATATAGCATTTTGTACTTCCTCTCTGCACACCTTCATGATGTAACTAGAAGAACATCTGGCTAGCATCATCAGGTCCAGAGTGCAAATCCCAGAATAATGACTGCTAATCATTTCAACTTTCCTGCTCAAATAAGTATACTATAAAAAATGTGGTGCATGATAATTTGTCAACATCTGGATTTGACAAGTAGGTTTCTTTCCTCCCCATTCACCCTTTAAGCAGGGAAGAATGTAAGGAATTCTTATCATTTTCATTATGTGCCTTTACAGTATAAGTGGTAACAATCAGAAAGTCTGGACTTTGATCCCAGCAAAGGCACAGCAGCTTTCTTGCATTTCTTTCTCAAAAAATTTTAAATACTAAAATTTGTATTTCTGCCTTGGTGCATTTGTTTTACTTTTAATAAATGATGTACTGCAAAGTAGTGCCTAGAAACAATAATACACTGAATTCAAATTAACAAGCAAAATAAAACTATTAGCTGTTGAAATGTGTAATCAAAAATATTCCATTTCCTTGATAACAGAATTCATCAAAAAACTTTGAAGCTGAAAGCAGCACATAAAAAAATTAATATATATACAAAGCAAATGATTTAAATCCCAGTTAAAACTTCCAGAAAACTGGAAAATGATATTTTCGGACCCTACCTTTCTCATGGGTATGTGGAGAGGAAGGGGCTTAGAACATTTGTTAGTCTATCACTTTAAAATTACACATTTGCTTTCAGCATTTCTGTTCTTCTTCACTTCTAACTAATAAACATTTCCAAATTCTGAAGAAAATCAGCAAGTAAAATTAGCATTCTTTTTTAAATATATGCAACTGACAAAATCACCGCAATTTTGGATTTAAAATGATTCCATTCAATTCACTGTCCTCCTCTAACCAAATCTTCAGAATATAACAATACAACAAACAGGCAAAAATAAATTTAAATATGTTTCATTTTTCTGAATCTATTGGAAATTAAATTAAATTATATATATTACAATACGTAAAGTATTTAGAGTAATGCCTTTTGGTTTGAGAAAGAGGCACAGACTATTTTGAATTCAATTCTACAAACAGTGTTCAGGATTTTAACTTACATGTCAGATATGCTGTGAAGTACTGAACATAATACAACAGAAAACAATAAATTTATCTTTATAAAATGAAATGTATGCAAATGTAAATGAAATCATCAGAATATTGCTTCAAAACTTTAAGATGTAATTAAAATATAAAAAGTACTTTTTGAAGATTTCAAGTTATGGTTTCCAATCAAAAATTGCATGAATTTGGAGCTGTAAGTTCTTGAATGTAAGAGTTTTTTTATACAAAAATTTATTCTTATGAACTGGAAAGGCTTCATGAGTTCTGAATATTTGCGTATGTCCCGAAGTTATCTCAAGAGATTTCTACAACAGAGATAATTCAAATGCACACAAGTAAACCATTTGATGTATGATGATAAGCCACTTGATGTTTAAAAACCATCTTGGAGTATGTCTTTAAAAATAATAACTGACCATCAAATTTAAGTTCATATTTAACAATGGTGCAATATCAAAAATGCACGCTTAACAGCAACATCCGAATAATAAATGACTTGTTAAATGTAACTCAGTGCTACCATAATACAAATCAATTCCTTAATCATTATTAGGCACATTTCATTTAATTATTATAAGCACCACATCAGATACTGACACAAAATCCTCATACAGACATCCCTAGCAACTGATACTTAAGCACTGAACTCCTTGTGCTAGAAAAGTGCATAAATTATGGCATTTTAAAATGAAATCTGAATTATTATGACAATGAAAATAAATTAAAATATTTTGAAATGTCAATTTATAATTCTCCCTCCTTTTTTTGAATGATGAAAACGTAGCTGTATTTGCAGAGCACATGAATTCTACAAAATTTTATAAATGTTAAAAAATTACTTACCGCTTAAATGGCTGTCTGGTAAAACAATTTTCTCTTACAAATTCTGAAACTTGCTTTTGTGTACGTCCACTATATCTACAAGTGATGGGGAAAAAATATGTGTAAAAAATAGGGACAAGACAATAAAAAAGTTATGTTCATATAATAATAAATAAGCAGTTTATTTATTCTTTAGTAATAACCTCAGTATTAGCAAAAATATAGCATTCATGCATTTGCTAAGATAAGTGATATGCAGGAATTTCAGTTAATCAGAAACAAATCACATGTACAGGACATCTGCTTCCTTTTGTTGAGTAAATTATCCCTACATGGAGGGGGATTTGAAGAAATGGTTGCTTGTTTCCGTAAACAATAAAACTGCTTTCAAACTTGTCTTCGAAGAGTGAATAAACAGATACCACTTGGTAGGTTTACAGGAAAGTCAAAGTTCGTTAATTTAATCCAGAATATCATGACATTTAAGGTAAGTCATCTACCCATTCAGAAAAATACTGCCAGTATATGCTGCCTTATCTGAAATGTGGAAATTTTCATTCCCTTTTTGTAACAGATTCTGCTGCTGTAAATGAGATCCAAGCAGCTGTTTTGTGAAGATCCAAATCAGCAATAACATCACTGAGTACTACCTGAGATATAAAATGGGGCTGTTTACTGCTACTACATTTGTAATCATCTTTCTCTGGAAAACTTACACCGACTTTTGATTCAAAATCATCTTCATCTGATTCCAAGTTGATTTTGTACTTTTATAGAGGTATGCTAGAAGCGTCAAGAGGTACAGGTATCATGGCTGAAGGGATATTCAATTTTATGTTTGCTTTTAGAACAAAACCCAAGGATTTTTGTTACACAAAAGTCACAGCCATTAACTGATTCATGATTCTGAGGTTCCGCCAAATCATTGGCACTCCATAGACTTGAGAGTACTCTGTAGCTATCCTGTTAACCGTTTGAGTCCGGTGAAGCGCTTTTGCACTTCACTTGTCGTATGCCAAAAATATGGCGCAGCGCGATAGCGCTTCTCTTGTTTTGTATCGAGAATGCGAAGACGCTGCTTTTGGTTAGTATACTTTACGCAATTATTGAGAGCAGTTGTAGTGATATCAGTAGCAGTTGTTTTATAGGAATTGGAAATTGTTTTCATTTTTTTACCAAGCGTTATACTGATAATTACGAAATAACCCATGTCAAGTTCTGATTCATTTGAAAGTGACTATGTTATGAGAAGTGATAATGAAGAGTGTAGTAATGACCTTAAAAGTGATAGTGGAAGTGACATCATCATTCGTTCTAAGAGATTACGAGTTATTAGTGATAGCAGTGATGATGATGAAGTAACTGCAAGTACCTCCAATGACGATATTATTGATGAGTTTTTACCCATGGATACAATTTTTTCGAATGAATCGAATACTTTTTCTGAAGTACCTGGACCAAAGCATGCCCTCCTCCTGATGCGAAACCAATTGAATATTTCAATAATTTTTTTTTTTCAAGTATACTAACCAACAGCAGCGTCTTCGCATTCTCAATACAAAACAAGAGAAGCGCTATCGCGCTGCACCGTATTTTGGCATAAGACAAGCGCAATAGCACTTCGCCGGACTCAAACGGTTAAAGTCCTTGAACAAGTGTAGAAGCAAATTTTGGGAACCCAAATTTTGTCTTGATTGCCAACTTTGTACCCAAAACATAACACATTGGCTTTTCTTACTAGTGGGCTCAAAGTCTTTATTTGAACTTTTAGAGTCATTTCACCACATATACAACAGGAACTCTTCAGTTTGTTCAGACAGTATTATGCGACGACATCATTTATACATAGTGAAAATAATAGCACTACTAGAATACTATCATTATTTACTAGTTCTTTGCGCTTTGCTTGTAATACTGATCCTCCGACAAACGTCTGACTGTTTATATACTTGTCTCGCACATTTGACGTTTTTCAAGAAACATCTGGTATTCAGAGTACCAGAAGTGACAATTACATAATTCTTGTATTTTCAGATTGTGTGCACAATTTCCATAAACTAAGTGAAAGCATAAACTTAGCAATGTTGCACATAGTATGCTACAACAACTTATACATCACATAGGTACACTGCTAAAAAAAAAATGGGACAGTGCTATATCTCCTGTTCTACTGGACTGATTGACAAAATTCAAACTGCGTTTTTCATGTCTTGAAAGCGCAAATTAGGATATATATTAGATTTATATATAGCACTATTCTAACATAGATATTTTGATACACAATCAGACTATTTCTGAAATAACACACCAATTTTTTTCCATATTTTAATTTATGCCAAAATGTCAAGTTTTGTAAAAATCGTACGAATAGTTTTTAAAGTATTAGCTCTCAAAATTTTAGCTCCTCAATGTTAATTGAATTTGGCAAATATTTATTAATATCTCTTTTTTTATTAAATTTTTTTATTTTTCCTTTCACATTTCGAAATTTAGGTTCATTCCATATAAAATTTACCTATTTTTTGTGTTTTATTTTTTAAATTTCTATTTTAAAACAATTTTTATAAATTTTTTGAAAAACATTTTGAATTATAACCTTAAACATCATCTTAAAGTAGGTGTATTTCTAAGCATACCTGCAAAAAATTAGACTTTTTTATTCAAAATTTTCTAAGATGTACACGAATTTACATATTTTCGGGTTTTGAAATTTGGCATCTTTTTTTTTAAGCGATAATAACGCCAAAAGTGGTTCATGGATTTTTATTACAGTGAATTGCCACAGCTATTTTTAACCTTAAATTTCAAATAAAATTTTACGGAGAATTAATTATATGAAATTTTTTCCCCTCAATGATGTGTAATAAATATTAATTAATACTATAGGAAAAGTTATTTTTTTTTAAATTAAAGATGATATTATTCAAATTTTTAACTATTTTTTTTAAATTTCTCTCTCTCTTCCTTTTAAAAAAAAAATATTTGTAAGAGTAAATTTTTATCTTCGGCGTTTTATCGTCTGCTACAATACTTTAACTTCGTTTAAATTGAATTGTCTAAAACTGAGAACTTTCATTTGATGTTTATTTGAATTTTATGAAAATATTTTATGACATTAACTGCAAAATTTATTTCTAAACAAGCTGTTGCTTATAAAGTGGCTGAAAGAGCGGCTGATACTATCATCCATATTTTAAAGCACAATATATTTTTATAGAAACATAAGATTTAAAATAATCATTTTTATAATTATGATATAAACATACAACCCTCTAGAGACCGAATTTATGGAAGTTTAATGGTTATGTAGAAATGATCTGCAGCTATTTAATGGCTGGATAAGTCAGCAGGTTCTGTGGCCAAGTAAGAATAATTATATAAACGACACCCAACATTCTGGATTCAATTAACAACGAGGGTACGATGTTTATTAAATGAATTTAAGAAGATTTTAAACATAAAATATCAACTCATTTTTTATCCTAAAATTTATTTTTATGTGTAGCATATTTTCATTATGTCCTTAAAATTCCAATTTAGAATGTAATTGTCAACAACTTAATTCTAATCATCAGTAATATAATAAGTAATTATTACGGTTACTAATAAATCCTTCTTATAAAGTAATTGCAAATATTTCAAAAAACTTTCTGCCTGAATGCAAATATTTTTCTATGCAAATATTTCTAATTTTATATTAATCAAGATTGCACATGATATTATTTATTTGCACTTCAATACTTACCATCAGCTCTAGTAGAAGTTACAAATCAATTATATTTAATTAAGAAATGACCATTTAAGTTTAGAAACAGCGTACCGTAACAGCAATTCAATTATTGGCACCATATCTTTCATGTTACTCCCGATTGGCAAGCTACATGATTTTTAATGAGTATTCGGGTTTTGCTAGTAACTTCATTTGGAAAACGCGCTTAAACTAGGTTAGTTGGTTATTTGAACATAGAAAGAACATGGGAGCTATTTGGTTAAGAAGCTTTCATAGAGGACCTTTGTAAAGAGAACGTAGAAAACTATGAAAACCAACCATGCAGCCTGGGTTAGACTTCGAAACAAACAATTAGTATTTAACAAGCTTCAAATGCTAGGCAACTGATGAGGCTCCAATTAAATCTCCAATTTAATATTTCATTTGTAAATATTTAAAATATTGTTGTATTCTTAGACACAAAAAGCAGAATTTAAGTTTTGTTAACTCGTTAGTAAACTACCAAGCCATAGTGCAAATGAATATTCAATTTCTTTTGCAATAATTGTATTCACTTAATATTCTTGGAACACGAGCTAAAGAAGGGATGTTCTCGGAAGATTAAAGAAGATTTTAAATCCAGTGATATTAGGTTTGTCTTACAAGCTCAGGTATCAAAACGATTCTGCAACTGCCCGAGTATTGACTTGCAAACGGCTGTGAACTAAGCAGATGACTTTTAATCTTACGTTATTCAGTCAGAAAACATATTCTAAATGTTTTGTATTGCATAACAATGCATCTTTTCATTATTCAATAACCAATCGGAGAACAGCTTGTGTTCCGTAAATAAGTATGTGTACTCAATCGTCCTGCATGTTCTTCAAATTTGTCTTCTTGTGGTTTTTTTTTTTTTTTTTTTTTCTTTCCCAAAAACTAAAGTTGCCTCTGAGAGGAAAGTTTTTTGACATTGAAGAGACAAAAGGAGTATGACATCTACTTTTAGAGGCATGTCAAAAACAGATCTCTACAAGCCTTGTCTTCCATTAAATGTTGTGCATTCAGACAAAAAGTTGCACCAGCATAAATTCTATAATCTATTTTTATTACACTCTGATTACTTTATTAACGTACAGTGAATATATACTAAACCTTTTACTTCAGCTTCAGTAATTCGGAATTTTTGTCAGAACTAGGTCTTAGAAGATAAGTTAAATTGAATATTTCGATAATCCAATAAATTCAAGGTCGAAGTTTCAATATTTTATTTTCGAGGGAGGGGAAATTTTTTCAGTTTTGGTCCATTATCCTAAGTCTTCGATTCCTTATTTTTTCCATAAAAGCAAAAATTTACGCATGGTATACATATAATACATAGCTTCAAATTAAAATTTAATAATATACAGGTGGTTATAATTAAAGTTCCACTTTGAAACGGTCATAAAAGTAAAAGTACTGGATCAAATGTTATCAAACTTAGTAACCGTGTAAAGGAGGTCATGGGAATTTATTATCCGTGAAAAAAAGAAAGTTCGAAATCTCACCACCAGGGGGGAAATGGCGCTGTATGCAATATTGTTAAACAAAATATGGGTCGGAATCTAATTTAACATTTTATTACATGGGTTTAATATGTTGTATACCCCTTAAGAAACTTTGAAATAAGCAAATTACAATTTAAAGGCGTTAAATTCGATAAAAGTCGAGAGCACCATTCATGTAAGGAAGAAATTTGTCCGTGAAAACCACAAATTAGCGAATAGAAAATATGAGATTGCAAATCACTCGCACAAGTGCGTACAATTTGGAAATCGTTTTCTTACAGATCGCTAATTTGTAATTTTTGAAGCCTGAATTCGACCCTAAAACATGAAGATACCGATTCAAAATGCTTTTAATGGATTTGGGCCAAAGAAATCCCTCATGTTATCTACCTAGTTCTATTACATTTTCCTACTGCATTTGATTGCATAGCAGTCATTCCACACTGTTTGGTGTGGAATGACAGCTAGTTTCATAACTGAACCATTTTTCTCTGAAGAGCAGTCGACAGCTGGACCACTACAATTGCAGCTCGCTTAGTGTCAATGTTAAAATGTTTTGTGATACATGAACTGCAGTAATATGGCATTTTAGATACTATGATTTTTATGCAAGGCTGGGCGCCACCTCACGTGTGTCGCACAGTTACTTAGGTAACATTTAACGAATGAACGTCTTATAGGCCGACACTTCCCCTCTTCCCACCAGACCTCAACCTTTGTGACTTTTGGCTATGGGGTTATCTCAAAAGATTTCAAAGCTATAGAAAAACCTTTATAATTAATTAGTCAATCTTTCAATTTTGACGTGCAAGAAGCTCCTGTTGAAATTCAACTAGAACTAATTGACTTACAGTCAAATAATTTACTAAAAGAAAATTTTCACTCAAATGAGTTGAGTGTTTTCTATGGTGCTTTGAATACAGAACATTTCGAACATTTTTTGAACTATGTTCAAAAATACCTAGTTTTATTTGGTTCAACATATATTTGTGAAAGAATGTTTTCGTTAATGATTTACACGAAAAATAAATATTGATCACAAATTACTGACAAAAATCTACACTCGGTATTAAGGATTGCTACAAGTGATTTGGATCCAAATTTTGAAGAAATAATATCAAATGAACATTCCAGATTTCACGTTTCGCATTAACTAAAACTATTCTATTATAACGTTTGATGTTTGTCTTTCCTTTTTATAATTCTATTTACTATTATATTTACAAAATGTAATATAAATATAAAAATGTAATAACTATGATCAAAATAAAATAATTTGTATCGTTAAGATATAAATAAAAAAATATCAAAATAAAATCTTTCATTAACTGATTTATTTAATGACCATTAATTTAATATAATGGATCATATTTCTTTAAAAATTACATGACATATTTTACTGGGCACAAATTAGGATTGTTCCTAATTCCAATTCATCGTTGCCTTCGGCCTTTAAAGAAATTATGTTTTAGTCCTGGTTTCACCAACAGATGGCACCACTTGCTTATTCTTTTCCAGGCTTTCTTATCTTATCGAATCATTATTTCCTATCTTGTTCATTTGCGGTTTTGCAGCTGAGGATGGTGGTTCAGTAAAACCATCTAAACTAATTCGGTGAAAATTTTAAAAATATAACGCTGATTTTTGTTGTTTGACTTCAGAATTAGTATGTTACTTTCTGCTGTTGTGCATACTGTGCACAGAATGCAATATGTGGTCCACGACAATGGCAGCCACATTGAACCTCATTTGAATGCAAAATAAAAGGTAATTTCCATATTGAAACACTCTATTTTCTATTACACAGTGCCAAATATTCCCCTAGCGATGACTTTTGGAACTAATTTGTTTTTTCGCGGAATCCTTCGTCCCCCGTCTTGTTTAATATTCCTACATAATGAGGCGTCATTCTCGCAAATAGATCGCGCTACAGAACACTGTGAGCACTGTCAGTTTAATTATGGCCACCTGGTATATCTTTTCTGAACGGAACATTGAAAGGCGTGTTAACTGTGCTTTACTGTATTTTCTCTTTTAATATATGCAGTTTTCAAATGCCTCGTGGTCTGGGCTACAAAGTATTCTTTCAAAAGAAACACAATTCAAATAAATTAAAAAAAAAAAAATTATGGAAAATTTATATTAATAACTATATTTAAAATCTCAGTTCGAATGAATAAATAGAAAATTTTAAAATAAATATCTGAAGAGACAATGCAACACTAACAATTAAAATAAAAGTCTAAAAATTTAAAAATTACCTAAAATAGTAACTATGACTAAAAATATAGTATAAAGAAAACTATTTGAAAAAAAAAAATAAACGATTCACCTTTGATTTAAACTACGCAGTTCGAATGAGTAAATAGAAATTTTTAAAACAGCTATTCGAAAGAAACCATGCAACTTAAACAATTAAAATTAAATTTGAAAAAGAAAAAAATACTTTAAATAATAACAATTATAATTAAAAATATAATATAAAGACCATTATCTAAAAAAAGGAACGATCGTGACTTTTTTCCTCCTCACGCACGAGGTAGAAAGGGAAAGGAAAATAAGTTGTCATATATTAAGAAGTTCGCCAAATGAACTATTCTTGGCAAAACTAAAGAAAAAAAAAAAAAAAAAAAAAAACCAACATAAACTGTTGATTTTTTCCGTAAATTTTGCATCAAATTTTACAAAATTTAGTATCTAGGCATAATTTGAAGTCGTAGAATCGAAATATGTAAAACAAATGGTATGTTATTTCAGAAAAAATTCTGATTTTGTATCAAAATACCTATGTTAAAATAGTGTTAGATATAAATCTAATATATATCCTAAGTCACGCTTTCGAGACATAAAGAACACAACTTGAATTTCGTGAATCGGCCCAGTAGAATGGGAGATATAGAACTGTCTCTCTCTCTTTTTTTTTTTTTTTTTTAACAGTGTACATCCTTATACCTGCTTTGCAATCAATCAAAACATGTTGATGTTCTCTAGATTTTGCTACATGATATAACGCTTACAAGTCAGTGTAAGGGTTATAAAAGTAGACATTATTGAAATAACACATTAGTTTGGAGGGAAGGATTTTCAGTGTGATCAAAGTTCTGCTAAAAATGTGTCTTAAATATATGGATAATGATCATAACTGAGCAAACTTACACATAAACATAATCAAAATCCCTACTTCTAAATGAAATTAAAACACACTGAAAACTCTTTTCAAGATTAAATTAAAGAAACTTGCATTAGTAAACCTGTAGTCATATACAAGCTATTTAGGGAAAATGTTTAGAACAATTCTACTACAGCTTTTACTTCTGAAAAGAAACTAAGATATTTGTCTCCCCACCCCTTGTATCTTATAAGTTGCAGACTGCATATTTCCTATCAATCAGCTATCAGTATTCATACTTTTGTAATCGTTCTATATAGATACGGTCAGATTAAGAATTTTAGAGGTCATATGCACTCAAATGATTTTGATGCCCACAAATACATTTAAGTCCTTTTCCCCTCAATTCTTTCTCTATGAGTCATGATTTAACTGCACCATACATTCCACGGCAAAAACGCCACCAGAAACTTCTTGTAGGACTCCTTTTCCTTGATGCCCTAAGCATTGGATTGGAGCATTATTATTTTGTTTAATGGTTAATTCATTCCTGCATCCAGAATAAAAGTTTAAATGAATTTTTCTGTAAATAGCATCCTACAGAAAAGCGCCAAAGTCTTGGTGTAATTCCAATAGTCTTACATGTAATAAACAAATATACCCCCCCCCAAATATTCTTATATGTAATAAACACCAGCTTAGTAAATTTCAAAATCATCACATTATCCTATTTCTCTTCAAATTATTTTGCATAAAAATTATCTCAAGGGTGATATCAATACATTTTATTCTTATTTCACAAACAAACTTTTCTTTTAATGATAATGAATATATATTTATATTCAATAATGTAAGGTTATGAAACATTTAAACAAATCACAGTTTCAAGATGTTAATAAAATGATAATGTGTAAAATGTGTATCAAATTTATTAAAATTACCTAGGACATTTTAGGTTTAAAAACAAGCTGAAAACATTTTAAAGCATTTTAAGGAAAATAAGTGAGTGGTTAGAAACTTAATTAAAAAAAAACTTGTTAAACTAATTAGATGTTTAATACCTAAACGAAGAGCCTCTGCTAAAAATTTTGGGCTTTTGACGCATTCCCTGTTTTGCATCTGTACATCGAAAAAAAGTATGATTCTCAATGCATTTCTTCCAGAAATTTTTGCATTCATTTCGACCTTCAAAGAAAAATTCGACTGTGTCCTTATAATAACCCTAAAAATATTAAATAACTTTAGTAGAAATTAAACATGTAAATAATATAAGAGAAAAAAAATGTCTAAATGAGGCACGAAAAAATTACATTTTCTTTAGTAATTTTTTTTTAAATGCTTGGATTACTTACATATCCTTCAGGGTGCAGCTTAATAAGGAACTTTTTTCTTTTAAAGCTCAATTTTCGTATTTTAGCCCAAGAAAATGTGTTAATCTTTGTAAAATTCTGGAACACTAAAACGCCTAGATGTGCAACTGCAAGATTTAGAGGAACACCCTCTTGATCCTTGAGGGAATAAAAAAAAATAAAATCATTTTAATTATTATTCATTATAAATTACATATGCTTAAATTTATTATTTAAAAAAATATGACTAACTTTTGCAGGAGTCATTTTGATCCCATATAACTCACATCGCCGGGCAGTTTCCAATAAATTTAAATCAGCTTCAGCTGGAGTTTGGCCACTAATTGCACAAGAAGAAAATTAGTCATAATATTATGATTAATTATAATACTTGTGAATCTTTGGGGAAAACATGATAAATCACCAACAGCGGTAATTTTAACAATCTCTGATATGGCAACCTTTCTTTTTCTCTGCCTTCTTCTTCTTCTTCTTTTTTTTTTTTTTTTTAAGTTCATATGTTTTATGTGTTAACTTTCTGTATTGAGTTCCTTATTAGAATGACATTCAATCTGCTTTTTTAAATTTATTCCTCATCCATAAACATAAAGCTTCTAATATGGCAACTCTCATTTTTTCTGTGTGTATCATTTGCCCTTCATGTATTTAACTCTTCATTAAAATGATAGTCTATATGCATTTTTAAACTTACCTTCAGCCATAAACATGCTACTATTTTCAGTTTACCTTTAACTAAAAAAAGTCATGTTCTGTTCTTTCAAGGAAAGGAATATGCACTATGCTCTGTGCTACCTCACGCATCATGCTTTGCACTACACTTTGTGAGAACAAACATGAAATGAAGTTTTACAAATTTACATGATACTGCATAGCTAAACAACACCTAAAAATTAGCACTTGTGATGGAAACTGGTTTTATGAAGCAAATATTATTTATGTGACTACTACATTTTTATCTATTGTTGGTCAGAAGAAATAACATTAATCAAGTGATAAACAAATATTTTAAAAACACAACCACAGATTGGTCAAACTTTATGAGGAAGGTTTGTTCTACACATCATACACTTTCGAAGGGTAAATTGGAGAAGCCAATAAAATTGTCAAAATTTTGTATCTTTATATTTAAGAAAAACAATGCATGAAGGATCTTAAATAAACACTAGATAGATAGAAACAATGCTGCAGAACAGGACAGCGTCATCTGGGTGAATTTCCCAAGGGTGCAAAAATATTTTTGAATTATGTTATTTGAGGACCCATCTCATTGAATTTATGTGGTGTTATATCACTGAATTTACATGAGCCAAGAAAATTGTTTCAATCTTATTCTACCAGCAATTGTAAAAGTAATGATAACCAAACACTTTTTTTTTTTTTTTTTTTTTTTTGTTTAGATTGATATGCTTTTGGTAAACATGCTGCTCCAAAATTTCACAAGTATGAAAATTGCTGTATTGATCTGAATATAAAACAAAGTTTTTCCCTTATAATGTCCTTCTCAAAGTCATATCCAAAATCATACACATAGCCTAACATTTAAATATATATTAATATAATTTATTACTCATGCATTAACTTTTCTGTTTAAGAAAAGAATTTGTTTAAAGAAAAGAATTTAGCTAACTTTCTTGTATATCCAGTTTTTCAGTACATCAGACTCACATATGCATGACTGTTCTAGAAATAAACCTTTTTTTTTACTTGTGAAAATCCTTAAGAAGTGTAGGATTATCTTTTAAGTTACAGCTATATTCAAGATATGATATTAAATTCCATTTAATGAGCGTATGCTAAGAAATTATTATCCACAAACAAATCAAATCAAACAAATTTTCTTTCCGTTTATGCCAGAAATCATATTACACATATTTTTAATGATAATGAGTATTATTAGGGCTTTTGCATATAACTGAATGCTGATGCATTAAACTTTTTTGCTTGAAATGATTGGTTGGTTTAACAATTTAAAAAAATAACAGCATATATTTTGGTGTGTAATACGAACCTATGATCGCTGTGACAAATTAGAAGACAAGAGGTAGTGTAAATAAATCTATTTGGGATCTTTCTAGGTTATATGCAAAAAAATTAAAAATAAATAAACTTATAACATCTTGTTCTCACAGTAGGGTGAGGGAAAAGTTTATGTCAACAACACGATGTATAGATAAGGTTTCTGTTTAGAACTGAGCCAAGATGAAAGTTCTTGGTTCTTGTTTGGAAATAGTTCAAGGTGAGGGTTGATTCAAGATGTGGCTGTTTAGAGATAATCGACTTTCTAAGTCGGTGGTTGAAAAGACTGAGCCCGGCTACCCTCACTGTAATCTCTTGGAGATACTAATATTGCTCTACGCAGAGCAAAATAAAATTTGCTCATGGCCGAGCTGAAAAACCGAGAGAAGGTTTCTCTCTCTACTTACTGCAACTCACTCTTACTTGCTCTCTCCTATGGAACTGCATTCCATGATTTTGTTCAAGTTGTCCTGGGTGTGTCAGAAAAAATTTTAGGATCTTCATTGGTCTGTAATTTTTAGAAGTGCCTCTTGATTGGCGAGAGCACTTTGTTTAAAAACTGGATATGATGAAGACAGCCTGGGAAAAAGTCCCTAAGAACTTTCCGGCTCCAACTAGGGACTCAAACCAGGTGGTCTGAGACACTGCACCTATAAACTGATGAAATGGAACAGAACAATGTCTCCCTTTGAATCACTATAAGAGGAACAAAAACTTGAAATTGTTTTGTGACTGCTGGTCACTTCATCTTTCCGAGAATTCGTT
Organism: Stegodyphus dumicola; assembly: GCF_044657685.1. Taxonomy (NCBI): domain Eukaryota; kingdom Metazoa; phylum Arthropoda; class Arachnida; order Araneae; family Eresidae; genus Stegodyphus; species Stegodyphus dumicola. The sequence continues at coordinate 110,134,448 of NC_140770.1, read as the reverse complement.
AAGAAATACTCTGCCTGTGGGAACTTTTGAGGTGACCATTCTTTTTTTCAGAACTTCGTGGCGGTCAATAAAATAGCTTAAGACGTTACATTGCAAACTCCATGTTTTAATTTTTTAACATATTCTTCATATCATTTGCAACACTTTCTTTATGAAAAAAACCTGAAATGTACACTATGTAAAAAAAGGGGGGCGAAAGTTCTATATCTTCCATTCTGCTAGACCGATTGACGAAATTCAAATTGCATTTTTCATGTTTCGAAAGCACGACTTAGGATATATATTAAGATTTATATATAGCGTTGTTCTAATATAGGTATTTTGACACAAAAATCGGGCTTTTTCTGAAATGACATGCCAATTTTGTTCCATATTTTGATTATGCAACTCAAATTATGCCAAGATATTAAATTTCGTAATTTTTGGTGAGAAATTTAAAAATTTATCTTGGCACATTTTGTTCAGTTTGCACCAAGAATAATTCACTTGTTGAAATTCTTAATTTATAGCAACCTATTTTTCTTTTCTTTTTTTATTGCACACGAGCGGAAAAAAAGGTAATCATTATTGCTTTCATGTGATTTTAACAAAGTGCGTAAACTAAATTTGGCATTATTGTTGCTTATAACAAATATGGCAAATTTCAAAATGCACCACTATGTGAATTGATGTATAGCTTACAAAATTTTGAATAAAAAAACTCTTAGGTTTTTGCAGGTATACTTAGAAATACATCTATTTTAAGATGATGATAAAATGTTATAGGTTATAATTCAAAATCTTTTTCAAAAAATTTATAAAATTTATTTAAAAATACAAATTAAAAAAATAAATCATAAAAAATGGGAGAATTTTATTTGAAATGAACCTAAATTTCGAATTGTAAAAGGAAAAATCAAATAAGTTTAATAAAAAAAACAGAGATTAATAAATATATATTAAATTCAATTCACATGGAGGAGTTATGATTTTGAGAGCTAATTTTTTAAAAAGTACTTGTGCGATTTTCACAAAACTTGCCAGTTTGGCATAGTTAGAATCAAAATATGAAAAAAATTGGCATGTCATTTTAGAAAAAGTCCTATTTTGTGTCGAAATTCCTATATTAGAACAATGCTATATACAAATCGAATAGATATCCTATGACACACTTTCAGGACACAAAAAACACAATTTGAATTTTGTCAATTTGCCCAGTGGAATGGGAGAAACTGTACTTTTTTTTTCACAGTGCCCATGTACAAGGTTTTTATCTTTTGAAGTCATTTAGTAGAAGATTTTTCGCAGGCTTCTAAACAATGGTATACTGAATTGACAAGCAATAAGGAGAACAATTTATGTGTGGAAGATATGCTTAGGAAGTAAATAATTCTGTAAACAGGGCGTGCTGCATTCAGTGCAGATCTGCAAAAGAATGCTATTCTACATGTTCGATAAAAAAAGGCACATAATTTGGGGTAAAAACGTGTTTCTAACACGAATGAATTTTTAGAATTAGGAGTCAGAATGTTTTCTCTCACCCCAGTCATTTGAAGCCGTGATTTTGAAGTGAACATTGAAGGCTTCAGCAAATTACATTTGCTTTAATTGAAACAAAGTTGATTTAGTGTTCCTTTCAGTAGTAAATATGGCTACTGTCAAACGAAACAAACACAGCACTGTTTTCAAATGCAAAGTCATTCACTTTTCGAAAGAAAATGGAAATAGTGCTGCAGCAAAGATGTTCAGTGTTAGCGAAAGCTCCATACATTAGTGAAAGAAAAATGAAATCCCGATAATTAAATGCCACAGAATAAATGTGCTTTGTATAAAGGAGTAATGAAATGGCCTGTTCTAGATGGAAGTGTTATGAACACGGACCTAAAAAATCTTCAGAATGGATTCACTGTAGCAAGAAACACTGTACATTTATTTGCCTTAAAGTGGATAAAAAAAGAATGCAACTGAAATTGAAAACTTTGAAGAAACTTTGAATTGGTGAAGCCGATTTGTGCCATGGAATAATTTAGTTCTACAAGAAAGGTTTTCTAGACAGGTTTCAAAAAGTATGTTACTGACTTACGAGAGGGAGGAAAAATTACTTTCACACATCGGAAATATAAATACAACTCCAGTGACGTTTGATGTGATGGAAAATTGAACAATTGATGCAAAAGAAATAAAACAGGTCACATAAAACAGATTATGAACAAAAAAAAAAAAAAAAAAAAAAAAAAAAAAAAAAAAAAAAAAACAGGTCCTGAAAAATCTCATCTTACCAAAGTGTTTCCTTGCTTACCAGATGGCACAAAATTAAAACCCATGGTTATTTTTAAAAGAAAGATGATGCTGAAATGTAATTCCCAAAATAATTTTTTTAATACCATTTGGAAACAGTTCACTAGAAAGGGTGGATGAATGAAAACTTGTAAAATTGTGGATAAGAACTGTTTTGCAAAAGCATCCAGTTGCCTTAAAGAATTCAGAAAATCTTTTAGTTTCGAACATGTTCAGACTCCATCTAACAGATAATGCGTTGAATTTTATAAAAGAGTGTAACACAGACATCGCTGAAGAACACCATTAATGATGCGGATGACTATCATTATTTCTGCCTTTAGATGTATGTATCAATAAACCATTTAAAACAAATTTAAAATGACAGTGGAATATGGATGTTAGAAGGTGAAAAAACATCTACAAAAGGATACCAAACACATCATGACAGTCTAGAAATTGCGCATGAGGGGATAATAAAAACACAGAATGAAATTAAACCCAATATAATTTAAAAGTGATTTTAAATATGCAGTAAACCTAACAATCTAGACAGAATAGAAGGTGATTATTTATTTATGGATTAGAGTAACAGTGATGGCGAAGATGATACAGAATTTGATGATGTGCTTGAAGATATAATGGGAAACGAATATGATGAACTTTTTATGTTATCCAATAATTCTGAAGTTCATAAAGTATGTGAAATTTATGTGCGGTTTTAAAACTTTGAAGTTTATAAAATATACGACTTCTTTTAAATTAGCAGCATTTAAGTACAAGCAGAAATTTAATTTTTTTACACTCATCTTTTCCTTATTTTTAAATCTATCATTTATATATCCGACATTTAATGTGTACCCATAAATTTGGATTTTATTTTTTGGATTAAAGGTGTGCATTATATGCTGAGGTAGAAGGTAAACTGAAATTCTAGATTTAATAGCCCTAAGGAAGAATTTATTAAAAATTTCAAAAAATATTTAAATTTTAAATAAATTTCAAGAAGAAAAATATCATCAACATTTTTTTTTACTTATTTCAGCTTTTTTATTATTTTTATTTATTTAAAGTTATAATTTTTGTAATAAATCTATAAAATAGTTTAATTTCAACTAAATTTAGATAGCTAGTGGTACAAAAAGTATTTGCTATTACAATTCTTGAAATTATACACTATCATTATAATCGCAGTTCTGGCTTCTAGTCCAATAACCTATGCTACTGAAAGTCAATTATATATATATATATATATATTAAGGAATTTAGAACTAATATTTTACAAAGACCAGAAATTGAAATTCATAATTAAAAATTCATCATTAATAAATTTCAAATAATCATATAAATGCAACAAAGAATTTAAAAATGTTAAAACCAAAACATTTCAAACAAGCAAAGACAAACAAATTGAAACAAACATTTTCTGTATTCAAGTGTACATAAAAATTTTGTATGTCATTATGAAGAGTTGACCTTTTCAAAGCAAGAAAAATGAAAAATCATCTATGCATTCATCGGGATCTGAACTCCAAATTATTTCTGCATAAGCCTTCCATTTACACCATGAAGGCACAAAGTAAGATAGAAGAGTCCCTTATGTTTCTTCCCTACTTAAAAGAAAACTAAGGAGGCCAGAATCCAATTGCCAATCCTGGGGTGATGAATTATTATCCACACTTTTTTAATGTAGCTCCCAATGCAGAATCATTCAGATTTCAAAAAGCAAGAAACATGAAAAATCAGCAGTGCCTTCACTGGAACTTGAACTCTGTATCCTCTGACTGCTAGCTGGATGTGCTTTCCATTTACACTATGAAGGCACATAGTAAGAAGGGAGAAAAACCTTACAATTAGAAGAAGATTAAGAATTGTTATGTAATAAAAAGTAAACAAATTCATAGCATGAACAAAATATTTTTGTAGTTGCTCCCTGAATACAAAAGTATCATTAATGTTATGAAAAATGCCTATTTCACAATATTTTTAAAAGAAGATATTAGAAATTCAAGCTCCTTTTTTTAACAAAATATGCAAAAATACACAGTGTAAAATCTTTTACATTTAATAGTTAGTTATTATTATTACTTTTGTTAAACAGGTTAAATAAAAAAGCATTATCTGTTACAAACAATGATTGCAAATCATTATTAGATACACATATTACCTGCAATACATAAAATTAAACTTTTAATTAGCCAAATTTCTTGTTGCACATTATAAATGCTCTATATGAAATCCTTTTATCACTCAATGCACATTCAGGCTATAGTTCCTTTTACACTGAAAATTATTTGAAGTGACTGACATGATGATGGCTTGTATAGTATGGATTTTTAGTTCAAGGATGGATTGGCAATGGTAACACAAAACAATATCCCCTCCACACTAACACAAGCCCCCCCCCCCAAAAAAAAATCACAAGGCCTGAGGTCAGGAGAATTTAGAAGACAGGTGTAGAACTGTCTGTGGGAACAGACTGGATGAGCTATAATTAAAAGATCTTATACAGAGTATCTGTAATATGTGAGAATAAATTTCAGAAGTTTACCTTCATATATCACAGGTAAATATTTACCGATGATAATATTTATTAAGACCAAACATAATATGATGATTCTTTTTGATTTATTCTACATATCTTACAGACAGGTTTACAGTTATTGTAGAGATTAGACAAAAAGATATGGTAAAAAATTTCACAAAATGCTTTGCATCAGCAAAACAAGGTTTCCTTTTTTTATAAACATTACTAAGTGTTGAGTCCTTAGAAACTAACATATTGTAAAGCATTCTAAGAGATAAACATGGAAGAAGATTTAGAGTTCAGACTTTATTTTACACATTGAGCAATTAAACTGAAATTTCATTAAACACACTTTATACAAAATATGATTTTAAAACTACCTGACATTGTATTTTCTTCCTTTTTTAATTCTTTGCTTTCTAGAAGAGAGTAATAGTGTGCTAGAAGGGGAAAAAAAAGCTTACATAATTTTTTTATGGTTGTCCATGATCTTCCTTTCAAGCTCAGCATCCTGATATGGAATAAACTTGTAACCTGATAAGTATGAACTGTCAGCATACTTCTCTGGATTAAAATCTCCAATATCAGCTATAATAAGAAAAAAATATTTTAAAGAAAATATGCTTGGCAGTAAAAATTTAAATAAATATAATATGAAAATTAATCTATCACTTTTAAAATCAACAATGGTATTACAGACATGCATAAGAGACAAAAAGCATTACTATTCTCCAAACTAATTATTCATTCATAATGCAACTGAATACAAATAAATTAAAATATTAAATGCTAACTCAGTTTGGATATCCTTACTTTAATAACTTGGAATCAAGCTTCTGAAACTGAAATTGAAGGAAGCAGAAAAAATTTACAGTCGTAGAATATTCAAGTTAACAAAATTTTTAGCAAACTGTAACTAAAAATAACAAACTTAGAATATTATTATGCAGATTTAGATATGAAAACAGTTGTGCTTCACATAATGAATGCAATCTGCTCCTCGATGATGTTCATTATAAAGGATGCATTTTCACACAAGCTGTGAAATTTTTTTTATCTAATCTCGGCAAAACTGTCAGCATTATAAGAAATTTACAACTCAAAATCGTAAAAACAACCTTGTATTTAGCGTAATTATATTGAAACACTCAATCGATTTCGAGGGCAGCTAAAGGTCCCTCCTCATCAGGAGAAAGAAGAAAAATAAAGGGGAAGAAGTCTCAGAAACACGTGGTCCTTATCAGCACTGCACGTGGTTATAACCGGATTTTTAATCAGAGTTACACTGGCCGCCTACTTTTACTGAGCCAGGCTGTCTGATCAAGCATAAAGAAATATTAGCGAAGTTAAAATAGGGAGCGAGGGCAAATGCACATTACGCTCAAAATCTGTTCACAGATTTTGAGCGTAATGTGCATTTGTTCACAGATTTTGAGCGTAATGTGCATTTGCCCTCGCTCCCTATTTTAACTTCGCTAATATTTCTTTATGCTTGATCAGACAGCCTGGCTCAGTAAAAGTAGGCGGCCAGTGTAACTCTGATTAAAAATCCGGTTATAACCACGTGCAGTGCTGATAAGGACCACGTGTTTCTGAGACTTCTTCCCCTTTATTTTTCTTCTTTCTCCTGATGAGGAGGGACCTTTAGCAGCCCTCGAAATCGATTGAGTGTTTCAATATAATTACGCTAAATACAAGGTTGTTTTTACGATTTTGATTGTCACATTAGCGTGTTTCTCTTCTAGTCAAATTTACAACTATTTAAAAGAATACCAATACTTGAAATGCAAGGAATTTATTGTTTTATTAATTATAAAAATGCATTTCACATGTACACATTTTCATAGGTTTTTCGATTCAGTTTAGATTGACTTTTCCCTCAGTACAGTATGTTTTCCACTTAGTATCATATCTCTTCATGTAACATTCTTCCATTACAGCTACACACTCGTTACAAATAAGGCAAACAGCCTTACTCTTATACTAAGCAAAAAAGCAAAATAATTACCACTTTTCTTGAAAAAATCGTGATTTTTCTTTAATTCTTCTTTTTTCTTACCATGGCTTGCCACTGTGCTCTCATAGGAAGACCCCCCCCCCAAAAAAAAATATAAACAAAAGAAAAGTAAAAGCACTTCTGAATATAAGATTCTAAAACAAGTATGAGTAACCTAACTTAAATCAACTGTACAAACACATACATTGCCAGCCAATCATGATGGTTACATCCTTTGCCAGCTGATTGTAACACTGATAGAATAATAATAATAGAATTATAATGATAGAATAATAATAATAGAATTATAATGATAGAATTCTATTTCTCCCCTCCCCTCTACACTTTTGAACAAGATACAAGATGCATAGACAAGATGCATAGATAAAGACCCCCAGACATGGTTTCTTTTGTGTTCATTTTAGTTAAGAGAGTCAACACCTTGAAGTGCTTAAAAATATGACCCTTAACAAAAGCAGAGTTGAGTGAGATAAATATCAAATAAAATGCACAGTTTCCAGGAAAGAGTATAATAGAGACATTATTGTTTAATAAAATTATAATTCTGATATATTTAACTATAAATGGAACAAAATAATGAGCTGTTTCAGATCAGAAAGTTATGGAAACAGTGTAATTTGCAACGCAAATAAAATTTAAGTTCCCTGAAATTTAATTCTTTTTCCCTTTCCTGCTAACCAGAACCAGTACAAGCAACAACTCACTCCAAATAAATGTCTTGAGGCTTTATTTAGTGTTTAGGTCAGAAAAACATTTTAACACACCCCTTAACTATTCAAGGCCTGAACAGGTTTTAATGAAAATTTCCAACCGCCGCAAATATTGTCTACACAAACAGTTCACATTGCCATATTTAATCACATTTTGTCAAATGATTTTTGGCATTTGAAAGAAAGAAACTTGCTTTAGAATACTGTGTCGTGAAATTTGTAAAAAAATATTGTTATTATTAAGTACGAGGTGTCTGAAATAGAACTATCATACTACCAGATTAGAACCATCATTTACTTCTAGTTCTGTTACAAAAAGTCAGCAACAGAATGTTACCAAATCATGCATACAACTTAAGGTACTACTGTTATATCATATGACATTGTGAAGGTTTAGTACCGAAAGTACAAAAACAAGGACTGTGACATTCAAGAAGCAGAGTGCTCTGGTCGGCCCTACTGATGTTAATGAGGCCCACCTGCAAAAACTTATGGAAGTAGATCAGTACGCAACCACTTGAAAGCTTGCTAAGGAATTATATGTTAGTGACATGTCCATTAGTAGTGCTATGAATCGCATATACTTGACATATACAAGTTCAATCACTGGGTGCCGCATGAGCTGACTCAAGTAGATAAGGACAGATGTGTTCAGGTCTGGCCGAATGTACTTGACTATCAATGCAAGGGCAAAATTCTGGACCGGATTGTGACTTGTGATGAAAAGTGGATTTACTTCAACAACACAGAAGGGGGCTGGTCTTAGCCCAGTGAGCCTGTCAGCAGCATCACAAAGCACAATATGACTAACAAAAAGATCATGCTTTGTATCTGGTGGGACTGCCATGGTATAATTCACAAAGAGTATCTGGAAAAAGGTAAAAACCCTCGACAGTAAGGTGTACAATGAGATGCTAGTCTGTGTTGGTGCTGCTATCGAAGAAACACGTCGAACTGAGTTCTGGCACAAAAAGGTAATGTTCCATCAAGATAATGCAATTCCACACATGTCTGCATTCACTGGATGAACTCTGTATGGACTCGAATGGGATCTTTTGTCACACTCGCCATATACCCCTGACATCGTTCCTTTGGACTTCTACCTTTTTTCACACCTGCATATCTTGCTGGTGCTATCTTCTATTCTGCACAGGATGTCTGAAATGAGGCTGACCTGTTTTTGGGACTCACGACCATCAAGTTTCTGGGCTGAAGGCTTTGAAAAATTACCAAAATGTTAGCATAGATTTGCGTAGTGATTATTACCTGTACTAATAGTACTGCTTTTAAGTTTTTTTCCTTAATTTTATTGAGAACATTTTTTGGCAAAAACTTTTATTACAACCAGGTATTGTCATTGGCTACAGTAATTCTTTAATTAGCAAGTGTTTGAAAGTGACATTCAGGAATCTAAGTTATTCGGAAGAAAAATCACTTTTACAGCATGCTGTATTTTTATTACTTCCAAATTTCTTTCTTTCTTTCCTTTTTTTTTCGGGGGGAGGGGGGGGTAGCAGTCCAGATTTCAAGCTTTGTACTATATAACTTAAATGAAAAAAAAATTCAATTTTCTAATCATATATATTTATAATAGAAAAATGTTACATAAAATGATAGTAGCATTTATACACTGACTTAAAAATGAAGTTAGTAAAACATTTCTTTTGAATTTATAGTACTCCTTCCAAAAGCAGAAATATTACATTGAATCAATGTAAACAGTGTAACAAAAACAATACTTTGTCAGATTTTGCTACCTTTAAGATAATATATTATATGTTTTAAAATACCAAATAAAAATGAACAGCATCTAAAGCATCAACTTGCTTTATTCCAAATAAAAATATATATTTCATTTCTAAAATTTATTACAATTTTTAAATACATTTTTAAGCATCCACAATATAAGAGAACAGTTGTTGTGAGGATGACTAAATTATTTAGAACAGTGTTTCTCAACTGGATTTACTCCAAGGACCGGTAAAATATTTTGGTACATTCGTGCGAACTGGTAAGTTTAATAAGTCAACCCATTGGCACAATTTTTGGACAGACAGCTGGATATTTCGCGGACCGGCAAATATTTCTTGCAGACCGATGCCAGTCTGCGGACCAGCGGTTGAGAAACACTGATCTAGAATACAGCTGAAATACAGATTACTTTGCTCTCAACAATTTTAAGAAGGTTTGATACATTATGTAGTTTGCAATAAAATTTAACTTTGATTCATTAAGAAATAATTTTAAGAAAATGATTTTAACAGTTTTCAAAAATTAAAATTGAAATATGTTAAAATACATTGAATGTTTTTAGTTAAAAGAAGTCTAAGTTATTGAAAGCATTAAAATTAATTTTTAATACATTTTGAATAAATTCAATTCAATTTAAGGAAAATTTCAAATTATTGAAATTCCAGTAATGAAAATTCTGCCATATTTGTAAACTTATCTACATTAGTGTTAACAAAACTAAAATTAATTTAAGACTGTCAAAGTAATGTATTATATAAAACAAATTTAACTTTTGCATTAGCTGAAAGATGTAAATTCGTGTATTTATATGATTTAAAGTAAAGACAACCTGAATTATTTTAAAGCACATCATTATTAATTTTTTTAAATTATCATTAAATTATCATATCATTAAAGCAAGTAATAGACTTATTACCTTTTATTAGATATTAGATACTACTGTATTTCACATATAAAATGTAACAATAAATAAGATGTAAGCTGAAAATATACCAAGACTTATTCAAAATTATAAGTTTATTAAAAACAAATATTAAATGTATGTAACATGAAGCTACATTAATAATTTTGGAAAGGAAAATTTAAATTTTATAGAACTGTTAACATATATCACAGAAGGGCCAAAACATACAATTAAAAACATAAAAATATCTGCATAAGTTAGAAAAACACATGGAAATATTTAACTGAAATTGAAAGGACTAAAATTATTACCTTGAATAATATAAGAGATCATAACTGCTGCAGTATTATCATTGCACTGTAATAAGCCAGCTGCTAAATCTTTTCTTACTTGCAGGCTAAACAAGTACCTATAAACAAAAACAACATTATGCTTCGTTCAATACCTAGACATATATTCAATTCATTACACAAATGTGCAATTAAAAGAATCATAAAAATTAACACTTATACATAGAACACATAAGAAACAATACAAATGTGGACAGGGGAAAAAAAATCTAATTAAACATTTTGACAATTCATGTTCCCAGGACTTGGAGTGTAATGTATGCTAATATTCTACGAATCATTTTGCAAACTAGTTTAAAACACCTTGATTAATTTATAATACTGGTCTTGCTCAGTTTTATCCAATGTATGTTGTGAGCGGTAAATGCTTTGGACTTTGAAGTACAAAACATGACATTTTTATGTTAAAGCCCAAAAAAATCTGCTGCTCAATCCAAATTAAAAGCAAGTTCTAACATCATCCTTAGCAGCACTCACATATAGCACAATCCACATTACTAACAACAGTATTGTTTTATTCATGCTGATTGATAAATAATAGTGTTATAAATCATAGGTACTTTTAATAAAGATAATTAAGATTAACCATAAATAACAGATGAAAATAATGAATGTAGACCCAGTGATTACTAAACCACAGAAATATATACACACATATGACAGCTCTTTCAACTGATTATTTCTGCAGATATTGAATAACACTACTCTGCATCAGTTTATATAAACTGAACAGCCAATATATATACACACACACATATATATATCACACAAGTATACATACATATATTGCTATATATCACACAAGTATACACACACACACACATATATATATATCAACATTTGAATCAAATGCATAAATAAAATAAAGTTTCATTCAATTCTAATAACTCTATCTGTTACTTTTTATTTATTTATTTATTTTAGTCAATGTATGTGCAATTTTAGAAATGGCTTCCTCTTTTGAAAACAGCACAATTTAAATATTGCCCACATGCCTACAGACTGAAGTATATATCAATTAAAATGTGATCCAAGTATAAATAATCAATGAATCATTATCGTGTGCCAACTGCAGCTCATTGATAACCAAGGCTAGATAAACAACATTCACAGAGATCACAGGCCATAATCCAACAAATCACTTACTTTACAACATACAGTTCAAGAACTGTTATATATGGGGATCTGCTGTAGACCGAATCAAGTCACAAAGCTACTTGTACTGACAATAATGTATGAAATGGACAAAAATTCTTCACGAATGAATCATGGATCACTGGGGGGGGGGAGTCTTTTGGCCTGACAACCAAAAATATAGCTTATAGGCATATTATTTAGATGACCAATTATACATATTCCAATTATCATCATAAATTATATCACCTGAATATACTGGAGTAAATATGGCTCAAAATAAAAAAACATGATGCTAATGGCTGATGTTTTCATGGGAATTTTTAGAGCCCATTGTTCTAAAAGAAAATCCTTGACAGTTAATAGGTATCCAAACTTTACTCATTCATGTCAAATATATTCAATGCTGATAATTTTTCAGGCACCCACTTTGATTCTCTAGCATGTGTTACACCTAGCATATAACCTGCCATCAACAACTGATAAGTACTAGGCAAATACTTAAAAGAACTTCATTTTTGAGGCAAATCTGAGTTAGATTAATCTAACAATTTTAATTTTTTGAAGACTGGTCAGAAGGTGATTTGAGGTTTGCTAAATTAAGCACTATACTCTAATTGAATGCACATTATTTCAAGTGGAACATCTACGAATTTTTTTTTCAATCTAATACATTAAGAATATATGTATGGACTTATATGCTCAGAGTTATTTGTTCTGATTTTCTTTTTTACTTCAGCTTTTGAGCAGTATAACCAGCAAAAATAAACTGGTGCTCAAAACTCTCATAGCTGTCAGCTAATTTAATGATAGAACTGATATTACTTTTGCTAAACATTGCTCTTTATCATGGCATTTATGGAAATGAAAGAGCTGTATTTTACCTAACAATGCTTTAAATTTTCCTATCAACATTAATAGTAGCTTTTTTTTTTTTTTTTTTTTTTTTTACAAATGGCGGGCACTTGCCTTTAATGGCATTGGCCACTCCTAAGGCCAGAAGCAGTGACCATTTTATTATGGAGATACCTAATAGATGGCCACCGTTACCTCCTATGAACGGACAGACAGTTTTACATCCATGCCTTCTCCGGGATTCGAACTCGGGCACTTTGGTATCGCAGTCAGGCTCCCCTAACCACTATACTGTCTGGGTGGCTATATTAGCATATATACATGAAATGAAGAACACAGTTCATTTTGTAATGTTGGGCATATCAAAAAATTATTTTCTTCTATTAACCAGACTACATTCTGAGCCTTTCTTCTATATAAATTTTCAATATCTTTTTTTCTATTTGGACACAAAAAATCCATAAATTAGTTTCATTTCAATCTAAGATTAGCACGTGTGACTATTTAAAAAAGTATCTCAGAATGTGAAACATGCAGAAGAGGGTGGAACACCAGAATTTCAAAGATGAGGCGGAATACTTAATTCTCTTCTACTCTACATTTGATGGCCTATATTATGACTACTAAATTTATATATATATAAACTAGGTGTGATTTGGCCAGTGGACTTTTCTATTTTTGTTAAATCCAGATATCCGTTTTCAGTTTTTGTTTGTTTTATCAATTCATGTAATGTTTAATTAACTTATTTTTGAAAGGCCTTATGTTGTATATCTGTGCAGCATACAGTTTCTGAATTTTAAACAAAAATTTAAAAACATGATTATGGCTATTAAAATAGATAAGCCTAGAAGATAATGAACGACTAGGAAAATTATGGCAAACCTGATTTAACGTCTATGCATTCAGTATCACCACATATGAACACAATCAAACATATGTGGTTAACAAACAGAAGCATGCTTATTGGTACATTAGCATCATTTGAATATCAATATGCATGGAAAAATAACAAGCGAATAGCTTTAAAAGAAATCAATAGATCTTCAGTTTTCACATATATGCTCTTTTTTTAAAGCTTTTGTAAGTATTTTTCAGAGCTAATTCCTGACATATTTTAATGCAAAATAACACTTAAAAGTGCATACCTTGTAAATTCATCTTCTAATTGCACAGGATCTGGAGTATAGAATTTAACACAGAAATACATAGTAGGAAATGAAGTTGATATCTGAGAACATAATGGCTTCAAAGCATCAAGCCAGCACTAAAAAAGGACAATATAATACAATAAAACATAAAATAAAAACTAAAATTTTTAGTTTAAATTCGTACGAAATTAAAAAATGGTTGATTAATTTGAGAAGTTCGGTGGGACAGAATGATCAAATTGTAGCTTATAATATGAAATTCAATCTAGAACTGCTTTTTAAATACTAGGCAACTTTTCTCAAAAGATGAATAATGAAATCTAAACTATCAACTCTTAGAAATAGCCAGTTATATAATAAATACCACTGAAACTTTTACTTTAATACGTTTTTTTACAAATGTATGTACTTACAACTTACCAGCCCTTTTGTTTCAACAAAAAATTTACCTTTATTTCCCGTTAAGTAGTTTATGCAAAGTGGTTCAAATATGGCCGAGGCTGACATTTTTTACCAAAACCTTCATTACAAATAAAAGTACAGAACATGTCACCCTTCAAAGTACTCCTCATTTCTGCCAGTGTTTTAGAAGCATTTTCCTGCCTTTGGCTGTGAATCTACTTCTGAACACTGATGCTATTTGCAGAATGCATGCCTTCCCACAGGGATTTAAACCTGAGACTCACAATTGAACCAGTGGGCCCATACTTCATTGATGACCCACATTCTGTAAACGTAAGTGCATCTCTTTCCTCTTCAAATCACTATAGGAGTAAATTAGTGCATGCACATCACTTTGTTCTCATTCGTTATGGGGGTGGTGGTACTACCAGAACTAACTGAAAGCATCAATGCAAGTTCTTTGATTAGTAATATGCCTATTCTCATGAATAACTACATTCACATCATCAATGTCTTGTCAGGATTACAAACATACTCCATGCATTCTTGTCTCTTGATGAAGCACTACACCACTCACACAAGGGTCCAAGAGAAACACTACACCCCATACTGTGCTTGAAGTTTCTGTCAAATTTCAGATTACTAAACTTTTCTTGAACAAGAAATTTGATCACAATACATTGTTCCATGATCCAAGGCAGCTGTTGTTTGTTTATGACTCTCATGACTACCAAATATAACGAAGGACGTTCTAATTTGCATGAGAGGTAAGATGGGAGTAGTGGCTGTACTCATCCAATGACACACAGCACTGTGCATGGACAACAGTTTGAAACAGCAACAATCTTGGTCATATTTGAATAGTCTTCTTGCATATATCATTTTTAAAAGTGTTATTAGTATGATTTGATTGGTCACTAACATGTTTTTCTTATTTTCCCCTGGCAATTGGTTAATATCAGCTAACATGTTATTTGACTACCAGAAAAATATGCCTCCACTTTTTGACATAGTTAATATTGGTTCTAATATTAATTCTGTCAACAGACAGCAATGTTGTAAGTATTTCAGTACAAATTGAAAGTGATACTTACAGTGATATACTGCTTATTTTAAATGACAGAGTTTAAAACAGGGTTCAAGGCAAAGTCCAACTTCACAGTCTTTGCACCAGATTCAATACATCTAATTAATAATCAATCTAATTATTAATCTAATCAATAAATATAATTAATAATTCAATAATTTAATTAAATAATCAAGATAATCGCTGAATGTTTTCTAGCAGCCATTTCTGTAAGAAAAAAGAGGCAAAAAGTGGAGTTTGAGCGGTAATACCACATGCCTTCAAATGCCGCAATTTAAAGGACAACTAACAATATCTGTTTGCCAAAACGTAAACTAATGAGCAGATTTTGCTACATTTGAGCTGCCCGTGGAAATTGCGGGATGAGCAGCCAGAGGGTTAATCCCTCCTGATGACAGACTATATAAAACTTTAAAGAAGCATCTTATTGAATCTCACCCACAGAGTGAAGAATCAAGGATGCGTACTTTGCTGCAGAGGTGCAGAACTTGGCAACTCACGTCTATCCCATTTACTTGTGTGCATGCACAATCTCACTCACGAGATTATGCACACATTGAAGTAATGACAAATACTCACAGGCGAGTAAGATTACTCACAGTGATGAATACTCACAGGTGACATTGTAGGGGAAGCACTCCTCAAATCTCTCTGATTTGCACGTTTTCCTGCTATCACAAGCAGCATCCATCATGGGGCATTTAATGATGGACTGTCACAGTTGATTGTTTTGGCAGACAAATTTCATTATCTGGTCACATCTAATCAAATCATTGCAGTATGCAGTGCACAACCACAAAAATTTCCCACTGGATGAACAAATTGCACAGCTCACTCAGCAAGTACTGGCCGCAACTGTGCACCAACATAGCCGCTTGAGAGATGGTAAATTTAAAAATCATAAAGGGCACAATCTCAGAGGACACTATAAAGCAGCAGCAAACAATCCATGTTTCTATCATATGAATTTTGATTTTAATACTAATAAATGTAATCCCCTATGCTCTTCCTGGCAACAGGGAAAGTACTTCGGCAATCACATTTGGGATATAATCGTGACTGCCATGTAAATTGATTCTTTTAGCTGATCCTTCATCCAAATGAAATTTTTGATTGACATGGAAGCAGACATTTTCATCCTTTTGGTCAATCCCATGAAATAATCTGTTGTGAATAAGGAATTATTTTATGCCACAAATGGAACAAAAATACCAACCTTTGGTAATCATTGTCTGACTTTGCACTGAAATGTATGGCGAAAGTACATTTGATCTTTTGTAATCACCAAGGTTATAGGCAGTAATTTTCTAAATCAATTATATAACCTATCATAAATACATCATATAACCTATAACCAATCATAGGCAGTAACTTTCTAAAGAAATTTAATCTATTAGTTGATGTTAAAAATAGTCATATAACTGATGCCGAGATAATGCTCTCTTCAAACGAAAAGGTTGCTCATATTATCCGTGTTAGCAGTACCTTAAGTGTTCTTTTAATCCCTACAAGTTTCATAAAATTTTGACTGAATATTCAAAAGTTAATAAGCCTTTATATACCCCTAAAGACTAAACAAATCATAATGCCATTCCCCACACTGGGAGATCAAGGAGCTTCCATTATTGTCTAAGCCACATTGGCTATCGCCTGAGCTCCTCACCAAGAATTTGAGTTTTTCGTGGCACATGGTATTATGCGTCTGTCAAACAATGTTTGAATAAGCCCCCTTCATATGTAAAAACACAAATGGTACATGGCGCCCTGTGGCAATTATCGTGACTTGAATGCCATCACTGTTTCAGACTGTTATATCCTCACTCATATACAGAACTGTACCCAAGTATTCTATTAGAAGAGAGTATATACAGCATCAGATTTAGCTCAGGTGTTTCACCAGATCACAGTTAATCCAACTGACATTAAAAAAAAAAAAAAAAAAAAACTGTAACAACCCAATTTGGTTTATCTGAATTTCTGTTTATGCCATTTGGCCTCTGTACTGCACAGCAGACTTGTCAGAGATACAAGATACATACTTCAGGTGTTAGGCGGCCTAGAATTTCATATACCCTAATTGTATAACTTCCTAATTGCATCGTTAAATGAGAACAAGAGCCATCTTAGATAAGTTTTAGATCCCCTCAGACAGTATGGGTTGAAACTATTTCCAGCTAAATGTGTTATATGAACATTCTCTGAGGCCTTTCTGGGTTGCCTTTTAACACCTTCTGGGGTAAAACAGCTCTCCGAATAAACTCAAACAATAGCCCAATTTTCAAAGCCTGAAATTATTATAGAATCATGATACTTTTTGGGAATGTTTAAAATTTACTGTTTCATCTCAAACACTGTCAAAACCCAAGCACCCTTGAAAGAACTACTAAAAGATACCCCCTTAAAAAAAAAAAAAAAAAAAAAAAAAAGACAAATGCCCGGTACCTTGGTACGATACTTTAGCACAAGTATTTGAAGCATATAAACATGGTCTTATGAATTCGGTTACTCTAGCTTATCATGCTCTCCATCAACAACTATCTTCGATAGCATTAGTTTTGCTACCAAGCAATGGTACAGCATCTATGACAGAAAGCTCTTAGCAATCTATTCAGCTGTAAAACACTTTCAGTATAGTTTGCAGGGCAGGCATTTTACAATGTACACGAACCATAAACCTTTAAATGCTTTTTCAAAAAGGGCCAATTCAGGTTCCCCTTGGCAACTCAGACACCTCAACTACATATCACAATTTAGTATCGATATCAGACATGCTACTGGATCCATTAACATAGTGGCATAACTTTATCCTGGATAAACAAGATCCATCTAGCTTCAATTGACTTTTCCACTATGGCTGATATCCAACTTGCTTGACTGATATACTAATATACTAAGCCTGATACAACACCTTTGATTCAAACTTTTGCATATGTGTCTTAATTTAAAACTTTAGTGTTGTGCTAGCCCTGGGAAAGTTCGACTTCACATTCCAGAAAAGTTACACAACTCTATCTTTAGAAGCAGCCATTGTTTATCACATCCAGGTACAACAGCCTCCCTTAAACTTATTTAAGAATGATTTGTGTAGCCAGGGATGTTAAAAGACATATCGAATTGGGCACAGTTGTGCACAGACTGTCAGAAGTCCAAAATTCATCAACACACTCATAGCCCTTTACTATTCATTATGTTTCTCAAAGGAACAACAGGAAAGTTGTTCCTTTGAGTTGAATACGTTCACCTTGGCATTGTGGGACACTTGCCTCCATCTGAAGAATATCTTGTCAACTTTCATAGATTGTTAGTCCCATTGGTCTGAAGCAATATCTGTATAAGATATTATGACCGAAAAAATCAGCCACACATTTGTTACACATTAACTACTTATATTTTCGGTACAAAGGAACCAAAAATGCAGAGTACAATTATTGAATCAAATTATTTGTTTCATTTCCATCATGGTTTTAAAAACTTTTTTAAAGAATTAACATAATTTTAACAAAAGTTCTGCTAATTCTTTAAATTGCTAACTAATTTAACAAAATTAGTCAATTATTAATTAATTATTAACACAATTAGTTAAATATAACACAATTAATAAATAATTATAAGTTTTTAAAGTAATTTAGCATCACTGACTTCAAAATTTCTGTAATGGAAAGAACATTATATAAATATTTCTTACTGTAATTTCAAGTTGAAGAATATCTTTTAAGATTTATACAACTATTCAGAGATTTATACATTTACTACTTTATGATGCAAATTTTTAACCAGTTTACAACAATTCAAACAGTAATACCTTAATTCCTTTATCATCTTCATATTCAAGGCCAAAATAATCAACTTCTAACAGGTTAAGAAATTTACAAACTTTTTCAAACAAGACACTGCCAAGGTTTTTACTCTACAGGAAAAAAAAAATTTTTTTTTTTAGTATTTACTTCTCAGCAAACTATGAACTCTGAAAATACTGAAGGAACAATAATTAAAAAAAAAAAAATAATAATAATAATGCATCTTAACACAGATATTATTCACTACAAATTTACTACTAAAAAAAGTATTAAATAATAAACATGTACAATAAAAGACCAGAAATCCACAATGCTTGGGACCAGAGGTTGTGAAAATTTTAGATTTTGCAGATTTCAGGACAGAAAACATAAATCATAACATTTAAGACTGAAATGCAAAATAAATAAGGACACATACAGTAAAGACAAATGAATGAAAACAAGGGACATGAATAAAATATAAAATTATTCTCTCTCTTTTTTCTTTTTACATTTCAAACATTTTTCAGCACATAGAGGTTTGCTTTAAAAGTTTAAGTGCTCCAGAGTACCTTTTTTTTGGGGGGGGGGTAAATTATGTACAGTCATAATCTCTTGCTCTGCAAAGCACCTCTACTATTCTAAAAAATTTTGTTATTTTTTACCATGTTCCAAATCTTCATTAAAAAACATTTTCTCACTCCTATCAACTTTACTATCTGTGTTGGTATCGTTGTTGTTTTCTGGTTTTGCCGAGTTTGAAATAAGCCAATAATTTCATCATTGGCCATCTGATATGCCATTGTTGTCTCACCTGGGCTTATCACCCATTTAATGATATCTTCTTCTTGCAAAGCTTCTTGCATTTATTCTTTCTTTTGAATACAGAAGTAATTCTTTTGCGTCTGTATTCAAAAGAAAACTGACCCTAAAACCAGACTGTCATCGCTCTCAATCTGAACAAAAAGAGAAGATGGCCACATTTACTAATGTTTTTCTGGATACCGAATTCCATGATTCTGCAAACAAACAGATGCAGTCTTCGATGGTGAATTATTTTATATATTCACAAAGCGAAATAAAATGGTCATTTGAAAGAATTTCTTTCAAAACTCCAATTTGTAGTGGCATTTAATTATGTGTATTATGCCCTGGTCTATTTGGTTAGATCAATGACGTAGTATTGGGTGGACAAAAAAAAAAAAAAAAAAAAAAAAAAGGGCATGCATTTTAATGCATGACATCATCATGCATTAAAATGGTTGCATCTGGATGTGCAGAGCAGTTGTCTAACAACAGTAAAATCTTGCAGTTTGATGGTAGCCCCACAATGTTACAGTACCTTCTAGTTCTTTAATGAAATGTTCCATGAACCATTCAGTCATAAGTTTGTTTTGCAACCCAGTAATTTTTATAATTCCTATACATCACAGGTAATGATTTTAATCCTTCAAAGCTCTGGGATTGGTGCTGTTATACATACTATTGTTTTCATTTGTAATTTCCAGCTGCAATGCTGCATACTAAAATAGTAACTCTTTCTTTAACGTCTTCACCCTAATGGTGCACTTTCTTCACTTGTCACAAATGTCTTTCTGGGCAAGTTCTGCCAAAAAAGTCCAGTCTCATCCACATCAGAAATCTGTTATGGGCTAAGATTTTCTTTTGCCACCGCACAGAAAATTCATCAATAAATTCCTCTGCAGCATCTTTATCTGTTTAGAACTTTTCTCTACAATATTTCAGATAACATATACCATGTCTTAGCTTAAATGTGCTTAAATCTCAGTGGATAACTGGCTCCTATTACAGCTACAGGAGTTCTGAGAAGAGGGAATTCTTTGGCTCACGAAACAGGGGAATAGTTGCACTCAGGCCTCTGGTGAATAAAGACTTCAATATATCCATAGTGTCATTCCATACCTTTCATTTGAATACCCCTTATATTTATTTTATACATTTCAAGTGTACAAAATTTTACTGAAACTGAAGTTTTTTATTACTTAAGCCTTGTTCACATGACAACTCACTGGCATTGCTACAGCTGAAACAGATAAAAAAGAGATTTTAAAGCAATTTACTTTTTATGACCCATTCAGAAGCCCACTGTCTTCTTACCCTACACCCATACACTATTAAAACACATAAATAAAACTACTACACGGTTTGTACACATATTTGCACATGGAAATTAAGGACTTTTAAGGACCATTAATGAAAAAAAATTAAGGACCAGCAAATATGAGCTAAATAAATTAAATTCAATCAGTTTATATCTGAATTTAAGTTTTGTAATAACGTTCTAAAAATAAAATAGATCTGTAAGTAGGAAGCATTCTTATTAAACATAATTTAATAAACATAACTATAAAACAAATTTGAGAATAAAATTTACTTTATAAAATTTATCAAGTAGCATTAAATATTTTACATGCATAATAGTTGGACATATTTGAAAGAAGATTAGGGACATTTTATTAACAGCTTTATGTTGATTTTTTCTTTTATGTCTCATTTTGTCATGTACTTACTCAGTCTAGAGGCTTAATAAGTAGCAGGTAGATTTTATGTCAAATGACATAGGTTAAAATGAGAAATAAAATCATAATCAGCATGATTCTTAACAGAAGATTAGCTCTTGCTAGTGCTGCTGCTTGCCAAGAGAGAGACCTGTTGATCAGAAAAAATCTGAAAGCCTGATAGAGGCATGTTTAGTAAGTTTTGAAAGTTAGTTGTGCTTCATCTGTCTGAAGCAGTTAATGTTGTACCTTCATATAGAGTTTCTGGAATTGTAACCTGGTCAATATATTTTAAGGTTTCAATAAGCCACTAATGCAGCAGAAGTAATAAGTTGTTTTGTATTATTTTAAGTCTCACTAGATGCAAAGAATAAGTTTAGAATTGCTCCTACATTTTTGTGCTGTATCTTGTGGCCACAGTAATGATTAATGGAAAGCAATAACTTGCTTTAATATGCAGAGATAACTTTTAAGGGTGAGCAGTTAGTTATAAATAATTAAATTAGGTAGCTAAATACCCTTAGTCGTTATTGATTTAAATAATGGCTAACATGGCCACTATAAAAATCACAATTTAATAACATTTCACAGTTTAAAATACATGTAATTTATGACACTGATTCTTAAAAAGTATTAGGATAATTACTCATTAAAAGTTCCAAAACAAAATATTTATGCGTCTTTTTAATTCAAAGTCTTCCCAGACATTTTGGCTAAATAATATCAATTTTCTTCTCTTAATTGTAGTAAAAAATTTAAATATTAGCAACAATAATGCAAAGATGAATAATTACAAATTATTAGAGTTGGCAGGAATTAAGGCAACATCCAAGAGGAGGGCAAAAACATTCTGTCTTACAATCCAAAAATCTCAATTTAAAAACCATCTGATTTGCATTATGGTGAGGAAACGGAAAGGGGAAGTAATAATAAAGGCTAAAATTCCAAACAACTATATAATTTACATAATAATAACTGTACATATCTTTGAAGAATAATTTCCTTTCTATTTATGTACTCAGTTTCTTTCAATATGTTTCCTCTTCACTTTAGAATTTTTGGAATTAAAGATTTCTGCTATTCTAAAAAACCAAATGCATTTAGAATACAGTCAAAAGTCGTTAATTCGGACACCCATAATCCGGAATGATCTATAATCCGGACCTTAAAGCTAAAATCTTTCTGCGCATGCGCCGCGTTGATGCATGCTCATAGGCGTTTTATGCGTGTGCTCAAGACATTTACGACTGCGCATATGTGTCTGAGCAAGCGCAGAATATGTTTTCGCATGCGCGTTTAATGTATAACGGACAGTATAAGCTAAAATTATCTAATTATCTATTTCAGTTAATGTTGATGATTGCGTTGTTCCTTAATCTTCGAATTGGATCCGGCTTATTATTTTTTGCAGACAGTAAGAGCAATTTTATAACAGTAAGCTTGAACTTTCGATTATGTCAAATAGAATTTCCGATGCTGGAGCTCCCAAAGGATCTAGAAAGCGAAAGTATGATTCGATGTCCATCAAACAAAAAAACGAATTGCTACAAAAAATGGATAAAGGTATATCCTTTGTTTATCTAACCGTTCTGAAATCTGTTTATCAATTTCACGCTGCTCTCCGCGAGGGGGAGACGTCGCGGCACGCAATGAACTGGAAGTTGATCTGTCAGCACTATCGTTATCTTCAGGGCAGATGTTTTTATTTTATTCGGCTTATAATTCCTTACTAAATGTAGTATTTAATCTCGATGTACTCCATCTTTGATATGATTTAAATCAAATTCCTCGTCGTTATAAATATCATGAATACAAATCAAATAGTTTTCTGGTTGCAATTTTCTAATTTCGGCTATGCGTAAGGTATGCTTTATGCATGCGCGCGTTGAAAGAAATGTTTAATAAAGTAAACAAATAAATATTAAGCTTCTTTTTTTTTGTAAATTTTGATACCCTTTAGATCATAATTGCTCATTATTTTATAAATTACGGTTTCATATTTTTAATTTTATAATTTCTGCATGCCATTTTACCAGATTTAAACTGATGATCTATAATCCGGAAAAAATCGATAATCCGAAGTCCCGACGAGTCCGGATTAAAGACTTTTGACTGTAATATCTTTTTAGTTATGAAGGTTGTGAGAGGAATAAAGCGCTTGCAGTAGTGCATTGTGGAAATATTTTATCTACCAGAAAAACATGTTCATGACTATGTGAAATTATAAATATTTTTTCACAGAGAAGTAAAATAGCCATTCAGTAAAATTTTAATTCCAGTCAGAGACTGTTTTCTTGTAGGAAGAAAAATAAATTATTGCTCATTTCCCATAAATATGCCTAAATGAGCAGTCAATGAGTAATTTAATTAATTTTGCTTTTTATGGGATGTGTTTGAAAACTGTAATATTTCAGTAATAACATAGATTATGAAATATTTGCTTCTACGGTACAAAGTCTGAGAACCAGACTCGCCATGACTTCGGCAGTTCCAGATTTGGAATTTTTCTGGATATTGGTCACATAATACAAGTTATTAACCTATATTATTATAGAATCTATAAATTACTAGAAACAAGTTAATATTTTGTGAACAATTTATGTAATTTATGAAAAGTGTAGTACAGTCAAAAGTCTTTAATCCGCACTCGTCGGGACTTTGGCGATTCCGGATTATAGATCATCAGTTTAAATCTGGTAAGAAGGCATGCAGAAATTATAAAATTAAAAATATGAAACCGTAATTTATAAAATAATGAGCAATTATGATCAAAGGGTATCAAAATTTACAAAAAAAGAAGCTTAATATTTATTTGTTTACTTTATTAAACATTTCTTTCAACGCGCGCATGCGTAAAGCATACCTTACGCATAGGTGAATTTCATTTTTGCATACAGCCTAGTGATTGCTGTATCTGTGTAATGAACATCTGAAGATTGCTTTCTTCATTGTGATAACAATCCAGAACCTGAACTGATGATACACGGTTACTTTTGATTACAAATCATATTTATCTCTAGTCTGTATATTTAGAATTGTTCCAGTTACCATTACATTCCTGAAGTTATAATGCCCATTGCTGTGTCATACCAATATCATAGCAGTCTATGGCATTTCACCTTTCTTTTGAACAATGTGAAAGCCTATGCCATACTGCAGTGGTCTCAAACCTCGAACAGTACGTGGCACGAATCCATGATCTAAAAAGAGCTAAAGTGGCACTTTTTTTTTTCTTTTTTTTAAATACATGAAAAAAAATTCTTCAAATTTTTTAACAAAATGATAAAAAAGGTTAACAAAAAATATGTGAAATAATTTCAAATTTTGCTTACTAAATACTTTTACAGTCAAAAGTCTTTAATCCGGACTTATCGGGACTACGGCAATTCCAGATTAGAGGTTTTTTCGGATTATAGATCATCAGTTTAAATCTGGTAAGATGGCATGCAGAAATTATAAAATAAAAAATATGAAACCGTAATTTATGAAATAAAGAGCAATTATGAACTAAAGGGTATCAAAATTTACAAAAAACAAAACAAAACAAAAACAAAAAAAAAACCACTTGTTTAGTTTATTAAACATTTCTTTCAACGCGCGCATGCATAAAGCATACATACGCATAGTCGAAATTAGAAAATTGCAACCAGAAAACTATTTGATTTGTATTCGTGATATTTATGATGACGAGGAATTTGATTTAAATCATATCAAAAATGGAGTACATCGAGATTAAATACTACATTTAGTAAGGAATTATAAGCCGAATAAAATAAAAACATCTGCCCTGAAGATAACGATAGTGCTGACAGATCAACTTCCAGTTCATTGCGCGCCGCGACGTCTCCCCCTCGCGGAGAGCAGCGTGAAATTGATAAACAGATTTCAGAACGGTTAGATAAACAAAGGATATACCTTTATCCATTTTTTGTAGCAATTCGTTTTTTTGTTTGATGGACATCGAATCATACTTTTGTTTTCTAGATCCTTTGGGAGCTCCAGCATCGGAAATTCTATTTGACATAATCGAAAGTTCAAGCTTACTTTTATAAAATTGCTCTTACAGTCTGCAAAAAATAATAAGTCGGATCCAATTCGAAGATTAAGGAACAACGCAATCATCAACATTAACTGAAATAGATAATTAGACAATTTTAGCTTATACCGTCCGTTATACATTAAACGCGCACGCGAAAACGTATTCTGCGCTTGCTCAGATGCATATGTGCAGTCGTAAATGTCTTGCGCGCACACGTAAAACGCCTATGAGCATGCGTCAACGCGGCACATGCGCAGAAAGATTTTAGCTTTGAGGTCCGGATTATAAATCATTCCGGATTATGGGTGTCCGAATTAATGACTTTTGACTGTATATTTATTTATAATTACAAATTCACATAGCAGTGCAGTATGAAAATACAATACATGTTCATATATTATGATGTGGTGCAACTGCTTAATCCCCAAATTTTGAACTGAAAAATCTCAAGTAAACTATATCACAGAAAATTGAGTTCCCACAGTGGTTCCTTTGTTAGTTACATATTGATCTAAACAAATACTTCCTAGTTGAAAAATAAAAAAATACAATTACTCTGAAAACATTAAAAAAAAAACTGCTTTAAAACTGTTTAATTTGCAGATTTGAAACAGCAAAATCGTATGATAAAAATAGAAAATGCTGATTTGAGAGATTAGGCAACAAATAGAATATTTTTGTAATTTTTCATACATTAAAACGTCAAAAGAATAGCATACCAAACTTCATAGGTAATCATTCTGATACTTTCTGCTTGTCTGCTCCTCCACAAGAAAGCTGCGAATTCGTTGTTGACTTTGGAAAGCAATCACAAATTCCAGCAAACTGATTTTTACTACGGCTACAACATTTTTCAAGAAGATAATGCACAAAAGGCAAATGCCATTTTCAAAACGGTGCTTAAAAATATTACTACAAATT
Organism: Stegodyphus dumicola; assembly: GCF_044657685.1. NCBI lineage: Eukaryota > Metazoa > Arthropoda > Arachnida > Araneae > Eresidae > Stegodyphus > Stegodyphus dumicola. The sequence continues at coordinate 110,108,048 of NC_140770.1, read as the reverse complement.
TCATACAAAAGCAGTCAATCAAATAAAATTTTAAATGTAAGAAAATTTTTGTAATAAAACACTCACCGAGAAATCTTTCTTTTTTGCACTTATTGCTCCCCATGAACACAATGATCTCTTTTCACTTAAAAAAGATCAGAGAATAGTACAAACTCTGTATCATACAGTTTTCGTACTGTGAACTCACCATGACAAATGTGCTACTTGCATAACTTTCCCTTTTTTTCACCGTTGTTCTTCTCATGTATACAACAACTTATTTTCATTAAAAAAAAAATCAGAAAACTGCACAAACTCAACATCATACAACTTCGGCATTTTGCATTGGACAAACAAGATGTGCTTCACACATACCAGAGTTGCCACATAAATACTTTTTGGCAATATTGTAGGTTGCCCCAAAACTATTTTGACAATATACTCTTTTGCCTCATGAGTACTTTCCTGCAACTTCTCGGTAGGGGTTGAGATAACCAGAAAGTACCATTATTTTCATTTTTACAGTAAATTCATACTACAGTACAAAGTCTGTAATCCAGACGTCCATTATCCGAAATGATCTATAATCTGGACATCAAAGCCGCAAACTTTACGCATGCGCGTAGAGAATGCATATACATTACGCATGCACGTAATGTATGCTTTACACATGCGCACGTTGAAAGAAATGTTTAATAAATTAAACAAATAAGTATTAAGCCTTTTTTTTTTTTTTTTTTTTGTAAAATTTGATACTTTTTAGATCATAACTGCTCTTTATTTCATAAATTACGGTTTCATATTTTTAATTGTATAATTTCTGCATGCCATCTTACCAGATTTAAATTGATGATCTATAATCCGGAAAAACCCCTAATCCGGAATCGCCGAAGTACCGACGAGTCTGGATTATGGCCTTTGTACTGTATTTCTTTTTTTAATATCTGATTTAAAACAAAAAATGCAGCAAGAAAGAATTTAGAACAATAAAATGAAATGAGCACTCAATATGAATTTTATCCTTAAAAATTGACTATAATACTAGTTACAGTAATAAATAAAAAAAGACAGAGACATGTATTTCCTTCAGGACAATGTTTATAAAATTTCAATTTTTGATCCTTTAGAGGAACTTAAATTGGTAAAAAAACACATAATCACCTGTAACTGAAATACATGGCTAGAATCATCTAAAAAATAGACTGTAACATTCATGATTTTTCGGCTTTTCTGAACAGGTACGGCTTTGCCATCTTGTCTCTTGGAATGTTCAGATGATGTGTGATGAGGTGATGACATTTTTTATAGAAATATAAAACTGAAACAGAAAAAAATTCAAAACTGATTAATGACTGCTAAAATATCATGTGCATTATTTAAGCACAATGATATAACGTTTAAAATTTTTGAAGTTCATTTTTCAAAACTTAAATTTCTCAAAGGATATGCAACTTTAATGATTGTAGTCATTTAATAGCTATATTCTTTTAATGACTAAGATAATAATAATTTAACAACTATATTATTTTAATGGCTAAAATTATAATACTTTAAAAGCTATATTCTTTTAATGACAATTTAAACTGTTCTTTATTATCTCTAAACAAAATAAGATGAAGACTCATTTAATGAAAAAAATTGTACTTAAGTATTATCCCATCAACTGTGAAACAGTAACCAAGCAGTAAGAGTTGGCACCAATTATGGAAAAGCCTGAAGCAACACAGTCATAATATCTGCTCTTTCATTTGATGTAACCCCTATTGATTCTCAATAAACCATCTTTTGGTTTGATAAGTAAGGCTATAAATTAACTGTTACTGCTGTGCTTTTTTTTTCCATTTAAATAATAATAATAATAATAATAATAATAATTTGGGACCTGCTTTCGACGGAAAAGAAAGCATTGGATTATTTTCAAAGGAATCACACCATTAAAAAAAAAAAAAAAGACAAGATATGCTCAGCTGAATGTAGCCGATAAAATAGTAATAGACTGGAAAAATTACCTGAGGGAATTTTGTACTCATAGCGTTCTAAACAGGGCTTTCACTAAAACTGGAGAGCTTTAAAAAATACATTACTGATCTGTCATCAGGGGACTGGATTCAGAAATGTATGTATGTACACATATATGTGTGTGTATACAGACTCACATACATGTATGTACTTATACATATGCATACATGAACACAGACATCTATACACATATGTGTACATACATACATTTCTGAATCTGGTCCCGATAACAGAAGAGTACCCAAAATACTCCTCCATTAATTTATTTTCCTCTGTCCCACAATAATAGTAGCAAAGGAAAAAATATACATAGAATAGAATACTTATTATCAAAAAACTAGGTTAGATTAAACAATAAAATAAAAATATTACTCTTAATTTTTATTCTGGGTGTTCAGATAGTTTCTAGACTTTTTAATAATTTAGAATGGGTTGATATTCAATCGAAAGAAAACAACTGATTTTAATTAGTAGATGAAAAAAGAAATATAGCTATACTTTTTAGGTTAACCTAAAAACTGAACAATGTGTTAAAACAAATGATAGATGTCATGAAATAATGATTTTGATTGAAGCTTCACATTTTTGAGCAACAGCATAATTTACAGTGATTCACCAATAATTCCCGTTTTAATATTCTCTACTATTATTATAGAACAGAGAGAGCTGTAGAAACTGACAAAAGGATTTTTACAAATTGCGAAAAATGAAGCATATCAAATACTGATTGTCATTAAATAAAAAAGCGTCAGTTCATTCAAAATTCCGCAGGAACAGTTGGTGTAACCCTAGTGGGATCTCTGCCAAATTTCATGGTTGATGGAATAATATGTAAGTACCAAAATTACTTACTAAATGAAAGTGATCAAATAATTTGGAACCAAACTGATAACATGTATTTTAAATATGCACTAATATGAATAAAAACTAGTGTAAACACAAAAAATATTAGCAGATACATAATCCACAAAGATAAACAGTTATATGCCTATATCCACAGTTTCATTTAGCTAAAATTCCAAGAGACACAGAGAGAAAAATTTTTCTCTCTGTGTATCAATTCTTAATATACTATATTCACTTCAATTTGTAATACAGTCGAAATACTGGAGTTCAGATTACCCATGCATAGTTTATGGCCAATATAACTAAATACGCTTTGACTGTCACTGTCGAAATTAAAATACTCAGGGTGGAATCCTATGAATATTCTCCTACAGGAAATCCCAGAAACTCTGACTTTAACACATCTATATGGTCATAAGCTTGCTGGTAGACAATTCAATCGTTAGTTGTCAAAGAGGATTTAATTATTATCATATCTCTATTGCTTTTTAAAGTTTCCCTTAAAAAAAGGGGGGGCCCTTAAAATGTAAGACTAGTGCTTTTACAAATCATGGAAGCTAAAGTGTGCTACAAAGATATATAATTTTTAATTCCACCTTACTCTGGAATAGTGTTATGTTAAATAGTGTAACAACTGTATTTCTTTCACTAGTAGCCAAGCAGTAGGAACACTGAACACTAGTAGTTCTATCCACATTCAAATTCCATTAGCAGTTCGAAGCATAGCAACTTTTATGCTTTTCTCCATGTACATCTCAAAGTATGCCAATCTCCTTTAAAATACCCTCTAAGAAACCCAGCTTCCTTTTGGGAAATGCCCCTTGTATGCATTCTCAAAAATCCAAGTACTAAAATTCTTCATTTTCTCAATAGATTTTTTTTTTTTTTGAGTTAATATATTAAAATCCCTTATTGACATATAACAGACAATGTATGCTAGCAAGGAATATATTTTAAGTTTAATTTGGTAGTATAGCATAAAACGTAATATTATGCAATAGCAGCTACGTGGTCAGCCTTCATCTGGCTTAAATATACCGGAAAAATGCCCGAAGAAAACACTAATTGTTAAATTTTAAAATTCCACAGAATTTTACTCTGTGAAACAACTTCATATATTAAAAAAAACTTTATTACATATAACAAAATTACAATGAAATAAGCGATATCCCTTAATACAGATATTAATTATCCTAATAAATAAATTAAACAACTATCACCCTCATTTTTCCAAGTAGCAACAGTGCTGATTTTCAACAGTCAGCAGTCCAGTATACAATTGAATGAAACACTGGTGCCAAAACCTCATTTCTAAAAAAATGAAACTATTCAAAATGATGCGATAAAATCAAAAAGATAAAATTAAAAAAAAAACTGATTCGAATTTTGAAAAAAATCGCTTCGAGATGCACTGGCTCTTGTCTAGATGCACCTATATACTAAATTTCATAGCCCTGAGTACATTAACTTACGAATGAAAGACACACAGACTCTTTCTTCTATTATATGTAGAGATAAAGTATTTCATTTCCTGTATTTAATGTAGGTAGTGTCTTAATTGCATAACTTATCAATTAAATTTAACTTTAATTATGTAGCCTACATGAAGATCATGTTTCATGCAGCATTCACATTTAAATGTCACTAGGAAGCACAAGAGAGACTTTTTTCTTTCAACAGAATTATTTTAAACTTCTGTTGTCTAAGCTCACATTCTGCTCTTGTATTTTATTGGTATGCCTCTTATACTTAGCATTTTTATTTATATCTTCCAAAGACATTTTATGCGTTGGAAATAAAAAACAAAAATACAGCATTTACTATTATCCACAGTAAGTTTTTCAAACCTACTGATTGTGTAAGCTAGGATGTTACTATAATAATAATAAAAAATATCTATTCATAACATTTAAATTGCATGCTGTAGCAAAAATATTTAAGTAAAACTTTCAAATTACCATCACTATAAATAAGGTTATTTAAAACAATACATGTATTCAATTATTCCTAAAATATAAACTATATATGAAGTCAAAATACACAGATTCCAGATACTTAAAGTATAACTGATATCAAAACATATTAAATATCCTAAATCTAATATACTTAACGTCATGTAATATAAGGGGTTCATGATTTAAAGCTACAATCTTTATCACTTATACATTTATTCACTAGCTTTAAGCATAGTCTTGTGAGAATATTTATAAAAAGTTCACAACCAATTTCTTACGGATTGTGGAATTAATACAGGGTCATTCATAAAGAAGTATACAGTTTCAATGCACTGTAAATCAAAAACAATGTAAGATATTATATGTTACCTGTAACAGAATTGTATGAGATTAGGTACTATTCCGTTTTCAGGACCGTAAAAAAACCGCCAAACTATAGTTGATGCCAGTCCTGCCAAAAATAATTGCGGCAACCTTAACACAAGAAAGGAAGTATAATAGTAAATAACTATTTAAAGATTATTGTTTTAATTTATGTGAAAGGTTAATTTCATATAACACTTTTTTAGGTACTATTCCGTTTTGAGGAGTGTAAAAAATTGCAGCGAAAATGTATGCGCAAAAGCGCCAAATCTAACAAATGCGCCCATTTAACTGCGCACCAAATCTACCATACGCGATGATTTCAGATTGCATAAGTTTATATCGTTCTACATTTCTTAAGACACCTGTCACGTATCTGGCTACAGTGAGCCAATCAGCTGCCTGCCAGAGCCCAGCAAGTGAGAGAGACGTCAGTTGCATGTTAGCCTCAGAGGAGGAAGGTGGTAGATTTTGCTAGATTGTACGAGCGAGGTACTGATGCGAGTTTGCTATTATTCTTTGAACGTTAATTTTTAATAAATGTTTGTTTCGTTTTTTAATGGTGCCTTATTCATCCGTGAAGCCATTACAGCACGCTCTCTTTCGAGAACCAGAGCAAACGAAGGTGACTGGATTTTGAGAAAAGGTGAGAAATTTTTATTGTAATTTTAAGGAAAATTTCTTCTAAATATGTTTAAGGGAGTAGTTAAAAGTGATTTGATTTCGGTGTTGAAGAAACTGGGTGAAGAAGCCGATTCTAGTTTAAAAGTCGTAGAATTAAAAGATAAGCTTTTAAATTCTAAAGAATATTTGAAAGATAAAGAATTTGTTATTGGATTCCTTAATACTATGGTTGAAGAAAGGAAAAAGTCAGAAGAAATTGTGAAACTGTGTTTGATGCAAATCGAAAGTAACAACGAATCTAGTAACAACATAGAAAATACACTTTCATTAGACAAGCTTTTGAAAGCTGTGCAGGCATTATCAATTTCTGTACCTAAAAAGGGTGAAGCATGGAACTTATTTTTTGATTGAATAGAAAGGGCTTTTAAGCATAAGAATGTACCAAATGAGTTTAAGTCTGAAATTTTACTTAAACTGATAGGTGATAAATCTTCTAATATTCTAGTACATATTAAAGATGATGATTTGAATCCTTAAGGAATATGAACCATCGCCAATTATATGTTTCGAAAATTTTCGCCAAGCTCAAAGGTTGATGGGGGAAATCGATTTGCTGTTCACCTCTTGTTTAAGATCATGTTGGATCCATTATTGTAAAAGTAGAAACAACAATGATTTTGAGTCTATTAATTAACTTAATAACTTCTGACAAACTTTTACAAAGATTGGATAGTGATTTAGCGTGCCATGTTGCAGTTCGACAAGGTGAAATTTGGCTACGTCCAGAAGAACTAGTGAAGGAATGTGACACTTATTTCATAACAAAAGGTAAATCTTTTGATGACATAAGAGGTGAAAAAAGCATTAATTTTCTCAATTCATGCAACAAAAACTCTAAATATATTCCACCAGCGCTAAGAAAAGATTCAGTGGTAAATGAACAGAAACATTCGCTTAAACCACGAGAATGTTACGTGTGTAGTAGCAGTTTACATTTGGCTAAGGATTGCCTGAACAGGCGAAATAAATTTGAGAGGTCCAATAAACAGAACAATAATTTTCCGGTCAAACCAAAAGTTAACACTTCAAGTAAACCGAAGGACAATGCGGTTGTTACAAATGTAAATTCTAAACATTTACAAAAACGTGAGTGTTCCGACGGAAAACTTAATTTTTATTCCTTGGAAAAGATTACTATTTACATTGCAGGGAAGCAAGCAGAAGATATAAAAGATTCAGGTATGGAAATACCAATTTTGAACACTACCTTAATTCCAGATTTAAAAATACAAAGTAAAGGTAAAATCATTTTAAGTTCTACATTTGGCGACGTCATAGAGGCAACATTAGCAACTATTCCCATTTATTACAAAAAAAAAAAAAAAAAAAAAAAAGTTGTCTATATTCGCGCGTAGAAGCTTTTTTCGCTTTGACAGATAAGCTCAATGTTCAATGTTTAATTTCACCAGATGTATGGGATCGCATATTTGAAGACGAGAATGAATCAACAGTCTTCCCTGAGACGAAACCGGAAACTCATAAACAAAAACAACCTAAGGTTGGCGCTGTTGAACTGTCAAATGTAAATCTTTCTTATAACTCAGTTGCGAATCAGAATGATGAAAAACTAAACAGTTGTTCGGAATCGAATAAATTTAAGATCAATCAGAGAAACTGTCAAACATTAATAAATTCTTTTAAGGATGCAGAATTAGGGAAGAATAATTTCTTTTTACAGGACGAGTTATTATTTCATAAAGAAAAAATTTGTGGGGAAAACATACAACAGTTAGTTTTGCTCAAGAATTATCGAAATAAATTCCTTCAATTAGCTCATGATTCCATATTTGGAAATCATTTAGGTATGAGGAAAACTAAAGAAAGAATTAAGCTTTCATTTTATTGGCCGAACATATCCAAAGATGTAGAAAATTATTGTAGAACATGCAAAAGATGTCAATTAAAAAGTCTGGAAAGACAATCGGATAAAATTCCGATTACTCCTATTGTTTGCTCGCCATATCCCTTTCATACAGTAAATATAGATATTATTGGTGAAATTTCACCGACTTCAGGAAGGAAACATAAATATTTTTTTTGTGTTTGATAGATAATCATTCAAAATGGCCAGAAGTCATACATTTAAAAAGTCTTTCCGCTAAAGCTACTTGTGATGCTCTTTTAGATATTTTTACGAGAGCCGGTATTCCAGAAATAATTTGTAGCGATCAAGGCATTAATTTTACCTCACAATTAATTCAAGAATTCGAAAAAAGGTTAGGAACTCATCCTCATTTTTTGACGCCTGGTTACCCAGCGTCAAACTGCTCAGTGGAAAAATGGAATCGGGTATTTAAACAAATGTTACATCATGTAATTCACACAGATTCTATTAACTGGGGACAAGCACATACCTTATTTACTTTTTGCGAATCGTGAAGTTCCAAATTGCATTACAGGTGTATCTCCATTTATGCTTATGTGAAGCTAGAGGTCCCTTAGCTGTGTTAAAATCATCATGGTCTGGTGAAATACCATTACCTCTCAATCTGAGTAATTCAGCAGTTGATTATCTACAAGAATTAAAGATAAATTTAGAGAAAGCATCTGAGCTGGCTTCCTTATCTGCCGCGGAAAAACAAGAAGCTTACGCATATTATTTTAACCGTCGCAAAAGTATGAAAGAATTTCCAACTCCAAATAAAGTGGATAGCGCAGCAACTAGAAGGGACATCGAGGTCGATATTAGTCATTTAGAGGGTAGCAAACAAAATTAATTACATAAGCTTTTACTCAAGCATATTGCGTTATTTTCTGGTGAGATCCATATAGCCAGCTTTGGTGAACATAGAATATGGTTGTTACCTGGAGCTGAAAGGAAAAAACCATATATCTATAAGATCCCAGAATCTTTGAAACCTGGAGGATCGAGGAATTAGAGAGCTTGAGTCTTATTGAGCCAAGTGAAGCTGAAATAGCATACCCAGTCGTATGTGTTGCCAAGAAAGACGGAAGTATGCGTTTATGTATTGATTTTAGACTGTTGAATCAAGTAACCAAGCCTATTGATTTTCCAATAGAGAATGTGACTGATTTAATCACTAAAATTGGACATGCGAATACTATCACCAGTTTAGATGTTTTGAAAGGATATTGGGAAATACCTTTAGAAGAAGAAAGTCGTGATTTAACATCATTCAAGACACATCTTTCCCAATACCGTTGGAAGGTGATGCCTTTTGGATTAAAAAATGCAGCTTCTACTTTTCAGCGAGTGATGAATGATGCCTTAAGAAAGCATAGTGATTTTTGCAAAGCATATATTGATGATATTGTTATCTTTTCACCAGATTGGAATTCGCATCTCAAACATTTAGATGCTGTGCTAACTACATTAAGTGATCTCAGATTTACGGTGAATGTAAAGAAATGTGTTTTTGCACGTTCGGAGATAAAGTATTTAGGACATATAATAGGAGCTGGAAGACATCAACCTTATCCTGAAAAATTACAAGCCATCGAAATTATAAAAAGTCCTAAAACGAAGACTGCTCTAAAGAGTGCATTAGGTTTATTCAACTATTATTGTGATTATATAAAGAATTTTGCAGAAATAGCTCGCCCATTTATGGAGCTTACGAAAAAGAAAATTCTTGAGATAATTCCATGGACTGATGTTGAGGAATCAGCATTTCAAGATCTGAAAAGTCGACTGTATGAAGCACCAAAATTGTACACTCCAGAACCAGAAAAACCTTACACCATACAGTGTGATGCTAGTTCATATGGTGTTGGTGCTTGCTTGTCATAACGAGACAGCAAAGGCAGTTTGCATCCTATCAGCTTTGCCAGTCTAAAACTTTCGAAAACTCAGCAGAACTAGTCAACTATTGAACGCGAGGCTTATGCCGTTGTGTGGTCATTGAAAAAGTTCGAGTGTTGGGTGTTTGGTTCGGATATCGAGCTTATCACAGACCATAATCCATTATTATATTTGCATAAGTCGGCACCGCATTCTGCCAAATTACAGATATGGGCTATGGCACTTCAACATTATAATATTCATATTTCTCATTGTCCTGGTGCACTATTAAAAAATGCAGATAGTCTTTCAAGACTAGTTGGTGAATGAAATAGGTGTGAACTAAGTATGAACTAATATGTTTAAAACTTTGCATTAGTTATTTTTCTTTTGTTCCGGAATTGAACAAGAGCTACTTTCCATCTGTTTTCAAAAAAAAAAAAAAAAAAAAAAAAAAAAAAAAAAAAAAAAATAGTGGTTTTCATTTAATGTTGCATTATAATATTGTGTTTTGAAATAGTATTGCATATATGTTTTATTACAGAACTCCAGTATTGTATCAAGGCGTCTGTTCATCTGTTGTGAGATGAATGTTTATTACACTTATTTCAAAGCATTTTATTACATCATGTATACATGTTCATATATTTTGAATTAATTTCATTAAGAAAATATATATATATTGAGATACTAGGCAAATAATGGTATTACATTTGTAAAAGTGTTTATTTATGTCATTTAAGTGCTTAATTGTTTATTTCAATCTGACAGGATTTAAATATTAATAAGTGTATTAATTATTAAGCATAGGTTTATGGAGTATACAATTTAAGTTTGTAAACTCATTTGCTGGATCAGTTTTCAGATTCTGCTTCGCTTTGGCATAGCACAATCTTTCCAGGGGGGTGTCACGTATCTGGCTACGGTGAGCCAATCAGCTGCCTGCCAGAGCCCAGCAAGTGAGAGACACGACAATTGCATGTTAGCCTCAGAGGAGGAAGGTGGAAGATTTTGCTAGGTTGTAAGAGCGAGGTACTGCTCTGTGTTTGCTATTATTCTTTGAACATTAATTTTCAATAAACGTTTGTTTCGTTTTTTTAATGGAGCCTTACTCATTCGTGAAGCCATCACAACACCATTGAAATACTACTTTAATTTTTAAATTCTTTTTTCATTTTAAATCTTTTTTTTAATATCCTATGGATTTAACAATTTGGGAATTGCCCATGATGAAAAGTTGGCAATAGAATTTTGGGTAAAGTGCAGAATCACCCACTGTTTGACGCTTTTTTAAGAATTGCACATACTCGGTATCCATGTGCACATCGACCTATTTTCACTTTAAAAAAAAAATTACAGAATTGCGTAAAAATGCCACTGCACACACCCTTGGCTTTATCTATGTACACATCGACCTATTTTCACTTAAAAAGTAAAAGAAAATTGACAAAAATCCAATTGTTTTTACCCTTGTAAAAAGCGGCAAACAAATAAGTGAGTGATTCTGCACTTTACTGAGAATATTTTCAAAGAAAAGGCATCATTTATTATAGAAAATTACGCTTGAGCAACCAACGAGATGAAATTATGCTCTAGCGATAAGTTGGTAACGAAATAGCAATGCAGGCATCCATTCAGTTATGTTTAGCAATTTTTATATAAATCATAATAATGATCTGAAATAGTTATTTACTCTTATGCTTGCATTCAGTCATGTTTAGCCTTTTTCATATAAATTATAATAATTAAAAAGTATTATATGAAATTAACCTTTAATCTAAATTAAAACATCAACCTTAGATAGTTATTGACTATTATACTTCCTTTCTTGCCTCAATTATTTTTGGCAGCATTGGCATCAACAATAGTTTGGCGATTTTTTACGGCCCTCGAAACCGAATAGTACCCTTTTCATTATTATAATTTATATTAAAAAGGCTAAACATAACTGAATGGAAACATAAGAGTAAATAACAATTTCAGATCATTATTCTAATTTATATAAAAAAGAGGCTAAACCTAACTGAATGGATTCCTGCATTGCTATTTCGCTCCCGAGTTATCGCTAAAGCTTAATTTCATCTCGTTGGTTTTTCAAACATAATTTTCTACAATGAATGATGCCTTTTCTTTGAAAAAATTCTCGGTAAAGTGCAGAATCGCCCACTTATTTGTTTGCACAACTGTAAAAACAATTGGATTTTTATCAATTTTCTTTTACTTTTTAAGTGAAAATAGGTCGATGTGTACATAGATAAAGTCAAGGGTGTCCGCAGTGCCATTTTTTGTGCAATTCTAGGATTTTTTTTTTAAGTGAAAATAGGTCGATGTGTGCATGGCTACCGAGTATGTGCAGTTCTTAAAAATGCGTCAAGCAGTGGTTGGTTCTTCACTTAAACACAAAATTCTATTGCAGACTTTTTGTCGTGGGCAATTCCCAAATTGTTAAATCCATAGGATATCAAAAAAGGATTTAAAAATTAAACTAGTATTTCAATGGCGTGAAATATAGAACTATCTAAACGTACGGAATTTGAAATCAGCGCGTACGCTAGGTTTGGCGCTTTTGCCCATACATTTTCGGTGCAATTTTTTTATGGTCCTCAAAATGGAATAGTACTGATTATTTAAAGTTTTGTTAGAGACAGTCACAGATGTTCTATGTGTGAACCCTTAGTCACACAACACAGTGCAAACTCCGTCAGCGATTTCTTGGGATACAGTGGTACAGTTAGCAGTCCGGAACGTTTACTTTTGCACAAACAGCACGTACTTTTAAAATTTTCATTCTGTTGACATAGATTTTCTAGTTGAAGGTTCTTTACCGAATTGTGATCGAAAATGCAATTGTAGAGCAGTTGCGGATTCAGTTTTCCTAAATTCAAAAACAGAAAAACGCCTCCACTGCAGATGTCACCATTTCGACTGACTAGTCCCATGACATGCACATTATTGCCTATTTCACTTCCATCAGGGGCTAGGCACAAACTTTAAGGGTTACGTCTACCTTGTGGTTCACTGAGGTGGTGCGTGTCTTTGACTGTCAGTGTTTTACAGCATCTGGAAATTGTATACTTCTTTACGAATCATCCTGTAGAATGGTAGTCATCAGCTGTATGAATATATAGCTGATGACTACCATTCTACAGGGCAATTCTACAAGGCATCAGCTATATAATTGCCTTTCATATAGCCTTGCTGAATGTATACTTGTGGAATTTGATTTTGCATATATGTATTATCTCCATTTAATTTGTCAAGTGCAAAAATTTCAATTATACACAATACACTGATATGTGCCCGCCACATTCCGATAGTCTTCTTTAAATTGCTGACATTAAAAAATCACACATTACTTAGAATAGCAAAACCTGAGTAAGTTTTCCATATTCTCAATAATCCTCCAGGAGTCGGTACTGAAGCCCTCACAACATTGCATCAAAATGTTGCGGCAGTAATCCTTTCATTGAAATATCATTTCTTTAATCCAACATAATGCATCAAGGTATCATAAAAACATTCAAAGTTTGTTATATTAGGCATGTGTACATCTTTACAAATAAAGCACTAGACAAAGGAAAATACAACACATTAATGGCATTTTAGAAGCAATTCAACATAAGACATTGCATAGATATGATTAAACTCACTTGCGAATAAGTGAATTCATCAACAATGAATGCTTGCTGCATGTTTAAGGAACAATTTCAAAGGATTTCCATCGATTAAAAATGAAGCCAAGAAAAAAATCATACAAATCTCAAAAACAATGAGGGAGGGAAGAATTTTCTGTTATAGGAGAAATCAAAGAATTAATTAAGAATGATGATCATGAAATGACAAACGAAGAATTGAATGATCCTATAACACCAGCTGATGGTAAAAGCAGTTTAGTGAAGAAGATTAGTGCCTCTAATGTCAGAGAAGTTAAATAAATTGTTAGAAAACACACAGGAACTGTTTGATTTTGTAATGGTGAAGATACAGTATTTTACAGTATGAGAAGTCAATAAAAACACTGAATCTAGTTTCCTAAAAAAAAATTTATAATGGAAAACATCACAATGTTTTTAATATATGGATGAATGAGAAAAAGATTTAGTGAGAAATGTTTTCACTTTGTTTCACCCTTATTCTAGATCAGGGGTCTCCAAACTACGGCCCGAGGGCCACATCCGGCCCGCGGACAGATTTTATCCGGCTCGCGGAGAGCTAGTTGAAGCCTCCTTTTAGAGAACATATTTTTTATAGCAAATTAAATTTAGTTTACTGAAGTATTCTAATTTTATGTTGAATAATTATTAATATGACATCTACATTGATATGGTCGTGGGCTAACTACTCATAACATTGTTGTAGGCTTATTGTTATTGTTTTTGTGATAAGTTGGATAAAGAAACACAGAACTGTAATGAGTAAAGACATGTATAATATGCAGAAAATTTAACTTCAGTATATAATAACCAACAAATTATTGAAATGAATCCAACTAACATTCTATACATTTTAATAAAAACATAACTTATAACAAGCATAATGACATATGAAATACTAATAAGATTTATGTAATTGAGATTTTCCACTGACAATAGTTTGTAGTTGTGGACTAATTTTACTTGTACCAATTATTAAAAGAGATTTAAGATGCTCATCAGTTAATTTAGATCTGTAAACATTTTTTGCGTACTTCATTTTGGAGATGGTCTTCTCACACAAATAAGTAGTACCAAAAACAGAAAACAGCCCACGAGCAAATTTATGCAAATTATCAAATTGTGTCAGTGGAAGACTCTTATAAAATTCCAACAAAGATGAGTTTTGATATTTGTTCTTAATTATATCACTGCACTGTAGATCAATTATTTCCATTTGAAGTTCCGGGGCTAGGGTTTCAATGTCAGTATCAAAAGGATTCTGAAAAATCTTAATTTGATTCGAAATGGCATCAAAGTCCGAGAAACGAGTATCAAAATTTATTTTCAAAGCACTCAAAGTTTCGATTGCAAAATCGATAGGAAACTCAGTCTCAGTGGTGTGGCTGAATATTTCACATGTTTTAAAATGTGAAAAACATTTACTTCGTAGTTGTGATTGAAACAGTATCAATTTCTTCCGGAATGATTTGATATTAGTGTATAAATCAGGAAGATGCTGGTTTTCTCCTTGCAATCTCAAATTCAGTTCGTTCACATGTTTTGTCAAATCAACATAGAATTCTAACTTCCACAGCCATGCGTTGTTTTGTAATTCAGTAAGAGGGTGATGCTTTTCATTCAAAAAAATTTCGATCACTGCTCGAAGTTCAAAAAAGCGCTGAAGGACTTTCCCACAACTAAGCCAACGTACGGCAGTATGATAAGGTAAGTCATTTTCTCCAATCTCTTCAATAAATTGTCGGTGATTCAACCCAAAAGATCTGATAAAATTAACAGTTGATATGACTGGTTTCAGAACTTCAGACATATCCAAACATTTTCCGCACAAAGACTGTTGATGAATGATACAGTGTAAGACTAATGGTTTTGAACCACCGTCATTTTCTACAGCCTTTGACACAAGAGCGACCACTCCTTTATCTTTCCTACTCATGTTTTTGTCTCCATCAGTTGTAATACATTTCAAGTTTTTCCATCGAAGGTTCTTTTGATTAATGGCCATTTCAACTCCTTTAAAAATATCTGTACCAGTAGTTGTGCCATGAATACTATACATATCAAGAAGTTCTTCATGCACTTCATAGCTTTTATCTACTCCTCGAATATAAATCAACACCTGAGCAGTACCTGACACATCCGTTGACTCATACCAGGCCAAAGAAAACCACTCAACATGTCCCTTTTTGTCGAACAGTTGAGAGGATATATTTTCAGCGATGTTTTCTACCCTTCAAGCCACAGTGTTTGCTGACATACTGACAGTTTTTAATAAATTTACCTTTTCAGGGCATATTTCTTCGGCTACTGCAATTATGCATTCTTTGATCATTTCTCCATCGGTGAATGGTTTTCCACGTTTTGCAATTTCAAGAACCACACGAAAGCTGGCACGAGTTGCAGCCTCTTGTTCAGTTTTGAGTTTTGTAAATGAAGATTGCAATGCAGTTTTGAAATGAATCCGGAATGAATCCGAGTTTTGAAATGAAATCCAATGCAGTTTTGAAATGAAGATTCAAGAACCACACGAAAGCTGGCACGAGTTGCAGCCTCTTGTTCAGTTTTGAGTTTTGTAAATGAAGATTGCTGCGATTTCAATCCGCGCTTCATAGCTTCGAATTTTTCTGTCCGCAAACTTCCTGTATATTTTGAGTAATTTTGAAAATGTTTTGTTTCATAATGACGTTTAATGTTATATTCTTTGAGAACGGCTATGCTTTCATTGCAAATCAAACATAGCGCCTTGTTACTGGACTCAATTACGAAATACTGAATGTTCCACTGATCTTTGAATTTTCTGCATTCACTATCAATTTTTCGCTTCTTTTCTATACTACTAAATCACACACAAAAGCAACAATTCAAATCAAAATATTGTTACAAAGATGTCTTAAACTTAAACACGCACAAACACGTTTTAAGGAGGTACGCACTATTTTATTTCACAACAGTGTCATAGGAACTGACTTCTGTACGTGCTATTAGGGCCATCTGTTAGCGATAGAAGGTACTACCTATTTCCGCTTGTGTCCACCAGATGTCGTGTCACGTTACTCCTCATGGCTCGTACTCTACGACTAATCTAGAAATTACAGATAATGACAGGAAAATTAATAATATGCAGTGTTGCCGTTTTGCGGACTTTAGTCCGATTTGCAGCCTTTTTTAAACGTTGCGTACCTTTTCGGACTTTTTTTTTCATCAGTGGACTATTTCACTTTTTACCACCGGCAACAATGATAATATGGTTTTGGCCCTCGGAACTTACTGGAGTAATCAGTATGGCCCTAAGGCTGGAAAGTTTGGAGACCCCTGTTCTAGATGAACACTTTTACACAAGTGAAGGTTTATTTTGGCTTGGTTTATTTGATTATGGCGGAGCACTCGAAGGCTATCTGCCTATTAATATTTTCATGAATGTTTATAACTTTTAAACTATAATCTGATAATCACACAACAATGAATTAAACTAAAAATATTTTAATTTTTAATTACTGCAAATAATGTTACAAGCTGGCAGTGTGCTACTACTGAAGCCACTCAGTGTTTTCTAGAACACAAATTCTGCAAGATTCTATGAATAAGATCTCCATTTTGAAAAAAAAAAAAAAAAAGTATTGATTAATAATTTTCCAACAACCAGGGTTGGAATGTTCATCATTTAATGTTTTAACACCAGAAAAATTTTTCTGCACTGATATTTTTAGTTACATGCAAATGCAAACATTTTGCTCTTTGATTTGTGAATGGGCCGTGAATATGAGTTTTGACTTTAATATCAAATAGCTCAATTTTTATCATATGGAAATGAAACATTTTTTATTTAATTTTTATGACAGGTATAAAATTTTCCTAAATATAAGTATATGGGCCAGAAGAATATGTAAAATGTTAGATTTTTGTAATTTTTAGAAAAACTGATGTCATTAAAATTTAAAACGGCAAAACAAGAATTTTTGAATTATTTTAAAAATTTCAGAGACTGAAAGTATATGACTAAGGTTAACAGTTGTGAAAATGAATGCTGGGTAAGGACTTTTGTGGGCATAATGTATATACTGCGCAATTTTAAATTTAATCACCACTTTTTATTCAGGTTTTTAAGATATAAAATTAGGGTGTGGCTTAAGTTTAAAGTGAATATTTTAACATCTTATATCGGCTGACATTCTGTTCTCCAATGTATTTTTTATTTTTTTTAAACACTGCATTGCTAATGATTTGCATGGCAGTGAAGATGAAATGCTCTGATATGAGTTTACAGTTTTAAGATCTGAAAGTGAGGGATGTCAAAACTGAAGGATTCTAAATAAATTAGGTAGCTTATTGTACTTGTATTAGTACCTAATAAAATACATAAATTTTTTAAATCCTACTGGATTTAAATCTGAGGCAAGCTATTTTTTAATTTCTTTATTTTTGATTTTCCACATTTAAAATACTACTATAGCTTAAATTCAAAATAATGTGGTATTAGCAGTAAAAGAATAACCATTTAAAAATATTTAAAAAAACTGTAATAAATGTGCATAAATTGGAAAAATAAATATTCAAATTTTTTCTCTAAGTACAGATTAAAAATAGCTGGAATAATATTTCCTCATAATATTTCAAAGCTGTAAAGTATTAAAATAAAAAGAACTAATGCATTAAAATTAACTGATTTTGTATAATAATGTTTGTGTATAGTACACTTAATATCTATTTCCTAAATTTCCACTGACTGGAATACATAATAATCCATGTTTCTATTTTAATATTAAAATAATTTCACACAAAACACATAAAAAGCAGGTATAAAAACATTAATCTATTTAAAGAAATTTCCTGAATTTAAAAATAAAACAAGAGTATTAAAATTTATTATAAAACAATTCTCTTTTTAGTCCATACACATGATTTTACTATTCCTTAATTTAAATTATATGTTACATCAAAGCTATCAGTGATCATTATACTAGACAATAATAAAAATAAAGATTATTATATATAAAATGCAAATAAATGATAATATAAAAATGTTAAAAGAAAATTTTCATGAATATAAGCGTAACAAATCGAAATTTTTGCGAGGGTAAATATTCAACTCCTTACGCATACACATATTTTAAGTATGTTTTACTAATCGCAAATGTGCAATCCGGATTTTTAACAACTGGTGCAAATGCTACCAATAAACAAATATCGCCGATTATTACAAACGAAATTTAAATATGTAAATATTGTAAATGAACTCTTCAACATGTCTTCAATAAGATCATTTAAATCAGGACACAAGACAGAAATTCTTCATACCTATTTCACGTAAAGAGGAACATAAGTATGAAATTCTATTCGGCTGTCTTACAGGGATAAATGATCTTAATTGCCTAACAATAGCGTGACCAATAAGTTATGAAAAAATAATAAAAAAAAAAAAAACTTCAAAAGCCCTTGAGACACAAGCAAGAAGAGAAACACAAACAGTAGCTATAGTCGAAGTCATTTTTAGTATTGCTCAATTTATTTTGGGAGAAGAGATATTCTCCCCACCTGATTGAGTTGGGGAATCATGATCTGTTGAATGATCTTTATAGGTTTTTTGTTCTCATTCCTTGAGTAGGGTGGGCACTCTCCCGTTAAAAAATTAGCAATTTTGCACACAGTAAATAAAGAGAATGCTGCCAAACCTCGTGCAACCAAATTTGGGCTAAATGGAAGGCTATTTTTATTCATTTTCTGAATTTATTAATGTGGTTAGAATAGTTATTCTAATCCCCTTGACATTTATTTGATTATATTTTTAATTTTATTCACAGACATTGTTTAACAATTATATTGACATCATTGGGCATAATGTCAACAGACTAATAATCTTCTTGACGGGATAATCTAATCCATAGTCCCTTGCTTTATGAAATATTTCCTTCTATTCTTTAAATGCTTGCTTAATTTTAATTGTTTCTTATTGTAGTTCTTTGATTTACATTTTATGTAATGGTAATCATTGACTTCATTGTATTCTTTTTCATCATATCTTTTGATAATTAATTTACTAAAATCCTTTGTATCATTTTTTTCTCTTTTTCTTTTGTAAACTATTTAGCACTGCTTCTTTACTTTCTGTTCGATTGCGTGTTCGTGTAGCTGACTTATATGTAAAAAATCTAGGAGCCTTAGGATCAACGAAGATTCTGATCTCACTGATTAAGAAGTAGTACATGGCAAAGGGAACAACTGTTATCAACTATTGATGAATGGTGGATATTTTCATTCTTAAGCAGGCATGGGTATTATGCGCATCATATCAGCGTACCACAAAATAATAACTAAAACAAAATGAACTACTACTACCCAAGAAGAGTGACGAAAGTTGCTAAAACATTAACAAGCCCTAACTTGTTACAAATTTTGCGAAAATTGCTTTCGGTGAAAAGAAAATTGTCCCCAAATCCCTAGTATTACTATATCTATGTCGCGTATTTCTGATTGATTTTCTTCACTTCCCGGCAGGGTTTAGCCTCCAGGTCGCACCTCCTTAGGCTGTCAAAAGTTCAAAACAGGTGCCTCAACCGCGGAAAATAAAGGTACTTCAGTAGTTCATCAAACTGTATACGCTTCTTTGCATGAATATGTGACAATAAAAAAGTTAATATAGAGCAAGTCAATGTCGTTGTCTGCTAATGATGAATTAGCTAATGAAAGCGGAGGTAATTTATCAGTTTCTATCAGAACTGTATAATATTAATGTATAGATTATTGATAGTGTTTGACATTTGTTTAATCAATTATAACAGAAAAATTGCAACAGAATTTTTGAAATAAAATTTTAAAGTTTTTGCAACTTAAAAAGTTGTGTTATTTTTAAGGATTAAAACCAAGAAATAAAGAATTGTGAGAAAGAAACTTTTAAGAAATAACTTTAACAAAAAAAAAAAAAAAAAAAAAAAGTCTGAATTGTAAATGTGTATATTATTTCAAACGCTATTATATTTTCATTGATATATTATTGTTTCCAATGCGTAACTACTGAACTGAAACTGGAGCTGTATAATTTTGTGCTCTTTTCAATGTCTTTACTCTTTTTTAATTATTTAATTATTCTGTAAGTAGCGATGTTCTGTAAAGCATACACTTGCATTAAACATATAGAGAAACCAAGGAAATGCCTACACATTGTTCTGTCACTCGTAGCCAGATCTAAGCTGTCAGTATTCAGTGTTTTGTGATAATAAAGCAATAAATAGGACTAGGACACTAAGCAATAAATAGGAACAGTGCCTGTGTCTTAAAAGAAGACATGTATTAATTCATCATTCTCTGAAATATCCAGCTTTTCCCCCCTAAATGATTGCTAGTCTAAGTTTGAATTTTATCCAGTTTTTAATTTAGATTACATTTCTTACATTAATGTTGATATCGAGATCATATTATTGTGTATTCTTCAGTGTGTGATATGCTGGTTACAATTACGGCGCGCAATGAATTGGAAGTTAATCTATCAGCACTATCCTTACCTTCAGGGCAGATGTTTTTATTTTATTTGGCTTATAATTTCTTACTAAATGCAGTATTTGGTTGATCTTTACATTATGGTAACTTGGCGTTTTTTGGCGAAAATTTGGCGACCAACTCTCCTACAGCAACCCTCTATTTTTTTTCCCCGCCGCCATTTTGTCTTCACGAAGTAAGGACATGTTTCTTTTCTTTTTATCTACTGAACACTTCTTCCAACAATCTAGTAGCCGAATTACACATATGCTAGAAATTTTATCAAACAAAACTGCTTAATCATGACAAATATTCACTGCAAAATTGGGAAAAAGTGCACAATACCATACTCCTTACGCGTTTTTCAAAATAACACATACACATAAACCATGTACACGGCGACTTATTTTTACTTAAAAAAACATCCCAGAATTGCACAAAAATGGCATTGCGCACACTCTTCACTATATCCATGTACACTGCTTTTTTCTCATAAATTAGAAAAATTTCACGAAAATACATGACAATTTTCTCAATCTTTAAACCCGGTAAAAAGAACATATATGAAATTACCTGATCGCGAAAAAGTATTTACCCTTTACAAATATGAACATTTCCACATATAAAATAAATAAAATATCCAGAAACTTTTACCTCTAAATCATCTATTACATTATAGACGTCACCAACGAATTCATACCGCAAGCATTACAAATACTTAATATCAAATATTTAAATTATTTCCATGCACGTTTATTTCAACTTAAACGTATACCAAATTCCTACAAACATAAAATTCACAAAATAACTATCATTTCATTAAAATATAATTAAATTCAAAAACACTACTTAAAATATAAATGAGCACATACATTAAATTAATAAAAATTACCTTACAATCCTAATTACTTTAAACTAAATCATTGCTTATAACAATTTTTCCAATAATACAAAATTCCTTTCCACCTTACCTTTAGAACAATGCATAAAAATAATATCCTCAAATAATTAAAAATACTAACTTACCTAATCTTCTTCAGAATCTTGATTACGTGTCCGATAAACTTTTCTTTAGTTACGGCCATGGGATCCAAAAATTCACGAACACTGTTTCACACAACACAGAATAAACCAAATACAAAATTTCCAGATTTGTTCCCGATTTCCCCCCTTTTCCAATTCAAGAACCGTAATTCGCCCTTTAATATCACATGACATATCCCATGATCTCTCATTTCCCTCACACAAAATAATGCGTAATCAGAACTGAGTACTGCTCACATTGTTACCAAAGTCCCAGGTAGTAACCTTTATCGCCTTCAAAATGTCGCCAAACTACCAGTTACCATATTGTAAAGATCAACCCAGTATTTCATCTCGATGTACTCCGTCTTTGATTTGATTTAAATCAAATTCCTCGTCATTATAATTTGCTTCCGATAAAGAAGAAAGTGATACAGAGGTTATTGAAAACGAAACAACTTACATTGAAAGAAATGTTTAATAAAGTAAACAAATAAATATTACGCTTTTTTTTTTTTTTTTTTTTTTTTGTAAATTTTGATACCCTTTAGATCATAATTGTTCTTTATTTCATAAATTACAGTTTCATATTTTTAATTTTATAATTTCTGCATGCCATCTTACCAGATTTAAACTGATGATCTATAATCCGGAATCGCCGAAGTCCTGACGAGTCCGGATTAAAGACTTTTAACTGTAGTTCTTTAAATATAGGTCTTCATGAATAGATCTAAAAAGCCATACCCTCAGAGGGTAACAAAAGTGTTAATATCATGTGCTAAATTCAGTGACAAAATATCAAATCTATTTAATTAGGTACTATTCTGTTTTGAGGACCATAAAAAAATTGCAGCGAAAATGTATGCGCAAAAGCGCCAAATCTAGCAAACCCGCCCATTTAACAGCATGCCAAATCTAGCGTACGCACTGCTTTCAGATTGCCTAAGTTTATATAGTTCTATATTTCTTAAGATGCCATTGAAATACTAGTTTAATTTTTATATCCTTTTTTGGTACCTTATGTATTTAACAATTAGGGAATTGCCCATGACGAAAAATCTACAATAGAATTTTGGGTAAAGTGCAGAATCACTGACTGCTTGATGCGTTTTCAAGAATTGCACATACTCGGTATCCATGTACACATCGACCTATTTTCACTAAAAAAAAAAAAAAAATTTCCAGAATTGCACAAAAATGGCACAGCTCTCACCCTTAACTTTATCTATGTACACATTGGCCTATTTTCACTTAAAAAGCAAAAGAAAATTGATAAAAATTCAATTATTTTTACCCTTGAAAAAAGCGGCAAACAAATAAGTGGTGATTCTGCACTTTACCGAGAATTTTTTCAAAGAAAAGGCATCATTCATTACAGAAAATTATGTTTGAACAACCAACGAGATGAAATTATGCTTTAGCGATAACTCGGTAGCGAAATAGCGATGCAGGCATCCATTCAGTTATATTTAGCAATTTTTATATAAATTATAATAATGATCTGAAATAGTTATTTACTCTTATGCTTCCATTCAGTCATGTTTAGCCTTTTTCATATAAATTATAATATTAAAAAAGTGTTATATGAAATTAACCTTTCATCTAAATTAAAACATCAATCTTAAATAGTTATTTACTATTAGTATCCTTTTTTGCATTAGTATTCAAGGTCACATTCTTTCAGCAGTGAAAAAACTAGTTCAGCTCTAAAAATAGAGTTTGAGATACAGGTGTCGGGGTTATGTTATACTCATGCTAGTCCCGTCAGTCAGATTTTTCCTTTTTTCGGTCAGCTTAGTGAATTATGATGCGCTATTTGAATTATGACAAAGAAAATAAATATTTTGAACACCTTATCAGTACTGTTTCTAGTGATGATGATCTGATGATAGAGTTGCCTCTGAAGAAGCACAGAATACTGTAGCAATTACGATTCTTATTCAATTAGGAAATTGAGATAGAAACAGAAGATGAAAGTTCACTGTCAACAACCAATTTTTATATTGGTAAAAATAAAGTTACAAAATGGCAGAAGAAAAAATACCGGCAAAATGTTAGGAAGCCTTCAAGGAATATAATTAGCAAGCTTCCAGGTAATACAACTTATTCAAGAGATGTCGCTTCTCCCGTAGATGCATCAAATATTTTCTGTGGTGCAGATTCAGGCAGTAGATGTGCCCAAAAAGCCTAAGTATACTGTCAAGATATTTGCACTAGTAGATTTTAGAGTATTTTATACCTGGAATATGGAGATTTATGGCAGTAAACAACTTGATGGACCATTCAAAATAGACTGTAACTCAAATTCCATTGTGATGCGGTTGATGACACAGCTTTTCAATTCTGGACGCATACTTACACAAAATAAAAGAGAAATACCGCCTGGATTTTTGGTTAAAAAAAGAAGCTGTACTTTTCAGTCTTTGGGTTTCAAAAGAAACAACAATTGTTTCGGATTCTGCAAAAAAGAACAATAATGTAATTATGTTATCTACAAATCATACTGATGATAAAATAGATGAAACCACCATGGAATTGTAACAAAAAACAAATATCATCATGCTTTATAATCTTACGAAAGGAGATGTGGACGTTGTCGACGAAATGGCTCCAGCATACACTACAGCAAGGATATAAAATCACTTGGCTAATGGTTATTTTATTTTACATGTTGAATGAAGCTGTTATTAATATCAGGATTTGTTGATGTCCACGAAACGTCCTACCACACAGTTCAGAAGCAGACGTTTCTTTTTAAACACTGGAACTCGTTCTTTCACAACAACACACAAACCGTAAGCCTGAAACTTCTAAGCACTTCTAAGGAACTGGAAATCGATAATAGTGAACCGCCTGTATAAAATCTCAAAGCAAATTATAAACGATGTGCATTTTGTCCATGTAATAAGGATAGAAAAATCCCAAATTTATGTGCCAAAAATGTGAAATAAGTCTGTGTTGAACATCAGTATGTAGTTTGTCAAAATTATCTTTAAATATGTACATATGCATAATTAAATTCACTAAACTTCTTTAATGCATTATTTTATAATATTTAATTACATAAGGTTTTCTTAACAGTATTAATTGATATTTCAATAGCACAAGTGAGCTAGGGTATGAGATACCTGGCACGAGTTCTCATGCTCGAAAAGGGGTGCGTGTTCTCGCGGGTTAAGGATATCAAAGCATTCTCCCCCCAACCTTGTCTCATTTTTTCTGAGTATTATGTAATAACTGCCATATATTTTCCATATTTAGTTGTTTTTTTAAAATTAATCATGATTTGTAATTACATATAATACAATTAGTTAAGTGGATAATATTCAAAATGAATAGTGTAAGGTTGTTAAAGTTGGATTTGGGCAAGTAGGAATTCGAAAACCAAGTAAACCACCACAATCATTTATCAGAGCAGAGCCCAATGTTGTCTGTTCATCTTATTACTGAATTCATCTTCATCAAGCCATAAAACTATTGATTGCTGTTCCTGGATTTAAGTGATGAAATTAAAAATTGCCTTTCTGTTTGAAACCAAATAGCAAATTCATGTACTGCAATACAAATGTATCTGCAGCCTGCAGATGACATCTGATAGATAAATTAATGATACTGTTTTTATCCCTACAATTTGTGCTAAAATAAGCTGTCAATTTGAGGTAAATACAGAAAAAAGTCCAAATTCTGAATGTTCATTTATCAAAATGATCTATAACCTGGACCTCCCATAAAACTTTTTTTTTAAATCACCCTGCATGTTATTTTGGCTTTAAATACCTTCTGGTTAGTGAATCTTATTTTTATATTTGGCTCTGGAATGGTTGAAGGGACAATATTTTGTCATATTATCTAGCTCTGTACCTGGAAGACCAATGTGTGCAGTAGAATGTTACTCATACTGGTTTTCTTCCATTGGCATAGTGGAGAAGAAGGCTGCTATAATAATATTCCAATCATAATTCAGTTAAATGTTGGTAAAATATGTAGTATGGTTTAAAATCCAGTAAATATCACTGCCAGTTGTGAAGGAAGTGATAAAGAGGCTAATGAGAATGAAAGAAATTCAATTGATTACTTAATAGGAATTTTCAATTCTGCAGTTATAGGACTTTAGAGTTAAACTTTGTAAGTGAACAAGAAAATAAATAAAAGTATTTACACATATAATGAAATTGCTGAAAAAATTGTTAATGAAACAAAACAGTTGTTAACATTGATGTTCTTCCCCTTACCCTGTAAATTTTGTTCCTTTGAAATCATAAATTTATAAAAGTTTTTCAAAGAAGCTTTCATATTTTTAATTTGTAATTTCTATATATAAACATGTTAGATTTAAAATGATGGTCTAAAAACCCAGAAATTTCCAAAATCGAGGATCGCTTAAGTCCCAGCAATTCGGGATCCTTTCCAAATGATTAATGATTCTTTGTAGAAAGGTTTCATTAGAAATATATCCTTCATTAAAATTTT
The DNA here is from genome assembly GCF_044657685.1 of Stegodyphus dumicola. Taxonomy (NCBI): domain Eukaryota; kingdom Metazoa; phylum Arthropoda; class Arachnida; order Araneae; family Eresidae; genus Stegodyphus; species Stegodyphus dumicola. The sequence goes on along the minus strand of NC_140770.1, from coordinate 110,081,844 downwards.
AGGTATGTTTTTTAATTCAACAATAATTTTATTCTGCATTATATCACAAAGCTAGAATGCTAGTTAAATTACCAATTATATTATAATTTCTATTATAATGTAGAATGAAAGACAGCTTTATTTGAAGTAATGTTTATAAATAAAATTTTAGTGAATAATATTTAGCCAATTCTACTGATAAAGGTTAATGAATAAGTGATATATTTGTGCTAAATCATAGTGGAAAAAATTTTTGATTACTTTGATAGTTTGAATAATTTTTATTTTTTTTTAATCATTATGTTATAAAATTGTTTGTTAAGAATCACTTTGTAGTATCTAAAGTTTAGAAGTCCCCCCCCCAAAAAAAAACATCTGAAATAAGGCTTTTAAATAAGTTTTATAGCTTGACTATCAGGAGTTTCAAAGTCATTATATTTCGGACTAAAGCAATAAAAATATGTTTAAATATTTCAAGTATCTTTTCTGTTATAAAGTTACCTTGTACAACAAATTTTGGTCTTTCAACATTTTATCAAGAAATTTGCTTATCATCCAGTTTTGCTCTCGTAATTAGTGCAGGTTTTGCAAGCTGAACAATTAATACTTTAAATGTTAAGGCTTGATTCTGAAATAGGGATGAAATTTAAAAAAAAAAAAAAAAATCATTTATGTTTTTTTATGTTATTTAATCATTTATGTTTTATATATAAATTTTAAATGATTATTTTTTTATTATTAGACCATATTATTTTTTTGAAAATTTTGTTATTCACTTGTGAAGGAGAGAAAGGCCTTTTGAAGTATTTGTTACTTTATGATTATGATAAATTTACTTTTATGCCAAAATTTAAATGTTATACTTTTGATGGTTATATGAAATTGAAGGTATTAAAGTTTTAAAAAAAATTAAATTTAGTTAGAATTATTGAGGTATTAATTTTTTTGCTAAGTATTTTAACAGCTATATAATAAGTTTTGAAATAACATATATGGCATATAAAAATATGCATTTGCTTCATTAAATATTTTTTTGCATCTTTATTATTAAATACAGACATTTAAAAAAAATATTTGACTGTAATTTTATTCAATGAGCTTTTGCAGAAATTTACTTAATGAAGGTACATATAACAATATTTTTTAATTCTTGTAAAAATTTTATTTTTATAGGATTTGAAGTTGAAATTGTTGATCAATTGCTGTTGAAATCCTGTCAAATATGTGGTCGTACTTTCAATCCTAAATCTTTGGTAAAGACAGTATTCTTTATTTCTAATTTTCATGTTCATGTAGTTTTGAAGTTTAAAAAAGTATATTGTTATCTTCGTATTGAATGAGGAAATTTATAAATAAAATAAAGGATATATTTACTTATTAACTGATATCAAGAATTTCATTTAGCATTAAGATATGACCATAACTTGCAATATATATTTGCCTTTTTCTAATAATGCCCTCAATTATATCCATCTTATTTTAATCATGTGCTGCCCTCTTCTATTACCTTCATTAAATTCTACATAATTTTCTGAATACATTTCTAAGATACGTCAGGTAATAGAAAAGAAGTTAACCTCATTTTTCAGATTCACGGAATATTCTTAAAGAAAAAATGTTATGGATGTATACCCCCTCCCCCCAAAAAGCTGATAGTTAATAAGAATCAGAATAAAAAAAAAATTGGTTTAAATGAAGCTGGATCACATGTGTAAAAGCTCTGTGATTTATTTGCTGTTGGTGTAAGAAGATGCCAGTCAGAATATGCCAAGAACTGGGTATTATAGATGAAACGATCATAGACTGAAACAGCAATCTTAAAGAATATAACTGAAATTTCTGCTTAAAATTACAGTAAAAGCTTAACTAGTATCTGGAAAGCTTGGGAAATGCCCAGTTGCAGAGATATGGAAACTCTGATAGTTGAATGAATAAAAAAGATAATTCACATTGTGAAAGCCAAATATATGAGAAAAATTTCTGTTTTAAATTATAAAAACAGTCATCTTATTTGTTGTTAACATGAATATCTAAAGCCCACGTTTAAAATTATGTAAGATTGCAAAAAAAAATTCTGTTTCAGACATAAAAGCAGATGTATTTCGCAGGCCTTAAAGTAAAACGTCTGATCTGATTATAAAAATTTGTCAAACATGAAAGTTGGTGGATATGTTGCTTATCATTCTAGCAAAAGTTTAAACAAAAAGATTGTTCTTTATTTAGTTACATAATAAACAGATATACAAATTATGAATATATACAGAAAACTTAAATTGCCTATCATAATTTTTTGTGTTGCTCTGCCATTGTTTACCTTTTTTGAAAGTTGTGTTTTGCATCTTTTGTTAATGCTTGGATCATGTAACTTTGAAAATACTCCACTTCATGCAATCCCAAAGGTTAATCATTTTTTCAAAATGTGAGGGAAAATGGATTAATAAAATAAAAAAAATGTAGAACTACTTATACACGCCCTCAGTTGGCGACAAATTTCTTGTCAAACATTTTTGGCAAGAAACTCCATGGCACTATATTACTATCTAAATTTTTTGTCTACATTTTGAACTTTAATTCTAAAATGTCTACAAAACCGCAGTTTTTGCGCATGTAAAAACCTTGTTTTTAACACACAATTTATGCCAAAAATTTAAAAAAAAAAAAAAAAAAAAATTAGATAGTAAAATTGTAAAGTTTCTAACCAAAAATATTTGACAAAGATCCATGTACACCGTGATCTGTTTTAACTTGAAATAAAATCAGAGAACTGCACAATCTGTGCAACCTAGGAATTATGCACACTTCGCTAAAATAAACTAACATAACAGCAATAAATTTAAACAGTTCTATGTACACAGCTTGCTGTTTTAACTTAAAAAACATCAGAGAATTGCACAATGTAGGTGTCGCGCACAGCCACAGCATTGTACACAAATCAACAAAATAAACTAAACTAAATTACAAACAATTCAAAAAACAACGATAATGACAGAAATTTCATATAAAAAAACAATGAACATAATATTCTACAAAATAAGAACAACAATAAAATAAAATACACTTACCATTGTGAGAAATTCATACAAAAAAAATGAAAATAACATTCTACAAAATAAGAATAACAATAAAATAAAATGCGTTTAACATTGTGAATGCTTCTTCAAACAGCAAAAATATCAATTTCAAACATCAGCAAATCTTATCACTTTCCACCTCTTTATCCTTCCCCCCATCTTCTGAGATACAGAGCATACAAGGTCCAGCATATGTTCGTGAATAAAATTTCCCCAGTCACACAACGTCTGTGAACAAAAGTGCCATGATTTTGCTATATCGCACATCTTTCTGTGATTTAAAATGTCAAAAGAAATGATTTTACCTTGCACACAATCCAAAATATGGGACTGAAATTTTCCACCACTTCTTTCATTGCAACATAAGCCATTTCAAAAACGCCCACCAAGCCAACCAGCAAATAAAACCACTGCAGCAAAATTAACTTTCAATGTCAAAAGGGTTGCCATACAAATAACATTACACCGAAAACCATCACAGAACATACAGTCGTGCCAAAAAACAGTGCAGAACACATATCACCACATTTGGCGATGCAATACATAAGAGTAGTACTAAAAATCTGAGTGCTTTCAGATTTTACATTATGCCCAAAGGGGCCTTTTTTTTAACATTTTGTGTGTTACCTTTATGTATTAAATGGCATTTTTATCATTTGCCCTTAAATCGTAAAATTCAATTCAACAGCAATATCGTAAAATAAATTTAAAATGAGCATAACTTTAGAGTTTCCAGTGCACAGTCTTGCATGCTGGAGATAAAAATGTACCGTTGTTTTATCACAATCTAGGTAATGTTCTTTTATCACACTGAGAGAAACATAGATACATATATTTATGCAGATTCTTCATGAATTTATTTCTCTAAATATAACACTGGGCGATAATATTTGGTGGCAACAATTTGAAAAGTGAAATGGACATTTAAAGTTTTCAATGCCAAAACGAAATTAATAGCACTTCTGGGCTAACGCGCTTTAGGCAAATAATTACTGAATAATAAAAATAATTACTTGAATATCTTCACATGAATAAAGTCTCTGCAAGCTCTGATTTCTTTCAACAGTTTTGAAACAGCGGTAGTGTCATTTGCTTTGAATATTTGTTACAGCTTTACAGTAGATAGCAGAGAAATTTTTTACAATTATCGTAATGTGACAGAGCAGTGGTCCTATATTAACCCGTTCAGTACGGGCGTGTCATATGTGCACCAGCAGCGAACATTACCTCACGGCCGGGTGTGTCATATTTGAATCACCATTTAATTCACTGTAAGGCTGGGCATACCGCATTTAACTTTTTAGATAGAATGTTTAATTAGTATTTTTTGTTGCCGCTAAATGTAGCTGTATGTCTGTTATGGGGAACTATATAGGAAGTTAAGTATGTGTACCTTCATTCCTATGCAATGTTTTTTATTTTTGGTATTTTGTTTCGGAATGAGAGGGAGATTCATGGGTAGGTGTTGAGCAATGTCTGCATCATTTGTTATAAACAAATGCACGTGTTCTCCATGCTTTGAGGTACTTTTTATTTTTGTGATATAGGTATCTGAACGTAGAAGAATATACACAAATGCTAATTCGTTAGTGTTGAGTAACGTGATGGCTCTTACTGCGTCATTTCATATAAACAAATGAACATGTTCTTGATGCTCTGGAATACTTTTTAATTTAATTAATTTATTTTATTTTTATATTCCCGTATAGTGGAGTAGATATTCTATCATTAGAGACTATTAGATTTTTCCGGCATTGAGATGAATATTTTGTATGGCTTAGTGAATTTTTTTTTTTTTTTTTAATGTTCTGTTGCTGGTGTTCTGTTTTTTTTTAAGGGAAAAACGAAAGCCCTATCTGACCGTAGAAGAAACACAAATGCTAAATGAGTCAAATTTGCTGATATTCTATTCCTGTGACATTTGCAATGTTAGACTTTTCGTACACCCATGGTTCAAAGAATATCATACACTGTGTCTTTTTTGAAATATTGCTTCCTCTTCGTTGTTTGCACATTGAATTTTTATGAAAGACGGTTTTAATATTTTTAAATTTTAATTATGTGTTGTGTTAAATAAAATCAGCGATTGTTTGGATACTTTTCCATATATATTTATTTGTGATTTAAAGGTAAAATTATATTCTTGTAGAATGAGTATTTTATAAAATTTTTAAGGAAAAGATAACAATAAAGGTTTAAAATTAATTCTGACAACTACCTTAATGTTCTTCTCATAATGTATCAAAAATTGGAAGACAAATTTAATTTATACGAATTTTTTTCCACAGTTAGGCTTAGCAGATTTAATGACTCATTTCTATTTCATTATCTTCGTCGTCTGTACAGTATAAGTACCTTCTCCTATACCTTCGGACTTCATTTGAGTACCATTAGCAATTGTTATTTGCTCAGTTTTGGTTCTATCTAATTTGGTGAAAAAGTTTATGTTATTGGTCATATGACAAGTAGCACCTGTGTCAACTAACCAATTTGAGTTTTGAAATTTTCTTTCTCTGGTGACTTCGAACGTGTAATTCTGACTCGTAATTGAGACTCGTAGGTGTTTTGACAATGGAGACAATGGAGGAGAATATACAAGCAAAGATATTGAAGAATATCTAAAGGAAGAGGGAATCGAACATCAAACCTCCATAGCATATTCACCGCAGCAGAATGGTAGAGCAGAAAGAAAAAATCGATACTTAATGGAAATGACAAGATGCCTGCTACTCGATTCAGGACTCAAAAGAGAATTTTGGGGTGAAGCCGTAATGACAGCCACCTATCTACAAAACAGGCTACCATCAAGATCAGTTGAAAAAACACCGTACGAGCTATCGAATAATAAGAAGCCGAATTTAAGCCATATTAGAGTTTTCAGCAGCACAGCTTATTGTCTAGTTCCAAAGCAGAAAAGAAGCAAACTAGACGAAAGAGCAGAAAAAGGAATTCTTGTTGGATACAATGACCGTACTAAAGGATATAGAATTTACATGCCACATGCAAACAACGTCGTGATCAGAAGAAGCGTAAAATTTGATGAAAACAAAAAAGAAGAAATGCCTCATCAATTAAATGATCAGTATGAGGAAATAGAATGGCCTTTTAAAGAAAATAAATTGACAGAACCATGTCCAAATGCTATAACAGAGGAAGGAATTGAAACAGAAGAAATTCCTCTATTACCAAGAAGATCCCAGAGAACGACTAAAGGAATTCCACCAAACAGATTGTCATACATAGCTAAGAAGGAAAAAATCAAAGTTCCTAAAGATTGGCAAGAATTGCAAACTTTTCCTACCAAAGAAAAGGAACTGTGGTTAAAATCTACGAAAGAAGAAATGGAAGCACTGAAGAGGAACAAAACATGGGAACTAGTCGATCTTCCAAAAGGAAAGAACGAAATTGGAAACAAATGGACATTTAAAACAAAATCCGATGCTTCAGGAACTTAATAATCGTTTACATTAATGACATATTAGTCGCGAGCGACAAGCGTGAATCAATTCAAGAAGTTGGACGAATTCTCAAACAGGGTTCGTAGCGGCCCTTATAAGTGCTTATAAGTCCTTATATTTGAAAATAAAATATAAAGGCCCTTATAGGTGCTTACTTCTTCTTTAAAGCCCTTATTTTTTTGTTTTTAGTGCTTTTTTTTAATCCCTTTTTTTTTAATGAACGCACATTTTTTCCCCGTACTGAAACTAAATAAATAACTTTTCTTCCTAATATGGAATGTCAGATGGTGAGTCATACTCCCGGAAATAGCTTTTCCCCCTTTCTCTGCATTAACATAACCTTTGGTGTGCACAAAGAGTACAGACAGGTGCCCGTCGTTCTATTGGTCAAAGAATTGCGAAAGCAGTAGAAAATTCCGCTGCATTCGGCATTCTTTTCCTCCCACCCAAATACTACACACGTTTGAATTTCTATCAAGATTTAAAAAATTTGCATTCTAGTTCTGCTTGGTCAGTTCATATTCGTGTTTATTATGATCGTTATGCTTATATGAGCATATGTATGAATGTTTATAATAACATAGTTGCAGTAACTGCTGAAGTATAGTAAACTTCCAAAAATGGTTGTGTTTTAACACAAATTAGCTTTCTAAGGAATAATATTCGGAATGGCTTAAATAAAGGGAAAGTAATCGAATAGTCAAAATAATTTCATTTTTTTGGCCAATATATTATACAGTACGAAGGTTGGGAGGTCTCCCCTTTCTCTGCAAAATCTTGAATATTGAAACTGTTACAGTTTACTGCAAAACAAGCAACGGACTTTTTTTTTTTTTTTTTTTTTTTGTTACTTTCCAATCTGGATTGAATAGGACTAAAAGTTCTGCGGTCTACCAACCCAAGCGAAGAATGATTCTATTCCGGAAATTTAATGCCGTCTGTTGAAAATTAGAATGAAAAACACCCCAGTTATTTAGTTCTTTATTCTCCCAATACTGGCAGTTGTTGATTCCGATTGCGTAATATCATGTAGGGAAGAATTACGGCGCACGTATTGCGCAATGACGTTTGCGATATTTTGCAGAGATAATGAATTTTGATGTTCAGTCCGAGATTTGTTTATGAACACTTACTTACCAACTGAAAGCGTTTTACTGTGCTTGCTAAGCAGAATATTTTTTAGTTCTGTTGGTTTATTTTTATATGATGCACATATTGAAATGTCAAAAGCCTTTTAAAGAAAATAATTTGACAGAACCACATCCAAATGCTATTACAGAGGAAGTAATTGAAACAGAAGAAATTCCCCTATTACTGAGAAAATCCGACAGAACGACTAAAGGAATCCCACCAAACAGATTCTCATACATGGCTAAGAATGAAGAAATCAAAGTTCCTAAAGACTGGGAAGAACTGCAAACTTTTCCTACCAAAGAAAAGGAACTGTGGTTAAAATCTACGAAAGAAGAAATGGAAGCACTGAAGAGGAACAAAACATGGGAACTAGTCGATCTTCCAAAAGGAAAGAAAGCAATTGGAAACAAGTGGATATTTAAAACAAAATCCAACGCTTCAGGAAATGTTATCAGATATAAAGCTTGTTTAGTAGCTAAAGGATATTGCCAAAAATTTGGGCACGACTACGATGAAACATTCGCACCAGTCGTAAAGTATACCGCAATAAGGACTATCTTGGCAATAGCAGCTCAAAAGAAGATGCACGTAAATCACTTCGATGTAAAAACAGCCTTTCTATATGGAGATCTGAAAGGAGATATATATATATATGAAGCAACCAGAAGGTTACATCTCTGTTTCAGAAGCAAATAAAGTCTGTAAACTGAATAAAAGTATCTACGGACTGAAACAGGCAGCCAGAAACTGGAATCACAAGATAGCTGAAATCCTGCGCAAACAAGGATACGTTCAAGGAAAGGCTGATCCATGTTCCTTCACACTAATCGAGAAAAATACAAGAACTTACATAATTGTATACGTTGATGACATATTAGTCGCAAGCGACAAACGTGAATAAATTCAAGAAGTTAAATGAATTCTCAAAGAATATTTCGACATTCGAAATCTTGGAGAAGTATCTACATATCTAGGAATCAAAATCGAAAGAGAAAAAGACAGAAGCTACTTCATCAAGCTAACAAGATTAGGAGTATGATTGAAAAATTCGACGGAGAATCACCAACGAAACTAAGCTATACACCCATGACTACGAATTTTACGAAGAACCGAAACAACCAAGATGATATTTTTCCTGATAATCGGAAATATAGGAAAACAGTGGGAGCACTTTTATATTTAGCAACAGTATCAAGACCTGACATAACAAATTCTGTTGGAATACTTAGCAGAAAAGTAGAAAATCCATCAACATTGGACTGGAACGGTATCATTATGATGGACTGGAACGGTATCATATCAATGGTGCACCAGTCATCAAAGCTTACAGTGATGCGGATTGGGCAGGAGATACCTTTGACAGAAAATCTACATCCGGATATATATATTTCAAGTAGGAAACAGTACGGTATCATGGGGAAGCAAGAAACAAAATTGTGTTGCCTTATCTTCGACAGAAGCCGAATACATCGCTCTAGCTTTAACATTGCAGGAGCTACAATGGATTAGACAACTGATGGAAGATTTAGGTTTCGCTCAACAGGAAGCTAACATCGTATTCGAGGACAATATATCATGCATAAATCTTTCCAGAAAAGAAAAAGGAAGCAGTTACACCAAACATATCGATGTGAAATATCACTACGTATATGATCTATAAAATCAAGAAACTGTTAAATTACAACACTGCAACAGTAAAATGATGTATGCAGACATGTTCACGAAACCTTTGCCCAGACAACAGCTGGAATTTAATTTTTGTTAAAAGGAATCGGCCTTACTCCGGACGGAACAGCTCATCAAGTGGGAGATTGTGGAGCAATTCATAATGACAGCGATGAAGCTGTACACTCCGATGTTAATTTCCCCCTCACCCCCGCTAACTGTAATTGGACTTGATCCAAAAAGAAGGAGAAACATTCTCTCCTTGTATGACTCACTTCTTGTGTTATGCAATGGACAGTAAACAACGCTTGTAATCATCACTAGATATTTTTTCTTCTAATACCTAATAAATGTGTTATTTTGTGTTTGCTAATATGATGATCATGTTCCTTACATCTGCAGCTTGGATTATACTTTGTTAAAGTAAGAACTTTAATTCTGTTTTACTCATCTGCTCGTCTCGATTTAGCGAAGTTTCTGCTCGTCTCGATTTAGCGAAGTTGTAATAGTAAAAAAAAAAATGAACCACGAATACCTTCAACAGAATGTGCATCAGCAGTTATGCAGATATATCACACATAAACATATCACTTATATACTTGTAACACTGCTGTATATAAATGTGTATTGGGTGTAACATATCCCAATGGAGAAATGCCCCATTTAATTCTGTATTTATTTATTTGCTATGCTTATTTTATTTTGAAATTATTTTATTTTAAATTATTACACTGTGTAATTATTTTGTTGTGTTTCACTTATAAAATGGTCATATCTTCCTCTTTTTATGATTATATTATTGGTAAAAAAATTGTGTGATTATATATATTATACATATTATGATTGTTTCAAATTGCCTATATTCATGCACTTTTCTCTTTCTTCTAGATGTAATTTTTGGTTTTTAATTCCAGGAACGTCATGAAAGAATTTGTGATAAAGCAAAAAAATCTAACAGTAGAACTGTATTTAACTCATTTCTGCAAAGGGCAAAAGAAATTAGTGCTGTTCCAGTGATAAACGATAACAGAGTATGTATTATTTTTTGTATTTATCTGAATTTCTTCAAGTTAATATGATAAAGTGATTTTATCAATTACAGTGCTTGTGTTTATTAGGAAACAAAGAAAAATTCAAAGGGGAAAAAGGAGGAAAATGCCAATAGCTTAAGAAGAACCTCAGGTGAAAAGAACCAGGCCAATGCTCTGAATAATGGAGTTTCTCCTAAAAAGACTATATCAGCAGGTAATTTCCTATTAATGGGAATTGTAATATGATCCTTTCCAAACAGTAGCTGAAATTATTATTATTATTATTTATTTTGTGTGTGTATGTTTATAGTATATCTTCAAAGTCAAGGCTGATGTTTTTCCCATTCATTCCCAGTAAATCTGGTAAATTATTAACCACTGGTAGTAATTACTTAAATATCTTAATTATTTATTTTGAATATGACTGATGCAAAAAGTTTTAAATGGAAATTTTTTCTTCTGTATTTTATAAGTTTAAAGGCTGACTATCTAGAAGGGATGGTGTTTTCACATTAACAGAGAATTATCAAACTTTGGCAGTAATTTAATGTAAATAATAGCTTCAGTTTTTTTTTTTTTTTTTTTTTTTTTTTTTAAGGTGCTACATTTTGCTGTCACATGAACTCCAGTAAGTACAACTTCAAATGGTGTCTTGTCATACGCTTATATTTCCAGTTCTACTATTTTTATGAGCTCCCTACTTACTCAGTATTTTGCATATGAAGTCTAGAATCCAAAATATGAAATTGGAGCATTGACGCTTAATCGACAGTATATTATACTCTTGTAAGAAACTAATAGCATCACCTTTATTGTTTAGTAGATCTCATAGACCAGTGATGGCGAACCTATGGCACGTGTGCCTCAGTCGGCACGCAACTAAAACATGATTTCCTTAACCCAGGTTTGATTGCACTAGGTATGCCATACCCACCCCTTCTGTTTTTCCGCTGTTTCTCTCCACCCTTAAAAAAAAAAAAAAAAAAAAAAAAAGGATGATTTTTCTTATAGCTGCACCCAAGGACATAACCTTGGAAGGAAAGAATAAGGGAAGAGTTTTAAAAATAGATATCTTGTAATTGCCACTCCAGGGTATGTCACACCCAGCATGAGCATTACTGTTACAATTCTGAGTACTGGTAGATGCATTGAAATCATACTCTCATTATTGTACGTTTTTGAAGTTATGATGAAGAAATGCGACATTTAAGAAATTTACTTGATACTGTTTCTTCAGATGAAGAAAGTCTTGAGGTAGTGAAGAGGCGGATGATGAAGAAATTTACAGTGAACGCGAATCTTCGCCTGAAATAAAATCTGATTTAGAGGGCGATCTTTCAGATTCAAATGAAAGTGACTATTTTATATGAAATAATATTAAAAAAAAATGAAATAAAATGAAATTCCGTGGAAATGTTAAAATTTCTGCTAAAAGTATAATTTGTGGATGTCGTGGATAAAATGGCTGAAATGTATTCAACGACTAAAGAAACAAGTCGTTGGCCTATGGCCTTTTTTTTTTATTCCATGTTGAATGTTGCTGCAATAAATGCACGCATAATTTTTGTTATCAACAAAGAAACCACCGACTAGGCATCGATCCTGACGCTCATTTCTAAAAACACTGGCATTTCAAGTAATAGAAGATTATAAGAAGATAAGAAGTCAGCAAGCAATGCTCCTACAAAGCCTAAAAGTAAAATTGGGCAACAGTGAGGCTGATACACATCCTGCTAAGAAGGTAAAGACGACATATAAAAATTGTGCTGAATGGGGAGCCAAAAAAGACAGAAAAGCTAAGTTTGTCTGGGAAAAATGTGAAAACATGTATGCATGGAACATATGGCATACATTTGCCGAAAATGTGCAAAATAAAGATAAAATTTTTAATATATGTTTAAAACTATATTTTCTCTTCCATGTTTTTGTTCTTTTATATTTTGTGCAGGTTTAATGGTAAAAGAGAGGAAGAAACCGCTCTGGGTATGTCATACCAACCGCAGGCAATCCTGTTCATTTTTCTCATGCGAGTAATGCCGGTTAATCAATAATCACAATAAAATGATACTATGTAATTTAAATAAGTGTTTTAGTTTGTTCTTGAATGTTTCATTTACTTATTTATCTCGTAATATGCCACTGGCATAGGGCCTAAGCCTAGATATAAGATTTTCATATATCACCATAGAAATGATATACATATTTATTGACCTAATTTATGACACTTCAATTGTTCGGTCAATCTTGTTATATGGCAAAGAATATGCTAGAGTTGAAGCAGCTAATGTTTGCGAAATGAATTCAAATTTATTGCAAACTGCCAGTTAGTTTTAATACTTTCATTGTTAAGTAGAGTTTTTATACTCCAGGTCTTGAACTTTCACAAATGACTTCAGCAAAAAAGTCAGAATTAAACATTGATAGTAGAAGATCATTTCAAGAGACCTGGACAGAATCATTTGGAATTATTGAACACAATAGGAAAGCATTATGCACTTTGTGCATGGAAAGTGTTGTGTGTCGCACATCTAATGTCATACGGCACTTTAACACCAACCACAAAATTGTTGCCAAATTTGATGAAGCTAAGCGGGAAGGTGTTTATTGAAAGGAAATTGAGGAATTATAATTACCAGAAAGTTGGTTTTGCAATTATCTTTCTAAAAAAAACCATCTAACAACGGCCAGCTTTCAAATTTCACTACCTGGCAAAACATGGCAAACTGCTCTCCAATGGGGATTTAATCAAAGAGATTTTGGGCACGTCCCCCTTCAAAAAAAATGTTTCGGGCACGCGGCTCTAAAAAGGTTCACCACCACTGCCATAGACCCATGACTGAACTATAAACTTTAAAAAAGGGGGAGGAAAAGAGAAAACACTATATTTTTAAAACTGCAGTTCATAAACGTTCTTAAAACTGAGTGACATCATATGGTTGCTGTAGCAATTAATTTGTATTATACTGCCAAGATCTGCAACTATTTGCTCTTTTTTTTTTTTTTAATGAATTTTTTAAAAATATATTATCACATAAGCACCAAAGCAGTAGTTGTATTTTTAATATGTTAGTATAACTTTACGTAGTGTGTTGCCCAGCTGGTATAGTGGCTAGTGATCCTGACTGCCATAGTGGTGGGCCCTAGTTTGAATCCTGGAGAAGGCATGGCTATAGCTGTCCGTCCTTTCAAAGGAGGCAATAGTGGTCATCTATTAGGTGCTTCCATAGTGAAATGGCCACCACTTTCAGCCCTTGTAGTGAAGCAAGGCTAAAGAATAAAGTGCCCGGCTATTAAAAAAAAATTGCATAGTTTAACTAACCATATTCACCTTCTTTGTTTCCTATATTTACTACATGTAAACTTTCTTTTTATGCTTAAAAGATCCTGTTTTAGAACATTTCAGATAATCAGAAAAACATAATAAAGAAATTATAATGCATTGATATAGTTGTGTCTTATGAAGACATCTAGAAGCTGTTTTGTCAGTCTACAATGGTAAAAAATAACTTGACTTGTTAACAGTGACTTCAGGAACTTGGCAAGTGAAGAAACTGTTGCGCTTTTTACGATATTGTAATAAAAAATGGGGTGCAATAAACCAGAAATACTTGATAACGTGCAGGATGGAATGTGAGATCTGAAAGAAATATAAAATTAAAGTAACTTACTCCCAAAGGATGACAATTAAAACAATGTAAATCAATTAATATTTATTATATCTTGACATCATTAAATTTTGAATCAATACCAGCATAAATTAAATAAATATCGCCAGACAGAAGATTGGCACACATGATCATACAGCGGCAGAAAGAAACAGTCCTACCATTTTGAAACCTAACCTTTCGCACAAGAAATGCGTAATACTCCAATCCAAATAAATCTCAGTTCATCATTTTAAAAAAAAGTTTCATAAAAAAAAAAATCAAATTTTATAACGGAGGAAATTGAGTCGACTGGTTATTCCAATATATTTTAGAAGAAACACAAAGCGAATATTCGTATCATCAGGAAAGTGGAACACGTGCACATGAAGTCCTTTCTAAGATATTTCAAGTCGTAGAACATCATTAATTTACTGCAGAAGTCAGCATCTAGATAATTTTAGTTGAATCTTCAGTACTAATTTCTGTTTTCTAGGAGAAATGCATTACTCTACAAACAATATGGAGATGGCAGTCACAACAGGAACAAAAAGAACAAAATGGCATACAAGCATCATCTGAGGTGAGAACTGCCAGAAGAAGGTCCTACACCTTCGGAGCCCAGCAGCAGAAGAAGGAGAAACTGGTTGTAGCCGTCAATTTTGCTCTGTCATTGAGTGGTCGCAGTGAACAGACTTGATGTTGAATAAATGTGGAAGCTTGCCTGTACATTCCCTCCGGCCAAAAAAGAAGAAAAGTAGTTAGTTCACAAAATCATATCACAATATTTTGATGAAGCGTAGCACTAATTTGCAGATGAAACTTGATCTATTTGAAAGCACATAAATCAGACTTTTGGGATCTGTTATCCATTTGAAACACAGGAAGAAACAAATTTTATTGTTGATTAAACATGAATTAAAAATACTGTTGATTAAATAGATAAAAATGTAGTAATATCACTTTCAACTTCTTCATATAGATCAGACTTATTAGGTATATCTCATATTTGATTTATTTGGTACTTTCTGATTATCTGTGTAGTATCTGGTGACTGTTTAGCAATCAACAAGGTGCGGTTTGCGCTTTTTCCCTTTTCTCCCGAGAGGTTGCTAGATGTAAGGTAGTTGAATGTTTGTTGCAGAGGAGCAAGGTGCTTGCTTTTTGTATATTGTAGAAGCAGTGTTCTGCTCTGAGTTAAATTATGCGCTTTAATGTTCTTTTAATGAATATTCTGTTTCTTTTTGTCAAATGGTGCCTGTTTAACCGCAAAGCCATTACAATCTGCACCCCTTCCAAAATGCCATAAACTTGATTACTTTTTGGCAAGCTAATGTGCAAAAGACAACAGCCACTTTCAGAATGATGGCACACTGATAATTCCATACAACAACAGCGAATCAGTCAGTAAAAACGAAAAAGCAAGAGTCATCTGTAATTAATACATGCCTTTTTCAAGCAATAATTCATTTTTACGCCATGAACACAGCAATCTGTTTTCACTTAAAAAATCAGAATTGTACAGCCTTGGCAATGTATAACATTAGCATTGCGCACTGGCAAAAACAGATGTGCTGTCTACACATGGGTTTGCTACATAAATACTTTTTGGTGAAATCATAATCGTCAAAAACTATTTTGACGACATATTGCTTTACCTAATGAATACACTTTGGCAATTTATCAGGGATGCGGATAATAAGCAAAGTAGGTTTTTTTTTTTTTTTTTTTTTTTTTTTTTACGGGAAAGAAAACAAAATAAATTACTTTTTGGAAATGTATGTAAGGAAAAGCTAAATTTTCAAGAATGTCTGCAGAAATGTAATATGAATTTTATTTAAAAAACAGTTTACCGAATCGGAAAAGAGTATTGCTGTAGAATCTGCAAATGATTGTAATCCATGCTCAGTTTTGAATGCAAACAAAATTTTGTTTTTCAGAAAATTCAGTATGAATAATTTGTGTCAGCTTTTTTCTTATGTGTATGTGAAAAACTTCTTTGCATTAAAGTTACATCAATGTATGTGTGTATATCACAACCATATATCATTACCAGTTGATATCTCTGTAATGGAAAAGTACCAGGAACTTTTAAGAAATATACATAAGGTTTGTAACATACTTTGATTTAAAAAAAAAAAAAAAAAAAATGTTTCTTTACAAAATTAGCATTTTTTTTGCACCTGTGGCAGTACTTCCTTTGAATGCACATCATGAATCTCAACAAAATTCTTGCTTTAGATAACCATCTACTTCTAGATGCATATTTTACTGTTTTTTAATATTAATTTTAAATGTAATGCGTCTAGAAATTATTTGTTCGCAAGTTTTCATACATTGCATTTCAATTTAAATTCACCTTGTAGATGGTTTGTTTACATTTTGTATAACAAATGTGTTTACATTGGCAATGAATGAGGAGAGATTTTTAAAAATAACACTACATAAGATTTTTCTGATGTTAAAAAGGGGATAAAAAGGAGCTAAGGAATAAAAATTTTTGTTTTAATAAAACTAAAATTTTAATCCTAGCCCTTTGTACAGTGTTATTAATTCACTTATGCATGTGGAATATATTGGCAGAATTGGTGTAGGGATTCAATTAAATGAATTCTTTTTTGGCATTTCTAACCAATGTGTGGTTATTTTTTTACTATCCACACCACTACCAAGAATTTGCAAAAAAATATATGATATCGTAATGCATATATGTCATAATACATGTATGCAAAAAAATATATGATGATCATGTCAAAAAGTAATGCAGTGATGCACACTGTTACCAAAAATTATTGTTGTAACAATTCAAGTATGCCCTACATATCCCCAGACTGCCTCCAATTCTGTGGAAATTTTTGCAGTATGATGGCAGATTATAATCCCCCCTACAGGAATTTCAGAATTTTAACGTTATGATAGAACATACTGCAGTTTTTATCGTGTTCAGCAAAATTTGGATTTAGCTTTTTGAACGTGTAAAGTGCAATGACATAAACGTTCCTGATCTGAATTGAACATTTTTTCTGATTGTCATGTTTCTGAATTTTTCTGTCATAGATGTTTCTAATGTCATAAATATTTCTGAACACATAGAGTCTAAGATCTGCTTGCCTAACATGTCACATGTACCTAATTCTTTTCTTCTCTTTTAGAACTTTTATGCTGAATTTGTGGAATTCTGCAATTTTTTTAAAACTTAAAAAAAAAAATGATGTATGCAAGGAGGGAAAACAACAGTAAAATACTGAGAAATATGCATGTTTTATATGGAAAAAGAATTTTTAAAAATAGAATGGGGATAATCAGAATGGTTATCAATTCATTTGCTTAAGAGTGTAAAAGTTTACTTTAAAAATAATTTCGTTGGTAGATATGTAATATTTTCATGTAAAATTCATTAGTGTATTTTTACAGGAAATGTTCTTTACTTTTTCAAAAAAAGTCCATATGTCTGTCTCTTCCCTTTCCTTTTGTTTTTGCCTTGTAATGATATTTTCTTTGTGTATAATGACATTTAAAAAATATATTAGCTTATATTTTATAAAACTTACTTTAAGTGCTTTTATAAAACTTGCTTTCAAGTGCTCTTTTAAGAAATGAGTCTATTTAAGTCAGTTATCTGTGTGCAAACAGTTTAAATTTAATGAAAAATCTAGAAAAGGGGGATAAACAAAACTGAGAAAGACACAACCTATAATTTTCAAAATTCATTATTCTTCACAATCCTTGGTCCCAGGGTATGCAGATTATCAGAATTCTACTACATTTGTAGTTTTGATTATAAGTTTTGGCAAGTTTTAATGCAGTTCGCAACATCTACTTTTTGGGAAGGGTTAAAAAAAAGGGTCTGTCTTTTTTGGGGGAGAAAGGAAGAGAATGTCCTAAGGTTAGAAAACCTTGATTTTGTGAATAATGTTAATTATACCTTCATGTGATATCATATTGTGTAATTTTAACCATGTAATGTATTCCTATTCAATAATTCCTTACTTGTAACAGGCTATGAACAATGTCCTTCATGCTCCAGGTGTTTTAGTCAGAAAGCAGCTGATCGCCACATTGCTTGGTGTCTTGAACAACAAAGTAGATTACCTAAAACGCCTCCTAATTCAGAAGCGTTAGAGAGGTTAAAAGCAAGAGTTAAAGTACGTGTTTTTTTTTTTTTTTTGTCTTAATGAGGCTTTCTTGCACTTTTTTAAAAGCATCTTGCAAAAATGTAAAGTCGAGTAGATGAACCAAAATAAGCTGATTTTTAATGAATATCTGTATGTGGAAATGGGGCTTTGGGATGGTAAAAGGCAATGTTAAGTGATAATTAAAAGCATTTTGCTATCGTAAATGTCATTTTTCATGCAAATATCAAGTGGTGTGTATTGTTACACTAATGCGGAATTCACCATCATGGATTTATTCATAGGGTTGTGTTTAAATTTTAGCAGTTATTCAGAAGAGGCACAGAAAATTAATCCAGGCTCTACTATGAGTGGCTGCTTCTTTTTATCTGCAGCCACATGGATAAAATGCATGTTGGCGAGCTCCACATTCATATAGCAAGGCATACTGTTAAAAATTGTGTGGGAAATGTTGATTTATACCAGCAGAACACTTTTATATACGACTTAGCAACATCCTTTATCACCTCAAAGCATCATTTTCACAGTCACATTTCATAACCAAATCTGTTTTTTCAGCCTCTTACCTGCATTTACTTTTTTGCCAGATTTTTTTTTTTTTTTTTTTAAATTTTACTGCAGGCAGAGTGCATAGAAGTGAATTGCTTTTTAAAGTGAAAAGTATTTTGAACATGAGCTTGTAAGTTAATGAGAATCTAATGCTATAAATTGCTTTTGTTTATTTGATATTTACAATAGCATTTTCCTTCTTGTATGTTTTTAAAGTAAAAAATATTAAGTGAATTTAGTTTGCATCATTTTAGATTTAAGTATGATTACTTTAATTGTGATGATCTTTATAGAAAATGCAACTTAAAAGGATATTCTTAAAAGAAAATAATACAAGATATTTTTAAGATATTATGGACACTTTTTTTAAGAAACTTAAAAAATGTACTGATGTAGAATATTCTGAACTTATTACCAAACATGCTTGTTCAATGTTTTCTTAATTTTTTTTCTGTATTACATTCAGAGAACAATATATTTAGGAGTGCAGTGAAAGTTAAAAGGGTTCGTAGCGGCCCTTATAAGTGCTTATAAGTCCTTATATTTGAAAATAAAATATAAAGGCCCTTATAGGTGCTTACTTCTTCTTTAAAGCCCTTATTTTTTTGTTTTTAGTGCTTTTTTTTAATCCCTTTTTTTTTAATGAACGCACATTTTTTCCCCGTACTGAAACTAAATAAATAACTTTTCTTCCTAATATGCAACGTCAGATGGTGAATCATACTCCCGGAAATTGCTTTCCCCCCTTTCTCTGCATTAACGTAACCTACGGTGTGCACGAGAGTGCAGACAGGTGCACGTCATTCTATTGGTTAAAGAATTGCGAAAAAGTAGAAAATTCCGGTACATTCGGTATTCTTTTCATCCCACCCAAATACTACATACGTTTGAATTTCTATCAAGATTTTAATAATTTGCATTCTCGTTCCGCGTGGTCAGTTCATAGTGTTTATTATGATCCTTATGCTTATATTATGAGCATATGCATGAATATTTATAATAATATAGTTGCAGTAACTGCTGAAGTATAGATAAACTTCCAAAAATGGGTGCGTTTTTACACAAATTAGCTTTCTAAGGAATAATATTCGGAATGGCTTAAATAAAAGGAAAATAATCGAATAGTCAAAATAATTTCATTTTTTTTTTTTCCAATACATTATACAGTATAGAGGTTGATAAGTTCTCCCCTTTCTCCCCAAAATCTCTAATATTGAAGCAGCAGACTTTTTTTTTTTTTGTCGTCACTGTCCAATCTGGATTGAATAGAACTAAAATTTTTGCGGTCTACCCAACCCAAGCGAAGATTGATTCCATTCCAGAAATTTAATGCAGTCTGTTGAAAATTAGAATCGGAAACACCCCAGATTAGTAAGTTTCTTTCTTTTCCTTTATTTGGTTCTTTATTCTCTGAATACCGGCAGCTGTTGATTCCGATTGCATAATATCACATGTGGAAGAATTACGTTGCACATATTGTGCAATAGTGGTACTTTGCAGAGATCATTAATTTTGATGTTCAGTCTGAGATTTGTGTATGAACACTTAAAAAGAGTTTTACTGTGCTTTCTAAGCAGAATATTTCTATGCACATATCGAAATGTCAAAATCATTTATTTAGCCGAGAAATCTAAAGAACGGCTACAACCTCCCCCACTCCTCTTTTTCCAGTTACTATCCGGAATATTCAGCAATTTCCAAGTAAGCGGGTTAGTTAAGCTTTTACTGTTAAAGGATGACTGCATGAAGCAATTTCCCGTCTTCTGATTTCAGAAATGTGCCTCTTTTTTTACTTAAATTACTTTGCTTTGTTAAGGGAAAACTGTTATGCAATGAAAATTTAGAAAATGGTCAGAATTTTGATTTAAGTTAAATTATTTAAATATTAATATGAGTGGAAAAATAATTGTATTTATTATTAGGTCCCAAACAAATACAATTAATATGGCATATTATTATTTATTTTCTATATTTTGAACTGAAATTTCATTATTAAATCTTGTAATATAATTTAGTTCTGCATAGTTTTTTTTCTCTCATTGTAAACTAATTCTGTAAATTGAACTTTCGTTTAAAATTAAAAAAAAAAAAAAAAAAGTGGTACTATTCTGTTTTGAGGGCCGTAAAAAAATTGCAGCGAAAATGTATGCGCAAAAGCGCCAAATCTAGCGAACGTGCCCATTTAACAGTGCACCAAATCTAGCGTACGCGCTGATTTCAGATTGCGTAAGTTTATATAGTTCTATATTACTTAAAACGCCATTGAAATACTAGTTTAATTTTTAATCCTTTTTTGATTTAATTCCCCCCCCCCCCATGGATTTAACAATTTGTGAATTGCCCATGACGAAAAGTTGGCAATAGAATTTTGAGTAAAGTGCAGAATCATCCACTGCTTGACGCGTTTTTAAGAACTGCACATACTCGGTATCCATGTGCACATCGACCTATTTTCACTTAAATAAAATATTCTTGAATTGCACAAAAATTGCAGTGCGCACACCTTTGACTTTATCTATGTACACATTGAGCTATTTTCACTTAAAAAGTGAAAGAAAATTGACAAAAATCCAATTGTTTTTACCCTTGTAAAAAGCAGCGAACAAATAAGTGAAAAAGGCATCATTCATTATAGAAAATTACTGATTCATTATAGAAAACAACCAACGAGATGAAATTATGCTTTAGCGATAAGTCTGTAGCAAAATAGCAATGAAGGCATCCATTCAGTTATGTTTAGCAATTTTTATATAAATTATAATAATGATCTGAAATAGTTATTTACTCTTTTGCTTCCATTCAGTCATGTTTAGCCTTTTTCATATAAAGTATAATAATAAAAAAGTATTATATGAAATTAACCTTTCATCTAAATTAAAACATCAATCTTAGATAGTTATTTACTATTATACTTCCTTTCTTGCCGCAATTATTTTTGGCATCATTGGCATCAGCAATAGTTTGGCGATTTTTTACTGCCCTCGAAACCGAATAGTACCAAAAAGTTAATTGTTTTCCATAGTTGAGGTAATGCTCATTCTCTTAATAAATATTGCATTGCTCATATTTTAAATTACAAGTATAATTTTTCTTTTAAGGTTATGCAGTTGTATATAATGTAATTAGACAGGTGCTTATTTTTTCATTAAAATGTGCTTGAAAAGTGCTTATAGGTGCTTATTTTTTTAATTAAAATGTGGCTACGAACCCTGTGTAAATTAATAATTCAAAGTAATGTTCAGTGAGGGGCAGTTAAAATTAACACTATTTGCAGACAGTTTTATCTGTAAAATTATTTGTTAAAGAAATTGTAGAGGATTGATTAAAATATTGCTTTCTGTTAATACTGATTATATTTTAGTATCGTGCCCCATTGCCTATTAAGAAGAATAATAAAGATTTTGGCAAAAGACTGGTGAAGTCTGCTGATTCTGTACGTGAGTCTTCCAGTTTACGTACCCATTCTTCTCCTCCTATATCTGGAAGTGATGCTAGTCATTCAAAACGGTGCACATTAAACAACAAGTCTGTTCCAAAGACATACAAAAATTTAGAAAGGAGGTATTGTTTTTATTACTGCTTTTTGCTGTTATTAAAGAGAGAATTTCTGTATGTTTGGAATAAAATTTCCCGTTAAACTATATAATATAAATTGGGAGATTCTAATGCTCAGTAAAGTCTTATAATAATATATTTAAAAAGGAAGTAAGAAATGAGAAATTGCAGAATGTACAAATAACTCTTGATGTATTAGGATAATACTGTATTTTCATTTGACTCAAAATCATAGCTAATCCTAGAGTTTTTAATCCCTTAACTGCCATGGAAAATGTACAAGATTCACTCCCCAGTGCTCCATTTTTACACAGGTTCGCGTATTTATGCGATGTATTAGGAGGAAAATAAGTGCAATTTTTGCTGTCTAAAAACTGTTTACTTTCACAAAATAAAGAATAAAAGAAAAAATGAAAATAAAAAATTTAATGTTTAAAGTAAAAGTATAATAAAAGATGTAAGTATGATAAGAAAGATCCCAAAAAATGGAGTTTCGATCAATTTAGTTTTAGACCACTAAAGTGTAATATCAGGTTTCGGTGTTATACTTTGTAAAATCAGTACATCTAAAAACAACATATACTTCTTCTGAATTGGTTGGATGCCATAGGCAGGTTTTTCATACCAAGTTGTACCCAACATCGTGCATCTTTCAGAGAATAGTCGCAATCCTCTTCATCTGATATAATATCTTATTCTGAGGTGACTGATCCTGAAGGTGACTAGTAATCATCTCTTTCATTGCCATAATTGTCAGACATATTAGTATAAACAGTCAATGAAAATGGAAGACACAGAATAAAAAAAATACATTTTACTCAAAGTGAAACATGAGCAATAACCGCTTGGTCATTACTTTCAGAACCATTTCAAAAACATTCCCTCTTCTCTGAAATAGTATCCTCCTTTCCACACTCTGTCAAGGTTATTGTAGTGTTGCATTCCAAAGTTTTGCAAATAATTTTACTGGTAGCAGTGCAAAGCAAATAATAGTATTTTGGAAGGGTGTATATATATGCCCGGGGCAGTTAACACATCGGCTGAGCAAGGCATATTTATTTGCCCATGGCAGTTAAGAGGTTTCAATATGAGTCTATACAATATCAGTGGGGTCAAACTCTCATAAAAAAGTGGGTTAGGACTTTTGTTTTACTGTACAGTGTTTATACATATATTCAGGATTAAGTACAATCAAACAATGCACTACTGTGGATAAAAACAGATTCCAATTAATAAGACATCATGTGTTACCACTTTTTTCTGTACATTTATTTTGGCTGTCTTTATCCTGTTGGTCATGAAAGTAATTTTACAATTGTTCCACAATAAACAAAAAAATCCCTGCTCGCCCTTTTTTAAGATAAAGTGCAGTTATTCGGTTTCTAATTAATCAAGCATTGACTATAACTTGAATGCTGTTTTAGTGTAATTAGTGACTGGAGATAGAGTATAAAATGAAAAGCTTTGAAGCGATTTTGTGCCACATATTTTCACTGCCATTAGCTATAATGAAGCCTTATACTTCCTTCTCAGTGCTTTTTAAGAGATTGAATCTTCAAGGATAAATTGTCTTTATACTCTGCCCATTGTATTTCCCTCTCTTTATATCATCGTTAGAGAGGAGTATAAATTATTTTGGCTGGGATTCTGAAGAGCTCAGTCAGCAACCTTGAAGTGTATATGCTTTCAAGAATTAATTTGATAAATGCAGGAAGTAAGATGAAAGCTAAGTGGAAAAGATTTTAAAAATTTCTGAGTCCTCTATTAAAAATACTGACAAGGGCATACAAGTAAATATAATATCTTCATGTTAAAGCACTAGGTGAGATAAGCAGATTAAAACTTAAGAGTTAAGCTGAAAAAGCATTTAAAAGCTATATTATGATGCATTTTAAGTGCTGGTACATAGGTTTGTTTAGGAAACTTTGTGTATTTGAAAAGTAGCTTGAATGTTTTTGAGTTGATAAGAGAAATCATTGTATCAAAAATTTGTGAGTACTTTATATCCCAGCCCTACATAAATTGTAATTTTAAGTATTATATTTAACTATTTGTTTTTTTACACTTTGTTAACAGTTTTTTTTAATGCATTCACCTAGCAGTATCAGATCTGCATGGAGTTATTAAATTTCATGATAATTTTTGGGGTAATAGACAAGAATCAGGGCATGCATATTTTTAACACTTGAACTATGCTCAGTTCCCTAGTTTTATTCATTTACCTGCTTAAGATGATGGGCACTATATTTGAATAAATGATATATATTAACTGGGCATAAGTACAATTTTCTTGTTATTACAGATTATATATTTTGGGATATTTGAATATCAATTCATTTTTATACTACCATATTTTTAGTGAGATTTTTTTAACCCTCTAATTGGCCATGCTGTGTACATATATTTATGAATTAATTGCATATGTAAGCATTATGAAATAATATAAATCATTGAAGTAGTATATTGGAAGGCATTTTGGAATTGCACTCAAGAAAGTAATTTTTCCTTGAGAACTTAATGTGAATCTTCATGGTTTCAGAGCCAAATCATTAACTGGCTGGCAAAAGTGAAAACTTTTTCACTCTGTTGATTTCTAAGAATATAATAAAAGCATAAATGTAATAGTTTACATCATTGTTTTATTTTTGTACAAATAAATTCATGCAGCTTTTTTTTTTCTTAACTATGTTATATATGTTCTTTTTATTATTTTGTGGTATTTTTAATATACTTCAGTGAACAGAAATTTCACCTGATTAAATACATAGTTTATCTTAAGTTATGTTCTGATCTGTAATATGTGGTGTAAATTTTATGTGATAAAACAGCAATGTAATTGGTATACCTTCTGATTCTTAGGCATATGTTTGAAGATAATAGTCTTTTAACAAATATATTAAAGATCATCACTTCAGAAATAAGAATTACTTTATATGATAATTGTTCAATAGCTGTCTATATGCTGTTATTTAAGAGTTGGCTGAATATTTAGGAAAAACTGGTAAAGAGTTCTGTATCTATTAATATTGATTATTTTTTATGAACAGGTATTTTAACTCTCTTTTATTAAAGTTTTTTACTGTTATATATGTTAATCATCAATGAAAATCATCATATTCGTCTTGTAAGCAAAAGCATATATTTTGCAATTCTTATCGTGGGTAATGTATCAATGCCAGTGTATCAATATCCATAAATCTCATGGAGTTATAGAGAAAATATATAGTATTGAAATAATTATTTGTATAAAAAGAGTTACTTATTCTTTTTTAGTAATTTTTAGTATCAAATTCCTGAAGTATGGGTAATTTAAGATTAGTGTCTCTGTAGAAAGAAACTAATTTTTTATTCTGAAAACTTTAAATGATTAAGTTGATCAAAATAATAAATATTGGGTTGGAATTTCATCTTCGTAAGTTGTTTCAGCTAAGTAACATTTGACTTTACACGCATGTTTATTATATATTGTCGTTTGCATATGAGATTCCATTATGAATTTATGTAACAACTGTGTCAATGAAATTAAGATTAAGTGTCTATATTTTTTTCTGTTTTTAGTGTGCCATTTCACTTTGCGCATAATACTACAACAAATTTGCTTTGTTCTAAAATAAATGAGCAAGAAGTCAAACCTAAAAAGGCTGTCAAATTTAAGGAAAAATTCCCAGTGTATAATAAAGAAAGGTAACTGATCAAGTTTGAGCTATGTATACCTTCCATGATGTTTCCCAAGAATGTTTTGTAAAGAAAAGTAATAAAACTGGAAATATTTTCTAGGAATACGAATCTTGATATGCTTGCAGCACTGAGACTAAGACTTTCAGAATTAAACACATCAGAAGAGCTTTTAGATGAATATATTCTAAGGTTTGTAAAATATTATGTCATGTATTGTTTTAAAGCTTTGAGATTTGTTTTTAAGAGTAGCTCAAGAATAATTTTGAATGTGATTATGTAGTTTTTTATTAAAATATCCTGAAGAGATTTAGATATGCATTAGGTGTAATCTTTGTTTCATTGTAATTGTTAGATAAATATGATGTTAACCCTTTGCGGCCCAGTGCATCCGGTCTGGACACACCTACAACTTTCCTTCTGTATGCACAGAAAAATTGAATGAAAAAGGATTTATAGGTTACTCTGAACCTTCTTTATTTATAGTAGATGGCAGCTGAACACAAACCAGTCCATATATTTTAGCCATGTTTAGTTTTTTAAGACCCTCATTATTCAAAGAAATCTTCCATATTTTTTTAGGGTATAAAAGGAATTGTTTGAAAAGAAATTTCTATGCTATTTTTTTGGCTGTATGCTAATCTCCTTATTCTATATTAGTTTTAAATTTTTACCTTGAAATCTTGCTTAAAATAAAAGGACGAACCCTAGGTGTGCCCAGACTGGGCGCACCGATAATCTAGGACAACTGAGAGTCTGTATTCCTTGTTTCTCCGCATCTCATCGGTCAGTTCATTGACAACAATGCTCGTTTCAGCACTCTTTTTGAAACTCTATTCAATCAGTGTGCCACTTTGGGCACACCCACAGAATTAAAACGGTAAGTAAAACTTCACAAAATTTTACTTGTGTACTCCTCTAGGCATAATTAGACTGCCTACCTTTTTTTTTTTTTTTTTTAATCAAAACTCTGACTTTTAAAGGTATCATGCCGGAACGGGTTAAGGAGAGTTATTTGGTAGTTTCTGATTACCTTCGCTCACAGCAAAAAGTTGCAGACTCATTACTGAATTTAGAGAACATTCACAAGCTCACTGGCAACTAACTTTTTGACAAGCTAATTTGCAAAAGACAGCAGAATTGTTCATAAAGGCTGTGCGCTAAAAATTTCGAACAGGAGCAGTCAATCAATAAAATTAAAACATTCATCTTTTTCAAGAAATGCTCCTTTTTTTGCACTGTTGTTCTACCTATGTACATGAAAATCAGTTTTTGCTTCAAAATAACATCAGAGAATTACATAAACTTGGCATTGTGCAGTTCGACGTTGAGCCTCAGCCAAAAAGACATGCCATGTACATACCTGAATTGCCACGTAACAGGGCTGGCCCTAGGCAGTAAGCAAGGTAGACAACTGCCTACAGTGGCAAAATTTAAAGGTGTCAAAACCAACTGAACTAAAAAAAAAAAAATCAAAAAATATATTCTGGTAGCCTGAATCTAGAAAATAAAGGAATAGTAAAATGAATACAACAGCAATTGACAGGCTTCTGGCCATTCCTATATTTTGACATGCACAGGAGGCAAGAATAGATAAGCTTCTAAGTTCTGAGTAATCTGTATTTGTATATGCGGTTGCGCTACGTGAAGTGGGAAATATGTGCCTGCCGCTGACAGGATTTAACAAACCTTTTTTTAATCCTCTAATAAAAGAAAATCAGATTTAAAACAATGCCTTATTTATGCATAACTGGGTCCATTTGGATTCTGGTAGTGATAAGAGTTTATGTAACATGTACAGCGTAGTGGATGCAAAAAGTACTTTCTTGAGGTAAGTTAGTAATGTTTGGGAAAATATTGATGAGCTATTAAGAAAGCTGGAAGACTCGAAAACTCGTGTAAATAATTTGAAATCATGGATAGAGCTAAAGTAAAGTTTGGAAACTTGTCACATGCTAAATTAAGCTGAAAAGATGAATTTATTCTGAAAGTAAATATTTGCATGAAGTAATTTTATAAATAATGTCAGTTATTAAATTGCTTGATGAAAGTTCTCTAATCCCTCAGGGTACGAGCGACAAGCTTTATGAGCATATTTAACCCAATTATTGAGGAACATGTTTGTAGAATCCTCAATAATGAAGAGAAGATGGCAATATAGTTAGAGAAAAACACTCAGAACAAAATTATTGAGCTGTTACATGATAACATAAAGTCTTATCACATAAAGCAAGTTAAAACCCGAAATATTATTTGGTTATTCTTGATTGTACTCCTGATGCAAGTAAGGTTGAACAAATGACATTTGCAGTAAGATATACTTTTATTCATCAATCAGAAGTGAGATTTGAATGCAACATTAATAAGCATTTTCTGGGTTTTCTTCCTATTGAAAGATCTACTGTAAGGAATTAATCTCAAGTTTTATTAGAAAGTGTTTGGAGAAAAATTGATTAAAATTAAAACAGATAAGAGGTGAAGGTTACAACAATGGTTTAAATATGATCTTCCTTGGAGGCAGCAAATTTTTTTAATATGGTTCAAATGCTATATACATTTTTTGCATCGTCACTTTTCATTGGGCCATTTTAAGAAAACACTTTAAAACTCATACATTGAAACTCGCAAATGACACTCATTGGGGAAATCGTGTAGATTTTTAAAATCTTTACATTTTGAAATAGAAAATGTTCACAATGTTTTATTAAGTATTTATCAAAATGTTGAAATAAATAATATAATTTGAGATGAGATCAGTGGTTTATTGATCACAATAAAACAATTTGAGTTTTTTATGTTCTATTATCATTTGGTATAAAATTTTGAACCGTATTAATCCAATAAGTAAGCTACATGAATCAAAAGGTTTTGATTTATGCCAAGCCACTGATTTATTAAATAGCTCATTAACATTTTTAAAAAATTAAGATTGGATGAATCCTTTCACAGTGTTATCTTAAAAGCTGAAAAATTAGCTAACAAAATAGACATAGAAAAAACTTTGAACTGACTACACCACATTATCGTGTTTGATCTAAAAATGAAATTTTTCATATAAAAGTGTAGAGGTAGACGAACCTATACAAGATTCAAAAGAAGAATATAAAACAGATTTTTTTCCCCTTTACTATAGATCAGATCACTGGAGCTGAGCTATTCAATAGTCATAATGATTCTTTTAAGGTTTTATACTCTGTGCAGAAACTTGAAGACATGTGTAAAAATGAATTACTGGCACATTGTAAAAACCTAAAAAACGTCTTAACAAATGGTGATTCTTCCGATCTTAACTCTTTAGAAATGGATGATGAAATAGACCTTGTTTCTTCACTTTCAAAAAAGAAAAGAGGTCTAGCTGATGTTCTTCAATTCATTATCTCCCTTAACATTTGGCCAAATTTAAATGTTGCTTTAAGAACTTTGCTAAACCTGCCCATAAGTGTTGCTGCCAATGAAAGACCTTTTTCTAAACTAAGAATAATAAAAACTCACCTAAGAATCATGTCTACTCAAAATTGTCTTTATCAGTTAGCAATGTGGACAACTGAATGTGAATTGAGTACAAGTAATAAATTAGATCTGAAAGTAGATATTCAGGTTTTCACAGAAAAAAAAGTTTCAGAAGAGATTATTTAAGTTTCAACTTTGCATACTGTACTAGTATTCTTTATTCTTTGTTATTTTAAAAGTATTATTTGTACTAGTTTTAGTTCCAAAACTCGTGTTTTTAATAAAAACAATTTTGTAAATATTGTATGAGTGCTATCATCTTAATTCAGTTAAATTAGACTGTGCTTTTCTGGTTTTTTTTTTTTTTTTTTTTTTTTAATTTTATAGTTTTTAAAGCTTGGGAGTTGGCACTTTTGAGGTATGCCTACAGCAGCAAAAACAAAAAGTAATAAATGTATTAGAAATAAAAATAATAAAAGACACTTTTATTTAAAATTTTTATTTATTTGCAGTTATAGTGCATTTATTACTTTTTTTAATTAAGTTTTCATTTCTATAGTTGTGTAACCTCTGTTTATAAGATTTTAGTTCTTTGTAACTTTTGCTTAGCCACTGGAAATTATATTAAAAAAAATAATAATAATTGTATAGTTTAACAATTTTATGAAGAACTAACTTTTAATTAGTTTCCTAATTCAATAGCTATTACTCTTCATTTCCTAGGGGATAATCAATATTAATAATTGAATTATGTTCATAAACATAGCTGTATTAGTGCTGGATTTTGACTAATATTGATATTCCTAAAGGATAATTGATATTAATAATTGAATTTATGTTTATAAACTTTGCTGTACTAGTGCTGGATTTTGAGTTTGAAAGTCCATTTTTTGCGTTTTCACTTCCTGAGTTAATTTAAAATCATCTGTACTCATCATAGCTTGATATATTAATAAAAATGACTCATGATAATTTGTAACACTTTGAAATTAAAAAATATTATAAAATTCGTTTTTAGTTAATCACAAATAACAAAATTGTATAAATAGTAATGTAACTAATATGAAAAGCATTTTTTTTACGATTCAGTTATTCATGATTTTAACAGAGTATCAGTATTTTTTTTTTTTTCAAAATTTACTTTAGCTCTAATTCATGTTTTATAGATAGAATGCTCATGTCTGACAGTTTTGTTATTCAAGTGGATGATATTTAATTTTTTATTGTTTTAAGTCTGTTGGATCGCAGTCAACCTTTTATTTACCTATTAAGTATTTATATTTAGATTATGATTAAAAAAACTACTTTTATTCGAGTTTTGGCATTTGTAAACATTTTCTGTACTTGTTTAATTTATAAACACATCAAAAATTTAAAAAATAATCTAAATTTAAATCAATGTATATGTATTTTTCGAGTTTTGGAAAGGAGTGTGATATGATCGTCTAGCAATGGTGAAAGAGTGCATAGGCCAAGAAAAGTTGAGAACCACCATTCTAGAGATATATATTCAATTATATTATTTTTATATTGGTTGCATTAGAATCAACAGAATGATATTAAATTTGCTTGAAGTGTGTGTTGTATATAATCAGTTGTGTTAGAATTAATCAAAATGATTTGTCTTAAATCTTCCACAAAAAATCAAAATTTTAAAACTGCTTTTTTATTTTTTGATTCTAAATCAGTCATTTTTTTGTTTCATTTTAAACAATAAAATGACCAAAGGAAAAGTTATGTCTTATCTTACATGTTTACTTTCCAGTTTTAACAAAGAATGAGCCAGATTAATGTCCGATTCGTTAAATCTGTCCAGCGTTACATAACTGATCTAGAAGTAATTGTAAATGAGCCAACCCTATAGTTCCAGTGCAAATTAAATATGGATGCATGAAACTTTGAACCCGTGTTTTTAAATTAATGGCTGTGTTTTTCATTAAATGCTACACAAAACGTGAAGCAAAAGATTCGTAATACATGGTCAAAAATACATAATCATTTTCAAAAATCCTTATTAAATTTGCTGATGCTATTTTAATGGTTCTTTATATATTAAGTCTGTTGCACAAACTGTAGACAGTTGCAATGTCATCCTTATTTAATTAATGGACTTTGGAAAGCTTGTTTTAGCAAAATAAGAGAGTTAAGAACTAAAGGTCGATAGTAATGAATTACCAATGTTAGAAGCATGGTGTACGTATGCAAATTTAATCTATTGAGCACAAGTATAAACTAACTTCAGTTCATTAGTTCCTAAAACGATATTACCTCAGCACTCTTGAGAATAAATTAATGCTATTAGTTTTTTTCTTAATTCAGCTGAATTGTTTATAATACAAAATTCTTCTGATACTGTATGTATGTTTCAAAGTTAATATTCATATTTTTTTAATTGCTTTCTAAATTATCTTTGCTAATTTTGTGCTAATTTGGTTCATTCACCTAAGGCTCAGCTTTGTCCTGGCTCTGGATGAAATTGTTGCTGTGATTGCAAATTTTCTCAAATCGCCAGAGATACATCAAGATTAGTACAGTCCTAGTATTTAAGAATATCTCCTTGCTTCAAATCTACTATTAAACAGTGTACTCATGAAAGTTTCCTACAGACTAAGGCAACTCTGCATTTCCATTATGGATTGCCCAAGGATAATGTGTGCAGTTATTAAAGAATTCTAGCTGCAGAATCCTAAAATAAAGATTGTAGTAATATATAAAAGAATTATAAATTAAATGCATTGAATTAAGAAATCCTGATTTGCAGTATGTAATATATAGCATTAGAAACATCTTTTAAAAATTGGGATAATGCTGCAAATGATGACAAATTATATCAGTTATTAAAAAATAAAGCAGAGTTTAAAATTATTAAAATGTGGGTTTTTAAAACTATTAAATCTACTAACAAGTTATGATCTGAAAAACAGTGCATTAAATATTGTGAAATTAAATAGCAATGCTAGAAAATTCTTTCGTGTGTCTATTCAAATGCCTGTTTATATATTTTGAACTGCCCTTATTTCATAACAACACGCAGTAAAACAAAACCATACAACTACTGGCTACCCTGGATATCTTATACTTGCTGTTTACATAGCCATGAGGAAGATAAAATTTTGACTTTTACATTTGACACAATAGCAGAGCTTACAGAGTTGCATCAATAATAAATGCATATCTACTAACTTTTACGATTTTCTATATTTTTTGCAAAAACTATTCCAATTTTGCACTTTTCTGTAAAGATAACAAAAATTGTGTCAATTTGGTTGATTTTAAGCTTGTATGCTTTCAGATGTTTGGTTTTAGTTTACCATTTGAATTTATCCTTTTTGTTATACCAAGAACAAGCTCTGTCTTTTCATGAAACATGAACTTTTCAGTTATGCATCATTATTTTGGCGACTTTTCAACATTTTTTAAATTGCTGAGACTATTATGGTTGTAGAAATTTTGACTTGGTGATTTTGTAAATTGCATGATTATTTTTTTCCTTGTAAACATAACTTTATTATTAAGAAGTCATTAAAATTGCATTATTTTAGCAAAAATTTCATGAAAATGAAACGCACACCCCTCTGTCATGCTTTGAAAAGTATTTAATTTTTTTAATATCTTCAGTCTAAAACTTAAAATAAGATAATAAATGCTATGAAGTTCAATATTCAGATTTCTTTATAATAGAAGTATAAAAGCTTCTGTAAAATAATTTATGTAGCTCCTGTTATTTATGATATTTGGTTTAAGATATTCAGATTATATGTATTCCCCATTGTGATTTTCCCCTCAAATCTTTTGATTTTTAACTCTTATGCAGCTGGCAAGAATGTAAATGCATAATGATGCAAGGTAATTAACAGTAAATTTTTTTTAAAAAAGACTGCCAAAGATGTTTTTAACATCAAAAGTATTGTATGAATGTAATATTTAAATAAACAAAAATGTTTATGAGGTGTAGTGATTTTAATGTTTTAAGTATAATTTGAATATTTTTACAAAAATATACCAATCAGAGTATTATTTTTTAGATCTAATGAAAGTGAACATCTTAGAAATAACCATTCCAAAATGTACAGTTTCCCTGCACCAGAAGAGATGATTAAAGATCCTTGGACTAGTGATGGTGAAATGCAACACAGTACTAGCAGCAGCAGTTCTGGATCTCTTCCTTCTGTTAATTGTAGTGGGAACTCAGGAAAGCGTATGCCTCGTTTTTGTTATAATTGTGGAACTAAATATCCTATTATCAGTGCCAAGTATTGCTGTGAATGTGGAGCCCGAAGGTTTATCTTTCTTGGTAATGAGAAGCATTTAGTTGTTGCCTAAGAATTACCAAAATTCTGTTTCTTTTATTGGATGCAATTGTGTGGAAGAGATTACAATGTAATTATTAGGAAGAAAATATGGAGGTTGTGTTTTTCAGGCACAAAGTACTTAAATTTGAGCATTTTAAGAATGATTTTTATAATTGTATTACGTCTAAAAGTTTTGCTTGTAATTCTGATTTCAAGTTCCCCTCTCTCTTTTTTATCAAAATAATTTTTTAAAAAAAACTAGTTGATTAGAAATGAGTTATTTTAATCTGAATTGCTTCCACTTTTAGTTCAGAATGCCATTACGCATTTGTGTTTTGGATTTATTTCATTTTAAAACATATAATACTTTATAAAAAATATAATTTATGTTTTTTTGGGGGGGGGTCAAAATATGTTTGTTGTGCAAAAGATTTGAATTGTGTATACATTGTATTTACAAATTGTGAAGTTAAGCAGTATACCTTTCAAATAAATTCCTCAAGAAGCAGATTGTGATAAAAATGCTAATATATACTCCTTAATATAACTTTTTCTCATTTGTTTAATAGAAATTACAGCTTAGAAACTGTGTAGAAAATAGATGTAAAATTTTCGTCAGCTGTAAGCTATTGGAAAACTGAAGTATTAAGCTGTCCACCTTAATTAATTATCATGAAGATAAATGAAATATGTGAAATGATGATAGCGTATTTTTAACAGCTGCAAACAAATTTGTAAGAGGCTGATAGTTTTAAAAACATGTATGTATTTTTAATTATTAACTCATTTTTTAAAAATTGGCCATATTGAAATGAAGCTATATAGTCATCAATTTTATAGATATGTATGTATTTTTTAATCGACAATTATGTAAAACTTCTTTATTAAGAGTTCTGATTTATAAGAAAACTAGCACATACTTCATAATCATTTACTGAATAAAAATGAAGGATGCTAATGATGAAAGCTACTTAAAGAATTTTATGGAAGAGTTGATGAAATAATTTTTTAGCTAAAATATGTGATTAATAACTCCAAACTCTTAGCTCGGAATAAGATTTGATCCAAAATACTGGTTTATGAATATTATAGTAAATTATAATGGTATTTAAGGCTTGCAAATGTGATTCATTTATAGTATTTTATAACTACTAATAAAATGAGCTTGTTTAATCTTAATTTTTTTTTTCATCCTTTTACTAGCAGCAAGTGCATTCTGTAAATATATTTATCACTATTAAGTAATATGTCATATATAGATAAAAGAAAAAAAATCTTCTATTACAAAATCAAAATATAAACAGTGTTACTATTTTTATAACAGCTTTTGTTGAGAGTTTGAGAAAGAATTTTCAAAATGGTAATTATTCTCAAGTTCCCCCCCCTTTTTCTTTTGTTCTAAAAACACATTTTTAAAAGAAAAGTATTTTGTAATCTTTTATGTGCTAGTTTTTTAAGAAAGATCTGTTTTAGTTTGATGCTTCAGAAAAAAGATACTTTTATCATCATTTTATTTTGATTGATTGCGGTAAAATATTTTTAAACATAAGAAATAATTCTTTTATATTAATTATTTCAGAGAACAAAGAACAAAACAAAATTACGCGTTTAAAAATCTTTATTGACAGCAGTAACTTTGAAAACAAGAACACTCTTATATGACATAATAACATATTTCATCGAGTGGATGCTAATAGATAATCTTAGTGCACATATCATTTTGTAGAAAACTGGCACATATTATCTTGTAATGAAAACTACGTGTTTTTATTCCTATTTAACTTTTTATATTAATAATTCTTAACAGGCTTAAAACAGGCTTTATCAAAGTTAATTTCAAAATTTTTAATTTTGAAAAGTAATGCATTAATGAATTATAAAAAATGTGTTATATATAAATAATTTATATGTATATAATTTATAACTTTCAATAAATGCAAAGTAAAACATGGAAATTAGAGAGCAAATTCAACAATAAAATTTGTCCCTTTTGGCACCACTTATTATTGAATCACTTTATTAGAACAAAAACTTGCTGACAAGTGCAATTATTGAATGTTTTTTGCTACTAATTATTCATTAATAGTACTTTTTATATACTGGACTATAGTAGCAGTAAAAGGGCACTTTTGTAGCTCTGTTGAAATGAAGAATAACTGTTCATCCGTCCACTTCATTTTTTATCCTTAAATTCTTTTTAAATTGTGATATTAATATTTATAAATAAAACAAATATCTGTTGATAATAATCAAATCTATCAATCTTTAATAATAATCAAGTAATTTTCTAAAATGTTGAATGCTTAACTAACTGAGAACTACTTCAAAGTATATTTTTATTAGCAATCTATTAATAGTTCATTTTTAATAAACCATTCACCATTAGGAATAAATTTGTTATTAATTTAACCATGATTACCAATGATTATATTTAATATATAGTACATATATGCACTGTATTTGCTAGCATGCAAATGTAAGTGAAGTCTCCAGTTATATAACATGAATTTCAAATAAGAAAATATTAATAATAGTGAAAATTATATCAGAGAATGGAAAAAAAAGAAAACATTTCTGATAAACATTATTTTTCAACAATGTTACCAGTTACTACTATACCTTTATCTAAATTGTTTCCATTTTTCATCCAGTTCTTGAAGAAAACTTATTGTACTTTTTTAATCTCATGTATTTAGCAACTTCAGTATCATATGAAAAATATCTCACTTTTTAATGTCTCTTTCAGTTTTTTTTTTGAACAACCAATATCCATGTTCCATCGCTTGCCTTTTATTCACATTTGTACAACAGTTGTTATTTTATATTTGTGATTTCAATTGACAAATAACCTTCTAATGTCAAAAACTCTTACTACTAATCATTGTTTTATATGTAAATCAGTAACAGTACACTTGGCTAATGAATTCTGATATTTACCGAGTAAAATAAAGCTAAACTGTTTTGCCTGTGACAATTGATGCTACCGAAAGCATGTGAAAAAGATTTTCTTTGCATCACATGGCATTGCTTAATGCCACGTGATGAGAAACCTTACTTATAAATCAATGAACATATGTAATTTATTAAATACTGCTTCAATAATTTTTTTATGTTCCCATGAATTATAAGCATTTTAATAGAATGTAGTAATGTATCACTTTACATTACTACATCTGTAAATAATTAAAATGATTATTTATGCTGTAAAGAGCTGTGTTAAATCACAGTTTACTTGTAGAGAAGAAACAGAAGATTAATATTTCAGAAATTCTGCTTGCAATACATGATAGAATCTGCAAGTTTTAATGAAGGATTTGTCCTTCAGTAATATGTGCATTTCACCTGGCAAATTACTTTTCTGTGAAATGGAATTTGCAATTTAACAAAAAGTATATTGATGTTATTAGTTAACTGAATTTATATATCCTGTGGTCATGCTAAGGAAATTTTGATAAAAATGCTAAAGTAAAATCCAAAGGAGACACAGTTATAACATGCCATGAGAATTTTCTGGAAGCCAATTCTCTGAAAAGGAAAAAAATTAATGGAAAACATGTGATTGAAGAGCATTCATGAGGTATTCATTTCCAATCTCTGAAAATCTGTTTGCTGTGCGAGTAGAATTCGTCAAGTATTGCCCATAGTTCTTCCACAAAAAGTTGTCCCACGAAATCCAACTAGTAGCAATTTTTTACCAGCTACAAGAGATGCCATATAGAGATTTATTACTGTTTGGGAAAACACTGCATGTTTTTTTATCATGTATTGTAAAAATCAGTCCCCCCCAAAGAAATTATAGAAACTTATCGCTAGTAGTTTTTTTATTTTTTTATTTTTTTTAAATGTGTGTATGGGGAAGCCATATAACAACACATGCATTTACGATTTTTTACTTACATAATATATTTTGGTTATTTAATTGAATGAATTGTTAATCAAAGTATTACATGTGAGCATGCAAAATGAAATATATAATTTTTTTCATATTCATGTTACAAAAATGTGTTTCAATATATGCACACAATAACTTTTCTTTTAGTCATGAATAAATAGCCTACTGTTAAGAAAAGCCTTCACTTTCATTGTTGTCCATTAACAGAAAAGTGCTGTTATTAAATAATAGAATATTTGCTGTTTAATTTAAAATTAAAAAATTATTCACAAATGACATATGTCTGTATGTATACAAATTAGACCACTTTAAATATTTTTTTAACAATTTTGCTTTTATCATTTAAACCAAGTATTTACAAACATTAAATACTCAGTTATAAAAGTAAACTTTATGATAGCTTTTGATATATTTAAAAGTTGTAAATAATGTTGTGATGCATTTTAATTCATGTAAAACAAATTAGTTTTCAAATATTAATGTATAATTTTCAATTAATAGTTGCCATTTTGTAAATGTAGGTTATGTAAGTTATAGAGTAGTAAAATACTGTGTAGTCTACCGCCGCATTTATTTTTCAAAACTTGAGTTTTATTTGATTGATATTTCATTTTGGTAATATGAAAAAAATTATCAAAATTTTTTAAAAATAGAGATATATTGATTTTTAAAAAATAATTTTTCTTCTCTATTAATCATTATAATAACTACGGGCATTCCATACATATTATATGTAATGCTAGGATAATTTATTTTCCTGCAGTAAGGATAGTCATTGAATAATTCCATATTAAGTGTATGTATTTAAACACATTTTTTTTTAAATTTATGATCTAGTCATTTTAATTTGTCATGCATACTAAATTATAAATTTATTTGTATATTGATATAAATTAATAGCTAAAAGATTTCTAGTCATTTTTATAACTAAAAGAAAATGCTATTTATTTGTTAAATTTTAATCTTTCTGTATAGAAATAAAATGTTTAAAAAATGCCCATTGAATTTTATGCAACAATTTTAAGTTATAAATTATATATGCGATTTTATGTTAAAAAATTTATGTAAATTAATGTTTTGTAAAACATTAAAGAATTTTCTTTTAATTATTTTTTCTAACTGTACATGATTTAAATATATCAGTCAAAATAAATACCTTATCAAAAATCTGTTCAATGATATTAAGTCATTTATTTTTTACACAGTTAAAAATGTTGCAGAAAGTAATTGGCTTATTAAACACCAACTTTCAATAATATGTATTCTGAATAAGTGACATATATTTTGCAAAATATATTCTAAAATGTATCTATTGTGCATTTCAAGGTAATATGGCATGACATTTTTAATCAATTTTTTCTTAAAATACAGCCATTATAATACTGCACCACTATTTTTCCCTGAGTAAAGTGTTTGGCATATACAGTACTTGTGAAATACTGCATCTGATTAAACTATGGTTTTAATATCAAATTGGTCCACGTCCAAGTTCTAAAACCATTTCTAACATATATTGTTACCTCAGAGAGGAGTAATTGAATAAATAATATGCTAGGATATAATTTGGCAGAAATTGACCATTTTCTTTTGTCTTGTTTCATTGCAGACTTAGGTTTGATTTTCATATCTTCTATGTTATGCAGAGCTCTTTTTATTCTATTAAACATGTTAACTAAAGCTCAAAGACCTTTCCTGTTCAGTGATGTGGGTTTCTTGAAATTACGAGCATCTTTGATGCTTTATAGTTGTTGGTCTGTTTTTAAGTATGATTATAAAAATTTCACAAGGAGGGGAAAAATCTGAAAGCTTTCAGATTTTATATTATGCCCAAAGGAGCTTTTTTTAATGTTTTGTGTATAGTCTGTATTTATTAAATATCATGTTTTTAGCTGTTAACCTTTCTGGCACGCTACCTTTTAAAGTTGGAATTTCAATTAAAAAAAAGGTCGGCAGTTTAATTAGGCCTAGAGGAGTACACAAGTAAAATTTTGTAAAGATAGCACTTAACGTTTTAATTTTGTGGGTTTGCCCAAAGTGGGCACACTGATTGAATAGAGGTTCAAAAAGAGTGCTGAAATGAGCATTGCTAGGAAGCACATAAAAGAGTAAGAAATTTTGCCTAGGATTAAAAAACACTAGATACTGAATATCATAACAGATTTAGCATTACCCAGGGTGTGCTGCTACTCTACACCCCCTAAAAAGCTCATTTTTGAGTTTATTAAGGTTTTACAAAATATAAAATAGATAATAAAACAAATTCTAAATTTGATCTTCCAAATGCCCTCTAGTGGAGGACTACATTACTCAAAATTTGATGTCTCTAGGTACCGTTGTTTTTCACAATGTGAGGAACTTGCATACATCATGCAGATTTCTTATTATTTAATTTCTTTAATGCAGAGCTCTAATATTTGTTTGCAATAATTCAAAAAGTGAAAAGCTGTTTTATTATGGGCGACGCAAAATGGCAAAACAAAATGAATAGCCCTTCTGAGCTAATTGCCCTTTTGGGCTAAAAATGGAAAAGAATTGACTGCTTTTTAACATATATTGAACAATGGGGTTTTTCTCAACCAGTATTTACACAATATGAAAAATTAACCTATCTAAAACATTTTATCAACATTATTACAATTTTTTTTTCACTTTCTGTTTCTGTATTTATTTTCCTTACAATATCATTTTGTATATACAAAATTGCCAAAGAATTCAGTCTGTCTTGAAAATTAAAGTAGGCTGTGTATGATTAGTAATTAAAGTAGGGATGAAGCTAAATGTGTGATTTTTAAGCTTTAGTTTACTAAAACTTATTAACTTTTACTAAAGCATATAAAGTTTACTGGAGACAATAATAGGTATTGTAGTAAATCCAACCCAGATATGGCCAGCTATCTTGTAACTGATAAATATTTATAAATCTAGCAGTTTCTATTGGAAGATTTACATCTTCGGGAAGTAATTCTTTGGCTGTATCTATTTCAGTCAAAAGATCAGATCCATCAACACCACTATTTTCTTGGTACTTACTCTTCAAACTTGACAAGCCGTTTTGAGTTTAATTTTATCTGACAGAGATCTTTAAAGTCATTTAAAAATCCCCATTTTTTATTGAAACTTTGTAATAATCAAATATCGCTGATGAATTAATAGCTCAGTCCAGTGTTACATTGAACACATTTTTAAATCTTTTTTTCTCATTTATCTGCAATTGGAACTTTGTCACTGCACTTATATTCAAAAAACTCCTCCTTTTTTTTTATTCTTTCAGTTTCAAAAATGGACTCTATGTGTGAATACTGTAGCTAATTCTTTTCTAACTCTAGTGCTTTTTCATCACATTTACAGTTAATCAGTTAAATCAGTTAAATAATCAGTGATACTGTTCATTTATGAAACTGCAGTAGATAGTTCCACAGAAATATTCTGCATAGTTTTACTGAGAACATTTACCATGGCTTAGACATCATACCAGATATTTATCATCACTAAAAAACTATGATCTTCTATTTGTGTTACAAGAGTCTCTGTTTCATATCATACTACAGGATCAGAATCTGCATTTCTGAAAGTTCATAAAGAACTTCCCAAATTTTCATGATTTCATTTTTTATTGTTTGAACACATTCTATTTTGCTGTCATATCTAGTCTTACGTAAAAGGTTTTAGCATGATTTTCCAGTGCATGCCATCTCCCAGAAGAGGCAAAAAAGAAAACATAGATATACTATGCAGTACCAAAAAAAGGGGGCTGGATTCCAGCCAACTTGTTATACAGTCTCCAATCATCAAGTTTAAGCTATGGCATCCCCATGTCTATAGGTTTTGTTTCATGATAGTGTGCCTTGAACGCCTTTATTTTTTCTTCTTATATATGCAACATTATCATATCTCTGGCCCCTGCAGTTCTGTGAGTTGCTATTTGAATGTTGAAAATGTATTGCTTATTTATGCATACTGCCATTATGCTGAAAAAGAAAATGATTAAATTCATAAATGAAGACTTGATTTAATTTAATATCACAGTCATGTATGAAAATTAGATGTTTATACATATATAATTTATTAGTAATTAAAAATACCTTTTTAATTTGGAAAATAATATCAATTAAAAGTTAATATGTTCACTGGCGATTATTTGTTCTTGTTACAAAAATCCCTTCGTAATACTTACACAGTATGAAGTCCGAAATTCGGATGTCCAGGATACGGAATAATTTAAAATCCAGACATCTGAATTACCAACTTTTTTTTTTTGAAATTTTTAAATGCGTTTTTACGCCTGCGAATTTGACAGTTGTTCATAATAAAACCTGTGGAGAGTACCGATTCTTGATTATTCGGCACTGACGCCAAGCTAGAGAATCATTATTATTTTTGGCTTTCATCAAGGAGGTTAGAATCTAATTGAATACCAAAGAACATGGTAACCCTTTATGTTCACATTACGCTTGGTGATGATTACAAACTTTAGCTAACTCATGTCTTTGAACAAACGTTCATTTCAACGGGCGCCTGGGCAGGAGGCCCTATCCCCATCGAAGTAATAGTCTGTTTTCGAACATTGAACTTATAATGATGTATTTGAGATAAGCAATTTTTAAGTTGCAGAAAATTTCGTAGTGGAATAAGGTTGAAAAGTTGTAGGTTGCAGCAGGTAATCATAAACATGATGGTCTTCAGGATAAGCAGAGAGGTCAATGTAGCGTGGTGCTTCGGCAGTGAAAGTCAGAGCTCGTCCTGACGAGAGGCTGGCCGTCGAGATGGAGTCAGTAGGCAGGAAGCATTCCTATTGGTCGAGCAGGGAGGCTTTAGTCAGGATGAAAGCTGGCTGGTAAGTGGTGTTGCGCTTAGAATGAGCTCTTTTCGAGAGATCAGAGTTTCAATAGTGCAGAGGTAAAATGTTAAAGGACTTGATAGGGAATACGTTGGAAAGCATATACAGGGTGGCCCCCAATGTCGTGTACAAACTTGGAGGGGGAGGTAGAGAACACCGTGAGGAGCCATAATTACATCGGAAAGTATGGGCGGAAACGTAACCCTAACGGGATAAAGAGACAGTAAGGCCACAACACAGAATATAGTGTAAAATGCTTTATTACGCACAAAAATAATAAATAAAAAGTATGACAGGAGGTGTTTGAAACTATGGCCATTGGCATGTATGCACGCATAACACTGACGCGAAATGGATCTCGGACATGTTCGAAAATACTGGGTGTTTCACGGATCTTAGCAGCAGCGATGGATATTCGTGTACACAAGGCTCTTCATGGCACCCCATAAAAAAGACAGAGAATCTGGTAGGCCAAGCGAAGGGACCACCACGCCCAATGTACCTGTTAAACTGTAATTGATAAACAGATTTCGGAATGGTTAGATAAACAAAGGATATGCCTTATTATCCATTTTTTGCAGCATTTAAACTTTTTGTTTGATGGACATCGAAACATACTTTCGTTTTGTACGATCCTTTGGGAGCTCCAGAATCAAAAATTCTATTTGACATAATCGAAAGTTCAAGTTTACTTTTATAGTATTGCTCTTACAGTCTGCAAAAAATAATAAGCCAGATCCAATTCGAAAATTAAGGAACAACGCAATCATCAACATTAACTGAAATAGATAATTAGATAATTTTAGCTTACACCGTCCGTTATACATAAAACGCGCACGCGAAAACGTATTCTGCGCTTGCGCACACGCAAATGCGCAGTCGTAAGAGGTCTTACACGCACGCGTAAACGCCTATGCGCATGTGTCAACGCGGCGCATGCGCAGAAAGTTTTTAGCTTTGAGGTCCGGATTATAGATCATTCCGAATTATGGGTGTCCGAATTAACGACTTTTGACTGTAGTACTTCTTTCGAGCTGTTACAGTTCTTGGGATATTCCAATACACCATACCGGAAATCTCTGTTCTCGGTTATGGATCCAGGAAGAAGAAATTCTGTTCTTGTTGGTACTATGATATCGTCTTGAGCTGTGATTTGATGGACAGATTTAACTTCTTCGCAATTAATTGCAAATAGAGTTATGTCCTCAGAGGCAGTATGCAGTTCGTTATTTTTGAAGTCCAAAGAAAAATTGTATTTTCTTGGAAAGTCCAATCTAAGTATGCATCTGTAATCTCTACCACATACGCCGTGTGATGGAAGGGGGCGCTTCCAAACATGATGTTAACGTTTAATTTTCCATCAGTGTCATTTTATAACCAGACACAGTCTGGACGGTAATGCAGGGCAGCGTCCAGATGAGATTATCTTTCAATTGTTGTGCCAAATCTTTTCTAATGGCTTGAGGTAACAAATTTGGTGAGAAATTTTGAACATTTGGCGTTCGCTGACTGGACTGTTATCTGTAAGTAGAATTCTTTCGTTTATCTATAATAGATGTTTTGAAGTGCAAATGATCTCAGTTTAGGAGATTGTTTACAAAAGCTTTAAATGATTTTGAGAAGAATGAAAATGATTTATCTTTAAACGGAAAAATTTTGAAACTTAAATTAGTTGAAGACAAAGCGAAACCTATGATTGAAATAAAACAGACTTATAGAGAAGAATTGATTAAAATTGAAAAAAATGAAACTGTGATAAATAACGATTTTGATGAGTCGAAATGCTATATCGATAAGTGAAGAATGGTAGAAAGTAAGGGCCCTAGTCTGGACACCGTCGAGATGGAAAAAGGGGTCATTTTTTGCGATCGTCTCGATCATTACAGAGATCGACGCGTCGGAAATTTTTCTGTCAGCTAGATAGCTGCCGTTTA
Organism: Stegodyphus dumicola; assembly: GCF_044657685.1. Lineage (NCBI taxonomy): Eukaryota > Metazoa > Arthropoda > Arachnida > Araneae > Eresidae > Stegodyphus > Stegodyphus dumicola. Next base: position 110,037,545 of record NC_140770.1, on the reverse strand, counting down.
AGTTTCTGACTGTCGTTTTAGAGCTAAAGTGAGGACGGCGCATAGTTTCTGGAAGTGTACTTAATGGATATGTTAATTTCTTAAGATTTGTGAAAAACTCGAATATTTCGCTATAGAAATAACGCATTTGATGCTGACGATTCTAGATTATTTATGTATTCTACAGTAGCAATTCCTTAGTGAAAATAATATATTTGGTGTTTTCCTATTTCAAATATAAAGAAGGAGTGCATACTTTTAATTTAAAATTTTAATTTTTCAACTAATGTATATATCAATGTACTTAATTTCATGTTTGGATGAGTAATTTATAAATTTATAAATTTTATGTTTTAAATTATAATGTATTTCCCTCTACTTTTATTTTAATTTGTAGTATATAAAAATTTAATACATTAACACGTGCATTAAAGAATATGTAGTATATAATTCAAATTATTCACATCCTAAATTCAACATTTACATTAAATTGCTTTGAGTTAAAAAAATAATTTAAGTAGTTTTAACTGTACTGATATGAATGTCAGTTTTCAAAATCTCCTGTATAAAACAAGTTAAATTCCTGTATAATTTTCGGTTAAATTCTTGTAAATATTATAATGCAAGATTTTATAATTAGTTATCAGATTTTTTAATGTGGTCTGCTTTTAGATATTACATCAGTTTTGTATTTTTATTTTATGTAATTACGGCAAAGCCTCGAGGGCTATCTGCCTAAAGTGAGGGTTGCCTTCGTGGAGGACTTTCTAAGGGAAACTAGCTCGTATACACGTAACACATGGGGAAAACCACGAAAACGCCCATGCAGCCAGCCCGTTCGCGGGATTCCAACCTTGCACCGAACTTCAAATGTTCAGGACTTTTACCGCTCGACCGCTTGTAGGATCGATTTAAAAAGGGTATAAATAAGAATATGTATTGCAATTTCTTTTACTGCATCTGATAATATATTTATCATACAGTTATATATATATATATATATACATTTATTTATTTAAAACAGATTTTGCGTGCCTTAACCTTCTATGCTTCTGGAAGTTACCAATGATATGTTGGTAATGAGGCCCATGCAGCCAGTCCGTTCGCTAGATTCGAATTTCGAACCGCACTACCAGTGTTCAGAGATTTTACTGCTTGGCCACTAGTGGGATCGATTTAAAAAGGGCATAAATAGGAATGTGTACTGCAACTTCCTTTCACTGCATATGTTAATATATTTATAAAACATTAATTATTTATTTAAAACAGGTTTTGTATGTCTTAAATTTTTATGCTTTTGGAATTTACGAGAAATATGTTTGTGATGAAGCCCATGCAGCAAGCCCGATCGCGGGATTTGAACCTCGTTCCAAACTATCAGTGTTCAGAGATTTTACCGCTCGGCTGCTAGTGAGATCAATTTAAAAAGGGTATAAATAGAAACATGTACTGCAATTTCTTTCACTGCATATGCTGATATATTTATAATACAGTTATATATGTATATAGTTATTAATTTAAAAAAGGTTTTGTACGCCTTAAATTTTTATGCTTTTGGAAGTTACCAGAAATATGTTGGTAATGAGAAATATATTAATAATGACAGATACATTGATATATTGGTTATTAGAGATATGTTGGTAATGCAGCCAACCCGTTCGCGATATTCGGACCTCGGACAGAACTACCAGTGTTCAGCGATTTTACCTCACGGTCGCTGGTGAGATCGATTTAAAAAGGGTATAAATAGGAATATGTACTACAATTTCCTTTCACTGCATATGTTGATATATTTATAATACAGTTATATATATATATTATGGTTATTTATTTATTCAAAACAAGTTTTGTTTGCCTTAAATTGTTTTGCTTCTGAAAGTTACCAGAGATATATTGTTAATGACAGATATATTGGGCTGAGAAATAAATGTCAAGTTGGTGCATTTGAGAGGTTACATATGCTATTTGTTCTGGTATTTTCACCAAATAGATAAATTTACATAGTTTTCAACAAAACAAAATCAAATTACGATTCAGTCAAAAGTTTGGATTTTCTGGTGTCATCAGCGCTGTAGGATGGTACCCACGTATCTATAATTGCACCTACTGACACGGAAGAATGCCAGAAATCATTTATATAAACAGAAAAATCTTTCCATTATCTTAATATGCAACTGTTATGCAATTTTCCCTTCCATTTTATATAATATATATATGTTTATGTGTGTGCATTTATATGCAAGATGATATGTTTTGTGATTTAACCTATAGTTATTTAATTATTTTTATTTTCGTTCCCATTACTTTTGTTAAAAATTTCTTATATTTTTACTCACTAGAAAATCGTCTTTTAATGCATCAATCCAAAGTTTTCTGCTTATTGGTATTTTCGATACATGGTATATTTGTAGCTACGTGATAAGTATAATTCCTGAATAAATAAAATTATTGATATAATAATGGGCTGCTAAAAATTTAAAAAAAATTTGATTCAAATTCAATAGGAATATTAAACACGCGTACGCGATGCTATATTTAATGATTTGATTTAGGACACTGTTACATAACCTTTTAAGACAAAAAATATTTTAACCATAAAACTAACAAATAGTTTACAAACATGTAACCTTTTAGAAAATTTCCATTTTGCAAAAGATCATACGTAAAATTATGCTTACGCTCTTCACTTATGCAGTTTTGTGTAAAATATCCATTGACTCTTTCCATTTCTTTTTTCTGTGCTCTTTACTAAATGTTCTATCAAGTTTATCACTTAACAGCTGCAGAGTTTTTCGAAAAATTTCACCATTTACTCTAACTTATTGGTAATTTTTTTTGATACCGCCATCCTCATTGAAAAGCACGTGCTAAGCAGCACTTTTGACAACAAACTACCCCCCTTTCCTTGAGCCTCGAGCAATGTAGAGGTGAGACAGACTGGATGCAATAAACGTCACTTCCGCACAGAATCTCCACTTCATTTTCCGCCGACGGAATTTGAAGGGGTCAGACTCGCTCTCCCGTTTGCTGTCGAATGGAAACTGTAACTGTAGTCTATACCACCGCCCGTGAACTAAATCACATTCGGGGACTGGTATCAAACCAGAAACAGTCACTCGAGATGACTTTAAACACACCTGCTGGGCCCAGGGTCCCACATCCCCGAGACACCAACCATTTTTGGCTCCAACCGCTGAACGCTCAACGAACAGCAAACCCACCGCTAAACACGGACCAGTCAAGACCACCGTTCCGGCTGGCCCGAGACCACGGTGGGGTGGGTGATGACAACTTGAAGCGATGACTGGCCGTTAATTTGGCTACCTGCCAGCACTACGCGGGATGCCCCTCTCCTTAGGCTTTACATGGAATTCCAAGGACAGCAGTGACCGGACTCTCAATGGTCCAGTTTGCTATTTGGCTACCAATACCCTGGTGGATGAGGACTTACACCTCCCGGCCCATGAAGAGCAAGTATAAACCTACCCCATGGACCATCGGAAATCGCGAAGTTCAGAAATTTTATACCCCCGTGGCCGAGACTGCCTAGGTACAGATCCTAGCCAGTACTGCGCAGAGTACTCTACGTCGACCCCCGGGGGGTGTCAAATGGAAAGAGAATCCCGACTGGTTTTCCGATATCGATCTCGACAGGTGTCCAGACTAGACCCCTAAATTAGTTTCGCTTCTAGCTGAAAATGAAAACGGTTCTGTTGTTAATGAAAGCTTAACTCAAAATGCTACTTACTATATGTTATCCTAAGCTTAAACTTCCGATTTTTGATGGGAATATTAAAAGCTGGTTAGGATTTTGGGGCCAGTTTAAAAAGATCGATAATGATCCCAATTTAGATGATCATGATAAATTTGCATATTTATTGCAGTCTATGGAAAAAGGGTCATCTGCTGAAGAGTTAATCAAAAGCTTTCCGCCCGGTGGCGAAAGTTATAGTAAAGCTTTACAACAACTGCAATCGCGTTTTGGGAAAGAAGACCTTATAGAAGTCTATGTTAGAGATCTACTTTCATTAGTATTATTAAAAAACTCTCAGCAAAAATTTTCATTACGAAAACTCTATGATAACTTAGAATCAAAACTTAGAGCGTTAGAAGTTCTGGGTGTTGCTAGAGATAAATATGCTGCGAAGTTATATCTAGTCGAATCATCATTGCCAGATGATACATTAAGAGCATGGCAAAAATTCCGAGTTATTAATCGCAGTCAAAGAGAATCTGAAAGTAGTGAGCAAAAAGAGAAAAATGCGTCAACACATCGCATGGATTTAGATGGTTTGCTTTCATTTTTGCTCGATGAAATTGAAGGTGAAGAGAGAATATAGCTACTCAGTGCTTTACTAAATATCAGACACCTAAGCCTGGGAATGCTAAACACTTTGGCTTCCAAACCACCTTCTGCTTCTACTCTAATAGCAACATCTGAACAAAATTCAACTGGATGTATTTTTTGTGCTGGAAATCATGCATCTGGTGATTGCTTTAAAGCAAGAAAGATGACGCCTGAAGAAAGGCAAAAAGCAGTTCTAAATAGTCGCAGTTGCTTTTTATGTTTAGACAGAAAACATGTAATAGCTAAATGTAAAAAACGAATATCGTGTTTGGTTTGTGGGATAAAACACCACATACTTTTATGTAGAAATTTCCAAGCTGAATCAAAATCTCCATTTCATATTAGCATGAATAAGGATGAAAAAACGAATGCAGTACCTGAACGAGATGAAACCCTCGCCAATTTGGCGAGAACAACAAATGTTTTTTTGCAAACTTTAACGGTTACATTGAAAGGGCGAGATAGAAAGCGCCAGGCCCATGCTATTATCGATTCAGCTTCACAAAGATCTTATATTTTAAAAAGCACTGCAGCTGAAATGAAATTTGAGAGTACATCTAAAGAAAGATTGAGCCATTCATTATTTGGCGGGTCATATACTGATGTCATAAACCACGATGTTTTCAGAGTGTTCTTGTCTAAAACTGATGGAACTCAAAATTGTAACTTCAAATCTCTTAGCCAAGATATTATTTGTGGAAGTATACCACCAGTTGCTAATGGCGAGTGGATTCGAGAGCTTAAACAAAACAATATTTCCGTATGCGACGATACTAATGGACCAATAGAAATACTTATTGGCGCTGACATTGCAGGTAAGTTGATGACCGGAGGATTTAAATTGCTTACTTCAGGCCTTGCTGCTATAGAAACAAAACTTGGTTGGACTCTTTTTGGGGAAAAATGGTATGCGTGAGATCTTGGACAATTCCACACTGCTCGTCACATCCATGTTGAATAAGAAAATATTGATATCTGATCTATGGTCTCTAGATTCACTTGGAATTCTAGATCCATCAGAGAAGAAAAGTAAAGTGGAACTTCAAGAAGAAGCACAAGATCATTTCCTGTACAGGTGAACGAAGAGGGACGTTTTCAAGTCAGCTTGCCATGGCTTGATAACCATCTACCGTTAAAAGATAACTATGATTTAGCTGTAAAGAGATTAGCTTCTACAGTAAAACGACTAAAAGCTGAGAAACTTTATGATGCTTATGGAGAAGTTTTTAGTGAATGGGAACGAGAAGGCGTCATAGAAGAAGTACCAAAAAGAGAAATTGATGTAACATGCCATTATCTACCACATCGACACGTAGTAAAAGAAAACAGTACTACACGAATCAGGCCAGTGTTTGATGCCTCGGCCAAATAAAAAGGATCACATAGTCTCAATGATTGTCTAGAAAAAGGTCAGAACCTTATCGAACTGATTCCTTCAATTCTTCATAGATTCCGAATGAACAGAATAGGAGTTTCTGCAGATATACGAAAAGCATTCTTACAAATAAGTCTCAACCCTAAGGATAAAGACTAAGATTCTTATGGTATAGAATTGATGGAAAATTGAAGTATTACAGGCATTGTAGGGTAGTATTTGGAGTTACAAGCAGCCCTTTCTTGCTAGTTTCTGTAATTCACCATCTTCTAGAATCCACTTTGAAACAACTAAATGGAAACCCAAAGTATAAAGTGGATATTATTGAGCAACTGAAGAAGAGCTTTTATGTAGATAATTATTTAGCGAGTGTGAAAAATGATTTAGAATTGCAACAATTCATACAAGTTGCTTCAGATACTTTAGCTACAAGAAAGCTAGAATTACGTGGTTGGGAATATAGTCACCCCACAGATAATTCCTCTAGTACCACAAATGTATTAGGAATGATTTGGGAACGATGTGGAGATTACCTTTGCCTTAATATTACTAACATCACCTACAATCTACCAAAAATTTTATCTAAAAGAGAGATTTTAGCTACTACACACAAAATATTCGATCCTTTAGGAATAGCTTGACCCGTAACTCTTGTGCCGAAACTTTTACTTCAGCACCTATGGGAAGTTAAGTTATCTTGGGACCAAGAAGTTGATTCAAATTCAAAATCACAATTTTGTAAATGGTTCAATGATTTGCAGTGTCTGGAAAGAATGAGAATACCAAGATCGTTAAACTGTGATCGTGAGATTGAAAATATCTCACTTCATCATTTCTTCAGTGATGCGAGTAAACTTGCATATTCAGCTGTGGAATTTGTTCGAGTACAAACGACAGATTCGGTTCAAGTTCATTTGGTGCAAGCTAAAGCGAGAGTTGCACCCAGCGGAAGGAAAGAGACAACAATAGCTCGATTGGAACTTCTTGGAGCTACAATATGTACACGTTTAGCATCCAGCATAATACCTGAATTTCAAGCTGATGATATTTAATTTTGGACAGATTCGTCTACTGTGCTAGTTTGGATACAGAGAAATGAAGTATGGGACGTATTTGTTCACAACAGAATTAAGGAAATGAAACGACTGACTTCTATTGAATCTTGGAGGCACGTACCAGGATCACTGAATCCTGCTGATTTGCCCAGTAGACTATGCTCTGCTTCTTATTTAATTAAATCTAGATGGTGGGAAGGCCCTAAATGGCTATATTTATCACCAGAAAAATGGCCAAAAGAAGATTTTAGTGCTGATGAAGAAGAAATAGCTCTTGAGAAAAGAAAAGGATTATTTCGTCCTTAATAAATCTTAAAGCTAGTGAAATAGTTGCTACTAGATTCTCAAGTTATCGTAAGACAATCAGACTGGTAGCGTGGATGTGTCGTTTTGTTTACAACTGTAAACATCAAAAGAAGAAAAAGGATGAAATTACTGTATCTGAGTTAAATGAAGCTGAGAATATCTTGATTCGTTTAATACAAAATGATTCCTTTAATGGAATAGAAGTTAAACGGAATTTAAGTCTTAATCCATTGATTGATTGTGGTATCATCAGAACTAAAACAGCGATATTTCAAGGCGAAGATACATCTGAGTTCAGAACTCCTGCTATTTTGCCAAGTGATCATCCTCTAATAAGTTTAATAATGGAAGAACATAAGTTGAAAGGACATGTTGGATTTTCTCACGTCCTAAATCCCTTAAGAGAAAGATTTTGGATATTAGCGGGAAGAAGAGTTGTGTCATCCGTTTTGAAAACTTGTATAACCTGTAAGCGTTATTCAAACAAAAATGTTAACCCACCAGCGCCACCACTTCCTAGAGATCGGGTACAGGATGCCTCAGTGTTTCAAATAACCGGCATAGATTATGCTGGACCTATATTTCTAAGAGACTACAAGAAGGCATGGATTTGCCTATTCACTTGCGCAGTGTACCGTTGTGTTCATTTGGAACTGGTCACATCCTTAACGACAGATGCATTTCTACAAGCGTTTCATCGTTTTTCTGTTAGACGTGGGACACCATCCATAATTTATACTGATAATGGAACACATTTTGTTGGAGCATGCAATGCACTTGCTTCAATCGATTTCAATGAAATTGCAATAAAAGGAGCTAATGAACGTATTATTTGGAAGTTCATTCCCTCAGGCGCTTCATGGTGGGGTGGCTGATGGGAACGTGTCATAGGAATGATGGAAAGAATATTAAGAAACGTTCTTGGGAGAGCCTGCCTTAGATATGAGAAAATGTGTACCGTTTTGTGTAACTGTGAAGCTATTCTAAATGATAGACCTTTAACAGTTGTATCGGCTGATTCAAGTCTCACTTCCATAACACCTGGAAATTTTTTACGAGAAATACAAAACTATTCAGTGCCAATTGTGAAACATGACTTCAATTCTAACTTTTATAAACGGAGATTGCGTTATATCCAAAATGTTAATCAGGTTTTCAAGAAAAGATTTCGCCAGGAATATCTAGGAACTTTGTAAACAACAAGCGAAAAATTCGCTAGAAGTTGTAAATTAAAAGAAGGAGACATTGTCTTAATTGGAAGCGATGACAAAAGGAGATTAAATTGGCCTCTTGGTAAAATCATACAATTATTTCCAGGTACCGACTGTGAAAGTCGACGAGCCAGAATTAAAGTGAAAAATGGAGAAGTCATAAGAGTTGTACAAAATCTTTATCCTTTGTAATTATCGACTGCCGAGGAACTTCCATCGAAATTCAACGGAAGTCAACGATGCGAAAATATTTCGGTAGAGCAAACTCCAATTGATGATGTACCTGTAGAAACAAATAGAATAATCCATACCCATTTAAAATCGCCCACGATAAACAAATCAGGAAGGACAATTAAAGTTCCTCATCGATTGGACTTGTGAGAACAATGTTTAATTTTTTATTATTTTGCAATACTCAATCCCGAATTTCATATTGCAAGATGGGAGGGTGAACAATATTTTGACTCTAATATTTTTGTTTATATTTTTTCTAACTGCAGCTTTTGAGTAATATTGCACGAGCTTCAAGCAGATGTAATCGTTTTCTTTACTCTATAGGCTTTTTTATTCATTATCTATTTATATTATTATTATCTATGTTTTGTAACAGTTTATGTTTCAAAGAATGGCAACATACTGTGATGTTGTTCTTTTTAGAGAGTTAGTGTAATTTTTGTTTTCCTCATTTGAGAGTATGAGTAAAGTAATTATTGTAGAGTCATAAATAACTAAAGAAATATAGAGTTATTTTCTGAGTAATAAATAGTTCTTGAGGTAACAAATTTGGTGAGAATTTTCGAACATTTCGATAGGTCAACGAGTGCTGAGGCTACTAGTACTTCTTTCGAGCTGTTACAGTTCTTGGGATATTCCAATACACCATACCGGAAATCTCTGTTCTCGGTTATGGATCCAGGAAGAAGAAATTCTGTTCTTGTTGGTACTATGATATCGTCTTGAGCTATGATTTGATGGACAGATTTAACTTCTTCGCAATTAATTGCAAATAGAGTTATGTCCTCAGAGGCAGTATGCAGTTCGTTATTTTTGAAGTCCAAAGAAAAATTGTATTTTCTTGGAAAGTCCAATCTAAGTATGCATCTGTAATCTCTACCACATATGCCGTGTGATGGAAGGGGGCGCTTCCAAACATGATGTTAACGTTTAATTTTCCATCAGTGTCATTTTATCACGAGACACAGTCTGGACGGTAATGCAGGCGGCGTCCAGATGAGATTATCTTTGAATTGTTGCGCCAAATCTTTTCTAATGGCTCTTGCGTCGATAGTCATATTGCAAGGCATTCCATTGAGATGTCCCATTATGAAAAGTCCATTGCTGCCGCCTGAAGAAATCTGAAGCGCTTTAAACTGGGGCATTTTATTATCTGGCAACCTCCGCCCCGCGTGATAGCCACTAATTAGTTCCTCTACTCCTTGATGGGAGCGGTCTTAATATACGTGCCCTGGGGTGTTCTACAGTTTCTTCGTATGTGCCCTTCAGCAACGTAGTTCCAGCACTTTAGGGTTGGTTTCTTGGCTTTCATCCACTGGCTTTTGGACTACAGCAGCTCTGATTAGGTGGTGAGTTCTACGAGGTGCTTGCTGGGCTGCCTTGAATCTCGTGGCGTACACTAGAGCATTTTTAAGTCCTTGACATCTGCCATTCGTACAGCGTTCTGTATTTCAGGATCCCGGATGCCGTCGATGAAGTATTGCAGGGACAGGATTTCTCTTGTTTCTGTCAGGTATTCCGCAAAGGCGAGATTTCAACATCCGTGGCCAGCTTCTGGAATGTTTCCGTGGGCTTCTCTTGACGGAATTGTGTCTTATACAATTGCCGAGAAGTCTTCCCACCGTATGTGGATAACATCAGAGAGGATGAACAGGCATGGGTTGTTTGTTTTGTTTTTTCACAGAACAAACTCTGCAATCGATTTGTTGTTCCAGAGCAGAAACTCTCTCTTCTATTTGTTCTTTGACAGAAGAAACTTTTTCTTCAATTTGTCCAACTTTATTTTCAACCACTTCTAATCTATTTCCCATAGCTTCGAATTTGTTTTCTAATTACGCAAGGGAATTTCTCTTTTCATTTCTTCTTGACCTGCTTCAATCTTCTCTCGAACGGCTTTCATTTCTCCTTTGACTGATTCTTGATAAGCTTCCATTTTTTCTTGAAACGCAGCAAAGACTGATACCAATTGCCTTAACTATTCTTCCATCGCTCTTGTAACTGGCATTCAATCCCACTTCTGACCCTAAAAAATGTGGCGTGCGTACGCGTTCGTAACAGATTGGCACAAGTCCGATAAAAAGTTTATAAAATGTATTCTTATCACAAGAAATATAACAAAACGCTGGATTTTCCTCAGAGATATTCGTACAAGCGTACAATATCACGCAATATAATCAGTGGCTATTCTCCAAACTAATAAAAACGTTAGAATATAACGCAATGCAAAGAGAGAGAGCTAATCCGATCTCGCCACGAATTCGCTACAATCAACAATAATAGCTCATTAAACAACAACTGAAATAAGATGTCTCTCTCCAGCTTTTTAATCGGTAGCGAGAAAGTTCTGGTAATTTCTGTTTCCTCAAGATTTCTGGAAAGCTAAAAAAGAAAATTACGGTTATAGCTAACACAGTAATCAATCACATTTATTCGGTTTAAATATAAATTACGATATATTTATTTTTTAAATGTTAAATGCACTTGCTCCTGTATTTTTACTTTTCCGGCGTAGCTTTCTGTTAAAATATGTCTTATGCTGCATTGCACGGCAATTTTGATAATAATTCTACTAAAAGTAGCTAACTAAATACAAAATCCGTAACTATACTTATTACCTTGCTATCCCTTTCCTTCCTTTTAAATGCTTGAGATTTCTTGCTTTGAAGCATATTTTTAAGTTTTAGCTCTGCCGCCTTTATTTCAGAACTCTACAGAGGGCCGGGAACTTTGTTCTTTCCCTTTTAGTTGTTAACAAACCTAAAAAATAAAACTTAAAAACATGATTAATTTTAGTGTACTTAAATTTAAAAAAAAAATCTTCAACGAAGGGACTAACTTTCAAATTAAGTGAAACAGTAAAGACACTAGAGGTTTTAAGGTCGTCAAGGAAGTCTTTCACAATGACTTCAACAGGAATTTCTTTATTTGGATACACGTTGTTTCTCAGAAACAAAGGGCCTTCCCACCACATCTCATTTTGTAAAAGTTTACTTGGGTCTAGGACTCAGGATACACGATCACTGGGATTCTTATATAAGGACACGATTCTCACATCCGGAAACATTCTCATACGAAGCCATCGATTATGATTAGTCAGCTCTTGAACTGTTGCCACTCGATTTTCGACAAATGCCCTCAACTGATAAAGCTTCCTTTACAACGAAGAATGTACAATTATGGATTCACTCCAGAGATACACCTTTTCACAAAGCTGTCTAATGCAGGTATAACTCTAGTCATTAACCTTGCAAATGAGACTGCTGCCACACGTGGGAATAGTGACTTGTTTTATAGGTTGATACTCTGGATTTACTAGTCTAATTCGCCATCTCTCGAAAGCGACTTGCAACATATTGCTGCTTATTATGATGCCTCGCAAGTATCGGCAAATCTATGAAGTTCCACCTAATCTGCTTTTGCAATAAGAATAAGGCTTTCAACTTTTTTCTTAACACTTCCAGTTCTTCTTTTTCCGGCTTCCTTTTTTGGCAGTGGTTTATCCCAGTTTAGCTTTAACGAAAACCGTTGGAAGAATATTCTTGGCCCTTATCATTGGCCCTAGTAATCCAGTCGGGCCGAATAGTCTTGTAATTGTGTACGATATTTGCGTTTGGTGATAACTATGTTTTCCCTCTCGTATATGACCAAAAAGGTAAATCAAATCCTCCCATTTCCATTATTTCTTTTGTTCGATATTGCAATAATTGAAACTCATTTTCATTCCCAACACTCGCGAGTAAGTTATCAATATAGAACCTTCTTTTAAGACTTGTACAGTGGACAGGAAGTCTTCTCTTTGAAACTTTTCCCAATTTAAGTGAAATAAAAAGCTGACACTTAGTAAAAAAGGTCTTGAAGTGAGTCCAATAACTATCCAGCTGTGTATATACGCTTCCACTGTTGCACAATATCTTCACAAAACTCATATCTATAAATTATTCATATCTTTCCAATTCTAAACCTGTATAATAAGGGTGGTATCCATTGTGTGAGACTCTCCAGTATCCAAGCAATCATTAAGAGCCGCGCATCCATGTCTTTAAAGGCGAATAAAAAACCGGCCGGATTTTTTGAGTAGCACTAGACATTTTAATTACTAGGCGTTGTGGCAAATAAAATATAATTCGATCAGTACGAGTATTAACTTCCTTTACTTCTTCAATTATGCTTTTTTGCTGCCATTGCAAAAATATATTATAAGCTTCCAAAATATTGTCCTTTTTAACCGATTAGAAACGATACGTAGGCTTGCCTTAGCGGTATCAAAATTATTATACAAAGGTGGGCGTCCCATAATCCAAGGTAATGACACTTCATACCGTTGATCTAATTTAAAGGTTATCGTTTTTTGGAAATGACACAAAGTTTCTTCATCCAAAACTTTCATAGTTTTGATTGCAATCGGATCGGTTATTCCTAAGGACTCCAGATCCCACATTTTTTGTACCTCTACAATTAATCAACTTAAGGCTACAATATTCCTTCCGATTTCTTTCTGCCTAGGATACACCATCCAAATTTGGTATGTAGAGCAGAAATCCCTGATTTCAAAGTTTTTGAAACTCCCAGTATTAGGTGGTTCACCTGACTCAACGCCCGATAAAATTATTCCTTCTGCGGAAAGCTTTTCAAACAGTTATGAATCTGAAACACTTGGCAACCTTGAACGAATCACTGGCTTATCCAATATCGATGCCATGCAACCAAATTTCTTTTTAAGGATTTCTAATTGCGCATCATATCTGCAATGAATTGCTTTTGCAGTTTTCCCTGCGCCAAAAAGTCTTTGCAATAACATTTTTTTCCTAAAGAGAGGTAGTTTCAATTCTGCAAGCTCATTTTTTTATATATAAGATCGGTGTGAGCCGTCGTCCAACGATGCTGTTATATAGTTTAATGTTCTTTTATGTTGGACTCCAGATAAGACAGTTTTTAAACATATAATTTTTGAAAATGACTCCACAGAAATCATAGAACTCGGTAGTATCTCCAACATTTTTCGAATCCTTTCTGCTTAATTCTGGACACAGCACTGTATAATGCTTTCTGTTACATATTGTGCATTTTACGTAACTTCGGCATGATTTTGCCATGCAATCACTTTTTAAACAGATCAGGCAACACCTTTTCCGCATAACTTCCGATTCCTTTTATTGTAATGAAATATATGCAGTTTTTGCACAGTCCTGGCTGTTATGATTTTTTCGTAAAATAGCCAATTTATTTTATATCGTTTATAATTTGAAAGTGATGCAGACAGAGTCGATCTGGAAGGCATGGCGACTTCTTATATTTTTTCATTTCGTTTCCTAGTTTTCGAATGTGATACAAACCCAGATTCTACCAATGGGCAATGCTTCTTTCCTTCTACCTCATTGCCTAGAAATATCAACTCTTCTACCAGCGTTTCTTTAATCAAATGTGAAAAACCGGTGTCTGCTTCTCTATTTAATCTGTGCTTGTCCCATGCTTTAAGAATATCATTAAGCAAACAAGACTCTATTGCTGGGTATAACATGACTGCATAACTTTCGGTTGCTGCACTTAATGTTCCTAATTGATCACAGGAAACGCTCAGTTTTATTCTTGAACGATTAGTCACCAGAGAACGCTACAGAGAACTATTTAATTGTAATGATAATCCCTTTCAAAACATGACCTTAAATGCTCAAACACTTTGGGATTATTCTTTTTAGAAGACGATTTGTTGTCATTTATATCTAGCTCTCGATTTAGTCTTCAACAAGGTTAAAAAAATATTAAAACTTATCCTCTTCTTTTAAACGTTTATCTCTGTGCGTGGAAATTGGCCTCCAAAAGCGACCCAATTTCTTGGTATTGAATCATATTCTTTTAAATCTAACTTTAGCTGATACTTGATATACTTGAGTTTACAGTCTTTATGTTGAGAATAATTTTTAAAACTGTTTCAATATCTATAAACTTATCTCTACATGACTATGTGATATTAAATTCTTCATCAGTAAATTCAATTAATTCATTTAAATGATCAAGATTAAACAAACGCTTAGATTTATCAAGAATCTTATTGTAAAAAGAATGAGTTTGCTTACTTTCGATTTCTTTTTATGAAACCAGATCTATAAATTGATTGCAAGCCGTAAAAGAACCGCGTAGATTATTTCTTTTCTACTTTTCTAAGATGTTTACACACTCATCAACTTCTGGTTTTTCAATTAGATCAGTCATCTTTACAATTAAATTGTTTGTTTCCGTATATAACTTAAAATATTCTTTCACAGTCGGGGAAGCCCGCTATTTTATATTAGAACTGAATCAATAAAATAGGGTAGCTTACATAGAGAATGTATTTATTCACAATACGGTCAGGGAAACAGTCTTAATCAGCATCAAATATTTCATAAACTTCAGAACCCAATTCAAAACATAACTTAACAACAACCAGATATGTCGCCCAGAAGGTATAGTAGTTAAGGAAGCCCACTGCAGCACAAATGGGCCCGGGTTCGAAGACCAAAGAAGGCACTGATGTCAATGTATAGTGTCTTTGCGGAATGGGGGCATTCTATATGTATGGCGAACCGAAAACCCTCACGAGAGGTAGGTGGTAGAGAAAAGGGAGGGGCGAGATCCTCAGACCCATCCCCATGGAATGCTCTGGATCAAAATTGGGGGAGGAACTGAATGAAGTCGTACTGTCACCTGAATGGTGTTCAAGGCTCTTGCCAACGACAGGCTGTCCTTGGCACAGTGAATTTTGTGGGCTTGTTCTGATGTTACGTCAGACAAGTGATACGTCACAACACAACAATGAGATATATATAACACAACAGAAGAAGAGGAATGACCTTATTTGTTTACATTAGCTTTACGGAAATAACATGATCTCCGAGGTAATCTACATTGTTTGGGCTTACCAGCAGCTGAGCGATAAAGTAGCTGAACATCGGTAGTTCGGTACAAGGTTCGAATCCCACGAACGGGCTGGCTGTATAGGCTTTTTCGTGGTTTTCCCCATATGTATCATGTATACGAGCCAGTTTTCCTTAGAAAGTCCTCCACAAAGGCATCCCTCCCCTTAAGCAGATAGCCCTCCAGGCCGTGCCATAATTACATAAACCAACCAACCAACATTTTTTTTATTCACATTAGCTAAGTCATGTAATTTCTGAGGTCATCGGAATGTATCTCATATCTTTCTGACGTTGCCAAATTCTAAAGTATGAAAATTTACTATTTCATTATTAAGACACATGCATGTTTATTTACGTCCTAATTAAAATATCGATAAGCAACTGTTTTTGCTAAATGAAATCTTTCTTGCCAACCCAATATTCCAATTTATCACCTGCTAAATAGTTTTCATACAGAGTTCTATAAATAGCTCTGCGTTGAGCCACATGCCTCAGTAAAAGCTGGTGAGCATTACATTTTTTAGCTTTTTTTCCGACGTAAATCTCGATTTATAATTTTATTTATTGTTACTACAGATATATATATATAGATTTTGCAAATGATTTCTACGTCAGCGGATTTTTAACTTGTTACCAACGATTTAACTCTAGAAATATTGGAAATAACATGTACCTTTTTCTAATATTCGTTTCGAGGCTTCTTTCCATGTTGAAGTAATGACTGTAGGTTTCCCCTTTTCAATTAACAATGCTGTTTATTTTACACCAAGAAATTTTAACATTACTTATTTCGAAACTTTTTTGAATTATGGAATAGAAATACTTCTCTTCAGAAAGCACAAAAACATATTCTTCAATCATGAGCCTGTTTACATGCGATAAATTTAAAAGTACCAGATGATATTTCTCATTTTAAATAATATGCTGTTACCAGAAATTTTTATTCCAAAAAATACCTCCCCCACCCCCTTTTTTAAAATTCTTCAACAAAGTCATTCTAAAAATGTGTAAACTGCCTGAATGAAAGTTGTGTGCAGTACAGGCAAAGAGTAACGACATTCCAAAGAATTACAGAAAGACAGACTGCAATGCTAATTTTTCATCGGAAAAGTGCCTTTATGAGTTGGAAATTAAGTTATTCTTAGAGTAAGAACATGGAATGAATACCAGTATGTCCCAGAACTCTGTGGCAGGATAGTCCTGCCTGCCAGGATTATGGACTGTCATACATACCACATCACTGCCACTCATGTTTGCTGTGATTCAATGACTTATCAGAATTTCAATTATGGGTCCAGGAAGGCCACAAAGACTTGTGTGGAATCTCACTGACTACCCACTCACCAAAGTCTGAGACAACTGACATGTTGTTATTTTGGTTAAATACGGCAAAGCCTCGAAGGCTATCTGCCTAAGGGAAGAAATGCCTTTGTGGAGGACTTTTTAAGGGAAACTGGTTCGTATACACATTAAATGTGGGGAAAACCAAGAAAACGTCCATGCAGCTAGCCCATTCATGGGATTCGAACATCGAACCAAACTACCAGTGTTCAGTGACTTTACCGCTTGGTCACCTGTGGGCCTCAACTGACATCTTGACTGCATCACTATTTGCATATAGCCATGCCACAAACTTTAGGTCAGAAGTATTACCAAGTATCTACATGTACAGTGCGAACGATACTTGCGACGTCCTGAATTGTCAGGTGAATACTGCTTTGGCTTCCCTTGACAGTACAAAATAAGAATCAACACCTGGAATGACATGTTCAGCAAAGCATATGAACACATTAATAGTGTGACGTCTATTCAGGTGAATTTCATTTTTGCATACAGCCTCGTGATTGCTGTATGTATCTGTGTAATGAACATCTGAAGATTGCTTTCTTCATTGTGATAACAATCCAGGACCTGAACTGATGATACACGATTACTTTTGATTACAAATCATATTTAAATCTCTAGTTTGTATATTTAGAATTGTTCCAGTTACCATTACATTCCTGAAGTTATAATGCCCATTGCTGTGTCATACCAATATCATAGCAGTCTATGGCATTTCACCTTTCTTTTGAACAATGTGAAAGCCTATGCTGTACTGCAGTGGTCTCAAACCTCGAACAGTATGTGGCACGAATCCATGATCTAAAAAGAGCTAAAATGGCACTTTTTTTTTCTTTTTTTTAAATACATGAAAAAAAAAAAATTCTTCAAATTTTTTTTAACAAAATGATAAAAAAGGTTAGCCAAAAATATTTGAAATAATTTCAAATTTTGCTTACTAAATACTTTTACAGTCAAAAGTCTTTAATCCGGACTTATCGGGACTACGGCAATTCCAGATTAGGTTTTTTTTCGGATTATAGATCATTAGTTTAAATCTGGTAAGATGGCATGCAGAAATTATAAAATAAAAAATATGAAATCGTAATTTATGAAATAAAGAGCAATTATGATCTAAAGAGTATCAAAATTTACACACACACACACACACAAAAAAAAAAAAAAAAAAAAAGTTTAGTTTATTAAACATTTCTTTCAACGTGCGCATGCATAAAGCATACATTACGCATAGTTGAAATTAGAAAATTGCAACCAGAAAACTATTTGATTTGTATTCGTGATATTTATGATGACGAGGAATTTGATTTAAATCATATCAAAGACGGAGTACATCGAGATTAAATACTACATTTAGTAAGGAATTATAAGCCGAATAAAATAAAAACATCTGCCCTGAAGATAACGATAGTGCTGACAGATCAACTTCCAGTTCATTGTGCGTCGCGACGTATCCCCCTGCAGAGCAGCACGAAATTGATAAACAGATTTCGGAATGGTTAGAGAAACAAAGGATATGCCTTTATCCATTTTTTGCTTTCACTTTGTAGATCCTTTGGCAGCTCTAGAATTGGAAATTCTTTTTGACATAATCGAAAGTTCAAACTTACTTTTATAAAATTGCTCTAACAGTCTGCAAAAAATAATAAGCCAGATCCAATTAGAAGATTAAGGAACAACGCAATCTTCAACATTAATTGAAATAGATAATTAGAGCTTAGATTATACCATCCGTTATACATTAAACGTGCATGCGTAAAGGTTTATGCGCATGCGTAGAGATGCATTATGCGGTTACGCATGCACAGAAAGTTTATAGCTTTAATTTTCGGATTATAGATCATTCCAGATTATGGATGTTCAGATTAAAGACTTTTGACTGTACAACATACATTAACAAAAATAATAGGATCTCAAAGGAAAAATTCAAACTTATATTTATTTTCTACCTGAAATCTATAGTTTTGTATCTGTAAGACACTTCTTGTTGGTTACCCTTTGTAATTCAAATACATTGACAGCTAATTTCTTAGACTGACTTTTCTTTCAAATAATTCTAACACATTTATCATCAAACAACTTGCTTTCATTTAAACTAAAAGTAAACAAATTATGGAAACTTTCTTTCAGAGAAAATTTACCAAGTGGGACAAAATTTGAGTCTAAATAACAGCAAACATTCTCTTATTTATTATACTTTCAATGCACAGATAAAAACTAATGTGTTTGCATGTAAATAATTATAAACTTCTAAAATTTGTAGCCATTCTGGAACTTATTTTTATCACAGATTGTACACATTCATCAGTTAATCATGTTCTTTTCTTATTAATTTTTACCTGTGAAAAAAAGACTATTCGCACATTAATGCATTTCCAAACATGATGATTATTCTTAATGCACAAAACGCATGACTAGATTTTTTTTTTTTTTTTATTTTTGATAAGTATTCAAAAAATTTAATACAGTCTGTATCCTGAAATAATTGAATAAGATTTATGTCACATTTTGTAAATTAGTTCAATTTATAGATTGATTATTGAACCAATCTCTATTCATACATAAGAATTATTCTTAAATTTTCTTCTGAATTTTTTGCTTTTATATTTATAAGCAGTGCATTCAGTTTTGCGTTGTGTACTCATTTTAAGAATAAATAAACAAAGAATACTAAAAATGATAAAAAAATAAACTAAACTAATCGAGTGAATAATGTTTTAATGCAAGAAGTACAGGTCATCTATAAAACTTTGTTATTTTAATTACAAAATTTATTAAAACTCTATGGTTTTGCTTATTTTACCCACATACTTATTAATAATAAAGCATCTCATTTCTTTAATCCTAAGACATACCCTTTTTCTATATTTAATGTTGCTAAAATGAGTTAGTCTTAAAATGCAGATTTTTTTACACTATTAATTATGGCTGATATGTTAAAGTTAATAAAAATAATTACTAGATATATTTTAATGGTTTATTCCATATATTTTCTCTTATAATCAAAGTCTTATTCTGTTGGTGGTACTGAAAATAAAGGTATGCATCTTAGAATTGATGGCATTTTGTAATTAAAAGAACTACAGCAATATGAACACTGATTATTGAATATTTATTATATAGCCTCCTACTAATTTCAGTACCTAAAATAGATATGAAAATTATGAAAGTACCAACTCTTTAATGAAATGTTTAAATTTAATATTCAAAATTTGTGAATTATGCATTGTCTGTGACGCAAACACAAAAATCATCTAGAAAAATTTTATTTCAAAAGTTTTAAATTTATATAATTATTACATTTGCATTCTAATGGAATAGCTGCAACCTAACTATGAAGATAGTTTTGTATGCAGAAGTAAAAATGATTCAGCATTTCAATAAAAAAGTGAAGCTGATTAGGCACTTTAGCTTAACCTTCCAGCACGCGCGTATGTACAAAATTTACGACAAATTCAGTTTTGCATTGCATTTCCATCTCACTAACATAAGAACTTTTACTTATATTTGAATGTGATATCATTTGTATTTTGCAATAATAAGATTGATATTTTATTTCTTAACAAATTTATTATCAATATTCACTCATTTCTGTCGTTTTTCGTGCCCAAAACAGTAAAAGAACAGATGTCGTAAAAAATAAGATATGTGCGTGCTCATGTAAAATTGCCATGTGCACATGCTGGAAGGTTAAGCTTTATAATACTGTAGTATCACAAAATGTTTCAATCCCTAGCAGTAATAATTACAATATATAATAACAGGTATTCATATATGAAATTGTATACATCATATTTAACTTATTTCATGGGGGAGGAGAAGACAGAATTTGCAGTTAAATAACTTAAGGTTACAAACTGCAATCATCACAATTAAACAAAATTTAATATTAAATATCATTAATTTATATCATAAATCTAAAATTATTCTATTAGTTAATTATTATAAAAAATTATGCAAATCGAATAGATGATACAACAATATCATTTTCAATATTAAGTGTATCAAAACGAGATAAAGGTCGTAGGCGCTGTCTAAATTCAATAAAATGTTGACCATTGAGGGCAACCATAAAACTATCTGTCTCTACTCGGATTATCATATCAAAATTAACAGCTGGCTGGAATGGAAAAAATGGAATTGAAGACTCTTCTGCTGCCCATACATTGTTAGTGCGACTATTTCTCACAATTGTATGATTATAAAACCTCACATCAAAATGAAAAGCAATATCTGGAGGTGGATATGGTGAGGTGCCAGACTGCAGATTTACTGAAAACCTAATTTAAAAGATAATTAATGAAATGAGTATTGTTGATACTTTCAAATAATATGTTATTCATTTTAATATGTAATTGAAAAGCTTGATAAATTTAAGCATGGACTTGAAAATTTAAAAACAATGCTAATAAAAACCATGTGATTTGAAAAAATTCTGTTAAAATCATTTAGCAGAATAAGTTATTAAAATAATAGCACAGATATGGCTGTAAAACATACTTTTCAGTTCAATCTCAAACACAGTATGTTCTAAAAAATATAACATTTGTGGCAGTATATTTTTAAAAATTTGAAATTTTTTTGCAGTACATTATGCTTAAGAGTATAAGATAATAAAAATTTCAGCAATTACAATACACATTTTAATAAATGTCACTAAAAACTCATATTTTGATAACTCGAATTTCAAATTTTGTATCTTAAGTATCAATGATTATTCAGAAGCAAGTATTTTAATTTCAATTTATACAGTAATAGACTTACTTTTTGTTATAATCATTATTATGTAGAACAGGGGTTCCCAATGGGGTCGGTATGGACCCTCTAGAGATCAATAAAATTTTTAAGGGAGTCAATGATGATCAAAGGGTCGACAGCCCAATATGCATGGGCAATTTTTTGGCACAACAAAGATTCTACTGATTGAAAAAAAAACCCCTGATAATTAATTGTTTATTGATATAGCTATATCGTGTAGTAATTAAGAAATCACATAAAATAAATATAAAGAAAAAAATACACAGAAATTATTTAACATATTTTAAAATCAATATATTTTTTTTTTCAATCAAAATAAAACTAAATACATGCCATGTGATAATAACAACAGCCTCTATTTTGAAATTGGAAATTACAAATTTGAAACCATTAGCAAACTTAAATATTTAGAATCAGAAGTTAATACTCTCAATGATTTAATGCCTGAGATCCGTAGTAGAGTCACGGATGCTAACCAATGTTTTTTCGGTCTCAAAAAATACTTGAAGTCTAACTTCACTAGCAGAAAAATGAAGATTTTAATTTACAGGAACTTAATCAGACCCACTCTTACATACTCTGCTGAGACCTGGGCAATGACAGAAATAGCTAAAAATATAATTTCTATCTTTGAAAGAAAAATTTTGAGAAGTATTTTTGGTGGTATAAAATGTAACAATATCTGGAGAAGTAGAACTAACTCTGAACTCTAAAGAATTTTAAAAACAATGAATTGGATGACCATGGCCAGGGATAAATTCCATTCTGAGAAAGGCAAGGGCCCATTCTCCGCTGTCTGGTCATTGAAGAAGATACATTTTTAATATATTAATTTTTTTTGCAGGTCGGATAATATTAAAAGTGAGAAATGCAGAACACCAAAACAATATGAAGAATATAAAACTTACTCACAAGATACATTGTTATATACAAACTGTTTGTAAAATTTAAAAGATTTGAATGTCGAAGACAATGAAAATTTGAATGTGCTAGCACAGCTCACAGAACCAATGAACTGTGGTATATTTAATCTTGATATAATGATGCAAGAACACGATTGATTGATTTTGCATTGAAGGAGAATGCTCGAGCACAAATCTTATTCAAAAAGCATGTTTACATTAAGTTTTTGAATATGAAAGTCACGCAGAAGGAATATCCCAAAATAAAAGTTATCAAACAGCATTACTGGCATTTCCCTCTTCTTACCTAGTAGAAGCAGGCTTTAGTGAAGTCAATAATTTACTACAGAAAATAAGACACAGGTTGAATATTCTTGAACAAAATAATTTAAGAATTAAACTAAGCAATTTTATGAAAAAAATTGCATAAATACATCAAGCTTAGCCATCTCATCATTAATTAAAATATTTAATTTTAATTTTGAAAATTTGTTTATATTTATAAAATCAACAATGTCACAAATGAATATCGTCGGCAACGCACTCTACCAACGATATAGAGAAAATACTCAGTTCAAAGTATGCGAGCTGCAGAACTGAGATGTGATTGTTTGAATTCACGCTTTGAATTTTGAAACTATTTAATGTTATTCCATTTTGAGTTTTATCATTTTCCTGTATGTTGTTATTAGGTGTTAATAAAACGTCATTAAAAATTAACTTCTAAAATGCTAATTGATTCTATTAAAGAATTAATACTACAAGAAAACTGGCACCTAACTCGTGGCAGAAATATAGAGTTGCAGAATTTACTTTTGTTTCAGGATACTTCATATAGATGTCGTGATAGCCCATTTAGTTGTCTTATATGAAAGGAATGGATCTTCTTACCCCAGAGATGCATTGATAACATCTACCCGATGTGCATAATTAAGATAAGTAATCTTGACTTAAAACTAGTGAATAATATTTGATTATTTATAGTATTAAAATTTTAATTGATACTAAGTTTTGACAAATGTGTGAATTGTAAGCATTGCAAATCAGTGTTTATTTCCAGTTATTGCGAAGTTGATTTTTTTGTATGACCCCTAAGTGCTTAAAATTATCAACGATATATAAGGACTTATTTTAAATATATTTAAAATTCAGAAAAGTATAAAATTAGAATATTAGCTTTAACAGCCATAGTGTGAACTTTAACTGAGACATTACGACTGTGTTTAAATTTCGCAAAAGACAAAATGTCCTTTTTGGGTAGGGGGAGAAAAGAAGATTTAAAACTTCTTGCCCTTGAACTGGATTTAGTCGTGGCAGGAAATCTAAAAGTGGTACAATTAAAAGAACTCATTAGGAAATCTGATAATTATGATGAAGAATTAGTGAAACATATGTTAACTAATATAATAGAAGAAAGATTTGAGAACGAGAAAGCTCAAGAAGCTGCTAAAAAGGAGAAATTAGCCAAAGAAAAAGATCATATTTTCTCTTAAATATTAAAATTTCTAAAATCATTCTAAACATCAATTTTACTACCCATTGATTCCTAATGAGTCTTGAAACCGATTCTACTAAATTAATAACCCAGCTGTGGCTGGATCACCAAGAAAATGAATAAATTCACAAATATACTACCAAATATGTAATCTTAATAAAATTTTGGTTAACAATACTACCAAAAAATAAATAACTGCATTTAAAATTAATAAACATACACATGCTCAGCTAACTTATAACATGAAAACTCTGACAAAACTAGTTTTGAAAGTTATTTTTCTTTGCTTATCTTCTATGGCGCAATTAACCTATCTCCTCTCAAATTATTTTTTCAGTTGTTACACAATACTGAAAAATCTTATGTTTAAATACATTCTTATTGATGGCAAATTCTGTTCAATGATGTTATTTTATGCAATAACAGAACAAAAACTAGTCAAATTAGTGCATTTTTTAAAATTACTATGGCCTCTCGTTTTCATCATTTTTAAAATTATTGTTTCAGATTATTCACTTTTAGAATAATGATTGGATTTTCTTCATTTTCCCTGAAATCTTAATGAATAACACATTTTTTACTAAGCCTAAACTTTTTTGAAATGCAATATCCTATTACAATTTCAAAATATAATATAACCTGTAAGGACTAGCAGATGGTCTTCCACTGATGTAAATCATCATTCCAGGCTTCAAACCACCATAAATTGGATAGTCGTAAGGTATGGGCTAAAACGAAAATCGATGTAAATCTTAAACAGATGCATATATGCAAGAAATCTTTTTTCTCCTCCAAATAATCTCAAAACTATTCAAAGGTTTCAGAAAAATATGAGAACCTTTCAAATAATATATATATAATCTTCAAAACTACAACAAAATGCACATATGATGTATATATATACATAATTGTTTCATAAGAATAAATTGAATTTAATTAAAAAAATCAAGATACTATTGAATTCCTAGACCTGCAAATTATTAAACACAGCAAAATTAAATTATTTGATAAAAGACGAAATTTCCATTTTCCTACTATTAAACTAATTAATTGGAACTCTAATATCTCTAGAAAAGTAATAGAAAACACGTTTCATAGCCAAATTATCAGAATAAAAAATATATGTACTGAAATAGACGATTTAAAGGAAGAAATAATAAAGCTAATTAATGTACAAGTTGATAACCAAGTACCACCAAAATTTATTAATTTATATATTAAAAAGGCAGGCCTTGACTTTACTTTATAATTTTTTGGCTCTTTTGGATATGATAACATTACCTTAAACCTTAGCTGGAGGGTAATGAAGGATATAAAAGAGTAGAGAAATTATTGTAAATATGTATATTTAATCAATACTGGATTCTTTCCTTTTACTAATAAAGGGCCAACTCTTTTCAAAAGTCTCAATTATAGCCCGAATTGAGTGAAGATTTTAATCTTCTTCTAATTTTCCATACTTTACCCAGTATTTAGTTAAGTTTTGATATACCAATTGAAATCAAATTCATTAAACTTTTAATATTTTCTTACATCAAATTTAAGTTTTAATTAACTTCCTAAAGTAATTTTTGAGAAATTTCTGGAATTTTTTAGAGGTTTTTTAAGGACTTCTTTTCAAAAAATTTTGGGAAATTTTACTTTAAAACTTTAATATTAAAACATTTCAGTTTTCTTAATTACTTTAATTTTTTGCAATTTTCACTTAACAGTTTTTACAATTTTTACACACTTTTTCAACAGAACACACATTTCACATTACAAACAGTTTACATTTTATTCACAATACCACTTCACTTTATTTTCCTTCATGCAAACTTACATCTCTTGATTGGCTCAGTTCTTAACTCCCTAAAAAATTGATAATTACTATCTTTAGGATTTTTAATTTTTAATTTAATTTAATTTAATTTTTAATATTAATGTTTACAAAATTTTTTTTTTACTATAACAAAGATAGCAGCTTGACACTCAACTTTACCTACATAAGGGCCATCTATATAATTTGAAGAACACACTTACTTCTCTTTTACAACACATTTGCAGACCCCAACACTCATATAGTAGGTAAGTTAGAATTAAAACTTACTATTTACTTGCTTTAAGTATTTTTTAAAATTTTTTATGTAGTATCTAAGTATTTTCTAAATATGAAATTATATTTTTAAATATATATTTGTTTTTTAAAAATTGTAATTAGTTCTTTTTGTTTCTTATTGGTTTATATGGATTATGTCTAGTTCTTTTTTAGTTTCTTTTTATTAATATGCATATTCGTGTAGGGGAGGTTTCTGTAGACAAGGGTTTCCAAAATACATTGGTTTTTAGATTATTTTTTATTATTTTTTTATAAAAATTAATTTAAAAAAAAAATAAAGTTTAATTCTTGACTTTACTTGCTTGTTTCTCAAAAGATGTAGTTATCTCAAAAGATGTAGTTTTCTCTTCTGTATTTTCCTTTTTGAACTTTAATTCTTAAATGTTAATTTCTAAGGGAACCACTTTATTGGAATTAATTTTGGTTTTGACTTTTACCCTTGCCTGCATGAATGACGGAACACGAATTGAATGATTGCAGAGTTAGGTTTGGAGGAAACTTCCCCTTGATAAGTCTGTCTCCTGCCTACTCAACGGTCATTCACATATGCATTAAAAAAAAAAAAATGTTTAATTTAATTTTAATTTATTAAATTAGTAAATTTATTTTCATGGATTGATTTTGCACGTGATTTGCTTATGCTTCTGAATTTAAATGATATTGTAGATTAGTTCGAGTATTAAATCTTTTATATGTTTGCACATTTTTTTAAAAATTATTTTGGCTTTTTTCCTTTTTTTAGGATTTAAATTTGCTTTTTTACTTTTATACGTATTTGTTAAAAATTAAATTTAAATTTAAATGTATATATATACATAATATATACACACAAGGTAATGTATAGCAACTGAGAGTTTCATTAAATTTTACAGTTTTGTTTTATGAGCTAACATTATTAAACATTTTTACAAAATATAAGTGATACAATCTGCGAAGCTTCAGTTTTCATTTCCTGCTTCAGTTAGATGTAATCCAATTGTATAAATGTAATTATAGGCAGATAAAAATCATACTGGCAAAAAATTAATATAGATAAATAAACTTATTTCTAAAAATATGCTGAAAGAAGATTACACATTGTCAAAAGTTTTACTTGTACTAGGATGTGTAAAAACATTTATGTTAAATTTAATATTCACTACCAACAGCAAAATAAAAGAGAAAATATATTAATGATTTACATAAGATCTTTAAAACAAAATAAAAACTGAAATACAGAAAAATTAGTAAAAGATTCTGTTATTATAAATTATTATTTCATGAATGAATACTTTGCAAAAGAACTTTAAATTTAAAACAAACTGTACTTCAAAATTTTAATAAAAAAGCCATGCAACTCACATTTGCTCTTAAAAATAAAATAAAAAATTCATATGAAGGAATATTCATTGGCAATTTAATGACAAGTTAAACAAGTTTTAAAAGTTAACATTCACTATGCATCACAGATACTAATTTAAAGCAAAAATTCTAAACTCCTAATGATGGTAATAATTTAATATGGAATGAAAATGCAACAGTTTGCTACAGTCAAAAGTCTTTAATCCGGACTCGTCAGGACTTCGGCTATTCCGGATTATCGATTTTTCCGGATTATAGATCATCAGTTTAAATCTGGTAAGATGGCATGCAGAAATTATAAAATTAAAAATATGAAACCGTAATTTATGAAATAATGAGCAATTATGATCTAAAGGGTATCAAAATTTACAAAAAAAAGAAGCTTAATATTTATTTGTTTACTTCATTAAACATTTCTTTCAACGCGTGCATGCGTACCTTACGCATAGCCGAAATTAGAAAATTGCAACCAGAAAACTATTTGATTAGTATTCGTGATATTTATAATGACAAGGAATTTGATTTAAATCATATCAAAGACGGAGTACATCGAGATTAAATACTACATTTAGTAAGGAATTATATACCAAATAAAATAAAAACATCTGCCCTGAAGATAACGATAGTGGTGACAGATCAACTTCCAGTTCATTGCGCGTCGCGACGTCCCCCCCTAGCGCAGAGCAGTGTGAAATTGATAAACAGATTTCGGAATGGTTAGATAAACAAAGGATATGCCTTTGTTTTTGTAGCAATTCGTTTTTTGTTTGATGGACATCGAATCATACTTTCGCTTTCTAGATCCTTTGGGAGCTCCAGCATCAGAAATTCTATTTGACGTAATCGAAAGTTCAAGCTTACTTTTATAAAATTGCTCTTACGGTCTGCAAAAAATAATAAGCCGGATCCAATTCGAAGATTAAGGAACAACGCAATCATCAACATTAACTGAAATAGATAATTAGATAATTTTAGCTTATACCGTCCGTTATACATTAAACACGCACGCGAAAACGTATTCTGCGCTTGCGCAGATGCATATGCGCAGTTGTAAATGTCTTGCGCGCACGCGTAAAACGCCTATGAGCATGCGTCAACGTGGCGCATGCGCAGAAAGATTTTAGCTTTGAGGTCCGGATTATGGGTGTCCGAATTAACGACTTTTGACTGTATTTCATTATTTAGAATGTACATCATAATAGTTCTAAAATTACACACTTATACTTATCCTAAATATAACAACTAGAAGACAATATATATATTTTTAGGTAAATAGATCAGTGCAAAACACTTACCGGATTATAAACAGGTGTTAAATTTGAGCTAGGCTGCACTCCACCAGGAATATAACCACCTGGACAAACTCCAATCTGTTCTGGAGGAGGAACAATTCTTCCACCTGAAGGATGGTATGGGATTGGATTCACAGCTGGTATAGTGACACCAGAAGGTATGCATGGTGTAGCTGGTACCCCCTATAAGAAAAGCTTTCCTTTTTCTACTTTTCTCAAAGATTTACTATGGGAATGCTTTATATATAGTAATAAATTTTATTATCCATTATAATTTTATCACCTAATAAAAATTATCTATGAAACGAGATAAAAATGTTTTAGAAAATTTCACATTTATACATTGAAAAAAATGTGTTGATAATTGATACATTTTATTATACATAATATATTCAAACAGAATAATTAAATTTGAACACATTCCCATTAAAGCAACTGAATGCCATGCAGCTAGAACAGCATGTGAAAAATCAATTCTCTTTAACCCATTTTTTTCCAGACAATTTTAATTTTATACATTTATTCATAAAAAACAAATCACTCTTATTATTACAATTAATAGCCAAAGAAGACAGTTCAGTTATAACTATTGAAAGCATAAATGTTGAATTTGATTGAAGCATAAATGTTGAATTTGATTTAACAGAAAAACAGAATAATAAAACACCAACTTTTATTATTCCGCTTCTTCATCTCCTCCCCAAGAAATATTGTACCTCCTATTAGTTTGTTTTCAGATTATTTACATATAAGTAGCAAAAATTTCTGTCAAATTTAAAATCCATATTATTAAAAATATTATATAAGAAATCTTATTTTATACAACATTAATCAAAACAAGACTTCGTAGTTCAAAGGGAATTACTGAATGTGCCATATAAACAAATCTTCTTAAATAAAAATGCAAATCCCTTTCTAAACTTAGTCAAAGCCTGTAAATAGAACTCACGAAATATACTGGGACAGAAATAATCAATATTTCGATTTAAAGAAATGTACTTAACATATAATTTCACAAAAACACAGTTATCTAAAAAATTTACTCATATATGAAATCTAGAAACCGAAATATACAACTTCTAATGTGTTATACGGAAAGTGAGGATTATAAAAGAACATCAAAAATTCATTTCTTAAAAAAAAAAAAAAAAAAAAAAAAAAAAACTTTAGTAAAATAATTATTATGTCTCTTCTTTCAAACTGTACAAGTTTGGTCTTAGCTATGTTAAGCTTATGCTAGTGTTAAGCTTATTCTCGCAGCTTCACAGTCCAGATAGGTCTAAAAAAATGTCAATCTTGGTATGTTAACGTATTTATTAAGTTTATTAAACAAATATTGCATTCTTCAAGTTTTTCCACTAATAAAATATAAGCTTAGCAATAAGCTTCAATTCATTTGAATACAATTTCTATATAATCAGTATCATGTCCAGCTCCAGCATTTTTAGCACCCTAGGTGATTTTTACATTTGGCATCCTATTAACTTACATTAATAATTCAATGTGAAATATACTTTCCTTTAGTTACTGCTAGTTGGAATAATTTTATTGCCACTCTGAAAAATCGGTGGTCTAGGCTGCACATATCATCTACATTTGGAGCCAAACCAGGTCAATATACACTTCGCAGAAATGCACTTTTTCTCAAAAATAATTACTACTAGCAGAAGTACCCGATGCCAGTTAGTTAATTAAATGTGGCAAACTGATTACAACTGATCAAAAATCAATAAAACAATTAAAAAAATAATTGATATTCTGTTGTCATGTTTAACCGAACATAATCGAAATTAGTAGAAACAGTCAATACAAATTCAGCTTTGTATATTGTTGTTTCAAAACAAATTAGAAAGCGATGAAAACGTGTGCTTTTAATTTTATTTCCTCCACAACTTTTGATATTAGAATCTTGAGTTGTTCATTTCAGATTGAGTCCACATTCCTTCAAAATTTTCCTGCCATTATATATCCTTTCTTTTCGGTACTTGTGCATGCATATATATTAGATTGATAGTGATAGGCAAAAATTTCACAAATCAAAATCAAAGAAATATGTGAATATGTGAATGCTAGTGCATGTGCACTCAGATGGCTTTTGACCACCATCGCTACCAATTAATTGAGTGTTTTGCAATGCTGCAATACTATTGCCGAGTTCCATAAACTGCCTGTAACAAGCGAACGATTGAATTTTTTTTTTGAAAAAAGTGGATGTCGATCTTTCCAAGGACCCAGAAAAGAACTGTAGAAAGTTTGGTGATGACTGCTATAGTAGTGACTGAGTATATCGCAAACAAACACACAAACAGACATTCTTCTTTATATATATAGACTATAAGCTGTTTTCTGTTTTTTTAACAGTATTAAAAAAAATTTAAGCAATCTTTGTTTGAAATCTTTGTTTTTCCTTGTTTTGGTGGTGACAGTATTTAGTGCATACTGTCTGCAAAATGATCTTTTGAAAAGTGTTCCAAAATAGCAATTAAAACTATTTCTATAAGATTTACTTTCTGTCCAGGTAATAGTCAGAGCAATATTTCACAGTGGTGGTGAAGAGCTTTTAGCTTTTATAGTTAACTACTTGGAATAATTAAGCTTTTAAATATCTGAAATTCTATGGTGTATTCTACTTTTCCATCATATTTTACATGAGAAAAAAACAAAAGCCTTAGAATCAAATAACTATGGCATTAACAAATAACTAAACTGCCTTTTTCAATAATTCTCATTTGTAGTTAAATGTTGCTTTATGAAAATTTATAAATCTGTTAACCACATTTACAAAAAAACTTTAAATACAAGGAGATTTTGCAATGCTTTCAGTTAAAATTACGAGGAGGGAAAAAATAAAAAAACCCATAGCCCTAAGGTTAAAACAAAACCCTTAGGATAGCATATATTTTGAACAAAACCATCTTTTGAGGATGATTAGATATAGGTTACGCTTCTAATTTCTTCTAAAAATGGGGGACCATACCTATTTACATGAAAATCACTGGGAGCAAAGCAAAAATGAATGTTGTGCTATCTGCTGAGAGAAAAAACAATGAAATATGAAAAACACTAAGATTTTTAAAGCATTAGGAAGAAATGAGTTAGAATAATTAAATAAAAAAGGTAAATTTTTACGAAAGACTTCTAGGAAATCTAATGCAGTAATTGAAAAAGCTCTGTGGATAAATGTTGCAGAACCAAAACTGCAGTTGACTTTACACTATGTTTAGATATCGAAAATTTTTTTATTTCTTTTTTAAATGTAAGTTTTGAAGACTTAGGAGAAAAATCTATTTATGCCAATTTTTTTGTGAAAGTTGAAACAACAATGCAACATCTATCAGGTAACAGGAACAGGTTCTACGTTATAAATCTCTTCAAGAGAAAAACTATTTATATTCATAACTGTAACAAAGGAAAGACTTTGCAAATTGTGAAAAAATAGATTTTGTTCCACCTGCCAAGAGGGAAGAAGCATTTAGGTTAAACTCCATTTATGAGGCTTATTCGTATTCATTCTTGTCTCTTGTAACAATGACCTATAGGTTTTCCCGATCAGTTCTTCAACAGTGCTAGTGAACATGGAAACTGAAGATTCCAGTGTAGGCTCTAATTCAGTGGTCTAGTTTCCTGCCAAGATAAGGATGAAACAGGAAGAATCTGAAATGGCATGAAAAATTTTAAAAGCTACCACATGAGAGTCACGAGCTGACTATAAATACAAACTTTTCAGCCTTTTCCTTGATTTGTATATTGTGTATACAGCACAAAGTCCGTAATCCGGACGTCCATTATCCGGAATGATCTATAATACAGACCTCAAAGCCACAAACTTTTTTTTTTTGTATGCTTCACGCATGCATTGAAAGAAGTGTTTAACAAAGTAAACGGATAAATATAAGATTTTTTTTGTAAAATTTGATACCCTTTAGATCATAATTGCCCTTTATTTCATAAATTACAGTTTCATATTTTTAATTGTATAATTTCTGCATGCCATGTTACCAGATTTAAATTGATGATATATAATCCGGGAAAACCCCTAATCCGGAATTGTGGAAGTCCCGACGAGTCCGGATTACGGACTTTGTACTGTATAATATAATTCTGATATACTATATAATATATATAGTTTAGCAGTTGCGGCTTTCCGTCTGTCTACAGGACATGATTACCTTGCCACCCACCTGCACCACACAGGCATTTCAAGCAAATCCTATTTGCCCAGTTTGTGATTCTGGAGAAGAAATGGACAGGGACCACCTGCTTCAATGTGGGGCTCTTTGTGGTCTTACACAGGAGTCGAGATACTGGGAGGCAAGGGTGCTCCTCAGGCAATGACTTTAGTCTTTTTGTTTTTAGTTTGATTATTAGTAATTTTTGTTTATAAGATTTTAGTCCTTTGTAATTTTTTGCCTAGACATTGGAAAAAAAAAAAATATAGTTTACAATATAAATTTCATCAGAAGAAAATTTTGATGCTTGTTCTATCTGGCCAATATATATCAAACCATTCTTATATGATATACAATAATTCCCAAAGAATTCAAATCAAACAGGAATCAATAATTTTTATATAAATACAGTTGTCCATCTTAGCAAAAAAATATTTTGTTCCTCAAGAAAAAAAGATCTCTGTCTGATGACCCTTGAAACTAATATAGTTTTAAGTCTACAATAATTGAAGGTTGCTTTTTTACTTAATGTAAAACTTTACAATGGCCTGCTATGTTTCTACTTCAGTTAGTCTCTCTTGGTCATTTTTCAAAATAAGAAAGAATGTAACTGAAGATTCCACAAAAGTTATTACCTGGCCTTTATTTTTGCAACTGTTAGTCATAAATACATGCTTCAAAGAAGCCCCCCCTAAAAAGCTTTAAATCAGTTTTACAAAAATGGCAATAAATCTTTTTTTTTTTTTTTTTTTTTTTTTTTTTTAATAAAGTTCTCTGATCCCTACATTTATATTTAGAAAAATAAAAGAGAAAAACTTTGACTCTCATATGGCAAAAGTTGACCAAGATTTTTTTTTTTTTTTTTTTTTTAATTTGGGAATTTAGCATTTCCAATTTGCTTTAAGGAACTGGTTAATAAATTATTAAGAGTTATTTGAAGTTGATTTTTTTCTTAAAATATATATATATGTAATGATATTTTTACATCAATTGATTAAATTCAATTCTAATCATATTGCTTAATAATGTGTTGGTAATTCCCTACCTAAATTACATCCCTGTTCTTAAATTTTGACGAAATCCTTTTATTATTATAAATTATATTAACCTGTTGGCACCCGCCAAATCGCCAAACTCATAAATCTGTCATATTACATAAAGTCCTTAAGAACACTCCTGATGAGAAGATAGCGTCACCTCATGATTTCAATTAATATCACTGATTGGATGAGCACCATGATGCACACTTATCTATAAATAGGGCTTCTCCTTGAGGTACAGGATGAACGCTTGTGCTGAATAATGCTGAAATAAACGTATCAATTTATATACCAAAATTTGTCTCATTCCTGTTACCCCGGCCCGGCTGCACAACATAAATAAGGTATGAGATTCTACATTTCATATATATATGTGTGTGTATATACGTAAGATAAAAATATGTGAATCAAAATTGTAATTTTTAAACTAACGGTAAACTCTAATTCTTCCTCTCGGTTCTAAAAATCAATAACTTCTCTTGATTGTGTCATTTCAAGATCATTCCTTTTTGCATGGCCTGCACAGCACAGATGATGTAATAATTGGGAACTGAAATTTTAAACTCAAACCAAAACCTTTTTCTTTGTGTGCTTTCATCTTGCATAACTACACACTTCAGCTTCTCTCTCTGCTTGGACATAATTTCGCTATGCTACTTCCTACTGCAATACTATCATCAAAAATGAAAATGTTCTTGAATAGGCACAGGCACAGCAGAGTGCCAAGCAAACTGTGGCCACAAATATCAGTTGCAAATAAAAATGGAATTAAAACTGCCCCGACTGCCACTCAACATTATTAGCATACTATGCAATCAGAATTCGCCCTACTTCTCTGTCTTTTACTTGCTATTATAACATATATATATATATATATACACACACACACACAACATGTCCAAAAAGTCTTTATCCAGCTATTTTCACAACTGCTATTCATAGTCTTACTTTCAGTCATAAAAATGTTTCAAATGATGCACATATTCATGTTCACAAAAACTGTTTCCCATATGAGAAAAACTGAATGACATATTTCATTTTAAGGTTGGAGATCATATTCAGTTTCTGTAAATGAACTGATGAGCAAAATGTACGAGTTTCTACATGAACTAAAAATAACATATATATATAGACACACACACACTATAGTGTGTATATATATATATATATATATATATATGGAAACATGAAACTGTGCATGCCAAGATGGTACATCTATATTTTGAACAAAACAGTTTGAAGTACAAAATTCCGCTTCTTTTTAACCTTTTGAGGCCGGGGCTTTGGTAGCAGTAAAAGCTACCAAAGGACAGGGAATCTTGAACCGAATGCTTTCCCCCCTTTAAGAAATCACCTCCTATTAACAACAAAAAGATAAGTGGTTAAAACCCTAGGGACGTCAAATTTGACATTTTACCCCACTTTTCAACCTGGAAAATGGGGGAAAAAGACATGGCCACTAAAGTGGACAACCCCGTCTTTTCAAAGAGAGGACTCTATGGCCACTATAATGGCCATCCCGTCTTCAAAAGGTTAAACCAGGAAAAAAAAAAAAAAAAATTAAATAAAATAAATAAATACTGCTAATATATTATGCAGAGGTATAAAATTAAAATAATATCATACAGGTGTCATATGTCCAGCAGGAGGGCATACAGCAACTGAAGCAGGTACTCCAGGTTGATACTGAGAGCAAAAATAAATTACACAATCAGGACGTAAAATTAGTTTCCAATGCATGTAAAATATTTTAAAATAAAATGCTGAAATGAAGTTAAAACATAACATTGATATGGGCAAGCCAAACAAAAATTATAACTTGATTAGATTACCAAATTATTAAAATCACTTAAAAGTTTTATCTTAAGCTATTTTAAGACCTATTACCACAGTATTATCAGAATATTTAGTAGAATGATGAAGAAAAATTTTGTTAATTGAAAATCCACAACATAGTAAGTTAAAAGATACAGAATTTATATACTATGTTTTTGTCTTTAAATGCTGTATTACTTTATTTTTAAGTTTTTACTTTCAATTGCATATTTTTTACAAATAATTACAAACTTTTAAGTTCAATTGTAAATTAATTCTAAGAAAATATCCCATATCACACCCAAGGGTGAAATTCTAATACGACTTTCATTGTGACAATCCTATTTTATGCAAAAAAGCAACAAAAAGATTACTTTAAAAATATGAATAATCTTTATTAAGGAAATTCAACACCAGATATAAAATATTTTTTAAATGTAAAATTTTAAAGAGGAAATTACAGCACAAGTTCCTTTAGAAAAAAATTAAAAAAATAGGGCACATATTATTTAGAATAAATAATACTTAAATTTTGAATAATAACTGGAAAATAGTTTTTTTTTTTTTTAACTGAATGGTGGGCATTTTCCTTTTTTCTGCATTGGCCACTCCTAAAGCCAAAAGTGGTGGTCATTTTATTATGGAAGCACCTAATAGGCAACCACATTACCTCCTATGATGGACATACACTTCACAATCTATGCCTTCTCCGGGATTCGAACCCGGACTTTTCAGTATTGTAGTCGGCCCCCCTAACCACTATACCATCTAGGCAGCAAAAATATGCCACTGAAAATATTGCAATTGAAAAATATGCCATATAAACTATACAGTTTCAATGACTATACATCAAAATTCATATACAGGCAAAAGTCGTTAATTCGGACACCCATAATTCGGAATGATCTATAATCCGGACATAAAAACTAAAAACTTTCTGCGCATGCGCCGCGTTGACACATGCGCAGAGGCGTTCACGCGTGCGCGTAAGACCTTTTACGACTGCGCATATGAGTGTGCGCAAGTGCAGAATACGTTTTCGCGTGCGCATTTTATGTATAATGGACGTATAAGCTAAAATTATCTAATTATCTATTTCAGTTAATGTTGATGATTGCGTTGTTCCTTAATTTTCGAATTGCATCCGGCTTATTATTTTTTGCAGACTGTAAGAGCAATTTTATAAAAGTAAGCTTAAACTTTCGATTATATCAAATAGAATTTCCGATATATATTTGTTAATATGTAAAGGATCTAAAGCGAAAGTGTGTTTTGAAATCCGAAATCTGTTTATCAATTTCACGCTGCTCGGCGGCGGGCGCGTAATGAATTGGAAGTTGATTTGTCAGCACTATCCTAATCTTCAGCGCAGATGTTTTTATTTTATTTGGCTTATAATTCCTTACCAAATGTAGTATTTCATCTCGATATGCTCCGTCTTTGATATGATTTAAAACAAGTTCCTCGTCATTATAATTCGCTTCCGATAGCGAAGAAAAGTGACAGAGGTTATTGAAAACAAAAAAATTTCGATTGACAAATTAGTCCGTGTTCTTGACACAGCAATTATAGGACTTGAACGGCGGAACTTTGTAACTGAACAAGAAATTATGTCTGTTTAATAGAATTAAAGAGAAAGTATTATCACATGAAACGAAGCAAAACTTAAACAACTTACATTGAAAGAAATGTTTAATAAAGTAAACAAATAAATATTAAGCTTTTTCTTTTTGCAAATTTTGATACCCTTTAGATCATAATTGTTCTTTATTTCATAAATTACGGTTTCATATTTTTAATTTTAGAATTTCTGCATGCCATCTTACGAGATTTAAACTGATGATCTATAATCCGGAAAAATCGATAATCCGGAATCGCCGAAGTCCCGACGAGTCCGGATTAACGACTTTTGACTGTATACATAATTACTAATAATTCAGTTTTCTTTTGGCATTAATTTTATTAAAAATGAATATGCTCATTGTCAGGAGTAAAATTAAACTGCACTTCGTCTCCAAATGCATCAGAATTCATTTTCATGAACTCAAAAGAAAGCTGAACTTCATTATTTAATCAAAAAATTTTACAGCAGCAGTTAAAGGATAAATAATATAACTGCATCTGACATATACAAAGGAAAAGTTCAATGTTTAACCCTTTTGCTGTCCTCTCCTGTCCGCGAAAATTTCCCCCCAGCGGCCGTCTGTTTTTCGTAGCGTAATGTTGTTTTTTCTGTACATCATAACTTTCCATACATGATTTTTGTAGTGGATGAATAGTAAGTAAAATTATAAGGAAATAAAACATAATGGAAGAATAATAATATCTCTGCTTATTTCTAACAGCAGGATAATTTCATAACATCTGATCCAGGTGGTCCAGTCCTCCCATTTTGTTGTTGTAATCTTTTACAATTATCGATTTTTTTACAGTTCTTTTCCCTGTTCCAACATCAATCATTGAGTTATTATGGACTGTACTCATCAAACGTATATTCTTCTTGTCTTTCCAATTCACAACCTCATTTTTTCTCTTTTCCTGCTGAGTAGACGTTGAAGCCATCTCTCACTGTCTTGCATCTTATGTAAAATTGTGCGAATATTCATAGAACCGGTGCAAATTCAATTAGAAATAGCATGCCATAGAAGAACGCTTGAGGCGCATTACGGCCGCCCTGCGAAAGTTTCACTTGAACATGCTAGATGCGTTACGGACGACGAAGAGGTTAAACATTTCAATTGCAATTCAAACACTTCAGATAAAGTGTTTGTATTGCAATGCTTAAATGTACAACAAACAACAATTTATTTAGAATTAGATATTATGATGAGCTTATGAAGAAAAATGCAATCAAATACATACCTTAGACTGTTCACTACAATCAGGAGAGCAAAAATTAAAAAATATTAAGTTATTTAACTTTATAGTCATTAATGTTTGAGAATTTTATATGCTTCTGTAATACAAAACATACGACTTTTTGGTAAACTAATAAATCATGAAAACATACATACTATGTTATTAAAACAAAGTCCGAAAGAATGCATTCATCAAAAAGAAATGTTAAGGAGCTAAATGGCAAAGTAGCAAATAAAGAACAAAAGGAACTGATATACATGAGTAAATTAGCAGTACTTTTATTCTGAAAGTTAAAAACTATTTAATTTTTGAAACCAGTCTTCCAGATTTACTCATGTTATATCAATTTTTGCTGCTTTTATCTATTACTTTAATCCTTTCAGCCCTGCTGATTGCATTTGCCATCTTCATAGATGTCTATTTTATGGGTAATAGAGATTGCTTTACTACTCAAAACCACAGGTCTCATCTGGCAGCTTGTCTGCACGTGTTTTTATACTTTTCTTTATACTATTTGAATAATAGTATAAAGAAATACTATTTGAATAGTTTTTATACTTATATATAAATATAAGTATAAAAACTTGTATTTATATATAAGTAAAAATTATATTCTTATTATAAGAATAGTTTTTATACTATTTGAATAATTGATTTTGATTATTGTTTGTGGAACAATATGGTAGCAGGAACCACTTAAGAAGGAATTTATGTTGAAAGAGAGTTCTAATGCCTATAAACAGTGCTTTGGATACTTTTCTTTTTTTCAGCACATCTAAAAAAAATCTATGGCTGAAAGGGTTAATATTTAAGAACATTCTTATTTTATACACTTCTTTGTCAGAAAGGAAGCAAACAACATATATGTCTTTCCCTTTTTTAAAATTAAATCAGATGAAACATATAGTCTTAAATAATTCAAATTAAATATTTTAATCACTCTTTTCTATTCTTCTTACTATAAATACGGTTCAAATTTATTTACCTTGACAAAATACCAAAATTAGTGTTTTTAGTGATGGTTAGCTGGCTACTTAATTCCAGCAGAGTATTTATAAATTGTACAGATTGGAAATGGATGGAATATTAGAAATGGTTAAATTTTATGAAATATTGGAAATTGTATTGGGATTGGTTGGACTGGATTATTTAATGATGGCAAAGTACACGAGGGCTATCTGTCTAAAGGGAGGGATGCCTTCGTGGAGTACTGTCTAAGGAAAACTGGCTTGTATACACATTACACATGGGGAAAACCACAAAAACGCCCATGCAGCCAGCCCGTTCGTGGGATCTGAACCTCAGACCGAACTACCAGTGTTCAGTGTCTTTACTGCTAGGCTGCTGGTGGGCCTGAAATTGTATTGGGAATGGTTGTATTGAATATGTTGGTATGGTTTGGAGACTGTGCGTATTGGAAAATTTCTTATTTCTGCAAAAAACTACAAAAAGTTGGAAAGAAAAATGAAAAACCGACTCTTAAAGAAAATTCCATAAAATTCATGTACCTAGAATTCACTAAACAGAACTCAGGATAAAACTATGTTAAATAATTTTATCTCCTTGCTTGAAAGTATTACTTAAACATTTTTCTGCAAGCTACGATTATTCTTCTAGTATCTTAATACAATCAAATGTCAAGATAATTTTATTGCATTTATTAATTGAAACAAAATTTGATTAAAATGAATCAGCAATTTGAAAAAATATAAAATTTACATGGGAAAAAAGTTAAAATTAAAATACAGTAGGACACAACCATTTAGCTGAAAATTTTCTCTTACTTACTGGACTAATTTTATTCACAAATTCAATTCTTTCAATACGAACAGAACCATCTATGTAAATT
Organism: Stegodyphus dumicola; assembly: GCF_044657685.1. Lineage (NCBI taxonomy): Eukaryota > Metazoa > Arthropoda > Arachnida > Araneae > Eresidae > Stegodyphus > Stegodyphus dumicola. The sequence continues at coordinate 109,997,182 of NC_140770.1, read as the reverse complement.
GAAGAGACTCGCGTATAAGATATTCTATGTTGAAACTCCCAACAATGCTGACCATTAACAGCAATCTATAAGAAAACAATGAAAGAATAAATTTCACTATATAATAAGGACTTAATATATTCTTATATTCATATTAAAAGTACAGTCACATCTCCACAACTGATCTATAGGACACGATCAAAAAATGTTGAGATAGCTGTAAAGTATGAGAACAATCCGATCTTCCTTAAGTTATTCAAAATGCAGATTAAAGTTAATGAATTACATAATGCATTGGTTCTTTCAAGTCTCATTTCTTCTTTATACTCTTAAATCTTTATAAAGAAAATTAAAGTCAATAGTTTAGCATAATATTGGTCTACAAATTCAGTTTGATTTGTTACTATAGATTTTACATGTTGATATTATATTTTGCACCTTCTATAATGACATTAGACGTATAGATAAAAAGAGTTCACATCTGCACCTAAAATTTTTTTGAAAAATTATTCTCCTTTAGCACTATATGATAATGTATTAATCTCTTATTATTAAATAATGAAGAATCTGGGTGTGTATATGTTTCTTGCAAAAATTGTGAGAAAATAGTGGCACCTTATTTTGAACATGCATAGTACCCATACATATGTACACCTCGAAGCCCAAATAGTGAAATGTACCATTTAAGTTAAAAAAAAAAAAAATTAAAGTTACCTGTGTTACCAAACAGGAGAATATGTACAGAATTTGAGGCATATATTAAACCAGAAGACTGCATTAAAATTTGATGTTGCTATATGACGATCATCTGAAAATAAGTTCTCATGGGCCATAAAAAATACAAAACAGAATTATCTGGAAAGATTTATTACAAAAGATGCAGCAATATTTCAGCTACTTCTCAAGATAAGAACCATCCGTATTGCAACACTTGTCATGTCATGGGATAAATTTTTGTAGTTCAGTGCCCTAGAAGTCTACCGTCTGAGAATGGAGACAGCGTGTCACATATGTGCCTGCACATCTTCGTCTGTGGAAAAGCAATTCTTGGACAGGAATTTCTTCAGGTGCAAAAACAGGTGGAAGTTGCTAGTAGCAAGATCGAGACTATATGGTAGATGGTCAAACATTTTTCAGCCAAACTTCAGCAGCTAATTTTTGTGCAGAATTTGCGGTAGGCAGGCGAGCGTTGCTGTGAAGCAACACAGCAGCAGAACTGATCATTCCACACCTCTTGTTCTGAATGGCTCATCGCAAGTTCTCTGTTGGAGCACAGTAACATTTAGCATTCAACATAGCACCCCTCAATAAGAAGTCTATGAGTAGAATGCTTTTTCTGTCCAGAAGACTGTACACATTAATTTCCATGCAGATACATTCTGCTTGAATTTGGTCTGTGATGCCAATGACTGTTGCTTAGTTCCTGCAGTGAAGTGAGCAACCCCACATCTCATTACCCGTAATGATCCCACTGAGTTCCTTGTTGCCTTCCTCATGGTATAGCCGGAGAAAAGTTAATGTTACTCCCATGCATTTTGTTTGTTGTTTGTGGTGTAAGGTCCTTTGGCAGCCACTAGGTGTACAATTTCTGGAACAACAGGTGTTTTATGACAATTTCGTGCACCACAGTTTGTGATATCCGTGGGAAATGGTTACTGAAATCCGTAACAATAAAGCAATGATTCTGCAGAATGTACTGCTGCACCTGCTCCAAAAGGCCATCATCGATGAGGGATGGCCAGCTGCAGCGATGTTCATTATGGACATTTTGCCTACCTTCGGAAAAATTCCGACACTAACAATGAACCATTCTGCTTGCTCATCAGATCCTGTCCATATACTTAACACAACTGACAGTGGATTTTGATTTGTGCTACTTACTGTGTGTTCAAAAGCTTTATCACAGACCTCACCTCACATTTGGCAGACAAAGAACTAAGAGCCAACATCTTTGCACACTATAACAATGCTAATGTAAGCAATTGAGAAATTATGGCTGCTACATACAATAGCCATGCCAACAAACTATCCAGCTTGTGCCTTCGTGTTTTGGCACTTTTGCAGTGCCATCTTTTGGCAATATGGGAAATGTATGTTGCGGAAGACCCTTGTGTATCATCTATGGCATATGGTTACTGTAATTAGGTTTTACATAGAACACAAAGAGATAGACTTTATATGTAAGTTAATGTACTAGCAATTGCAATTTTACAAATAAAATGTAGGAATTTATTTAAATGTTAAAAACATATTTAAAGAATAAACACAAATGAAAATATTATATCTTTATGAAATTGCAAGCTGAGCTTATTTCATAAGAATTCAAGTGGTAAGTTTTAGTAACTAATTTGAATTTTGTCTTACATAATTAATTTTCATACAGAAAGTCAATATTTTAAAAGCAAGATATATTTAGCTCAGTTACGAGTTAAAAAATATTAATAAAAACACTCAAACCAAGAACACACAAGAACAAGAAAAAGAATCTGATGCGAATACCACAAGAATTCCTTGTATGGCCTATTAAATAACATATATATTTTGCTGCACTTCATTTAAGCTTATTTTCTCAAATTTCATTAAAGATATATTTCTTATTTAATCAGTTCAGTTTTCCCCTTATGGCAAGGCATAAAACATACATAAAAACTCAAAACAACATTATCAAAAACTGTAAAATACAGAAAAACCTAAATACCAAAAAACAGGATTTTTTTTTTTTTTTTAAAATTAAAATTTCTAGACTAAAATAAGCAATATGGGCAATGAACAGAAAGACAAAATTTTTGGTGCACAAAAATTTAAGGTCAACTTTTGGTTCCACTGGACAAAAAGACATTGAAGTTGGTGTGTCAACTGACTTAATTCTTTATACCAGGGGTTCTCAACCGGTGGTATTTTTAATTATTAAAATCAAAAATTAAAACCACAACATACTGGTGATGTTTTTTTTTTTTTTTTTTTTTTGATACTCTTATGCCGGGCTGTCGCTGTAGAGCACGCGACGTTGCCAGCTCTATGACTAAGTATCCAATAGGGCACAAGACGTAAATTTATGTGATCTGAGCTTTGTTCAAGAGTGGTGGTGGTAATAGTACTTTGTAGTAGTGATACTAAAGGTTTTCAATTTTTGTTTAGATGGTATGCGCGTTAATCAAAAGGTTGAGATTCGCTGTTCTATACAATTAAGAGTTTCAAATGTAAACAAATAACCACTAGTTTTAAATTGTTGATAATTCTACAACTATTGCATGCAGATTAACTAAATGCATAAAAATCTTAACCAGAATATAAGAACATTATAATTCAATCACTTTTAAAGCAAAAAATTGACATTATATAAGGATAAAAAAACACAGCTCACCAAGCCCGGTAAGACAGTAGATATATATAAATACATTTGGTTCAGCCAGTTGTAAAGAAAAAAGAGAATTGCTCAACTAGTTGCTATAACAGTTCCATATACAAAATATCAACATTCTATGGGTAATCATTTTTCAGTTATATGAGATACATGCATATATATGGGGGGGGGAAACTTTTTGAATCCATTTTAATTTTATTTTACAACCTATTTTAGAAAAAAAAAAAAAAAAAAAAGTCCTTTATTATTGCGTACAGATATGCAAAAATATGATTCAAATGGATTTGAGAGTGGTCAAAATCGATATTTTCATTGAAATATTATACCCAAAATTTTTCATGATTAGTTTATTTTTCATGACAATTCATACAAGGAGGTAAAAAGTGTGATGCTTAAAAATGCAGAAATAAAGATATGGAAATAAAATCTCATAAATGTATTTTATGTTCTCTTTGAATACTAATTTATTCCACTGGATGGCAGAGATAAAGTATGGTTTTAATCATCAATAAATTAAATTAGCTACTAAACATTTTTCTCACATGTTTTTATTTCTTCCTTTCTTACAGTGATAATCCTATTTTCATATTTAGAAATTATACTTTGATAATTTCTGGAATTGCTAGATTTTTAGCATGTTAATTTTTAATTAATATGCAAAACAGCCAACTCATCCATGCATGCACCACATGTTTTTCAGTACACACAGATTTACACAACATTTATCCCTTATTTTTCAGGCTATAAAAATGTAAATATCAGCCATACTGACTTCCTCCTCCTTATAAAATGCTTTTTCTTATTATCACTTATAAAAAGAAAGTAGCTATGAGATGTAAAAACAGCCAAACAAACATATTTTTGCAGATTCACAGTCATCAATTAATTGACGATCTTTTAAAGGGGTGTAGAAAATCAAATAGTACACCCAAATATTTTATTAAAATGGGTACGAATATTTTGAAACTGAAAATCTTTATCTTATGATACATTTTAAATTATTAACCCTTTCCTCTGATAAAACTATATCTTTGTATTCAGAAAATATACTATTAATAAAAAAATTAATAATTATTAAATATAAGTAAACATATTTTTAGTAACCAAAAACCAGGTTATTATTATTATTATTGCTGCATTCAAACCAAAAAAATGACTGCAAATATAATATACTTATGGTGATTAATTATGAAAGTGACAGATATTTCTTGGAACATAAATAAACTGTGGTTTTACTTCTCCAGGATGGCAACTTCTACGGAAAATCAAAATCATAAGAGTTCAGCTTATATGCAGATATCTATATCAGTGAAGGAAAACTAATTTTAACTAATACTTATGTTTAATTTTATTTAAAACTAATTATTTTTTTATTTAATTTACTAATCAGCATTGAAATCAGTTTCAAATAATAATCTTCAGATAATACTGTAAGTAATATAAAGGCTTCTTTTAATTACATTATAATTTATTTTTGTTTCATTTTGTTAAATATTTTGTATAATACAGTCAAAAGTCATTAATCCGGATTCGTCGGGACTTCAGCGATTCCAGATTATCGATTTTTCCGGATTATAGATCATCAGTTTAAATCTGATAAGATGGCATACAGAAATTACAAAGTTAAAAATATGACACTTTAATTTATGAAATAAAGAACAATTATGATCTAAAGGGTATCAAAATTTACAAAAAGAAAAAGCTTAGTATTTATTTGTTTACTTTATTAAACATTTCTTTCAACGCGCGCATGCGTACCTTATGCATAGCCGAAATTAGAAAATTGCAACCAGAAAACTATTTGATTTGTATTCGTGATATTTATAATGACGAGGAATTTGATTTAAATCATATCATACTTCGGCGATTCTGGATTATAGATCATCAGTTTAAATATGGTAAGATGGCATGCAGAAATTATAAAATTAAAAATATGAAACCGTAATTTATGAAATAAAGAACAATTATGATCTAAAGGGTATCCAAATTTACAAAAAAAAAAAAAAAAAAAAAGCTTAATATTTATTTGTTTACTTTATTAAACATTTCTTTCAATGTAAGTTGTTTAAGTTGCTTCGTTTTTTATGTGATAATACATTCTCTTTAATTTTATAAACAGACATAATTTCTTGTTCAGTTACAAAGTTCCGCTGTTCAAGTCCTATAATTGCTGTGTCGAGAATATCGATTAATTTGTCAATCGAAATTTTTTCGTTTTCAATAACCTCTGTCACTTTCTTCACTATCGGAAGCGAATTATAATGACGAGGAACTTGTTTTAAATCATATCAAAGACGGAGTACATCGAGATGAAATACTACATTTAGTAAGGAATTATAAGCCAAATAAAATAAAAATATCTGCCCTGAAGATAAGGATAGTGCTGACAGATCAACTTCCAATTCATTGCTCGCTGCGGCGAATCACAACTCTAGTTAACAGAAGATGTTTCTAACACCTCGGGAAAGATTAATCTTCAGCATGTAGTTTATTTTCCAACCTAGTTTCAGGCTGAATTAGTTGTAAAATTAATTACTTGAAATTATTTGTTAACAAAGATGGTCGCTAAATCACGCTAATAATATTTCTAACTGTTGTAATTTATAATGCAACGAGTTCATGTGATTTATAATGTAATTCATTTATAATTTTTTCAGCAGTATTGAAATTAATAGCAGATACTCATAATGATATACATTTAGATTACAATGATTTAGATTGCTATTGCCTTCTTCACTCATGCTTTTATGCTACATTCCTAATATTTCATAATGGCATACAGGTAAGTTTAACTCATTTACCAAACATGTAAATATCTAATTCAGTCCACTTTTGTTCTTACGTGTGCTGTATCTTCTATTTTCTTTAATATATTGTTTAGTCTAATTTCATAAGGTCTTGTGGAAAAGTCACTAAACATTGATAGTTCGACTCGAGTTTCTAGTCCCAGTGATCCCCCAGCTCTTTCTTATTTTGTACTTATTTACTGTATAAAAATGTAGCATAAAAATTTCAGTTCATGAAGTAAAAATACCTTTTTAATTTATTCTTTAAAAATATTGCAAAAATTTTTACCTTTACCTTAGCATATCTTTTTGCAAATCCCTCTAATAAGAAAAAATAAGGAAAGAAATTAACTCAGTTTCGGTGATTGATACCTCGGTGCAAATCATACGTAACATTTTCCAAAAGCATAGAATTTATATGGATATCAATAAATTAAGGATTATTTCTCCATCCAATTTTCTTAATATGTTTATTCCAGAATTTTCTTTTCACACTGTAGTGCTTAACTTTATGAGTTTTCTATAATCATTCTATTTCTCTAGCTATGGCAACTTTGCATACCTTCTGACAAGTAGTTATATTTTTAACCACTGTATTTTAATTCCTGTTGGCTATCAGTACATTATTCACTTGTTTCACAAGTGCAACTTTTATTTTATACGCAAATCTATGTAAAATAGCATTAAAACTTCACTTATGCGGAGCTCCTCATCGATTAATTGTTTTAGATTGAATGAAATTAAGCTTAATGTTACTGTTAATTAGCTTGCTATTAATTTAATTGTATGTTTCTAACTAATTATATGTTCAGATATTTCCAAGTATATTACACAAACTTTTGCATCCTAATTTTTAGTTTTTGGTTAAAAAAATAAGCTTTTATTGAGAGGCCTGATTGATTATATTAATTTGCAGTACTGTTTATCTAATTCTTTTCTTCTAGATAAATTTTAGAAACACTTCTTAGCATAATCATTTAAATTTATTTACAATTTATACGTCAGTTATCAAAACACATAGTAATGTTGTTATAATAGATTTCATGCTAAGCTTTTTTTTTAAATTAAACTATTAATTTCTGCAAACATTTATATGATAGCTTTAATTAACGAAAAATATTTCTAGCACACTTTAACACACTTTGATATGGAATAATTTTTTGCACTCTATTAAATTTTCCAGTCTAGTTCAGACATCTTGACTATTATTGATGTAATTTATTAAAAATATAATTTGTATCCTTTATTATAATTATTTAATGTATGATATTATTATAATAAATGAAAGATGTTTGTGATGCTAATATGTATGTTTACCAATACCTTTATTTTCTTTGTTAGCTCTCGCATTTATTACTGTTATTAAAGTAATTAGCCTGCTTGTTAGATATTTTTTACTTGTTCTTGTGATATGTAATTCTATTTATTTATTTTTATTTTTCTCTTGGCTATGAAAAGTTAAATTGTAACTCTGTAGGCAGCAGGGGGGAAGAAATTTTGATTGGCGCAGTTGGACTATAGCTCGACCCGGGGGGATTTTCATTAGCGCATTTGGAGTACACCCAATTTTAGCTTAGCTTATACAGTCTGTTATACATTAAACGCACATGCGTAAACGTTTTATGCGCACACGCATATTCGCAGCCGTAAAGGTCTTATGCGCACACGTAGTTGACGCATGCGCAGAAAGTTTGTAGCTTTGAGGTCCGGATTATAGATCATTCCGGATTATGGGTGTCCGAATTAACGACTTTTGACTGTAATAAATTCGATACCATCATATTTTATTATTATCTTATTTCTGACTGTAGTATTTTTAATGTCATTCTCACTAAATTAATTTTGAAGACTGATGAAAGAGCTAAAAGCTATTTAAAATATTAAATATGTTTAAATTTTTTGGGGAGGAGGGAGAGGAGGAGAGAGAGTTTAAAACATCTCTTCAGACTAATATTAGCAAGAAAACGTACGGGATTGACTCAATAAACTATTAAGAAAAGACATCAGTAAAAGATAATTTACTGATGAAACTAAGCAGTTCTTTTTATAATGATTAACCTTCCAGCACACGCGCGTGTCAATTTTACATGAGCACGCACGCGTCGTATTTTTTAAGACATCTGTTATTTCACCGCTTTTTGGCATGAAAAACGACAGAAATGAGTGAATATTGATAATAAATTTGTTAAAAAGTAAAATAATCTTATTTTTACAAAATACTAATGATATCACATTTAAATATAAGTAAATTATTTTTAAGTTCTTATGTTAGTGAGATGGAAATGCAATGATGTATTTCATTATAGAAAATTTTAAATTTATTATTCAATAATTATATTTTAAAATTGAAACTAATTTTAATATTAAGACAAGTATAGAAAATAAAAATGGAAAACACCTTGTAGGAAAAAAAGTCAGTTTAGCATTACTTACTTCTGCAAGGAAATTAACTTCTTACTGGTTACAAAAATGCACTTTAATGTTTTTATTTATTTCTAAAAAATAGAAATAAAAGAAAATAGGGAATGGAAATCACTACTGTCCTCCCATCCAAAGGTTTCCTTGTCTTCTTTTTCTTCATCAGATAAGTCTTGAAGAATCCGAGCAAAATCAGCTGGTTGCACATATTTTGTTGCCATGAAAACCGATATAAAATTTACACAGCCAAATGTATTCAAATTAAAATAATACACGGCAATTAATAACACAAAATGCAAAATATTTGAGAAAAAATATTTTTTAATTTTAAAACATGACCAGGTGCGTGTCGTAACTTTTATGAAAAAGCTGCCACATAACTCAAAAGCCCAGTTGAAAAAAAGAAAAAAAGTCAAATGACTTCCTGTTGGCACATTCCATGTTGTGGGGTAGAAAGGAGGTATAGAAATGACCTTCAGATGTCTCAGCTTCGATATGCGAAAAATGTGCATTAAAAACTGAATTTGTTGTAAATTTTGCGCATGCACGCGTGTTGGAAGGTTAAAGAGAAAAAATAATTATTATTATATTATTTTGAGTGTTAAAAATAATTATTAATGCAACCTCCTTAGTAGAAGATGCTAAATTCCAGCAATCATGAACTTAACAATTCTTCAGAAACCTTGCATACAACAGTTCTTCAGTTTGAACAAGCAATGTTGCATTTTCACATGCATTCTTTTTGTTAGATTCCAGGTTCTGATGTTTTTGTAGACAAATTATGGTATACTTATCTCAAACTTGATTTTAAAAATTTGCTCGAACAATTTGCCTACATTACATGAAAGTAAAACTTCATATTGAATACAGTATTTTTTTCACAAAATTACAAAAAAGAACAATTGCTTTAGTTGTTCAATTCAATCTGTTTAATTGCTGAATCAATTCAACCTGTTTAATGCTTCCAAAATTTCCATCACAACAAACGGAACAAATAACTTCCTTCTAAATAAGTTTTTGATTGTTTGGGACAAATAGCTGTTTAAACATAAAATATTATATAACTTGTACGTATATAAGTAATAATGTTTTGCAATTATACATTAACATTCCTTTTCTTAAGAAATCACCACGTTACAGTAATACATAAGTACTGAACATTTTTCAAAGTTCTCCTCTGTCATTGTTAAAGCTGAGTCAGATGTAATGAAATTTAACTATGGTACTTATATTTGCTACATTGAATGCCAATAGGGAAGAAGCTAATATGAATTCTTTTTACTTGCGTTTTGAACTGTATAATCAATGTTGTATCATTTTTATTATGTTAAAAAGAGAATACATAGAATGTTTTGAAAAAACTTTAAATAAGTATAAACATTATTTTTGTGAAATTAAAAAAGCATTTGGACCTCTTCATGAATAGGCAAATATGTTACAAATAATAGTCCAATCTATGGGCTATTTCCAGAAGAAAGGATCTAAAATAATTTTCGGCACATAACAACACAATTATGTCAGTATTTATGACTATTGGAAATAGGAGTATTTATGACTTATATTCTGATTATAAATAAAGTTTTAAATTTATGAAGTATTTTATACAATAAAAATAACATACTCGATAACACACTGGATCAACCATAATCATCACAGTAAATTCTCTTCCAGATACAAATGGAAATATCCCATGTCGTTCTTCATTCCCCCATGTATTCATTTCATATGAATTTCTGACAACTAACCGCCCATGCATCCTAACACTGATATGTAATGGTCGATCAGACCTGGGATCCAGCCCAGTTAGAAAATTGATCTCAAATCTGTAAGAAAATACAGTAATATTCTGTTATATAAACACTAAATTTAAATTATATAAAAACACTAAGTGGCAAAATAAGTATCTTTTAAACTCTGGATAAATATTTCACTTTTAAGAAAATTCACATACAACTTTTCATTAATTTAATTAGTATATCATAAATGGTATTACTTAAAATATAAAAATTATGGTCACAATATATGTATGTCTATTATACATTAAATTTATAACAGCTTTTACATCCGGATATATTAATAGCATTAATAAAAATAGGCTATACATAAAAACAATATATGTGTTTTATAAAACAGTTTTCTAACTTCCATCAAAGTACATTTCATTATCCTACTATTTTTTTACAGAATAAGTGAAACTGCCATTTCTCCACCCCTTTTTTTTTCTATTTGATGCCGAATATAGTAACCAAAATCTGCTGTTCTTTTTGAAATTAAATTTTTGTTGCTAATATTGCAATAAAATATCACAAGAAAATATAATAATAAATTGCAACAAAATTTGAACTAATAATAAAAACTCAAACAGTAATAAATTATTTAAAATGCTTTAGTGACAACAAATAAATAAAAAGACAGAAACATTTGTTTTTCATGAAACAAAAAAATATAATTCAAATTATTAAACTAAATTTTAAATTCTAAACCAATATGTTAACATTTAACCCTTTAACCCGAATTTTCTCGTTCTTTTATGCAGGCCTCTTGATGGTTATCACGGAATATTGTTAGTTTAAATGTACTCTCCAAAATGGATTGTCCCGAGTTTTAGCGAAAAGATATGCCGAGAATGACTAGCCTGGATTTTTGTATGTCTTCCAACCTCCAATGCCTAAGAGGACAAGGGTCCACGCAACCCCGATGACAATGGATAATGGCTGTCATTAGTGTGGGGAGAAATCTTCTTGATGTTTTGAGATAAAGGCCTTATGCTGACTCTAAAGGAACAAATTTATTACCAGTTACAAAGTGAATGTATATATAAAAGGAATTAAGAATTTCTGTTTTAGAGGAGTTATTGAATAAAATAAAGAAGTTTTTACAAAATAAATTTTTATTTATAACTCATAAAATTATTAATGAATTAAAATAAGAAAAATAATGTATTATATAATCCTCTTTAAAAAAATTTCTACAAATTTGCATTACGAATAATAAAAAGCAAGAGGCTCTCTTGATAAATTTATAAATCTTATCCTTTTGACAATGCGATTCGATCATTTGATTTCGTTATATAAGAATCTGTTATTCTTGTTATAAAACTGTATAGGAATTTTTCAAAGGAGCTCTTATTCCCATTAATCTGTACGACAAATTATTTTTCTCCTTTTGGTTCAGTCCTTTACTTCCAAGAATCCTCTTACCTCATAAAAGTATAAAGTTTTAAAAATTCGCCCAAAATCAGAAATGAATTAAAATCAAATGTTAATTTCACACAAATTTCATTTTAAAAGCTATTTTACGCTCTGCAAAATGATAAAAACTTAAAATTTTCGAGAAACTTAAAATTTTTAGTTTATTCTTTAAATGGAAATATGCACAAAAAATCTTTCCAACATTAAATTTTAAGACCTTTACATCTAATTTTATAAAGCTCGGTTTACCACGCCATATTTTCATCCGTAAATGGTGTGTGTACAAAATTTGAACTCGATAGCTTATCGAGAAATAGTCTAAAAATCGATGACGAGTTTCTGATTATAGCGACAAACACTGTGAGTGAAATGAATACACTTTTTGAAATAAACTTGCAGACTCTTAAATATTATATTTTTAAACATTTAGGAAAGCTTGGTAAATTGTTGATATCATATAACCATCATTTTTATAACATTCTTGGTATTATAAAGCATGTATGTGGCATTCATACGAGATTCCCGGCAGTTCTGTTCATTTGTCAAAGTGTCTGCTTTTGATACTATTGTGATGTTCATTCTATATGCTCCACTATCTGTGATACTCATTATCGATATTTAATTATGTTCTGTATATATACAGAAATAGTGATAAGATTGAGAGAGGTCAACAAAATTTTTGCAAATATTTAATTATTTGAGCTACATAACTACTTATACTAGCTCAGGAAATTTTGAGTCATTTTGTAAAAATAAGCTTTTCTTTAAAATTCCTTTTTTGCCTCCACCCCTTATGCTTAATGACCCTTATGCTTAATAAACGGAAGGTTATGAAAACCAAAAGCTGAGTATATAATTACAAATTGAACTAATAAATACTTTACAAATGCAATTCTTCACATTTCAGCAGAATTTTTTGAAAACACATTTATATAAATTGTTGTAGAAATCGACAAAGTTTTATGCCAATTTAAGGTTTTTTTCCTTCTTATTTTCGGTTGCTTATGAGCATATTAAAAAAGTTTTCCCGCTCAAAATGTAAACTATTTTAAAATATTCGTAATCGCACTTTTATTATTATTATTGATACTATTATAAGAATTGTCAGATTCTATTGTAAGAATTATAATTGTATTTAGTACAGAAAATTTAATGGATTTGAAATCTGTGCAAGAGGACTGAAACTATCATGGAGGTAATTTCTAAGAACTAGATCTCATCCACACTGAACGTAGAAAACTCTGGAAAACTTTCATAGAACAAGTGCGTTCGCCAGAATTTGAACCCAAGTTGAATTACCAGTGCTCGGTGGTTTTAGCGCTTGGCCACTGGGACACCCCACAGCTGGATTTAAAAATCGTGTTTAGAAAACTTTCATCTTGATTGTGACACTGAGGGTTAGGATTATTTGAATACAGCAAAACACATGAGGACTATCTGCTTTTAAGGAGAAAGATGCCTTCATATAAGACTTTCTAACGAACGGCTCATATTCATGTTACACATAGAAGAATATCATACAGCCATCACATTCGTTCATCTGAGTTTAAATCTAACTCGAACAACTAATATTTAGCGGTCTTATTGGCCACTGATATGGCTCTTGTATAATAGGGGAAATAACTATTACAGTCAAAAGTCGGTAATCCGGACTCGTCGGGACTTCGGCGATTCCGGATTATAGATCATCAGTTTAAATCTGGTAAGATGGCATGCAGAAATTATAAAATTAAAAATATGAAACCGTAATTTATGAAATAAAGAACAATTATGATCTAAAGGGTATCCAAATTTACAAAAAAAAAAAAAAAAAAAAAAAAAAAGCTTAATATTTGTTTGTTTACTTTATTAAACATTTCTTTCAATGTAAGTTGTTTAAGTTGCTTCGTTTTTTATGTGATAATACATTCTCTTTAATTTTATAAACAGACATAATTTCTTGTTCAGTTACAAAGTTCCGCTGTTCAAGTCCTATAATTGCTGTGTCGAGAATACCGACTAATTTGTCAATTGAAATTTTTTCATTTTCAATAACCTCTGTCACTTTCTTTGCTATCTGAAGCGAATTATAATGATGAGGCATTTGATTTAAATCATAGACGGAGTACATCGAGATGAAATACTACATTTAGTAAGGAATTATAAGCCAAATAAAATAAAAACATCTGCCCTGAAGATAAGGATAGTGTTGACAGATCAACTTCCAATTCATTGCGTGCCCCTGCGTTAAAGATAAACAAAGTTTAGATAAACAAACGTTAAAGTTTAGATAAACAAAGGCTATGCCTTTATCCATTTTTTGCAGCAATTTCACTTTTTGTTTAATGGACTTCGAAACATACTTTTGCTTTGTAGATCCTTTACATATTAGTAAATATATATCAGAAATTCTATTTGACATAATCAAAAGTTCAAGCTTACTTTTATAAAATTGCTCTTAACAGTCCGCAAAAAATAATAAGCTGAATCCAATTTGAAGATTAAGGAACAACGCAATCTGCAACATTAACTGAATTAGATAATTTTAGCTTAGCTTATACCGTCAGTTATACATTAAACGCGCATTCGTAAACGTATTTTGTGCACGCGCATACTCATATTCGCAGCCGTAAAGGTCTTACGTGCATGCGTCAAAGCGACGCATGCGCAGAAAGTTTGTAGCTTTGAGGTTTGGATTAAAGGTGTCCGAATTAACGACTTTTGACTGTACCAGACTGTATGGCATCTAAATTAAGAAATTTCAAAAAAATTCACTTCTGAGGTAATCTTCAACACAAGTTAAGTTTTTGTTAAATGCTAATGAGTAATATACTTATGAAAGAGTTCACGTAATTTGTGTCATTTTCAGATTGTTAAAATTAGTGTGGTTTTAATCAATAATTATTTAAACCTGCTACAAGAAAAAAAATAGATGAAAATTTTCCTTCAAAATATCAGGAATTATTGAAAAAAAAACTTCTGTAATTCATAAAAAAAAGGAAACGTATTTAACAAGATTTGACATGTGTGAAAAAATAATGAATTATGATCTACTTTAGTGGAGATCTTTGTAATTATATTTCTAGTTCCAAAATCAAAGTGAGAAATCTAGTCGCTGAAGCCACAGAACACTATCAATTCTTGTAGGCTTCTATTTTCAGCGATGATGAAATATATCAGCTGAATGGAATTTTTATAATTTTTCTCTATATGTAAACTAAATGCATGTAAGTTTTCCTTAGAAAGTTCGCCGGAAGTGGAATACTTCTATCTTAGAAGATAGATATCGCGTGCTTTAGTAAAGTTAGCAAATTTAAATACAGTTCCGACAGTAATATGTTTGGGGCCTATTCTAAAAATTGAAAGGAGCGAAATCATCCTACATTGCCACCTTTTACTTTTATAATTTTATCTTAGAATTATATATTGCATTCATAAAAATCTCTCTAAATTAATGTTATCTGGATTTGCAAACCATAAAATACATCTTCACAGATGGTCCTCTTTTACTCACTGGGAGTCAATGCTTCTTGAAGATGCTGATTCATGAATGAAAAATTATTTTCTTGCTTTTCTGGTTGTCCCTAATCGTTCACACAAAAGCCAAACCTTCGAGAGAAAACAACCTATCTATTGGTGTTAATTCCTCAATTAAGAGATACAGCACTGAACGGGGAAAAGTAAGTTTATTTATTTGTAGAAATCTTGACTTTCCTTTTCCCTCAGAATTCGAGCAATTAGAAAATCTACTATAAAAAATATACTCTCTAAGGTATAAAACTTTTCTGTAATGAAATTATAAAATGCAGTACATATATATATACCGCATTTTATATGGTATTATGAGCACAAGGAAAGGCAAAGACGGAGCAGTGTCGATGCGTGCTTAGAACCATATTGAAGAAGAATTTTGATTGCGTAGTATGCTAATAATGTTAACTTGGTAATATCTAAAACTCTTGGCAGTCGCGGCAGTTTTAATTCCATTTTTATTTGCAATTGATATTTGTGGCCACAATCACTTGGCACTTTAGTTGTGCCTTTTCACAGAAGATTTATGTTTTTGATATTGTTGAGAGAGAAAACAAGCCAGCGAAGTTACATCTTAGCAGAGTAGAGAGCAAGGCTGAAGTGGGTAGTTATGCAAGATGGAAGCACGCAAAGAGAAAAGTTTTGGTTTGTAATTTGGTGATTGGTCAACAGGCATCTGCATTAAGGGTCACGAAAATCACATGATTAATTTGCATGACGCAGTTTAGCGCTATTTTTAGGATAGACAGATGGAGTTCCCAAATGAAATAGAAAATATAAGAGGTTATAGCGAATTAAATTTAGAAGTTTGCTTTCATATTTTTTATCTTACATATATATATATATATATATACCGAATTATAAATACTAATTTTAAATACGAATGTACGTTTTTCGGCCGATACGTAAGCTTAAGAAAGTACACAGAAATCTGCATTGTTTCACCTATCAACATACTGTAACGGAAAAGCGATACCAGAAAAGGTAAATTTGAAAAATTTGCGAAAGGCAGAATAATAGCAAGAAATGCGAAATAATCGAAGCAAGAAATGCGAAAATTCAGCAGTGCTCTCATTATGCTTTTACCAATAAAGTCTTCCAAATTCTAGCTGGAAGAACATCCATTTATAGCAAGATAGGAAGAATGGCATAATTCCTTATTTTTTCCCTCTTATAGGGTGAGTGAGAAGAAGCACGACACACTGTCGGCCTAATTCATGTGTTCATGAATTATCATATATCATGTTTCCATTCAGGTTCCACTGTCGAGACATTCCGTTTTTCTAAGGAGGAAATAAGAAAAATCCTCTATGCTCTTACAGGGTTACAAACCGCACACCTTCCGAACTCTAGTCCGATCTACTATCACTTACAGCACAAGAGCCTAAAAAAAGAATGAGATACTTTCTTATAATCTATACGGATATACAAAGTGATGATTCTAAAATTTTATTACCATAAGACTGGAAAAAAATTCAGGATTTAATTCATTTTCATACATTTTAAAAGACGTTCAATTTTTCAGAAAGGTAAGATAAATTATTTATTAGAATGTCAAATGTAAGCATTCCAGTTATTTATATAATAAAGGATAAATTTTATATTTATAAAGAAGAATCTTTAATAATATCCCTCTGATTTTAGAAAGAAATTTATTTCAAGTGATATGTTTAGCTTAAAAGTAACGGGAGCAAAACTATGCTAAAACAAAAGGCACACATATTGTAATTATCTCCTTTAAATTAATGATATCTATACTGCTGACAAATTGTTACTTGACATGCCTACTACAATATTTACGCATAATTGATCCTTTCTAGACTAATACAGGCATAGCATATTTCTATGGAATGATTTGCTATAATTCCTAATTTAAGTTTCACAAACTTTCATATTTAGGGCATTAATTACATCGTACTGAAGATTATTCAATGTATCATAACAAGATTTGCTATCTTGTTATGTTATCTTTATATTTAAAATGACTACATTTTAATGTTATATGCTCACATGTACACATACTCCATAGCTGAATACTGGTAGTTCGACTAGGATTCAATCCCAGGCTGAAAATGTTGAGTGCATGATTTGTTTTCGTGGTTTTCCACCTGTGGAATGCGAATACGAGTCAGTTTTCCTAAGAAAATCCTTCACAAAAGCATTCCTCACCTTATGCGAATAGCCCTCATCTACTCTGTCATATTCTAATAGCCTAACCTTTTTTACTAGACAGAAGAATCTTTTTTTTTTTTTTTTAATGTACGACTACTAATGGTGTCAAAAACTGCAGTTTTCTTTTTATTCCTTCTCTTCAATGCAAAAAAATACACATCGATCAATCAGTGTTACTTTACATAAAATCTATGTGAATTTTTATTTTTTCCACTATTTATTTATGTGTTGAAGAGTTTTCATATGCATGAATGGACAATAAGCTTCTCTGTATTATAAGCACAGAATGTTTCCATATTAACTTTCTCTGGAACATTCAAAATTTAATATTTCGTGAATGTGATGGAAAGGAAGTTTGCATGTAACATTAAGTCAACTTTTTTTCCGCACACTGTAACATTAAAAGATAGTCTCTAGTTTCTAGAAGTCTACTGTCACTAGTTTTCCAAATAGAAATATCGTTTATAATGTCGATCAAAGTTGTAAGTATATTAACTTATAGTAGCAGGGAAAGAAACTCGAAAATCATTTTATTCAAATGTTTTGATCATTTCATTAAAATTTACACAGCAACTGACACTGAAATATTTACATGATGGCATTAAGATTGCTTGCTAATTAAAAGTTGTTAATAATATAACATTTTATTTTGTAACGAAAAAGCTTGCTGAAACTAAATAATTATAACATTATAGAATATTAAATTTTTAATTAAAATTTTAAGTTTATGAATTAAAACTGTGATAATTAACTAAATTTCTGAGCAATTCTTCTGAGTTAAAATGCAGTTTTAATTTAGAACTTAAAAATTTAAAGGCAGTATTAATAAATTTGACATTTGTGAAATTTTTAACAATTATTCAACCTGAATGACAATATTGTGCATCTCTTTTGAAGCAATTAGACATGAATCAAAGACTGAACAATTTTAAGATGAAGCATTGTTATTAATAACCAATAAATAAAGCAAAAATGCACATAATTTGATGGAATTCACATCAAAATTGGTAAAAAGCATTTCATTCTTTCCACAAAAATCTCTAAAGAAATTAATTTAAAATTTTTAATGGAACTATAATTGCATAATAGACTTCTGTATTCATAAATGTGGTTATAAGAAGTATAAAACAAAAATTAAATATTCATGCAGTGTTCTGTAGAACATTTATTGCTTTATATTGTAATATCTAGATTAATAGATATCTTGCTGAAACGTCATAGAAACTCTAATCCTTAATTTCTGCTTCATGCAAACATCTCAGTCATAGAATAAGTCAGAGACGGGGAAACATTTTTACAAAAGTTGAAGGCTGTATGGTTCATCCCTGTCCCAAATAACCCGAGGGGAAAATTAGGAGGATCTAAGCTTTGAATACGCTTCAGTTTTACAACTCTCTCAACTTGAATGCTTAACAGATGGAAAGCAAAGAGGGTGGGGAGAAATGTTTTTGCTGGAGATAAAACTGTTTTGAGACACTCTGAGTTTACGAGGCAAGCCCATTTTGAGGACAAAAGTGAAAACTTTTGTGAGACATTTTGGTCTTTTTTCGCCATCAAAGTGAAAACCGGCAATGGGTTAAGATGCAATATAACAATGAATAGTGGCAAGTGATTCAACAAAATATTTTTAACTATTTCTTTTTCTCAGTACATAAATTTCAAGAATATTTAATAAAAGATATTTAAATGTTTAATGTCTTAGAATGCACATATGTAGTGCAGACCTTTTAAAATTTATTAGAAAGAAATCTGAGATAATTACTGTTATTTTTGCTCAGCTTCACAAGAAATATACTAAGATTTTATTTCATGTTCATTAAAATAAAATTAAAGACAATATTTTCATACTTACACATCAGCTCCATACGGCACTGTGCCTTTGATCTCAACCAGCTTTCCGTCATGAAGTCCTCCAGGAATAGGACCTCGATAAGGTACTTGCTAAAATAATTAAATGAATCTATAAAGTACATGAAATATATCTTAGAAATTTAGTAAAAAATAATGTTATGTTTCAGAAAGCTACTGAATATCTTTCAGTGAACTTTAA
This sequence comes from Stegodyphus dumicola, assembly GCF_044657685.1. Classification (NCBI taxonomy): domain Eukaryota; kingdom Metazoa; phylum Arthropoda; class Arachnida; order Araneae; family Eresidae; genus Stegodyphus; species Stegodyphus dumicola. Next base: position 109,977,712 of record NC_140770.1, on the reverse strand, counting down.
TTTCATAAAAGATGAAAATTGCATTTAAAAAAAGATTTGTTAAAAAGAAAAAAAGACAACACAGAATTTATCTGACAATTTAACATTAACATCTTTGCTTACTTAAATTTAAATAGTTACAGAAACACGATTATTTCATTTTCAGAACATAACTGTATTTTGTACATGAAGTATCTCTATCTTTTCCCCCATCTGAAAGTGCTGTCACTAAAACCCTATTTACAATAAAATCAGAACTGTTTTTAAAGTAATAACTTACATTTGGTTTTAGTGAAGTCATAAGTTCAAAATATGTAAAAAATAAACAGATCAACACAAATTGATAATTTTCTACTAAGAACAACCTATATTTATTTATATATTCTGTATTCCTACTACCTCTTTAACTGGAATTATTTTCAGTGTAAAAAAAAAAAATTAGTATTCACTAGCTCTCATTCATTCCATGCCGCCCAACTGGTATAGTGGTTTGCATCACAGACTACTGTGCTGAAGGGCCTAGGTTCGAATCCTAAAGAAGGCATGGATATTTGTAAATGTATAGTGTACATGAGGGATGAAGAGCACTCTTAAATTATGTGGTGATCCGAAAGTCTTCTCGAAAGGTTGTTGGTAGGGGAAGAGGGGTGGGAGACCTTTGGACCCGGCCACCTGGGTGCTCTCCATCAAAATTGGAGGGTGAACTGAGCTAAATCATACTATCATCTGCATGGTGCTCAAGGCTGTTGCCAATGGCAGGCCTAAACTTGTGCTCCTTGCCACACGGAATTTCATGGGCTTGGGCTGGGCTGATTAGAGGTCAAACAAGTGAGCATTAGCAACAACATAAAGACACATGTTTCTATTTTTTGCCAGTTTTAATCATTATAAAAATGACATTACAGAGCTCATTTAAAAGATATAGAAATCTTTAAATGTAGCGGCGGCGTAAATCAGGTGGAAAAAAGGGGGAGGTGGATGATTAACATTGATCATTCTTTTTTTGAGGAACAAACAAATATACATAAATAAACAAAAAATACCTGTTGAATTTACACACATTTTTATTCTTGAAGAAAAGTGATCTATGTCCATTGCTCTCCAAATTGAGAAATGGCACAAAATCTTAATTAACCTAAGGGCATTTTTTTTTTGCCAATTATTTTAATTTATAGCAACAAAACTGCACTACGAAAGAATGATTATAAAAAAAATCATGCAACATTAAAAATTTAGCTGTATAGGCTAATTCTAATAAATTATTCTTCCTCAGATGACATTACTTCAATGAAACGGTTCAAATTTACGAGTGAATCATTTTAAAATAAAAAAAAAAAAATTTCTGCAGTAGATGTCTTAAAACGTGGAATGAAATATATCACTAAATCAGATAACATGTTTTCAGAAAATTACAGGAACTTCGAGAAAATTAAAAGCAATACTTCTTGTTCGTGCTTGAAATTACGTATTTAATAAGAACTTTTTAAAAAAATTCACTGAAATTTCTTACTGTTGGGTAAACTACTGCTTCAGGATCAGGATACTTTGTTTCACAATCGCCGAACATTTTCAAAATTTCAGAACCATATGTCACATAATAATCAATACTCGGAGTTAACTACTGATTGTACTTCACTCGAGTACTTTACCTAGCTCGACAGTTGGGAATGTCAACAAAAACAGCAATTGGATATCGCGTAGAATGACGTAATTCGTATCACATGACACATAGTGGACTCGGAGTTGTGCAACGAATTTTTAACACGATAGGTTAAGGCTACTATAAAGGGGAGCTGAATCATCATTCATTTTGAAGCTAACTTGTTGGTATTCGCTATTGGATTAGCACTGATTTCTTGACATATTTGTGGATCGATTCCGACCTAATTTTCAGAAGTATGGGTGGTTGTGCTGCACCATATTGTTCGAATCAGTCTAAAAATAACTTTAGGATGTTTCGTTTCCCTAGAAATGAAGAAAGACGAAGAAAATGGATAGTTAATTCTCGTCGAGATCAATGGATCCCGGGCCCAGGAGCGTATCTTTGTGAGGTAAGTTCAGCTTCGTATTTTTCCATAGAATGTTAGAAAAATTACTCTTCTTGGTACTTTAAAATATTTATTTTCATTTAACTGTCACTTATTGACGATCAACTGATTTTATAAGTACAAAATCAACTGCGGAATGTGTACGTGTTTGTGCAGTAAAATATCGTTGTTTCATGTTGTTTCTTTTGTTATCGTGAAAAGTTTATACCGTTTGTAAAATTTGTATCATACATTTCATGTAAACTTTGTGCTCAGTTAGAAATGTGATGTGCCTTTTTCTTTAATTTTATTGTACGATTGGTGATTTAAAGTAGCATTCTATGTTTTGATTCTGATGTATTGTCGCCAAATCGGATAGTTGGCGCCAATGTTAAAAACTGGATGGTATGATCCAAATAATAAATGATTTTGTTTTTTCTTTATAGTAAGATAAATATATTCTGTATTTTTAGACATTTTTAAGAAGTTAAATATTAATTTAAATATTCGATGAATCGTTTTGATCCCATTATTATCCTTTATTGTAGTAGTAAATCTTAATGTTATATTTTTAACTATAGGTACTTTAAATTTATTTTTAGTGTGTGAGCAGGAAATATGTTTTAAGTAGTTTTACAAACATGATTACTTTTTAAAAATTTTGTTCTATTTTCATAAAAAAAAATTTAAATTTATCAGAAAATTACATTCTTAAATTAATATAATATATGTAACTGTAATTAAATACTAGTGCTTCTGATTTTAATGTTAAATTTCATGCATGCTTTTGTTAAATATGCAGGTACCTTTTGAAGAAAATCAATTTGAATGCTCTAGGCAAGATGGGCGTAAAAAACTCAAGCCCAATGCTGTGCCAACTCTTTTCAATGTGCCTAATCCCCCACAACTGTTGACCCCACAGCATCTAAAAGGCATTGGTTTACCAAAGCACCGTTCAGTTACATCCAATTTTTGTAATGTATGTGTTTTTTATTTTTATGGTTTTTCATAAAAAAATATGTTTTTATTACAAATGGACTAAATTGCTTTATAAAAGAATCAAAATATTGAAATTAAGGCATTATGTGATAAAGCTGTAATTACAGTCCCTAAGATTAGATTAAAAAATTAAAATTTTGCTGTTGTTATATATATAATTAAGTGTGTACTTTGTTATTATAATCATATATTGAAAATTAGGCATAAAACCTCAATTTGATGTAGTTTTTGGATAAAGTTTTTGTAGTTTTTCGAGGACAGTCATACATGGGTCTGGTTTCTTCAAATTTGCTCCTAAAAGAAAGAAACCTGTATCTGATTGCCTTCAAAGTCAAAAGAGTTTAAATCAAAATTTGTATTAAACTAAAGTTGCTTTTTTGCTTAATTTTAAATTCCAGATAAATAGAGAGAAATATGTATGGAGTAAGTAAAAGAAATAATATTGAAATTAATAACTTTAATCTTGAGTAATACAATAATATAGTTATAATACATTGATTTAAATGTATATTTTAATGTCTTATATGTCTTGTCTGAATGTTGTTATTTTTTGTTTAAAGATTTACAAAACTTATTAGGATTATTTATTATTAAAATTACATTAAGTATATTTTATTTATCAGCATTTTCAGGTATCCTTACTTATATGTGTTTCATAATTTTTGCATCTTCAGGATGGCTTGCTGCACAGTTTACCTTTATCAACTGAAGCGATTTCTGTTGCTGAACCATCTGTTGTAAGTCTTCATTTGAACAGTTATTAAATATTTAGTATTATAAACTTTTTCTAAAAAGTATTAACACTGTTTCTAAAATTTAAAAATATATTAATGTAATATTTACTTATGTTTAAGAAGTATGAATGCTACGAACAGTCCAATGTATTTATGCTTTTTTATAAGTTGAAAGTTACTTTTAAAATGGTAATGATTATTTGTATTTATTTTTATCTGATCAGAGTTTATAATTTCTTTCACTTCCACATATTGCATATATTATAATTTCTTTTATGTTTATTTGCCACAACCTTCAGCTTCATATTTTGGAGAAATAAATTTTGCTGCCGAAGTATCTGATGTAAATTGCCATATTGCACTTCTAAAAAAATGTTAATAGTTTGTAACATCTATTCGTAAACTGTACTATGTTTTTTTTTAAATGTTTCCATATTCATAATCATGCACTTTATTTCATTTCACCAGTGGTTGCAAATGTGTACATTACAGTACACATGTTTGCAACAACATTTAGCATTACCTTCTGATTAAATAACAGCTGCTAGTAAAGAATCTATGCTATGTTTTCATTTGAACAGCTATTAAATGTCATATGTTTTACATATATTAATGAATTTTTATACATTTTCTGAAATATGAAATTGTTTGTCTTATGGTTGCTAAACAGCTGTACTATATCTGGCTGCTGTGCTATGGAATTATTTTTGAATTTTGAGTGTTAATAATTTATTATCTATTTATGAATTATAAAATGTTATGTAAAATAATTATTTCTTAAAATGAATGTAGTTTATATTATCTATATTTCTAAATTTCTTATATATATTTCAGGTTTGTTTGCAAGAACAAGCTTCAACTTCATCTTGTGATAAAATGCCATCTATTTGTGAAGGATCTCATGTAAGTAGATAATTAGTGTATTATTAAATTGCTTGCTTATACAAAACGTTTCTATTAACTTTTTTTTGAGGGGGGGTAAAAGGAATGTAATTAATTTCATCAGCATTTACAAATTCTTTGTGTACATTTCAGGTTTGTTTGCAAGAACAGCCTTTAGCCTCATTTTGCAATGAAATACCATCTATTTGTGAAGGTTCTGATGTAAGTTGATAACTAATGTATAATTAAATTGCTTCCTTATATACATTTAAAATGTTCTATAAAGTAATTTTTTGGTAAAAGGAATGTAATTAATTTCATCAATAGTTGCAAATTCTCTATGTAAATTTCAGTTTTGTTTGCAAAAACAACCTTTAGACTCATCTTGCAACCAAATTGTAATTAATTTTAATTAATTTCATCAGCATTTGTGAAGGCTGTGATATAAGTTGATAATTTGTGTTATTAAATTGCTCATGATTATGGAGATAATCGATCCCTTGAAAAGCTGGAAATAAATTTTAAAAATCTATTTTTAAGTGAAATAAATTTTAAATATTAGAAAATAAAACAAAAATAATCTAGAAAATGCTGAAAACAATAGAGTCAGATTAAAAAACCCACCACAGTGTAGGAAAAGAGACCTGGAAGTTGCATTTTTATTTTGTGGATTTATTATCTGTTTAAGTTTGGCATTTAATCCAAAGGGGCTTTGTCCCTGAAGGACTATTGTTTTCGTTTTTTATTGAAACACTATAAACGGCTGCATCACTTTTCAAATTGTTGCTACCAAATATTATCACCCTATTATATAGTGAAGAATCTGCATAAATGCATGTATGTTTTCGCATTCTGATAAAACAATGGTACCTAGAGCCATCAAATTTTGAATGACTTAATTCTACTGTGAATATGGACATCTGGAAGCCCGAATTTGGAATTTGTCTTAATATAGATTTTATATGTTGTAAAACTTTAACGAATTTTTGATTAGCAAACTTGAGGATTTCAAAGCGAGCAATGGCAATGTTGTACAGAAAAGACACTTTTATCTCCGGCGTGTGAGACAATGAATCGGGAATTCTGAAGATATGTTCATTTTAAAATTATCTTGCAATATTGCTGTTGAAGTGAATTTTAAGTGTGAAAAACTTGATATTTAATAAATAAAGGTTCCAGGATGTTCTTTTAAGAAATTTTATAAAACAGCAGACTGAATTGATCTCGCTTCTGCAATGCCAGAACAAAATATTGCTGAAAGAACTTAGAGCAACCAAAAAAAAAAAAAAAAAAAAAAAATGAAATTAATGTTTTAAAAAAATGGCATAGCACTGAAATTCAACTTCATGACCTTCAAGTACAGCATGAGGAATTGCTGAAAGGAGTGAAAACATTTCTTTCAGATGAACAAATAGCAATGTTGAAAATTCCTCGTTAAGCATTGCAAAATGGTCTAACAGGGGAATAATAAAAGGCCTCAAAGTTAGATTTGCCTTGGGCAAGCATGGTTATAATTACTTGCACAGAATAGGTTTTCCTGTGCCTTCATACAGCACTTTAAATAAAAGACTTCAAGGTCTTGAAATTAATTTTGGAGTCATCAGTGACATGATTGAACTTTTGAAAATTAAAGGAGAAAAAATGAATGCTAGTGATAAAGACTGTATTTTATCATTGGATGAAATGGAGATTTCTGGCAATCCTGATTTTGATATTTCAAAACATAAATTTATTGGTAAATGTACATTAGGAAATCAAAAGGGTGCAGGAAATCACTATTTAGTTATTTTACTAAGAGGTCTGAAGCTTGGAAGCAAGTGGTTGCCCATGAGATAACTAGACAGGTAACAGGATGCCAGCTCAAACAGCTTGTTGTCAATGTTATCGAAGCTGTCAATTCTGTTGGATTTAATGTTGTTGGTATTGTTAGCGATATGGCAGCAGTAAATAGAAGCCTGTGGAATTCTTTAGGAATATCTGTTTCTTGAAACCAAAGAAATAATTTCACTACTGAAATTAAGGGCAAAATTATTTATGTATTTGCAGATGTGCCACATCTTTTAAAAAATCTCTGGTCTGCAACTCTTAATCATAGTATAAAACTGCCCTGTTATGTTTGCAATAAAGAAAATTTGGTTACTTTGCATGTATCTGCAGGATTTATAAAAGACATCTGGATTACTGAAACAAACCAAAATTGTGGTTTGAGAACTATGCATCATCTCAGCAAAGAAGACCTCTTCCCCTCACATTTTGATAAAATGAATGTTGCTTCTGCTGTGAGGTTTTTTTCAATTAAAACAGCTGTGGGATTGGAGAAGGCAGTAGCTTTAAAAGAGATAGCCCTAATGCTCTTACAACAGCATGGTGAATAAGATTTATATGTCAGTGGTTTCAAATGCTATCCTCTAGATGTAGAAAGAACTCAATTTCTGTGACAAATAAAAGCAAAAAAATTGAGTTACTTTTTGAATTTATTAATGTTATACAGCTTATAGAAATTGGCAAAGGGTGGAAACCATTACATACTGGTTTGATTCTTTCTACTTTATCAGCCATACAGTTAGCAGAGGCATGTTTTCTGAATGATTTTCAGTTTATTTTGATGAGCAGATTGACACAAGATGCTCTAGAAAATGTATTTTCTCAGATACGCAGAAAAAGCTGGTTTGAGGCCAAGTGCTTTGCAAGCTGTGAAAGCATTAAAGCTTATCTGTTTATCTCAGTTTATATCTGACATTAAAAACTCCAGTTATGCTACTGATTCAGATATTTACTTATTAAACTATGCAAAAGATGAATTTGAATTTCTGAAGGAGAAAAAAGCTTTAGAGCCTGTTACCATACCAGAAGTTTCTGATGTATCTCTACAGAACCTCACCCTTAGTGAGGAAAATAACGTCTGTTATATTGCAGGAGCTGCAATAAATTCTGTTTGAAAAATGCTTGTAATTCATGCTCACAGTTTCTCTTAGTTTGTGAGCAAAATACTCCTTCCATTGATAAAAATAAGCAGTACATAATTAATTTTGCAAATTTAGGTGGGCTTAAATGTCCTCCAGAAATTTTTAAATTGTGCCTTCTGTGTGAAAAAATAATTCAAAATTTTCGAGACGAAATAATACATGGAAATGTAACTATGGACGTGGAATTTGTTAATATGATTTGTAAGAAAGCAGGCAAGGTAAATATTCCCTCCTGTTGCAATATCAAAACAAAGATAATAAAATATTATTTGACTGCCCGTGGAATTGGTCTCAAGAAGCTTCTTCAAAATAAAAGGCAGCAGCGGCAAAGTTTTGCATCTCCTGCTTTTAAAAGGAAGAAAGTAAACTAGAATCTAATCAAGAGTTTAAAAAGTTTTTGCTGTTCAGTTCTGTCTGTAAAAAAGTAGAGTAGTTGTCACTGAAAAAATTGCTGCTTGTCTCTTCGAATAATAATTAGGCCCACCAACAGCTGAATGGTTAAAGTTACTGAATGCTGGGAGTTCCATCTTCTGTTCTATTTCCGAACAGGCTGGCTGCATGGTTGTTTTTTTTTGTGGTTTTTCCCCATGTGTAATGTGAATACAAGCCAGTTCTCCTTAGAAAGTCCTCTACAATAGAAGATCTCATAGTCAGCTAAATCGGATTTACTTTTGTGTGACCTTAAATGAGGCATCAATTGTGAATCTGTTTTGGCATGTTATTAGGAATTTTGAATGAAACATTTATTGCTGTTGTGAAAGAATGATCAACTGATGTTTACCTTACTAATCAATGTCTTATAGTATTGTAATGGCTTGCAGGATTTTTCATAATGAGATGTTGCATATGTTTTACTCTTCTTTTTTACCAAATAAATAGAGTATGTTCCTAATCAGACATTTCTTCTTTTGTACCAGGGTTATGTGGTATGATGTGATAATTTGTATTTGTTTATAGAATACATAACAGTATTTTTTGACATTCTAATTAATAGAACCAGTGTATTTTATTTATTTACTTATTGCTTTAAAACAGATTTTGAATCAAGGCTTACTTCCCACCCCCCTTTGAGTATGCACATAAAACGTGTTTAAGCTATATTTATAATATCAATGAGATATATTTAAATGAAATAAGTCTCTTAGGTTAGCTCCTTTAATGGAAAAAGAACAAAATAAAAATGATATACCTTGAAAACAAGAATACTATCTGAATAGTGTCGGCTAAGATTTATTCAGATGGTTTTTTGCATTTATTCAAACATCTCCGCATATAAATGAGAATTAATTATATTATATTAGTTTTAAAAGTAAAACTAATATAATATCATTCTATATAAAGCAGTTTGATGCATAATGGAAAAAATTCAATTACTGCAGTATGTTTTAATAAAATTTGAATATAATAGACTGAATTGCACTACATTAGACAAAAAAGCAAAACATTTTTATTTATTTATCTTTATTTTCACTATATGTGTTTGTCATATGTTTGTTACTAGAGGACTTATTTTATAGATTTGAAGCTAAATAATATTTTTATGTTTTTACTTATGCAAATTAATTAATAAAAAGAACTGTGATTTAAGTATTGTCTTTGCTGTGATATAGATTGAATTTTATTATGTTATGGAATTATCATTTAAATATTCAGATATGTGTAATATTAAGAGCATATGTATGTAAGTATAATTTTTCCAAGTATAATAAAAAGTAACCATCAACAACAAATCAACAGTATCTGTAAATTCTGTATGTAAAGGTATTATTTTTATTTTTATTTATTTGTGTGTGTATTATTTTAATATTGTTTTTAGCTAAATAAAGAACAAAAAAAAAAAAAAATTAATGGAATTTTTTACTCTATTAAATCTATGAATCCCACAGTCATCTGAGCATTGAAGTAATTTTTATAGCATTCTGCACTTCATTATAAAAGCATTATAATTTAAAGGTGTATATCCTGAATCAGTATTTAAAATCATGTAAAGTCATGTAAAGTGTTTAGCAGCTTTTTCTGGAAACACACACAAAATAACATTTTTAACAAATTTGCTACAGTAATAGACGTTTGATTCCATGTGAGCAAAATTCAATAACATATTAAAAATAAAAAACAAGAATTAAAGATTAAACCTTATCCTAAATTAATGGAGGTTGAGGGAAAAGCTCTTGTCAAAAAATACATTTTGAGATGAATAACATTATGCGTGTATTTAAAACAAAAAAATTGAAAATTCAATAAAGGAATTCAAAAAGAAAGTATTTTTAACTAAAAATACAAATTTGAAATATGATATGTGAAAATGTTTTAGAAACTTTTAAAATAACTTGAATCATACGAGAAATTTGGCAATTTAAAAAAAAAAAAAATACGAGAAAGAATCTGAACTGCAGACAAAAGAAGGGGAAAAAGCCACACATTTTTATATGGATGCAGAAAAAAGCTGAAATTCGGATTCTCTAGAATGTTAAATTTTAGCGGACAGCGCTAAAGAGCCAAAGTTGCCGCTCCACACCTAAATTGCAACCCTAAAGCTTAGATTCAAAATGGCTGACGAGTCAGCCTGTAGCTCTAGTAGCTCTACGATAGGTTATTCTGTCAAGGTATAAGATACATAAGTTATAGCTTACGGCTCCCTCTAAAATTAAAATATAGTATAAATAGTATTCAAATATATTATAACAGACATATAAAGTGCCCATATCTCAAATAGCATAGAGCCTTATCAAATATAAATCTGGCTCTGCTGTCAACGTACTATTTTGAATGGGGCATCCATGGGCACTTGGTTAGAGGGTTATTATTATTTTTTCCTTATGGAAGAACTCAATGTCCTGGACAGACAATTTTAATTCTTTTTCGACCTCACAGATTATTATGCAAATAACCAACAGCTCTGTTTCTGTGCTCATGTTAATTGATATTTGGGATTTTTAGACAGACTCCAGAGCAAAAGGTTGCGTTTTCAAATCCCGTTCGGATCACCAATTTGGTGCCTTTAGGTGATTATTAAACATCAAGTTGTAAAAAATAAATTCTTTCAATTAATCAAAATCTATACATAGCATTAGAATGACATTATTCAGCGATGAAGAGTGTGTACACGAACTAGTAAAACAGAAAGGAAAGCTGTCAGAGTCGAGATTCTTCGAGTATGCGCTAGAAAGAGCAAGGACGAGATGTCAGCTTCGATCAACACCTTCTTAAATAAAGCCAACACCTTCTTGTTTAAAAGGTGTTAGCTTCGATGTTGAAAGAAATATGTGTGTAGGTTGGGGGGGTAAAACTCCGCAGTTACAAATCAGTAACCAGTAACTGGAGGAAATTTCAGAAGTTTCCTGTGGCAAGCAGTGGCGTAGCAAGCTTAACTGGCGCCCGGGGCAAAATACCTTTATGGCGCTCCCCGCCGAAAACACTTTCAGTATATAATGTATAGAATATATTCGTAATAAGAAAATAATGCAAATAATAATAAAATGCTGAATCTGCCATAAAATACTCAAAAATATATTAAGAATAGTCACTACCTAACTACACTAGCCTTGGGTTCGGAAATGCATCTGTGTCGGCGAAAAAAATCAGACATACGATGATCTAGAATTAGTTAAAAAGCTGTTATTTATTTTACATATTTATATAAGTGTTTTTAAAAAGTACAATTTTTAAACAATTAAAAGTTTAATATACATTATAGATAAATAGATATGTGGCAACTTGCCTACTACAACTCAATTCTGCCAGTCTGGTAACCCATAGCAACCAAAAACAAAATAATATTTATTCTATTCAATTGTTATAATTATTTAACGATCTGTCTCAAAAAATTGTACTACCATAATTGGTGACTCGTATTTGTTACGAATAGCAATCTTCAATATTGCACGAATATGGGGTTTATATGTCAAAATCCTGAGCACCAGTAAGTTATCCAGTGTGATGAGAATTTCAGCGGATATATGTATTTCAAGCGTTGTGCCGCATTCTGTCAGCGAGTCAATATATTTCTGTCATAATTTCAGCGGATATATGTATCGCCTGCTGCATTTGAGCCGCCAACTTCTCTGATTTCAAGTACCAAGAAACTATGTCACTATATACATATTGATTATTTTTCTATACATATTATTACTGTGCATATTTGATTGATCTAAAGTGGTTGACAACGATGCTGCTTCACAATTGGCGCGAAGTGGAAGTTAAGCCACCGCCTTTTTGTTCCCGAAACCCATCGTTATGGTTAATTCAATTGGATGCGCAGTTTAAATTGAGTTACATTACTGCCGACAAAACTCAATTTTATACAGCGATCGCCGCGTTAGAATCAGAGGTACTGCAATCAGCTCGTGAAATAATTTTGAATCCACCGGCGACGGACAAATACAAATCTTTAAAAAAAGATTAATTTCTGTTTATGAAGAATCCGAGATAGTTAAAATCAAGCAGCTGTTGCACGATTTACAGTTGAGTGATATAAGGCGCCTTCTTAGTTGCTGTCTAAAATGTCAGACTTAGCCGCCGGTAACCTAACGGATAACATTCTTAAAACATTATGGATGAATAGACTCCCATCTAACATGCAAACCATTTTAGCGGCCAGTAGCGAGCCACTTAAAAATCTTCCCGAAATCGCTGATAAAATTCACGAACTGGCCATTCCTGCGCAAATACACGCAGTGCAGGCTCCTGGTCCAGGTATTGTGGCGTTACAGGCTCAAATTGATGATTTGTCCAAACAGGTTGCTCAGTTAGTAGCCATACAAGCTGAATCTTTTCACCGCAACCTCTCCACATCACATAGTCAAAATGCACGTCCTAACCCACTGAGGAAACGTTATGAAAGCCCTCCTCCGGGTATTTGTTTTTCACCACCACAAATTTAGAAACAAGGCAAACAAATGCCACCCACCGTGTAACCCACCGTGCCAACAAATGCCACCCACCGTGACCAGGCAAACGAGAAGGGCCGTTGCTCGAAGTCATGAATGACAGCGGCCGGAATTTTGCACGCCTTTTCGTCATCAAAAAGAATTCGGGCTTAAGGTTTCTTGTAGACACCGGGGCTGATGTTTCTGTCGTTCCACCACATTTTCAAGAAAAAAAGCGCCTTATTAAGTTACAACTTTATATAGCAAATGGAACTCATATTCAAACTTCTGGTGAACGCCTGATATCTGTTGATTTAGGATTGCGCCGCAACTTCCAATGACAATTCATTATTGCTACTGTCCTATCATTGACGCTGACTTTTTACATAAATTTTCTTTGCTTGTCGATATTAAGAATCGCCGTTTGATAGATTCCATAACCAACTTAACTTATCCGGGAGTAATTCGCAATAGTGAAGATTTGAGCATTAAACTGATTTCGGGTAACTCCCCATGGCATCAACTTCTCAGAGAATTCTCTACAATCACGCGCACAGTTATGGGTATTTCCGAACCCGAGAACGATGTACTACATTATACTGAAACTAAAGGACCTCTAATTGCCGCTAAACCTAGACGCTTACCTCCGGACAAGCTTAAAGCCGCCAAAGAGGAATTTTAATACATGACGGAACAGGGAATTTGCCGTCTTTCAAAATGTTCATGGGCCAGTCCGCTCCATCTAGTTCGGAAACGAAATGGTAAGTGGCGATTATCACCGGTTAAATGCAGCTACAATTTCTCATCGTTACCCAATCCCGCGCATTCAAAACTGTATGCAAGTTTTAGAGGGAAAAGCTATTTTCAAAACCCTTGATCTTGAGCGAGCGTATCACCAAATGCCCGTTAACCCAACTAATAGTCCCAGCTGTTAACCCAGCTGAAATTGCGGTTATTACGTCTTTTGGACTATTTGAGTTTCCGGTCATGATTTTCGACTTATGCAGTGCTGCTCAAACGTTCCAACTCTTCATGAATCAGGTGTTAATCGGCCTCGACCTTCGTGTACTTTATTTTGATGACGTCTTAATCGCCTCCTCTTCAGAGCAAGAACACCTATCACATTTGAGAACAGTTTTTGAACGTTTTCAAAGGTACGGTGTCAAGTCTTAATCCTTCCAAATGCGTTTTTGGCCAACCAAGAGTATCCTTTCTTGGTCATGAAATTTCCGCTGATGGCGTTCAACCCCTTCCAGAGTCACCGCTATCCGCGATATGCCCGAACCATCTACAGTGAAGAACTTAAGATTTCTTGCTATGCTCAATTTTTATCGACGTTTCTTATCTCATGCAGTAACCATACAAGCACCTCTAAATTCTTTTCTGGTTGGAAGCAAGAAAAATGATAAACGTGTTATAACCTGGACCGCAGAATCTCGCGAAGCGTTCCAAAAATGCAAAAATGATTTAATTTCGGCAACAAATTTGCAGTATCTTTCCGCATTTTAACCATTATCACTCTACGTTTATAAGGTATTTCTCCCGCTTTCCTAGTGTGCCTTCGTGGTGTGGTGGTTCTGCACGCTGGGCCGGTGCTCCAGAGGTCCACGATTCGATTCCCGGCGAAGACGGTTGCTAATTTTTCAATCTCTCTTGCTTCCAAATATCCTAATGTCTCTACAGTGGCGCTCGAACTAAAAGGATGAGGATTTTCCACAACCAGGATTTGGCGATGGGGTTCCCTGAAAACACCAGTCGCCCTTTAAGTCGCCCTTATGCTTTATGCTTTTCAACAGGATAAAACTTCTCCTCGTCAAATGAGACACCTAGACTTCATAGGGCAATTTTCAGCAGCTATCCGTTATATTGAGGGTTCGCAGAATATTGTTGCAAACACCTTGTCTCGTATTGAAGAACTAGCCGTTCCTTCGCCAATAAAGTTTGCTGCCCTGGCGGATGAATAACACCAGGATTCAGAACTACAAAACCTCTTGAAAAGCAAATCTTCCACCAATCTCAACTTGCAGCCTATGCAGCTGTCACCTGGAAAATCACTTTATTGTGATGTTCAGGATTGAAGATTTCGACCGTATGTTCCCTCCGGATTTCACCATGCCATTTTTAGTCAGTTACATCGTCTGTCACATCCTGGCATCAAGGCTTCGAAAAAAAAATGATACACCAACGTTTCGTACGGCCTAGCATGCAAAACGACATAGCCAACTAGACACGTTCGTGCTTGGAGTGCCAAAGATCTAAAATTGTCACACACACCACCAGCCAATTAAAAATTTTAATTTGCCCTCATCTCCCTTCAGTCACGTGCACCTCGACTTGTCGGGCACTTATATTTATTAATAATAATATAATACATGAATGCAATTAATTAATATGTATACATTTTTCTTACCTTGGATGAAGCAAATTTATTATTTACTTCACCAAAGTCGTCCCTTTCAAATTTTTCTCTTTCCACACTTAAAAATGCTAGATGACTTAAGGGATCTTGTCCCATCGTTGATCGTAAATATGTGAAAATTTATTTAATATGCTGAACGAACGTTCATAATTAGTATTTGATAATGAAATACTAAGTAGTATTTGAAGTGCGACTCTTAGGTTTGGAAAAACATTTTCTCTATAGATCTGTAGTGGAGTTTTAGGTTCCGTTTCTTTTCTACTGCGGAGTGACGTCATACAGTCACATTCACTGCTCTAAACAATTAGGGGATATTGTGGGTTCGGTATGAAATAACCATATAATCGACAACCTTTTTGAACAAAAGGAAATATAAGAGATTATAAAGGAAAATTATAACGTTTACAAAGTTGGGAATATGCAAATTTAGTCTGGGACGTCAAAACCTATGCGTTTTAGATAAGGAGTGAGGAGTAATAGGAGATTAAAAACAATTCACATGCGTTGAATGCTTCGTAGCAGTGAATATACGATGTCTCAGCAAGATGACATAGTTGAATCGGTAGCCAGGAAGGCCACCAGTCGTTTACAGGAGAGTCAAACGCAATCCATTGTAGCGGAAGCGTTAGGATTTTCCCAAAATGTCATTTCCAGATTATGGAATCGGATTTTAGGAACTGGATATGTTTGAGAAATCGTTTTAAAATAAAAGCAGAACATATACGTGCATTTCGTTTAAAAAAAATATAAATATATCTCTACTTTGGAGAAATAAAGTAGTCAGGAAGAACGTTTTGGTTGATGTACTGCAAACATTTTATTACACATTTTATCAGACAAATCAAGAATATAAATAATTAATTATATATAATTAATTAAAATAGTTATTAAGTTTAAATATATTTTCCAGAAATCGATCAAAATAAAAACTGAAATTTTCTGGAAAATCTTGTTTGAAGACCATTTGGCGCCCCTTTACGAACGGCGCCCGGGGCATCATGCACCCCCATGCCCCCCTCTCGCTACGCCACTGCAGTGGCAAGAATATTGTTTGTTCCTACCAAAAGTTCATTTTTGTCCAATCGTTTTTTGTCAAATCATTTCCCTTAAGTATCCTTTTAGAGGTCAAAGGAAGGCTTCTTTGTGAATAACTTTGACTATGCCATTTGAGTTTGACTCACTTTCATAAGAGTACACGCTTAGTGATACAACATTTAGAAATCATCAACCCTTGGTTTTGGTTGATCCCTTTGCTGATGAGCTTCCTTATAGAACATGGATGCCACTTAGAGTTAAGAACATCGGGGATTTCTTTGAGAGGTAAATCTGATTTATATAATAATTTGTGAATATAAATTAGAAAAGAAGAAAAATATGGCACATAATAGGCTAAATCCGACTCACATAGAAAAATTAACTGATGATAATTACCTTATGTAGGCGAAAGGGATCGAAAGTGAATTAAGACGTGTAAAAGTATGGAGAAGTGTTGTAGGAGCTGATGAGCCAACAAAACGTATAACAGAGACATTATTAATTATGAAAAAGAAATGAAAACTTGGGAGATATGGAATGACAATAGTGCAATATCCAGAAGTGTGATGAATTGAACTGTGGCAGCCCCACAAGTCTTAAAATATGCGAATGAAAAACATGCAAAGAAGCTACGGCGAAAAATAAAAAATGAAATGGCAGCAAAAACGGAAGATATTTAAATCAAGTTCAGAAAATAAATAGGTCAATGTCGGAAAAACAATTGCCGTAGTCTTCACTAAGAAGTGAAAACTCGAACGAAACTTGCAGTTTTATGGAACCTCACTGCCTTGGGCTAAGCAAGATCTTGGGGTGATCCTCACAAATTCTCTTACATGGTCCCCACGTATGCACTCTATTATTAAGAAGTTTCGGGTTCGTAAAGCTAAACTCAACCCTTTAATTGTCTTAAACAAACTTCTATGTATAGAAAATAAATTTTTCATTTATAAATCCATTTTGCGTCCCATGCTCTGTCACGCTTTATTCATGTAAAACTGTACGTCAAAAACTGCAAACTGCCCAGAATGTTGTTCTGCAGCAAATTACAAAAGCACCGTACTATAATTAGAAACAATATAATTCATGCGGAACTAGGCATAAATCACCTGAGAAGTTTCTACTACCACCTGTCCAGACGCGTATAAATATCGACTAGTATCACCTGGCAAGACGGCCTACCCCACTTTTGACTACTACGGCGCGCTTTCGAAAGAATTGTGGTGCTGAATAGTGTGTTTAGGTGCTAATTGTGAGATTTTCGCAATTTAAATTATTATGAGTGGAATTTTACGCAAAATCTTTAGTGAACGGTGTTTATGGCCGTAGTGTATTTGAGGAAAGAGGAGAATAATTCATTGCTGATGTATACATTAACAGTATGAAAAGTCTGGAAGGTGATACTCGGCAATAAATGTGATGCATTTATCGCAAAATTTAGCGACCACAGTAAAACAAACGAGATTGTTCGAAAAACTTACCCACATCTGAAGCCACTATACAGAAATTGTATGTGTGCCAATACAGCAATTTTAATAAAAAAACACTTGCAGAAAACTTCATAATCATCAAGGAATAAGAAAGAATTGCAGTGCCTCTATGTGAACTACAAAGCATTTTGCAGACTTTCATGCCAAAATCGAGGTTGACAAATAGATTAATACATTTTAATGTTTCTTTTAGTGTATATATTTCAAAATTATTAAAGTAACTCGCACAGTTGTTTAATTACTTAAAACAGCAATAAGTTCATCTATAAAGATATACAAGGGACTTCATAATTATCAAAATACTTCATTGCTTTGGTGGAAAACTGAAATTTACTAAATTATCTAACTTTATAACATTAAATATCTTAGTAACTGTAGTATTATGCTCTGACTTTATTCATTTGTTATATATTAAAATGTTTTCTGATTTATTTACTAAATGTGTAATCAATTATCAGGATTACTAAATGTGTTAAGAATTTCCAAGTTTGTGCAGTGTGATTGCATGTTTGTGTAAGGAACTTTCCTTACGAAAAGGATTTTCCTGAACAAAAAAGAAATACAATCTACGAATGAGTATTTTTTTGTTTTCTAGTTCCTGTGTTTAGCTGTAAAAGTAAGTTCACTTCAAGTATGTGTCTGTGCACTTTTGACGATGTAAATACTGAAATGTGTGTACAGTGAAAACTCAACTAAAAAATATCCGGAAAGCTCTTGAAATTTTGGGTAGTCGAGTATACAAAAAATGAAATACTGTAGACAAGTAAGTGAATGGAAGAATAGGCTACTAGTTTAAAATCATAAAAACAGTTCATCCTATTTGTATCAACTTGATTATCAAAAGCCAATATTCAATATTAGCATTGATTTTGAAAAAAAAAAAAAAAAAATGTATGCTGCTGATCTTTGGAATATGATAACGGGTGATTTTTGCAATGGTTGTTAAGTGGATTAAGATTGCATGTTGAGACTTTAAATATGAACAATAGTAATCTTAAAATTTGAAGTAGTAATTTTATATCCAACAATCTGCCAAATAACTTCGATGTTTTAAGTAATTAAAATATATATTTTTAACCACTTGTTATTAATTTTATAAAGTAAATTCTAGGATTTAAATTTTATTTACTTTCATCTATTTTAATATTTGCCATTATAAATTTCATACTACTTTTTTAAGATTTCATAGTTGCTAATTAAACTTCCTTTACAATTTATTTAGTTATTTTATACATACATACGTATTTTATGTATGAAAGGGATTTATGTGCAATAGATATACAGTGAAAATCATTTAACACAAAACTGAAAGGACTAAATATTTTTTTCGTGTTAAAGAATATTGAAAAAAAAAAAAAAAAAAAAAAAAAAGCATATATTCAACAAAATTAAGCTTATTAGAGTACATTTTATTTACATAGATATGTATATATGCATGTATTTAATAAAAACCAATGAAACAAAAACATCCACAAGAACTTAATGGAATTTAATACAAAATTTTCAAGTTTTTAAAAAACAAAACATTTATTGAGTTTGGGAAAACAATCTGATATTTTTCTTTGCATTGTCTTTTTTAGTATCAAATTGTTCAATGTCGAACATTTTGTTATTCATTTCACCATTGGATTGTGCATCTAAATAACTGTCCATACTTTTTATGATATTCCTCATTTCGGATGATGTGGGAACAGGAACTGTATTCATTTTATTTTCGCCATCAGAATCTGCATCAATGATATCTTTTTATCTTTGAACAAACTCCAAAATAACTTTGTCATAATTAGGGCTGTACACACATTATCATAAACTACTGCAATGAATTCTTCCGATAGTACAGTAGGACAGTTCATTAATACAGAAACTTTCTCAAACATTTCATTAAGTGTCAACTCAGTTTCAATATCCTACTTCTCCATTTCTTTCGGTGCCAAAGAATCTGATACTTTTCAGAATCATGTGTAATGAAAATAATTTTCATTCATCCTTGGAGTCGTTGAATTCTATGCAGTGTAACATATGAGCCAAACTCACTAATTTTTACTCACACTGCCATGTACTCATCACTGGATTCCAAAACTAACTGATGAGAGATGAGATGTTTGTGTGGCATTTTGTAGAAGTGGAAGGCGAAAGTAGCATAGATAAACAAAACTGGCTCGTGTCACAAGCTATTCTGAGGGTATTTCAAAGCCAAATTAGCCTCTTTTCTACGAAACATATGAAACCACCTCTCTTTCATTTCACACCCCGCTTAAATCTCGCCTGCAATGCCAGTGTTTTCTGTATTTTGTTCATTTCCAGAAAGGATATCTTTTCGTATTAAGAGAAACAAAATGCATAGTAGTTTGTCGGGACCATTGCATTATATCGTGTTAACCGATATTTCGCGTTAAACAAATTTCACTGTATACAGATGTGTTTGGACTATGTATATACAAATAATTTTTTAAAAGCAAAATTTATAATCCTTCCAAACATTTTCGTGCATTCTGCTGCTAAAAATTGATCAGTAAATATATAAAGAAAAATTTAGAACCAATTTTTCAGGAAGTATAAAAATTGAAAATCAAATTAACTTGATAAAATCTTGTTTAGACTAGTAAAATCTTTTTAAATTGGAAGATATTTTTCTTCTCCCCCATTTTCCTTTGCTACTGCTGTTTGATAAGAGGTTCTAGTAAAGTTTTGTGTTAAAATTATTTTGAACTTTCAAAGATTTTCCACTGCAGGATTTTAATTTTTTCTACATTTTTAAGGGCATGTTTTCTTTTCTTTCTTTCTTTCTTTCTTTCTTTCTTTTTTTTTAAGATTCTTTTTAGATTAGAAAAACAGTTTTAAATAGGAAGATATTTTTAATGATTTTCCTTCGCTTTGAGGAGGACTAGAATTTTCGGGTGAACTATTAAGATAAAAAATATATCGAAATGGTTCATCAGCTGATTCTGGATACAGAAAAGCAAGGATTTTGTTTTAGAAGGGGAAATGTAATTAAATTCGATGTACCTCCTCTTGACAATATTATATTGGTTGGATTCCTCACCTTTCTTGTTCTTTTATACTACTTTTTTGGTTTTTCTTGTGATGGTTTATTTTAACATCTTGACTGCCGTGGAGGTCACCGGTGACCGGCATTCGACTTGGCTACAGCTCCGGCAACGTGACCAATAGTAAAATACATAATTAGAATAAATATCGATACTGATAAATTTTTAAATAGTACCATTGTTACTATAATGGTTTGAAGAATAATAAATCGTAAAAATTTAAATTATAAATCACAAAAATGGTCTACAGATGTTTGGAGGTCGCTGGTGACCCCCAGCATGAAGCACATTATATAACATTAAGTTCTGTAGATAATATTTCGACATAATATATATTGCATAATAAAAATTTCAAGTTGGCGTCATGGGCAAACACGTAAAATGTACGCGGCAGTCAACGTGTTAATTTTTACATATTAAAGTATTCTTGTTCAACATTCATAGGATTTTATGAAGATCATTTGAACTTCAATTTTTTAGTCTTCATTAAAAGTTGGTTCTAAATTTCTTTATATACTATATGTAAGAACTCCTACATTCCTAGAAAAAACTAATTTATATATTTATTTATGCCACATTTTCATTTTGAAACATTTTAGTACATGCTTTTCCTCAATATTTTAAAAATTGATTTTTTGTTGAACTGAAATATGTAATATGGAAAAATTCTATCAAAAAACATAACTCAGAGTCGAAACAGGAGATAAATAGAGATAATAATAATGTGGGTATTTGATTCTCTTCCCATAATAGTCATTTGAAACATTTTAGCTTGTTTTTCCATTCAGCTGAAACAGTAAAAATATAGAAAAATTCCCACAGAAACATAATTCGGCTGAGAAACAAAACAGGCAAAAAAATGGGTTGGCGTCAGGAAACTGATTGGTCTAAAACTTTTTTTTAGTCGTGACCCTTTTTTATCATAGATTTTTTCACGAACCCAAAATATTTACGAAAATTTTGTGGGACCCCATAAGCATTGCGAAAATCCTACACGCGCGCGAGTGAAACTGTCAATTTTTTCACTTGTATTGTAAGATAGTATTGCAGTTTTAGATCATTATCTTTAATTTTTCATTTTAAGACATAGAACAATGTGAAAATTTTAATTAATAACAGACGAAATGACAGCTTCACATGCAAAGCAAGTAAAATGAACATTTATATTATAAACAGAATGCGTTGAAACATTTGTGTTTTTCTCTTTGTCTGCATTGTCTTATCTTTATCTATTTTCAGATACATTGTGTAAAAATATTGGGTAATTGTAAAATTATTATATTAAGTTTAAGAAATACCAAAACTACTAAAATTTTTTGCGACCCCCTGCTGTAGATAGGGGTCGCGACCTACAGTTTAAGAAAGTCTGGTCTAAAATAACGTTACAATATTTGATTTTGTTGGAACATTGGATAAGAGGTCACAGCCAATGCAGTTACGGTAGGTGTGCAAAATTTTGTAATTTACAGAAATATCAAGTAGCAAAATTTTTGAAATTTAGGAGTGGAAAAGTTTTTAGAATTTAGGACCCACAGAGATTGCATAGCACAACAAGCAGGACTCCAGTGCATGGTTATTTTCTTGTAAGGAATGTATGCCTGAATGCAGAGATGCATTTTGAGTTATCATCGCTAGGTCACCAGCGTACACAGCATTGTGTGATACATCATTTACATAAATAAGAAATAAAATTGACTGCACTTTAGTTAAATAACCTAACTCATTCTTTGTAAGTATTATGCAAGAGTATGGTAATTACTGAATAAGAATACACTTGCTTTCTGTTCATTTGAAATGGGATAGATATTCTAGCAGTTATTCCACCAGAAGTTTGAAGGAACGGATCCTTCTGTATTTAGTTAGATAATCAAAATACACTAGCTATGAACATAACATATTAAACCGTAATTCACTTTTCATATTAGACAGCCAATGTTTATCAATTTTCACATAAGTCGTACTTTCCTCTAAATTTGAAAATACTCTATTGCATGCTGTTCCGTTGAGCACAAGCCTGAAATATTCTTTTTTTTTTTTTTTTTTTTTTTTTTTTTTTTTTCAAAATGCAAGTGATAACTTGTATTGTTTTTTTACAAAATTTTAACCTGGGAGTCATGAACAAATTTGTGGGGGGGGGTCACCAAATTCAAAGAAATTTATTTGACAATAAAAGATATACGGAATTTGAAGAGAATTTTGGATGTTTTTTAACATTTGCCAGGAATTTTAAATTAAACATTTCCATATTTTAATTTTGATTTTATTGCTTTCCACTTGATTTATGTGTTATGTTTGATGATTTCCAAACAGCTCGAATCAAATTTCAAAGCAATTGCATATGTGCAGCTAAGATGTAGTTTTTTTGGCTATCCTAGTAGTGTCTTGCATGCAATTTGTAATTGTAATACGCATCATTTATAAACTATGTTTCTTATTTCTAATCAAATTTGTTGTCAAGTAAGCACATAACATTTCTTAAGCATTGGAAAATTCAGTAGTGTCTCGAAGGGTAATAAAACAATTTTGGTTTAGTTGCAATTTTGTTCATGATGGTTAAATAGCCCAAAATCTCTTGTGAACATTGGGTGTTCACAAGAGAAACGGGATGGATGGACTAACATCAAATAAACTTACAGAAAAACTATTAATGAAAATGCAAACAAAAATGAAACCATTGGCTCTCTTTCTACTTCTAAAAAAAATTGAGTAAATATCAAGAAGAGTTTATTTTATACTGTTTTACATGTTGCATTATCAATGGAAAATGAATACCCATTGTGTGTTAAATGCAGTGAAAACTTGGAACATGGAAAGCATGAAACCTGCGAAATTAAAAACACATTTAGAAACGGTAATTTTCCCGTTTTGTCGCCGCAAACAATAAAGTCTCCAACAATGGTACAACTGATGCTAAACGGAATATCTTCGCTGCCAACCCTTTATGCCTCATTTTCAAAACAAGTCACAGCCATTTCTTATCAGATTGATTTTTTCTTTCAATACTGGCATACAACTACATAGAATTTTTACAAGATAATTAAATTTTATGCCCCAAGACCATTCGCGGTAATTAAGTCAATTAGACTGCAATCACACCACTCACCCAAAGGCAAAAATATAGAAAAGGCAAAATCAAGGGTTAAATTCATAAATTCTAATGAGAATGCAGTAGCGAAGTAAAGCACTGTGGTTTCACATAATTTCTGAGTAAGCTATTTGTACGAATTGAAATAATTCTTTCATTTAAACTTGTATTCCAAATTAAGATTTTACTTGAAATTAATGTAGATAATTCCTGAGAGAATTAGATTTTTGTAGCGTAGTTTACGTGAGATGAGATCACGTGGTGTCACGTGATACGAACCGCCGAATCAGGATGTTGAACCATTAAAACATAGTAAATTCTTAATGTCTTTTTACAAATTTATTATCTTTATTGGCTTTTTACAAAATTTTAAAAAATATTAAAATGTTCATGCCTTCAAAATAACAAATTTTTAGAACTAACGTTTGTTAACATTTTTTATGTGTATATTTTATGTTGTCGCCTACAAAGTCTGCTTGGCAAGATTTGCGCCAGTGAAACTGAAAAGTACCTCAGAAACTAAACATAAAGATTAAATAAATAAATCTGAAGAATTTTTTTAAGGAATGAGCTGAGAGCACGAAAAATTAAAATGTATTTTTGAAAAAATATACAACAGTTCCTGAGAAGGATTTACAGGCATCCTTAAAAGTTTCATATTTAATTGCAAAAAATTCAAAACCTCATACAATTGGAGAATTGTTCATTCTTCCTTCAGCAATTAAAATGACATCATTTATGCATGCAGAAAAATATTTTTAAACAATTTTTTATTTAAAAACAATTTTGTCAATAAATAGAAAAGAAATATAGCAACGATTCAAAATTAATTAAAAAAAACATACCATTTCTCACCAAATTTTTGTCATATCAGACACTATAGAATACAAAATCTAGTCTTTACTATAAAACTTGATGAAACTACCGACATTATTAAAATGTTTCAATTCATCGTTTATCTGAGATATGTTTTTGAAGACGACGCAGTAGAATATTTTTTATGTTGCAATATTTGGGAAGGAAAAGCAAGTGGAGAGAAAATATTTGAAATTATTAACAGACATTCTGAAACAAATAATCTTACCTAGACACACTGTGTCGCAGTTTGTACTAATGTAAGCTTTAAAACTAAGCCAATACTTTAGCAAGGAGAATTGAACAAAAAACAGAAACATGCTTTTCAGAATTTATTAAAGAAAATAATACAGATTTCTTGTTTAAAACAACATATGATAAAATTGACAGAAAATGTTTTTAAAAATTTCCAAATAAGGAATTAGGTTGGATCTGTGACCCGTTTTGCCTTTGGTATATTCAATTCCAATGTACCTCTGAATGAAAAAGAACAACTAATTGATATTTTAAATGACGGAATACTGTGTGTTAAGTCTCTAACTTACCAAAAATTTTAGTTGATTGGAAACTAATATGCCGATTTAAAAGGAATGAAAGTAAATTATTACGTTTCTTACATAAAATTGTACAATAAACCTTTAGCTTATATTTAAAACTTCTAAAATGCTTATGTTACATTTTTCTGTTATATAAGCATTGAAAGTGGATTTCTCACTGAAACTGAAATAATTTTGCTATCGAATTAACATGGAGAACTTTTTTATTGAAATATTTTTTCTCTGACATTATTTGCATCTACTACAATATAAAGATTAAAGAACTATTTTTAAAACATTTTGAATTCGTTGTCATATTGATCTATGAAGCACTAGATTAGTGAGTTTTTATTACATTATTGACAAATATAGTTTTCAAACAATCAAAACATTTTCGGCGGAGATAATTATTTGTCAAATATGAATGTTTTTTCAAAGAGGAAATAAATAATAAGTGATAAAAAGAAAATTCAGTTAGAACATTCAAATCTCTAACAAAGTAAATTGCTTTGATTTAATCTTTATAATACAATACATTTTACAATGAAAAGGCAAAATCCAATGTGAAAGGTTATGCGAAGATTACGATAGTACCTAGAGTATTCAGCATTTCGTATAATCCTATAACCAGATAATAATAATATTAAAATAAATTTTATCTGAATGAAGTTTCCTTATTATAGATACAGTAAAATCATGCAATTACATAAAAGAATGCACTTTCACACAATATACTTAATACTGTTTACATGTGCAAGCCAAGTT
Source organism: Stegodyphus dumicola (assembly GCF_044657685.1). Taxonomy (NCBI): domain Eukaryota; kingdom Metazoa; phylum Arthropoda; class Arachnida; order Araneae; family Eresidae; genus Stegodyphus; species Stegodyphus dumicola. The sequence continues at coordinate 109,952,028 of NC_140770.1, read as the reverse complement.
CTGTTTATGTTAGTTCTCGCCCTCCAGCGCATGCTCAAGAATTACCATCCAGGCGAAACTAGTCGATTTGTCCATGACGTCAAAAATTCGAAAAGTGGGGTAGGGTTTGGAAATACGCTGTCCAGACAGTTTCACATTCGTTTACGTACTATAAGTAACTCTGAACTCAAAATTTATAATTACGATTATAAGAAAGATACTAATAAAAAAACCCAATGTCCATTCTCAATCCAAATGTAATCATGGAAGTCTGAATTTTTATATTTACTTTGTCATGTTATTCGGTATTTTGTTTTTATTTATGTATATCTATTTATTTATGTATATATATTTATATCTTGTGTGTATTGTAGGTATTTGTTTACCACTTGAGGCCTATTGATTCAAAATTACCTAGATAACATAGATTCAGTTAGACAGCTTTGAGGCTTGAATTTAGAGTGCGTGAATCTTTTCAAAATAAAATCTAAATTAAAAAAAAGTAGTACATTTCAAATAAGTAAAATATTTCGAAACTTTCAACTATGTTCGATTTAGGGTAAGGCGTTAGCCTAGGCACCCAGGGGTATCACATACCGTTCCACGGAGAACACACACACACACAGATCGTATTTTATTCTCGAGTGTCAAGATCAGTGGCGGCTCGTAGCTAAAATTAGTGGGAGTGCTGTTCCAAAACAATTTAACCTTTGTTTTAAAATTGTGTAAAAGGAAACAAACATATGTAAAAAGAAAATGTATTTTGAACCTTCATGAAATCTTACAAGGAAAAAAAATTAAACATTTTTTAATTACTTTAACCTAAATTGTTACAGTTCAAACTTTATCTAGTCATTTAAAAATGAAATCCATTTTTCTTGTTTTAATTTGCGCGAAAAGATGAATAATTTTCTCCTTGATCACTGGATGACAACTGAGGAAACTTTCTTTATTGAAAGCAATGCAAGCGCATTTAGTCTTTCTGAATTTCTAGTGCTTCTTAGAAAAGTTTTCATTCTTTACAGTGTTGATAAGAAGCGTTCTGCCTCTGATGTAGTCATGGGAACTCTCAAGAGAATTTTTATCAATTTCGTAATTTCGCTAAGATCATCACGTAAATCATCTAGATTATTTTCGAAGATAAATTTCAGTAGCTCAATTAATTTGCATTACTCATGGATATCAAACCTACAATAGAATACTTTTAGTTCAGTTTCAAGCTTTTCTTTGTCAATCATTGGATATGCTTCAGTGGTCAGTACTATTTCTTCTACAGGATGTTCAATCCTAAAGCTAACGAAGCATTTCTTATTAAACAATTTAGTAGCTGCTAAGTGTTTAGTGGAAGAATATTTGTGCATTATATCAATGCATAGTACAAAGTCACACATTTCCTTAGCTTCTGCCATCAGAGTCTTTGAAAAATTCTAACAGTACTTTGAGTTTCTTAATTCTAAAATAGCAGTTTTGAAATCTGTTATATATTCATTAACTTTAAACACACTAATTTCTCTGGATTGCATTTAGTTGTATATTATTTCAACATGAGGCATAATCTGATAAAAAAGCTCTAACCAACACTTGAAATTATCATCATTTAGATATTTTAAAATTCCTGTTGCTTTTGCAATAGTTTGATCTACATTTGATATTGATTGAATTTCAGCAAGGCAATTTTTTAAAGGTTGCAAATTTTAATGAACTCTGTTTATGGTCCGTATGATAAAGTTCCACCTTGTGGAGGGGAGTAAAAAGCTCGGAGTAAAAAGAAACACGCGCGGAGTAAAAAGAAATCACGTTTGCAAACAGCACGCCAGAATTTTGGCACTGCGAAAGCGACAGTGCTCTTCTCTCTCCCTTGGCTCGCGTACTGCTTTCTGTGTGCGCATGCGTAGAACAGCCAAACACAAAGTGGCTGGAACTGTTATAAGCGCGCAGTTCCAAACAAAGACTTTTTTACATACCAAACAAAACCTTTTTTACATACTGAGGGATGGCTACTGACATTAATTAAGCTTAAGAATTATGTATTGTAAAAGTGTAAGAAGAGTCTTAATTAAAGAAAGAATTAAAGACTAAAAGACACACTATATTAAATATTAAAAATAATAATAAGTATAATAGGAGGTGCTGCAGTTCACAGTGCTTATTACGAGCCGCCACTGGTCAAGATGTAGAAACATCTTTTTACTCGACTTCTGATAAGGATCAGGTGGGAGGAGAAAGAGTAGGGTGGAAGGAAGTGTGGGAGACGGAAAAAAGACAGTCAGATCCGCACTAGCGGCGGCGAAAAAAGGGGGGGCAAGTTCAGTGTCGTTATAAGATGTAGCCGCGGGTGGTAAACCGCAGAGTCAGTTTAGCGTGAATGAGTCAATTAAGGTTGTAATTCTTATGTGGGTAGGATATCACATGGGTACCAATGTTTTTCACTGGGATGCGAGGAGTGTCTGAGAGTGCTAATAAGGCTATTACTGTGGGTTTGTACTAAATAAAAGAAGTTGACCGCTAATCGTTTAATATACTCTTGAATAAGTTCGATTTGAAGGTCTCTGTGAATGTAAATGTTTGGAATATACCAAGGAGCATTGATAATTTCTCGTAGAATTTTATTTTGTAGAATTTGTAATTGTTTAATATTGGTTTTAGCTGCAAGTTCTCAGGTCGAAGCTGCATAAAGGAGGGCTGGGCGGAGTATGGAGCGATATAGAATTAATTTGTTTGTAGTAGATAAGTTGCTTTTTCTACCAAGAAGAGGTCGCATAGTTGCTGTGGTGATTTTAAATTTTTGTACTACGGATCGGAAGTGGGTTCTGAAGGTAAGTTTTTGGTCAAGGGTGACTCCAAGGTATTTGGTTTCATTAATCCAGTCTATTTCTTCGTCAAATATTTCAGGGGGTGGAGGATAGTATTTCATGTTTCCTTTACGGAAAATTATCGCCTTAGTTTTATGTGTTAATATTAATCCTCCAAAGGGTGAGCCATTTTTCCAGTTTTATGAGATAGTTTTGGCGTTGGTTTCTTAAGGCGATAACTGTGCAGGCTTTAGTAAGTATGTCAATGTCATCGGCAAAGAGTGCAAGATGAACAGAAGGGTCTTTAGGGATGTCTTGTATATAAATATTAAAAAGGTGCGGCGAAAGTGCAGACCCCTGTGGGACACCAACATTGATTAGAAAGCTCAACTGAAAATGAAGAAAAATCAATCTCTAAATGATTACATGAATAGAGCTGTAATTCTGAAAAGTAAAAGTACTCAAGTGGGGGATGAAATCAAAGATAAAGAATTAATTTACTTCATATTTTTTCATAGAAGTACTTTGTAATAAGTTTGAATTTGATGTCTGAACCATTAACAGCAAGAGAGAAAAGTATACAGCTACAATTAGACAATCATTGAAAACAGGGAAGAAAAAAATAAGCAGAGACGAAAAGAAATAGAAGTAGGTTCTAAAAGCAAAAGAAAGCCTGACAGAATCGAAATATGATGAAAGAAAATGCTTTAACTGCGGAAAATTAGACATTTATCAAAGATTGTCGTAATAATAGTATAAAATGTTTCAGTTGGGAAATATTAGGTCTCATATCAACTAAATGCAGAATGAAAACCGAGCAAAAAGTAGAAAACAGAAAAATTTAACAAATAAAATTCTCAGAATGACAAGCAAAGAACGAGAATATGAATCTGCTACATGTTTACTTGAAGTATCAAGAAAATGGGAGAAATTTTATCTTTTAATTGAGATAGACATAATGAAGTGAATGAAATAAAAAATTAAATAGATTATAGAATCATGAGCCATATCTACAATGGCAAGAAGTAAAGTTGTCAGTAGAATACATGTAGTGGCAAAATTTGAATTACGGCGTTACGCGGACTGTTGCCCCCTTGAAAACCCTTCATATTTGGCAGGAGGCAGGTTATCCAGTCCTTAAGTTCCTCCTAAGAAAGGAAATTATAACGTAAAATTTTTTACTTCTACTATTCTTGCCCCACAAACCGAGACAGCAGACTTTAAAAGAACTCTCTCAATATTCACTACTACCGACCTGGCGCGCGGGGTCACCACTGTCGGTTCCCAGGTTTCGCAGTGGTGGGAACATGCACGCTTGAAGATTTGCCTGGTCGTCAGAAATGCTACCTGCCAGTACTACATGGGATGCCCGAAGCCCATCACTGGGTCTGACACGGGGCTTTCACCACCTGATCCTGTAGGCCACTCAGAAATGAAACCGAGAGCAGTTTCCTAGGAACACACACAGGTTACGGGGAACCGCCAAGCTCAATGATTTACACCCCTGTGGCTAAGACTGCCTAGGTATACATCCTAGCCAGTAGCTTCACAGAGTTCTTTGTGTCGACCCCGAGGAGCGGGGAATGGCGAGAAGTAAAGAAATATTTAGCAGTTTTAAGGATGAAGTGCGTCTAATAATGACAGCTAAAAAGTGGCTATGATCAAATCATTTCGTACTGGTAGCATTAAAATGTAAATTGATAGGAATAAGAATATTTTGACAGTAGAAAATGTTCTGCAAGCACCGAATTTAAGCGAAAATTTACTGTCAGTACCAAAATTTATAGATCATGATTTAAAAGTTGTAGAGACATTAGGTAATTTGGAAGCAGGCAAGATGAAAAATATGCAACGCCTTCGCCGGGATCAAACCGCGGACATCTCAATTACGCGCTGAGCGTGCAGACCACTACACCACAAAGGCAGGAAAAATACCATATATACTACCCCTTTTAAAGGGCGACTGGGTTGTTTTAGGGGACCCAATCGCACACTCCTGGATGTGGAGATTCATCATCCACCACCCTTTTAGTTCGGGCGGCATTGTAGAGAAATTAAGATTTTTGTAAAACAGGAAAAATGAAAAATTTGTAACGCCTTCACCGGGAATCGAACCGCGGACCTCTGGAATACGCACCCAGCGTGCAGACCTCCACACGAAAGCATGCCAAGAAGACGGGAGAAATACCTTATATACTCCCCCTTTTAAAGGATGACTGGGGATTTTAGGGGACCAAGTCGCCAAATCCGGGTGAGGAGAATCATCATCCAACACCCTTTTAATTCGGGTGCTACTGTAGAGACATTAGGCATTTTTTTGGAAGCAGGCAAAATGAAAAATATGCAACGCCTTCGTCGGGAATCGAACCGCGGGCCTCTTAATTACGTGCTGAGCGTGCAGACCACTACACCACGAAGGCTCGCTAAGAAGGCGGGAAAAATATCTTATAAAGTACATTTTTTCAAAACTAGAACAAAAGTTATGAAACATGAAAACATTCCGTATGTAGCTAATAGAAATTGAAATAAATTTGAAGGAAATATAATAGAAGAATTTAAATTAGTAATGCTAATGATGTATTATCGCATCAGAAACTAGGTCACCTAAGCTATTAAAGATTGATAAGAATGAAGAAAATCTCACCAGTCTTTGGATTACAAAATGTAAAAATTTCCAATAACAACTATGAATCATGCCCATTAGGAAAAATAACATGAACTTCTTATAAAAGTACGAAATTTAGACTGTCTGAAGCTAGTTTATAACTATGGCATATAATTATAAAGTTATATATAGTTGAAAAAACCGAGAAGTCAATAGATGGAAGTTGTTATTCTCTAGCAGTGATAAATGTTTACAGTAACTTCCTGTTTGTGATTACAACTGAGAAAAAGAGTGAAACTGCTGACTTTTTTAACAAAGTTTATGATTCAAGAAAGGCAAACAGGAAAGAAATTAAAAAAAGGTTTCGCAGTGATAATAGCAGTGAATCCTTAGCTAGAAATAGCGTAATTTTATGGAAAAATTTAATTAAACATGAATTTACAATTCCTTACACCCGGAGAATAATGAAAAAGCATGCTGAACGTTTTAATCGTACTATAATCAAAACTGCTAAAACTATGCTGATTGATACAGAATTACCGACAAAATTTTAGATTGAAAGCTTTAAAGTAGCTGTACATGCGAATAATAGGAATCACATGAAGGATAAAAGTTGACACCTAATGACGCAAGACACAAGTCTAGCATTACTTACCTTAAAAAGATTTGGACGTGAAACATATATTTCTATAAATCCAGGAAAACGAAGAAAGACGAATCTAAAAGCTCATGAAGGTATGGTATATATGGTAGACTATAGCATGAAGAGAAAAACACACAAAATTTATATTCCTGAACTAAGTAAAATTCATGAAGTGGCGATGTAAAATTTAATGAGCAGAAACTCGGATTTGTTTTAATCAAAAGAACATTTAAAATTCAATAAAAATCAAATATTAGAATTTTCCAAATTTATTATTTTCTACTAGTAACAAACTAACAACAATGAAAACAATTCAGAAATAAACGACAGAGATTAGATAAAAGATGATATAAGAGGTCAAGAATCTGAGGAAATTTTACTATCAAACCCAGATGATGAACAGGAACTGGAAATGCCAATATTACAAATAGTGGAATAATTACTATAGTCCTCATAGTGGAATAATTACAATATCTCATAGTCCTCAAAATAATAGTGGTAGTCCTCATAGTGTATGTAATGTAAATAGTACACTAAGACCATAATCCTATTTGCATATTTAATTTGTAAATTTACACATTTTTTTTTAATTGGTTAGCATTTGATTTGTTTTATGTCCCGTAGTTATAGGCATGGCTTCCTGTCCAAAAATAGTACACTCCGGGATGTGCAGTGCTTGGGAAGGTTGCTAATTTTGTACATAATGTAAGCAGGATTGTAAATTATTTATTGTTATTAGACAGAATATCTACTGAGAAATAGCAACAGCTAATTTCTGGATATCGTTTTATTCATTTTTTATTTTTAAGTATTCAGATGATGTACGATTAAAAATGTACATTGGTACCATAAAGTAAGAATATCTATTATGACATGTACGTTTAAGAATACTTTACATGTAGGTTATTAGGTTACGAGTACGACTTGTATTTTAATAAATGGGAACAGCTTCGGTATAGCCCACTTTCAAAATTTGAGGAATTTTTATGGCGTCAAATAACGTGTTTTGAAGAATGGTTACCATCAAGATTTCCGACGAAACTGCGTGTTACAAAAATGGCGACCATCTTGTGTTCACCAGAAATAATGGATAATAGATATAAATTTATGACTATTATATACGATTTTAAAAGGAAAAAAAAATGTTAAGGAATAATTAATGAAAACGATTAAGGTTAAAAGGATGTAATTTTAAAAACAGTGCCGAAAACTTTTAGATATTTCGCCCTTAACAAATAACATAACTATAATAAGCTTAGTACAGGCGAACCACGATCTTAGACTAAATGATTTCTCAGCCACACCTTTTTTGCATTTTCAAATACTACCATTGGATGACTTTATTTGACTAACTAACCCGCATGGTATTTTGCATTTTTCAACAACTCTATCCTTCAATAAGCCGCAATCCATCAAAAATCCTCTAAAACATTCACACTCTCTTTGTTAATTCATACATAAAATATCTGTTTGGAATGCCCGGCTTTCCGAAACTTTTACCACTTGTTTGAAAATTCCCACCTTAAATTTTCCTTTAAGATTTCCTGATACTTAATTACAACATCACTAACAGCAGGTTTACAGCAAGCCATAACTAAATGCAAAAATCTCACCTCCAAAGTAGCCAAAAATCTCATCTCCAAAACAATATTCTCCACGATGTCTGAGCGTTAAATAATCGCCGATAATAGTTTTAGAATTTTGTATTTAAATATTTAATCTTAGTAGAATTATAATTAAAAATTATTTCTTACGGACTGGAGGAAACAGCGTTCGCCAAAATCCTCATCACCTTTCTTCTTGCTTAAAAGCAAGATTGCTGAAGAATTAAAATTGTTGTATTTCCTCGTGCAATGCAGAGAGAGACAAATTTTAAGAGAAAATTATGCCGGAAAAGTTAGAATACAGGTTTACGTGCATTTAACTTTGAGTAAATGAATATCTCTGTAATTTGCATTAAAATTGAATAAATGTAATTGACCAGTATTAGCTGTAATCGTAGTTCCATAAATTTACTACTAAGAACATTAGAGTTTCAGAAAGCAGCGCCTCTTTTTACTCTGCAATTGGTGAAGACCATCGATAAAACAAAATGGGTAGTATGGACAAAATGAGAGGAAAGTATAAGTGGCCGCCATCAGTCGACTCAGGTGACTCGCGAAGCGGGCTCCCGCGCGTCAGGGCAATCCCAGACTATGTCGTTAGCGATTTTCTATCTGGAATGTAACTGAGCATGAGTGAGTCCTAAAAAGTTCAAGTGGGTAAAGATGGCAGTTAGATGAGTTGTGGGTTGATAGCATAAACAGTAGAGAGTCTCCGAGGAAACACTGTCTCATCTGCATCATCATAAGTAAGTCGTGTTGAGAGAGCAGGCAAGTAAAGTGCTAAAAACTATCTGGCCATTCAGAGAGAGTGGGAAGTCAGAAAATGCAGCACTAAAGAATAATTTTAAGTTAAAATGTCTCTAAAATTTGAAAATTGTTTTTTAATATAATTATATATTTAAATATTGTATTAAAACTAGCTGTTAGCTATATGGCGCAAAATTGCCCTCGGTCTTCTTCTATTTCTGTTGCTTCTGTAGTAGTAAGCTAATATTGGGATTGTTGGGTTTTGGACTTTAGGAATTTTCTTAAAGAATTTTTTGGCCAACTTTGCCATATAGGCGTTAATGGGCATTACGTTGAATTCTCTGCCGATAGCTTCATTACGGATGAACCATCTGCAATTAGTGGCTTATCTTAGGACCGAATTTTGGGCAATTTGCAGACTTTTAATAGATGAATTGCTAGCGCACCCCCATACGGGGCAGGCATAGGTAATAATAGGTCGTAGCATGGCTTTATAGATGAGTATTTTATTTTCTATTGAGAGAACGCTGTTCCGAGCGATTAGAGGGGAAAGTGTAGCTTTACGACCTCGGAACTTGTTAATTACGTGTTTAATGTGGGGCGACCATGCGAGATGCTTGTGAAGAATTACTAAGTAGGGGAGTTGCTTGGCCCAAGGGATTGCAGTATTAAACATAATGAGCTGAATGTGTTCATCAGTTTTGATTTTCCTGGTGAACAAAACAGCGTCGGATTTCTCGACATTAATACCAATTTTCCAGGCGAGGAGCCAAGACTCCAGTGCATGGATGTGATTTTGGAGTGATTGTTTTACTGAGCTGATAGATGCATTTTGGGTGAACATTGCCGTATCATCTGCATACATGGCTGTGGTTGTGGGATATCGTTCGAGTATATATTATAGAGGACTGGCGAAATTAAAGAGCCCTGAGGGACGCCAGCCATGATTGGTCTCGGGGTTGAGTATGCGCTATTGACTCGAACGACAAAGTGTCTATCCTTCAGATAGGAGTTAATGAGTAATGATGTAAGCTGGGAAACCAAGGTTAATTAATTTGTAAGTGAGGCCCTCCAGCCACACACGGTCAAATGCCTTAACAACGTCTAGAAAGATACTTCCGGTAGTGAGATTATTTTGCAGTCCTGAAGAAATCAATTCAGCTACCCGGTATAATTGATGCGTGGTGGAGTGTCGTTTGCGGAAGCCATATTGCTCATTGATGAATTAATTATTTGCTTCCGCATGTTGCATGATCCTTTTTAAAATGAAATATTCGGTGATTTTACTTAAAGCTGATAAAAGGCTTATTGGTTTGTAGGATACCGGATCACAGGGAGCTTTTCCTGGTTTAAGAATTGGGCATATGATTGCAGTTTTCCATTTTTTAGGGTAAATTCCACTTTTGATAATAAAGCTGATGATGGTAACCAGGTTGAAGATCATAAAATTACCCATGTTGGCAAGCATTTTATTGAAAATCTTATCCAGACCAGGACTTTTCTTGGTTTTCAGTTTGCATAAATATTCAAGGACATCTGACGGCATAACTGGAGGGATGTTGTCAGTGTGGAGATTTGTCAGGAAATTTGTTAGCGTATGATTAACCAAGTGTTCTGTTGGTGGGTGAGAAATGTTGTTGGTGCGGAACTGAGAAGCGTAGTGATCGGCGAGCGACTCAGCTTTCTCAATTTCGTTGTAGGCACTATTTCGAGGGCCATTAAGGGGCGGAATATTTGTGTAGCATGTTTTAAATTTTGTAGTCGCTTTCCAGATAGAGTTATCTTCTGGATTAAGAGACTCTAGGTAATCATCCCAGTTGCGTTGTGCTTGTTTACGTGTCAGGAGTCTGATCTCATGATTGAGCCTGTTGAGAGTGGATTTATCCGCGGGATGCCGGTATTTTTGCCATGTTTTGCGGGTAGCATTTCTCTGTTTAATGAGTTGTCGGATCTTGGAGTTTTTAATTCTGTCTCTGTGTTCTACAGCTTTGCTGTTGACATTCAGGGCGTTAAAAAGTTCATTGGAAAAGGAAGTAATAGCCGCGTCTAACTCATCCTCATTTTGTATCGTGTGTATTGAGTAGTGAGTGTTGTTTAGGGCTTTGGCATATCCTGCCCAGTTAGTAATGAAGCCTCTTTTGTGTGGTAAGTTATGGCGGTTAATATCTAGCTCTAAAATAACGGGATTATGGTCTGACGATAGTTCACACAGACTTCCCACATGCAGACTTTTTACACCTCTGAGAAGGTAGAAATTAACCGCAGAAGCAGTATTATCGCCATAACGTGTTGGGGCTTGTGGAGCTGCAATAGTAAATCCTGCCGAGTCGGCAAAACGAAGGATTATATTTCCTAAGGTGTTGTTTGACTTGCAGTTCCACTCGCGGTGGTGTGCATTTAGATCTCCACCTATAATGATTCTATTGTTAATTCTAGAGAGAACTTGCAGGTCAGCTGCAACATTCCCGTGTGCTTTCCTGTTGGGCGGGATATTAGGGAGATAAAAGTGATTTTTTGAGTACTGTGTGGAATGATGTTAACGGCTAAGGCCTCGACAGCTGAAAGCTGTGGGATTGTAGCAAGATAATGAGGAATGGAGCGCTAAATTAAAATAATTAAACCTCCTTCTGGGTGTCTGGTAGGCCTCATCCGATCAACTCTATAGGCATCATAGTTGCAAATACTGAATTTTGTATTGGGTCCAAGCTTGTGTTCCTGTATGAAGATTACATCGGGGACATACTCATCTATAAATTCACGAAGCTCATAAATTCTATGAAACAAACCATTAGCATTCCATGTTACAATGCGCAGGTTTCCACAGTCCATAATTTAATTACTGTTATTTATCCCGTTATTTTCCTCCATGGTGAGGTATAATAAGTTGGTTTTCTCTCCGATATTTGTAGCATTTCTCATTGCAGCTAAATTGTTTTTAAAGACTTGCATAAATTTCCTGAGATCTGAGCCAAAGGCTTTTGGGAACTCAGTTATGATTTTAATGAACTCTAAAATTTCAGCGAAGCTGCAGTTGTTTGCAACGGAGTTCGTGTTCACAGAAGTATTATTATTGGCAAAGCTGTTGGAATTATCATGGACTATGGAAGCTACGCTAGGGATAATATTATCATTTGCAGCAGCAGGTTCGGCTGCCATTTTTGACTTCTGGGGATTATTTGCTGCTTGAGCATAACTGACTCTTTCTTTGATATTTGAAGTTTTTCCAGCTTTTTTATTAGATGGAAATTTCTCGCACCCTCGATAGAACGCGGGATGGATTCTTTACCACAGTTGGCCCATTTGGGGACTTTAAGCCTACCAGTTTTGTCGCAGTCTTTGATTTTGTGAAAGCCGGCGCATTTTACGCACCTAGGTGCTACATGACAATTTTCACTGAAGTGGTGCCACTTCTGACAGTTTAAACATTGTGGCACCTGAAATTTAGAAACATACTTCTCAACCTTAATATCATAGTAACAGAGATCAGTTAGGAAATAGATACTATCCAAAATTTCGTTTTTATAGAGCTGCGCCTGAGAGAGAGGCATAGGTGCCTTAGACTTAAATTTTGTCAGCTGCACAACTTTATGCAAATTGTAACCTCGTGCTTCTAATTTACTTTTTATTTCATCCACATCAGAATCAGTAGGCCGGCCTCTCAACAGTACTTTAACTGGCCGCTCATGCTTTAAGTTCACTACAAAATGATCTATTCCCTTTTCCAGAAAATATTTACTCAAAACTCTATGGTCCGTGTCAGTGAGACAAATTCTCCGCTAAGCTTACACGTACAAATTTTCCGCTATGCTTACACAAAAATTTTGAGTCAGGCAGTTTAATCGCAAGACTTTTTCCAAATTCACTAAATTTCACATCTTCGGGAGGTCTTACCATAATAGGAGGGATTGCAGTCTGAGCTGCAAGGACACCCTGCTGCTGCAAGTTACCGTTACTATCAGATACATTTGCATTTTGAGAAGAGGCATTATTCACACCATTTAAACTATTGATATCATTTGCATTTTGAGAAGAGGAGACATTGCTACTAGTACATGAATTATTACTACTATTATCAATTACTGAGGCTACCTCACAATCAGAATCGATATTAGCGTTGAGACTGTTAGCTACAGTTGTAGCAGTAGTAAGAGCATCAAACCTATTTGCAATATTCACATTAGATTTAGATTTTAATTTCAATAGCAGTTTTCGAGGGCTTTTTAAAGCCTTGATCATAATTAGAAAATTCAGTATCACTAGCAACTCCTTTTCGTTTACTATTAGTAACATTACTACCACGTGCTTCTCGGTTAGGCTTAGTGCCTTCCGCATTAATCTTAGCATTAGAATCTAAATTACTAGGTTTAATGGCCAGATAGTAATTGCACTTAACTTCTAAAATTTCAATTCTTTTGTTTAAATTCCGGATTGTAGGCAGGTAGGCATCCGTATAAATGTCAGGATCAGTAACCACACGACGCGCACTAGGTCCCATATAAGTATCCTTGAGTATAGAAATTCAGTTATCGGTAAAGCACGATTTCATCCCGTGGTTGTTGAAACATAATTTTCTATCATGAATGATGCCCCCCCCTTTTATTTGGAAACATTCTATTGCAAACTTTTCGTCATTGGGCAATTCCCAAATTGTTAAATCCATAGCGTTATATATATATATATATATATAAATAAACTAGTATTTTAATGGCGACTTACAAATATAGAACTATTTAAACGTACGCAATTTGAAATCAGCGCGTTCCCTAGATTTGGCGTGCGTTTGCTACATTTGGCGTTTTTGCGCATACATTTTCGTTGCAATTTTTTTACGTTCTCCAAAACAGAATTGTACCGATTTTCTATATGTAAATAAGGTGTAACGAATTTGAATTTCAAGATATGTGCATTGATTAATGTAATATATTTATGGTAAATATTCCATAATTAGGGTGAGCGCCATACTTGGCGAGAGTTTTTTTATTTGGTGCGATTTTGATTTGGTTGTGGTTTCTGGCTGTATGTTTTCTTGTGGCAAACCTAGAGCTTTATTTCGGTAATTGTAAGAGTGCGAATTTAGTGTAGCCAGAAAATTTTTTTTAATTTTGAAATACTGTGTTTGTTTTTAAAAGTTTTACTGCTTAATAATAATAATACTACTATGTATATGTTTAATATTATATTTATATAAATATTTGCAGAAGGTTAAGCTGTTGTTGGCGGGAGAATGTTGGATTTCAGATGACGTGAAGTTACGAATGTTTTCATTTAATTTTATTTAGTTAATCTTTTTTTTTTTTTTTTTTTAAGTTTTGTTTCTTGCATGTGGCAATCGAAAGATGTGGAATATTTAAAGTTTCGAAGTTTTAAACGAAAGTTGTTTAGTGTGTTGAATTCCACGCGTTTTTTTAATCTTTTAATCAATTTCATTTACTATTCTGTTTGCACATAATAATCGCTGTACACCGCTGTAAACAAAAATTTGCTATTCTGCTTACGTTTAAAACTCACTTCGCAGTGCTCTGATCTGGTAAGTCTATATATTTATTTACTCAATAATTATTTACAAGAGTTGTTTATTCTACTATTTTATGATGAATTACACAAATAGGATTATGTTTTTACTTGCAAAGCTATTGGACTTTGTTTTACTCATCTAGTATTTCATTACCTCATTTTACTAGTTTGTTTACATAAAATAACGGCGTTTCACTACTGCGAAATTAAAAAGTTTCTATTCTGTTTACATTTAAAAATCACATCTTAGTGCTTTCATTGCCGCCAAAAAAAGTCGCGAAATTTTGAAGGCCAAAATAGTTTGGCGCCAACTTACCCCGCTTATGGAATATTAGCCATATTTATTATAAAATTTAATTTTGTTATTTTTGATTATTTTGGAAAAAGTGTTAATTTTTAAAAAAATTATTTAAATTTCGAAATACATTCAGAGCGTCAAAAAACTTATAAAATGTCAGTAACTGTGTTCTACTAAGTTATCTAATTGGAAGTTAATAGTATATATATATATATATATATATATATATATTTGCACCTTAATAAGTACGAAAATGTCTATTTTCGGTAAGGCAAAGAAATGCGATTTAGGCATATTAGCTGAAGAATTGGGAGAAGTAAATGAGAGTCATAAAATGAACGATTTGAAAAAGATAATTTTGGCTAACAAAGAATGCGCCAAAGAATGGTTGAACACTATCATAAATGAAAGAAAAGAAAAAGAGGAAATTGAAGAACGAAAACGTCAAGATAAACGTAGGCAAAAAGAAGAATACGAAGAACGAAAACATGAAATGGAATTTGAACTGGAAAAATTACGTATTGAAGCAGAAAGTAAACATTAGTCAGTTAATCACCAGAGAAAAGGATGAGATTACATACGATTATAAAGAAGTTAAAAAGATCGGTACTATTCCGTTTTCAGTGCCGTAAAAAGTCGCCAAACTATTGCTGATGCCAGTGCTGCTAAAAATAATTGCACGCAAGAAAGGAATTATAATAGGAAATAACTATCTAAAGATTATTGTTTTAATTTATATGAAAGGTTAATTTCATATGAGTATTATACTTTTTTTATTATTATAATTTATGTAAAAAAGGCTAAACATAACTGAATGGAAGGGTAAGAGCAAATAAATATTTCAGATCATTATTATAATTTATATAGGAGAAGGCTAAACATAACTGAATGGATTCCTGCATCATTATTTCGCTACCGAGTTATCGCTAAAGCATAATTTCATCTCGTTAGCTGTTCAAACATAATTTTCTATAATGAATGATGCCTTTTCTTTGAAAAAATTCTATTGCAGACTTTTCGTCATGGGCAATTCCCAAATTGTTAAATCCATAGGATATCAAAACAGGATTTAAAAATTAAACTATTATTTCAATGGCCTCTTGAGAAATATATAACAATCTAAAGTTAAGCAATCTGAAATCAGCACTTACGCTAGATTTGGCGCGCTGTTAAATGAGCGCGTTTGCTAGATTTGGCCCTTTTGCGCATATATTTAAGCTGCAATTTTTTAGGGTCCTCAAAACGGAATAGTACCAAAAGATCTTATTAAAACGGCATAAGATGACACCTGAAAAATTTCGCCAAAATTTTTTTACAAGCAGTAAGAGTTTGTAAGGATTATGTTAATTTTATTAACAGTTAAATTTTAAGTTAAAGTTCCTTTCCTGTCAAATTCTTAACTTCAACTTACTACTTTAGTTTTGGAATTTGCTGAATATTTAATGAGAAGGAGCGGTATTTAAACCACGAAGTTACTTACTGAGACAGAGAGAGAAACAGAGTTTCTGAACTACGCGCGTCTGCCTTTTTGGCCGCTCTCTCTCTCAAAGCTGTTATACGCTCGGCCGTACTCAGGCCCTTGCTAAGCTTCGTAGTAAAATAGGTTAAGGGGCCAACTCTCATTGTACCTTGATAGCTTTGGCTATACTTAGTTAGTTAATCTTAGTTTTAGTTTAATTCTTAGTCTTTTAAGTTCAAGTTCAAAGTGCGGACTTTATTTGTTCACTCCCAGGCGGAGTTTTGTTAAATCTTATAGAAATAATAAAGGGTTATTTACCCTTCTCTCTTGTTGTTTCCTGTCTTCGAACTCTAGCGATTATTCGCTTATCATTTCCTAGGTTCCTCACTTCCAACATTAACTTAGAATTTCAGGTGAGGGACCTTACAAGTTTAGAAAACACATGAAAGAATTTTGTGTATGAGCTAAGAAGGTTTTATAATAAATGGGATAAATGGAATTAAAGTACATACTTTTGAGAAATTGAGCGACCTTATTATAGCGGATCAGATAAAACGTAAAGTGTATCAAGAAGTAGAAGATCATTTTATTGATGCCTGGTTTAAGTTGATCTCACTGATTGATTTAGTTGAAAAACTAGATGATTATGATACCTTGAAATCAATTTTCAACAGTAAACAACCGCGTAAAGAAGAGCTTTACGGCAAATGAAACTCCTTTAAAGATGGTCCAGTTCAATCAACGAAAAGAAAAAAAAAAAAAAAAAAACTCTACGGTATCGCACATAATGAAAAAGGTGAACCAAAATGCTTCAGATGTAATAATTTTGGACACATTTCAAAGGATTGTCCGCTGCCAAAACGAGTAATAATAATAAGCCGAAAATGTAATAAAACAGGCCATGGGGCTAAAAATTGTGTTACTAAAGCTGGAAATAATCATTCAAATGATAAAAATTATTCTGTTAAGCAAGTGGGCGAAAATTCAGAAGAGAGCAGTTCATATTTGGAGGAAACAAAACTGAATAATTCTGATAAAATACAAGCTTTAATTGATACGGGGATCTCCCGTTGTCTTTTAAGGACTTCAGTTGTCTTAAGGACTTCCAATTGCTCAAAAACTTAAACCCGAAGCTGCTGTGAATGAATTGTATGGTTTTGGAAATCAAAGGGTATCTGTAATGACCTCTGTAGGAATGATTAAAGCCGATATTGAAGTTGATAAGGTAAAAAGCCAAGACATAAATATATATCTTGTTTCTGAGAATGTTAATCTAATAATCCAGCTGTGTTTTTTTTTTATCTATTGTGTATGTGCTCAGTGATGATTACCAAGATGTACACAAACATCGTTTATTCTATATTACAGTTGTGGTTAATGATAATAATGGACACAGTTACAGTTACATATACAAGATCTCCCTTTTTTTTATCAAAAATAATAATAATAGTAAAATTAAACATATTCTTTTAAATAATAAGGTTTCTTCACAGTGCTACCAGATCGAGTAACGTAGTTATGTCCATTTGAAAAATTTGATGATACTATACCACTTTCACTATTTGGTGATACACTTCTGTTAGATTTTGAAGGACTTACAGGCCCATCTAAATTTTTAGTGCTCCTCTTATTCTCAGGTATTTCGGGTTCATGTATAAATTCATTCTCATAGTTGTTTTTTATTCCAAACTCTTTCGGATTAGTTCCTTTAAGAAGGTCTCTTCTGTTTCTTTCTACAATTCTTCCATCTTTTCTTATAAACCTATATGAACGTGGTTTTCTGCTTCTATAATTTTCCATCTTTCATTTAGTTTTTTCCCCTTTCTCTTTTATGTAAACATGATCACCTATTTTCAGTGGTTTTAACGGTCTTGCATTTATATCACAATAGCTTTTTTGTAAGGTTTGTATTCTGTGAAAATTGTATGCTGTGAAAAACGCACCATAAAAAACGTACTGAAATCACTGCTGAGTTTCATAGAAGAATTTGGATTACCAGGTCGTATAATAATAGATCGAGGTTCTTATTTTACTTTAAAGGAATTTCAAAACTTTTACAAGGAAAATGGAGTTCTTCATACATTAAATTCGGCCTCCCACCCACAAGGACCACAAGGTAGAGAGATCGAAGAGAACAATTTTATCAACGATAGTAACATCAATGTAAAGTAAAGATAAAAAGATTGGGACAGAAGAATTAAAGAAGTTGAGAGAAACTTGAATAACACAATCAATGAAACTATTGGTAAAACATTCATTTGAATTGCTTCATTTTGGAATTTCATTTTGGAACATTTCATTTGGATTCATTTTGGAACTTCATTTGAATTGCTTCAGTTTGGAATACAGGGTGATTACAATTAAAGTTGCGATTCAACTTTAAAACTACCGGTCAGAATGACTTGGTATTTTACCAGAACAATCGTGAGGCAATGGAATTTTATTTGGTGAAGAAAAACAAATAGTTCCAAAATGTGCCTATAGATGGCGTTGTCAGGGTTCCCATGGATGTTGTGGAAGTATGTACATTCCTAAGTCTTGACATACTCACCACAGACATAGCTGTGATAAAAATGCAGAAGCACAAGCGGAACACGTAATGCGTTGCCTGAATGCTTCATCATGACTGACAAAGAAGGATCGCGCTTTGCTCTTTTCTATCAGAACGGTGATTCTGCGTTAATAGCTATCAGGAAGTTCTGGACACTAAAAGGCATAAATCCGGGCTCATGGCCACTTACGGCCTGCGGAATATGATAGATAAATTCGAAGAGACCGGTTTATTAGACGTGAAACGAGGTAGATGACGAAAACCAGTTACGGCGCTGGCAGTGGAAGATGTGGCCACAATGTTACAAGAATAGACGAACAGTGATGAAGGAATCAGCAGTGCACGGGGAATTGGACAAATGTTGGATATGCCTATCAGCACGGTGCGTAATGTCTTATGGAACATCTTGCGCTGTTATCTATGCAAAATAACTCGTGTGCAGAAGTTGCTACTTGCTGACCTGAAAATACGTGATTCTTTTGCACAATTATTTCTTGCCCGGATGGAGGTGGACAATGGATGGCTATGGAACATTCTGTGGTCTGGCGAAGCCTATTTCCATTTGCAAGGTTCTATAAATACTCAAAATTGCAGGATATCGGTGATTGAGAATCCGTTCCCGCAACAGTTCCCTCTTCAATCTAAAAAGGTCAGAGTTAGGGCGGAATAATGTCAGCGTTTGTCATCGGTCCCTCTTCCAGATCCCACCTGTGGGTACCGTTAACTGCACAGTTTTTGTCAAGCAATATGAAGCATTTTTGTTTAACCATGTCCTTCCGGCAATTCAGCAGCATCAGTGTGTGGATCTCACAATATTCATGCAAGATGGCGCTCCTCCGGACACTGCTACTTGTGTCAAGCGGCTGCTGATCGCTCATAAAATCATAAGCTGCCATTTTCCAAGAGAGTAGCCTCCGCATTCGCCCGACTACACGTGATATTTCGCTTTCATGTTACCTGAAGAATAATGTGAGTGAATTGGGAATTAGGCCGACTTGAAAAGCAAGCATCAGGCACCACATTCATAGCATCAGCACAGATACTCTCCGAACTTCTGTGGAAGATGGCATTTTGCGCTTCCACCAATAGTGGACGAGGAGGCTATATCGAATAACTTATGCGTTAATCACCCGTAAGGTGTTTTTTTTCATGAAGCTCCTCTTTTTCTTTTATCACCATCATTGGTTTTCGCTGTACATACGTATTCTTTAAATTGTTCGCTGTGAACACGTCTTTTCGCCTGTCGTAAATCCTTGTAGTCTATTATTTTCTTTTGGTAACAACATTTCTATGTTTAACGATTAGGCCGTCTATCGGCACATTTTGGAACTATTTTTTCCCCGTTCGCCAAACTAAATTCCATTGCCTCACGATTGTTCTGGTAAAATATCAAGTCATTCTGACCAGTAGTTTTAAAGTTAGAGCTTTTTGAAATCGTAACTTTAAATATAATCACCCTGTATACCACGATTTCAAGATGGAATTTTGAGATTACTTGCTGATGAAGATGCTGAAGTTTGGAAGTAATCAGAAAAAAAAAAAAAATACTTAAAGAAGCTAGATAAAAAATTGTTAGAATATCACAATCAGAAGAAGCCTGCGATGGTCGCTTTTATGCATTAACTGCTCATGTAAGTCAAATAAAATCTTGGAAAAGTGCAGAAACAAATGATGACGATAACAATAATGACGATGACGATGACAAACTTAAATGACAAATAAAAACCCAAGCGAACAGTGCGAAAACCATTACGTTATAGAGACTTTGTATAAGACTTAGAGAATTAAAAAAAATATATTTAATTTTATTTTTCTCCAACTTATTATTATTATATTTTGTTGTTTTAATGTATGTTAAGATTTGGTTCAATAGAGGACAAATGAAAAGTCAGGATGTTCGAATGTAAGCACGATTATAAATTATTTATTGTTATTAAACAGAATATCTACAGAAAAATGGCAACAGCTAATTTTTGGATGTCTCTCTATTTTTTATTTTTAAATGTTCATTTGATGTACGATTGAAAATGTATACTGGTACGATGAAGTAAGAACGTCTGTTGTGATATGCAAGTTTAAGAATACGTTATATGTAGGTTATTAGGCTACGAGTACAATTTATCTTTTAATAAATATTTGTTTGTCTTTAGTGTTTAACTGAAATACAAAGGGATGTTAACTATAGATAGATGACTTTACTGCAATTATATGTGAAACCACTGTATTTCCGGCATAATGTAACATGAGAAATCTAAAGAAGCGAAGCTTTCTGGAAAAGTAAGATTAGAGGAGCAAGTATATTTAACACTGAGTAATGGCAGTCTCGCTAAAAATGGCAAGATACGGCTGAACTGAAAACGGTTTTGGCGATTAATTTTTATCGCCAGATTTGGGGAGAAAGCGAAAAAATCGCCAATCTTGGCGACTATTTTGTGACATTATAGTCTGGGCCCTGTATAACTGTAATGGATATTGTAATTGAATAACTGCAGTTGATGCTCTAAGTAACTATAACCGTGGTTAGGCCCTCATATGCCTTCCAGTAATTTCGAGAAGCAGAAATTACTAGAAATATTTCGGTGGCTGCGTGGAAACTATACAAGACCGGAGATAGGGCAGCTAATCTCAGTGGCCAGTTCAGCGTGAGTTTTTAGCGCTGAGTTAAGTCCGGGCCAGCTTTGCTTTTTTTTTTTTTTTTTTTTTTTTTTATGCGCTTTGCAATGCGTTGTATTTAACGCTCTTGGTAGTTTGAAGTGTAACTAGTGATTGTATTCTGTGGTACTGAAAAGAGTTGTGCTACTATTTTCGGGAAAAGTTCCAGAACTCTGAAGTATTTCTTTTGATAAAATCAATTTTATCAACCTTTCATCGGACCCGTGTGCATTCAATCTGTTACGAACCCGTACGCTTAATTTTTGGATGCCTAGTTGTATAATAACAGTTGCAAGACATTAAAATCTATAATATCTGTGCTGAAATAAATATGTCAGTAATCATGCATGCTATACAACTGACACCCCTAAGAAATTAACATGCAAAAACTTCCCACTGTCTTCTTATAATAAACTTTTGTGTTTCGTGGCGTCAGGTTTCTGCAAAATAAATTTTGATGAGTAATAAAAATGAAACATCTTATTAATTATATTCAAGTACTTACTGGTCGAACGACTTGAGAACTCATTGCTTTGATGCTGGAAGCCGCCGATTTTTATGCTAGAAAAATAAAGATTATCAGGAGGAAAAATAACTTTGTAAAGTAAAAGTTGCAATTAAATTTATTTCTAGCTTTACTATTTCGATCATTAAAGTTACACTGAGAATAACCAAAAACGACGTGCATTTCTATTTTCAGGTACTTATTATTCAAAAGCAGTCATAAGAGAATGATAAAGGAAAACTGATACGTTTACGTTATAGCGACTTAAGCGACAAACGGTAATGTACACACGTTTTAGCCTTTAGCCTTGACGCTTATTGATACACTATTAGTACCTACAAGCAACGCATTCAATGTCTACAATATACACTAATTTAACGTAATATAATATACATATGTACACTGCGAAAAAAAATTGCGTTCTTCATGTCTCGAAAGCGCGACTTAGGATATATATTAGATTTATATATAGCTCTATTCTAACATAGTTATTTTGACACGAAATCGGACTTTTCCTAAAATAACATACCAGTTTTTTTCCCCCATATTTCTATTCTACGACTCAAATTATGCCTAAATATGAAATTTTGTAAAACTTGGTGCGAAATTTACGGAGAAATTCACAAATTTATGTTGGCGATTTTTTTTCAGTTTAGGCCAAGAATAGTTCACTTGGCGAACTTCTTAATATATGGCAACCTATTTTCCTTTTTCGTCAGAGGAAAGAAAGTTACAATAGTTTCTTTTTTCAAATAATGTTCTTTATATTATATTTTTAATTATAATTGTTATTATCTTAAGTAATTTTTTCGTTTTCGAATTTCATTTTAATCGTTTAAGTTGCATGGTTTCTTTCGAATAACTGTTTTAAAAATTTCTATTTACCCATTCGAACTGCGTAGTTTAAATAAAAGGTGCATCGTTTATTTTTTTCAAATAGTTTTCTTTATATTTTTTGCCATAGTTATTATTGTAGGTAATATTTAAATTTTTAGACTTTTGTTTTAATTGTTTGTGTTCCATTGTCTCTTCAGATAACTGTTTTAAAATTTTCGATTCATTCATTAGAACTGCGCATTTTAAATATATTTACTAATATAAATTTTCCAGGATTTCATTTTATTTATTTGAATTGCGTTTCTTTCGGAAGAATAGTTTGTGTTCCAGACTACGATGCATCTGAAAACTAAATATATTAAAAGAGAAAATACAGTAAAGCACAGTTAACACGCCTTTCAATGTTCCATTCAGAAAAGATATATAAGTGAGAAAGATGTATAACCGACAGTTTAACTTAGGATGACTTGCATATATTGCTTTCAATAGCTGTAGACATTAGGTACTTTTTGGAAGCAGAGGAGATGAAAAATTAGCAACGCCTTCGCCGGGAATCGAACCACGTACCTCTCAATTACGCGCTGAGTGTGCTACTCACTACACCACGATAAGATTAAAAAGTTTTAAATTAAAAAAAAATATTAAATTTTATGCAAAAATTTATTTTTCCTTCTTAATGGCTTGCTCTTTTTCTTCAGGCATTCTGCAAGTATATTAAAAAGCATCCAACTTTTCGAAACATCTTGATATTTCTGACATTCATTTTAAATAAAGTTATCGCCTTTCATTTCATAAAAGCCCACAAACGGCCGAGCGGTAAAGTCGCTGAACACGGGTAGTTCGCTCAGGGGTTCGAATCCTGGCGAACGGGCTAGTTGCATGGTCGTTTTCGTGGTTTTTCTCATTGTAACGTGTATGCCAGCTGGTTTCCCTTAGAAAGTTCTTCACGAAGGCATCTCTCCTTTTAGGCAGATAGCCCTACTTTGCCGTAACTTAATAATCTAATTCAATCCATTTCATCAGTATTTAGTCAGAGCCTTTATCAGTCTTTAGAGGCATTTTGAAGGCATGAGATGAAAGGAAAGATTGGTTTCATCAAGAGGGAAAACGTCTTTAGGTGACATCCACATACATCACTGGATAAATTCCTGAATATTCAAATAATTTGACTAAGAAATAATGGGATTCTCCGTTTATGATGTGTGTGTGTATTTAATTATGGCAAAGCACACTAGGGCTATCTGCCTAAGGGGAGGGATGCCTTCGTGGAGGACTTTCTAAGGGAAACTGGCTCGTATACACGTTACACATGGGGAAAACCACGAAAACGCCCATGCAGCCAGCCCGTTCGCGGGATTCGAACCTCGGACCGAACTACCAGTGTTCAGCGACTTTACCGCTTGGCCGCTGGTATGCCGTTTATGATAATATGATGTTCTATAACGTAATTTAAATTTATACAAACATATAATATAGTCGAAAACCAGTCGCTCTTCACTTTAATATGCAATGATATCGTTTTTGTCTTTTCCGTTAGCCACAAGCTCAAGCTCAATTGATGGTATTTGCTGGTGTACACGTCCAAGTGTTTTCTCTTTGAATACCCAAATTCCTTGAAGTATTCTGAAAGTATATTCAAAAGCATCCAACTTTTCGAAACAACCTTGGTATTTCTGACAGCCCAAATTCCTCTTCAAATGTTTGCTTACTTTTCTCCCTAATTTTCTTCTTTCCTTCTACTTTTATTTTCAGTGCTCACCACAAGAAAATTAAGATTTTTCGATTGCTACATTTCCATAAATTTTGCATTCTTGTCAATTTTTTTTTTAAATGTCAATTACATCAACAGCGTTTCAGTTGAAGACAGCTTTTCATTTTCTAGATATTTTAACTAAAGTTTATAGCAAAGTCCAAAGGATAAATATTTTAATTTAAAGATTTTTTTGCTAAATGACAAAGAAATAAAACAGTCCAACAGTGTTTATTCTGTACTACTGTGTAACCCGATTATTATATAGGCTACAAATAATCTAAATCATATTAAAGATCATGTTTTTTATACAATCTATAACACGCGAGAAAATTAGCTACTTAAAACATTCTTTCGAAGAGGATTAATGTAAAAATATATACTTACAGATATAATTTTTAAAGACCCAAACTATCAACGTCCTGTTTGCTTAAAAACATTGTGAAAATAAACATCAAACGATTTTTCTCAGTTTTAGACAATTCAATTTAAATGCAGTCAGAGTAAAGTACCAGACGATAACACGGCGAAGGTAAAAATTTACTCTTACAAATATTTATATATATAAAAAAATTAAGTTACAAAAAGTTAAAAAAAAAAAAAAAAAAAAAAAAAAAAACTTAAATAATGCAAGGTCCGGCTATTAATTTTCAGGACTCATGGAATAACTCAGAAGAAAAAAAGGTTAAACACATAACCATTTAATATGATTCGAAGTAATCCCCATCAGCCGTAATGCATGTCTGTGCTCGGCTGTACAAATTTCGGAAAGAAGTTTTAAAGTCCTCTTTTGGAATGCTCTTTAATAGTGACGTTACAGTTTTCTTGATGGCTTCGACATCCTGAAATCTTGTTCCCTTCACAAAATTTTTCAGCTCAGGAAACAGGAAAAAGTCTGCGGGTGCTAGGTCTGGAGAGTATGGTGGATGCTGCATTTCAACGACACCATGCTGGGCTAAGAATCGCCTCACAGGCAACCCAATGTGTGGGCGGGTATTGCCTTGTAGCAGCAGCCAACTCCCATTTTGTTGGTTGAAAATGAGGCCTCACTCTACGAATTCGTTTTCGAAGTCGGTCAAGAACTTCTGTGTAGAACTGTCCATTGATAGTCATGTTAGGAGAACGAAATTCATGATGAATGAGTCCATCGCAATTGAAGACCTGTGTGTGGATCATTATCGACGCTTTCGCGCCCTCCCGAAAGCGTTTAAACCATTCAAATGTTCTTGAGCGAGATAATGCTTTCTCGCCGTAAACTTGTTTTAACATTTCGTAGGTTTCCGCAGCTGTCTTGGCCAATTTGAAGCAAAATTTAATGTTAATTATTTGCTCCATTTTCACTTCGACAATAGGAATTAAAGAGCTACGTTTTAATGCGTCTTTCCACGAGAACCACTTAACTTACTTCAGAATGGCGCCGATTACACTGCACATGCGCAAGAAAACTCTTCAATACGCAATCATTAGCGCCAACTTCCGACTTTTCGTTCTCCTACATTTACGTCAGTCCTGAAAATTAATAGCCGGACCTAGTATTTACGCTAAATATTAATAATTAAAAAATAGCTCATATAATATTAATAAATATTTATTACACAACATTGAGGGAAAAAATTTCATATAATTAATTCTCCGTAAAAATTTTGAATTTTAAGGTTAAAAATAGCTGTGGCAATTCACTGTAACAAAAGTTCATAAACCACATTTGGCGTTATTATCGCAAAAAAAGGATGCCAAATTTCAAAACGCGAAAATATGTAAATTCGTGTATATCTTTGAAAATGTTATATAAACAACATAAATTCATACTTAATAATTACAAATGAACACCATATTTGTGAAACAACTAGAGAAAAAGTTCATTCTGTGTTATGCGGTAGGTAACTGTGTGTATAAGTCACTTAACTGAACATATCAATCAATGTTTTGACAATAACATACTAAGTATTGTGGGCAGTCATAGTGAAACATAAAAACAAAATATGTAAACAAATCAATAATTTCCAGGAAGTTGCGTTGTGTTAAACAAAACCCATTCTATGTTTAAGGTCCAGTGTGAAAGATAATTACAATAAATACAGACAGGAGAATAAAATCAACTTACGTTTATTTAAGGTAGGAAAATATTATGATTACAAAACATAAAAAGAGAGTCATGACCTCAAACATTACAATTAAACGTGGTGGCTGGATCAATTAAAGAACTAATGTGAAAATAGAAAAGGATGACATACCCTTCTTTAACATATTAGGGATCCTTCATATATTTGAGTTTTGTTAGCGAAACTTATTTCTCGGAGAAAAACTTGGGATAGTATCTGAATTTAGAAAACAAAAGGGATTAGATTGACGAGACTCAACCAAGCTATTTGGTCGGAGGCCAGGCTGCACTCCTATTACTGCTTCCAACCAGCAGGACACAGGTCTTCCCTCCATAGGCCATCATGACAGCGTAAATTTTAGGATTTTAGAAATATAGGTGTTGCAGCCTCTCTTCGGTGTTGGTTAATTTACGTTGCTACGTCTAAGATGAGGCTCACCTCCGAGCTGCTCGTCCAAGTTGTCATCTTATAAGTTCTCGTGAAATTTCTTTTTCCCGTCTCTCTTCTGTCGTCTCCGTCACTGTCCCCGTCTCCCGAAGCTTCTAGAAAAACACTGCGCAGCCGTTTTAGTAGCTGGCGCGTTTTTTGAAAACTTGGCGTAGATGGTGATTAGCAGGAAGCCAAAAAAAGGCAACCCACACTCTAAATCTTAACGGGAAAGGGTTTTCCGACTACCAAAAGGAGCCATTTCTCGCCATTCCATCCATTCCATCGTTCAACTTCCAAGGCCACACCAATGTGTCATCACAACTGCAGGCGGAAACAGGGGGAAAGAAACTAGCCTCGCTCCAGGGTCCCAATCGATAATGCCATGGAGGTTACCTCCATGGATAATGCAGATCTTCTGTCTCAACGTATATTTTCCCCCACCATAAGTATGCTGTAGAATATCACCCTGCTAGCCTTGTCCAGCAAAACAGGGTCCTCTTTTCGTGACAACCACATGGTAAAACTATCAAACACTTTCGCACCCCCCCCACACACACACATGGTGGAACGCTTAGCCGAAAGGAATTTTGGGGTGCAGTACAACTGCTGATAAGAATTTCCGCTGAAGGAAAGAGGACAAGGGGAGAAAATCTCTGAACTAAGTTAATACAAAAGCCTTTGGTAAATTAAAAAAAATGAAGCTACTAATTACACAACATTATAATACATAATAAAAATGTCGCCAAACTACCAGTTACCATATTGTAAAGATCAACCATTGTTTCCTCAGCCACCAATTGAGACTAAACACAATTTATCCAAAAGAAATACAAATAGAATCAAATTATTTTTCTTCTACCGCCAGTCAGAAAGTATGTATTCGTTTAACGTTAAAAGAAAGAGGGATACCAATTAAATTACTCAAAGTTAAGGAAAAAAAAAATTAACACACAAAGGTGCAACAACAAAGTTTTAAAATAAAAATTAAAGTTAAAAGTTAAACAACCTTAAGGGTCAAAACAACTAGAACAAAAACAAAAATTTAAAGTCCCTAAACACAAATTAAAATTAAACAACTTCAATTCAGAACTTTTAAAAGCAACCTAACCAAAAACTTAAAGTTTACAAAAGTTACAATTTAAACCTACAACCAACTTAAAAAAAAAAAAAAAAAAAAAATTAGAACTTTAATTACAAATCAAAATTGAAATAAGCAAAACAACTTAAATATATATATATATATAAAACGATTAATACATAACAAAAATTTTGAATAACAAATTCTAATTTTTTGCAGGTATGCTTAGAACTACACCTACTTTATGATGATGGTAAAAATTTTATAGGTTATAATTCAAATTTTTTTCGAAAAAATTATCAAAATTTGTTTAAAAATAGAAATTTTTAAACACAAAAAAATGGGTGATTTTTATTTGGAGTGAACCTAAATATCGAAATGTGAAAGGAAAAATCAAAAACGTTTAATAAAAAAATATAAATAAATATATGCCAAATTCAGTTAACATTGAGGAGCTAAAATTTTGAAAGCTAATTTTTTTAAAAACTACTCGTACGATTTTTACAAAACATGGCAGTCTGGCATAATTTGAGTCGTAGAATCGAAATATATAAAAGAATTGGTATGTTATTTCAGAAAAAGTCCGATTTTGCGTCAAAATACCTATGTTAGAATAGTGCTATATATAAATTTAATATATATCCTAAGTCGCGCTTTCGAGACATGGAAAACAGAATTTATTTTTGTCAATTGGCCCAGGAGAACGGGAGATATGGAACTGTCCCATTTTTTATTTTGCGCTGTGCACCTATATAGTATATATATATATACAAAAGTAATTTAATATAAATTTGCATTTATTATTTTATTTAATAGAATTGTATGAGCAATTGATTTAAAATAAACAGTATGTAGAAACATAGCCGGAATTAATTTTAGAAAGGCACTTTCTGTTGACCAGATTTCAGCAAATATTCCTAATAATTCTTTAGACGCATATGAAGGCCGAAGCGATGCGTATAGCATCTTTTTCTGTCAACGAAAGAGGGAAAATGGTAAGCATAATGATTATTTAGGAATGAAAACGTAGAAAATTTTCACTAGCAGAAGAAACCTAAACTGCTTGCACATATGGAGATCGATAATTGGTCTCTTTCTCACCAAAGCGGAAACAAGACAATTCTCGTTTCTCAGCAAGGCCCAATCTATAATACTGAAGTACCAAAAACTAAATTGCCAATTTAATTCTGTATGTAAAAGTGAAAGTGGCATGACAAATAAAAGGATTAATCAACAACATGAATTATGAGTGTGCTTAACGAATTATTTTTGCGTGTATCACAGAAAACGTCGGTTAAACGTTTTCTACTAGTATGGAAATGTTGATTTTAGGGCCCTAAAATGGTCCTTAGTATTGTTCTTGGGGGTAATCAAAAATTCGCCCGGCCGCTGGAGTTCCAAGAAGAATAACATAATAAAATGTAATTTCGTTATTAGTTTATTTCGACTGTGCCTTTTTTTTTTAAACATAAAACTTATATCTCTTACGTTTATATCAATAAATAAAGAATGAAACAAAATGATATACTTTAAAAACATTTTATCGACAGTATTTATCGAAAACAAGAGTATTTTTATAAGAGGTAAGAAGAACCCATTTAATTTAACACTGGCGAACAGAATAGGAAATAGTGTTACACATATGTAACTGTAGAAAACTGTATGTAACTGTAAAAAACTGTTTGGCGGTTCTCTTTTCAAGAAAGATCTAATTCTTATTCTCATTCGAGGAAAAATTATTACTTTTTTTCCGAGAAATTCTGATTTCAATCAAGCTATCATTTTGTTAATATTTTTCTGAAACTCTGGTGTACGTTTTCTGCATGCAGCATTTCATTTAATTAAAATAATTATTAAATTCTGTTAGAATTGCCTGGTTTGAATAAAAATATGGTACTATTCGGTTTCGAGGGCCGTAAAAAATCGCCAAACTATTGTTGATGCTAATGCTGCCAAAAATAATCGCGGCAACCCTAATAATTGCAGCAAGAAAGGAAGTATTATAATAGTAAATAACTATTTAAGATTGATGTTTTAATTTAGATGAAAGGTTAATTTCATATAATACTTTTTTAATATTATAATTTATATGAAAAAGGCTAAACATGACTGAATGGAAGCATAAGAGTAAATAACTATTTCAGATCATTATTATAATTTATATAAAAATTGCTAAACATAACTGAATGGATGCTGCATCGCTATTTCGCCAACGACTTATCGCTAAAGCATAATTTCATCTCGTTGGTTGTTCAAACGTAATTTTCTATAATGAATGATGTCTTTTCTTTGAAAATATTCTCGGTAAAGTGCAGAATCGCTCACTTATTTGTTTGCCGCTTTTTACAAGGGTAAAAACAATTGGATTTTTGTCAATTTTCTCTTTTACTTTTAAGTGAAAATAGGTCGATGTGTACATAGATAAAGTCAAGGGTGTGCGCAGTGCCATTTTTGTGCAATTCTAGGATTTTTTTTTAAATGAAAATAGGTCGATGTGCACATGGATACCGAGTATGTGCAGTCCTTAAAAACGCGTCACGCAGTGGATGATTCTGCACTTTACCCAAAATTCTATTGCCGACTTTTCGTCATGGGCAATTCCCAAATTTTTAAATCCATAGGATATCAAAAAATGATTTAAAAATTAAACTAGTATTTCAATGGCGTCTTAAGAAATATAGAACTTTATAAACTTACGCAATTTGAAATCAGCACGTACACTAGATTTGACGCGCTGTTTAATGGGCGCGTTTGCTAGATTTGGCGCTTTTGCGCGTACATTTTCGTTGCAATTTTTTTACGGCCCTCGAAACCGAATAGTACCAAAATTATAATTCGTTTGGAAACAATCTTCAGCAGTCATAGATTCGCCTTAATCCTAGCATACAGTATGCACGGCAATTAACGACTTTTGGGGATAAAGTTAACATACTGTATCGATGGTTTTGGCAAGATTTGGTTGGTTATTACTGGTTTTTTGTTGAGTTGTTAATTGTATAGCCATTTTATATCCGTGAGCATGATTGATTTTACTTTTAGAGATTTATAGTGATTTTTTAAATCTTTATAGGGGTATTTTTTGTTTATGATGAGCAGTAAAGGCATCATTTTGGCATTGGCGACAATTAACAAAATCGCGCCAAAGCCGTTCCGTATACTGGAATTTACCATAGAATCTGACAAATGTTTTTGTTTATAAAGGAAAATAACTGTATATTTTAAAAATATGATAATATATTTCAGTTAAAGGAGCTGATATGGGTGGTATGAAACGAGCTAAAAATTATTTACAATTAATATCCTTCTGTTTTCAGAGTTATAAGTGAGTTGAATTCATGTTTTAGGAGCCTGAAGTTTTGTAGTAAGAAAAATTCAATCTCGTGTAAGCAGTACTTATGCAATTCATTAATTACAAATTCTTTCATTCAGAAATTCTCCTGTCTTAACATTAAAGTTTAATTTGTAACGCATGGGATATATTTGAAAGTGCTGACAAATTTTGATCTTGGGACAATAAAAATAAAATTCGTGCATTCAAAATTTTTAGTTAATTCTACTTTTTCTTCAGCATATATTAACACAGCTAATAGCAGTGTTGCAATAATATCACTGTAGCTCAATTTACTCACTTCGTACTAATCTAATAATTTGGCTTAAAAAGATGATTTTTAATGAAAATTATAACGAATTAGATGCAAATGCTCAATATTTATAGATGAGAAAGGAACAGAAAACAACGATTAATTCATGCTCGAAATAAATCACCAGGCATTTAAACACATTTTATGAAATCTACTTCAAATACGTTTAAATAAATACACATAAAAGAAAATTCCTTTCTTCAAACCTTCATCAAATTCTATATTTATTTAAAAATTTAAATTTAAGTTCCAATGAAGCTTTAATATTTTGGATCTCTTCTGTTATTGGGACCGGATTAGAAATGTATGTATGTGTTCATGTATGCATATATATATGTACGCACATATATATGTGTGAGTACACATACGCACATACATATATTTCTGAATCCGGTCCCAATAATAGAAGAATACCAGTATTTTTACCTTCAAAATATGATAGGTAAAAATGTTATAAATCTATACACTGGAACTGAATATTTTAAAACTGCTGAGTATTTTAAAAGCAAATTAAGTTCGAACTTACCAGTTCCTTTTCCTACTTGACTCTTAGTGATAGAATAGTGGGTGGGAATGACAGCTAAGGTTTCTTTTATCAGATAACGCGGACTTTAGCTTCTCGTGACGAATTATCTCCTAGTATTTCTGGCAAGATACTGTAATTTGTTGCAATCGACAACCAGTAACCAACCCACCGACAGTGTGTAAGGAGATAAAGAATAACCTTGAATTTTTTTGGTATTTCTCTGCTTCCTTTTATCAAGTTCCTTTTCTGCTGTTACGTGTATGCACTACGGTTAGAGATAAGTTATTCTTTGTTAGAACTTCTTAGACTTGATTGAATATCGACTTTTCAGCAAAATTAGTGATATTTCATAGAATTTCAAACAAAGGATGTCATGCAGAAAATAATGAATAAAAATATCAAAAAGAAAGAAACTTTTGATTTAAAAAATAGCAAGAGGATTTAAAAAATATTACTTTTCATTTATTGAGCATCACTAAATTGTCATATCTGATTGCTAAGGTACAGCTATGATATCTATGTTTAAAACGAAATAATAAGTTTTAATCGTAAATAGAGTAGTAACTTTTCAAACGGTCTTATTTTTGAGAATTAAAAGGGATTTTTTAAGATTTCGCTAATGTTAAATAAATACGTGATTTTCAGATTTTTCTTGATCTTTTCAGTTAACGGGATGCCAGATGCGACCAAAAACACCAAACGTGAAAGACTATTTTTATCGTATCACGAACAGCCTTGTAGTAATGTAATATTTATAGCGAGTAGTGGCGAATATGTGTCAATTCTCCGATGTTTTCTTCAAGTAAAAACAGACTGTTGCATAACAGTAGAATTTAAGTGAAAACATTAGACTATTGCATAAATTTCACATCATTCGCATCCTTGGTACTGCATACATTGAATATTAGATATACAGTGTAAATCTGAAAAAGTGTGCAAAGCTTTACGGGGTGACAGAACAGAGCTATACAAGCAATATTCGTCATAGAAAGTTTGGGCGGAGCGCAAACGGCGAACTACTAGGTGGCATTGTAAATGGTATAAAAAGGGTCGGTCCTCGCACCCAGCTGCATTTTCTACCGTGGATTGACCAACGAGATATATACTGGTAGAGAGCTTATAGCAACCTCTGACTGGTTCTCCAACATTAGTGTCACGTGACTGCTGGTCGAATTCCGAAGGTCCGGAAATACTTTACATTCATTTCTATGAAACGAAAGACGCCTGTTCTGCTTGGTCACATAAAATTTAATAAAAAATGGTTATCCGCTGCAGCGCCTATGGATGTAAAGAAAGTTTTGTAAAAGGGGGACCTGTAACCTTTCATAGCTAAGTTAAAACTGCATGATTTATTATTTTATTTCCAGTATTTTTGTCATTTTACTATCTCTGTTGAATTGGTTGGAAAGTTTCAGCCATATTGTATAAGAAAATTGCCGCTGTATATGACATTTTCAGCATGTATTAATAGCATCAAAATGTAATAAATACTGTGACATTATTTACTGGAATCACCTTTTACAAATAATTGCATTTTATGTTCTTTTTCCGTGTACTCCGTTGAAATAAAAAGCTGCGCCAATTGGCGTTAACCTTTTTTCGCCAAATCGTACGCGTTTTGGTTTCATAAACAAGTACTGCCTGCAATTAAAAAGAAAGAAAGAAAAATGCTATTATTATTAAATTATTGAGATAAGATTGTGCGATATATTTACTTTGTTAAAAAAAAAGAAAAGCTAATTCAAAATCTATAAATGAGCTGAAAATTTGTATACTAGTATATCTTAGCTAATAATGCATGAATAAATCCTAAATTTTTTTAATTTAGCTAATGCATAAGAATGATCTGGTAAAGCAGGAATAAAGTGGCAGTGAATTCGAACTTACCAAACATTATAAGGAATAAAATGGTATTAACTCGTTAATGTCAACAGATTGCGTATACTTAAAAGTGCCACCTATTTATAAATTAATCACTTCAATATTTGTTTTTGCTTTCATAGTAATATTTGTTTAAGATTTTTTAAAAACCTTTTCCTTTAAAACTATTTTTTAGCAACATAAATATATCATAACTATAGAATTTTCTTTAATTTATAATGAGGATTACGTGTGTATTATGATATTTAGTAGGAGTTAAATTAAAAAAAAAAAATTCTTGAAAACAGGCCTTAACTTTTTGTTGCATACAAACAGTATATATATATATATAGTTTGTCAAAAAAAAAAAAAAAAAAAAAAAAAAAAACTATATCTGAGTGAACTTTTGCAGGTTTGAATGAGGCTTTCATCATTATATCTTTACTAGTTTTTACTTTCTATTCATAAAAGCTTTTTTTTTTTTTCTTTTCTGTGAAACAGTCAGTTTTATTAAAGCCCTGTATTTGTTAAAATAAAAGCATGTATTTTTAATTTGTAGTTTGTATTTTATTTACACTGTTTTATGTATTGATTTTTTAAAAGTAAATATCACATTCTTTATATATCTATAAAGATTTCCATGGTTTTACAAGCTAACTTTTTTTAAAAAAATTTATATTATCTCAAAAAAAAAAAAAAAAAAAAAAAAAAAAAAAAAAAAGTCAAATTTCTCATATCAGAGCCTTATATAGGGTATTGTATTTCATAAAGTTCTTCATGTAGTATATAATAATGTGTAGTTTCTGCATTTCAGCCAAATTGTGTGTTTTTGTTTTAAAAAGCTCATTACTTATTCACATATCAAAAATAGGAAATTTGGAATATACTTGACTACCAGTTTGAGTAGGTGATTTTTGGTATTTGTTCCCGATATATTTATAGTAAATACTATATTTAAATGCACATTTTCGTAATCTGTTTATTTAATTGGGATAGAGGAATAAATGTTTGAATTTATAATTCTGTAATAAAATTTTATTTTGGAAATGTACATTTTACAGCTGATGTGCAAAATATGAAATCTTACTAAATTTAATGTATAGCAGCATACAGTTAAGGCAGTAGCTTCCAAGTTTGCATGAAATTATTTTCTAGACATTGCTAAGTTTATAAGCACTTCAATATGCAAGTAACTGAAAAAAAAAAAAAAAAAAAAATGGGCATTTACAATCAGTGAAAGATTTTTTTAAAACTAAACATTTTATTTACTATCGTAAATTTCCAAAATGCAAGTACTATTGGTAACACTGAAAGGTCAAAGGTAAATGAAATTGTTCCGAAAACTATTTCTGACTTTAAATTAAGTAAAATTATGTTTACTTAAATATAAGAAAGTAAAATATTTTTCTGTAATAAGATTTCAGTATAATTTATCTTTTTGTATCATAAACTATATTATAACTTTGGATAGTAATAGTTTATAGTTCCAGCTGAAAGTTAACAGTCTGTAAGTATATATTTCATGAATAGCATAAATACATACAATGTGATTTTCTTTTCTCTTTAGGATGCAATGCATTAAAAATAAACGAGATTTTTTTACCTTCTCAAATATTATAACAGTAGTGCAATTAATTTTTAAACATTATTCAAAATTAAAGTTTCCTCTCAATTTTTTATTATTTATTTTAGATTTTCTTCTTAAAATTATTTAACCTAAACATCTTAAATAATGGCGCAAATAATTTAAAGCGATTATTAAAAATATAGATAAAATATTCAGGAAAAAAAGGGGTTAAGTTATATCTAAAAATAATTGTAAAAAATCGAATAACCTAATTCGAGGCCGTTGTCTGACGATTGCCAGCAAACGGAAATAAAAAGCACTACTAGCCATATCAGAAGCGCGCCAAACTGGCAATAAACTGCCTAAGCTATCACTCCTCAAGAGCGCCAAGAGCTTAAGTCACGTGGTATATGTTGGAGACATCCTAGCAGACGAATTCTCTGTGGGTGAGCCGTCTACCTGTTATATGAAGTCGTTGGGATTGACAGAGGATGGCTGGTTATACGAACTACGAAATTTCCAGGGCGATGCATTGGTCAAGGTGGTCCCATGGCTTGGCCACCAAGACCATCGGATCTTTCGTGGTTGGACGTTTTCCTGTGAAGCCATATGAAAAGCCTAATCTACCGAGTGACCCTTTGAAATCAGTATGGATCTAGTCGCCAGGATCGCTGTTGTTGCCGGCGATACTCGGGAAATACCTTGTGTCTTCGCAAATGTTTCGCAGTCCCTAAGCAGCAGGTATGAAGCCTGCATTACAGCTGGAAGGTGTTTACAGTAATTTCTTTGAGGGTGTACATCACTTGCATTCCTATTAATAAAATCTTTTCTGAAGCACCTCTTATTATTATGTTAATTCTTTAAATGTGACGGTGGAAAATTACCCTTTAACTTCTCCCAGCTTGCGTTCCGACCATACATTCTATGATGAATATTGACCGTATAGCTGCGTTCTGTTACGTCGTAAAGTTTTGCCCACTTTTTCATATTCACCTTATATATGTAATCATTTATTTGCATGTAACGTGATGTTAGAAGAAAGATAGCTTGAAACTGTTGCGTTGATGGAGTGATGGACTTGTAGACACACTTGCCGAGTTCAACATATAATTTATATCTGTACATTCTTGATATGCATCTTCAATCACACATAATTAATTTCTTAGAACTTGATATTCACTACAATGTGATTACTGTAAGCCCGCCGCAATTTTATATAAAAGGTGTCATATTTTTAAACCCTACATGAAAGCTGTAAAACGGCCAACAGGTACTTATTAGGCGAGGGAAGGGAGAGAACGTAACTGCATATTAGTAGCTGGAATATTTATAAACTCAACTCCTTTTTACTTCCTTGTACGAAGTAAAAAAGAAGTATTGTAATCGCGAAAAGTTTCAGGCAGCATATTTCAACGAAAATATCCATTTTGACCGCTTTCGAATGCAATTTAACGATGTTTTTGCGTGATATCTGTACGTAAGGACAGAATAAAATACACTTTTCCTCCAAAAAATTATAAAACTGCTTTAAAATGAATTCTGCAGAGAATTTTTCATAGCGTTTCGTTTCGGCCGCGCCAAACGTATATAAATATATTTATATATATATCCACTCTGTTACCCGGCTCAGTGATCGCAGTTTCTTTACTCTTATATGTTTGAAAATTTTACATTTTTTGCTTTAAAAATGACTGAATTACGTGGTTCTTATCTTCCGGTTAAGGTTTTTATGCCTTTAGTAAATCTGTAGGCAATATTTTTAGAATTATAAACAATTTTAAAGTTGTTTAAGTGCCGCTAAGCCTAATAATTTTTTCGATGGCGGCCATTGCTTGTTTACATTTGAAACAGCAGGATAGTGGATTTGTTGCCAATCTAGAGAAATTTAGCTTCGCAGCAACAAAGATAACGCCTTCCTTTATTATTGCGGATGAAATCATGCTTAATCCTGTCTGGAATTTTTTCGAGGAAATAAGTGTTTAAGATTTACTTCATAAATTTTAATACAGATATTTTGAGTTTTTATGTATTTTTGCCTTGTCGCGAAGTGAGAACTGAATTCATTGAATGAGAAATACTCAATCGTCTGTGATAAACTGTTTTTGTCTTTTTTGTTTTGTTTGCTTAATTTCTTTTATACATCGTTCTAGCTTTATTATAGTATTTGAATAGAACATGTGGCAACGATTAGATAATTATTTAAATGATATCAATTTTGTGCATTCTGAGTTATAATATGAAAGAAATATAATACTGTTAAGTGAACCTAGCGCCAGAGTGTCGCTATGGTAAACAAATAGAGTGAATTTTAAGGAATGCATTTATTCTATTGTGGTTTATGCGCTGTCGGCGAAGTAGATTTAATTCAATCCAATAAGTTTAAATGAAATGCAAGAAAAAAATGCGTATAATTTAATATTCCATACAAGGAAGTCATGTGGTGTACACATCAGTGCAGATCACTGCAGATGCGAATGACGCAGTATAGATTTTCGAAAGACGGGAACATAGCGAAAATAAAATCGGGAATTAAAAGGGCTATTGCCAAATTAAGTTAGTAATTTTCTTTCTATTCTTTTGATAAATATATAGGGTATGATAAATATTTGATATATACTTATTCTTTTGATATTTTGCTAGCCTTGCAGTGATCTAATTAGAGTTCGAGTCAATATTTGTATTTGACTCGAAATATAAATATAACATTATTTATATTTATATTTCGAGTTAATATTTATATATGACAGAAAAGTACCTTTTTCTTATTATTTTTTTAATTTCTAGTACGATCGTTATATTATGCTTCCTATTTCAATAACCTTATTCTCTCTCTTATTAAGATTCACGAGAAAAATTTGCTGATGATCAAAATCAAGATACATTTTAGAGTTTCTAAAAAATATTGAGCCAAATAAAAATATATAGTCGGATACTGGGGAAAAAAAAAGAGTAGTGAAGAATATGTAATCATACTCGCACATGTAGGAAACTCTGTAATGGTGATAGCTGTAAAAGCGTTTCCAATAAGCAAAGATAATCCTGGACCGCGTTTAGCATAAGAGCTTTATATATATAAGCTTATTAACGTAGACATCAGTAGAGAAATAATATTATTGATTAACTCTTTACTAAGCCACCGTACTCCCATTGTCAGGCAAGGCAGTTTTTCGTCTGGTAGCACTTGAGATTCAAGAACTGCCTCAGGGCTCCGTTCTCGCCCAATCCTGTATCTCGTATTCTGCACTGACTTTCCCATGTTCGAAGTTAACAGCTTTTTACGTGGGTGATATCCTCTCGAAACTGCTGAATTTCGACCATGCTATTGCTAGTCTCCAGAACAGAATATACAAGATAGAGGATTAGTGCTGAAACTGGAGGACCAAAATCAATGCTTCGAAAACAAAAATCTTACTCATCCGTAGGACATAAAAGAACTTTTTACTCTTACTTGCTCCGCCACTTAGAATTAGGGTCATACAAGGCTGGGATATTATCCCAATCGTAGCACTAGTAATCTGGCATTTAAGTAACATCTGAATGATCTGCTAGTGAATCTGCAAACCGTCTTATTTGAAAAATTGTCCTTTATCAACACTATTATGAAAAAGACAAAAGGTGATAGTAACAACTTAACCTATGTCAGACAACTGTTTTTTATCAATATTATTATGAAAAATACAAAAGGTGTTAGTAACAACTTAACCTATGTCAGTAGGCACTATTTATAACTATTTATTAAGCGATATCATAAACAGGTAGGACGCAGCCTACTTCAGGGTCTTAGCCAAACTTTCACCTTTTACAACTAATTTTTCACCTCAACGATGAAGCCCTCCTTGTTGATTTGTGCCACTATTGCTATAATATTACTCGCACCGCAATAATTGCTGAAGGGCTAAGGAATAAGTGTTTAAGACTGATATCTTCTGTGCGTGTACAGTCTAGGATTTAGTGAAGTTGACTTCTTTCTTTTCCACTTGTGCAGGCTACTTAATTCCGTACGGACTGGATTTGGTACACGGGGAACTCTGTTATACGTGCACGCTTGAATGAAGTGATGATCTGATTTTATTCTTTTCGAGCTTATTA
Organism: Stegodyphus dumicola; assembly: GCF_044657685.1. Classification (NCBI taxonomy): domain Eukaryota; kingdom Metazoa; phylum Arthropoda; class Arachnida; order Araneae; family Eresidae; genus Stegodyphus; species Stegodyphus dumicola. The sequence continues at coordinate 109,912,800 of NC_140770.1, read as the reverse complement.
ACGGGATTCCTGAAAAATATGCCGTCCTGTGTCCCCTTCTTGCCACTTTTCCGGCCCCCTCCGTGATAATTTTTTTCCTGATGTTCCCTTTCGACACTTCTGCCGAAACAGGGAGATCGGCGTCTCTCTCTAACGTAGTCGTTCCTACTTTAGGCAAGACAGGAACTCTTTCACTATTTTTTGCACCTGTGTATTCCCGGACCCAGTTAAGGATGAATGAGTGAATATTGAGGGGGATAATTATAATTTCTTTGAGTGCTTCGAAATGAGAGATCATATGACTTTTTTTTTTTTTTTATTTAGAGCATGCAAAACGCTCATACTATTCCTGAAGAAGTTCGCTCCTCGTTCTTATTCGGCGTCTGCCCAAGGTTAGGTTATTTAATTACGGCAAAGCCTCGAGGGCTATCTGCCTAAGGGAAGGGATGCCTTCGTGGAGGACTTTCTAACTGCGTCTGCCCAAAGCATTGCTTTTCTGAGGGCGAAAGCCTCTGCCTTAAATATAGTTTCGTAGTCGCTAAGTCTGTAATACCCATTGGGAATTTAGCTGTAATATTTCGCACTTCGTGCCCTGGGGCGAATTTTTCGTCTAGCAGATATTTCGAATCTGTGCCGGTGGCTAAGCTCTTTTCTGATCTTATTTTCTAAGCTGTTGTTATTAAATGAGGCCTACCTTAAAGATAAAATTTTCATTGTAATGAAAAAGGCAATATATCGGTTTTTCTGAGTATGCTTTAGTGTCTTATGAAATGGTGCCCACTAATACCTGCAACGCTTCAGTCAATGTTTTTAAATAGGGTGTTATTAGCTTCAAAAAGGCGATCTTCTGTACCTGGTTTAGTTTTTGGCATTCTTACCGCGGTCATCATCCATACAGGAAACACGCAGAGAATCATCCTCTTCTGTTGCATGGAGGTACAGCTCTTTTATGATTTTCCCCCTTAGGTTCCATTTTGTATTGACTATCTTGTTGATTTTACTTGTCCTTTGATATTTGTGAAATGAGGGACCAAAGTTATCTTTTTATCTAGGACAAAGCCTATGTATTTTAGCTTGTCCTGTCTTCTTAGCTTAACCCCGTACTATTTAACTTATGGGATATTTGATTCTGTCTTGCGCCACTTCGGGAACTTATCATTTATAACTCAACATTATCATTTATATTTTATTATTTATTTATAACTTTACATCATTACCATTTCCCAATACTGACTTTAATTTATAAATATATTTTGCTCCATTTTAATAGAATGTTGAGCTCCTTTTCGGCCTTTATTTCTATAGTGGTTGTGTGGTTTTCTCCTGTGATGAGACTATAAAATAATTTGTATAAACCTGTGGCGTCTGCAATAATGTTCCCCAGAACGAGTCCGATATTCGAGCTTTGGAGGTGTTCCTTTGTGGTACGTTCTAGTGATAACGACTCCGTTTCTTTTATAAACAATTTATCTTTTGTAGCTCCAATTAAGTTGAAAAGATTTTTCGGGCAACTAAGGTCTTTGAGCCATGCTTTCAACGCCGGCCACCTTAACTGGGTAAACGCGGACGTTACGTCCAATGAGATTATATAAGAGTGTTTATTTCTATTTTGGAAGATCATATCCTGGAGGCAGTTTAGCGCATCTACAGAGCTACTGCTCATGGTAAAACTGAATTTCGCAGTGCTTTGAAGGTTATTCGTTTCTAGGTGATAAGTTAGCCGTTGGGTTAAGAATTTGCAATTTGCCAACAATAGGCAGATGGGAGTGTATGAGCTTGATTTATTTCTGGCTTTGCTCTCTTTGTGAAAAGGTTCTTCCATTTTGACGGGAAGTATCCAAGTTTTAGATTCTTATTAATGGTAGTCACCGAAAGTTCGTCATTTGCGTATCTCAGTTCGTCGATGGTGAGATTGTCTAGGCTGAGCGCCTTTTTTTTTTTTACTTTGGCCATTGTTTGCCTAATCTCGGTTTCTATAAATGGTGCGTCGTTATCTGTATCGAGTAGTAAGCTCAAGTATATTCTCATTCTAAAATGTCCTTCTGTTTGCCCTTTTCTGTCATCTTGCAGAAAAGTGATATTTTATAATCTCGAAGATTGTATTCTCACTATTGTATTATTATCATGTTTGATCTGTCTTCTTATTCTAGAAGGCTTAGTTGTAGTGGCTCTAAGTTCTTGCTTTAGGTCAGAACTAAATGGATTCCAAAGGGAGAGTTGATGTTAATCTTGTACAAAATGTAACCCATGATTTTTTCCTCTATACATTTGGTTTTTGTATTTGCTATTCTATTTTATATTTCATTCCATTTACTTTCGAGCTTCTCCGTCCTTTAGTAACACTTTCGATCTTCTCTCCGTCCTTTAGTAACACTTTCGTACGTTCTAACTCTTTAGGTACTAACTGTAAGTTATGTTTCGACTAGAGGCGATTTCGTTGGTTGTTGTCTTGTTGGTTGTTGTTTTTTCGTCGGTTGTTTGTGGTCTCTTACGTATGTTTCTTTGTATATCTCGTGTAGATTGCTTGTGGGTTTCTCTGTTTGACGATCTATTTTCCCTGTTGTATCGAGAGGATCTGTATTCTTGTTTGACTGTATGACTTAGCGTATGCTTAAGTATAAGCCAATCTATATTTAGAATGTTCATTCTGACCCTTTTTAGTCTACCATGCTTGCAGTTAACTGTGCCATAGAAGATATTATTATGATCACTTGGATTAATTCCATCTTTGACGCACGAGTTGATAATGTTCATCTTCCCAGTCCTTCTGAGGAGAGTGAGGTTAACCCAGGAGTTGCCTCTAGAGCTGACAAAAGTTGGTATCTCAAAGATATCAACTTTTATGCAATAATGTTCCCCAGAACATTATTATTATTACATTTTTGATTGTTAGACCCATTGTCGCTGAAAACTCATATACTTTTAGTTCTCTCGGGTCCGCATCACAAGGACCCCATAGTAGGCTTTCCCCATTAAAGACGCCACTTATAATTATTGATACATCGGGGCTGTCTTTTGTAAATTTTTCCAAGACTGAGACCTGTGACGGTAAAGAGTAAGTTGAAATCAATAGATATGGTGACTTTTGTTCTATCCTGACCTCTGCGATATGTGGAGTAATAAATATTTCGAATGTCGGTTGCGTGGTAACTGTATCAGGGTCAATGTTCCTTCTTACCTTCCTCGGGAACATGCAAGGACCTGACTCGGAACAGAGAGCTTACTAAAGCTATGTTCAAAACTGTGGGAAGCAGACAGAATACACAAGAAGTGTATACAAAACCCTTTATTTTTCTCTATTTACAAAAACTTCCGTACTTCGGAATACACCGACCCGCTACTTGGGGTCTAACGTAAAAATATAAAAATAGAACTAAACTCTAATTTAACTTTAAAATAATACACGTGGAAGATTGGCCTTATATTAACAGGAAGCGTATGTAGTACAGAGAACTGCGAACACTACAATACGTTTAAATTTATCAAGAGGATTAAAACCTCTGGCCTGGAAGGCAACAAGCAACTGCGTAACTTCTAAGGTAAGCGGCCTGCTTCGACTCACTGCTTCCTCTCTCTCGCTTGGCAAAAAGCCACAACTTAAATACTTGGCGTTCGCCAGACAAACTTTGCATAAAAACCTTAACGCTTATAATTCTGGCCGGAAGTAGAAAATAAGAAGTGATAGTAAAGATTTAAAATAAAATAAACGTTAGTAAAACTTAAGATCCTTACATACTTCCCGCCAGAGTTAATTAGTTTAAAACTGAGGTCTAAAACGACCTTGTTGAAAACTTTTAGCTCTAGAATCTAACGCGAGGCCAATCTTTTACAAATATTTTTCGCTAGAAACTAGAAATTTAAAAGAAAGAAATTTGTTTTTACAATAGCAGCTCCCAGGATACACAATTTTTTTTCATCTGTACTGCATCTAAACAGGAGCTTTTATTCAATTCTGGTTCCTTCCAGAGATCTGGAAGGAAAACTAGTTTAATGAAATGTTACACAATGAAATGGCAAGTAACATATATAATTATACTTCTCTTAACATTCTTATTTCATTCATGACTATTTTAATTATCTCTACCCGTGCTCTCTGACATGTGTTGTAAAAGAACACCAAACACGAATGTGTTTCTGTCTACGTGTTCCACACTTCCTCCTACAATCAAAACACTAACGTGTTAAAATTCAACATGCCAAGACCTCGTAACACACCCTAATTTCAACTCTAAACCCTGAGGTACTATTCTAAAAGTGTCTAACTGTGAAGTGTAGCGTCAGAGAGCCTAACTACATCATTCAACCTTTAACACATATTCACCATGATTTAATCTGTTTACAGTCACACGAATAAAAAAAAATTTAACATTTTACTTTCACTTTTACCATATCACGGTATTTCTTAACATTTAAAATAACAGTTCACATTGTATATAAGAACATATTAACATGCCGTTAATTTTACACATTTGAAAACATACATTAGTAGTACATTGTTAACTTCTATTCTTTTCAAAGCAAGTGCCAATTCTTTCTACATTGAAATACTACATTTCAAAAAGTCTTTCAGACTAAAACTTCTTTCTTGCTAGAATGTTTTAAATGAAATTTATACAATAACTTTTTACAATATTTAAGTCTTTACACAACGCTATTATACATCAACTTTAGTTTTACGCGCGAGTAATTGAAAAACATAATACCAAAATCGGTAACAACTCATTTCTCGCCTTTTTGGCGATAAAGGTAGACCTCGCATGAGGTAAAACTTCTTGAAATCTGCCACTTGCAGTAAGAATGAAAGATTAACTTAAGTTTGCAAAGTAACATAAAATTTTACTTATCTTTGTGATATTCGGACATCCTTTCTGGGCCCAGTCCTTAAAGGTATTGCAGATAGTAGTTTGATTTATCCTCCTTCTTGCACGGGCTCGCCCTTCAGTGCCTTCCTCTGGAAGCTTCCTTTTTTCACCAGTTCGGTCACCCTTGAATACCTTCTTTTTCTCCTCTGCTTGTGGTCTTGGCCGTTTGATGGCAGCTGGTCTTGGCGGAACCGGGAACCTTCTTTCGTGTTCCTGCTTGGACCTCGTTGCTGGCCGTTCAAATTTTCCTTGTAACGTTTCCTCCGCCGTTGATGGCCCTTCCGCAGTTCGGCGGCATTTGCTGCGGAGAGTCATGTCGGATGAGTAATCTTCCGTTTTAGAGCCGGGTTATAGTTGCCGTCATTTCTCCTGGTTCTCTTCACATACGTCGTCCTTCTCCCTTCTTCATTCTGGGGGTGTTCGTGAACTCTCTTTTCTGGACGGTGGAACGGCTTCTTTTTCTTGCTACCTTCAATTTTTCCGCGGGAAAATTTTCTTTTCACTTGCTCCTGCCTCTTAATGGCTTGCCCTTGTACTTGTCGTTTTTCCACCTCTGGAGCTTGTGCCTGCGGTGTCTGCCGTGCCGGATCCTGCAAAAGATCTGAAAATATTTGCATTTTATTACGATCGAAGTAGGGTTTGATTTGATCAATGTTTGTGGAGCAGGTTTCACCATTTCTGGCTTTTAACACTACTACAGCGTGAGTTATTTTTTCTATAACATTATGGTCCTTCAAATCGTGGAAAAAATTTGGCAGTCTTATCTTCTGGTGCTGAAGAAAGTGAATGCTTAATTTTTAAAACTTCATCCCCTACTTTATAAGTTACTCCCCGTCGTTTCAAATCATAATAGAGCTTCTGTTTTCTTTGTGCTACTTCCGTATTCTTCTTTGCTTCCTTAATTAGTTTTTCTATATCACCCATTTTAAATTCTGGGGCTCTTTGTTGCACATAAAATAATTTATCTAACGGCGTTATAATCTTTCTGCCTAGAAATAACTCAGCGGGAGTTTTGCCCGTTGTATCATGTTTTGCGGTCCTAAGGGCGAAAGCAAATTCATTGACATAGTTATCCCAGCTTTTATGAAAATTTTTAACATAACTACGGATAATTTTCACTATATTTCTATTGACCCGTTCCGCTATATTTGATTGCGGCCGATACGGGACCATTTTTAAATGACGTATGCCCAGTTTTTGGCAGATGTCTTCAAATATATTACTTACAAATTGAGGACCATTATCCGATATAACTTTTAGGGGCGCCCCGTATTTTAAAATATATTTATTTAAAATAGAATCAGTAAATAATTTCGCGGAGGCTCGTTTTAAGGGAACAATTTCGGTCCATTTACTAAAATGATCAACCATAACAAGGAGATAGCGACTTTTATTTAACTGACTTTTTGGGAAAGGGCCCAATAAATCGATGCCAATTATTTCATTTGGAAATTCGGATTTAATACTATTTAGAAACCCTATTATTTTATTAGGAAATTAATATAATTAACTGCTTGACATGTTGGGCAGGACTGGACATACGCCCTTGTTAACTTTTGCAGTTCAGGAAAGTAGACTGCCTCGCGTACGCGTTGGATAGTTTTTCGAACACCAGCATGAGAAGCTAAAGGGCTGTCATGGAGCTCCTGCAGGATATTTAATCTAAGACTAGCTGGGATAACAGGTCGAAATTCGTTGTCTGAATTCGTAGTTTTTGTATAGAATAGTAGACCATCTATTAGTTCGTAATGGGCCGCCCTATTTCTTATCGCCACAATATCTTGGTGGCTAAAATTTTCAGGATCCTTCAAATACTCATAAATGCTTCCAAACTCAGGATCCTTACCCAGTTCGGTTATTACAGTTTCTCGAGAATTTATTGTACATGCTGTGAGCCTTGCCACCTTTATGGTATTACCTTGTTCATCTATTTTAATTCTTGATAGGGCATCTGCTACGATATTTTCCTTTCCGGGGGTATGCTTGATTACCAGATTATATTCTTGCAGCTTGAGTGCCCATCTTATTAACCTTGGGGATAAATTTTTTCCTGAGTACAATCTAGTTACCGCCGCATGATCAGAGTACACTGTTATCGGCGCCTTTCCAAAATAGACTCGGAACGTTTGTACTGCTAACAGAACTGCAAGTGCCTCTCTCTCGGTCGCGGAATAGTTTCTTTGTGTTTGATTTAAAGTTCGGCTAAAAAATGCCACGGGCTGCTGATTTTGCGAAAGTACCGTTCCTACCGCATAATCCGAAGCATCCGCTGAAATTTCTAAATTCTCATCCTTTTCAGGAAATTTCAACACAGGGGCTTGCGTTAATGCTTGTTTTAATTTTTCGAAAGCACTATTGGCTTCGGCCGTCCACGAGGATCTTGCCTTTTTCCTTTTTAATTTTAACAATGGCTCAGCAATAGCTGCAAAATTTTTTATAAAGGACCTATAATATGAACAAAGTCCTAGAAAAGAAGAGAGCTTCTTCGCCGTGTTTGGAGTCGGATACTTTTGTACAGCGATTATTTTTGATTCGTCTGTCTCTATTCCTTTCTGAGATATCTTGTAACTTAAATATTTTAATTCAGGGGCTGCAAATTTGCACTTTTCGACATTAACTTTTAGACCGGCCTCATTTAATAAAGAAAACACCTGTCTTAAGTCCTGTACATGTTGGTCGAGTTTATCACTAGTAATAATGATATCGTCTAAATAGATTGTTGTATCATAAATTATAATACGACGTTTAGCTTAAGAGAGCTTCTCCTGACGCATGCGCCGTTCGCGTTTATCCGCGCGGTGATGAATGATGACGTAACTGTTTATTACGTATGTATGTATATGTATACCATTCTTACTTCTTCGCCTTTTTTTCTCTGCTGTATGCAACTATGTTTAATTTCTGTCATTAAAAATGTTCATTGATATTACAATCTATTTAGGCTTATTTATTTCTTCAATGGTTATGGGCCCAGGAACGTTTCAACTGTGCTTAATTAGCAAAATACTTATTTTAAAATGAACATTTTGAAGTTTTCGAGCATTGAACTCTTAAGCCTAATTCAGTGCAAGAACTGTTACGTCTAATCAACGGTAAGAACTGATCAGCGTTCAGTTAAGCCTATTTTTATAGCGATCAATCTTGTTTTTATTTGGCTGTGAGAGACTGTATTACATTATGTCGCATTTGACTACTATAGAAAAGCTCGGAAAAGATAATTTTGACAGTTGGAAATTACAAATAGAAGCAGTATTGATTAAAAACGACCATTGGGATTATGTGACTGGTAAAGCGCTAAAACCTGCTGAAGGAACCGAAGACGAAAAGAAATGGCTCCAAGCTGATCAAAAAGCTCGCGCAGATATAATTCTTGCAATTAATCCTAGTGAACTGTGTCATATAAAGCATTGTGTGACATCAAATGCTGTGTGGAATAAACTCAAAGCCGTATATGAATCGAAAGGACCTGCGAAGAAGGCTACATTATTAAAACAGCTTTTATTTAGAAAAATGGTGGAAAGCGAAACGATGTCTGAACATTTGAATAATTTCTTCGAAATAGTTGATAAGCTTAAACAAATGGAAATTGACATAGCTGATGATTTATTATCGATTCTTCTGCTCTATAGTATTCCAGAAAATTTTGAAAATTTTAGATGCGCCATCGAATCAAGAGATCAGTTACCTAGTCCCGAATCTTTGAAAATCAAAATGTTAGAAGAATGGGAAGCAAGGAAAGGGAAATCGTCTCAAGATTCACAGAATGCATACTATACTGATTATAAAAGAAGAAATAAAGAACAGAAGAAAAATGAAAAATGCAAGGTAAATTCAAACAAAAATTTTCCAGCTGAAAGAAATTTTCGAAACTTGAAGTGTAATTACTGCTCGAAAATTGGGCACAAGGCATCTGAATGCAGAAAGAAAATAGCTGATAGAAAATATGCGCAATCAAATAAGGGAAATCAAGGTTCTATGATGGCTTCTAATTATGAAGAGCAGATTAGTTTAGCAGTAAACAATGCTTATCAGAAGACCTCCTCATGGTGCTTAGATAGTGGCTGTACATCTCACATGTGCAATGACAGAAGGTTATTTTCAGAATTTCACCCTCGAACGAATTCAACCATAAAGTTAGCAGTTAACAAAACAGCAAAAATTACAGGAATTAGAACTGTCCTTATAACAGTACCTAACGGAAATAAGACAATTAAACTTACGCTCAAAAATGTGTTATGTGTTCCGGAATTAAAATGTAATTTGCTGTCAACATCTAAAGCTACTGCAAATAATCGTTCAGTGATTTTTACAGAACGACATGCTAGAATAATAGAACCAAATGGATCTATACTAGTGCAGGCTATTCGTCATGGTGATCTTTATTATATACATCCAAGCGCTGAAATAGCTGCAATAGCACAGGTAAGTAATTTTGTAAAGTGGCATCTTAAATTAGGTCATTTAAATGAGTCTGATTTGAAAAGACTTAAGTCTGATAACATGGTTAGAAATTTAAATTTTAATAACACTGAATCTCTAAAAGACTGCAAAGTCTGTATCCGAGGTAAACAAACTGTGCAACCTTTTCAAAAAGAATCAAAATTTCAAAGTAATGAATTACTGAACTTGATTCACTCAGATTTGTGTGGACCTATGAGAGTCCCATCCCATGCGGGTTCGCGTTATTTTGTTACTTTCATAGACGACAAATCGCGTTATGTCGAAGTCAGTTTCCTTAAAACTAAAGATGAAGTGAAAAAGGCATTCATTAAATACAAAGCTGCGGTCGAAAATCGTCTAGGAAAGAAAATAAAAATCCTTCGGACTGATAACGGTCTCGAATATCGCGGAGAAGAATTTAATAAATATATTCAAGAATGCGGGATTAAACGAGAATTCTCTGCACCAATGACTCCTCAACAGAATTCGAGAGCTGAACGCATGAACCGCACTTTAACTGAAATGGCCAGATGTTTGTTACTACAAAGTAATCTTCCTCAATCCTTTTGGGCTGAAGCCTTGAACTGTGCTGTTTATATTCGTAATCGTTGCCCGAATCGAAGCCTGGGAGTAAATAAAACACCTTATGAATTATTTTTTGGCATCAAGCCAACTGTATCTCACTTCAAAGTATTCGGACAGAAATGTTTTGTACCTAATAAAAGGTCTAAAGGGAAATTCGATCCTCGATCAGAAGAACATATATTTGTAGGATACTCAAATGAATCGAAAGCATACAGGCTGTGGAATAAAAATTCCAGAAAAATCGTTATAAGCCGAGATGTTAGATTCATTGATGAATTTGAAAACTGTACTAATTATGATAAAGATTTAGAAGTTTTATTTCTCGAAAATATTCCTGATAAAAAGAAGGAAGAACCTCTGAATGTAAAGCAAATATCGGCTGATGAAATAACGGAAGACCCCTCAAATATGGCAGAAGCATCTGCTGAATCATCTGATAATGAAGATTCTGATTCCGAAGCACTACCTAAAATGCAGATTAAAAGGGGGCCAGGTCGTCCAAAGAAAGTCAAGACTGGGAAGCCAGGAAGACCAAAAAAAGAGTACCACAATATAAACATAGAAAAGGAAGAAGCACAAATTGCTGAAGAAGATACAAATCCGACATTAGAAGAAGCATTAAATGGAAGTTATGCTGAGGAATGGCATAAGGCTATGCAAATTGAGTATGAAGCACTTGTTAAAAATGGTGCATGGAAATTAGTAAAGCGACCACACAACAAAAAGGTAATAGGATGTCGCTGGGTTCTTAGAACGAAATATAATGCAGATGGAACAGTTCAAAAGAGAAAAGCTCGATTGGTTGCTAGAGGATTTGCACAGGAACCTGGAATTGATTTTAATGAAACCTTTGCTCCAGTAGCCAGAGCAAGTTCTATAAGAACTGTGATTGCATACAGTGCTGAACAAGACCTTATGTTATATCAACTAGATTTTGTTATGGCTTATGTTAACGGAGATTTAAAAGAAGAAATTTTCATGGAACAAGCTAAAGGTTTTGAAGACCAAAATAATCCTGATTATGTTTATGCTTTGCAAAAGTCTCTTTATGGTTTGAAACAAAGTGGAAGACAGTGGTATGAAAAATTAGACAAAAAACTCAAAAAATTTGGATTACAACCATTACGATCAGATAAGTGTGTATACAGGATGAAAACATCTCAAGGTGAGTTAATTCTAATTTTATATGTGGATGACTTAATAATAGCAACAAATAGCTGTGATTTATATACTGAACTTAAAGGTTATCTTTCTAAAGAATTTCATGTTAAAGATTTAGGCAAACTTCATTATTGTCTTGGAATAGAATTTAATCAAGATGTAAATAATAATTCTATTAGTTTATCTCAGCAGAAATATGTTGATAATATTCTACGAAGGTTTAATATGCAAGATGCAAAACCAGTAGCAACTCCTTTAGATCCTAGTATAAAATTAAGTAAAGAAATGTGTCCTTCTGAAACTGAAAAGGAAGAAATGAACAATGTACCTTATCGCCGTCTAATTGGTTCGCTTATGTATCTTTCTGTGTTTACTAGGCCGGATATTACATATGCCGTCAGTCACCTGAGCCAATTTAATAACAATCCTGGAAAATTACACTGGTTGGCTGCAAAGCGCGTTCTTCGATACTTAAAAGGAACTAAAAATTATTGTTTAAAATTCCGAAAGACTGGAAAAGCACTTATTGGATATACCGATGCCGACTGGGCGTCTGATGTTAATACTAGAAAATCGTATACAGGTTACCTATTCAAGCTAGCTGGAAATCCGATAACATGGGAATCACGAAAGCAACAAACTGTTGCATTATCAAGTACTGAAGCAGAGTACATCAGTCTTTCAGAAAGTGCCAAAGAAGCAGTTTATTTACGTCGTTTCCTTAAAGAATTAAGTTTTACTGCTGATTATCCAACCATTATATATTGCGATAATCAAGGTACACAGAAGCTTATGAAAAATGCTGTTTATCACTCACGCACCAAACACATAGATATTAGACATAATTTCATTCGTGAAATTTATGAAAGAAATGAAATAGACGTTAAATATGTGCCAACAGAGAAAATGCCTGCTGATGTACTGACAAAAACATTGACTGCTTCGAAACATTCTAAGTGCTGTAAATTAATTGGAATAACTATAAATGATTAATGTTTATTTTTTTTTTCAGCCGCCAAACGTCGAAAGGGGGATTGTTGTATCATAAATTATAATACGACGTTTAGCTTAAGAGAGCTTCTCCTGACGCATGCGCCGTTCGCGTTTATCCGCGCGGTGATGAATGATGACGTAACTGTTTATTACGTATGTATGTATATGTATACCATTCTTACTTCTTCGCCTTTTTTTCTCTGCTGTACGCAACTATGTTTAATTTCTGTCATTAAAAATGTTCATTGATATTACAATCTATTTAGGCTTATTTATTTCTTCATAGATAAATGTGGACTTTCCAAGAACAGGTCTTAACACAATGTCCATGCATCGCTGAAATGTTGCTGGGGCCCCTGAAAGGCCAAACGGCATACGCAAAAATGCATAAGTGCCAGACTTGGTTATAAAAGCAGTCTTAGGCACGTCCTCAGGCCTGACCCCTATTTGAAAATAACCAGTCGTTAAGTCTAAAGTCGTCATAAATTTGGTTGATTTTATGTTCCTTAGAATTTCTTCAATGATCGGTAACGGATATACCGGATATTTAGTTATGGAGTTTAATTTACGGTAATCAATCGCGAATCTCCACCTTTTTGGATGCGTCAAAGGATAGTCATTATTTTTCTTACATAAAACCACCGGGCTAGCATAACTACTTGAGATGGGCGTTATGATCTTTTTACGTAGCATATCGGTAATATGCCATTCTATAATTTTTTCCTTATTCTTATCATACCGGTATGGCTTTTGGCGAACTGGCATTGCATCTCCGGTGTCAATACTATGGTTAGTAACCTGAGTAAATCCTGGAATATCACTAAATAACGAAGCAAATTCACTTACCACTTGTCGGATTCTTCCTTGCTCGTCATTAGGGAGGTGGTCAAGATTTACCATCGGCGGTTCAGCCTTTTCTGCACGAACTGGTCTCATTGTCAGCTTAAGGGACGCTTCATTAAAATCCAGTGTTGCTTGTGCGTCTGAAAGAAAATCTATTCCTAAGATTATATGTGCTTGCAGATTTTTTACTATAAAAAACATCACCTTTACTTGTTCGTCCTTGATACGGATATACAACGGTACTTTACCTATGCACTTACATTTTTCTCCTTGCGCCGCTAACACTGTCGTATTATCCGAATTATATATGCGGTATTTGCGAAAATACTTCCTAAAAAAATCTTCTGCCACACAGGAACACTGCGCGCCTGTATCCAGGAGTGCGGTGGCTGGGATATTATTCACCAACACTTCAATCTTCGGAAGAGTCAAATTTTTCACCATTACTGTATTTAACTTGAAGGAAGAGGGGTTTTCGTGGCCTTCGGATTTCCGCACCCTCCCGTTTGCAGAAATCCGTTTTAGTTTAAATTCTTTTTTGTTTCCATGCTTTCCTTCTTTTTCCACTGGCCTTGAGACTTTTTTCCTGGGTTGCTATTGAACTGTCGACGTTCGCCGGCTGTTTTTGAATGCTCGGGTTTCCTTGCCCACTGATTCGCTTTGCCTCCGTAGCCGTGTGCTTGAGTTTGCTGTAGTCTTGGCGTACCAAATTGGTTTCGCTGTTGATATTGGCGTCTTCTTTCGACGTCCGCCGTTCTTCTACTTTCAAACTGGATTGCTAGCTCAAATAACTTTTCCAGTGTAGTCGGATTTCTCAATTCAATAAAGTCTTGCACTTGGGGCAGTAACCTCGGCAAAATCACTTGAATTATTTCAGGATCCGGACGGTTTCCATACAAGAGTTTGAAGACGTGAATTTTTCTTAAAATAAAGCTTGAGAGATTTTCGATTCTTTGTTGATATATACTGAAATGTTCCGTTTCTAATTTCGCACGATCCCTTACAACAGGGAAGGCTTTTAGTAGGGCAGTCTTGAAATTTTCGTAAGTATAGGTGGGACTTCCTGCTTGACCCAAGAGACTTCTGCCTATACATTTGAACCAGTTAAGCGCTTGGCCCCTCAAAGCGCTGGTAGCTAAGGTAACTTTCTGAAACTCGAGCACGGGGTAGAGCATGAAGTGGTCATCCAATTTTTCCAAAAAACTGGTTACCGGTGAGTTTCCATTAAATGCTGTTTCTGGTTTCATCGAAGCGCGCATGGTCTGGACGATGTAACCAAATCCTTCCAGGGCGGCAGCTGGCATTTCTGGATTCTAGCCGTTTCTGCAGGCAGCACAGGTTCTTCTTGAAACTCGGCCATGGTTATTCTTCTTCGTTGGGCGCCACTGTCAGGGTCAATGTTCCTTCTTACCTTCCTCGGGAACATGCAAGGACCTGACTCGGAACAGAGAGCTTACTAAAGCTATGTTCACTAATTGTGGTAAGTAGACAGGATACAGACGAAGGGTATACAAAACCCTTTATTTTTCTCTATTTACAATAACTTCCGTACTTCGGAATACACCGACCCGCTACTTGGGGTCTAACGTAAAAATATAAAAATAGAACTAAACTCTAATTTAACTTTAAAATAATACACGTGGAAGATTGGCCTTATATTAACAGGAAGCGTATGTAGTACAGAGAACTGCGAACACTACAATACGTTTAAATTTATCAAGAGGATTAAAACCTCTGGCCTGGAAGGCAACAAGCAACTGCGTAACTTCTAAGGTAAGCGGCCTGCTTCGACTCACTGCTTCCTCTCTCTCGCTTGGCAAAAAGCCACAACTTAAATACTTGGCGTTCGCCAGACAAACTTTGCATAAAAACCTTAACGCTTATAATTCTGGCCGGAAGTAGAAAATAAGAAGTGATAGTAAAGATTTAAAATAAAATAAACGTTAGTAAAACTTAAGATCCTTACAACTGTGATAATTATTGTCTCTTTGACATCTTTGCTATGATAGAATTTTCTATATAGAGGGATCCCACACATCTTGTATGGCTTATTATATTTTTATCTTTACCATCGAGATTTCCTCGTAATTCTTATGTTACACTCATAGCGGGCTTAACATGAATTTGGAGTATACTTGTATTATACGAATATGACTTCGTACGAAAGACGATTTTCGGTCAAATTTCCAATTTTTGCTTTATAATATTGTCTTAAAAATACATCTTTAGCTATAAAATACGACATTTTATTGTTGATAGGTTAATTAGAACTGAAATTATCAGCATTTTCCTGTAACGGAGTAAACCGGAAGTTCAAACATGTAGTGCTAGAGTACACAATTCAGTTTAATCTAAATACTAACCTTGCCGGTTACTAAGACTGCAAGCTGGAGGACAAACTAGAAAATGTGCGCTTTCAATAGCGAAATCCCGTTTTGTTTAACCTTTTTGTTCTAACAGTTTTAAATACTTTTGTTCACCTCTTTCATTTGCATCCTGACGAGGAAATGCGAGAGCACATAAGTGAATTTAGGAAAGCTCGAAAATTAAAATAACTATTAGTAAAACGAAATAGGAACCTTCATCTTTCCCTGCCAAATTTTCACTTTCGTCATTAAAAGGCTTTGAATACCCTTGATAAAGATATTAAAATTATAAACCTAACCCTGAGTCAACCTTCACAAACATATCTATTTTTAAGATTAATTTGTTTTACAGATGAAGCATTGTACTTCCATAAAAAATTTAGCATTCTTAGAAATTTTTATATTGTGTGCTTTCAAGTATTTGAAAGAAAATAGTTTAGAACGAGTCGAATATATTTAACATATTCCCTTGGCTTCCAAAGGTTTTACAGAAATAGATATATTTCATTTATTATCACATGGAACTTTTACTTACCTTTCAAAATTTTAAAACTCCCCCTTGCTGCCCAGCAAGGTGTGCTAATATGAAAGCATTTGTTAATTTGAAATGTGTTCTACGCTCCTGTTTAACGGATATCCTGCTTGTTAGTAACTAGATATACGAGACCTTATAATAACGCATTATTTTCAAATCTTTGCCCTGAGGTGCTAATTCTAGTGAAAAATTAACTTTGTGTTGGCTGGAGAGCCTAACTTCAATTCTCAAGCCTTCTCAAGCTAGCTTTTAATTAATCTACTATCAGCTTGACTTAAGTCTTTCATTCATACACATTTATTTTTGCTTACAAGCATGCAAAAGTACTTTTGGCACTAATACACTTTTACAGAACTTTTACATTTACAATTTCTTTACTTAACCATCCGAAAACGATTTCAAATAATATATACGCAGCAAAATTTTCTAGATTAAAGTGTAAGGAAATTGCTTCACTTAACTGAAAACATGCAAACATTTTCTAACTCATTCTCTGAGACTAAATTAAACATCTCGTTATTTAACTTAAAAATATACTGTTTGAAATGAAGTAAATCTCTTGCTTAATCCAGAAATAAAATTGTCCTCTATCGAGGCAACAACTAAAAGAAATATTTTCTCCCAACTTCGTATTTAGATTTAAAATAAACTTAAATAGAGTAATTTGCACTTATCTTTTGTTTGAAGAAGGTCTGCCATCCTTTTCTCTCGAAATTGCTCCATTGAGGGAAATTTGCTGATCTGCCGGTCACTTACTCTTTACCGTGGGCCGTCGCTGTCAACCTTGTTCATCGGTGTTTCCCGCTTTTGTTCCATTCTTTTCTCCCAAGCTACTTTCTTCTGGCGTTGATTCGGGCTTGAGTCGCTGGTCTCTTTTGGGATTTAGCTGACGAAGTTTCTCGTTCAGCGCGAGAGATGTTGACCTGGTTTACAGGAGGGATCCGCTGCTTCCGAAAGAATTTCTTTTGTTCAGCCCGTTGCTGGAAGGGTTGTTCTTCTAACGGCGACTATTTCTACACATTTCAAGAAATGTTTGACAATAACGAGTAAATATCTATTTTTGTTCCTTTCATTTTTTGGATATGAACCTAACAAATCTATTCTTATTAATTCATTTGGAAAAATAGTTCTTGTGCTATTCAGATATCCGATAGGACTATAACTTACATCGTTACCTAACCGACACTTATGACAGGACTAGACATATTCCGTAACAAAATCTTGAAGTTGCGGAAAAAAGATCGCATCGCGTACTCTCTGTACCCTTTTCCTAACGCCAACATAGTCTGCTGTAAGTGCATCATGTAATTACTGCAAAATACTAAGCCGTAAACTGGCTGGGATAACCGATCTTAATTTACTATTCTCATTTGTTGTTTTAGCATAAAATAAGAGGTTATAAATTATTCTCATAATTTTTTACTGTTTCTAATGGCCACTATACCGGATGCTCAAAATTATCCAGATCGTTTAGATATGCATAATTATGACTGAATTATGGATCAATATGTAATTCGGCTATGAGAATCTCGAGAGTCACAGATTTTCGAGGTTAACATAAAACATTTTACTTCGTTTCCCTCTTCGTCTAATTTTATTCTTGATAAGGCATCGGTCACATTTTCCTTTCCAGGCGTATCTTTAATTATTAAATTGTGTTCTTGTAATTTTAAGTTAACAAGCTGATTAATCTCGAAGCTTCACTTTTCCTAGAGAATAAATAACCCACAGTAGTATGATCCAAATATATAGTTATCGGTGCTTTGCCGAAATAGACTGTACACTTAATTACACTGTGTTTGATAGACAGTTTTGAAAAAATAGACTACGAGCTGACCACTCTGCATCAAAACAGAGCCTACAGCGTAATCTGAGGCGTCCATCGAAATTTCACTGTTAACGTCCCCTTCAGGAAATTTCAAAACCAGCTCTTGTATTAATGCATTTTTTAACTTCTCAAACGCCATATTAGCAGCTGACCAAGAAAACCGTGCTTTAATTTTAACAGCGGTTCAGCTATCTGTGCAAAATCCTTTACAAATTTTCGATAGTAAGAAATCAAACCCCAAAATGAGGCTAATACCTTTGCTGTGAATGGCTGCGGTTAGATCTTTACTGCAATTATTTTAGAATATTCAGTTTGCATGCCCCTTTGAGAATTTTCATAGCCTAGGTACCTAAGCTCTTTTACCGCAAATTTACAATAGGCTGCATTCACTTTTAAACCTGATTTTCTTAATAATGAATTGTGAAAACTTCATTTAAATCCTTAATATGTTCATGGATATTTTCTCTTACTATTATTTCTTTGATGTAAATAAAAGTAGTTTTCCGAAATCAAGTCTTAAAATTAAGTGCAGGTATACTGGAAAATTGTCGGGGTTCCACACAAGACGAAAGGCATTCTGAGAAAGACATAAGTGCCTGATTCTATTATGAATACGGTATTTTGAACATCCTCGCGATAGCTATTTGAAAGCTATTTGAAAATACCCTGAGGTGAGATCTAACGTCATCATAAATTTAGTTGATTGTGTCTTCCTTATAATTTCTTCGATTATAGGCAGGGTATAAACGGAATGTTTGGTTAAAATATTTAACTTTCTGTAGTCAATAGAAATCGCCAGGCTTTGAAATCTGTAGGAAGCAAATCATTCTTTTTTCGGAATAACGCTACCGGACTAGCATACGGGCTGTTGAACGGAACAATTATTTTACATTTTAACATGTCCTGAATATGCTACTCAATTGTATCCTCCTTTAGCCTGCAGTATCTGTATGGTTTTCCTTTAAACGACCGTTATTCTTTACCTCAGTTTCATATTGGACGATTTGAGTGATACCAGTTTTATCAGCAAAAGTTCTTACCAAGTCTTCCAATTTCTTCTTATCTTCTGGTTGCATGTGGCCTATTTCCAACACCGGTGGTTGCATTGTTTGCTCGGACCTAGCTTGCATTTACAATTTCAATGTTTCGTCCTGTAAGCTAATTTCCTGTCTGGCTGTTTTAAGGAAATCTATATCTAGAATCACAGAGGCCTGAAAATTTCTCACAATAAAAAATTTAGTCTTTTGGGCTCATTATTAACTTGGACGTTAAGAGTAGCATTGCCTATACACGTGCAGTATTTCCTCTAAGCAGCAATGACGTTAGTATGTTCTATTTGGTATGTTCTTGGTCTATGCTAATCAGCTGTTATCTTTTAAAATATTTTCGAAAAAAAAATTCAGAAATAAAATTTGCTTGCGCCCCTGTGTCTAACGAGACCTTTGTTGGCTCATTAGTTAGTAAAGTCTGAATGACTGGTGAGGCTAAATGTTTTATTTTACTGTGTTTAATCGTAATTTACAGAGATTTTTATACGAGTGGGGTAACTGCAACCTCCTTTCTTCAGTAACCACGATTAGTTTAACTGCTACTTTTCCGCTCTTTGTTTAGAATCTTGCGGCCTACTGTGGCGATCACCGAAACTTTTCTTCCTGTTTGAAATTTTTTCATGCCGTCAAATTTGCTCCTATTTTCTGCTATCGGCTTGCGAAACGGTCCATTCGTTCTTTGGTTGCAATATATTCTGCGTGTTTTTTAGGTCAAACTCCGACTTTCAAATTTAACTGCCAGCTCAGACAATTGTTCTAAGGTGCTGGGTTTTTCAATTCAATAAAGTGTTGAATCTGGGACAATAGTCGGGGCAAAATAATCTGGATAATTTCGCTGTCGGGCCTTTTCCAGTACAATAAGTTAATGACTTGACATTTTCTTAAAATTAATTCTATTAATTCTGCCGTATAATTCAAATTCCAACTTTGCTCTGACCATGGAGAATTCTTTTACAAGGGCGGTTTTGAATCTTTCAAACGTGTATGTCTCCCTGTAAAAATTTGCCTATGCCTATGTACCAACTTAGTGCCTGGGTCGTAGGGCGGTGGTCGCTATCGTTATTCTTTGCACTTACGACATAGGGTACAGCAGAAAGTGGTTGTCCAGCTGTTCCAAAAAATTGTGACTGATATTCTTCCATCAAATGTCTCAGCGGGTTTCATGGAGGCCCGCATTGTATCTACTAAGAATCCAAACCCTTCTGTTGAGTTTACAGGAGCCGGTGGTGTGCGCGACGTTGATGGGGCCAGCGGGAAGGTTGTCTAATTTTTAGGCATTGATCCAGATTTATTCGGGCGACAAATGTGGTATCTGGTACGTTTTGCTACCATAAAATTGTCACTACGAACTTACGAGATTAAAACCAGAACAGCCTCTATTTGCGGTGAAAACTTAAACGGTAATGTACAATAAATTTAATAGGTAAAGATGTAATGCTAGGCTACATAATTCAATTTAATTTAACAGGCTGACTCAGAATAAAGTGTTGAATAAAGAATAAACTTAGAATAAAGTGTACACCAGCGTTATCGTAACTAGACGGCCAGAATGCGTAGCCGCTACTAAAATTAACAGCTAGAGGACGGAATAGAGAATGTGCGCTTTCATTAGCGAAATCCTGCTAAGGTTCCAACAGTTTAAATATCGTTCACTTACTTGATTTGCATTCTGGCGAGGAAATGCGAAGGGACATAATGAAATGCGAAGGAATTCAGGAAAAGCTCGCAAATTAAAATAATTATTATTAAAACTTTTAAACAGAACACTATAATAAAAATACTAGATAGACAAATATAATATTCGATATACATAAATACATAAACACCGTTATTGCTAACTGCAAATAGAAATTCAGAAAAATAATCCAATTTCGAGTGTTTTCTTATACTAGGCATATTTTCTGGTATAGTGATCAATATATCTGCCGAGGAACATTGTTATGTTTCAGGATCTGAAAGCATTACGGCAGAAACTTATCTTGGCTATTTTAGACCGATATTGCTAAATGTAGGCAGAAGGACGCAAAGTGGTCTGGATGACCCTCTTCCATACACTCGTAGCTGTTATACTGAGTGAGGTCAAAACGTCTTGGTTAATCAGGAAAAGGCCCATGTTCCGTCATAAACTGTGGCAGATAATTGCTGATTAAATGCGGTTCCAGTGACTTTTAAGGAAAAAAACTATAGATGCGATGTCCTGGCATGGTCTGCTCCCGTTGCTCTTGACATTTAGAGACTAATTTTTGAAGAGTCTGCCTCTGCAGAAATAAAAATGTTGGAACTTCCCTTCGTGCCGCTTCGAGTTTGTCGCTTCTTTGGAAGCAGTGTCTGCTGAGTCAAATTAAGAATGTTTCTGTGTGAGACTGGCATTCGTCACAATATGCCTCCAATGCACCGGACTAGTCGATTCCTTAAGAGACCCCGGTTAATACTGCTGGGCTCGAAGTAATATCGGTGTAAATGTGGACAGTTAGGATGCTTTCTCATGTATAAAAAGTGCAGTTCTAATGGAAATTAACTCATTTTAGAAAACGAAATTCTCAAACTCTAATTTCTCTTTCTATACATATGTGGCGTCGCTATTTAAGGAGAATACAAAACGCGCTCCCAGTGTCTTTTGGTTTTTTGGACCCATCCGTGCATACAACTTCTAGCCCATTAATTTGTAGTGTCTTGTTAAGGCGAGTAATTTTGAAAATATTGTTTCCGCTGGATAGCAGGAGAGATGAGGTTAATACTGCTCATAACCTTTATACACATAGATTTTCTCCTAAAGATTCTTGTTTCGTTGCAAGTGAGAAGCAATTACTATAGCCCTTTTACTTTCGACTAAAAAATCTAGCGGAGGCAAGTCTGCCATAATCTGCAGGATTGCTGTTGAAGTATGCAGAGTACTGCATACCATAAGAAGTTGTCTCTGTAGTGTGAGTAGTGATCTCCTCATGTGTGCCGTGAGAATATTACCAAAGATTGCTGCTATATATAAAACAATTTGTTCCGCTTCTATCTTATACCGCAGCTTCAGTAGCTTTTCCGGAATTCCCCTGTGGAATGCACCCTATTTCTGAGGGTATTAATCCTTAATTTCAATGAGGAGATATGAGGCTGCTAGGAAAATCTGTCATCCACGCCTACTCCCAGATACTTCAGTTCCTTGACACAGTTTGAAGCATGCAATTTTGTACAGTATAAGTCTTCGACTTATTATAAGTGCCTGCGTCTTGGGACTAAGAGTTGTAGCTTAAGAGCACTTGGCCATTTCAGCATATACATCAAGGCACTCTTGGATCAGGTTGCTACGGCCTGCCATAGTGAGAGGAAAATCATCTGCAGAGACGATGAACATGATTCCCTCTTTGTTATCGAAAAGAGAGAAGACAGTGCTGGCCACAATGTTCCAGAAGATTGGCCCAAGGCAAGATCCCTGAGAGCACTCCTTCTCAATTTTCTTCCGAATCTTCCCTGTGTTCAGGATAATTTGCAGATGTCTTGCTTGTAAATGGCTACGCAGTAGATGACAAAAGGAGGTCGGGCAATTGAGATATTCTAGACAGTGATATCATGGCACCACAGCGAGTCAAAGGCTTCCTTAACGTCCAGGGCAATGACTGCTATGTGCCTATTTTCTGATCTCTTAATGTGAATTGCATCTAAAAGTTGACAGAATAGATGCTCAATTGAATGACCAGCCTTGAGCCCGTAATGGTACTGGTGCATGTCATTAGAATTGTTAAGGTAATATAGGAGTCTGCTTAAGCACCACTCTCTCCAATAGCTTTCTCATTTCCGGTAGATCACTTATATTACTCAGTATCCACATCAAATTTCATTAAATTCTGCTTCATAATTTTTGAGAAATTCGGAAAGAAATAGTGTTCATTTTCTTAGTGTTGAACAAGTGTGCATATGGGAAAATATTCATGTTCCAAAATCCAAAACAGAAATTTGAAAACCTCCTTCATTACCTGTTCCAAAACCTCATCTGTCCATCGGGGAGGACGGTTGGAAGGCTCGGACTAAGAATCCAAATTGACTCGAAAAGCATCATTGATCTGTTTGCCGTATATTGAAAGAGTTTGCGATTTTCGGCTAACAGCTGCAAGTTTGTAATTGCTGCCTTCGTTATTGTCTCAGTATTTCTTACCAGAACATCTGTAGCACATGCAGAATTCTATGGATTCAAATTTAACGGCAGACTGTGGTATGAACAAAGTGAAGGAAAAGTGTCATTAGTGGGAGCTGCCAGCTTCAACGTCACAGGGTACAAATGATGTTCGTATATAGGCGCTGGTTACCATTTGTATTATGAAATATATATATATATATATATATATATATATATAGTATCATATATATAGCTTAACGTATTTTATTATCGATTGCTTCTGATAAACACAGACCTTATCTAGACCTGTGATTTAGTCCAATAATGGACGAGTGTGAAGTTATAGCTATTTCAAACGAGCATCGCTTTGGTTTTATATAATTCAGAATAATCCTTGATAAGCCAGTTTTGTTTTTATAAAGAAGGATATAAGTAACCTGCTATTTCTATGTTTTTCTTTTGCATCAAGATGGTTGATATTTTGGATATGCCTTCCACAGAACAGCAATTAGTGAAGTAGTTTCAAAGATACGGGATTCTAGCATTAAAAAACGTGTGCGTTAGTAGGCGGGATATCGAACATTATTTGAAAGCGGATAAACAATGACGATGTACACTGGTGTGCAAAAATTAAAGACGAAGTCGAAAAATTAGCATATCAGCTGAACGAAGAGGCAGAGCGGACAGAAAGACCAATCAGGAGATTAAGTAAGGTGATGTACGGTAGCAAATGCGCAGATATGCAGGTAGACGTAATGGGGGAGTGTCTGAGTAGTATAAAGCATGTTGTCGTTGTAAGATCAGTATTTCTGGAAAAGAGATTGCACGCCATATAGCAGTTAAAATCACACCGAGTTGCTGCCTCAGCGAGAAATGGCGAATAATCAATCTGTTAGACGACATCTGGATGCTTTTACCCGAGGTCGAATCATTGGAAAGTTGGAGGAAGGCCGTAGTGTGACAAGTGTGGCTGCAGAGTTCGGAATTGCTCACAGCATCGTTTCACGACTTTGGAGACAATTTCAAACTACAGGAACAGCTATCCGGGGGTTTAGAAGTGGTCGTCCACGAGGAACCACACCCGCAGATGACCGGTATATTGCCTTACAGGCCAGAAGAAACAGGCGGCAGACAGCGGGAGAAATCGCTAGACACACGACACAGGCGACTGGACGACCGATATCGCGTTTTACCGTGGCCAGAAGACTGCACGGTGGTGGTCTGTTTGCACGACGCCCTGTACTGTGTGTACCTCTAACGCCTGCCCATCGGAGAAGGCGTTCTCTGTGGTGCCGGGAACACCGGAATTGGAGAGACAATGAATGGGGACGAGTACTCTTTACAGATGAGAGCAGATTCAGTCTGAGTAGCGATTCTCATCGCATACTCATCTGGAGAGAGCGGGGAAGCCGCAATCATCCCTCGAACATCATTGAAAGGGACAGGTATGGAGGTGGCGGTGTTCTCGTTTGGGGAGGCTTCATGCTTGGTAGTCGTACAGATCTTCACATCTTCGACGCAGGTTCAGTCAACGGGACCCGTTATTGTAACGACATTCTTCTTCCATATGTGCGTCTTTTTAAAAGGCGCTATGGGTCCGCAGTTCCTTTTCATGGACGACAATGCACCATGTCATCGCACAGTAGCTGCCGAACAGCTCTTAGAGAGTGAGGATATTGAACGTATGGATTGGCCGGCATGATCTCCGGATCTCAATCCCATCGAGCATGTATGGGATTTTCTAGGCAGACGCTTGGCAGCTCGTAACTTACGACCAGTAACGATTCCGGAGCTTCGATTGGCGCTGCAAGACGAATGGGCAGCAATGCCTCAACAACTCATTGACACCCTCATTCTCAGCATGGGCAGACGCTGTGAAACCTGCCTAGCAGTCAGAGGAGATCATATCCCTTATTAAAGACCGGATGTTTCTTGTTGGACACCCATCACAGGGATGTTTCGGCCTTCAGTCGCATTGTGCTCTATGCTACATTTTCAATAAAGCTTCTTTTTATCCCTCTGATTTCTCTTTTAGTAAGTGTTACTCACATTACTCATGTCCTTACGTATTGGGGATCTTACGGTATTAAATGTGTTGATTTGGAAAGCTTTTGTACAAAGTTATATTGAAAAAACCGTGTCGTCCTTAATTTTTGCACACCAGTGTAATATAAAAGATTGTGGGGTTGGGAGAAATGGTACTACCGAAACAGCGCGCAACCAAGCGATGCTTAGATTTGTATTTAAGCGAATTTAAGTGGCGACGAGTTCACAAAGAAGAGTATATTTTATTCATATTTTAAATGACATTCCAGATTTTTGGCTCATGTTTTAACGAAAGTATTTGTCAGGTAGTATCAAAGTCTATTTTCATATCTATTTAAGATTTTTCATATGTTATATTCAAAATTTTTCATATGCTGTATTTGAGATTTTTCATATGCTTCATATGCATAGTTGAATATGCAGCTAATAAACAGTGATTTGGGATCACTTAACTAAAATAAAGGGCCGTTTTATTTTCTTCAAGTTTCTGAGTGCGTATATTGTGCGTATATGGCGGATCTCGGCCCACTTTGACGGCCGATGGGAAAATATGTAAGTAAACCCCTTTTTTCAAGTGTTAGTATCTCAAAATTCTTAGTGTAAGTCCTTGGTTATAAAACTTCCGTAAAATTTTATCCCTTCCGCGAATTATGGCATTCTCTAATCATAAAGTTAATATCCTACTTATAAATCAAGATATTTTTCGAAACTCTTTTGTTTTCTTTGTATCATCAGAATATTTTTGCATATTAAACATATGCAATTAGAAGCGTAAAAATTCTGTATAGCCGTATATATATATATATATATATATATTTAGCATAATGTTTGTGTTATAATTTTGAAGAAAAAATGAGCTTCGAAATACAAGCGCATTGTACGTATCTCGAATTTAAATTATTATTCATGTTATAATTTCTCTTATAAATAAGATTATCTTTTAAAGAGATTCCATGAAATTTATTTCTATAGCTCACTTTCTGAAAATGATTCAGCAACTTGTGTTCCGCATTATGAAATTAATTGCTTTAACAATGAGTAAGTAATTATTGTAGGAGCTGCAATGCAAAATGAAGCCTCATAACTTTTGTTTGATGGTTAACTGTTGTCTGAAATGGCAATGGGTCTATTGAATACTGTGACAACCTATTAGTTTTAACTCAACTTTACTCACATTATCGGCAACTTATGAGAATCCTAGATTTATTCCTCATTTCGAACAGGAAGTACTGGAAAAAGTCTCATTTGTTTTGTTTATCGCATCTTCCGGTTGTATTAATGTCCTGCTTTTTGGAGGACTGTCCCGCGTCTCGCAGATTTTTAAAAATGTCCCGCTTTTTAGAAAACATCTGCATTTCTTATTTTAAATGTACTGTAAAAATATATTATGTATTATTTACTAATTATTATAGTAAATATAAAGAAATAAAAAATACATAAATAAAAAAACACATAAAATGCATGCATAGTAACCTAAATTAAGCGATGTAATGAGTTAGATTTACTCGGTGGCGTTCGATCATTAACGTTATGTCTCGTCAAGGAATATCTTTGTTAACGGAGGGAAGAGCTAGCTGAAGGTATACCATTGCTTTCCACACCATAAACCACAATCAAAGTTTCAGATCAATTGATTGTATGTCGCAAATGATCAAAACATTGTACGACAAAAAATTTGCATGTGCAAGGACAAAAACCGAAGCGATTATTTGTAATGTTTTTTCACTATATTCGTTTCCACAATTTCAGAAAGAATTAGATTTAAATGCACATTTATATCCATATATTATGATGCTTCCAACCACAAAGATTTAATATGATTTCTCACAACTGTTAGACTTTTTGGATCCAGAAACAAGAATTAAAATTAGAATATAAGATTTTGTTTCATTGCCGGGTGAAACTTCACAAATAATTGTTGATTTAATAAGTACTATTTTAAAAAATAATAATTTGACCAATAAAATTATTGCCTATTGTGAGCATAACACTAACGCAAATTATGGCGGAAAAGCTAGAAGAAGCATTAATAACGTTTTTACGAAATTTAACATTTGAACCAATAAATTATTGGGCTAGGTTCTACACAGTACTATTCAAACAGCATCTGACTTACTTCCAGTGGATCTTGAAAATATTAATGCAAAACTTTATTCATATTTTTATACATATATACACTGTGCGTGTTGAAAATTTGAAGGATTTTTGTGAAAGCGCAGAAATCGAATATAAAAGAATTATTGGTTACAGCAAAACACGATGGCTAGCTCTTTTACCAGCTGTAGAAAATATTTTTAAAATATACGAACCATTAAAATCATACTTTTTATCACATGATAAATGTCCAAGAATATTGCAGCTCTTTATTGAAAATGACACATCACAAATTTGGCATCAGTTCATCCACAAACAAGCTGCATTATTTTACAATGCTGTGAAAATTATTGAAGGGGATAAAATTTCAACTAAGGAAGTGTCAAATGAAATCAATAATTTAAAAACAAAATTGCCAGAAAGAATTAATAACGATTACGTTCTTTTAGTTATTCGAAAGGACATCACCAGGTTGGAAGAACAAGGTGCCATTAAACGACCTGATTTTCCGAAAGAAGTCAGAAATTTTTATAATAACTGCTTGGAATATCTTGAAGAACGGACAGTTCAATTCGAGGATATTAAAAATTTTCATTGGGTGACATTAAAAAAGGAGATTTTAAGGGAATATGTGGAAAAATCTTTTTAATACATTAGTAACCATTTTCCGAAAAATAATATTTGCGAAAATGATCTTTTTGATGAGGTGTCATTTTTAAAAATATACGTTACTGAAGAAAAAATTAAATGTTCGTTGTCTGAAAATGTGGAAACAGACAAAAAAATTGACGGAGTTATTCCTTCATTTTAAACAGAATAATATTCCTTATGAAAATATTTTGAAAATTGTAGAACATGCTCTCTCCCTTCCAGGAACAAATGTAGCAATAGAAGGTGTTTTTTATAGTATAAATAAAATATAGACAATTGAAAAAACGCAGTTGAACATTTACACTTTAAAATATGTATTAAGCGTAAAATATAGTTTGACCAATTCATGTGAGAAATTTCACGACATTTTAATAAATGATCCGAATCTATTTCAAAGTGTTCACTCGGATAAAAATATAACCGTGAAAGAAAACCATAATTTTTTTAAATAAAATTTTAAATTAATTAAAAAACATAATATTCAAATTATAGTTTTTTACAAGTATTTTTATAGTTACCAATAGTTAAATATATTTTTTTTGTATATTTATAGATAAGTAAATGAATGTATACAATAAAATACATTTTTTGAATTATTGGTCTGCTTTCATAATTAAATTACAATTTTCATTTCATTCAATTTGTCCCGCTTTGTCTCGATGAAAATGTGGTCACTAGCCTAGACTGGCTCCCCAATCACTTTTAAGTAAGGGAGAATGTAAAATTTTCTCTTTCGTTACCACGATCTAAGGCGAAATCTAAAATTATTCATTAATATTTATCTTAACTATACACTTTTTTACAACAGGAATAATTTCATTAGAAATCTCTCAGTTATATTTTGAATATCTCTGCTACGGTACGTAACTAGTCTTCAAAATTATGCTGCTCGAGGAAATGTTCAATCAGTAAGCATCATATATGAACCATCGCATATTCAATCAGTAAGCGTCATGTATGGACCATTGCATATTCAATCTGTTCTCAGGATATTCAACCAAGTTCCCCTTGACTGGATTCCTGAAGTTCTTGATCGCACTTTAAGCACAATTTCTTTCCTCTAGCATATGGATGGACAGAAATCTCTTTGATCTTCCTCAAAACTAGTATTCATCTATTACAACTAATTATTATTATAACTAATTCTAAAATAACGCGGATAGTACTTTTAATAGCTATCAGTGTTCTACGTTTGCCTTTTTCAAACTATTTTTTAAAATCAATGAAAAGGAGCTGAAATAAACTTTAAGTACATATTGTAGAGTCATTAGGTTTTTTTTTGAAGCAGGAAAGATAAAAAATGTGTAATTCCTTCGTCGGGAATCGAGCTCTGGACCTTACGAATACGCGTCGAGTATGCTTCCAATTACACCACGAAGCTATGTGAAAAGAAGGGAGAAAATGTCTTATAATGTCAGCATAAAATTTCTATATTTACACTTTAGGCAATGGTGATGTAGTCATCTTAGTAATTTTTAGCGCTTTGTGATAGTAATGTATTGTTACGGTTTTTGCATTTAGTTTGCTATTTTAGTAGAATTGTAATTAAATTGTTTCATTTCTCCGTGCAATGCTGCGCGCGACGAGTTTTGAAAAACTCCGAGAAAAGACGAGTCTTGAAAAAGGATGAAAAAGTAAAAATACAGAACATGCGCCTTTAACATTTCAATGAATAGATATCTCGTAATTGTACTGTTTTGCTATCCAAAAAAATCGAGAAAATAGATTTTACCAGAATGTTCCCGTGCATGATTAAAAATTTATAAAAGCCGGACAGAAACATCTCAATTCAGTTGTTTACTTAGTTCTTGTTGTTTACTGTAACGAATTCGCGGTGAGATCGGACTAGCTTTCTCTGTTTTGAATTGAGTTCTATTTAACGTTTTATAAGTTTTAAATATAACTACTGTGAGATATGCGATATTGTACGAATATCTCTGAGGAAATTTCAGCATTTTGTTTTATTTCTTGGGGTAATAATAAATCGATGCGTGCATTCAATTCATTACGAACCCCTACGCACGTGACAGTGTTAATACACAAACTTCTAAAACCTAAGGATGAGCGAGAATTTTGTGTCTGTAGAGAAACGTGTACGTGGATAGGGATAAATACATCAAAAACAATGGTAACTAGGTTTTTTGGAGAAATGTTTTTCCTCCCCAATAATGGGCTCTAGCCTTTT
This sequence comes from Stegodyphus dumicola, assembly GCF_044657685.1. Taxonomy (NCBI): domain Eukaryota; kingdom Metazoa; phylum Arthropoda; class Arachnida; order Araneae; family Eresidae; genus Stegodyphus; species Stegodyphus dumicola. The sequence goes on along the minus strand of NC_140770.1, from coordinate 109,883,078 downwards.
ATAGGCGTAGATAACAACATGGACCGGAAGCTGTGGTCACTTCATTATGAAAGCACCTAACAGCTGGACCCCCGTTGTCTCCTGTGAAGGGACGGACAAACTGCATTCACGCCTTTTCCCGGATTCGAACCCAGGCTCTTCGGTAGGGCAGTCAGTGTCACTAAGCACTTTCCCGTCTGGGCGTCTATTTTTGGAAAAAGGTTTACACATAGAAATTTCGCACTGATGACAAGTGGATTAAAACTAGTTAGAATGGAGTATACAATTTTGATTTCTCAACAAGAATATAAAAATGTGGAGTCATGATGCAGCAATCAGAACGGCGTAGGCGCTCTCATAACTAAATAATTTAGGAGTTCCTGGGGTAGATTTTTCCATTCTAGAACATTAATTTGTTTGTTTTCCGGAACAGCAATAAGAATCAGTTTGTCTCCTTGTAACTTCGTATGTGCTCAATGGAATGAGGTCTGAAAGGTATGCAAGCCAAGTCGATTCGACGGATATCTTCCCTCTGCAGGAGACTATTCTGTGTTCTGTTGAGACAAGGGGACCTTTCTCCGTCAGTGACACTACAGAACAGGAGAACATACGCATCTATAAAATTTTATGTAACTTTAATAACCATGGTATGCCATGATGCTATTATACAGTACTAGTAGCTTACTACTGGTAAGCATTACTCTTTTCACACTAAATGAACTTACATTTGAAATCTAGTTGTAATGAGTCGACTCTCATCGGAGAACAAGTCTACATTGCCCGATTTCAGTGGATCTGATAGTAGGCCTGTCTGGATTTTGGATCTGCGGTACTCTATGGGTAGCGCCACCCAGACGATTGATTTTCGGCTGTGCACTTCGAGCATATAGCTATATGTAATTCAAACTTCGAGCCAAGAAACGCAGTTGATCTGATGTTTTGAGCTTTTCAAGGTGAGTTTTAAGGTCGAATTCAGATGGTACAGTGGCCAGACGGCTACCATGATCTGTGCGTACTGCATTGTTGTCATTGATTAGCTTTGTACGTTCTGTTGTTTAAAAATAGTGAACTGTAAATGACTTTATTACTTCAGTATAGAACCCAAGAAACCTCAGAGTCATAATGTTGACCGAAACTTCTTTATTAGCTTTCAAACATTAAGTTGTTTGAGGAACGGCGAAGACCACATTGAAACCCCAGACTTCAGTAGCGGCTTCCCAAACAATCTCAGAAGAACCTCTGCTCAGTTGAAACTCCAGTAATTCACAGCAACCTCAAAGCTTTAAACGCGAGCTTTAAAAACCTAACAAATTTGCGTCTGCGCCGCTCCTCGGTACAAAGAAAGAAATACAATTTGCATAACATCGAACATACCCCCAGCCTTGAAGTCCCAAGGGGGTTCAAACAATAAATTTAATCTGTTGAACTGAATAAACCTGAAAATAAAAATTAAAGTCTCTAAATCAGGAATTAAACGGCAAAGCACATAGCTTTGCTATAGGTCGTTTTATTTCACCATTGGAAGTGCGCAAACTCACCACTCGAACTTTCTCATCAAGACCAGGATACACTTTAGTAATTCTACCTAATTTCCAACGTAGAGGTAGATTTTCGTTCTTAATAAGAACCATATCACCAACCTTCAGATCTTGTTGCAACTTGCACCACTTGGGTCTCTGCTGCAACCTAGATAAATACTCACTGCTCCATCTTTTCCAGAAATGTTGAAATAACCTTTGCACGTTCCTACAACGATCACTGCAGCTCATGGTTTCTTGAATTTGGTTAGATTCTGGAATAGCGCTTAAAGCCGCTCCGGTTAAAAAGTGTCCTGGTGTTATCGCCTCCAAGTCGCTACAATCACTTGAAGCTGGTACCAAAGGCCTAGAATTAAGACAGGATTCAATTTGGGTTATTAATGTCAAAAATTCCTCGTATGTTAAAGCAAGTGTTCCTAAACATCTTTCAAGTGATGTTTCATAGACCTGATACCCGCTTCTCAAAGCTCTCCAAAATGAGGGGCAGAGGGAGGATTAAATAATCATTTACTATTTTCTGAAGAAATATAACCCTGTAGCTGTTCATCACGTTGAACAGTAGAAAAGGCTTTCCTTAATTCTTTATTAGCTCCTATAAAATTCGTTGCACAATCACTGTGAATTTCACACGGTTTGCCTCTACGAGCTATAAACCGCTTAAGTGTCGCGAGGAATGATTTTGTTGAAAGATCTCCAACTAATTCTAAATGTATTGCTCTTGTAGATATTTAACGTTAAATGGTCCTGCTAAATAAATCCCTACATGAGAAAAAGCTCTACTTTGAGTAACTCTTGAAGCGGGTAAATCTGCCATTAGCTGAGTTGCAGTTTGCACTCTACGGCAGATAACACATTGGTTTATACACTTTCTTATATCTCTAGCATTCAGAATCCAAAATCTATGTCGTATGACAGAAGTGAGTAGCTGCGTACCTGCGTAAAGATGCGTGTCATGATAATGCTTAATAATTAAACGCATAGTATTGTGATTCTTAGGTAAAATCATAGGATGTTTCTGATTATTTGAAACTGTAGAGTTTCTGAGCCTTCCGCCTACACACATTACTCCCGCGGAATCCAAGAAGGGACTTAAAGACAGTAGTTTACTTGATGTCTTCAAGGGTTTACCAGAGTCTAAACAGAATAATTCTTCTGGAAATTCGGCTCTTTGTACAATCCTAACAATCATAGAAGTAACTTCACAGAATTCTTCAGTAGATAAATAACACTTTATACGCTCTGTAGGTAACTTACTACAATTATTTCTGAATCTTAAACACCACGCTAACACTCGACATAACTTTAACCATGACGAAAATCTTGAAAACACACTAGGCTCTTCAAATTTGGAAACGTTTGAACTGGAACTCTTTTTCAATTCCTTCAACATAACCTCATTTTCTAATTCTACACTTGAATTTTGCTGTACATGAATTAGGGATTCGTTTAACCACTGTGGTCCCTTCATCCATAACTCACATTGTAAGAATTCTGATGGAATAAAACATCTGGTCCCACAGTCTGCAGGATTTTGTTTCCCACCAACATAATTCCAACATAATCTAGTTGTAATGAGTCGACTCTCATCGGAGAACAAGTCTACATTTCCCGATTTCAGTGGATCTGACAGTAGGCCTGTCTGGATTTTGGATCTGCGGTACTCTCTGGGTAGCGCCACCCAGACGATTGATTTTCGGCTGTGCACTTCAAGCATATAGCTATATGTAATTCAAACTTCGAGCCTGGAACAGCTTCCTGGATTTTTGCAACTCGATTTGCCACAAAAGGTAGCCAACGGCGAGGTTCGGACGAAACCCATGCCAATGTAACCCGCGAGTCGGTCCATGCGTAAATATTGTTAATAGGCAGTTCTATGCATGATAATACTGCATGTAAGAGGTTGGTTAAAAGTAATGCAGCACACAACTCTAGTCTCGGAAGAGACTGGGTTTTTAAAGGCGCTACTCTGGTTTTCGATGTCAGAAGGCCGACCTTGACTGACGACTCAAGGTTGATTGTTCGGAGATAGATGATTGCACAATAAGCCTTTCCCGAAGCATCGCAGAAAGCATGGATTTCTATAACTACTGCCTTCGGACTCAAGACATACCTCGGAAATTGTAACTTGAAAGTAAGGGCAATTCTAGATAGAAACACTTCCATTTTCTACTTATTCTCTTATCAACGAGTTCATCCCAACCCAGCTGTAAGTTCCATAACTCTTGTAATATTTTCGCGTATATTATTGTTGGCGCTAACCATCCCATTGGATCAAAGATTTTGGCTACCTTTGATAAAATAGTTCTCTTAGTAACCTCTTTATCACTTATGCCTACCGAAAAATGAAATGTATCACTAGAGTTGTTCCAATTAATTCCCAATACCTTTACTTTCTTGTCACTGGTTATTTCAAGAGAAATACTGGATTCTCGTAAGCACTCGGGAATATTCTCTAAAATAGCTGAACTGTTTGAAATCCACTTCCTTAAGCGGAATCCACCCCTTTTCATCATTTCATTCAACTGCTGAACTAGAACATTCGCTTCCTCTTCACTTTGTGCCCCTGAAAGCAAATCATCAACATAAAAATCACGAAGGGAAATTTTTGATGCTAAAGGGAATCTCACTTGTTCATCTAATGCAAGTTGTTTCATTACTCTAGTAGACAAATATGGCGCACAGGCAGTCCCATATGTAACTGTCACTAATCTAAATGTACTCAAAGGCTCACTAGGACTATCCCTCCAAAGCATTCGTTGCCAATTTGTATCTTCTGGGTGGACATGAATTTGTCTGAATATCTTCTCTACCTCGGCACAGACTGCAATTTGTAAGTTCTAAACCGTAGAAGAATTGGAAACAGCTCTTACTGAACTCTTGGCCCAACCATAAAAATATCATTTAATGAAAGACCCGATGTCGTTTTAGCTGAAGCATCGAAAACAACTCTCAGTTTAGTCGTAGTACTTGATTCCTTTAATACGGCATGATGAGGCATGTAATACGTAGAGTCAATAAGAATCTCTCCCTCAGGCACTCCCTCCATATGTCTCAGCTCAAGGTATTCCCTCATGAAATCCTTATACTGTCCATATATCTGAGGCCTTTTTAGAAGTGAATTTTCTAAAGACTGGAATCTACGCATAGCTAATTGTCTAGAATCTCCAAGCTGAGAAGGCGGAGAGTGAAACGGTAATTTCACAGTATATACCCCACTTTCCTTTCTCGTATATGTAGATTTGAAGTAATCTTCACATGTTCTCTCCGATTTAGTAAGCATGTCAAACGTAGGTACAGCATCCAATTTCCAAAAGTCAGACAGCATCTGATCAGTTTCCAATTGTATATTATTCACATATATAGTAGGATTAATTTCTGTTGAATTATTCACACTACCTGAAATAATCCATCCTAGTTCAGAACGAGAAGCTACTTATTTAACTTCTTCGCATTTAATTATTTCTCCCTTTAAAAGAGGTAAGGCAATATCTACGCCTAAAAGTATATCAACAGGCCCACTTTTGTAAAATGTTGGATCTGCTAACATTAAATCATTATATTCCTCAACGTACTTCTTATCCAATGTAAAATGCGGCAAAGTTCCAATAATTCTATTGATGATAAATACTGGTGTTTTAAATGACACTTTCGCCGGAAAATGCGAAACGAAGTTTATTTCCGTAATTCCATTAGTTTTCGTATCCAAAGACCCTAAACATGAAATAAAAATTTTGGCATTTCTTCTTGCTAACCCTAGCCTTTGTACACAATCTTCTGAAATCAGGCTTGCTTGACTGCCAGGGTCAAGGAGGGCTCTACACAATTGGTATTCACCCGATGAATCTAACACTTTAATAACAGCCGTACATAATAAAACTTCACGCTGAAAATTAAAGTCTGAAACACAAGATTTAATTATTGGACTAGAACTTGCGATATTCTCCCCTGACCTAGCTAATTGAGCGATGGTTCTGGCTCAGGGAAAAATGGCTTAGCCGTCACTGATAATTCATTCGAACTGTTCGTAACTCCTTTATGTGCCTTTGGTTCATTTTGAACTCTTCCGAAATGCAGTAGTGTGTGATGATTTTTAAAGCACTTTTTACATTTATGTGTACTTCTACACTCGAAATCTTTATGATTTGAAACCAAACAATTAAAACAAACATTATTTCTCTTGACAAAATTAACGCGTTCCTGAACATTCAGATTTAAAAACTTATTACATTTAAAAACTGAATGACCGGCTTTACAATACGTACACTGCGCGCGAATCTCTGAAGCCAATGAATTTGTCTTTTGTAACTTGTTTTTTAACACCTTGCGTTTTACCTGCTTGCAAGGTTCTGGCATGAGATTTCAAGAACTCTAACAGCTCATTAAGTGTTGGTAGTTCCTCACTCTTTAATGTTCTTTCCCACCATCCTCTCGTCGAAGAATCCAATTTAAACTGTACTATTAACATTAAAATAGTATCCGCGAATTGCTCCACTTTGAATCCTAGATTTTGAAACGAACATACACATTCTCTTACAGTGTCTACTAACGCTAATATCTGACTAAGAATTTCAGCTTGTAAATTTGATAAATACAAGATTTTCTTTAATAACGATGAAAGTAATTCTCTCTTATGTGAAAATCTTTGACAAAATAAATGCCACGCCATTTCGAAATTCCTGTCACAAATAGTTAAAGCTTGAACAATCCGCAAAGCATCTCCTTTTAAAGAACCCTTTAAATATTGTAGCTTTTGTGCACCTGATAAACGGTCATTATACACTATCGCCGTTTTAAATAAATAAAAAATGATAGCCATTCATCAGCACTGCCACTAAATACAGGAAGAGTTAGCTTAGGTAAGCGTATACTCGCTATTTCACAAGATTTATTTTCCACACTAATGTCTTTAACATTCTTAACTCCGGTTAGCATTAAAATTAGCTCATCAACAGTATCTTGTATGACCTGCTGTTCTTCTATAAAGACATAAATATCTTTTTCTTCACACAATACAAATACGTTACTAAAAATATCCGAAAGTTCGGTCATTACATTATTTAATCTAGATTTAAAACGTTCTAACTGATCAGCATCAGCAGAATCGTAAGTCACTGTAATTTTCTCTTTCAGTTTACTCAACTTAGCTTTAGATACACGCTTTTTAGTCGTAAGCGTTGTAAATTCCATTATCTAATAAGAAAGATATGAAAACACACTGACCAATTTTACTGCGACTCCGTAACTGACGGACCAAAAACATGTACGTTCCGTTGTTTAAAAATAGTGGACTGTAAATGACTTGATATTACTTCAGTATAGAACCCAAGAAACCTCAGAGTCATAATGTTGACCGAAACTTCTTTATTGGCTTTCAAACATTAAGTTGGTTGAGGAACGGCGAAGACCACATTGAAACCCCAGACTTCAGTAGCGGCTTCCCAAACAATCTCAGAAGAACCTCTGCTTAGTTGAAACTCCTGTAATTCACAGCAACCTCAAAGTTCTAAACGCGAGCTTTAGAAACCTAACAAATTTGCGTCTGCGCCTCTCCTCGGTACAAAGAAAGAAATACAATTTGCATAACATCGAACACGCTTCATTTATTGGATTTTATTTTCTGGTATAGACATCTTCTATATCAGAAAGCTGTGGATTTTTATTTCAAGGCTTTTGTTTCTTTTTGTTTGAATTTATTTTAGAGTGGACTCAGACGAAGCGGAAGTTTCGATTATTCATGCTGTCATGCAGATTTTTTAAATTAACAAACTTATTAACGAAAATAAGGCCTCCCAGCAGGATTTGAGTGTATATATGTATATAAGATAAATATTATGATAAAAAAGGAGAGTCACATTAATTTAGTGCAGATGGACGAAACAATGCTAGTTCGGCTGAAATGGAAAATGTTAGATTTCAGTCCAAGATATGCAGAAGCCTAACTATGAAACAATCTGAATCAATATCTCTAACAGATTCTCGCCTTTAAACGAACATTTTGAAGGAGAATAATAATGAGTATTATGAATATTTGTATGACAGTATTTAATGATCAACCTCGGACACACAAGAGCCGATGGAGGAAGGTCGTGTAAATGAACGGATTAGTAAATTGCAATCTGCGCCATGCACTGGCTCTGCGATGCAGAACAGCCAAAACCAAATGGATGAAAATACAGGGTAACAATTCTGGAAGGCAATGCAAAGACCCGTGATAGTAATACAAGATATAAATATATATATGTAGCAAATTAAAAGAATTAATTGATAACGAGGAGAATATTTAAAATTACTCCAAGAAAAATAAAACTTAAAAATCCCTTTTAGATTGAAGTTCCTGATTGGCAAACTGACCGTGCACTAATTGTTCACTTGGACATAAAATAAACATTTATACATCCAATTTGAAAAACAAAATGATGAAAAAAGTATTTCGGAGTCTCTCTGTTGATATCGCCGTCCGAGATTTTTGGCTTTGAAAATATATTATTAACTCTACTTCTTGTCTCTTTTGGAACGAAACGAGTAGAATACTAGTGAAATATTCAACCTTAAGGATGCGTTTTCTTTTCAGATTAGGTTAAATCTGAATCTTATGAGGACCAAAAGACCCAGTCCAATGTTGCTGTTGTCAGGCATTTCATCATGCTCAGCAGCATGCGGACATGGTCAAATTGTGAGAAGTCTAAAGGCTTGAAACCTAAATATGCAAACTGCTCAGTACAGTTAAAGGAAATGTGTTAAAAATACGGGGACATTTCCCTTATCTGATAACTTCTCAAATAAGAAGTATTAAGTTAGACTTATTATAAATAAACCTTGTGTTACTGCGATTAATTATTTGCCTTCTGGGATAATCGACGAAGTCAAGAAATTCTTTCAGGACTAAAAAATTCTGGTAGGTATTATTCATTCCTCAGATATTTGTCAAGTAAAGCATTGTGATATTGCAAATACTTTAACTAAATTACCAGAGCCCTCTAACTATTGATTCCTCCAATACCTATTAGGATACTGGTTTATTATGCTAACGGCATTAGAAATAAAATTGTGGCACTTTGTGATTTTATCTTTCATAATGACATATGCCTAATTTCTGAGATATAAGCCAACCTGAGCGATAATTTCAAAATTGAGAGTTTTAGAAACTATCACTGTGACAGTCTCTGACACAGAATAGAAATTAATCACACTGTTATTTTAATTTATGTTCATTATAAACTTAATTTCTGCATTATTTAGGGCGTAGAAAAGTATGGAGTTTAATTCTTTGAAGTTCTATGGACAACTGAAACAAGTCGGGAAAAGAGACAAATTCAATGAGACAATTCATTTATTTTGGTACTTTAAAAAAATTTAAGTTCACTTTGCCGGTCGAAGTCTCAGAGGATTTGTTGAAACGAAACTTGTTTTAGTTGGTTGAATACTTAAATAACTTGGTTTGAAGCTTCAAAACACTTTTCTTTGACAAGTTCTGTTTGAAACTTGGAATAAAAGAGATTAGCAAATATTTTTGGTACTTCTATGATTCCATTTTTCATGTTGTATATGTCTTTTCAGTTCAAATATTGTTTATTAAATTTTTTTTTTGCAATGTGTTTCGGAAAAAAGGGATAGGTTGCATTCAAGTATTCTTACGGCTTTTCCAGGTACTTAAATCCTAACCTTTCAAAATTCATTTATATACATACTTATATATTCTACTTTCTATATTTTCTACTCTTTTTCTTTTACACATAATCGATGTGCAACTTTCTAATGTAATGCAATATAAAATGTCAACAATTATCTTCTGCAGTAGGAAAGATGATTTACACAAAAGCATGGTTTTTATCGATAAAGATTATTCGAATTATGACGAACCGCGACAGGCCTATCTGTATGCATTTAAGGCATTTGAGAAAAACCCTTTTAACAGAAACTCGTTTTTCTTTTTCAAATTATATATGGAACATGATTATTACATTCTATTGCATGATAGCGTCACGTGACAGAAATGATGCTGTAATGAGATTCTGTCCTTTAAACTTCGAGCTCAGATATTATTTAAATATAATAATGTCAATGGTATTAATAGCTAACACAGTAAACACTTTCGTTCAAAGTTTTCCTTCGAACATTTCTTTCTCCCAAACATCTCCTGACCAACTATGGAGGAAGGGCAAAATACAGAAAAGCTGAAATAGAACGAATTTAGATATTTTGATCCTGGTACCCGAGGAAAAAAGAAAAAGTTTGTAGTGGTGCCGTTTTTGTTGCCAGCTTTAGAAAGCCTAAGGGGTATTCAGGGCTTATTTGACTAAATATTTCATATTTCCCTCAATAAAAATCATTAAATATTTTATATTTGCTTCAATAAAAGGTGAATGAATGATTTTAAAACGAGTCTAACTGCATGAGCTTTCTTTGAAAATCCTCTAAACAGAACAACTTTGGAACTTCGGCAACATGCTTGCTTCTCAGACTGTCTTTTTTTGTTTCTATTAAATATTTATAATTCATTAAGATTAGCTTAATAAACTATTCTTACATCAGTTCATTTGCTCAAGGCAATTATGAAGTATGCAGTTGCAAAAAACACATTAAAAGTACATCATAATGAAGTTTCCGTTGTATAAAAGAAAAATATTACAAGAAATAAATATCCCAAAATAAAAAGTTAATGATTTATTACTTAATCAGATAAAAACTGTAACAAGGATGAATAATTTACATCAACTATACATTGATATGCTGAAATTCTGAAATCTGAGAATAGCTCAATAAGAAAACATGATTTAGAAAATGACATGAAAGCACACGCAAAGTTTCGAAGGTTAAAAGGCTTCTTCATACAGTATAATTTCTTATTCCATAGGAAATTTTACTGTACATAGTATTCAAGAAAAGCATAAAATTTCGGAAGGTAGAAATTGTTTTTCACCCAAGGCAATATTTTATAGTTCTACGAAAGTTCTGACTGAGCAAGTTAAGTCAAGCAAGACGAAGTTCTTCTTCATATATCCTTTGTATTTCTTCTTTATAGATAAAGAAGTAGCTAGGAGACCTCATTTTCTACAAAGGGAAAAGAAAATAGAGAAGTAAATGGAATGTTTAATTATAAAAATAAAATTACGATTTCAAAAATTAAAAATGATAAAATAATTGTATAATTATATTACAGACTGCATAAGGGAAAAAGCACCCCCAACTTTTGTAAACATTCTAAACTTTTTTTTGTCGGCCTGAATAATATACATCCAAATGAGATAACGAGATAGAGACTATCATGAGACACTTACGGATGATAAAACCCAAATTTCTTTCAGAAATCAATATTAAACTTTATTTAAAATATTTTCCTAACTAATTATTTTTAAAGAAATTTTAGGAATTTTTTAGAAGCCTAGTTCTATCGAATAAACTGAAAGTAAATGCAAAATTATTGGTTATTTTAAAATTTTGCCTTCGTCAATACAGGGTGTTCTAAAAAATAAATGCGTACTTTTAACAACGGATAATTCACTAAAATTTCCCTCTTGAATTGATTTAAAATAAGCTTTCAGTAAATGCTATTTATTTCAAAAGGCTACTGAAAATTTAAAATCATAAACATAGTTTAGGAGAGAGTTTCAAACAGATCCATCTACGCTACTTTCATCACTCGAATTAGAGATAAATTCGAAGTAGATGGCATTGTTAAGGAAGTTCTGGAAGTTCACAGAAATGTTCAAAAAGTCCCAGGACGATCATCACCAAGGCCACTAAAGATTGCTTTTGGAATCGTACAGTCAGAATTTTTCAAACAAATCTGTGATAAAAGCTAGTCGTGATATATGAATTTCAAAATTACTTGTTCATCACATTTTGCAACGCTGCCTTTGGAGAAATTACATTGTAGTAAATATCCATACTTTTAGTCAAGATAACCCCGTCCAAAAGTGCAGTTTTTTGCAAGTTGTATTTGACAAGATTTGCAGAACATGCACTGATTTCCAGAATGCACCACTAAAATATGCAATTTAACACAGTACAATTTGAAATAAGTAGAATGCGTCACAGCTGATTGGGGAAAATATGTGTGGAACGGAGAAAGGATTAGTTGGACAAATGTTTTTGGCTTGTGAAGATGTTTAATGTTTAAAACACTAGTAATTCATTGTATTATTCACCAGCAAGCTCTTTGGAGGAAATACCTTAAGCCATGTGTTACTGACCCAGTTGTATGAGCAGTAAACTTCATTCACTCTCGTGGACTGTTGCTAGTTTCGTGAATTTATTTTAGAGATCGAAGCTGAATATCCTGACTTGCCTTAGCACATAGATGTTTGATAACTCAGCAAAGGGAACGTTTTATTCAGATATTTCGAACAGAGTGAAGCCATAATTTTTTTTTTTTAAATCTTACCACAGCCTTTATTATAGAACAGCGAATGGCTATGGAAATTAGCATTAGCTGCTGACATCGTGTGTTATCTCAACGAATTCAAAGATTTTTAAAGAAAAGGGTTTATCTTAATTTTATAAATATCACGTGGAAGTTAAATATGCTCAATTATAATCATATGGACAAGATTTATATCCGTGTTTGGAAGTACTTACTAATGCGAAAAGACATTTTCGAAATTGAAGTATGTAAAATCGAAATTCAGATCGTTATTAACAGATGACCATTTGCAAGCAAATTTAATGGTAGGAAATACTAATTTCAAAATCTAAATGATGAAATACTGCCTAAAAAAACAGCTACATTCTCCGCATTAGAAATATTAATCTAGTTAATAATAACGTTTTTAAATATGCAAATGTAAATTTTTTATTCGTTTCTTTTTGTTAGTAAAATGTATATAAATATTGTGAAAAAGAATAATACATAATTTAAAAAAATTAACCGTTTTTTGCTCTATGAAAAATTACCCATTCATATTTTAATGTCTACTACTTGGGAAACTTTTACAATCTGTCTTTTTCTAAAAATTATAACAAAACACGCAAAGGCTCTCTGCCTGAAAGAAGGGATGCATTCGGGGAGGACCTTTTAAGGGAAGCTGGGTAATATTCACATTACACCAAATAAAAATGGTGAAAGCAGCCATACATCTCGGCTATTTCACAAAATTTGAAACCTGGTCGAACTACCAGTATTTTCTAGTAATCTTTCTGCGTTGTCGTTAGTGGACAACTACTTATGCATATTTAAAATAAGTATAAATAAAACTAAGTTAAAACCCAAAATTACTCAAACTTTGTTTTATAACATTAACAGAATTTAGCCATTTTTTTTTGGGGGGGGGGAGTGTTACTGATTATCTCAAACAATTTGCCACTTTCTTTTCTCACTCATTAAACAGAAACAGAATTTTCCTTAGCAGTTTGAAATATATGCACGTTATTACTTCAGACAGACACGAATGCTCAAGGGATTTCGATACAGTTACGTCACTGCTGCTTCAGAGTTAAACCTTCGGACCTTCAATTTCAATAATCTGTTTTAGAAAATGATGATTTTCTTTTCCGTAAAAGAAGACATGCTGAAATAATGAGTTTAAAAAATGCATAATGAGAGAAATTTTTGCGGAATTTTATAAATAAGTATGATAAATATGAAAGCTACTTACTACATCTTTAGTGGTCCTTAAAGCACCCGCTTTAACAAGTATGTTCGAAATTTTATCTACTTTCTTTGTGGCCATTGCATAATGAAGAGGAGTTCTGCCCAACTGAAACAAAGCCAGCAGCATATCAGTCGTATAAATGAATTTGCATCATTTTTTATTAAACATTTTGCAAATGAAAATTTTCAATTATGAATAAACTAATTTTATTTGACTAAATAGATACAAAGATGATTAATTCTGGTTCTGTTTCCGAAAACTGACTGATTATGCGATCCAGCTACTACACTCAGGTATTAGCAAAAGACAGTATGGCATTATTTCTTTTCTGCAATAGAAAATAATTTCTCATTCGAAATAGAAGGTAGTTAATGCACTAGGAAATCTGCCATTTGTGGTACAAAGAATGCTTTTTGTTTCACATTAACTATGTCTTTAAATAAAAGTTTATTAAAATTTCACGCTAGATTGAAAACTTTTAATCTTAAATTAACTAGAACATAAGGCACTATGAAACAGTCAGCTAAGTATATGCTTACAAAAGTATGAGGGTCTTTCTAGCTAAATAAAAGTGTTGAATAGTACATATAAATTCCATTAGCACATGTACCGTTGATTAATTTATGTAGTTATAAAATGTGCCATTGTTATCTCTGCTTAATGCAAAAGCACGAATGTTTTTTCTGGGAGGGCAATTTTCATATTTTTGTTTTTCTGTGTTAATTAAAATGCCAAGAGACCAAATATAGAAAACACGGCTTTTTTCTTCACTCAGCAGACTGTAAAAAAAAAAAAAAAAAAAAAAAAAAAGGGTCTGTAGAAGTTTAAATACTGCAAAAGCGCGAGGCTCATCAGCCTAACGATTTATTTAAAAAATCATATTATCTGAAATTCTTAGCAATATTTTGCAAACCCTTGTCATGTATTTTTGCCCTCCTTAACGCTGCCTACATGATGTAATTGGAAGCACGTCCAGTAGTCAGTGCTATATAGCCACGTCTTCAGAAGACGAGGGGTTAAGTAAGTCAAACAGATGGACCTGTAACGACATCTTTTGGCAACATCAACAAATATTTCGCAGCATACTCTTAACCTGAATTGTAACAAGAGTTCATCTAACTAAATTATACAATAATACTCATAAATCACTTTGCGGCAACATACAAAAATTCCGGTTAATAAAAAACTTGAATTAAAGAACAGGTTGCGCATAAGGTGTATCAATTATTAATGTTATAACTATGACTAAAAAAAAAAAAGGAAGCAAATGGTTGAATAGTTTCTAAACCAAAATAGTTTAACTAATCGTATTCAGTTTACAAATTAAGTAAGGGAAAGAAAAAGGAAATAAATATATGATTTAATAATTGAAGTTCAAAATCTGTCTGGTCTGAAATTCAGAGTTCAAGAGGATATAGATTTTGGAAAGTACATTTTAAAGTCCCAATACCAGTTTTGAGTTCAAATGATAGGATTTCACGGTCGCTATCGATAATTGTTTTTTCGATTCTGCCAAAGTTTCCGAAACAGTTTGTTTCTATTGTTGCAATTAAAACATCGAAGAAATGTCTACACTATTCGTTAAGGTAGAGTCAGTTATTAATTCTACTTTCATTTCTGATTGAAATACGGTATTCTTCAAGTAATAGAGGGTTCTAAGGTCTAAATATTGCTGCTTCAGCGTACACCACAGCAGTTTCAACAGCAATTCTTAATAACGATTTCATTCAAAAGTGTTTCTCTAGTCGTTTCACTACCGATTGATTCTTGCGAATGTCAACGGATACTTCAAATCAGTTTATCCAATATTTAGGAAATGCACTGGAGTTAAAGGTTGTAGTCTATTATAAACATATCCTAGAAGTCGTGAATTAAGAACTGACTATACATCGATGAGTTGCGTAGACATTTCTTCGAAGGTTAACAATGCTTTTCCTACAATTTTGTTTAAACATTAAACGGATCTAAGAACTAATTCATAAAAATATCCCTAACACGGACCTTGCGAATTTTGGGCAAAGATCGGGGAAGAGTTGAAGCCACTGTGAACCTTGCGTGCAAATGATCTCGTTTATTAACTGAAGATCTTCGTTCCCTGAGATACAACGTCTGCAGGGTTGTCGACACCTGGGCAGAAATGCTAATGTTGAGGGGACTTGAATTTTTCGATTTCTTCAACACGATTTTCGACAAAGGGTTTGAAAGGTTTCAGGCTGATTTTGGATCAAAAAATAATTGTTGAGTCTACCCCAAAATGGCCCGGGATTTTCACTTTCAATGATACTGCCGCCTAATGTAGCTGATAATAGGGCCCCTATTAATTCTGACCTCGGCAAAGTAAGAGATTTTAGTGGGGTTACCCTGTTTTGTGAAGAAATAAGGGCAGTTTTAATTTCTTTATCATTTGTTGCGAAACGGGACTATACGATAGGTTTTTATACTTGTGTCTGAGAAGCAATGTGATTCAAAATTTTCAATATTAAAGTTCGAGAGGATGAACACGTAACGAGGGATGGAGAATTCAGCCATTTGAGAAAGCTCTTTAAAGCTTTTTTCTTCGCTGAGAGGTCAAATCTTCAGGCATTGGTTCATCCTAGTCTATTTGTGATGATCAAATCTTTTGTATTTTAAGACTTTATTCTAACAATGAAAGGATCCAAAATTCTAGTCGGATCGAATCGGAACCTAAAACTGGTAGCAAAAACCTAACACTCCACTTGGAACCTAACATTTCTAGGAGAAATCGTTTTGCCTCTATTTGTTTAGATGTAAAGGACAATAGGTTTTAACCGTCAAAAATGCAGCAAATCTTTGAATTACCACACGTTATACCCAAGATTTAAATGGAAAATGTTCTGTATTAAAAAATTTTAAGATTTTTCATTTGGAACTATCTGTTATTTTACCCACAGTTCGTGTAGTTGTTTTGAGTTAGAGTGCCACTTGCGAAGCTGCATGTTTCCTTATCTAAAAATTTGGATTGATTCAAGATTCGTTTTCTTTAATTGTCCGTTGACAATCACATCATCTACGTATACGTTCTACATCAAAAGGTTAGCGGTTGCAGGATAAAGTTGATTATCTTTTCAGGTAATGTTCACTGGTAGCCCCTAATAGAAACGGACTGCTATTTATTCCAAATTACACTCTAGTGAACCTAGTGAAAGTTTGTAATCTAGCGAGCTATATGGTGGGGAGTAATTTGCTAGATACATTAAAGAGTGTTTAAGAAAAATTACAAAAAAAAAAAAAGCATTGTTGATCTTCGAAGAAATGTCTACACTATTCGTTAAGGTAGAGTCAGTTATTAATTCCCCCCCCCTTTGAGCTACATTTAAGTTGAAAATGATGAACCACAACCTTTAACTCCAGTGTATTTCTTATATATTGGACAAACCGATTTGAGAGCGAAATACACTCATGTCCATAAATTAAGGATAATTCGGAATCACGCGGAAATCGAACTCTAAAATAAATATACCCCCTGTAAAATCACTACACACATCTTCAAGAATCATATGCAAATTTCAGGAAGTAACCAGATGATACCGATGGTACGTCACAATGACGAGAGTGTAAGAGAGTGATATATAAGGAATACAGGCAAAGAAGTAAAATTGTTCGCAGGCGCTTTATAAGCATTTCAGTGCAATAACCGAATAGTTATGACACAAAGGACGCATTTGGATGATTTTTTACGTGGTAGAATTATCGGCCGTCTGGAATGTGGGCGTACCCAACTGAAGTATCAAACGAACTTGGAACTGCCCAGAGTGTCATCTCCAGGCTTTGGCAACGATTCCAAGATGATGGTAATGTGAATAGACGTTACAGCACAGGTCGCCCCAGAGTTAAACGCCAAATGAAGACCTGTATTCGGCAGTTACTGCCAAAAGAAACAGGCGGAGCACAACTTCAGACCTGTCTCGTCAGCTCTCTTCAGCCACTGGTACGACAATTTCAAGGCAGACTGTGTACAGAGGCTTAGGGCAGATTGGTCTATATGCTCGTAGACCTGTCAGATGCGTTCTACTTACTGCAACTCACTGTCGCCTGCGGTTAGCCTGGAGTAGAGAGCATGCATTTTGGACACCGCAACAGTGGGCTTGTGTGATGTTTTCCGACGAGTCCAGGTTTAGCTTGCAGTCTGATTCTCGCCGAACTTTCATATGGAGAGATCCAGGTACCCGTTAAACCCTTATCACATACGATATTTGTTACCGGAACAAAACGTTTGCAGCAACAGTTCTGAGAAACGGCCTTTGGCGAAATAGGGTTACCATCTTCACTTGGTAAACAGGCTGAAAGCCAAACAAGAATGAGTTATCGCTCAGATTGGCGAAAGTGACGTTTCCTTTCAAGTGACATTCGCTTGTTCGTGTTGTTTTGTATCGTTCACACGCTTTTCGTTTTATGTGTGTGTGTGTGATTATGGCAAAGCCTCGAGGGCTATCTGCCTAAGGGGAGGGATGCCTTTGTGGAGGACTTTCTAAGGGAAACTGGCTCGTATACACGTTACACATGGGGAAAACCACGAAAACACCCATGCAGCCAGCCCGTTCGCGGGATTCGAACCTCGCAACGAACTACCAGTGTTCAGCGACTTTACCGCTCGGCCGCTGGTGGGCCCTTTTCGTTTTAAACTTTATTGTTAGTAATGGAAGATAATAGAAAGGTGATTGCTGTCAAGATAATCACTTTGATCTCCACTCTGGCACTTCAAGTAACAGATAAACACACTTCTGGTTATAGTAATGAATTACATCAGTAATAGCCAAATTCTATATACACCAAAAATAGTTTAAAACGTGTGCTGATAAGTCTATTTATCAGACATTATCTATGTGTATTTTCTGTTGTCTGCATTGCAATGAAAATTTGATGGCTCACTGGAAGATTTGTGACATGGTGACCACCTTCTGACCTTGACTAACTTTAACAAACAAACAGACAAAAAAAAAAAAAAAAAAAAAAAAAAAAAAAAAACCTTTTATGACAAAAGTCTGTATGGCTGATATTTACATCTTCACAGCCAGCAGATACTATTTAGCAAAATGAAGATCAAATAAAGCATACGAATACATGAGCAATCAAACATGTGCGAGTTGTTTACTGTCCCATAGGACACTCGGTAATACACCTAAAACACATTAATTATACCAACTCTAGAAATTAGGTGGTTTGAGTTTGTTTTATGTGATTACGGCAAAACCTCGAGGGATATCTGCCTAACAGGAGGATCCTTTTGTTGAAGATTTTTTAAAACTGGCTCGTATACCATATGGCCCGTTCGCGGCATTCTAACCTGAGACAGAACTACCAGTGTTCAACGACGCTTCGGCCACTAGTAGGCCCGTGCACTTAATTGGAAAATGCAATTCATTATGTAAACAGACATGAAGGTGATAATCAGTTGTGCACTGTTTTAAGTAATAAAATGTTATAAATGCACAGCTGTTACATTTCTTATTATTTATTAGTCATGTTTTTATTACGTAGATCATAAGTATGATATAATTATGAATTCCCAATAACAAAATGTGTACACTCTTTAGTACTCAAATACTCATCAATTATTTTTCAACTGATTATTACATACCCATAATAATTTGCAAAAAACTGCTAACTATAGCTGCTGCCAATTACATAATCGCTATCTGAATTAAAAGCAACTTCAAATAAATTTCTTGGCAATGTTCATTTTTGTATTCATACATACAAATATATACACATCTAATAAGTCATATATTTACATACAGATAGAGAGATGCGATGGTTTAGAAGTTGTATATATATATTTATTAGTATTAATGTAATGAATAAGATTTATATTAATGAATGTATATACAAATGTTTTTCATCATGCATAATAATAAATCCATAAACTTCCAATGTTTCAATATGTAGCATTTACAATAAAAGCATACTTTCTAATGTATTTATAATCCAAAAAGTATTTCATTAATAACATGAAAATAATAGACAAATTTAATGAGTATTCTCATTATTACATAAGCTATGCTTTTCTTTTTTATGCATCTTTTATGCTGTTTAAAATGTGTCACTGATTATGCAATTAACAATTTAAAAGATAAGTAATTAGGAGAAAAGCCGCGCATATACAAACGGATTTTAAAAAATTATTCAACTTAAATTTAAGAAATAAAATTCCATTATATAACAGTAATACACGATCAGCACGAAATACGATAAGTTTGGCGAACTTTTGGCGACGAACAATTTGTACACAAATCCGAACTGCAAGAACGTCGTAAAATACAGTCAACTCTGAAATTTCCACGATTATATATTTAATGAATATATAAAACATTTAAAAAATGACTCAGGCAGTTGTATTACAACAAAACAGCAATAATTAAATCGGCCTCTATTTTCACCGTCCATCACTTCACAGTGAGAGCCATCGCCATATAGAAAGTTACCCGTGATCCTTCAGAAGCAGAACTTTCGTCTGATTGGTTGGACGTTCGAGGAACACGTCTCCAGCCGGAACATTTTCGGACAAATTTTAAAATGTTGCTCGTAGCCGGGACAGGTTCCTCCTAGCTAGACGAAACATTTCTCGGAAGCCTGCCGTTTAAAGCCGTGCTACTAGAATCTCGTTTCTCGGAATTGTCCCGGGTAAGCGCGCATCCATAGAAGTGATAGGGCCATTACCACGAAGAAAACATAATTGAACGACACCGTTACGGTGGTGCAAGAGTGCTCGTTTGGGGTGGAATTATTCTGAGTTCCAGAACTGACCTGCATGTTCAAATTGGAACCATGACAAACCAAATCTATCGGGACGTCATTCTGCAACAACATGTACGTTTGTTTCGAGGCGCCATGGGTGCACAATTTGTGTTTATGGATGACAACGCCCGTCCTCACCGTGCAAACATCGTAAGCGAATGCCTTCAATCGGAGGATATCACCCGTATGGACTGGCCAGCATTCTCACCGGACTTGAATCCAGTAGAGCACGTGTGGGATATGCTTGGCCGACGAGTTGCAGCCCGTCAACCTCCTCCTACATGTCTACCGGAACTTCGGAGAGCATTGCTTTTTGAGTGGTGTAATATCCCCCAAGATCAGATCGATAATTTGATACTCAGCATGCCTAGGCGTTGTACGGACTGTATTGCATCGTCTGGGAGACATACAATGTATTAAAAATCATACCAACCATGTAATATTGTTTTTTTTTTTTTTTTTTTTTTTTTTTTGTAATTTGCTCCAGGGATAAAAAATCGCTGTTTTTTTGAATAATATCAAACATATAGCATCATTTTTTGCTCTTTAGCTTTTGTTTAATAAATAAGCTTTAAAAATAAATCAAATTTCTTTTGCTTCTAACTCTTCCTTTGCTTGATTTTGCATTATCCTTAATTTATGGACATAAGTGTAAAAAGAATAACGCTCTTGAAAAGAAAATGTTACCAAATTACTTTTGAAGCAGTTGTGGTGCAGGTAGAAGCAGCATTATTAATTATACCTCACAACTGCCCACTACTTGAAGAATCCCGAATTTTAGTCAGAACTGAAAGTATGGGATGTTACTTTAGTTAAAGGAGAAAACAAAAACAAACTGTCATGGAAACTTCGTAGAATCGGAAAACCATTTTTGGTCGTGAAGGTCAAATCCGATCATTCGAACTGAAAACTTGTTAATGGTACTTTGTTCAAACCCCTGCCTGAAGATTTGTTCTCTCATTGGAGAAAATGGTGTGAAGAGCAACATCGAATGATGAATTCTACATCCTTCGTTGGCCCACCAGCGGCCGAGTGGTAAAATCGCTGAACACTGGTAGTTCGGTCTGAGGTTCGAATCCCGCGAACGGGCTGGCTGCATGGGTGTTTTCGTGGTTTTTTACCATGTGTAACGTGTATACGAGCCAGTTTCTCTTAGAAAGTCCTCCACGAAGGCATCCCTCCCCTTAGGCAGATAGCCCTGGAGGCTTTAGCTTAATTAAATAACCTAACCTAACCTACGTCCCTCGTTACTTTCTATGATCTCGAATTTAATAATGAAAATCCTGAATTACATTGCTTCTCATACGCAAGTATACAAGCCTGTGGTACAATCGCCTACTTACGTTTCACAGCGAATGCTAAAGAAATCAAAACTGCCTTTATCGCTTCAAAAAGTAGAGTAGCTCTACACTGGCCGGTAAGAGCTGGCAAGTCGAAGATGTTATACTCTCCTTCCGTCATTTCTTCTCTTTATAAACAAATCAAGTGTTTTCTGATTTATGAGTACAGAGCAAAAGATGTTTTCACTCAAGATGTTATAGTTGCAGTAACTTATCGACGTTAAAAAAGGATGATAAATCCGTTTTACGATTAAATGCTAAATTTATATCAGAAGGCACTTTTCATTATCATCAGAATCAACATATAACTGTTTCTCTCCGGGCTGACTCCTAATAATCACAAGCTGCATATTTGTGTTCTTGTAGTGTCACAAAGTTTGCGAAGTTTTAAAATGTCACTGGATTCATATACTAGGGTAAAATTTAGGAGTTTTTGCATGCGTGAATTTACAATGATATCTTTTCTGCCGAACTGTTTTCAACTGTTTCATGTACTCGTATTTCAATAACTTCCTCATAATTTGGTTCCGAAATACAAAAGTCGTCTATCACGTTTGCGGCATTGACGCATAAATACGATTTTAAATAACTGAATTTTTCAATTTTTGTTAATGATTCATAATCGTGGTTTGCAACTTTTGCAAAAAATTCCAAAAACTTGTCGTATAATCACAGAAAGATTTAGAGATAGTTAATTTTGGTATACATTGTTTTTGGAATCTTCAGTGGAAATCATTATCAGATTTCTTGACTATTTAATTCCTTCAATTTTTTCTTCGCTCTAAATTGCCACACTTGGATTTTCTCTTTGTATTTCAGAACGGACGTCACTTCAAGTTCAAATTCATCCGCTTCGACTTGAATTTGAGCGTCTGAATTATTTAGAGTTTTTGACTTTTCGACTAACTGGTCTACGTTTTCTTCTAGTGCAATTATACTAATGTCATTGTTACTTAATTCTGTCTCAATTTTCTTTAGTATCGTGGACACTGCAGTCCTTAATACTTTTCGTTTGGATTTTAATTTAGCGACAGGATCTTTTATCATTAGTGTACTCTGAAAACAGAAATACGTTAATGATCTTCGCCCGCTTCCTATGCGCTAAATCCAAATTTTCCCGGCCGATGCAGCATGTAACGAAATCGATCAAAATCAAATCAAACAAGAATTAAAGAATAAGGTGCATAGCATGCAGGTATTTTCATCTTTTAATCAAATCTTAAATAAATATGTATAAATGTATACATGATGCACGCTAAAATCCTAAATCGAGTTACAAAACTTAAAAGGTTGAACTCATTTGTTCCATCAAATATTTTTAGTGGTCAATCAGACCCCGCGATGCAGTTCAAGCTCCATAATAAAAGTGACTCAATCATGAACTTTTGTATAGTCATACGTTCAAAAGAGAAGGTCTCAAGTAAATCAAACAGATGGACTTGTAGCGCCATATTTCGACATCAAAAAATATTTCTCAATACAGATTGCATATAATTGAAACATATACAAGCTCCATCAGCATCTTCATTTCCTGTTTCAGAACCAAAATTCTTATCACAAATACGGTGAGTCAAAAAAGTATTGGAACAAAACAAGCTTTCAAATAATGATGAAAGAATAATTTTAAAAAATCCGAAAGCTTTCAGATTTTATATTACGCCCAAAGGGGCGTTTTCTTAACATTTCGTGTGTTACCTTGTAGATACATTAGGTATTTTTTGAAAGCAGAAGACATGAAAAACGTGCAATGCCCTCGCCGCGACTCGAACCATGGACCTCTAAAATTTGCATCGAACGTGCTGACCACTTCACTCCGAAGGCATGCTAAGAAGGCGGAAGAAATACCTTATATACTCCACCCTATTAAAGGGCGACTGGCGTTTTAGTGGACCCAATCGCTAAATTCTAGTGGTGAAGAGTCACCACCTTCTAGTTCGGACGCCACTGTAGAGACATTAGTATTTTTTGAAAGCAGGAGACTAGAAGAATGAGCAATGCCCTCGCCGGCAATCGAACCCCGAACCTCTCGAATACTCAAACTATAAAATTCAATTCAACAGCAATATCACAAAATGTTTATGAGCATATCCTTAGAATTTCCGATATGCTGGAGATAATTTTTTTTTCCGTACTGGAGATTCGCGCGCTGGAGATAATTTTTTTTCCGTACAATTTTTTTTTTTTTTTCCGTACAAGGTAAATTTTTTTTCCGTTTTTTGTTTTGCTATTGCTTGCTTTGAAACCGTTGAGTTTCTTAATCAAAAACTCCTAAACTTTTTACAAAATATGAAATAGATAATAAAACAAATTACAAATTTAAGCTTCCAGATGCCCATATTCAGGTGGAGATTTACGTTATTCAAACTTTGATGGCTCTAGGTTATATATTTATGCAGATTCTTCATTATTTAATTTCTTTAAATATAACACAGGACTCTAATATTTGATGTTTCTTAAGCCATTATTCAAGCAAAGCAAATTCGAAAAATCTTAAAATTAACTACAAATAATGTTAAATAAATATTAAATTATATGCTTCTTGTGTGTAAATGAGGAAGCAAAAACTTAGTGAAGGGTTTTTAAACAATTCTAATTGAATGGGCCTCCTTTTGTGACATCATTAAGTCATACAGGCATATAGATGACACAAGATTCTGACACACATTTGCTTCTATTTTTCCCCATTCTGTGATGAAGTTTCTCTTTAAATTAATTTTTGATGGAAATTTTGTATTTATTAATTTTTTGGGGGAAATCACTCCAAATATGTCCAATAGAACTGATATCTGAACTCTGAGCAGACACTTTCATTACATTTGGACAATTATATTAAGTTTATTAATCTGAAAATATAATATTATGCTGATTATTTTCCTGATAAAGTTTTTAAAACGACAATAGGTCCATTTGTTGAGAACGTTGCTTCATTTTCTAAAAATATATTAACAAAAAACTTATTTATTTTGCCATCATAATAAATACCATAAACATCTAGATTTTAAACACCGCAAATGGTGTTACAGACTCTACCATGTTTCACTGAAAGAGTGAGATCTTTCAGTTAAAGCTCAGTATTAGGTCTCAACTATATTATTTGCTATTCTTCCAAAAATAATGAATTTACTTTTATCTAAAAATACAATAGAATTACAAAAATCTTGAAGTCTTATCTTAAAGCTTTATATAATGCTGATCATAGCAAACTGTAATCTGTCCTTCAGTTCGTTTTACTGAGGAATTGTCTTCCAGCAGCTACTCGGACAACTAACAGGTTCTGCATTAATTGTTAGCCCCATTTGATCGGCAAACCTACTGTTAGAGCTCTGGGACGAGAAAGTCGCTAGCTTTAACGAACCCAACAACGCGTTTTGGTCGTTTGTAAAGAGATTAAAGAGTAAACCCATGGTTAACAAGCCAATGTGTGCGGAGCATCGTGTTGCTCTTAATAATAAAGATAAGACTACTATACTTGCTGATCATTTTGAGAAGCATTTCTTCCCTAACAGCACTCCTAGTAATCCAGAGTTTTGGACTAAGGTTAGCTCCTATGTCTCCGATTGGACATGTGCTTCTTCTATGCAAAATCATCTTGAGCTCACCTCACCCCGAGAAATTGTGGATATTGTTAAGAAACTACGGAACAGGAAGGCTCATGATAACATGAATAATGTCATGCTCAAGTGGCAATCCTTAACTTTCATCACAAGGTCACTGGCATCCTGAACCCTGTCTCTATCACAGTTACTTTCCCGAGTCATGGAAGACTGTCAATATGATTGTAATCCCGAAATCGGGAAAAGATCAGACAAAACCTGAAGGGTACAGGCCCATCAGCCTACTTCCCAGCATGGGCAAGATTTTAGAGCGCATCATCCTCAACAGGATACAGTCTCATCTCGATAGGCTTCCTTTAGAGCAATTTGGATTTCGAAAATCCCTCTCCACCACCAAGCAGTTGGTACGGTTTAAAGAATTTATTGGCAGTGCGTTTCACAACAAGGGATGTGTTGCCTAACTCATGCTGGACGTGACGAAGGCATTCGAATGCGTCTCGCATGAGAAGCTTATTTACAAGCTTATAGAACTTAACTTCAGTAGAGAGCTGATTCAGTTTATTAACTCCTTCCTAACGGATAGGACTTTCTTCGTGCACATGAGAAATGACTCCTCTGACAACAAGAAAGGGATGGCTGGCGTCCCACAGGGGTCTATTTTAGGGCCCATTTTGTATTTGTTTTACGTGGCTGATTTGCCTACAGACAACTTCGATCATAACTGTTTTATGGGTTGTTATGCGGACAACAGGGCGCTTGCTGTCAAGTCTGCATCACCAAATTTCGCAATCACTAAATTACAGAGTCTAATGCCGCAGCTTGAGATGTGGTACTCTAAATGGAGGATCGCCATAAATACCGAGAAATCTAAACTCATTATTATCAAGAAAAAGAGAATGAACACATCTCTTGCTAAGAAATTGTCATTATTTGGTACTGTCGTGCCGCTTGTTAACAAGGCCACGTACCTCGGTGTCAAATACAGCTCCAACGTTCAGTGGAGAGAGCACGTAAATTATGCCAGAAGTAATATGTTATGGGTAATTCAATGCCTCACACCACTTCTTTCCCCGGACTCAAAGCTGGACTTAGGACGCAAGAGACATCTTCACATCTCGATTATTCGTCCCATCTTTGCCTATGCGTCATCTGCCTGGGCTTCTGTCCTAAATTGCAGGTTACGCAGACCAAGTTGCTCAGGATGATGACCACAGCTCATTACTTTGTGTCAAATCAGACACTTCACAAGGACTTGAAGCTTGAGACAGAAGAGGAGTATTTGCACAGAATGAATGCAAACTTCTTCAAAAAAGCACAGTACTGTAGGCCCATGGGAGACCTTAATGTGTTTAAATATATTGTTCTTGAGGAGGACTCCATTTATAGACCGCTCGCGGTCCAACTCACTCGGGACTTAAATTTTCCAACTTAGTTATCTCACCGCCTTGTATATATGTTAGTACTTTTATTATGCATTTCATATTGTGAACTTGTATTTCAATTTCTAACTTTTATTTTATTATGCATACTGCGTCATTTATTGTATTAGCCTTGTATTTAGTTATGCTACTTTCTCATGTATTCTTTAAATTATGTTTTGCATTACTTGTCTCATTTGTCTTTGTTGACCACTGCATCAACACAAACATGCACCACAGTACACCTCACAGCTCCTGAATTGGCTTATCTTGTATTAAGGCTCTCAAATGGCTCTGTGACGCATGGTCACCCCTTTTTTTACCACCTTCAAGACTTTAACGACTTGTCAGGAAATTTTATCGTCACGTGCTCATTGGGCATTGCTTCATGAGTCGGACACGCCGCGCTTTGCGCGATATTCCGGCAAAACTAGCGCGGATAAGGATAAGAAACCTACTGTTAGAAAAGAGAGAAAAGAAAGTTTGACTGAACTAAGCTGAGGAATACAAATAGAATTTCTGGCAATCCATCTTTTTCGTTCAGCGAAAAGTGTTGGACGCGTTGTTTGTGGCTGTACATGTTTTGAAACTGTAGTATGAACAGCAGAGTTACTTAAATTCAATAGTTAATCTATTTTTCTGTCAGATTTTCTCTGATTTCAGTGACAAATTTTATGTTTTCTTTTGTCAGCAGAAAAATCAGAATATTTTCAACCAAGGTTAACAAAAGATCTTCTTAGTCTCAAAACGGAATTTTTCTAAAAATAAAATCTTTCTTCCAGGCATTTTACAAGAAACATCTGTAAGAACCAGTTGTTTATCACATTTTTTTAGCAAACATGACCGATACTTTTTTAACCGTAATTTTGTTTTTAAAGACATTTACAACATCCCACTTATTTATTAGTTCTATGATATTTACATACAGAAAGACTTACTTTTGTAATAATAGCTAAATTTTTATTACGAAATGTTTAAAAGTTCTTATATTCCCCGATAGGTTTTTTTTAATTATTATTTCTATTGGCTACGTACACATATTAGTAAGAGATGCACGTTAGTACTCACATTATCAGACACATGTACTGCGGATGAGTTGGCTTTGACCAACGCCTGAATAACACCAATATGTTCGAAAAGCACAGCCACGTGAAGAGCGCATCTCGCTCTCTGGCTTTTTGCAGTGACAAGTGTGTTATCTGATCTAATGAGTCGGCAAGTGCCTTCCAAGTAGCTATTTCTGATATAACCATGCAGGTCTTCTCTTCTTCTCTGTAAAAAAAGAAATTACATTTATTTATATAATTAGCAGGAGTTTACTAACAAGTATTATTCAGGAACCTCATTAGCATATAATCACCTGAAAATGTTTCAAGTTTCTAACAAACTGAAGATGTCAGAAAAATAATGCTATTTTTAAAGTGATAACAAACACTCTGCTACAGCCTGCTTGTACGCAAAGAAAATGTTTCCAATCATTTGAAATGAAAAAAGGGTGGATCAATCATTCTTGCCAGAAATTTGTTATTTTAATCTGATATATTTTCGAGAGAACGCATCAGTATATAAAGATTCAGTATTCGCCGCACTTAAAGTAGAAAATCGCAAAGGCAATTTTATTAATGATTCGTTCAGTTATGAGTTATGAATTTATGATTTCAGTTTCGAATTTATGATTGTTCAGCAGATTCAGGATCAGATCGAATACCATTTCATGGTATGCTGTGCAAATTATCTGGATCAAAAGAAGCAAAAATCTAAATCTTTTAACGTAAGACAAACATTTAAGCTAATTCTCTGCACTTGAATTATTGCACTATGTTTAGTAGTAACTTTTGGGTAATACATTTTTATGATCCTCGCATTCTTTTCCGATAATTCTCTAATTAAATTAGCTATATGGTTCTTAGCCCACAAACTAGGCGTAGCAAAATCAGTTCAGAATCCTATCTCATACTTACCACAAAGTCAGTAATATTCCTCAGAAAAGAAGAGTTAGAGTGCATCTTTAACTCTTCGAATATTGTTTCAATATCCCTGCCGATATTGTCCTTAATCTGTAACATGTGGTCATATCCATCATGTTTCAGCATCTGTATAAAAGAATAACGCTGCTGCAGAAAAGCATCTAGCACGTATCTGTCGATGGTAGCGGTATTTTCTTGCTGTCCAGCTTCATCAGCAACATCCCAACATGTGCGGTACAAAGAATCTCTTTCCCCCAACAAGACTTCAGCATGACTCAAAAGTGCATAGAGGCTGCCGTCCGGATGTACTCGAGCAGCAGCGAAATGCAGCACTGTTTGTCCTTCTTCGTCCTTAAAAATGAAACAAATAAAATGGCCATTAGTTTAAAAGTGAATAAATTAGTCATTATTAATAATTAGATCACTGCGTGTGCAAAATAATGGCAGCGTTTGTCGTTGGCTCTTTTTTCTTCAAGATCACACTTGCGAGTCCCGGTACATGCACCGTTACTGGCAAGCGGTATGAAACATTTATGCATAAAACATTTTTGCGACACTTTAGTAGCGTCAGCGTGTGGATTGCACAATCATGCAAGATGGCGTCATCCTCATATTCCTACTTGTGTGAAGCAGCTGCTGACTGCTTATTAGAATAACATCCATTTTCCAACAGCGTGAAAGCCACGTTCACCCGACTTTAACCCAAGTGATTTTTGGCTTTCGAGGATACTTGAATACTGTTTACAGAGGGCAGATTATGAATCTGGCCAACTTGACGGCAAGCATCACACACAATATTCATAGCATCAGTGCAGATACCCTTTGATCTGTTTTGGAACAAAACATTTTGCGCTTCGAACTAGTAGTGAACAAGGCGGAGCGCATTCCGAACAACTTATGAGTTAATCATTCGTAAGGTGTTTGTTTCATGAAGCTCCTCTTTTTCCCTTATCGCTATTACTGTTATCGCTGTAAACACGTATTCTTGTCTTTTCGCTAAAAATTTGTCGCAAACCCTTGGAATCTATTGTTTCTTTTAGGCTAACAACATTTCTGTGTTTAACGAATTCATCTATGCTATACTTTCATAGTTATGCTGTAGTTCCATATTTGAAGAAAATTTAAATTATATTTTAGTTGAGTAAAAATATACATTTACATTGTTACTGCTCGAATTTTTTTATTATAAATTTACTTTATTGTGTGCTGTTGTTAGCATATAATGCAACGAGTTAGCGCACAAAAGCGCATAGTTAAGATTTACCAAACGATTGAAAATATTGATTAAATGAATATAAAATTTATAACCTACTCAAAACACAGAAAAGGATTCTTTGGCTCAAAGAATTCTTTCACCACTGATGTGCACATATCTTCAATCAGTTATGCGTGATGTCAGTGCTTCTTGCGGTATAATTGCGGTATAAATGAAAATCTGAATGGAATACCGGCCCAGCCTGCAGAACCACTACATCAAGAAGATACGAGAAATACACTCATGTCCATAAATTAAGGATAATGCAAAATCAGGCAAAGGAAGAGTTAGCAAAACAAATTTGACTTATTTTTAAAGCTTATTTATTAAACAAAAGGTAAAGAGCAAAAAATTATGCTATATGTTTGATATTATTAAAAAAAAAACAGCGATTTTTTATCCCTGGAGCAAATTACAAAAAAAAAAAAAAAAAAAAAAAAAAAAAAAACCCAATATTACATGGTTGGTATGATTTTTAATACATTGTATGTCTCCCAGACGATGCAATACAGTCCGTACAACGCCTAGGCATGCTGAGTATCAAATTATCGATCTGATCTTGGGGGATATTACACCACTCAAAAAGCAATGCTCTCCGAAGTTCCGGTAGACATGTAGGAGGACGTTGACGGGCTGCAACTCGTCGGCCAAGCATGTCTCACACGTGCTCTACTGGATTCAAGCCCGGTGAGAATGCTGGCCAGTCCATATGGGTGATATCCTCCGATTGAAGGCATTCGCTTACGATGTTTGCACGGTGAGGACGGGCGTTGTCATCCATAAACACAAATTGTGAGCCTATGGCGCCCCGAAACAAACGTACATGCTGTTCCAGTATGACGTCCCGATAGATTTGGCTTGTCATAATTCCAATTTGAACATGCAGGTCAGTTCTGGAACCCAGAATAATTCCACACCAAACGAGCACTCCTGCACCACCGTAACGGTGTCGTTCAATGATGTTTTCTTGGTGGTAACGGGTACCTGGAGCTCTCCATATGAAAGTCCGGCGAGAATCAGACTGCAAGCTAAACCTGGACTCGTCGGAAAACATCACACAAGCCCACTGTTGCGGCGTCCACATTGCATGCTCTCTACTCCAGGCTAACCGCAGGCGACAGTGAGTTGCAGTAAGTGGAACGACTGGGGCTTTTTAGGGGACCCAATCGCCAAATCCTGGGTGCCAAGAATCCTCATCCAACACCCTTTTAGTTCGAGCGCCACTGTAGAGACATTAGGTATTTTTTTGGAAGCAAGCAAGATGAAAAATGAGCAAACGTCTTCGCCAGGGATCGAACCACGGACCTTTGGAATACCGGCCCAGCGTGCAGAACCACTACACTAAGAAGGCACGAAAAATACCTTATAAGATGTTGGAGAGAAAAGGGTAAAAAAAAAGCGTGACTAGCTTGTGCATGTAGAAAATGTTGATTGCGAGGTCCTACAAATGCTCGATTTTGAAAAGAATATAAAGGGTCGAATTACGGGAAGCGAATACAGACGTAGAATTTCAAGGTCTCTTCGAAATGTGCAATGGTCTGTTCAAGGTACATATATCAACAGTATTAAAGGGTCTAGGGAAGCTATTAAAAGAATTCACTGTACTCGGCAGGGCAATTTGATTCTTATCTGATCAAATATATGTGAAGCAGAAGGAATCCAGCCCCTGCAGGTTAATACAGATATTTCTGAGGTGTTAGCAATATATTCCCCAAAAAATAAAGACTGAGGGTTAAGTGTCATTTATTATTATTGGCTAAAGTGAAATATCTGATGCCCGCCAAATTTGGCGATTTCGTTATTAAGTAGTTAATTTATTTTGGTAGCTTTATTTTCGTCGTTGAGGTAGTATTATGGAAACGTTAATTTGTTACAACTCGAATCAATAGAGTTGTGCGATATTTATCACTCGATCATTTGTTCTATGCTTCTGATTGGCATGTGCAATTTTTAAAGTCTATTTTTAAAAGTTAAAAACATTAAACCTCTTTAATTTTCATTATATTGGAGCGTATGTTGAAGTTGCAAGTGTTTTAGGGAGAACATCATCATGGCTGGTACACAGTGCCGAGGTCGTCGGCGATGGAAAGTTCTGCAGTTTTCTGACTTTTTAAAGTGAAAACAGAACACTGTGTGCATGCGCAATGCCGAGGTTGTGCGGTATGTAGAGTTCGTGCAATTCTGACTTTTTTCAGAGAAAACAGACCGCTTTGTACTCGTACTTGGAGAGAACAACAGTAATATAACGTATATTATGTGGAAATATATCGTTTTTGTGCCCTTAATTTTTATTTTTATTTTAATTGTGAATTATGTGTTAGCCATCATTTTTTATATTAAAATTGTATTTTTACTTGTTTTCTTTTGATACGTTGATACTGTTTTTCACTTACGATACATATCAATATTTCGACGATCTTTTTAAGAACAGTAGGAAAACTGTAAACTTGCACCCAATAAGAAACTTTTATCTTATTATTTTTAATACGTAGTGATTGCTATCGTAATTGCATTTGATATGTTTTCTACTTGAAACATTTATTATTATTCCAAATTTGTAGTTTTTATTTTCTTATCTTATTTTCCTTATTGTAAGAAATTAGATTTTTTCTGTCATTTATATATAGAATTCCAGTATACGTAGAGACATAATTTGACGTCATTTAGGCATTTAAGAAACAGAGTTTTGAAAGCTGTGTATTATGTTCATTTGCTATAAAAATATTTCTTTTTATTAATACTAAACTTTACAACTTTTAGAAAATAATGAAAATTGTCTACTTGTTAGTATGTAAGGGATTATGGCATTATGTAGCTGTTTTGAGGTCGCTGGTTAGACTCTATACTAAAGACAACGTTATAACAACAACAACAATTTTATTTCGTGGACTGTATCATAACTAAAAATCTAAATCGAAAATCATAAATTCCCGACCATACGGGATCAAAAACATGTATGCTACGCTAGGAGTTCGAATCTTAACTAACTGAAAATTACGCAGAAACAATGCGCTGTACATAACTTATATTGCCGCGTAGGAGGCAACATACCGCCCCACGTTGCAATATTTATGATATGCAAACTAAATCTAAGTATACAATTCAATATCAAATGCTAACAATTCGCTATTCATTTTTTTTAAGCAAAAAAAAAAAAAAAAAAAAAAAAAATGTTAGTTAAACTTAAAGTTAGTAAATCATTTACAGAATGAAATAAACAATTCAGAAAATTCAATAACGTTTAAACATTTGCAAATTTTTTCAATAATTATGGTAAGTATATCAACAATTCAAACAGTAAAAAATATTGACACTTTTAATAAAAATTACCAAAATATAAGTATAATAAAGAACAATGTATATTTTATTAACAATGAAATTAATCCTTGAAGTTATCCTCAATAGGCAATAAACAAATTTTTGATATTGGCCTTTTAATTGGACCAAACTTTGTGTTAATGACTGCTACTCGTATCTTACCATCTTTACCAGGAATCGTCTGATCAGTTCTTCCTAGTAACCATTTAAATGGAGGTAACTGATCATCTTTAATAATAATCATTGTATTTTTCTTTATATTTTCCTTTGAAAAATACCATTTCTTTCGTTGTTGCAAGTGATTAAGATAGTCAGTTATCCATCGTTTCCATAAAATCTGTACCATTTTAGTTAATTTTTGCCATCATGACAATCACTTTCTGACAAGTCCAAATTTTGAGGTTCTACAATTGAGTTTATGGGTCTACCTATTAAAAAGGTGACCTGGCGTCAAGGGTTCGTAATCTGAAGGTTCAGACGATAAAGGAGAAAGAGGTTTCGAATTTAGTATTCCTTCAATTTGATCAATTACGGTTAAAAATTCTTCATAGGTTAATTTAGCATCGGAACTAATTCTTTTAAGATGAAATTTGAAAGATTTGATTCCGGCCTCCCAAATTCCACCAAAATTGGGGGCACGAGGAGGAATAAATTTCCAAGAGATATATTCAGATGCCAAATACTTACCCAAAACTTCATCAGGGACAGTAACTAAAGAAGCAAGTTTCTTTAACTCTTTGTGAGCTCCTACAAAATTAGTTGCATTGTCACTAAACAGACATGTGCTTTTAACTCTACGCGAAAAAAATCGTTTTAAACATGCAATAAAGGCTTCAGGTGTTAAGTAAAATACTATTTCTAAATGAATCGCTTTTGTAACTAAGCAAACAAAGATTGCTATATAAACTTTATGTAAACTACCTTTCCTTTGATTTCTATATTTGATTAGAAAAGGGCCTGCAAAATCTATCCCTGTGTTATGAAAGGTTAGATTTGGATTTACACGTTCAGGAGGTAAATCGGCCATTAATTGGTCTGAAATGATAGGTTTATGACGAAAACAAATTACACACTCGTGAACTGTTTTTCTAGCTAAGTCCTTGCCACTAATAGGCCAAAATCTTTCCCTAACAAAATGTAACAATGCTTGAGGACCAGCATGAAAATTTTTCAAATGATAATGAATAAATATTAACTTGGTAAGCTCATGATTTTTTGGCAATAAAATTTGATGTTTAGAATCATAATTAATTGTGGCATGAGTTAAGCGACCGCCCACACGTAATATATCTTTTCCATCTAAAAATGGATTTAAAGTTTTTACCTGACTTTTGATTACTCTCTGATCTTGAAGTGATTTAATCTCCTCTGCAAATTCTATTACCTGAATCATTTTTATCAAGCACATTTCGGCATCTTGAAATTCAATGCTACTGATGGGGCCTGTTTTCTTCACTGGACCTTTCAGATTGGACAGAAACCTGAAAATAAGACTTAAAATTCTAATTAGTTTAACATAATTATTTGTTAATTCAAAAAGGGTATTCCAAAACAAGTTTAAATTGCAGTTCAAATTAACGTCTAAAGGTTTTTTAAGTTCATCCTGATAAGCAGGAGAATCTATGAGAGTCTTGTTAAGTTCAAATAAAGATGCATCACTAAGTTCGTTCTGTTCAGGACCATTCCACCACAAGGAAGATGTCAAGTTTATGAGGATAAGCACCACGAGAAATCAGATCTGCCGGATTATTTGATGATGATACGTGCTTCCAGTGTCGCGGTTCTACTAGTCTTTAGATTTTGGAGACTCTATTTGCAACAAAGGTCTATAAAGATGAGGAGAAGTCTTCAACCATGACAGTGCTATTGTTGAATCAGTGCATAGAATGATGTCATCTAAATGCATCTTCAATGAGTTGCTAACTTTCGAAATCAGATGAGCCAATAGCAAACATGCACAAAGTTCCAATCTTGGAATAGATAAAGTTTTCAATGGAGCCACACGAGATTTGCTGGCTAGTAGATGAGATGACGAGCCGTGATCTTCATCGACACAAATCAAGTAGACAACTGCACCATAAGCGGCTTCCGAAGCATCTGCATATCCAATGAGTGAAATCTTGCTTGGATGATTGGAGAGGATGCAACGATTAATTTTTATGTTCTCAACAGCCTTTAAATTTGAAACTATCTGTTGCCATTCGTGAGCAATAGTTGCGAAAAGTGGTTCATCCCAACTCAGTTTTTGAACCCATAATTTCTGTAAAAATATCTTGGCTTTGGTGATTACCGGACCAATAAGTCCTAAAGGATCATAAAGCCTGGCAATTGTCGATAAAATTTCTCTTTTAGTATATGATGATTTCTCGTCGATTGAGACTTTAAAGCTGAATTCATCCTTCTGAGAATTCCATGTAATACCTAAAGTTTTAACCACATTATCACTTTTGGAGGAGAATGAAAGCTCAGAGCTTGTAGAAGGGCTATCCCACAGTTCAGGAGAATTAGAGTTCCATTTGTGCAAAGTCGTTCCACAACTATGAAAAAGCTATATAAGCTGATTTTTCAATTCCCTTGCTAAGTTTGATGAACCAGAGATGACATCATCAACATAACAGTGTGACAAGACAGCTTTGGCAGCTTCAGGATATTTATGCATTTCGTCATATGCAACTTGCTTTATGCATCTAATGGCTAAAAATGGAGCACTTTTAGTACCATAAGTCACCGTTTTGAGTCTATATGTCACAGGTGAGTCGCTAAGGTTTCTCTTCCATAAGATTCGAAGTAAGTCTCTTTGGGATTCATCAACTAAAATTTGCCGGTACATTTTTTGTATATCCGCAATAACTGATACTTGATGTTTTCTAAATCTCACAAGAATATCAAAAGTATCTTCTTGAACTGCTCCCGCTAAAAGTAAATCATTCAAACTTAATCCATTTGAGCTTGGGGCACTAGCATTAAACACAACTCTTAATTTTATACTTGATTTCTCTGGTCTATACACTCCATGATGGGGAAGGTAATATTCAAGTTTCGGTTTTGAATTATCATCGACCTTTTCCATATGGTCCAAATTTTCATATTCTGTTATGAAATCTTGATATAAATGTTGCAATGTAGCGTTTTTGCTAAGACGTTTAACTAATTGATTGAGTCTAATGTTGGCTAAGTGCTTTGAATCTCCTAATTGTTCGTCTTTCATAGGCATTTTTACGGTAAATCTGCCATCTTCATTTCGTCTGTAAGTGTCTTTGAAATGTTGTTCACAGAATTCTTCTTTTTGGCTAAGCATTGGCTTTTCTTCGCCAATATTTTCCATTAACCAAAATTTTTCTACTAATCTATCAATATTATCAACATTACCGATAAGTCCACAATAATTTTGACAATTTTCAAGGCATGTTTTCAAAGAACCAGTAGCTATATAACCAAACACAGAATTTCTGAAAACGAGTGATTTCGTAGAAGATTTAACTTGGCCATTAATAAAAATGTCATAAAATATTTCTGCTCCTAAAAGCAGATCCATACTAGATGGAGTTGCAAATTCTGGATCAGCCAAACTTGATGTATTAGGAATATCTATATTTTCAATATTTAATTTTGTAGAAGGTACTAAATCTGTGATTTTATTTACAACTAAAAATTTTAATGAAGCAGAGAACGAATTATTTCCATTAAAAATAGAAGCAAAAGTATGAGATTTAATGCTTGAAATTTGCCCATTTAAACTAGAAACGGGAAAATTTATTCTTTCCTTTTTTAAATTTGCACGCTCACAGAATTCATTTGTAACAAATTTTGACATTGAGCCTGAGTCAAGAACTATTCTTGCTTTCACGAATTGGCCATAAATATTTCTAACCAAACAATCGCAGTTGAAAGGAGAACAGTTTTATTTTTCAAAAAAAGAAACGCCGATAAGGCTTTTTCTGTTGATTTATTGCTATTCAAAACAGCCTCATTTTTGCAGTTCTCTGGGGAGGGCGTAGTTTCATTTTGCTTTCCCCCATTTGTTGCAGACGACATGGATCCGTCATTCCGATGAAGAAGTGAATTATGTTTTAATTTGCAAACCGAGCAAAAGTGTCTAGACTGACAGGAAGTTACTTTATGATTTGAATGTAAAGAATTAATGCACAAAGAAAGCTTTTTAATCATTTCGTATCGTTCCATTGGATTTAATGCTAGAAATGTTTCGCATTTAAAAATTGCGTCATTATCTTTGCAAACCGGACATATAAATTTATTATTATTCGTTTTTGTCACTAACGATCGAACCTTATTTGGAGGAATGTTTTGTTTTGTTTTTGCAAATACAGTTTTGTTTTGCATATTTTCTAACATCTGGCATCGCTTTTGAAGAGATGTCATGAAAGAATCCCATTCACATAAATCATTACTATTTAATGACATTTCAAATTGCTTAAGGGATTCTTTATCTATTTTATTAAGAATAATATTAATCAGCAAAGCTTCGCTTAATTTATCCATATTTAATTCCAGAACTTTTAATGCTCTTAAATGTTTCTGAACTTTATCAATTAATGAGCGTAAATCTTTAGGATTTCTATGAACTATTTTTTCAATAGAAAGTAATTCATCGATATGAGAATTTACAACCAGTCTCTTATTATCATATCTTTCTTCAAGTGCCTTAAATAAGGAAGAAAATGTGTCATCTATTGTTTGTATCTGCTTTGCATCACCAATTAGACAAGATTGTAAATAAAACAATTTCTGATAATCTGTTAATTGTCTATTAGATTAAATTAAAGCTACAAATTGGTTTTTAATTAAATTCCAGTCTTCGAAATTGCCAGAAAATTTAGGTAATGTTATTTCAGGCAATTTATAATTCAATGAATTACTTCTTGTTTCTGGGATACTATTATTTGCATTCTTACTACATAATGAAGTATAAAGACATTTCAGGCTTACCTGAACATTAGTAATATCCATCTCGATTTCTTCAAAAGTAGCTTCGATGTATCATATTTCTTCATCTTTGCACACTTTGTAATAATCCAAGCGAAGTTCATCAATTTGTTTATTTAACTTGTGAACTTTTTCTTGCAATACTTCTATTTGTTTGAAACCAAAATCATCACTTTTTCCACTGACAGACGACTTTAATTTCCTAATTTGAGCTTTAATGCCACCACGTTTTCTGTTTAACGTGGTTATGTCTTCATTAGCAATTTTTTATTCTAATTAGCTCGGGCTCGACGTTGACCAATGTTTTGAGGTCGCTGGTTCTACTATATAAAAAAGACAACTTTATAACAACAACAGCAATTTTATTTCGTGGACTGTATCATAACTACAAATCTAAATCGAAAATGATAAATTCCCGACCATACGGGATCAAAAAACATGTATGCTACGCTAGGAGTTCGAATCTTAACTAACTGAAAATTGCGTAGAAACAATGCGCTGTACATAACTTTGAAGTTGCGCAGAAACAATGCGCTGTACATAACTTATATTGCCGCGTAGGAGGCAACAGTAGCAGTAAAGTAGTTTGTGAAAATGATAAAATTAAAATGTTCTATAACATGAACCTAAATTAAAAACGTTTCTTATTTTTAGTCCAAACGGGCTATTAGGACTATTAATTTCGTTTTGGCATTTTGCGTTGTTTCACTTTTCAAATTTTTGCCACCAAATATTATCTCCCTGTATTAAAGAAATTAAATAATGAAAAATCTGCATAAATATATGTATGTTTCTCGAACTGTGATAAAACAACGGTACCTAGAGCCATCAAATTTTGAACAACGCAATCCTCCTGCGACTATGGGCATCTGGAAGCCCAAATCTGAAATTTGGACTTTGTTTTATTATCGATTTCATATGTTGTAAAACTTTAACGAATTTTTGATTAAGAAACTCAGGGATTTCAAAAGCGAGCAATAGCAACGTTGTACGGAAAAAAAAATTATCTCCAACGCGCAAGACTGTGTACCGAAAATTCTAAAGATATGCTCATTTTAAAATTATTTTGCGATATTGCTCTTGAACTAAATTTTACGGTTTAATTGCGAAGAACATGATATTTAATAAAAAAAAGGTAACACAAATTGTTATAAAAACGCCCCTTTGGACGTAATTTAAAATCTGAAACCTTTCAGATTATTTTTGTGTCTTCTTTACCCCTTGCTTCTTTAAATACTTACGTTTAAAAATAAATGAAAACATTGAAACTATATGAGTTTCAATGTTTCAATACTCTCATACTTGTATATAAATACAAGTATGAGAAACTAGTACATTGTTTACCATTTTAATAACTGGCAGAACTGAATTACTCTATCTCATGTTAATTTAAAATATATATATGTATTCAAAAAAATTTTCGATTTTTTTAAAATCCTTAATATTTTACTATACTTAACAGTTTGCAACCATTTTTTTCACATAACGTTACAGTTTGCATTTTTACAATTTTTTACACATTTTTACAATATTTCACAGTAACATTTTTGAAACAGAACACATATTTTACATTACTTAAAAGTTTACAAAATAGGTTTATAAAATAGATCTAACAGGTAGCATCTTAACTTTATATTAGCGCCCTCTATTTATAAATTTAGCGTAAACACACTACTTAACATCACTTAGTTTGGCAAATGCTGCTCCACTCTCCAAATACAAATATAGTTGGTAAGTTAAATTAAAACTTACTATTTACTTGCCTTTTAAGTTTTATTTTACTTTTATTTTTTGTATTACTTATGTATTTTTTAAAGATAGTATATAGTTTCTTTTTGATTTATATGCATATTATTTTACAAAATATTTAAAAGCAGCACAGATTTAGAATTTCCGATATACTGTCTCGCGCGCTGGAGATAAAAATATTTTAATTCACATAGTGTTGCTAATGCTCGCTTTCAGGTCGTCGAGTTTGTTAATAATTCGTTAAAGTTTAACGAAATATGAAATTTAAAATTCGGGCTTCCAGGAGCACATATTAAGGTGGAGGACTACGTTATTCAAAATTTGATGACCATAGGTACTGTCGTTTTTCGCACTGCAAGAAATGTGCATACCTTCATGCAGATTCTCCATTATTTACTTTCTTTAAAAATAATACAGTGCGATAATATTTCCTGACGACAATTTGAAAAGTGATTCAGACGTTTAAAGTGATATGCCGCTCCTTGACGCCGCAAATTCCCTTTCGAGACTAATAGTTTGTACAGATATTACGAGTTTTGATGCTGAGAGACGTGAAAATGAGCAATGCCCTCGCCGGCACTCGAACCTCGGACCTCTCGAATAAGCGCCGAGTGTGCTAGCAATTACAGAACGAAAGCATGCTAAGAAGGTGGGAGAAATGCCCTATATACTTCCTCTTTTAAAGGGCGACTGAGGATTAGGAGACCTAATCGCCAAATCCTGGGGGTGGAGAATCATCATTCCCCACCCATTTTAGTTCGGGCGCCACTGTAGAGACATTAGGTTACTTTAAAGCAGGAGATATAAAAATGAGCAATGCCCTCGCCGGGTCTCGAACCACGGAAGTCTCGAATTCGCGTCGAGTGTGCTGACCACTACACGACGAAGGCATGCAAAGAAGGCGGGTGAAATACCTTATATATTCCCCCCTTTTAAAGAGCGACTGGGGTTTTAGGGGATTTAATCGCCAAATCCTGGTGATGAAGAATCATCATTCACCACCTTTTAGTTCGGGCGTCACTGTAGAAACATTAGGTTATTTAGGAAGCAGGAGACATGAAAAATGAGCAATGCCCTCGCCGGGATGCGATCCTCGGAACTCCAGAATACCCGCCACTTGTGCTGATCACTACTCCTCGAAGGCATACGAGAAGAAATACCTTACACCTAATAAGAGGGAGAAATACTTTATAAGTTCATTCCGGCTAAGGCGCTATCGGACTAGCAAATTATTATTCTTATTTTCAGTAAAATCCAAGCTTAACTATTAAAAAGGTAAATTTCAAATAAAGAGTTTAATGTTAATTCACAGTAATAAACAGCTGATTATTGTTATTTTCAGTATACCGGACATAATAGACGCTCTGGTCACCATGGGGTGTCCAGTAGATATCATTGACCTCATTCGAAGTTATCTGCAAGATCGTCATATCCAAGTGACTTTAGATTCAGGACAATATGATCAAAAATTACAAAAAGGGTTGTAAGGATTATGTTAATTTTATTAACAGTTAAATTTTAAGTTAAAGTTCCTTTCCTGTCAAATTCTTAACTTCAACTTACTACTTCCGGCCAGAACGTAGTTTTGGAATTTGCTGAATATTTAATGAGAAGGAGCGGTATTTAAACCACGAAGTTACTTACTGAGACAGAGAGAGAAACAGAGTTTCTGAACTACGCGCGTCTGCCTTTTTGGCCGCTCTCTCTCTCAAAGCTGTTATCCGCTCGGCCGTACTCAGGCCCTTGCTAAGCTTCGTAGTAAAATAGGTTAAGGGGCCAACTTTCATTGTACCTTGATAGCTTTGGCTATACTTAGTTAGTTAATCTTAGTTTTAGTTTAATTCTTAGTCTTTTAAGTTCAAGTTTAAAGTGCGGACTTTATTTGTTCACTCCCAGGCGGAGTTTTGTTAAATCTTATAGAAATAATAAAGGGTTATTTACCCTTCTCTCTTGTTGTTTCCTGTCTTCGAACTCTAGCGATTATTCGCTTATCAGTTCCTAGATTCCTCACTTCCAACATTAACTCAGAATTTCAAGTGAGGGACCTTACTATTGGCGCCCGAAAAGAATTCTAAACGGACCATGTCGTTAGAAACCGGGAAGTTTAGGTTGACCCCTCCGACCTTTCAGGTCCCTACAACATCCACGAATCCAGAAGAAGGGTTTGGATTCCTCGTGGAAACGCTGCATGCAGCCATGAAACCGACAGCCACTTTCGATGGCAAGGGCTCAGTCCTGACATTTTTGGAGCAACTAGACCTACATTTCACTTTACATCCTGTGAATCAGCTACAAAAAGTGATCATCGCTACGACAGCCTTAAAAGGTCAAGCCCTTAGCTGGCAGAAGAGTATAGGAAAGTTCTTGTTGGGGGACCCAGGATCTGAATCATATAACTGGGAAAATTTCAAATCTGCATTAATAAAAGCATTTCCAGTGGTTAAAGATCGTGCGAAGCTTGAATCAGAATTGTAGAGTAAATACCAAGGCGGTTACGAGGATTTGACAGAGTTCATTTTAAGAAAAGTACATATTTTTAATTTATTATACGGGAAAAGACCCGATAAAGAAATTATCGAAGTAATTCTACCGCGTCTTCTACCGTCAGCGCAAGATTTTCTCGAAGTGCGTAATCCGCAAACGTTGGAAATTCTGTTCCAGCTTGCAATGAAATTTCAAAGTAGAAGAAACGCAGAGAAAGCGCGTGCAAGTCCGTTTGGCCAGTACTCAAGATTTACTCTCCAAAAGAAACCACAAGTTCAGTACAAGGCATATCGGCAGACGGGAAAAAGTGAAAAGTTTAATAGAAAGAGCGCAGATAAATCTAAGGGCGGTGGATATAAAAATCAGCGAAAAGAGGCGGCAGGCAACCAGACTTTAAACGCAAACCGGTGATCGAGAAGGGGCAACGGTCACCGAGTAGGACAGAAGACCCCTCAGAAATTTGTCTAAATACAGTCGTAGTACAAAATCTTGCTATGCCAGAGATACAGATTTTGGTAAATAATGTACCAACCACTGCACTCCTGGACACAGGGGCACAATGTTCATTACTATCGGAAAATTTTTTCAAAAAACATTTTCGTCGTTACAGACTGTTAAAAGCCACCGGACAGAAAGTAATTGCCGCCCAAGGCAAACAGTGCGTACGTTTGGGGAAAACCGCACTGCATGTTCAGATTAAAAACGAGGTCCTAAAAATTAATTTTTTAGTCGTGAAAAATTTACTCAACATCATCTCAAATTTACATTACATCAGTGATATTGGGGATCGATTTTTTACGCGCATCCGGCGCAAATCTTAATTTTCAGAAGTCTACGTTTCAGGTGCACATGGACCCGGTACAAGAAGGTGAATTTTCCATGGAGGAATATGGCAATAGGGAATTGAATCTGGAATATTTGAAGTTAGAAGAGAAAAAGAAGATTGAAGAATTAGTAAGAAAATTTAATTCTTTGTTTAACGAAAAACCTGGGTTTTGTCAGGTAGTTAGTCATTCCATAGACACTGGAAATGCCCCTCCAGTCCGGTCAAAACCTTACCGATACGATAAAGTAAAAGAAGAAATTTTGGAAACCCATATAAAAACTATGTTAAAGAATAAAATAATTGTACCAAGCACGAGCCCTTACGCAAGTCCGGTGGTCCTTCGTAGAAAAAAGAACGGGCTACCGCCTGAACACCCGGACGCGTATAGGTTTGCAGTTGATAATCGTAAGTTAAACAGTATAACAAAATATCCCACATATCCCCTACCAATAATTGATGAAATCATCAGAAACATTCGCTCGACTAAATTCATGATAACCTTAGACTTCACGTCGGGTTACTTTCAAATAGCCGTGAAGCCAGAGGATGTCCAGAAGACCGCGTTTATAACAAAGTCAGGCATCAATGCCTTTTTAAAAATGCCCTTTGGTTTGAGCGGAGCGCCAACTACGTTCCAAAAAGCTATGGGCATAGTCTTAAAGCCAGTTTTACGTAAAAGCACAATAATTTATCTTGACGATATCATAGTTACCAGCGAAACATTAGAAGAACATTGGAAGAAGTTTTTGCCTTACTTAACGAGGCCGGTTTCAGAATAAATGCAAGAAAATGCAAGTTTGCGGCGAAGGAATTACGATACCTCGGGTACAAAATCTCGAATAAGGGAATAGAGAATGATGATTCAAAAATTAAGTCAATTAAAAGTTATCCTCCCCCAAATACGGCTAAAAAATTGTCTTCATTTTTGGGCTTATGTTCCTATTATAGAATGTTTATAAAAGACTTTGCGAAAATAGTTGAGCCTCTTCTAGTGCTAAAAAGAAAGAAAAGTAGATTTTCTTGGACAGCCGAAGCGAACACCGCGTTTGAACAATTAAAGAATGCCCTAATCAATGCCCCAGTCCTTAAATTCCCAGAAGGCGAGCAAGGTCTAGAAATTTCAGCG
Source organism: Stegodyphus dumicola (assembly GCF_044657685.1). Taxonomy (NCBI): domain Eukaryota; kingdom Metazoa; phylum Arthropoda; class Arachnida; order Araneae; family Eresidae; genus Stegodyphus; species Stegodyphus dumicola. The sequence goes on along the minus strand of NC_140770.1, from coordinate 109,839,233 downwards.
GATGCATCCGATTATGCAGTTGGAGCGGTGCTCTCCCAAAATGGGCAACCTATAGCTTTCTTTTCGAAAACCTTGAATGCTACGCAAAGGAGCTATTCCGCTACTGAGCGAGAAACGCTCGCTGTGTTATTAGCAGTTCAGAAGTTTCGGGTCTACTTCGGAAGTTCACCGATAACGGTCTACTCAGATCATGCGGCAGTGGGTCGCTTGTATTCAGGAAAAAAAATTATCGCCTCGCTTGATACGTTGGACTTTAAAATTACAAGAGTTCAACTTAATTATAAAACATACTCCGGGAAAGGAAAACTTGGTCGCCGATGCCCTTTCGCGAATAAAAATTGATGAAGAGGGAAACACTATCAAGTGTGCCATGCTCACCTCAAGAGTTATTGAGTCCCGTGAGACGATAATAGAAGAATTAAAAAAGGACCCAGAGTTTAAAGACATTTACGCATACCTGGAAGACCCCGAAAAATTTGAACATATAGATTTAACGGCTATTCGCAATAGGGCACAACATTATGAAATAATCGACAAATTGTTATTTTACACAAAAGTAACTAATGAAAATCAGGAATACCGACCAGTAATCCCAGCGAGTCTACGTTTAAGTATCTTAGAGGAGTTACACGATCTACCTTCTGCAGCACATTTCGGAATACGAAAAGCACTAAAGAGGGTACGCGAAGCGGTTTATTTTCCGCAATTACAGAAAGTTGTTACAGCGTATGTTAAGTCGTGTCATATGTGCCAATTAATAAACGATGTTAATTACAGCCCGGCCGGGTATTTAAAAAACATAAAGACCACTTTTCCAAACGAAATAGTTGGAATAGATTTGCTAGGACCCTACCCTAGGACAAAAATAAATAAAAACAGATATCTTTTAACAATCGTTGACCATTTTTCAAAATGGGTAGAAATAGTCCCTCTTAAACGAGCTTCAGCTAAAATAGTCGCAGATTCTTTCTTAAATAAATATATATTAAAATATGGGGCCCCACTAAAAGTAATATCAGATAATGGAAAACAGTTTGTTAGTAGTATATTTAAAAATTTGTGCACAGGACTTGGCATACGCCATCTAAAAATGGTACCATATAGACCGCAGTCGAATATAGCGGAACGCGTAAATAAGAATATTGTAAAAATTATCAGAGGATATGTGAAAAACTTTCATGACCTCTGAGACAGCTGTGTCAATGAGTTAGGTTTTGCCTTGAGAACCGGAAAGCACGATACTACGCAGAAAACCTCCGCGGAGTTATTTTTAGGAAGAAAAATCATAACGCCGTTGGATAAGCTATTCTTTGTACAACAGCGACAAGAAGAATTTAAGTTAAAAGACGTTCAAAAAATTATTGACGAAGCTATTAAAAGTTCTGATATAGCAAGACAAAAATAAAAGATTTATTATGATAGAAATAGAAGGGAATTGGAATATACAGTGGGACAAAAAGTGCTGAAGTTGAAATATTCGTTATCGTCGGCACCAGAAAACAGAGTGGCGAAGTTTGAGCCCAGGTTTTGAAGGGTCGTACATGGTGGAAAGAATAAGAGAAACCATTTAAGGTTTTATTTAAAGGCTGAAAATGGCCAACAACTGGTGGCAAATATCGATCAATTAAAACCTTATTACAGCCGCACTGACTTTAAAATATTGCAGGATTTATTACAGGATTCTGGAAGTAAGGAGAGAAGCCCGCCAGTTCAGGAGTACAGCTCGAGTCCCCCAACGCAAAAAAGAAAGCAGAGCCAACAAACTTCGACCAGGGAAACCCATACCACTAAGGCTACAAGCGCACAAAAAGGAGGAAATTAGTACCGACAGATCAACGAGTCAGAACCCAGGATGCTGCAAAAACTCAAGTGCCATCGACCACAAGAGGGAGGCCTGCTGACAAGGTTCCAGGAAAGGAGAAAATTCAACGACGACTTAAAAGTAGACGTAAATCACAATTTCCAGCATCAACAACTACAAGGCAGACCCAAGGAGGACCAGCGTGGAGACCGAAAAGCCAGAAAAGACCTGTAGACACAACCGTGCCGGAGCAACAATTAGAAGGGCCAAGAGAAGATTCAAAGACCCTGAAGGACGGAGAGCCCCACCGGAGTCAAAAAGGAAATTGGCATTCCAGAATCCACAACCTGGCCGGAAGAGTCCCAGATTCCTACATAAAGGACAGAAAAGGAAAGCACTGGAACTGAATGGAGTGGAACATCGAACATCGAGAAGAAGAGTGGAGGTTATCAGGTTTCTTACCTTTGATCAATTCTGTAAAGACAGGATGCAGGAGTACAGAAAAAGATAAGTGAAAATTTCTTTGCTAATTTTTCTTTGAAGTTCAAATTATATCATATTGTTATAAGTTGCTAAATCTGTTTAGAAAATTTAAATCGCAAATAGCGGTATTTTGTAAATGTTCGTAAGCATAGATTTTTATGTTAGTAATTTGGCGAGAAGCTACTAGCGTTAAATACTTTTTAAGAACTCACAAGTTGCGAGAAGTAAGTTCTGAATAAGTTTAGTCGGAATAGAAGTTAGAATTTCAAGTGAGGGACCTTACAGGGTGTCCTCAGGGATCTTGTCTCGGTCCCATTTTGTGGACGATAGTAGCTGACTCTCTTTTGCGACAGTTTGATGGAAAGTCAGACTGTAAACTCATAGCTTTTGCAGATGATTTTATGCTAATTGTTAAAGGTAAATCGGGTATTTCTTCTGCGGCTCAAGCTTATCTGGATATTATAGCAAACTGGGCACGAAGGCACAAAGTGATTATTTTTACCAGTAAAACTCAAGCAATGTTGATAGGAGCATCTAAACCCCTCAAACGCAAACCACCTTTAAAATTGCAAGGCAAATCTACGATAATGTAATGATAATTGTGTGTTTAACTTCAATGCATAGAATATTTAGGACTATTAAGTACTGGATGTGCTCTGCACTTTCACTTGGGAGTAAGTTCTGCATTTGGGAATTGTCTGTTTGTATATTAATATTATAGCCTTTAATTATGATTTTTTTTGTTATTTTATAGTTATTATTTTGTTCTTTTTGTTATTTTTTCGCCATTTTGTTATTATTGTATTATTTTTGCATTTTTGTAAGTTAATTACAATTATTGTTAGCTGGTAAACTGGAATATTCTGATTGTGTAAAAAAAAAGTTCATTACAGATCTTAGAATATCTGCATTTTCAGTAAGAACAGGAATTTAGAACTGTATCTAATTATTTTGTGGGTTATAATGCTTCCTTGTTATTAGAGTTATAATTAAATGTATAAAATATTTAGGTCTATTGAGTTTTGATAGAATTGGTAAATGTCTCTTCTATATTTGATAGAGAGTTCAGTGTTTTGTATTTGTATATAAGAATAAACATCTGAGGATGTTTTGTAGCTTTTTATAGGATCTGGAATTATAACAGCCTTGTACAGAATAACTTCTGTATATCATGTCCATCACAATTGGGTATAAGTTTCTATTTTCCAGTAGATAAACTATTTTAAGCAATGTGAACTATTGCAGCTAATTCAACTTAGAGCGGATTTATTTTATTAGCTGGCAAATTGGAATATACTAACTGTAATGAAAAATTGGTTGCAGTATTTGAAACATGTGCATTTAATATAGTATGATGGATTGATAACTATACTAACTGTAATGAAAAATTAGTTGCAGCATTTGAACCATGTGCATTTATTTATATGGTATAAATGATTGGTATATAATATGTACTAAATAATTTTTGGTATTTCATGTTTGTTACAATTGGGAATTGGTTCCTGTTTTTCTGTAGATGTTTTTAATTATTTGAAGAAATTGGGCACTATTATAGCCATTTTACAAGAATGATTAGCTATATTTGAATATGTGTTCTTATGTTGTAGGAATACCTGTCAATTTGTATAGATTGAAATTGTTTATTTGTGCTATTTATAATTGTATAATAGAAATTTATTATTTCAACTGCCAATAAAAAATTAGTTGCAGTTTTTTTTAACAAGTACATTTGTAGTATGTTTGATTGGTAAATATTCTAACTGTAATAAAAAATTAGTTGCAGCATTTGAAACGTGTATTTTTATGGTATGATGATTGGTATATAATATGTGCTGAATAATTATGTATTTTATGTCTATTTTAATTGGGAATTAGTTTCTGTTTTCCATTAGACGTTTTATTTTAGAATATGTGCTTTATATTGTTGGAATACCAGTCAATTTGTATTAACTGGAACTGTTTAACAAATCTGTAGTTTTGCACAATTTAGAATTGTATTGAAAAATTTAAGAATTAGTTTCCTTCTTTTTTTATCATCTGGGAGCCAAGTCATTATTTACAAAACATTTGCTTCTGTGGATAATAGTAAAACAGTGTACATATTACAATGAAATTCCCAATTGCAATTTCGTGATTGCCTTGTGGATAATTGCGACACAGTGTGCAAATTGCTATGGACGCACATAATGAGGTGTGCAAACTGTTAAGCACACGAAGTTATGATGTATCGAAGTGGACAAGTAGTATTTACTTGAACGATGAACTTAACAAAAGTGAACATAGAATAGCCTACACAACATCATATATTTTGGGCTATGGAACTATCAACTGCCTGAACTGATGTGACTGGCTTACTCTGTGGATAACTGCAAAAATAAGTTCCACTCTCCACAACATAGTAGATCCTATCCATGACAATGCAATTATTAATTGATCGTATATTTATTTTCATACGGATTATTATGTAACAATTATTAGATGACATTGTCAATTTAGCATTGTAATATTACTATCATTGATTCAGTAAATGCCGCTGGCGGTGGATGGTAGATTCTTTTCCGTCGCATGGACATATAACTCTGATTGGTGTAGAACCTTAGGTCGGAGATCCATGCGACTGCGTATCAGTAAATATACGTAGTGTAAAATGCGAGAATATATTGTGACATCACAAGCTTAGTTCCAACTAGCTGTGACATCACTAATCTCCGCCTTCTCAATTTTGTTTATGCAGCGTATTCTGAGCTTTTACCAAACGCTCCAAATACAATTTGAAATCCATTATGGAACAAAATTCAAAACTTCAATATTTTGTTAAATCTGAATTTTAAATAAGTTTTGCAGTTTTCCATATAAACAGTAGTATTGTTTATCATTACAAAAACTCATCATTGCTTAGTATAAATATTAAAATATTACTCATTTTAAAATACAACGACTCACAAAGATGATCGGGCACTTTGATTTTTTGTATTCATTAATGAATATAAAAACTAAAATAAATTATTTTAATTATATATAAATTCAACATTTTTTATAGTAAATACATTTTCGAAAAGATGAAAATTAAATTCAAAAATCAATATCATTTGTTTAACGAGTAAAAATATTCTCGCAAAAATAATTAGACACTTTTAGTTATAAGGTATATCTCCCACTTTCCTAGCGTCCTTCGTGGTGTAGTGGTTCTGCACGCTGGGCCGGTATTCCAGAGGTCCGAGGTTCGATTCCCGGCGAAGGCGATTGCATATTTTTCATCTTTTCTGCTTCCAATTAACCTAATGACCCTACAGTAGCGCCCGAACTGAAAGGGTTGTGGATGATGATTCTTCGCACCCAGGATTTGGCGACAAGGTCCCCTAAAACCCTAGTTGCCCTTTAAAAAGGGGAATATATAAGATATTTCTTCCACTTTCCTAGCATCCTTCGTGTCACCAATGACTATTATGTACCAAATATAAGCGTATATATGCTTTTGTCTATATGTAATTGTGTATGTCCTTGTTTATATGTAATTGTACCCATGTATCTACTAGTGTTATCACATATCTTGGCACTGTATAGTTAATATACATCTATTACGCACTGAATAATCATGTACCTAATGTGTCTGTACATAGAATGTCTGTATATATGTATATGAATTTATGTTCTGTATATATGATAATGTAACTATGCATCTGCACATTTTATCCTGTAACACGGCACCGTGTCGCAAAGATCTAACTAGAGCCCCACTCTAAAATTAATTGCACCAATTATCTATTCAGCATTGTATTAAGTACCTATTGTTAATGTATGTTAAAGCAGCACTTACCTAACGCTTGGGTATCCACTAATTACTGTGTACCCAATACACGCGTTTTAATATCTTTGAACATTGGTTAATGTACTTAGGAAACAGTATAAATAATTCAGTAGCAAGACACGGTACCACACAGTACTAATCTAGGGTCTAACTTTTAATTTACTGTACTAATTACTTATTCCAGCATAACATTGCGCACCTAATATTTCAGTATGTACATGTCTTCTGTAATCTAAGTAATCTAATGATAATGCTTCAAAGGATCATAGCGTAATCAACATATGAGTACGCACGATATGTATATATGCTACCGTATCCATGCTTTTGCATACACCTTGTAACATGGCAATGTATTATCCAGTGTCTAACATTAATTAGCTTTAACGTCACTGATTTAAGTACCAAATTTGTATGTATGTTTATGTATTAGTATATTAGCACAATGAACACGTATGGTTATCTAGATAAAGGTGGACGTGGCGCTATACCGATTAACCGTAATGTAAAAGAGGGGTGGTGCCCACGTCCTCCGTCTCATGTCGCATGTCGCATGTAGTGGTTCTGCACGCTGGGTCGGTATTCCAGAGGTCCGTGGTTCGATTCCCGGCGAAGGCGGTTGCATAATTTTAATCTTTTCTGCTTCCAATTAACCTAATGACTCTACATAGGAAAAGACAAAAAAGACAAAAACTTACATTGCTTCTTAATATTTTTTTGGATAACCTTTACACTTGTTCCCTTCATTTAATCTTTTGAGCATAGACTCCACAAGATTATTATTTTTTTAAAAAAATTTTTGGACTTATTTTACGCCACTCCTCTTGAATCATGTTCTGTTTTCGAATTTGGGATTCTAGTTCCTGCCAAATATGTTCAATAAGATTAATTATTTTCAATAAGATTACCACCCATCTGGCGATTGGGTGATGCCTTAATTACTTTTGGACACTTATATAAAAGGCAGAGTCTAACACTATGCGCAGTATGCTTTGGATCATTGTCCTGGTAACTATTTTGCATATAAAGGTTTTTGTGCTGACTATGCCAAATTTCGCTTCAGGATGTCAAGGTTTATACTGATCCATATGTTTAACACTAGGTATTACGTTTTGGTTCCGAAACTTCTCTTTTGATTTTCTCCACACCAACACTGAGCCGAAAGATGTTAAATTTGCTTTCATCAGGAAACAACACTTTTTTCTAGTAGTCGGGTGTCCTTTGTTTCATCGATTTTGCGAAAGCGAGGCGAAGTTTCCGGTTTTTTTTTTTTTTTTTTTTTTTTTTTTTTTTTTTTTTACTGACATGAACTTTTCTGCGTGCTACTCGCCCACGATATTCTGAAGATCACATTATTTTTCTTACAGTTTTTGGATTTACACATATTCGATATAATTCACGAAGTTCCGAAGCAAGATTAGGAGCACTCAGTGTTGGATGCATTTTAATATTCTTTAGAATAAAACGTTTCATTCCATGATACAACTTACATGGTCTTCCAGGTCTTCTTTTCTTTTGAATACGATTCTGTATCTTATAACGCTTAATAATAATACTAAAATAATAATACTAATAATAATACTAATTAATAATACTAATTAATAATAATACTAAAAAACTGTGGAATCACTTAAATTACGTTTAAATAGGCAATTTTTCTAATAGGTTTCCCTTTCTTTTGATGCATATCAATAACTAATCTGCGAGTTTCTGACGGTGTTTTCTTTCGTGACCGAGCCATTGCAAGAATATATTAAAATAAGGAATATTTTCAAAAAAAAAAAAAAAAATAAAAAAATAAAAAAAAAAAAATAAAAAATAAAAAATAAATAAATAAATAAATAAATAAATAAATAAACAAAATAAAATTAAAAAAATTGGAATTATAAAGCAAACAATTTTGAGAGTTTTGCCGAGCTTCTTTATCCAAACTAATTCCAGAAAACTTTGTTTTTTATTTATAGCAAATGATTTTAATTAGAAATTATGAAAATGTCCGATTAATTTTGTGATATCTTTTTCTTCCATTTTAGTCTAAAACACTATTTTTTAAATTTACCATTTCGTTTTTCCAAATATATTCAGTACAAAGAGATAGCTAAGAAAATATGTATTCAAAGGCAAAATATTTTTATTAGTTTACTGCTATTACTTACTGTTATTGCTTTTATCCTATTACTTAAAAAAGTAAAAATATTGTGATGCCCGATCATTTTTGTGAGAATTTAGATAAATGAAGTATTTTGAAATTACCTTCATTTTTGTATGATCTTCGAACTCCAATGAAAATTCATCTTCTTCACCTTCGAAATCTGCATCTTCTTCTTCCAAGACTTCTAAAGGACTTTTAGATGTGTCTGCAGGATCACTGTAAAGCAGCGGAAAAACGAGAAAATTTTGAATATTAATGAATAATTTTTTGTTAAATATCAGACTTCCAAAATTTTCAAAATGTAAATTCAAAAGTTCGTTCACAAAAGTTGTTATATTTTGGTTATTAGAGTTCACAAATTTTACAGATTTTGAATAAAGCCATGATATCCCGAAGTTCATTATTGTTGTTTCAAATTAAGAGGAACACAATGCTACCAGCAGCAAGAGAACTATTTTATCTTATGAGAATTGAAGCTGCAAAGCAGACTATAATTGAAACTACTAGAACGAATGCAAGCGATCATTACATTTTTAGAATTTATACTATCACTGAGAGTTTTGAAAAAACAATCTTATACTATTTATGCTAAAAATAAATAATATATACAACAGTTGTCATTATACATTTATTCACGATTTCATTTGCAACGACTATAATTGACGGAAGTATTGTCGTATATGCTGGATGCAGAAAGAAGGCTAATGAGAAAACGAGATCCTAAATAATTAAAGCCTTTTTTGTTTTAATTAATTAAGCTAAATCATTTGAACTGAAACTGTTGAAACACTTTTTCTTTAAATAGCTTCAGTTTTGCTCAGAGAATAGTTACATTCAGTTCTGATAAAATGTCAGACAACATTTACAACCTGCTTATTGCATTGTGTTATAACAAACCACAACACTTCATTAATACGACTGCATATTGATACTAGTGACCAGGCACAGAAATGAAAACAACCACAATCTGTAGCTCATATAGGTATATATTAAACTGATACACACAAGACTATATTATTATTATTATTATTATTAAAGCAAAATAGGAACAAAATCAATGGGACGGTGAGCTTGCTGATATCCACAAAGTTTTTCAAAACAGGGGATAAGCCTTGACACTGCCACTCTCATTTTTTGCTCCATGTTGAACTTTGTACGAGCAGCCCATCTTTGATAATTTTAGGGTTAAATAATCAAAATATTCCTGCGTGTGTATGCATAATGCTTTAAATCTTACATTAGTATAAAACAAAAGCTTTCAGGTCTGGACTGGGATAAAGTCTTACCTCAGGCTTTATTTGCTCTTCGAACCACTATTTACGACAGTACAGATTTCTCTCCAGCAAAATTAGTTCACGGCAGAAACATAAGAACTCCAATTATGCTCTTTTTGTATGAAAATGATCTGCTAAAGAAGGGGAAGAAAATAGTGAAGTAGACTATATTTTTGAAGAAATGAATCGAATGAGGAGACGTAAAGAACCCGCTGTCCAGCATATGAAAGAAGCCCCCCAAAAGGCGAAAACTCTGGTATAATCACAAAACCGTAGAAGGTAAATTGATATTTGTTCTTTATTACAGCTACAGTTTCTCATGAAATGTAAAATAATCCAGTTTCTCATGAATATGATGTTGCAAAAGGAATGAAAATCCTTAAAGCTTTTGAATTTAGAGTTGGCATTCATTTTTGATAATTATCCAAAACTTCACCAAATCGCAACATGCACGCGAATTTTGTTTCAAGATTGTTGTAGCAAGAGTGCTCAATGAGACTTTCTTCTTTTTGCGAAGGGAATTCTGGTGGAGCTTGAGCATGAAAATAATTTGGGATCCGCCAATATTTTCCGATATTTTTCGCAAAGTATTTTGAAAACCATTAAGTAAGCTTCGAAAGGTGTTCCTTGAAAAGAAACAGCAATTTTTGCCAAACATTCCGTAAAAGTGTAAACAGGAACGCTTCGCGGCGCCCCCGCTTACTCTTCAGGGCGCCCACTTTGGGAAGCTTTGCTAAAGATCATAGTTGCATATCAGAGTAATATAGAAAACTTTACTGCGCCTTAGTTTTAAGCATAAAATTCCTACTAAGAATAGAAAAGATAAGAATTAAGGTATTCGAATATGGCGTGCACTATTAATGTATAGTACATTAATATATTGAATGCATCTTTTATATTGTAGAGACAACTTTATATACTCCCCTTTTTAAAGGGCGACTAGGGACCTAGTCGCCAAATCCTGGGTGCGGAGAATCATCATCCACAACTCTTTTAGTTCGAGCGCCACTTGTAGAGTCATTAGAATTTTTTAGAGACAGAAAAAATGAAAAATAAGCAACCGCCTTCGCCGGGAATCGAAACACGGACCTCTGGAATACCGGCCCAGCGTGCAGAACCACTACACCACGAAGGATGCTAGGAAAGTGGGAGAAATACCTTATAATATAACGTATGTGTTAATGAATATATGTATGTATGTATGTATATATTATTAATGTTTAATATATATAGTTATAAGCTGCATAATCTGCACTGGTACTGCTTTGTAATATGTTTGTAGAGTTTAGTAAATTTTATTATTGTATGTATTAACATATCGAGTGCCTATTAATGTATAATGCATTATGTATAATGCATTGATATATCGAATGCACCTTTTATGTTACGTATGTATGAATGTAATGGACGTATGCATGCGTTATTAATGTATAATGTATATAGCTATAAGTTGCATAATGCGCACTAGTATTGCTCTCCAATATGTCTGCAGAGTTTAGGTACTTTATTATTGCATGTTTTAATATATCGAGTGCACTATTAATGTATAATGTATTAATATATCGAATGCACCTTTTATGTTATGTATTTATTAATGTATTGTATTGTATTGTATGTAATATTAATGTATAATATATATAGTTATAGGTTTTACTATGAGCATTGATACCGCTCTGCAATGTCTGTAGAGCTCAGGAAATATTATTATTGTATGTATTAATTTATCGTCCCTGCGTCGATTATTATAATAGTGCACTATTAATGTTTAATGTAAAACTATGTATTACTACTGTGGTAATTCAACACAGTAACAATACATTTTGATGTAAGTGTCTCTATATTGTCATATATTGTACAATAAGCATCGCATTGTAGAAATCCGCAATACGCCTGTCTTTTACCATCTGCCCCTGTTTGCAATATTTTTTTTTCTGGACAGTTGCGGGATTCTGACGATACCCGAATAGTCAGTGACAGCCGCCCGGGTTTGCGGACCCTGCTCTCCCCCGTCACCTGCATAAGGAGTGGGATGCTTTCATGGAGGGTCATCTTCGCAGTGAGGGCAAAAGAACACTGCTTGCATTATAAATGAATTTACGCGCAGATGTATTTAGGGAGAAAGAATTGTTAATCTCGCAGCCGCCGAAAGGTTAACCACTCGGCCTCTGATGGGAGCCTATAGATAAGAATTAAGTTTGTAATTGTACTACTGTAATAGTTGTTTTATGATAATGGTAATATATGATACAGTATTATATGACACATGTTTAATATATGATATATATCATAAATATAGTATGTAATGGTAATATATAATATATTTATGATAATGAAAAAAATATTATTATATTATATTATACTGAAGAATAAACGTGATTCTCACATGAAGACCTCGTTGTCCAAGTTTTTCTTATTTTTATTTACATCTCATACATAAACATATTACTCTAAACTATAAGTACTTATACATAAGCATATTACACATCTTATATATATACATATTACTGAAATATAATCCAAGTATAATTAATCAGGTAATCCGAGAAACAGAATAAAGAATAAACTAACCTAGTAAGCAAAAAATATCCGTTACATTTAGAATTCTAAAGATTTTTTTACATAAACACTTATTGCAAGGCCTGCCGGGAAAAAGGTATCAGACGACTGCAAAACCACAATCGTTAGGTCCCAATCACATAATGTTTTGGCTACGCAGGACTTGACGTCGAAAAGGACAATTCTCAGAACCCGAACATTTCCAGGAAACCCCACGTAGCTAGGTTACCATTTTCACTTATTACAAAGGTTTGGACGCCAAACAGTAATGGATTATCGCTCAGATTGGGATCACGTGATCCTTCAGAAGCAGAACTTTTGTTTGATTATTGTTCTCTGTTGCGGGACAGAGCTCCAGCCGAAACATTTTCGGCGAAGTTTCAAAAAATCCCAGGCAGCCGGGACATCGTTTCCGTAGCTAGGCGGGACTTCGCTTTCAGCGAAGCTCTTTTTTCTGGGAATTCCTTCCGTTTAAAACAGTGCTACTAGAATCTCGCTTCTCAGATTAGTCACCTCTAGCAGGGACCGTTCCTAGAAGTGATAACCTCTTTAGAGATCACATGATCATTTTATTTTCAACAGTCGCTCGTATTTAGGAAGAAAGAATTGTTAATCTCGCAGCCGCCGGAAGATTAACCACTCGGCCACTGGTGGGAGCCTATAGATAAGAATTAGGTTTGTAATTGTACTAATATAATTGTTGCTTTGAAAGTAATCGGAAAAAGATCACGGAATTTGTCATTAACTTTATTAAACTCATCTAGTAGCTCAATTAATAAAAACATTTTGTAACTCTGCTGTAGAATTTTTGTCTAATTCTTCAGCTTAACATAATCAACCGAATATAGAATAAAACCTACTGATTATAACAACACACACACACACACACACATATATATATATATATATATTTAAAAAGATTAAAATCTTGCATATATAAAAATGCTTTTATTTAAACAATAAGGATTTAGTTTTTAACTAACAGAAACAATGTATTTATAATTTTAATAAAGCACATTTAAAATGCACGTGTGGGTGTCGGAGCATGCAAGAACAGTCATAAAAAGTAAAGTAAAATAAAAGTCTTTTTGTCAGGCGGCGCGCAAATAGTTAGTGTCTGCGGAGGCGAGCAAAATATGGTTTGATCCTAATTACAATAATGGATTTTATCCAAATTACAATAATGGTGCAAATAATTATCACTTAGATATACTTACTGCAAAGCACTTGAGTTAGATATATCATATAATTTACACGAATTAGAGATGTTACGTATGGAAATAAGTATATTGATTTTAAATCTCTTAGCTAAGAAATGCACTACTTGAAATTGAAAATTAAAGATTTCGAGGAAGAACAACCGAGAACTGGCAATTGGCCGCGCTGCATGTATAAGGCTTCGAATGGCGTCATTTCTTCTACCCTTAGGAACGCCTTGACTTTGCTTGGGCTCGAGGATACACCTCCATACCGTTTGTTTACATTAAAAGATTATTACGTGCGCTGTATTTTTGTTGCTATGAGATTATAAATGCACAATATTCGTTGCTATGAGATTATAAATGCATAATATGCACACACAATATGCGTAACTCTGTTCATACCTGTCATGAATTGTAGTACAAAGAAACTGTAACTGTTCTTCCAGTATGTACCACTCATTATGTATCATCACAAAAGTAAGTGTAATTAATGGTCATGATAGCTAACAATATACATCCTGTACTATATTATGCATCCTATATTTTCTGTATTTCAGTATTTGTGGTAAACGATTGTCATGAATATGGTGTGTATGTGTCTGTATATACTGTTTATACCCGTATATTAAGTTTATGTCTGTATTTTATGCTTATGTTCGTTTACGCGCAGTTACTTATTGACCTATGTCAGATATTTATGATGCCATTACTACCTATGTCAGCCATCTCATTGCTCTAAGCATACAAAGTGCTGCGCATCTCCTTGGTCTTAATATGTGCTAAATACTATGTGTTTTTAAGCGATTTATGTCATGTGATCCAAAGTGTTATGTGATCGTATTTATTTAGTGTTTTATGTTATATGTTTAGGTGTTTAATTTTATTCTTTTGTTATAACCTATTAAGTTTTCTTTTTAAACCAACAAGTTAATGCAAATGACCTCAACTGCCAGATGTTCAACACTTGCCCCTGTATGGCTATGTATCCACACTTTTAATTCTTAAATAAACTCCCGGGGAGGACGCGGGACATATGCCTGTTAACCTCTGTTAAACTTCAGGCCTCCTCGTCCTCCGTCACCTGTCACCTGCTATGAGATTATACTTCTCACAACATTATAGTGTGGTGAATTTAATATAAAAAATCTGATGTGTACACCACATGACTTCCTTGTACGGAATATTAAATTATACGCATTTTTCTTGCATTTCATTTAAACTTATTGGATTGAATTAAATCTACTTCGCCGACAGCGCATAAACCACAATATAATAAATGCATTCTTTAAAATTCACTCTAGCATTTGTTTACCATAGCGACACTCTGGCGCTAGATTCACTTAAAAATTATTACTGTAACTAAATTTGTATTCCTGTCAGTTTGCGCGCAAAGCTTCAGTACAAATTTTAAATTTTCGGAAAATACAGTTAGTTTTTTCTTTATAAAACAAATTATTATACACTATTAAGTAAAATAAATCAAGAAATATAATCATCTATGTATAAAGATGACACACTGAAAATTTCATATATGTATGACAAAAACAATTTGACTTATTAAAACTCGAAAATCAGCTAAAACTCTCACTTTTTGTGTTGCGCAAAAGTGATGACTCCCCTTCAGTATTATATTTCGTTCATATTATAACTTATGACTTACTTTTTTCTGGTCATTAACTACTAAAGAGTTTTCGCCAGTAGATCGCATTAAAGTGCACTAGGCAAAGATATTTTCAAATAAATGGTACTAGGGAAGTACCAACACCCGTGGGCGAAGAAAATTCAGCTGTGTGAGTAGGCATATCTTAATATTTACGAAAGTAGGCGTTCATCATAAAAATTGTGCAGTGGTAAGCAATGGCATTAAATTGAAGCATGTAGGCAGGTTCAGTGAGTTGTATGGCAAATGCAGGTGGTGAGCTCAATATAGCTAGTAAGAGTGCAGGATAAGCAATAGTGAGACATCATTAAAATAGCGCGAAGACAGTTTGAAGCTGTGAATGGCATAAGAGTTCAAAGTCCTTCAGAAGTATGCAGTAGTTAGATAGGCCGTAAAAAGTTCAAAAGTTCGTAGAATCATACGATAAAGTAAAAATTCATACAAAATAATTTAAAAAATGAAATAGTAACATAAAAATCTTGAATAAAAAATTTTCTTAATTAACATAAGATGCAACACAAATAATAGGATAGAGTCCAATTAGAGTTCAAGTAAATTTTAAAACTAAAATTTACAAGTTACCACCATAACGAATTGTGATGAATTGTCCTTGGGCGTTTGACAGTATATTCAATGGTTGGATCATAATCCAACATTTGTTTAATTGCGTTATACTGACTATGCTTCATCTTCTCGAAGAAGTTGTGAGCTGTCATGAGTATAAAGTTATGCACAGATGGAATATCCAGGTCGTTATGAATTATAGAGTTTCTCACGTACCAAGGTGCATTCACAATGCTACGTAGAATTTTATTTTGAAGTATATCCAATTTTTTGCGCTCAGGTTTATTGGCGATTGCCCAGGCCGGCACTGCATATGGCATGATCGGTCGAATTAGAGATATGTAAAGCATTTTCTTTATTTTTAGACTGAGCTTCGATTTTTTGCCGATAATAGGATAAATTGCCATGTAGGCTGCATTTGCTTTGTTTAAGATATAAGAAATGTGATCTTTGAAGTTGAGAGACTTATCTATGTAAACACCTAAATATTTATAGGAATTAGCTACAGGGATTAGAGTTCTATCTAAGTAGATATCAGTATTAACTCTTAATCTTGTTTTGTATCTCCGATAGAGCACAATACAACATTTAGAGGCGTTGAGCCTAATTTTCCAAGTCTTGCACCAGTGATTGATCATATTGAGATGCATTTGTAAATTACTTAGAGCGAGCTGGGGACTTCTGGATTCAGTCAGTACTACAGTGTCGTCAGCATATTTGAGTATTTTCGTGTTGAATGGGTGAGGGAAATCATTGATATAAACATTATAGAGCCGGGGGGAAAGAACGGATCCTTGCGGGACCCCGCTATGAATTCTTTTTCTGACAGATAAGGCGTCACCGCAGCGAACTTGAAAAGTCCTGTTTTTCAGATAGGAACTAATGAGTTTTACGAAACTGTTTGGAGGCATAAAATTATTCAATTTATGCAGGAGGCCTGCATGCCACACTCTATCAAAGGCCTTTTCGAAGTCGAGATAGCATGCAGCTACCCCGTTTTTCTTAGTAAAGGCTTGCGAAACAAATTCCACCAAATTGAGAATTTGATTAGTCGTGCAGTGTCCACTGCGGAAGCCGAATTGCAGATCATCTATTAAATTGAGTCTTTCGAGATGGTTAGTGAGCCTTGAGCAGAGGATTTTCTCAAATACTTTTCCTAATGAAGGTAAAAGACTGATAGGTCTGTAGGAAGTGACGAGTTTAGGATCTTTCTTTGGTTTTAAGATATTGACTATTATTGAGTGTTTCCATTGCTGAGGGAAATAATTATTTCGGATGCAGGCATTAAAAATATTGACTATGTTAGTAATACAACGTCTAGGAAGAGCTTTAAGTGCTTCATTGCTAATCTGATCATAGCCTTTGGCTTTCCTTGGCTTGAATTTGTGAATAATTTCTCTTACTTCTCTTGGTGAAGTAAAGTGAATGAAATTTGTTATAGGATAATTGTTAATACTGTCAATGGTAAAATTAACTGCTTCTTCTTCTTGGGAGTTATTCCCAGGCGGGTGAGTTTGAAATATTTTCTCTAATTCATTAGCCATTATATTAGCAATCTCGTCCTCAGATTGATAGGAGATTCCCATGTGATGAATTGCATGAGTTTGATTTGGTCTGCTATTTCTTAGAGATTTAGCAATTTTCCATACTGCTTGATCTTGAGGATCCAGGTTCGATAGGAGGAAGTCCCATTTTTTGTTTCTGAATTCCATAATTTCTTGCTTGATTTTCCTGCTTAAAAAGTTGATGTGCCTTTTGGCACGAGGGTCTCCGGACCGCTGCCATTCCTTATGTTTTCTATTCTTCTCTGTAATAATATCTTTTATATATTTAGGAAGGGAGAGAAAATTAGTGCTTTGGCAGGGATAAGTCGCATTATTGATTGCATCTTTCATTTTAGTGGTGAATTTATAAATTTCATCTTCGATATCACCGCAATGATTATAATTATTTTTGCAATTATAGTCTTTCATAGTATCAGAGAATTGGGTCCAATTTATCTTAGTTGTGTGTTTCTTTAACGGGGGATAAAAGCCATAAAAGTCGAAGTTCACTGGAAGATGATCAGAATTTAAGTCCGTTATTACTTCTAAGAGAGGGGTATGAGGAATATTTTTAAGAAGTACAATGTCCAAAACTTCGCCGTTTCCGTTAGCACCAAATCTTGTTGGAGAAGTGGGAGCAGCAAAATTGAGGTCGTTGCTAATTAAATAGTTATGTAAAATGTTTCCATTGCTATTAGATCCTCTAGAATTCCAAGCATTATGCTTTGCGTTCAAGTCCCCTGCGATGATAGTCGGGAAGTTGGTGGAGGTTAAGATATCAAGGTCATTATTAGTCATCAGATTATTTGGAAGATTATAAAAAGAAATAAATAGGTAGGCTTCATTTAAAGCAGTATAAATGATAGCTGAAGTAAATTCGAGCAGACTATTGTGAGGAAGATCATATTCAGTATGCTTTAAGTGATTTTTAATGATAATTGCAGTACCACCCCATCTACTTCGGGTTCTGTCTTTCCTTATAATATTGCAGCCGTTTATTTTAAATTTATCGAAAGCTTTAAGGTGAGTTTCACCTATCATCATGACATCAATGTTGTACTTATCCAAGTAATCTTTAATTTCTTGATATTGTTTTATGACACCGTTCGCATTGAAATAGGAAATTTTTAAGAAGCTATTGGTAGCTGAAATCATCGCGTTTATATTGCTATGAGGTCTAAAAGTCATAGTCTAAAGAAGTGAAATATTCAATTGCGGCCATTCCGACCTCGAATTTACCCATGATGTCTTTTGCTTTTTTAAATTCTGTAAAGAATTCTTTCGCTTTTAGGAGTTGGGTTTTTATCCACTCAAAAAATGAAACTTCTTTAGCTTCGCTTTCTTGTTTATTTTTGTTTTCCTTTTGAGTTGTCCAGCATGGTTGATTTTTAGTATTTTCGTTTTCCGTAGCTCCAGGGAGAGTAGGAAAATCTTCTTTATTTAATTAAAATTGTTCCTGTTCCTGCTTTTTCTCGTTTTGATTGCTCTTATTGAAGAATCTTTTGAGTAGGTTATCCGGATGGTATTTACATTCCTTAGAGTTGCTCGGGTGGCAATCGCCGCACAGAACGCAGAGCGCTGGTAGTTTGTCCTTGTTCTTCTTACAGGTGTAAGTTTCGTGCGGTTCGGCGCATTTAAGACACCTAGGTTTGTAATGACATAGATCTCGAGTGTGTCCGTATCTCTGGCACCTGTGGCATTGCACAGGGCCAAGTCTGGATTTGTAAGCACGGACTATGACGTCTAATCCACGAAGTTGCTTTATTTGGTAGATTTGTTTACCCTTTTAGTTTCTTTTGACCTCGACTAAGAATATAGGTAGTTTTATCAGGGTCAATGTTCCTTCTTACCTTCTTCGGGAACATACAAGGACCTGACTCGAAACAGAGAGCTTATTAAAGCTATGTTCACTAATTGTGGTAAGTAGACAGGATACAGACGAAGGGTATACAAAACCCTTTAATTTTCTCTATATACAATAACTTCCGTACTTCGGAATACACTGACCCGCCACTTGGGGTCTAACGTAAAAGTATAAAAAATAAAACTAAACTCTAATTTAACTTTAGAATAATAAACGTGAAAGATTGACCTTATATTAACAGGAAGGCGTATGTAGTACAGATAACTGAGAACACTACAATACGTTTAAAAGTTATCAAGAGGATTAAAACCTCTGGCCTGGAAGGCAACAAGCAACTGCGTAACTTCTAAGGTAAGCGGCCTGCTTCGAACTCACTGCTTCCTCTCTCTCGCTTGGCAAAAAGCCACAAATTAAATACTTGGCGTTCGCCAGACAACTTTGCATAAAAACCTTCACGCTTATAATTCTGGCCGGAAGTAGAAAATAAGAAGTGATAGTAAAGATTTAAAATAAAAAATAAACGTTAGTAAAACTTAAGATCCTTACATACTTCCCGCCAGAGTTAATTAGTTTGAAACTGAGGTCTAAAACGACCTTGTTGAAAACTTTTAGCTCTAGAATCTAACGCGAGGCCAATCTTTTACAAACATACTTCGCTAGAAACTAGAAATTTAAAAAAAAGAATTTTTTTTTTTTTTTTTTTTTTTTTTACAATAGCAGCTCCCCGGATATACAACAATTTTTTTTCATCTGTACTGCATCTAAACATGAGCTTTTATTCAATTCTGGTTCCTTCCAGAGATCTGAAAGGAAAACTAGTTTAATGAAATGTTACACAATGAAATGGCAAGTAACATATACAATTATACTTCTCTTAACATTCTTATTTCATTCATGACTATTTTAATTATCTCTCCCCGTGCTCTCTGACATGTGTTGTAAAAGAACACCAAACACGAATGTATTTCTGTCTACGTGTTCCACACTTCCTCCTAGAATCAAAACACTAACGTGTTAAAATTCAACATAACAAGACCTCTTAACACACCCTAATTTCAACTCTAAACCCTGAGGTACTATTCTAAAAGTGGCTAACTCTAAAGTGTAGCGTCAGAGAGCCTAACTACATCATTCAACCTTTAACACATATTCGCCATGCTTTAGTCTTTTTACAGTCACACGAATAAAAAAAAATTTAACATTCACTTTTACCATATCACGGTATTTCTTAACATTTAAAATAACAGTTCACATTGTATATAAGAACATATTAACATGCCGTTAATTTTACACATTTGAAAACATACATTAGTAGTACATTGTTAACTTCTATTCTTTTCAAAGCAAGTGCCAATTCTTTCTACATTGAAATACTACATTTCAAAAAGTCTTTCAGACTAAAACTTCTCTCTTGCTAGAATGTTTTAAATAAAATTTATACAATAACTTTTTTTTCAATATTTAAGTCTTTACACAACACTATTATACATCAACTTTAGTTTTACGCGCGAGTAATTGAAAAACATAATACCCAAAATCGGTAACAACTGATTTCTCGCCCTTTTGGCGATAAAGGTAGACCTCGCATGAGGTAAAACTTCTTGAAATCTGCCACTTGCAGTAAGAATGAAAGATTAACTTAAGTTTGCAAAGTAACATAAAATTTTACTTATCTTTGTGATATTCGGACATTCTTTTCTCGGCCCAGTCGTGGAAGGTATTGCAGATAGTAGTTTGATTTATCCTCCTTCTTGTACGGGCTCGCCCTTCAGTGCTTTCCTCTGGAAGCTTCCTTTTTTCACCAGTTCGGTCACCCTTGAATACCTTCTTTTTCTCCTCTGCTTGTGGTCTTGGCCGTTTGATGGCAGCTGGTCTTGGCGGAACCGGGAAACTTCTGTCGTGATCCTGCTTGGACCTCGTTGTTGGCCGTTCAAATTTTCCTTGTAACTTTTCCTCCGCCGCTGATGGCCCTTCCGCAGTTCGGCTACATTTACTGCGGAGAGTCCTGTCGGATGAGTCGATCTTCCGTTTTAGAGCCGGGTTATAGTTGCCGTCATTTCTCCTGGTTCTCTCCACATACGTCGTCCTTCTCCATTCTTCATTCTGGGGGTGTTCGTGAACTCTCTTTTCTGGACGGTGGAACGGCTTGTTTTTCTTGCTACCTTCAATTTTTCCGCGGGGCAATTTACTTTTCACTTGCTCCTGCCTCTTATTGGCTTGCCATTGTACTTGTCGTTTTTCCACCTCTGGAGCTTGTGCCTGCGGTGTCTGCCGTGCCGGATTCTGCAAAAGATCTGAAAGTATTTGCATTTTATTACGATCGAAGTAGGGCTTGATTTGATCAATGTTTGCGGAACAGGTTTCACCATTTCTGGCTTTTAACACTACTACAGCGTGAGTTATTTTTTCTATAACATATGGTCCTTCAAATCGTGGAAAAAATTTGGCAGTTTTATCTTCTGGTGCTGAAGAAAGTGAATGCTTAATTTTTAAAACTTCATCCCCTACTTTATAAGTTACTCACCGTCGTTTCAAATCATAATAGAGCTTCTGTTTTCTTTGTGCTACTTCCGTATTCTTTTTTGCTTCTTTTATTAGTTTTTCCATATCACCCATTTTAAATTCTGGGGCTCTTTGTTGCACATAAAATAATTTATCTAACGGTGTTATAATCTTTCTGCCTAGAAATAACTCAGCAGGAGTTTTGCCCGTAGTATCATGTTTTGCGGTCGTAAGGGCGAAAGCAAATTCATTGACATAGTTATCCCAGCTTTTATGAAAATTTTTAACATAACTACGGATAATTTTCACTATATTTCTATTGACCCGTTCCGCTATATTTGATTGCGGCCGATACGGGACCATTTTTAATGACGTATGCCCAGTTTTTGGCACATGTCTTCAAATATATTACTTACAAATTGAGGACCATTATCCGATATAACTTTTAGGGGCGCCCCGTATTTTAAAATATATTTATTTAAAATAGAATCAGTAACTAATTTCGCGGAGGCTCGTTTTAAAGGAACAATTTCGGTCCATTTACTAAAATGATCAACCATAACAAGGAGATAGCGACTTTTATTTAACTGACTTTTTGGGAAAGGGCCCAATAAATCGATGCCAATTATTTCATTTGGAAATTCGGATTTAATACTATTTAGAAACCCGGCCGGGCGGAAATTAATATAATTAGCTGCTTGACATGTTGGGCAGGACTGGACATACGCCCTTGTTAACTTTTGCAGTTCAGGAAAGTAGACTGCCTCGCATACGCGTTGGATAGTTTTTCGAATACCAGCATGAGAAGCTAAAGAGCTGTCATGGAGCTCCTGCAGGCTATTTAGTCTAAGACTAGCTGGGATAACAGGTCGAAATTCGTTGTTGGAATTCGTAGTTTTTGTATAAAATAATAGACCATCTATTAGTTCGTAATGGGCCGCCCTATTTCTTATCGCCACAATATCTTGGTGGCTAAAATTTTCAGGATCCTTCAAATACTCATAAATGCTTCCAAACTCAGGATCCTTACCCAGTTCGGTTATTACAGTTTCTCGGGGATTTATTGTACATGCTGTGAGCATTGCCACCTTTACGGTATTCCCTTGTTCATCTATTTTAATTCTTGATAGGGCATCTGCTACGATATTTTCGTTACCGGGGGTATGCTTGATTACCAGATTATATTCTTGCAGCTTGAGTGCCCATCTTATTAACCTTGGGGATAAATTTTTCCCTGAGTACAATCTAGTTACCGCCGCATGATCAGAGTACACTGTTATCGGCGCCTTTCCAAAATAGACTCGGAACGTTTGCACTGCTAACAGAACTGCAAGTGCCTCTCTCTCGGTCGGGGAATAATTTCTTTGTGTTTGATTTAAAGTTCTACTAAAAAATTCCACGGGCTGCTGATTTTGCGAAAGTACCGCTCCTACCGCATAATCCGAAGCATCCGCTGAAATTTCTAAATTTTCATCCTTTTCAGGAAATTTCAACACAGGAGCTTGCGTTAATGCTTGTTTTAATTTTTCGAAAGCACTATTGGCTTCGGCCGTCCACGAGAATCTTGCCTTTTTCCTTTTTAATTTTAACAATGGCTCAGCGATAGCCGCAAAATCTTTTATAAAGGACCTATAATATGAACAAAGTCCTAGAAAAGAAGAGAGCTTCTTTGCCGTGTTTGGAGTCGGATACTTTTGTACAGCGATTATTTTTGATTCATCTGTCTCGATCCCTTTTTGAGATATTTTGTAACCTAAATATTTTAATTCAGGGGCTGCAAATTTGCACTTTCCGACATTAACTTTTAGACCGGCCTCATTTAATAAAGAAAACACCTGTCTTAAATCCTGTAGATGTTGGTCGAGATTATCACTAGTAATAATGATATCGTCTAAATAGATAAATGTGGACTTTCCAAGAACAGGTCTTAACACAATGTCCATGCATCGCTGAAATGGTGCCGGGGCCCCTGAAAGGCCAAACGGCATACGCAAAAATGCATAAGTACCAGACTTGGTTATAAAAGCAGTCTTAGGCACGTCCTCGGGCCTCACCTCTATTTGAAAATAACCAGTCGTTAAGTCTAAAGTCGTCATAAATTTGGTTGATTTTATGTTCCTTAGAATTTCTTCTATAATCGGTAACGGATATACCGGATATTTAGTTATGGAGTTTAATTTACGGTAATCATAGCGAATCTCCATCTTTTTGGATTCGTCAAAGGATAGTCATTATTTTTCTTGCATAAAACCACCGGGCTAGCATAACTACTTGAGATGGGCGTTATGATCTTTTTACGTAGCATATCGGTAATATGCCATTCTATAATTTTTTTCTTATTCTTATCATACCGGTATGGTTTTTGACGAACTGGCATTGCATCTCCGGTGTCAATACTATGGTTAGTAACCTGAGTAAATCCTGGAATATCACTAAATAACGAAGCAAATTCACTTACTACTTGTCGGATTCTTCCTTGCTCGTCATTAGGGTGGTGGTCAAGTTTTAACATCGGCGGTTCAGCGTTTTCTGTACGTTTTCTGTACGAAGTTTCATTGTCAGCTTAAGGGACGCTTCATTAAAATCCAGCGTAGCTTGTGCTTCTGAAAGAAAATCTATTCCTAAAATTAAATGTGCTTGCAGATTCTTTACTATAAAAAACATCACCTTTACTTGTTCGTCCTTGATACGGATATACAAAGGTACTTTACCTACGCACTTACATTTTTCTCCTTGCGCCGCTAACACTGTCGTATTATCGGCATTATATATGCGGTATTTGCGAAAATACTTCCTACAAAAATCTTCTGCCACACAGGAACACTGCGCGCCGGTATCCAGGAGTGCGGTGACTGGGATATTATTCACCAAGACTTCAATCTTCGGAAGAGTCAGATTTTTCACCATTACTGTATTTAACTTGTAGGAAGAGGGGTTTTCTTGGCCTTCGGATTTCCGCACCCTCCCGTCAGCAGAAATCCGTTTTAGTTTAAATTATTTTTCCTTTCCGTGCTTTCCTTCTTTTTCCACTGGCCTTGAGACTTTTTTCCTGGGTTGCTATTGAACTGTCGACGTTCGCCGGCTGTTTTTGAATGCTCGGGTTTCCTTGCCCACTGATTCGCTTTTTTTCCGTAGCCGTGTGCTTGAGTTTGCTGTAGTCTTGGCGTACCAAATTGGTTTCGCTGTTGATATTGGCGTCTTCTTTCGACGTCCGCCGTTCTTCTACTTTCAAACTGGATTGCTAGCTCAAATAACTTTTCCAGTGTAGTCGGATTTCTCAATTCAATAAAGTCTTGCACTTGGGGTAGTAACCTCGGCAAAATCACTTGAATTATTTCAGGATCCGGACGGTTTCCATACAAGAGCTTGAAAACATGAATTTTTCTTAAAATAAAGCTCGAGAGGTTTTCGATTCTTTGTTGATATATACTGAAAAGTTCCGTTTCTAATTTCGCACGATCCCTTACAACAGGGAAGGCTTTTAGTAGGGCAGTCTTGAAATTTTCGTAAGTATAGGTGGGACTTCCTGCTTGACCCAAGAGACTTCTGCCTATACATTTGAACCAGTTAAGCGCTTGGCCCCTCAAAGCGCTGGTAGCTAAGGTAACTTTCTGAAACTCGAGCACGGGGTAGAGCATGAAGTGGTCATCCAATTTTTCCAAAAAACTGGTTACCGGTGAGTTTCCATTAAACGTTGCTTCTGGTTTCATCGAAGCGCGCATGATCTGGACGATGTAACCAAATCCTTCCAGGGCGGCAGCTGGCATTTCTGGATTCTGAGCCGTTTCTGCAGGCAGCACAGGTTCTTCTTGAAACTCGGCCATGGTTATTCTTCTTCGTTGGGCGCCACTATCAGGGTCAATGTTCCTTCTTACTTTCTTCGGGAACATACAAGGACCTGACTCGGAACAGAGAGCTTACTAAAGCTATGTTCACTAATTGTGGTAAGTAGACAGGATACAGACGAAGGGTATACAAAACCCTTTATTTTTCTCTATTTACAATAACTTCCGTACTTCGGAATACACTGACCCGCCACTTGGGGTCTAACGTAAAAGTATAAAAAATAAAACTAAACTCTAATTTAACTTTAGAATAATAAACATGGAAGATTGGCCTTATATTAACAGGAAGGCGTATGTAGTACAGATAACTGAGAACACTACAATACGTTTAAAAGTTATCAAGAGGATTAAAACCTCTGGCCTGGAAGGCAACAAGCAACTGCGTAACTTCTAAGGTAAGCGGCCTGCTTCGAACTCACTGCTTCCTCTCTCTCGCTTGGCAAAAAGCCACAACTTAAATACTTGGCGTTCGCCAGATAACTTTGCATAAAAACCTTCACGCTTATAATTCTGGCCGGAAGTAGAAAATAAGAAGTGATAGTAAAGATTTAAAATAAAAAATAAACGTTAGTAAAACTTAAGATCCTTACAGTTTAACAATTTTTCCTTCTTGGAATCTTTCGAGCTGACGTATCTTTTCTACAGGAATTCCGTGTTCAGTGAGTTCTTTGTGAATTATTTCCACGTTTGAGTTTCTAGGCAGCTTCTTAATTACTACTTTGATTGGTTTTTCGGAATTAATTTTGTATGTGTGGAATTGCACACCTCGTTTGGCCAGAAACTCCGTGATTGCGCGATAGTCATCTTTATCCCAGACTTTGATGTTGAGTGTATCTCCTGTGAGATTGCCTTTGACTTTTTTTAGCCCTAAATTTTCGATTTCCTCTTTTAACGTATCCCAGTTGGCTGTAAAATCTGAGAGAACAATTGGGGGAATATGTCCAGTGCTTTTTTTGGCGAGAGTAAATCCTGCGGACTCTGAGTTCGATTCCTGCTCCATGCGGTCATCGTCCTGTAGGTCATTGAACTTATTTTTCTGTACGGGTAGTTCAGCTTCCGAAGAATTTGAATGCGTTCGTTTATGCGTGATGCGGGGGGTTTTAAACCCGTCGCTGTTAGTAGTAATTTTCTTTTTCTTATTCTTAGATATAGTCGAACGCTCTATATTCTTTGCATCGCTTTTTTGTGTTTTATTAAATGCTTTTGCCTTTAACATAGCATCGCTTTTGTTGTTATTTTCCATAATGGAATTGTTTGTTTGATTTTTATGCATGACGGCCAGATTTAAGAATGCGTCGTAATCTTGAATGATGCGTTCAAGTTCCGCTATACGTTTGAGATCATCGCTAGTTTTGTTTTCAACTGAGTTGAATTTAAGGAGATCAGCAACAGCTTGCTTTTTTAGGGTTGTGTAAGAGCTAACATTGGGTGGGAGATTAGCTCTCTCTAAGTGTATATTAATTCTACCGAAGGCTTGTTCGGCGGCTGAGATTTCATTATCTAAATTTGCGGATGGCTGACACTCACTCATATTTCACCGAGCCGGTATTTTTGTGACTTATTACTGCGGCGATATTACTTTTAAAACAGGTATGGATATCCAGAGAGCAGGGAAGGCAAACACATTAGCAACATGCTGTGTTAATGGTACATTAATGATCTTATTGAATGACCCTACGATTACGTTTAACTGTAACTTGCTATAGATAAAAAATATATCTTATTACCAGTTTGAATTATATGAATTAAATAATTGATTTAAAAATAGCTTTTATCTTCGTATCCATGCTAATTGCGTAGTGAAATTAAACTATTAACTTTTATGCGAAATTCTGCTACGTTAATGGTTTATTAATAAAAATGGCATATCGTACTAGAGTTTCTCCGCAGAATGAACTCTCCCATTTCACGTCTTTTAGAGCAAGAAGTAGAAAAAAAAATCCCTAGTTCTGTTTATTATACTTCATTCAAATGAAATGTTTTAAATTATCGGAAATATTACTATGTCTTCTTTCTCAGTTTACACGCCTTGAAACAGTTGCTGCTAGCAGGAACATAACTTCCTAAATGCAGTGCAAGAGCAAAAATTATTATTTATCTATACGCATTTATATTAAATAACGTATTAATTATAAAATGTAATATCCTTATTAAAAGATTTATTAAAGATTTATTAACTCGAAAGTTTTATTAACTTAAAAACTATTTTATCACTTTTAAAATGATAAAGTATCTAATTGGGCTCTTTATAAATTTGTTTTCGCTACCAAGTTGCTGTTTAAAACAAGTAGTATGATATTCTGTTTTGTTTACAAAGAATCATAAGAAACCGTAATAATAGTAAGAAGAAAAAAAAAACTTCCTCTCAATGTGTATAAAAATGAGTTTAAATGAAAGAAAATATTCTTCGTTTAACAGTATGGGTTTTTCATGAATACCTTTGTTTTTCGGTTTCATTTGTTTCATTTGATGTTTGAGCTTTTACTGGAGAAGAATTACCTTCTGTTTCACCAGAGTCGTCAGCCTATCATAAAGAAAATACAAGTTAAAATGTGAAATAATAAAAACATAAATTAATTCAGCAGAGTGGAAATTTACTGAAATACAATTTTTCCATGTTAAATAACATTTATTACAGGCCTAGCGCAAACATACTCTAATTATGTTAGAAAAAACTATTCAAAAGTGCATTTCGATAAATCAAATTTAAACGATACCATAATGGTTTCTGAAACTTTTCAACGAAAAATAAGATATAGTTTCATTCTTTTCGCATAAAAATGACAAATTAAGATTTGATGTGTATCATGAAAGCTGCGAGTTTAGTTATTTCAAACACAAAATTCTAGAAAATAGAAAGTGTAAATCAAGAAGGTTATACGATGTTATTATATCACGAAATTTTAGTAAATAGCTTGTACTGAACTTTCTTTCCTCATAGCAATAACTATACACCGGTATCCAACGTATGGCAAATACTTAATTTGTATACGTAAGGAGATTAAAAAAGACACTCCAGATGAAACCACTATTCTGTAAAAAAACTAATATGATTTACAAAATAAAAAATCAATACACAAACAATTGCAGATACATTTAAAAGTACAATCATTATTAGCTTTATACCACTAATCATAAGATATAGTTCTCATATGAGACTTTTCTAGAGCTGTATTGCTTAAACATTGCTTTAGGAGTGGAGAGTTCATGATATAAGAGATACAATGTACGTGAAATTCTTAGTTCAGCGGATACGTTATTCTGTACAAACACTGTAATAAATATCTCGATACATGATTAGAAGCATTATTTCTTTATGTGCTTGTAACTAATATACTTAAATCCATTCAATTTTTCGCGTATGATATTGATTTGATGCAGGTAAAGCAAATTTTTATGCAGTGAAGTTAATTTCGATGATCCTTTCTTCAAACAGCCGAAGGCAGACCCCACCCCCACACACCCAAAAAAGATTCCATAAAATATCTTGACAGAATTGTACATTTTTACGAAAATAAAACACCAGCACCAGAACATCCAAAACATTTCTCACATTTGGAGTATTCAGGAAGTTTAAATTTTTTCTTCAGATAGCTTTGAGCATTCTTTATTCTGCCTGTGAATGACTTTACGCACCGTATTTTCTTACAAGACTGAAAAAAATTTCATAGTAAACCATG
The DNA here is from genome assembly GCF_044657685.1 of Stegodyphus dumicola. Classification (NCBI taxonomy): domain Eukaryota; kingdom Metazoa; phylum Arthropoda; class Arachnida; order Araneae; family Eresidae; genus Stegodyphus; species Stegodyphus dumicola. Next base: position 109,810,301 of record NC_140770.1, on the reverse strand, counting down.
TACAATTTGACAATCCTTGATACAAACAGTCTTTCGATCCTGCAATTAGACGCAATAGAACAATTTTTTTTTTTTTTTTTTTTTTTTTTTTTTTTCAATATGGACGGAAAAGTTTGGCACTAGACTTCCTCGAAAACAACATTTGAGTAAACTGTCACGTGCCTGACGCATTTAATTTTCATGTGAAATGTTCTTACGTATCCTTCTTCATCGAACTTGTCATTTTTATCAAATTTTAATAGAATAAGGATTGCATTAGTTCTTGTATTATACTGATTGCTGCTCACGATAAGAAAACAGCAAAAAATATGCATCTTCAGCCGAATAACGTTCATTGTGTATTTGGTAAGCATAAATTGATTGACTTCAAATTTTAAGAGCAGTTATGGTACCAAGCATGAATTGAGAACCTATTAATTTACCTATGTTTATTAGACACCTATATTATTAAACAATTTATTGGCAAATTGACCTTTTTAACTCATTAGAACTTGCCCAGGGTGCTGATAATGCATTTATGGGGTGTGATTTTAACGATGAAGCGGGGAGGAAATGTTACATGCCTTAAATCTAAATTATACTTTCCAACAGAAACAAAATCATTATGCATTTATAAGGTATTTCTCCCGCCTTCTTAGCATGCCTTCGTGGTGCAGTTGTCAGCACGCTCGGGGCGTATTCAAGAGGCCCGTGGTTCGAGTCCCGACAAGGAGGTATTTCTCCCACCTTCTTAGCATGCCTTCGTGGTGTAGTGGTCAGCACGCTCGGCGCGTATTCGAGAGGTTCGTGGTTCGAGTCCCGGCGAGGGTATTGCTCATTTATTTTCATCTCTCCTACTTCGAAATAACCTAATGTCTCTACATATTAATTTGTTTTCTTTTTTTAAAGACTTTTTTGGTTGTTTTTAATAACTTAGAATTTATATTATATTAATGCAAAAAAAGTGTAAAAGTGGTATGCATGCAACGGGAAAACACGATTCGTAAAGCCAAATCAATTATTAATGTCAGTATTCACTTATAGAAACCAAACATAACATTTAAGAATCAACCCAGAATAATTCAAACTGTCAGTATTGAATGTTAACTTATGCGAGGTATGTTTTCTTCCCTAGCCGCGTGCTTTCGTTGTGTAATTCGAAAGCACTTCTGGCTAGCAATAGGAAGATCCGGAGTTCAAGTCCCAGCAAGGGCATTGCACATTTTCAATATTATCCTGCTCAAAAATAAAATACCTAATGGTCTCTATAATTCATTGAATGCGAAATAAATAATAATACTCCTAAAGGTTAAAGTAACAAATGAAAACAGCAAGAAGGTTAGGTTAATTGATTAAGACAAAGCAACTTTAAGGCTATCTGCCTATGGGAAGAGATGCCTTCGTGGAAGACATTTTAAGGAAACTCGTTCTTATCCGCGTTACATACAGAAAAAGCCACGAAGAACAACCACGCAGCGAGCCCTCTCGCCGGGTTTCGATCCCAGATCGAACTATCAGTTTTCAGCGAATTTACCGCTCGGACGCTGGCCCTCTAAACAGCGAGCATCGACATAAACAAATTTGCAGGATAATTGTTTCGAAGGTTAAATAAGAACCTACTTTTTCAGCTACGGATTCAAAATAACGAAAAAAGGCATACTGGAACAACGTTGCTTTAGAAAATAGAAATGCCACTTTCCTTAGAAAATCTATAGTGTGTCAGCTGTATGATAGAGATTGAAGCTACTGGAAGGATGAGTATCCTTATCTATTGATAGATGAGTGAAAAAAAAGCACCTACGAAAGAAATTTCTGAAAAACTGATAGTAAAAAAGGGATTAGAATTAAATAATTATTTCAATCGAGAAAAATTGTAGAAGTGAAATACCGCTGGAATTCTAATTTGCGAAGAGACTTTTCATATTTCTTTCAGTTTTGGACTCTAGTCCCAATTTTAGTCTCTCTTCACGGCCATCATTTTAAATGGCGTCAATTTCTGTCATTTTGCTAGAACTTTTACAATTTTCTCTCTATTGCCCTTATGCAGATCCATTTCTCTTTTTTGAAGTGATTTTCAATCCTGCAGCTGAAAAAAATATTTGACTTTCGAAACTATAGTCCTGAAAATTTACTGACGATACACTGACTCTTGTCGTTTAATAATTATTAATTTTAACTTTTCGGCGTGTTCTTTTTTGTTAGAATAAAATTCCTATTTACCGTCTCTTCCTCTTTAGATGAGAGTCTGCTTCCACTTTTCCTCGCTGCATACTGGTAAAGGTATGTTGCCAGATATCCTATAGGGTCTCTTGGTCGCCTTGCAGCGACTTGGGTAAGACCTTTGATAAGAGCGTCCCCTAGAACCGTGGCTAAGTAGCGGCTATCTCTGTTTTGGCGATCAAATAAGATAGGATAGATGGACGTCATTTGAACTGGTTTTTGATCTTTTGCGTCGTCTTGACTCGGTTCTGTAGTCGTTGTAGAATCTGAATACTGAGGTGTATTTCCAGGTTCTGGCTCGTCAAAGAGAGAGTCATAATCCTCTTCATCGAAGAAGTAGCTAGCTGGTTAAGGTATTAATAAATATTAATTAATGTTAAGATAATCAGTTTTCAAAGCAGTATATAAATATTCTATGATGTGATGTACTGAAATTACTGCTTTGAAGACTGAAATATATACTGAAACAACAGCATTAGAACAAAGTTTCTAAAATCAGCATTATTTGATCTAAAATCAGCAACCAAGATTATTATTATTATTTTTTGAATTTTCAATTTCATATATTGTCACCATTGGAGAGAAGAATACACATTTCATATGAATAGGGTGGTATGATAATGATAAATATGTAATTACCATTTAAAAGACAGAGGTTAGCATTTAATTCGTAGATGTGATATACTGACTAATTGCTCAAGTAATACATTATAATTGAGGTCACTGTTGCTATTCTCCATTTCAGCTTTAGATCAGATTTTTTTTTAAATTTCTGATCAACAGCACTTTTAGGAAAAAATGACTGAGTGAACTTCTTGATGTTTTAAATGAAAAATTTGTAGTCCTTAAAAATTCAAGTTTTACATTTATTACAATTTCAACTAGAACAAGGTAACAACAGGTAAGCAAACGCAAAGTTTACTTTTGTAAAACGAACACCATAGTTTTACAGTGAGCATTCAATAAGCCTAACTATAAAACAATTCTAGTAGGAGGGAAACCTCGATATTGCCATTATTCTGAAGTATGGAAACAAATGCACAAGTTACTGAAACTTATTAGTTGATTTTTGTTACGCAGGAAAAGAATTGTTAGTCTATCATGTCTGTACATGTTAAAAGACATCTGACATTATTCACTAATTGAATTCTTGACGAAGGAAGGCAAAATATTCGGGGTATCGTAGCATTTCAGTCTATACTGGTACAACTTCTTTCACCACCATAAAAAATCTTATATGTAGCCAGCATATGATCTCCTGCCAATTCCATGTTTCAAATACCAGCAAGTTTCAAAGACATCATTTCTAAATGATCGTTTGAAAATGAAATCTAATTTTTTTTTTCAATAAATATAGAAGTCTGTAATAGGAAATTTTGGCTAATATTTTATTAGATATCATTAGCCATGGATAAAAATTGGCTTTTCTAAATTTAAACTAGCATAATCAAATGCTTTACCTTTTATTTTAATAATCAAATTCGTAATTTATTGGGCAGGTGAAAAATATTTAATTAGTTTTCCATTAAGGAGAATTAAGTGTTTATAATGCTATAGTATGAAAATTAGTTGGAACAAAGGGATATTTCTGACAGTTTATGTACATACCTTCTAATCTCATAATTTAAATATGAGATAAATGAGTGATAATTTAAAAATAAATTTGAAATGAGTTTTCCTTTAGCGGAAATGACCTCTACAATGCGCTAAGTTCCCTGGTCTTGCGCAAACAGGTTTTCTTTCTTTATCATGGAATTATACTTTTGTAGCATTCTTAATCCACGCGCTCTTTTGTCGTACAATTTTATTTATTAATTATTTTAATTATTTTGCTAAGATGTTCCTTGAGAATATGCAGCAAGTTTTCGATTGGATTTAAGTCCGGTGAATTTCTAGGCCAATCTAGCGCAACGAATTTATTTTCCAACTTAAATTTTCTGATAGATTTCAAATTGTGGCACACTGAAATGTCCCTGCAAAGGTTTTCTAAAAGGGCACAATTTTGCGATTTAAAATTTCTATATACCTCTATGAATTCAGCATTCCGTCAATCGGAACTAGACTTCTAGTGTCATCTGCTGTCAAAAATACCCTCAAAACATTTGTTTTCCAGAGCATTTTACAATTTACTGGATATGTTGATGTCTTATTAACTTAGCTTTGCTTCTTCTAATAACGTTAGATATGTAATCATGAACAAATAAATGAGTCTTATCGCTGAAAACAACCGTTTTATTGTCATTTATGGTCCAAGATTTATATTTTCTGGCGCACAATAATAGTTTTTACTTCATATGACGCGTGAAAAAGTGTTTTCTACTTGAGTTTCCCACTTTCCTACTAGTAGTGAGAAGTTCTATGCCGCACATTTGAAGTGGATGAATATCAATGCCCATAGACATTAGATCTCTTTTAAGGCCTTTGCTATTTTTTGTTGGATTAATGATGCTGTTTTGAAGTAGGAAACCTATCACAGTTTGTAGTTGTTTTCATTTTCCTGCAACATTTGCCCTCCCTTTCGAAAGAAAATGATCTACTTTCATTTTGGCTCCTCAGTATTCGAGGAACGCTCCGTTTTCCAACACCAGCAGCAAAAGCAATATTTCTCACAGTCATGGTTGTGTTACTGTTAAATGCAATAATATCTGCTCTCTTTCTAGGTGTTACATCTATTTTTGGTGCACTAAAATGAATGCATGGAAAACGTATTTAAAAAGAATGCAAAAGTAACTTCTCTTTTCAGAGAAACAGGTTTAAAAATGGCGCAATAATCCTAATTTATTAGGATTCTGGAAATGTAGAAGTAGACAACCAGACGATTTAAAGCAGATAAAATTGCTTTGAGGGACCTGCTGGCACTAGCTAGTAACCAGCTTAAAATTTTGTGAAAAAAATCGTTTTGTCCCAATTAATATGTACACTATATTGTATTTAAAATGAATACCGTAATATGGGTTTCTTCTATGTTATTTCTATAGTATCAAAAAATCTAAATTCAGTTTGATTTGCACTTAAATTCCTGCGATAGTCAGGTAACAGTAAAAAATGCTTGTTACGTTTTTTAATTATGGATGAATGGTGACAACCGCAAGGTGTGGTATTAGTAAGAAGTCAATTGAAGAAAGTATGTTTGAATTTTTTTGTTTCCTCTGATGCTTCGTCACCCTACGCAGTGCAACAGCATATTTTGTATTAAATGAATTTTGGGAATAAATAAATATCGTGTCTAGATACAATAGAAATTGCCTTCATATGTGCTGAATCTTTTGATATTAAACTCTCAGCATAACGATTCTATATTGTTTCATTACAATCTGTTAAGAGATGAAGAATCATATAAGATTTTAAACTATATGTGAAAAACAGAAAGTACCACTTCCGGTTTAGCATACATAATGGAAATCTAATATATCATTATCAGTCAGGATCCCATATGCATCATTTATGTATATACGAGTTAAGTGACAAACTTAAAAAGTTTTGGATTACACCACAATACCTTATTTCACGAAAATCTATTTATAGCTTCGAGGGAGTATCACTTCCAGTTTATTAGTTTTAGCCAAAAGGCAATATATTGTTCCAATTGATATAAAAGTTTTAAATGATGAGACTGAAAAGTTTTGGAATGTATTTTAAAACAATTTATCACTAAAAGCTCTTATGGGCTCAAGTAACCACTTCCGGTTGCCAATTAAAAACTGTTATAAGTTTCAAGTAAAGTATCACTTCCGCTTGTCAGTTTTACACAAAATCTAGTCAACTCTTTATATGAAATCAGAAAGCTTAAACACAGAAAACAGAAATTTCTGCAAGTTTAATGTAAGAGTTGTCGTGGACGTAAACATCGTCACGCACATACGGACAGACAATATTGTAAAAATAGTAAAAACGTGTTGTGGGAGAGCGTATTTACTAAAAACTCACTATTGAATTTTTGGAACGAACACATTATCACCAGAATCTACGAAGATACGTTGGCAGGAGGTAAAAGTGAATCGTCATATTTACATAAGGTTATGAGTTACTTGAAAATGACTCTATAGATTTTCGTTGGATGAACATAATCATGGAAGACGAATTGTATAGATGCAAGATGAGAAATCTGGGACAGAAAAACAACTTGTGACAATTTCTATCATTACGATGAAAAGGGGTATCATTACTGGGAGGGGGTGAGAAGAAATGTTGCATGAGGATCTGGTTTTATCGAAAAATTTCGCAAGATTTGCACCTTAAGAATGGGTAGGTCAGAAATGAAGAAAACCTGGGTTGGCGGTTCTGGAGAATCGCTTTCGGTGACTACTGCGAATGAAGATATGAAGATAATTTCAATTTATGGCTAACGATAACAGTCAGCTAAAATAACCCAAAAACGAAATTAGAGAACATACTGTGGAAGCACAGTGGATCTCTTGAATATGTTCTGGAATATGTTCAGAACATAGAAATTTATTAAAAATATTTAACATTCTTTGGAACGAAGAACGATCTTTATTTGTTGCGAAATAAAACGGTAACACGGTTTTAGAATGCCAGCTTGTGAAAACTCCAACAGACTATAAAGGAAAACAAATCTTGGTAAAATTCTGCAAAAAAATGGTTGCTTTTGACTGATAACACTATAGCAATGAAAACTGAATTTTTTTCAACACTCGCAGTACTTATCAGACTGTCCTTCATTTGATTTGTTTTGTTTTAAAAACTAAAGAAATATTTGATTTGTTCATGTTATAGCGACAATGATGATAATAAAGATATTATTCAGGAATGATTTAAGGGACATAATGAATACTTTTTTTCTGTCGGAATTTGAGTCAAATGTATTGAAGTCAAAAGAAGTTACGCAAAACTGAGTAGATCAATTTGTATATTTATTACTTACAAATACTGTATCAAGCTTATTTAAGATCTCTTTTATAGGTCCCCAAGAGTTTAAATTCTGTAACAGTAAATAGCCGATAATGAGACGTGAATGATTATTCCGTGGGTACTATCTTCAATGAGGATTAAGCTGTTTACAAGTTTTAGCAAGCATGTATTAGTCAACTAATGTTCTTCACTTTGAAAAAACATAAAGAGATATCTTGCATAATTGTGGGAATCATCAACGCCCAATGCTGAATTAGAATTGCCAGCAATGACGTCATCGCAGTACAGCTCAGCGCGAAGCATTCCGGACAGAAGTAGATCGCTTCCAAACGTGGTCGAGAGTGGAGGGTAGATGCGAGCAGACGGATCGTATGCCTTCAAGAGTTGAAGAAGACAGACGGTCTTAGATCTTATTTTGGGAGTTTTGATTCTTCTTTTGATGTTTCGCCTTTAGCTGTGATGACTTTAGATGATCATACTATTTAAAACTAGCTGTGTACTAATATATTCTATCAACGCCGGAGGAACTCTGTGTGAAGGACTGTCTGTGATTGCGCATCATTACATGAATAATTCAACCTTTAATCTTTGCTTAATTTATCTTTATTATTTTTATTTCTTATTGTTAAATAAAAGCATATGTACAATGCCACAATGCTGCTCTCCTGCTCTGATTTAAAAGAGAACTCTACAGAACATGGCGCCCAACGTGGGGCCTCAAACTCGAAAGTGTGCGAGTGACATTATGAACTGTGCTTTCAACTGACTGAGTGAACTGTTCTCACAAGGTATTCGATTTATTGGATTACTCGTATAAAGTGTGTGGATTACCCTTATTGAAGATGATCATCTGTCGAGTGAGTACAAAACTTTCTTTCCAATATGAAGTTAGTAGAAATTCCAGAATTGGAAGCAGCTTTAAAGAACAGTAAAAGTTCTGAAATCAAAAGTTTTCATAAGCTTATTTTTAATACTGATGGAGATCGAAATAACCGGAAAAGATTACGTGAATTTTCTGGCTTTATATTTAAACCAGATACTGAAGAATTTAATAAGAAAATAGATACAGTGCAGAATAGTTTTACTTTGAATGAGTTAATTAAAGTTTGCAATGCATAAATTCAGAAGGTTTAAAATCGGAAGTCGTAACCCGAATTGTCTCTTTCCTGTGTGATTTATCTGTATTATTTGAAAATATTTTGCATGAAGAAAATAGTGATATTGAAGATGAAACTGTTAATAAAATTTCTGAAGTAGTGCTTGATGATAAACAAAGAGACAATCTTGGTTTTAATGAGTCTCAAGTAAATAACAGTATGTAGCTTCCAATTCAAGATCATTTTAAACTTCATCTTAGTTTTTCTGATATTGAAAGTATTATTAATCCTTTTTCTGGTAATGCATATGAAAATGTTGATAAATGGATTGATGAATTTGAAGATGTTATAAATTCTTTGAAATTGAGTGATTTGCATAAATTAGTGTTTGCTAAAAGATCATTAAAAGGTAAAGCGAAACTATTTATTCAGAGTGAACCTAAAGTTAATGACTGGTGTAAGTTAAAAAAGCTTAATAAATAAAAGAAATCTGAATCTTAAAGAAATCTGAATATGGTAAAGCTTTTAATTCTGCTGAATTGCATGAAATGTTATGTAAACGTAAATTAATGCCTAATGAATCTTTAGATGAGTATTTTTTGAAAATGAAAGAAATATGTTCGCGAGGTAACATTGAAGATGCTTCATTAATTAAATATGTTATTGATGGTATTCCCGATTCTGTGGTGAGGAAAACTATATTATATGGTTGCGAAACAATAACTGAATTTAAACAAAGGCTTAAAACTTATGATAAAATGAGATCGGACAATGATAAGTTTAAAAATACGAAACCGAAAGTAGACACTCAAGTTAAAGATAGAAGTAAGCTTGCGTCATCAAACCGAAATCAATCTAACGTTAATAAGGTCAAATGTTCTAATTGCCAGGAATTTGGGCATCGAGCATCGCACTGTGTAAACAAATCGAAGGGTATAAAATGTATTAAATGTAAAATTTTTAGGCATAAATCAAGTGACTGTCCAGAGCAGAACCCCGAGACACAACAAGCAGATTTATTACAACGAATTTCTGACAAGGATAGAATTATGAAGACTGTAGGAATAAATAATCATTTAGTTGATAGTCTAGTCGACACTGGTTCAGATGTTACGATATGCAGCGTAGAGTTACACAAGCAGATTGGTTCTCCAAGTTTAAATTGTAGCGATATCGCATTAAACGGAATTGAATCAAAGCAAACGTACGCCACCGGCTTTTTTATTTCTGATATTTCAATTGATAGTTTTTCACTCCGTACGAAAATTTATGTTGTTAAGTCATTTATGTAATCAAAGTGTATTAGGTTTGGATGTATTGATTCAGTTTAACTTCTCTTTTACCGAGAATGGCCTTCAAATAATTTCTCATCGGAATAAAAGTAATGTAAACTTGATAACTGCTGAGTCATCTCGAAATTCTAACGTTCGTTGCGTTATGGGAAATTTGAATATTGCTGTGTCATTGAAGAATGTTTATGATCTTTCTCAATAGTCTGGAGTCTCCGTTAATGTAAACGAAAACCCCGAAAGCGGAAGTGGATCGACGTTTAATTACCTTTCACATCTGGTGAATGCTATTTCTGTAACGAGATTGATTTATCGCATATTTCAAATGTAGAACATAAAGAAAGACCGTGTAATTTAATTAATTCGTACCAGCCTCAGAAAAATAGACAATCTGACTTTAAGATGCAAATAAATTTATGCGATGAAATTCCTGTCTGTCAAAATAGAAGATACATGTCTTTCGCGGAACAAAAAATTGTTGACGATCAAATTAAGGAATGGTTAAAAGAAAAAATAATAAAACCTAGCAACTCTAACTACGCAGCTCCTATTGTTTTGTGTAATAAGCGTGATAATTCCAAAAGATTATGCATCGACTATCGGAAATTAAATAAGAAGATTATTAAAGACAAATTTCCACTGCCTTTAATTCCGAAAGTACTTGATCGTTTAGGACAGTCAAAGGTTTTCACGACACTAGATTTGAAAAATGGCTTTTTCCATGTAGACTTAGACGAAAATTGCACCAAATATACCGCATTTGTAATACATAATGGGATCTACGAATTTCTTAAAGCTCCTTTTGGTTAATGTATTAGTCCAAATGTTTTTCAGAGTTATATTTATTCAGTATTTCGTGACTTGTTAAATGAGGGTGCACTAATTATTTATATGGATGATATAGTCATACCGGCTAATGATGAAGCTGAATGTTTAGACAAATTAGAAAGAGTATTCAAAACTGCTTCGGAATATGGATTACAAATAAATTTCAAAAAGTGTCAATTCTTAAAACGTAAAATTGAATTTTTGGGACATATAATTGAAAACGGAACTAGGTAAAATCCTAGTATACGGTGCGGCCTTGGCGCGATTTTTAAAATTGTCGCCAACACCAACATGATGCGTTTACGTTTGTCGCCAAATTTTTGGCAACTTTAAAATAAAGCGTCACTACAAGTTTGAGTTGGCAAAAAAAGTAAACAAAATGATAATCATAAGATAATAAATCCTAAGCATACGGTGAGACACAAGAAAAAAAGCAAGCATTTAGAAATTGAAAATAATTTTTAACAGACTTTATAATAAATAAAAATATAATTTTCAACATGTATCGCAAAAAATACAAAACATTCACATATCAAATATAGTAAATTAAATACCATGGCTCAGTGTTACATATGTTTTAGGGTCTATATCATAACTCAAATGCCATGGCCCTCAAACTCGGGTGGCGTATATATTGCTTTTATTGCAAATATAAAGTCTTTCATTTTTTCAAATGACGATTTATTATTTTTCAGGCGCCGCCACATATATTCCACCAAATAAGAGTCAAACTCTTCGCTTACCTTTTTCGTCCCCTTCATCCCACGCTTAACAGCACTCCACGTTCCTTCCAAATCCTAGTATACGGTGCGGCCATGGCGCGATTTTTAAAATTCAGCAGCAATCCAGCATAGCACTGCACATCATAATCGAAAAGTAACGTTATCCAACTGAAGAACAAAATACGTTAGCAAACAGAACTGTAGAACAAAATACGTTAGCTACTCGAACTGTAGAATAAAAGACGTTATCAAACTAAAATCATATTCAGTATCTGACCAAAAACCGATTAATTAAAAAATATTAACCAATCAGAAACTCGGCGGAACCACTACTGTTATTTTAAAAAATACAAAAAATAAAAGATAAATAAATTTTACCTGAACATACGTTATCCTTTCTCATTCAGTTCAGCCGAAGACCGAAGATTAACGGAACTTCAAACAATGGTTTGAAATAATTCTTCTCTTCCATCTGCACCAATCAAAACTTCTCAATTTAAAATATTTAATGAGCATGCGCGAAAATGCTCCCAAATGCACTCTTCTCCAGAGCGCCCAAAATCGGCTTGGTTACCACAATTGACGCGCTTATTAGTCTCTTAAAACCGAATTTCGCCAACTCTCATGTGCACCGTATACTAGGATTAAGCCCGGAACTATTCGACCATCACCTTCCAAAACTGTTGCTGTTCGAAACTTTCCGCAACCGCGTAAACAACTTCAAAGCTTTCTAGGACTAACGGGATATTTTCGTAAATTCATTCCTCAGTATGCTAAAATAGCTAAACCTCAAAGTAGTGACTTGCTTAGAAAAGGTATTGGTTTTAACTTCGATTCCGAACAACAGGAAGCTTTTTGCAGATTAAAAGAAATTCTCTCTCAAGCATCCGTTCTACACATATTTAGGCAAGGATATCCATTAGAACTTCATACTGATGCTAGTAGTCAAGGCTTTGGTGCGGTGTTACTCCAGTTGTCTGATGATGGTAATTATCACCCAATCCAGTATATGAGTAAGAAGACTTCACCGCAGCAAGAGAAACTCTGTAGTTACGAATTAGAAGCCTTTGCAGTAATAGAAGCTCTGAACAAATTTCGAAAGTATTTGTTAGGGACTAAATTCAAAATTGTAACTGATTGTAGTGTTTTTCAGAAAACTTTAGGTAAGAAAGATTTAACTCCTAAAATTGCGAGATGGGCAATGTTTATTGAAGAATTCGATTACGAAATTATACATCGTTCAGGAAGCCAAATGAAACATGCTGATGCTCTAAGTAGAAATGCTTTAATTTTAACATCATACACATCCGATGTAGCTGAAAAGATTCGGTTAGCACACAACAGAATGAAAATGAACATGTGAAATTGATAAAGAATTTAGTTGAGAAGGGAGAAGAAAATGGATTCTTCGTGAGAAATGATATTTTGTACAAATTTGAAAATGGTAAAGATCTGCTAGTAGTACCAGAATCCTTACTGAACGAAATCATACAGAAGGTACATAAAAAGGCACTTTGCTGTAGATAAAACTGTGAATGCTGTAGAGCAAGAATTCTATATTCCCAGCCTGAAATGCAATGTTGAAAAAGTAATTGCTAACTGTATAGAATATATACTGTACAACAAGACGCAAGGAAAAGCAGAAGGATTTCTTCATCCTGTACCGAAAGAAAACGTTCCCTTGAGTACGTATCATATCGACTTTATTGGACCTCTTCCATCAACGAACAAGAGATACCAACACATTCTAACTGTGGTCGACGCTTTTGCGAAATTTACTTGGTTCTATCCAGTGAAATCACCAACTACGCAAGAAGTTATTTCAAAATTGAAGCAACAACAGACTGTACTTGGAAATCCAGCCAGAATCATTTCAAATCGAGGTAGTGCCTTTACATCGAAAGAATTCTCAGCCTATTGTACTGAAGAAGGAATAGAACATGTCAAAATTACTACCGGTATTCCAAGAGGTAACGGACAGATTGAGCGAATCCACAGAATTTTGATTCCTGTTTTGTCGAAATTATCACATGAGGATTCAACGAAATGGTTTAAGTATGTTCCAGATGTACAGAGAATCATCAACAGTACAACTACGAGAAGTACGAAATATTCACCGTTTGAGCTTTTCATAGGAACGAAAATGAAGAACAAAGAAGATTTGAGAATTAATGAGATATTGAATGAAGAATATTTAAAGCAATTGATGCAAGAACGTGATGAAAGGAGAGAAGATGCAAAAAACAACATTTTGAAGATACAAGAAGAGAATCGTAAAAAAATTTAACAAAAAAACGTAAGAAACCGAAACTGTACAAGATTGGCAATTTGGTAGCCATTCAGAGAACTCAATATGGGACTGGCTTGAAACTACGACCAAAATTTCATGGACCGTATAAAATCATAGCTGTAAGACCAAATGACAGATATGAAGTCGAAAAAGTAGGATGCCATGAAGGACCGAATTTGACATCTGCGGCTGACCATATGAAGCCATGGTCAAATTGATTTGATGTTTGTATCAGCTTAAAAACCTAAGGACCTGATACTCATTTTTCTTTTTCTTTTTTTTTAAATTCTCTTTGCAGGTACATGATAGTGATGTCCATTCAACAGACATCGAGGACGATGCCTCTTCAAGGTGGCCGAAGCTGTGGGAATCATTATGCTGAATTAGAATTGCCAGCAATGACGTTATCGCAGTACAGCGCAGCGCGAAGCATTACAGACAGCAGTAGATCGCTTCCAGACGTGGTCGAGAGTGGAGGGTAGATGCGAGCAGACGGATCGTATGCCTTCAAGAGCTGAAGAAGACAGACGGTCTTAGATCTTATTTTGGGAGTTTTGATTCTTCTTTCGATGTTTCGCCTTTAGCTGTGATGACTTTAGATGATCATACTATTTAAAACTAGCTCATACTGTGTAGTAATATATTCTATCAACGCCGGAGGAACTCTGTGTGAAGGACTGTCTGTGATTGCGCATCATTACATGAAAAATTCAACCTTTAATCTTTACTTAATTTATCTTTATTATTTTTATTTCTTATTGTTAAATAAAAGCATATGTACAATGCCACAATGCTGCTCTCCTGCTCTGATTTAAAAGAGAACTCTACATAATTGCAATGATATTTCGACCAGTTTCATTATTTTCTCTTGCAGAGCTTTTAATTAACCTTCTCACAAAGGCCATTTACATTCCCATAAACACCCCACATACGAAACAGGTACATGTTGTTCTACTAGTTAATAGTACAAAAAAAGCTACATTCAAGTGATATAAAAACAACTTAAACGCAAATCTTTTAAAAATGTACATCAGAAATAACAAAAGATTACATTCAAGTCACTTGCATATTTTTTCAGTCCTGAGTTGCACTCAAGATTAAAGATGCAACGAATTTCTGTCGGAATTTAAAATTTTGCTACATTTAATGGTGAGTGTAATACAAACTAAATTTTTAGATTACCCTGATTTTACTTAGCCTAAAATCTTATATAAAAATATTCACATAAATATAGAGAGATTCAAGAAAATTTCACTTTTATCTAATAGAACTGAAAAAAATTGATGTTAGTTCTCAAATAGTAAGGAAATGAATTAAAACTATGTTAGTTATATTTGTTTCTATGCTACTACATTTACCAGAATTACCAATGCAGAATTCTGTTATTTTGGTTAATGTATAAGGAAACACAACACAAATAACCTTAGTCTATGGGAAAGAAACGAAAAATTCGGTGTTCTCAATATAATACATTCGTTCATTGCTTCCTTTTAGTTCTTTTCAGCTCTTTCTCCAGAACCATGCGAGCATAAGAGCTTCTTCGGCTTTTATTGCTTTTGAGAACTTTAATTTACAATTAATAATAATAAGTTAAATTGATATTAAAATAGAAAATATGATTGCTAATCAATTTTTTGAAGTTTGTGCAGGGTAAAACTTATAAAAGTTGAATAACTAAAAGTTATTAGAAACTATGACTTTCATATACGAATTGAGAGTGGGTTTTCTTTCTTGTGAAGGATTTACCTTTTGGCAATATTTTAAAACTTTGTATTAAAAACTGGAAAAAGTATGACCAAAGTATTTGTAAATAAATATTAATTAAAAAACAAATACTTGAACATCTTAGAAAATTTTATTATCTAGGGAGAAACTGTCATTCTATTTATGAAAAATTTTGATAAGTAAAAAACTATTTCCCAACTTTCTTTAAATTATTTACAGTTTTTGAGCAAGTTTAATGCGGTTTTGCATCACTTACTGATTTCAAGTTTCGATACAATTTTATTGCTTGTTACTTAAATTTTTCCAAACTTGTGGTAACTTTTATTCGATGCGTCAAAACGGTGAAATCTTCATTTTTTAGCCCGACAAGGCTATTAGTCTCAAAACACGATTTTGCGTTTTTTCATTTTAATGCGTTATTTCACTTTTCATACGAGTCTGTTGACAATCGGAAAAACGTAAGGTATTATATTTCATATTTCATCTCTCTCTTATTAATTAACAACTAAACTATTTAAGTGCAAATATTTTTATTTTTTAATCTGAATAATTTAAATAAAAATGCTCATGGTCTAACTAATTAGAAAAATTAAATATTTTTATCAAATTAAACAATACATATTTGTCCCCTTTTTAAATATACAGAAGATATATAACTTTCTCATGTTAGTCTAAACGTATATTCATCTAATACATTGTAAAATATTGTAAAATATTCACCTGGGATATTTCTATCGATAATTTTTACTGATAAAAACCATATTAAATTTTAAAAGTACACTTTTGGCAGATCTTATAACCTGAATCCTTTCAAATTTTTAAATTAATTTTTTATTTCATTCAAAATTTGATTAACATTTAAACAAATATTTAATAACATCTTGGAACAGGCCCATCATTTACATGTTTTGCTGTTAATGCTGGTAGATTTTTAGAAATAAGTTTATTCAAATATTTTAATAATATCTAACTTATATGCTAAGAAAGAATGTGTAATCGTTTTAGCATACACAGTTAAACTTCGGATCGCGAAAGTCTAACTTCACGAGCAAATTATCTGAGCGAATAACGTCTCGCATGACGAACGCTTAAGTCAGCAACATACGATTTTCATTCGATGTTTTTGATATAATCTATACCACACAATTAACATTTCAGGGACATTTGGAAACAAACATCATTTTAATACTTTCCATTGATTAACACTTATTCAAAGATTGGCAGAAACTGACTGACAGGATCATGAATTCGGCCTGAATTTTGAACGTTTTGACACTTATGAATTTTTTTTATTTTTTTTTTATTTATAATATTGAATCTTTAGGATTAACTAAGGATTAGGAAGTTAACAATAAAGACACGAAGAAGTTACTAGAGGACCATAAAATAAGAAAGAAATACAAGACTGTTTGAAATAGTAATAAAAAGATTGTGGAAGAGATGTCCTCAGAAGAGGAAGGGAGAAAAATTATCGTTCTTCTCTCTGCAAAATGGTGTTAGATGCAAAGTTTTCGCGAAATGATACCAACCTGATAAAGCAGCAGCAGACTACAGAATAAGCATGTTCAATAAAAATGCCATATCTTACTTTAGAAATATTTTAAAACAAGTAATAAAAAATCTCATTGGAGAAATTTTAAGTGAAATAGAGGCTTAGTGACTCTCAGATGTAAGCAGAATGGCTCCTAGAGCTAAAATAAAGATAAAGGAAGATGTCTTGCCTCCTAAAGACAGCTTTTTATGAAAGAATAACATACTATCACCCAAACAATAGCTTCCTCCTCATTTTCAATGCATGCTGTCCTCTCTCCTTCGTACGGATGCAGTAAAATTAAATTAGTTCGTCTATTTTATCTATTTAATAATTTTTAAAATTAGTTTTCGTCTATTTTATCTGTTCAATAACTTTTAAAAGTAGTTTTCGTCTATTTTATCTGTTAAATTCTTAAAACAGTTTTTCTTTTATACTTAATGCTTTCCATTGGTTTTAGATTATGAATTTTTACAAAGTTAATAAGTGATCGTCTGCAGTCCGAAAACGAATCAATCCATTTTATATTAATTCTTACGGGGAAATCTGAATCGTTTACGAGCAGCCTTCAAGGAATGAGTTAAATTCCTGAATCTGAAGGTTTTACTGTATGTTCAAGAAGTTTGAAGAAACACCAAGCCATATTACGTGCGTGATACTTGCAGTTTTCGAATTCGGTCATCAGAGGGCATTAGTGTATTTTATGTAGTAAAAATGCAAGAAAAGACGTCATCTGGAATACCATAATCCGTTTTACACTGCAAAGCTATGAAAGCACCTTTCAATCATTCGATTCAATAATGCAATTTGAGATCTCTCTCCTGCCACAAAACCTTATTTTCCTTTGTGGGCTCAGCATTTCTAGTTGATTCAAGTTATCCTGATAGTCTATGAAAGACATCAGAATTCTTTTAAATTTTCCTGTTGAAAGCGCTAGAGCAGATGTGTGTGTTCCGATGGATATTGGAGGTAATAATGTTTTGCATTTTAAACTTTCCTGGGAACATTTTGAGCATGGGTGTGTATATTTTATTGCATTCTTTAAATTTAACACGTACCCTAGATCAAATATACTAGATTAATTACTGCTTTTATAGGATGAATCCAAGCATTTCAAACTCCCTGAAAGAAGATTTCTTAAACCCAATGAAACTGATATGCATTATATGTCTTGAAATATCAAATATTATACGAAAAATCTTCAGCTGGGAATAAAATAAAAGCATCTAAAAATAAGTAATAGAAAATTATAGAAGATGAAATGCAATACTTCATGTAATGTAAGTTAAAAAAATTAAAATAATCAAATTAGAATTTGTTAAGTTAAAGTTTTTTTCAAAAATTTTTTTATTCTTATGCGCAGTAAATAAACCAGTTTTGATGACCATTTCATTAAATGGTACGTTCAGATAAAATCTGTAAACCATTACATAACATTATATGTTGAATTAGCATTTGTTTATTGCTTGTCTCTTTGCCAAATTGATTCAGTCTGATGTTTTTGGAAGTTTGAGGATGTGCCAAAGTGCTTCAATTTAGCCATTTTCATACAGTTTATTAAACTTCCGAGCAATTTTTCTTATGCATTGCTGAAAAAGTATTAACAAAGACCTCTTTAGGCAGAAATCGTTTTGTAGACCAACTTCGTAACACGATCGAAATCTATTCTTAATATCAGATATATTATTTCATAATTCTGGCTAATACTCGATTTAGTGAAATGGTATATAAAAGTATAAAAAAAGATATATATATATATATATATATATATGTGTGTGTGTGTGTAATAATAAAATTTTGAGTGGTGCATGGTGCTGTAGATGATGAAAATGGTGCTACTGCTAAATTTTATTGAATGATAGGCAGTAATGGATATTGCAGAGATAATTTTTATCTAAGTGTAATTAAAAATACACCAAAACACAACGAAGTAGTGCTTGCTCTACGACAAATGCACCTGATATTCTCTTGATACAAGCAATACGTCTCAAAATTACAATATAACTGGCGACAGAGAAAGGCGGTGGATTACGTGTTAACTGGACAGTGAAGGCATGGAAAGAGCGAAGATTTTCAGAAGTCAAACAACAAAAATCAGCGTTATATTTACAAAATTTTCATAGGACTAGTTTCGATGGTTTTACCGAACCATCATCCTCAGCTGCAAAACCGCAAATGCGGTTTTGAATTAGTATTTATTCGGCGTGTTATTGTGTCTTAAGCGAAGATTTTGTTATTATGTTATGTTAGATTCAGAATGATGTAGTTGATTAAGTTTCCAGCAGAGGGAATATTCTTGTAGAATTCAAACAACAAGAATCAGCGTTATATTTGTAAACATTTGATGTTATATTTGAAGACTAGTTTCGATAGTCTAACTATAGAACCACCTTTCTCAGCTGCCTAAGTGCAAATGGACGAGATAAGATACGATAAGAATGGATGAAACAAGAAAACTAAAACATAATTTCCTTAAAGGCTGAAGGTAAAGGTGTATTCGAATTAGGGTCGTTAATTAGAACAGAAAAATCTTTTTGAATGTGAACCGCCTCTAGAAAATCTAATTCACTAACGGAAGATATTTTTTGAACAATTTTGGCTGCAGAAAAATGAAAAGTATGATTTGCGGAGCAATAGTGCTGGGCAACAGATGATTTCTGTGTTTCCTTTTTTCTATCATATGCCTCATGTTCTTTAAAGTGAAATTTTAGTCTCTTAATTTGGCCAATGTAAGTTAAACCACACAGGCAAGAAATCCTGTAAATACCCGAAAGTTAAATTTCTGTAAAATACATGCAGTTTTATAACTAATCGAAAGAAAGGAATAACAACAAAATTCTTAAGATCTCCTAAAACAAGAATGCGCCTTTTGATGTGTTGAGATGAGAATTTTTTAATTGCTTGGTTAATAATGTTGCGTGAAAAGCCTCAGCCCCAACAGCAACTGCTTTTAAATAATTTAGTTCTTGATCAAGAGCCAATTCAGAGGAACAAACCACAAGTCCACGGAAAAATAAGGAATAAAATTAAGCTAACTTCTATTTAGTCTGATGACATGATTTGAAATTGTCGTGGAAGGCAAACCGATAAAGATTAACGGTAAACAGTAGTACCGAAGTTGGATGTGTTGCGTGTTACCAAATGTTGAGGAACGGAATAGAATTGGATGTCTCAAACGTGAACTGAATAGCAGGATCAATGAAATTCATCGCTGAAAGTTTATTTATCATATTTATTACCGTCAAACAGGGTAAAGGTACCGTCTACATAGGGTAAACATACAGGGAAGTTTAAAGTTTCAAATGATTTTGATTCATAATAATGCACGTAGTTATCCGCAAGGATGAGATTAAGAGTGCTTCTCGTGCCTAATGCCTTAGTTTGCTAGTAATACTTATTTTGGAAAAAAAAATGTGTTTGTTTAAAACAGAGTTGGTTAAGGGAAATTAGCTCATCAATTTCGATGCAGCAGAAATGAAATTCAGGAAGTCTTGTTTCTAGACATCTTAATTCACTTTCCATTGGATCATTGGTGAATGATGATTTTACATCAAAAGAAACCGTAAGTAAATTTCTGGGAGAAATGCTTTTAACTTTTTTTACAAACTCTTGAAATTTTTATGGTGTAAATGTTATTATCTAGTATAGCTGAAAATGTACAAACTAAGTATTTATATAACGGGTAAGAGGCAGTGCTTAAATTTGATACGATACGGCGAAAAGGAATACCACGTTTATGAATTTAGGGAAAAGCATGTAATCTGGCACAATTCGCAATAAATGGGATAAGCGATTGTTTTAATTGGGTCAAAAAGATTTGTGAAGATTTGATCGCGGTTTTTATTTTTGAGAGCTACGAAGGTGAAGAGCCTTTAGGGATCGGATTATATGGTCCTTCGTTTAAGAGTTTAGTGACACCATCGATGTTAAGTGTTCTTGTCCATGATGGCTATCTGGCCACATTTGTCGGCCTTTGAAATGACAAATCAGGGTTAGAATGAATTTCGCGCATTGCAACTCTTTCTATCGAGTTTAGATTTGGTTTTAAAATTATTCTTCCTAATCGAAGTAGCGACAGTGTGCCATGATGTCACCTTTTTTCTTTCAGTATCTTCCGAGCCATACGATGTCGTAATTTTACGTCCAATGTTTCTAAATTTCTGTTTGATTTCAAAATCTTGCCTCTCCATTAATAAAAGCTATGGGGCTGCTATGATGAACAATGGAGATTTAAATTATTTGGTTTAAAAATCCTTAATTACATTAGTGTGCAAAACTGAAGCACGGTTTATTTTTTTTCACACAGCTGTGCAAGAATCACGAGAGAGACATGATGATCAAATAGAGACTCAATATTTTGTACTCAAACGGTAAAGAATAACAAATTAGTGCAAAAATGAAAAGATATACATACAGTTTGGATTTAAGGGAAAAAGATAAAAAGATAGATTTTATTGAAAAATGGCAATGGTACAAATGACTGTCAAGGGGGAGAGCAATAAACTGATCCTTCTTAGTAAGAGTTATAACTTTCCTTATCTACAATGGTTGCGTGGCACCGTCTTTTCATATTCAACACCAGGTGATCGAGCAGTTCTTAAAGTAAGAATGCAAATCCTCAATTAGCATCTATATTTATTTTTTATTTTACACAGTCACACCCACTGGCTGTTCACCAGTGGGTGTGACTTTGTGGAAAATGCATGAATGCTTTGAAAAAGCATCTCTCAAAAGCATCCACATATGTTCTTTAAGTTGCGAATTAAGGAAGCCTATTTACCAATCGATTTCACTGAATATCATAACGACTGAAATGACACTCATCTGCAAACAGGACCTGAGTCCACAGATGATGTGTCTAGTCTTTTTGTTCTTTACGCTAGGGCCGGCAATAGGTGGTTGTCAGTGAAATGCAGTTACCTGATGTTGAGTAAGTCAGGACAATGGATATACAATCTCCTTTTATGAAGATGTCTGGCGACAATAAACTACGACACCTGGCGCCCTGGTGCTCTGTGCAGGTGTTGAGTAATGTTGACCACTGTTTGGTGTCAGTCTGATTTCGCTTATAGAACGGCATACGGTAATTCCTTGATTTTGTTTGTTTAGTCGACGGTCCAAAAACTTTTCTCAGAGCTATACCAGTGTTTAGAAAAGTTATTTCAGTATGTGAAAAGGTACTGTGGTGACTTCCAAATTCTTCTATATTCATTGTTACGCCCCTCCAAATGCTTCACAATCATTTTCCCACTTTTAAGTCATCCAGATAGTTTCTTCTACTTATGCTTTACTTGGAGTTTTAATGAATATCTCTTATAAACCTTATCATCTTCTCTTTGCTTATGGTCATTTGTTGTGCTCGCCTGTTTTATGCTGTTTTTACGGGATCTCACGTGACTAGTGATATCGTATTTACTCATTTTGCATAAGAATAACCTTTTAATCAAACTGGGTATTTTTTTGTGCTAATCGTTTCAAGTCCCTTTGTTCAGTTTCAAGGCTGCTTGCTTCAAAATTCAGTACTTACGGCGACCAAGTAAGCAAAATTCAACCAAAAAATCGAATTTTGTTTTTGGGTTAAATAGTTCAAACTCTTATCTTTCCAAATATGTATCATACTTGTTTATAAAAACAACAGACGTATTAGAATTTGTCATTCTTTCTCAAAGTACTTCAAAACTTAAACGCCATTTAAACAGTTAGCGAATATAAACAAACCTCTCTTTCCACATAGTCGCTCAGTTAAATGCTGTACATACATTATTAACTATGATGAACCTTTTTCTACTTCTTTATGACTGAAGAATTGGAAACCGTAAAGTTAACTGTAACTGTTTTTAAGATAATTAACAATTTTTATTGCTACTCGTGCGTGAAAAGAATTACAAATTCTAAGTTACAAATCTAATTTATTTGGAATTACATAATACGTCACCTTTGGTACACACAGGTGGTAACTCTTGAACATAATCAGGGAAACCTTCTAATAATGTCCTTTCAGTTTCTTTAATTCACTGGGCCGCAAAATTTTATTTTGTTTCACCATGGAGGAGCTTGGTACAGACTGTAGTTCGTTGATATAAGTATTTGCTGCAGGAGAAGAAAAGGGATTTTTGCTTTTTGAAATGAGTAATGGGAACGAATGAGGAGCGAGTTTTCTCTTTTACTATTCATTAATTTTTTGTTCTAAAAACTTCAGTACTTAGATTTACAAATTTATACCCTTCGCAGGGATGATTGTTTGCTCCGTAAAATTTAGAACCGTTTCTAAAGCTTAACTTGTGCATTCGTGATTTATTTCCAGGAATGTGTTTCTTCTGCATGATTTTTAAAGTCTTATAGGTAGAAGTGTTTAAGCTAGTTTTTCTTGAACACATCATCTAAATTTTATTTTTTCACTCCTAAGAATCTTTGTGGCTGTAAAGCTTCCGTTATTTAGAACTATGTTATTATTTCGCACCGTTTGATGATTTATTTTAAAACATTTTACTTTAACACTTTTATCTGAAGATTCACCGTGCGTTCTAACTTATTGCTATTTTTAAGACACAATAACACGCAGAATAAATACTAATTCAGAAGTCAAACAACAAAAATCAGCGTTATATTTACAAAATTTTCACAGGACTAGTTTCGATGGTTTTACCGAACCACCATCCTCAGCTGCAAAACCGCAAATGGAACCGCAATCCATTTACGGTTTTGCAGCTGAGGATGGTGGTTCGGTAAAATCATCGAAACTAGTCCTGTGAAAATTTTGTAAATATAACGCTGATTTTTGTTGTTTGACTTCTGAATTATTGCTATTTACTTTGAACGCATCTGTGTATAACTAATTTCCTTTTTTAAATTTTTTTTAGGTTGATATGATCTCGACCTGTATATGCATATCTACTGTAGTCTGCTGCTGTGTTCTAAAAAACGTATGAAAATCTACTTTTTGTCTGTTGTGTCGCGCAGCATAAGCAAGCATTTTGCTTTGTAGTCCATGTTTGGAATTCCCCGTTTTTTATTTTTACTTCCCTGTCTTAGCTTAAAGTTAGCTTCCTAACTAGATTTTAAATTGTTATCAAACTTTAACCACACATAACCTTTAATCTTTGACTTATTTCAAAGTCAAGGAAAAAGAGCAAAAAAAAGCTCTTTTTCTTTGACTTTGCCGGCGCTTTCAATTAGCTGAACCATATTTAAAGATCATTGAAGGCGTCACACCAGAGACTTTTTAGCTCCATTTTTATCCTCTGATAAGAAACAAATGTTCAAGAGTTCTCAGCTACTGGAACGAAGCATCCCTCTTTTTTCACTTTTAGTATTCCTTTAGTATTATCCTTTAGTATTTTCAAGTTGTCCATTTGACACATTGTTCATTGTATATTAGGACATATTCATGGTTAGGTTACTTCACGCTTCTCTTTCATTTCTCTATCTAACTTAGGCCCATGATAATAATTATTTTTATATAGTCTGGGCCTTATTTTTGCTTTTTTAATTTTGCTTTCTTACATGGCTTTAAAATTTCGTATCAAATGCTATGACATTATTTTTCTCCTAAACAAAATTGCCCTCTTTCTATTTACCCTTTCTTTGCGCCCAAGCTTGATTTTTAACCCTGCGGGCAGAAGTCAAACAAAGCAGTCAAACAAAACTGCGGGCAGAAGCTAACAAAAAAAACAAGCCATCTGTCTATTTTGTCTATATTCGTCTGTCTGCTGCTCGTGTATTTTTTTCGGGGGAGGGACGGAGCTGATTTTCTCTCGTATCTCGGCTCATGCAATAAGACTGCTTCTAGTAACAGATAATTTACTGCTATTATGTAATTAATTAGTTAATTTAGAATGCCACGAAGTAAGCGTCTGTATAAAAAACGTAAAAGTGTTGGAAAATCAATTGTCAGTGGTGCTGAGATGGTGTTGAGCCATATGAAACAAACTGCCGTGACAGAAAGAACGAGTTAGATACTTCATACATTCAATGTGATGAATTTGACGAAAACACAGAATTTGGATAGAAAATTTTATTATTAAATTTTCTGAAGAATATTTTAGATGAATCTGCTGTTTGAAAACTGTAGTGTAAACATTTCTGTGTAGATGAAAAGACGAACTGCATGAGAATTAAAAATATTTTGCACAAAGTGCAGAAGCTCTTTCAAATTTTTCTATACTGACAAATTAGCAAATACCAAATTAAAAGTAACTTTGTGTTTGAATTAAACATACGATTTGTGTATGATTTTCCCAATATTGGAAAAGGTAGAACAGCTAGTAGAATTTTATTTGGAGAGATGAAACCACATCCGACCACAAAATTCTCCCAGTCCATTAACGTTTTGACTGCCTCATCAGAGTAAGTATGCATCGAAAAAATGAAAGACGTAGTTGAAGAATGCAAATAAGTTAATGATGATAACATATATTTGTCTGTTGCCTTTGATGGCACATGGCAGAAGCGTAGCTATCTGTCACATAATAGCGGTGTTACAGCCATAAGTGCTGATACAGGTAAAGTGATAGCAATTATGTATACAATTTGTAAATGCCCCCCCCCCTCCCCACCAAGAAAAAAAATCCGTCATTTACCTGAACACAGCACTGCTAATTACAATGTAAGTAGTAGTAGTAAGAACAAGTAGGGGAATGGAGGTCAGTTGTCTCAAAGACATTTTCACCAATCTCACACATTGTATGATGTTCGGTATGTTTAAATATCTTGGTGTTGGTGACTTAAAAACTTTCAAAACTGTCGTGTCATCTAAAGCGTACGGGGATAATATAGATATTGAAAAATTACATACAATTTCCAACGAAAAATACAAAATTTCTGAATGTGCATGGGGCACATTCCGAAAAGAATGAGAAGTCGTTTAAATGAGTTTATATGAGAGGAAGTCGTTTACATGAGAAGTACTCTAGAAAAACATTAAGTGATGGAAAGTCATTGGGAGGTACAAACAGGCTAATGGATGTTATTATTACGAAGATTCAGACATTTTATGACTTAGCCATTAGAAGAAATGTCGGATGTCTTTTAAATACTATAAGAGAGTTTCTCCCCTTTTCCAGCATGGCTATGTGGTGTAACGGTACCACATTCGGAGCTAATTCGAGAGGTCTAGTTTAGAGTTCCGGCGAGGGCACTACACATTTCTCACTTCTTTCTCCCGCGTCAAAAAATAACCTCTACAGCGGCGCATGAACTAAACAAGGTGGTGGACAATAATTCATCTCCACCAAGATTGGTGATTGGGTCCCCTAATCGCCAGTCGCCCTTTAAAAGAGGGAGTGTATAGGGTATTTTCTCCCGTCTTCTAGCATGCCTTCGTAGTGTAACAATAGCACATATAGAGCGTATTCGAAAGGTACAGATTCGAGTCTCGGTGATGATATCGCACATTTATCACATCTCTTGTTTCAAAAATAACCCAATGACTCTACAATGGAAGTTATTTGGGCTGAGCATTTTCATCTGCTCCCGTGCAACGAAAATCCGAATCACGGACCATTTAGATTTGAAAGCTGGTGTGGGTTTCATTGTGTCCAAATAAAAGACAAAACATATGAACACATTAAGAATACACATATTCCTCTTCAAATAATGGGAGTCATGAAGCCACTATTTAGAGATTTGGAAAACCCTGAGCTCATAAGAAAATGTTTGAAAAAAAAAAAAAAAAGAAAAAAAAGAATCTGTGAACAATGTGATCTGGACTCAGGCTCTAAAAATGTGTTTGTGTGCATTTAGACCTTAAAATTTGGAGTCTTCGAAGCTGTTTCTTACTTTAATGAAGGAAACATAACAAAGTGCTAGAGTTTATACAAGACTGGTATTAACTCTGGTCACCATTGTATTAAAACTATGAAGGATTTGGATAAAGAACCTATTATTGACACAGAGCGGAAATTATCCGAATATAACAAAAGTACCACAACAAGAAACAAAATTGCAAAAAGGAGACTTTAAGAGTTTTATGAAGATGATAATCCTTGTATAAATCAGAATTTTACTAAATTAATTCCTCAATTACCAATAAAAATGTCAATGAAACCCTTAAATCTATTTTTTAAAAAACCTGGAGTTTTCAAGCTCATGTTTCTTTCTATGAAACTTAAGAATGTAAGACAGTCAAGAATCATACAACTTCATTTATGATAGAGTATTTGGAATATAAAAAAATAAAGCTTTATTTAATGCTTTACTAATTTTACTCAGTTTTCAAATTAGCAAATATTCATTTTAGGTATTCTGGCAGGATCCTGAGTCCTATCACTAAAAAATAACATTGAAAAATAAATATTCATTATTTGCATGTCAGAGGAATCAAAATGTTCGAATCAAGCAGTCAGCTGCTGTGTTCAAACGTAACATGGAAATCTCTCAATCCTGTAAGGATTTTCATAAAGCGTTTTTAAATTTATGTATCCTGTAATAAATGTTATCTATTCTTCAGAGGAAAAATCATCAAAAAAGGTGAAAAATATGACTTTGTATGCAAGAAAACTCCTTTTTTTCATGGGATCTCAAGAAGTTATTTGAGAAGTTTGATCATAATACAGCGTCTTGACTCATTTATACCGTTTCTCAATATCTAGAATTCTTGATGTAACCACTTATAATGCTTGAAATTCAAAGGAAGAAATCGACTTTATATGACTTAAAGAATTTAGCCTCCACTTTTGATAGCACGTTTTCCTAGGATATGCTTGCAAATATTCTAAAAAGACTGCTGTAGTTCTTATATAACTGAATTGGACTCTGAACGAACTCTCGTCAGTAACCGACTTCCTAAATTTTTGTAATACCACAGAAGTAATTTCTTTAACATTACTACTTTTTATCTTAGGAAATTTGTTACTCAGATATGATAATGCTAAACATTTATATTCATTTCCTAACCAGAGTTACGCATAAATATATTCCTTATATCTGGCGGAGGTAGACATAACTGATTAAAATAAAAACAACCTATTGGCGAAAGTGGAAGAGAAATATGCTAATCTGCGTTTTTGTTTTACCTAATTTTAGAGTGTATTAGTGATATTAAATTTTCATGGGGTTACTGACGCATAGTTCATTTTAAATCACGTTTCCAGATTTTAATAATTCTTCCTGTCTCGACCGTAATTAAAAAAAAAAAAAAAAAAAAAAAAAAAAAAAAAAAAACAATGTGGGAGGGAGAGAACAATAATATTTTGTGCTTTCTTCTAATAATTTTTAAATTGTAAATATTCCATTAAAATTTTTATTTTTGGATATTGGAAACTTATCTATAGAAGATATTCATGCATTAACGATGTTACTGATGGCTGTTTATTCTCGTTATTAAAAATTAGTTAATGTAACCATTTATTAAAAACCAAGAGTAGAAATAATATTGGAAGTAAAGTATACAAAAAAGACTTCAGAAAAAAAAAATGAAATTATTTATCTAAATTTAAACTTCAAGACAACTACAGATATCATTCAAACTTAAAAATACAAATATATTCTTTAAATGAATTTTTATTACCCTTGTATGACGCCAACATGCAGGTTCACTCAAAACCTGTAGTCGAAAATGAAAATCTGATTGCATATCTTAAATCAGCGTATATTAATGTATGGAAAGCTAACCTTATTTATTATGGGATGGAATTTTTGTTAACTAGTGTAACTGACTTCAAATACAACAATTTAGGAATTTAGCAGTCTCGAGAATGAGATTCAACTTGAAAAGTTCACTTAAGTGGATGAACATGCATTGCACAGCTGATATGGAATCAGCTCCATCTCTGACCACTCAAAAATTGTCAGCGAACCTTGAAATTTTATTTTTGAAATGCAGTTTATCATTAAGCAAATGCTAAGTATTAAGATTTGATTCTTGCGTTTCCCAAAGAATTGTTGCAACGAAACAAAAATTTTAATCAGTTAATGCAATTTGTTCAAACAAGGTAAAGGAACTGCGGCATCTAGAATGAAATTAAATTCATAGAGCTAACGTGAGTAAATGATAAGGTACTGCAAGATTTAGCGGAATCAAATTCATCTCTGACCTGTCGTGAATGTCAGTAAGCTTTATTATTGAGCATAGTTCTTTTGGATGCCGAATATGAAACTTTATTATTGAGCATAGTTCGACTAGACAGAAGTGCTGTTATTCAAATGGAGCTAAACCCGCGAATTGCATCAGCGGCATCTACTGGTTGTTTGCTGACGATTTTATAATGATGGAAATAGTTCTAACAATATAACTGTAAATGTTAACTGCCCTGAAAAGGTTTGGCATCTGAAACTCGGAATTCCAGCACAAACTTTGTCCGCCTTCTGACATTAGCCTGCTTTACAGCAATACTATCTAGAAATTTATGGTAAAAATGGGCCAACTAAAACTGTTGTTTCTTAAATGAGAATCGAAGGACTATTCTACTTCCTTTGAAGCACACCCGAAAGAGTTTTAGGCTCAGAGGCAACTGCTAGATAATGCTTAATTAAGATTTGATTATGACGAATGATGTTGCAGATTAAATTACGCCAACCTAGTACTTACGGAGACGAATTAGGAATACTATGTGAAAAGTCTGATCATTGTTGAGAATTGTATTTGGAATAAATGCATGCATTAACGTTACTCAAAAGGAATGGAAGAAATGAAGATTTAAAGAAACGTTTTTAAAAAATTTTAAACCCCTAAAAGTTTCACGGCAAACTTTGTATCATAAAATTAAAAAAGGATTAAATAGGCTGAAATTATTTTGTGGAAGGGAGCAATTTTTCCTTCGGAAAAGCTCTGTAATATCATCCCGCAATGTTTAGCATAACAGTTCTCATGCCAATGAATAAAAACTGTTGTTTAATTTAAAAGCATAAAGACGTCCACTATTGATATTAAAAATTACGTTAAGTATCAATATACAAAGACTGCCACAGAGTAAAATTGTCATATGCCAGCAGGCCACTCTGTAAGCAAAATTATTCTTTGAATATGTTGCGAGAAACGTATCGCTTATTATTTATACGATTTGAATATCATTGACAAACACATGAGAAGGCTAGCTGCCTGGCACGTGCAGGGTGTTGCAGATTCTCAGTTTCATGTCAGAAATAATTAAATAAAAAAATCGTTGCTTAGCACATGCCAGAATTCAATATAAGACATTCAGCAACAAGAAGGGTGCTACTTTGATAGACAGTTGCATGGATTTTGGCAACTGTTTTTGGCAAGCAATACGACTTATGGTAAACCCATTGCTGGACAAGTTATTTATGGTAAGTGATACATTATTGTCATTTTATTTAATAAATAATGCGTTTTATTATGCATATATTCCGTGTTTTAAATATTATTTATGGCTTCTAAATTTTAAAAATCAATTTAATTTTGCATTTTTATTTAAAATAAAAATCTTATTGTTTATGATATTTTGTATAATTTTATGGTGTAGATGATGTAATCAATGACGTCGCCTTACTTGAAAAGTAATTGGTTTTAATATTTATAAATTTAATCTAATGTTTTAAACATTATTTATGGCTCTTAAATATTAAAATACAATTTAATTTTGATTTTTTTTTGAAAATGATTTTATTATGTATGATTATTTAAATAATTTTAATTCTATGCGTGATGTAATCAGCTTCCTGATTGGTTACTGAATATTTGTGCATTACCGCGCCATTTTAAAATTTTATTATTCATCTCTTCGAATTCCTTATATTTCAAAGTGAATGGATATGTCCGTTTCGAAGATAAATGTTTTTATCGGTAACTACCAAGAATTATTGGTATCGGAATCAAAAAATTGTCCTTTGAGACCTCATTTTGGCCAACCTGGCCTTCCTAATCAAAGATTTATTTATAAATTGTTACAAGGGTCAGAGGAAATTTATTAAAAATTTTTGGAGGAAACCTCGCTAATTGCTTTTTCGGCTAAAGTGCATAATCGTCCACTTATTTGACTGGCGTTTGTTTGGTGCTATTTAGAAGAGTAAGAAGAATTGGATTTTTGTCAATTTTCTTTGACTTTTTAAGTGAAAATAAGTCGATGTGTACATGGATAAAGTCAAGGGAATGAGCAATGGCATTTTTGTGCAATTCTGTGATTTTTTTTAAGTGAAAATAGGTCGATGTGTACATGGATACCGAATATGTGCAGTTCTTAAAAACGTGCCAAGCAGTGGGCGATTCTGCACTTTCCTCGCTTTTTCAATGAAATGCGAGAGATGTGGATCATAGATGAAGATCGTTAAAAGAGCCGATTCTGAGGACGGCCGTATATGGTATTGTGATCACGGTGGAAGAAATAACCGCTGTAACGGTAAAAAAAGTGCTAGACATTCTTCCTTTTTTACCGGCAAATTTTTTTCATTCATATCTAAATTATGATTCCGATTTGTTTTGTGGTACTTATGAATATACGACAGGTTAAATACTCCAAAAAATGCAAGTACATATTTTTCTTTTTCTTTATAATTGTATACTTTAACTTTTATTAAAAATTTAATTTTATTAAAATTTTTATTAAAAATTAATACACTGTTTTAAAAATTGCTGAGATATTTATTGCCACATATGTTTTAATGTTAAATAATTATATCCTATCAAACTTAGTTTAAAGTATTTGAATTTAAGTAATATTTTAATTCTTTTAAACATTGGTATGATGTTTTTAATTCGATATTCAATTTAAGTAATATTTTAATCAAATTAAACGTTGGCGCAATGTTTCTATAGCGGTGTTTTTATTCTATTTCTTTATTATATGAAAGTAATAATTTAACCTTACTTTAATATTTTATACTCATTGTAAATGTATTTATTTACATTTTCCTGCCATCTTAAAAAACAACGTTTTCAACAAAAAATTAATCCATTATTTTTAACGATATTTATTTTTTTAAAGTTTCGAATAATTTGCTATGCGTAAAATACGTAAAACAGCGTTTTCAAGATGGCTGACGATTGTAAAAACCGCGCCAACAATTGCGCCAACGTAAATCGCCAAAAATCCGTGCAACCGTCTACCAAAGTAGCACCACAAGAAGACGAGGATAAAGTAAATCTGTTACTCATCTGTTACTAATATTCTGTCCTATGTGTCGAGGTATGTCGTAACAGTATGATGTGCTATGTCTTATTTGCTGTTAGTACTATTTCCTATGTATACCGTAATCAGGTCCCCTGTGGAAGGGGCGGTACGCTAGAGAGGTAGTGCATGTGGGCTATACCATTTTTGTCAATGGCGATGGCGTGGGGCCCCCTGTACTTGTGTACTTGTTCCTGTCCTGTCCTGTTACTGATATTCAAAGTTCAATGAATCGTAAATTGCTTGTTTCATTTATATGTTCACAGTACACTTATTACCTACCTTTGCCTGCAGAAGCACTTATTCTGCGACATTTGTATATGCACTTCTAAAGATCTGGACTTTGACTGGAACTCGGAAACAGAATTTTCTAATCCGCGAACTACACTTATTGAAGCAGGTAAACAGATTTTGAAATTCCTGCTTGAAAGTTAGCCTTTGATAGTCTTGAGAATTACCAGTTGATGAAAGTGATCTAACCGACTGTATGTTTTGTTAGCCTCCTTTTGTAGTTAAATTAATCACTCATAAAACGATTGTAAAAGACAAACAAACATTTATTTAAAGATAAATCTTAATAACCTACACGTAACGTATTCGTAAACATACATAACATAACAAACGTACTTACTGCATCGTACCAATATACATTTCAAGCATGCATCATCTGAATGTAATTTAAAAATTATAATAGAACGACATCCAGAAATTAACTGTTGCCATTTCTCAATAGATATTTTGCCTAATAACAATAAATAATTTACAATCGTACTTACATTATTCGACCATCCTGACGTTTTCGTTCTTCAATTTCTTCTTTTTCTTTTCTTTCATTTATTATAATGTTTAACCATTCTTTGGCGCATTCTCCATCGTACTCTTTCCTAGCCAAAATTATCTTTTTCAAATCGCTCATTTTATGACTCTCATTTACATCTTCTTCTAATTCTTCAGCTAATATTCTTAAATTGCATTTATTTGCCTTACCGAAAATAGACATTTTCGTACTTATTAAAATGCTTATACATATAGTATATGCTATTATTATTACTTCCAATTAGACAACTTAGTAGAACACAGTTATTGGTATTTTATAAGTTTATTTGACGTTCTAAATAAATGGAAAAAAAATTAAACTCTCTTTCCAAAATAATCATAAAATAAAAAAATTAAATTCTATAATAAATATGTTACATCAATCAATGCACATACCTTGAAATTCAAATTCTTTTCAATTTATTTACGTATAGCAAAGTCTTTTAACTTTAAGCTTTAGGTTTCAGAATAATCCCGCTTCTGATTTATGTTAACTTCTATTTATAATTTTTAAAATATATCCAGATGATAAACGCTTGAAATGTATCTTGGTACGATGCAGTACGTTTGTTATGTTATGTACGTTTACGATTAAGTTACGTGTAGGTTATTAAGATTTATCTTTAAATAAGTGATTGTTTGTCTTTTACAATCGTTTTATGAGTGATTAATTTAACTACAAAAGGAAGCTAACAGTTCACACACGGTATTAGGGCCTAGTATGTGTGAAGTACGCTATTACGTTCA
Source organism: Stegodyphus dumicola (assembly GCF_044657685.1). NCBI lineage: Eukaryota > Metazoa > Arthropoda > Arachnida > Araneae > Eresidae > Stegodyphus > Stegodyphus dumicola. Next base: position 109,777,123 of record NC_140770.1, on the reverse strand, counting down.
ACAAAAATTTAATTTGTTCTAGTAAAATTTCATATTTCTGAAAATGCATGCAGATGTTAGAAAAATGTAACTATAGGCTTTATTTACTTATATATGAATCCTAGATATATTTTTTCAGTAACGAAACTTGAAAGTAAAGAAGAGTAATTGTGTATATATTCTCTTATTCATAAGATTTTAAGTTTAGATCCCAAACTTAATTACATTTTATATTATGTAAACAAGAGTCCAATGTAGTACTAAACCCTAAATAAAAAATTAAATACCTATAAACCATTTTAGTTGACGTGTAAAATATATGTTGTTTAAATTTAAGTTACTTGAATGTCAGTAGAAAAAATAAATAACAAACAGTCTATATATTAAATGAAAATTTTATTAATCAAACATGAGAATACACAATTCACACTGATATAATAAATAGGATTTGACTACGAGTGGACTCTTGTTTATGAATTAGTGATTAGGAAAATCATTCTTAACAAATTAGCGATTAGTAAAATAATAATCTACAGTACTATATATTTATCTTTATTGGCATAAGCATTCTTACATATATTTAACTCATACCTGAGGGGTCTGCTTTCTTTTATAAGGATATCTTTATATCTTGTTTATATATATATATAAAGGCATTTTTGTAAAAAAAGGTAATAAGTGTTTATCTTATCATTTTCCGTTACCAGAGTAGTCATAATCCGTGAGATATTGATTAAATATCTTATAAAATTTGTACGCTTAAAATCTATTTTTTACAGCTTTCAAATTATTTTAAACCTATATTATCAAATTTAAATTTAAATTTAAAATATAAATTGGCAACATTTTTTCAAAATTTAACATTATCAAATCTTATTAGAATGGAATTCCTTTCATAGAAGTCATCTGAGTTTCCTGCATGCATAGTTATATGCATAGTATACATGCATACATAAAAGGCCTTTCAAAGAAAATGTTTAAAATAATTATACTTTAAAGGTAAGTAAAACTTTCATAAAAGAGAAAATAACGCTCATGAAAATAATATTATTATTTATCTAAAATTATTTTAGACTTTTCTATGTTTTATCGTATTAAATGCTGCAAAACATTCAGTCCGTTATAACTGATTTATACGAAAATAATCCCAGAGTAAATGAGACAAGTTTTGGCTTAAACTATGAAATATATTTTGAATTACAATAAAAATGTTATATTTTAGTACAATTCTGGGAAATTCAAATTATAAAAAAAACTAATTTTACAGAAAATAAGGTAATCAAATTAGAGAACACTTTTTTTAAAAAATTAAGTATTTAAAGTTCACTATTTAAATAAATTTTAGGTTGAAAATTCAATACGGAATGAAGCGGTATTTTAATGCATGTATTAATGAGATTTACTTTAGGAGATTAAAGAATGAATTTCTAAATAAATGTCTTATTTTTCTAAATATGTACACTTTAAAACAAAACATTTTATTACTGAAAATATTTAACATAATTCAGATAGCTACGAGGTTAACAGCTAATTTCAGAAAATTCTGAAAGTACACAAAATTAAAAAAAAAAAGATAGATAGATCTCTGTATTTCGTATTTAGAAGAACAAGAGTCCACTTTCAAATTAAAACAAGTCACAAAAGAAGATACATTTTGTTCTTTCTTTGTTCAAATAGCTTATTTTGAGTGCACAGATTGGGATGAAAGGTCTTTCCTGTGAACAAGAATATACACATTCTTAATATAAAGGAAGACATTTCTTTGTAAAAGAACACATTTAAACGGCTTGGAAAGTTATTGTTGTTCTTTAACAGCGTATTAACAGCGTTCTTTAATAGCGTATTATTTCTTCCAGTGAAAAATGGACATGTAGCACACATAGATAAATAAAAGTCTATGTTCGCTGTTACGGTCTTAAATGCTGAAAACGCCAGAAGCACGAAGACGTGTTTCATCACGGGAACAGCAGTAATCACATCAACTGAATTCAGTATATATACACACATACATAACATATATATATAGAGATATGCTATGCATGTACATACATAATACTTCTATGTATGTACGTACATATATCTACTAAAGAATGTGAATTCTAGTGAATGATATACATATACATATGTATGCACGAGTACAGAAGGGCAATGAAATTGATAAAATGTTCTGTGATAATGTGAAATTAATTTCGCAATACATAAAGAACAAAGTCTAAAATAACTATCATCTATAAATAGCCATACATTAACATAGCAACGAAACAATAGTAAACTAACAGATTAAGATACCCAGACAAAATTAAGCATAACAAAAACTAATTTTCGATATGAAAAATTAACATTATTTGGATCACCGTATGGCTAAATTTATTTCATCACTGGATCTAACATTATCCAATCAAAATAATAAATTGGATCTCGTTTGAATAGCATCATGTAAGTGCAGTTTTATAATTAATATATTATGAATATAATGTGTTTGTATGCGTTTGTGTTTATATGATTTGACAATAGTATACATGTGTATTAGTTTACTTCTAATGATATATGTAATAATGAAAATATGTAAGCTAAGAATGCATAATAAACAAGAGTAGAAAAAAGTTAAAACTAGTTAAAATAGTTACTAGATAAAATAGTTTATAGTTAAAAAATCTAGTTAAATTTGATGAATACATATCTCACTACTTGACCTGAAGTGAGATACTAAGAAGGCAAAAAAAATATTTTATTTAACTGAGAAATTTTTAAAGCTTTTATCGAGCTTCTATAGAAGTCTATACATTTTAGAGTTCTCAGAGCTCTTTTCTGTCCGTTCAAATCGCTTTGCGTTTGAATTTGCAAAAACATTAATTGTTTGCAATAAGTAACAATATGCGTTCAATTAGTTTTGAATCATTACTGCAAACAAAATTTAAAACAATTTTGTAATTCTCTCTTTTATGTAAGCTAATGTTTTTATCATTTATTATTTAATGCAAAATCTAATCACCTGATATTCTATCTACATCAGCAAAAATATAAGCAATCCTCATTATAAGATGTTGTTAAATTTCAGTGATGAATTTCATTAGCGAACATTCCAGTACAAACCCGCTGCATTATAAGGGATTTATTTTCAAATATATTAATTACATTTTGAGTTTTAAGATTTCTAACAGTTTGTTATTTTCAAGATTCCTTTAAAGAACACAGAAATGTTCAACAGTAAACTAAACTCCAGTTATTGCACTATGAAACTGCAAATCTTCATAAGCAATACTTAAATTATTTTTAGATAGCAAGCAGCATTTAGAGCATTTAAGTAATCTCCGTACTCCTAAAAACAGCATTTCATTTTCCACAATTATTAGAAACGATTTTCACTTGGGAAACGTAGAAATGTGTTTCGAATGCGATCAGAATTCATGGTATGTTGCTGAATAAGAAGTTCTTATGATTTAAGAATAAGAATTTCTTTACAGCTATAAAAAATCCTTCTCAATTTTAAATAACTTAAGTTTTAGCTAACTAAATACTGATATATGTTATATATTTAGTACCATTTCGACAAGGAGAAGAAAACAATAATTAAAAGCTTAATACAATTTTTAGGGATAGTTTATGAAAGTTAATATCCTTTTATTTTATTAACTCTTCCTCGAATGGCATAGATAGGGAATTAAAAAGGGACGTAATATTTAAAAATTTTTTTAACGGTATATGTCGTTAAATAGTCACTCTAATATTTTAGATTTCAATTTTCTAGCTAAATTTTATAAATTAAACTTTAAAATATTTTATGTAGCATTTATTATTAGTTTAATAAATTACAGGAAATATGATGACTGTACAGATTATTCCAATGAAATGAATTCATCCACTGTTATTTTACATGATAAATAATCGTAAAAATATAATATTTATTTTTACAAACTTTTGAATTAAAATTTTTCGCTTTTAGTTATTTCTTAGCTGATGTTCGGATTGGTGACAGAAACACATATGATTTATGTAGAATATATATATATATAGCAGCATGAAGAATACGGAAGACAAAACTTCAATAGTTAATATTATTGAATATTATTTAAATCTTGCATCAGAAAAAGAAAAAAAATACTTTCGCTATTATATACTATTTGACTTATGCTTTTTATTCTTAAATAGTTAAGTTATTTAAAACAATTACAATAAAGAATTTGATTGAACTAACATTTAAGTGAACAAAGTGAAAAAAATTTAAGTACAATATAAGTATAGGCTGCAAATGATTAATTTTATGATTTAAATAAATAACTTTTGAGTTCTATTTGTTTTTCATTTTCAATTCAGCACTGTATCGCCAACAATTGGGAATTTTATGAGGGAAAGTTTCACGACCAAGAAAAACAAGAATTGAATCAATTTTGCTTTAGAAATCGACACTCTACTTCTATGCAACTAACATATTACGCATTCTTCAATGTTGGAAATGCGCTCATTGCTTGAGCAGTTTGTCATAATTGATTCAATATTTTCAATGATGCATCATGGATTTTTTGAGGAAACGTTTTTACAACCGAATCATTTATTGAGTTTTAAATTTTAATTGGCCATCGCAAGAGCCACATATTTTTCTCTCTGAGGCTCCAAAAATATGCTAGCAAGCCACGAATCATACAACATCTTAAGCCTATATTCGAGGAGCTACTCAAGAATTAAGACATGAAATCTTAACAAGAGTTATTGGAAAGTTCCTGAATAAAAACGCCAAATCGAGGCTAACAGCGGCCTTCATTTGACATGTATTAATTTTAAACCATAATGTTAACATATTTCCATAAATTGAATTTAATGTTAAGAACAACAAAAAATAATTAAGGTTGAAAAAGTGTTATTCAATATTTTAATTATAATGTTAATCATGCCCACCGTATACACTGATTGTTTATACACCAAAAGTGCTGTTGAATTAGGGATAGGAGACAACAGGGACCGATGTTGAGAAACACTCACTAACTTAGGAAGGATATGAAATATTTTCAGCGTTACTTCCCTATGAGAGCACATCTGTTCAAACTATGGTTATACAGATGCTACCTTTGCTTCTGTCAAGAATTTGCCTTAAAGGATCAAATTGGAAACTATTTATAAGTGCCTTTTGGCAGAAGGTAAATAACATGTGCCTGATTGACGCATTTATTGAAGAAATATTAGCCAAACGAGTCAGTGGCCATACCATGCTATGTTCATTCAGTTTATGATCAGAGTTTACGGGAGTCACTGATTTCAAAACCTCATCTGGACCATCTATCACAATTAAATAATCTGAAATTGAAAATAAGTAGCGTAGAGTGATGTATTCTGATTTAAAATTCATCTTCCTATTGGAAGATTGAGAAAATGGGATTAATCTTATGAAGTTCGGGATCCTGTAAGCTCATTGGAGCAACAAATGCGTATCGTGGTTTAATGATAACCTTGAAGTGTCTTCAGTTATTATTTGCAAGATATTTTGTATAATATAGTATAGTGGTATTCAAGCTATGGATCACGAGCCCATTTGGAGTTGCGAAAATTTATAGTGGGGTTTCAAAGTGGATACTAATTCAAAGTGGATACTAACTCTAATTGATGGTATATAACTAAGGGCCGACGTTATGATTGGAGTCGCGAAATGTTTTTTTTTTCTTGGCGTAATTTGTATTTTATGTGGTAGCACTGCCATAAAAGTTTGAATACCGCTGCTGAAGTATATTAGAGATCCATTCCTCGTACGAAGAACTCATGCTTGATCACTTATACCATTTTTGCCCCTCATCTATTTGAATAGAAATTGCATCTCTCAGCAAGGTGACTGTTCATCTCACAAATCAAGGTTGGAAGTTACATGTACTGAGGAGTATTACTATTGCATTTGAAATAATGAAGTAGCCACGTTAAAAGGTCTAAATTTAAATCTTATTGAAAACCTATTGGATATTATCAAGCAATGTAGAAAGTTTTAGAAGACTCACAGCTTTTGGAATATTTCGCAAGATTGTACGGTGTGTAGTGAATATTAATATGGCAAAACGTAACTAAGTAGCTACCCCTAATTCAATAATATAGTGTGTTAGGTATTCAGCGTGTGAAAAAGCTTTCACAAAATTTTGAATTTACTTTTAGCAGAAAATTTATCTCTGACTTCAGAAAGAAAATTATGGTTTTAAAGATCTATTGAAAAAGTTTTGCATTTCGATTGTCTTTTCTATTTTATTTGTAACCTGAAGATAATCTTTAATTAAGGAATGACAATTTAAACTAAAAATGCTTACAATTTCCGAAAAAGCTATCAATTCCTTAATTTATAAATACTACAAAAGTCTAAAGCAGACACACAAATTTCAAAACGATTTTTCTCCCTTATCCTTCATTTTATTCTTATTGAAAAACTTATACTTCGTAAGTCTCTTGCTGAAATTATGCTGGAAGAATGCATTTCATAGAAGCAAGGTGCTTCAGAGTCAATGTTTTGAATTGTCTGTGACACATCTATCGCGGCCAGAAGTACTCACTCACGTTTATCAGCATCATCCGTTGGAGGACGTTGCCATATGTTGACTTGGGAAGGCCTTCTGTTTTGAGGATCCTTAATCCGATAGCCTTCTAGAAGATCTCGAATGGTCAAAACTCCCGGATGTGTTAAATAGTAATCAGGCGTATGTCCTGCCTAAATCAGATATAAAGTCATTAAAATTAATTCAATCACAAAATAACAAAATTATTATATTTCGGAAGATTTACTAAAATAAAATTTATAAAGTACAATTGTGTCAAAATTAAATTAACGTAAACAAAATCAATATTTTCTCAATCAGTACACAACTAAATTCAAAGAATTTATTATGAGTAAAAATCTAATTGCAGTAAACTCCCGATTAATCTGGATAATACAGATTCCAGTCGAGTTAAAAAATTAGTTAAAAAGTTAGTCATTTAAAAAATCACAAGAAAGATAAGTAACATGAATTACAATTAACAGAAAAATAATATTAGCAACCGTATTACTCGTATTTTTAAGCAATTGGATTAGGAAAATAAGTTTGTTTGGTTATATAATTAAATCAGCACTGCAAATAAAAGTAAAACTTAAACACAAAGAAAACTTTCGAAAAAATATTTATCTTGCGTTTCCTCGGCAATCAATGGAGACCGGGGAAGATTCATGGTTGTAGACTTATTATTTATTTTTAAGATATAGCAATTGACTTTTAGCGGATGATTTAACAATTATTTTTTATTCTAAGTTATGTATAATTGATTATGTATTGTTGTAGATAATGATTGTTCCTAAATACTGTGACATCACTGCTGCCATTCAACACATTTGATACTTTTTTTTGTATTTCACGTAGAGAGTCTGACTTATTCTGATGATTTCTGATAGTAATTTTCCAATGTTCCAGAACTTAAATCTTTCGAAAAGAAATCTCGGTTAAGCTGAATGTAGTTCTCAGTTTTCATAGTCTATCAAAATATTGTCGAAATCAAGGAAAGGTACCTCAAACGTTTACTAAAAATGGAAATTAAAATATTACATAGGTAAATGAGATATATTGTAAAATATTGCTAAATTAACTTCATTTTGCTGGTTAGATCTTTACTTGAATTGTGAAACCACTATTCTTTAAGTTCAATCTGTATCAATGACAAAAACCTGAGAAGGGTGAAAAGACCCTTTTATTCAACTCAAGAAGGAATTTACAGACGGCACTCCTGGTGCATACAAACTTAGCCAATACGTTTGGCTGAAATTCAAAACAAAAATGTATAATTAAAACTAAGTTGAATAATCAGTCGAAGCTGCACAGCGATCATTAACGCGAGTTGGATCTTAGCCCTACCACCGATGCACACAAACCGGGAATTAATATGTACGGCAGTAAAATATAGAGGCCGTTCCCACATTTTTTAGACGATTGTCATCGTAATTACAGAACAGAAATATTTTACCTAACTTTTTATGTTTTAAATGTTCTGTTTGATAAACCTTTCTTCACTATCTTTATAACACCATAATTTCCAAAACAATAAAGCCTTTTGAAGTATCGGAAGAACTATTTTATCAAATTCCTGTCAAAGAGCTTTCCAAAGTCTAAGAATGTTGTAAGTCAAAGTTTGGACAACCCGCTTTTTAAAAGTCAAAAGCGCAAAAATACATTGGTAATAGATCAGGAGAATTAGTACGGATATGAGTGAAGGATATGACCTTGATACCCATTTCTTTTACCCTTTTTCCAGGAAATTAACAGTAGATTTTGACGTGTCACTGCTTACTTTGTCTTGATGATGTTCTACTGATTGATCACACTGTGTGCAAAAGAGAATGTATTTCATATTTGAAAATTGGGTTTTTGATAATATGTAGAGTTGACCTTAGCATTTTTCTTCATCTATTTTTTATTATTTTTAACTTGGCATTATATGGAAAACCAGCAGAAATCATAAATTGCAGTCATTTAAGTACACCCAAGATTCGTCTACTGTGACAGCATTTTATCAGTTTTGTCCGGATAAATGCTTCTCATAAAGAATTCTGAAGAGCATTTTGTGTACTGCGATATATCGTAGAGAAAAAAGATGCATATTATGTTTTTTCGTCTTTTAAAGATTCAAATTAACATTAATCACTTTGTTTACATTTGACACTCATCATTTTAATGATGTTGCAATTTTCATTTGAATAGGCGCTTTTCTTTTAACATTAAATTTGCAATATTCAAAACATTCCGTTTATCCCTTGGATACGTATTAGAAAAATGTTTTCACTTGAAGCTAAAATTTGATGTTTTTTTATCATTTTTTGTTGACAACATTAATTATCGTAACTTTAGATACTGAAAAACCATGGCTTTAACAACGTTTTTTAATCACTAGATACGAATAAGTTTCTTCGGAAAGAACACAAACATAGCCTTCCATCTACTCCTTCTTTAAAAGCGAAATTTTGCATGCAAACAAAACTATTAATTAACAGACGATAATTTATACTTTAAAAAATACAGCAGTTAAACAAATTCAAAAGAGTTTTTTTTAATACCAAAGCAAAATCTAAAAAATGTGCGAAAAGCGTTTACAGAAAGCTTAAATCAGGGAAACAATGTGGCCAAACGGCAGAACACGCTCGCTCTGTCTGAAGTAATTCAGACAGCAACTTAAATAGTATCTTTCTACACTAATTTGTGTAACAAGAGAAACTGAAATATCATTTTGGGAGGAAACGGAAATGAGGGAAGATAGAAAAGATAAATAACTGAACAAAAATTTATTAGTTTAAAACTAAATGTTTCTTTACAATATAAATATTTACCCGCCACAGAATTGTGAACGAAAGGTTAAACTTTGTAATAATGAACTAATAATAATAATGAATATAATGATAATGAACTAATGTTTCCCTCACCACCATTTAAATTACACTTTAAATATAAGAGCAGTTGGAAAATTGGAATAACAGCAGTCTCAAGCTAAAGTAACTAGATGGTTGAATGTTTCCACATTTGATACATTAAGTAAATAGAGCAATTGGCAGAAAATCAGTATAAGGAAAATTAAGAACCAGAGCACGATACAAATTATATTATTTGACACTGACAGGCTTTTGGAATGTAGAACAGACAACAGATAATTTTTTGTATCAAATTTGCTCTGCTTCAAGAATACAAGATCGAGGCACGTGCTTTGACAGAACTCTCAACGAGGAAGATCATCCTATAGTAAGTAAATTTTTTACACCGTCTTCACGTCTTTTTCCTGAAATGCAGACAACGCCAGGCTTAGACACAGGATTGGTGAGCTGACGCACTCGTCAATGATGGGTCATCGAAAAGCATTATGATGGACTGGTATTTTCATGAGGTTCTTTGGCTGCTCTAAGATGAAGAGAAGAAGTATTAAAGGTCTATGCAAAGCTTTTCAAAGACGCTTTTGTAAAATTAATGAATGTTAACATAATGCTGAGCTAATCAATGGATATCGTAAAAATAATGGTATTTAGAGTAAAACCAATGGCCAGCCTAAAGTTTCTAACTTGAAATATGTATTTTGTTTTGGTAACTTTTGGTTTTGAGGAAGGTCGATTTAGGGATCTTGATGCTGTAGATTCTAATGAGAGAGAGCATAGTTATAGAATTTGAGTAATGAAATTCAAATTTAAAATTTTATTGAAATACATGTTTTCATTTTAATGCAAAGGAACCAACGAAGCCTTATTACTGTTGATTTTCAGATTGTAGATTTAATAACTTTGAATTAGTATTTGAACTCGAATTAATTTACTTTTAAAGTATATGCCATTATTGATTTCATGTAAATTTAGATCAATGATCCTGTTCTTCCTCACAGTATAAGAGTTTCAGCTTCTTAAGCTTCTTATTCTTTATTTTTGTCCGGTACCAGTGGTAGAGAAAAAGTTAGAGAAAGTAAGTTTAGCTTAAAGTTAAAAATTTATTTAATAAATTATTTCTCTTAATATAACAGCTATATTACCTACTTGAAAATCACTACACTTTCTCTAGCAATGGTGGACAAATAATATTGAATATTTATTCCTGAATTTTTTGTCTCAAATCTTCTTGTAATCTTTGCAAATACCTAAATCGTCCTATAAAAGGACACCTATGAATGGCATCGAAATCTAAAACTTCTCTGCTAGAACACCTTTCAGAAACATTGTTGGTGACAATTGAATCAGATCATTTATAATTAGATACATAACCTAAAGGTCTGGATTTAATAACGGCTTCCCAATCGTAAAGCACAATGTACAACTCTCCTTAGTTACTGAAAGTTTTACCAAAGATTCGTCTCAATAATTGAGTATCCTTATCAAAGATTCGTCTCAATAATTCTTTATCATTCGTTCTCACCAGCCGCTCCACTACATGACAGAAGAGAAAATAAAATTTTTTGTTATTCGCTTGATGTTAGAAAAAGTTGTAATTCCATTCCATTCTAACGATATTAGAGTATTATTTGTGCCTATGAAAGTTGTCCCATGGTCAGAATACAGAACACTCTTCCTTTTCTGGAGACAAATTTTCTAAAGGTTTGTACGAAAGCAACGATCGACAAGGATTGCAGTGCTTTTAAATGCACTTTACGATAAACATTGCAAATATACAACATTATCCATGCTTTTCTCCAGAATTAAGGTACAGCAGACCTGCATAATTCACCACAGAAACTTCAAATGCTTATATATGATCAATATGATCTTTAAGCAGAGGCACAAATGGAACTTTAGATCATTTAGCTTTGTTTTTTGTATACTACACAGTTAGTAGTTTCACTTTCGTTTTGCAAGCATAATCTGCAAGCCCGCATGAAGATATCATAATGCATTTTCAGCTTTTAAGACTTTTTTTATACGTGAGTTGATTTTCTTGATTTATCCAACCAGTCATCACCATGCCCTTGTTGTGTCTTTAAAAATGCAGCAATCTAGAAGTAAATGCTTTATCACGATGAATAAAATTTGTAATTGTAACGACAGTCTTTCTTTTCTGTTGATTTTTGTTACTTTTTCAGAGATTTCATAGTCGTCTTTAGGCCATTCTGTGGAATCTTTCTAGAGCCACTGAGAATCACCTACCATTACTGAAGAAAGCAGCTGAGAGATTTCATCCACAAAACGGCAGATCAGCAGGATTCAAAGTCTTCAATAAATGATGAGAATTAACAGGGCTATTATACTGGCGTATTTCTTTGCATCTATTAACAAACAAAAGTATTGAGTTTTGAGTTCCTCCAAGTTAATTTAACAGTTGAGTCACTCCAAAAATAAGTTTTGCATTTTCCAGTTTCCATTTTATTTTCTACACTAGTGACAAAATAATTTACATAAAATGTTTTTCCGCGGGATCCTTCAGCGCGTCAGGAGAATTATCTGATAGATGTTTTATGGTCGTTTCTAGTAGGACACTACACAAATACCATACAGAAGTGTCTCATGCTGATAAGCTGAACATTCTTTTATCATAGAGATCTAAAATAATCTTGGTCTTCGGATAATTTAATTTGTAGAAAAGCCTTCTTTAAATCAGACATACTTCTAATGGCAGATTTTTTAAATTTCATCCAAATCTGGGATACCTTCAAAATCAAATTTGGTCACATTTCTAGAAAGCTGTTGGGAAAGTTTCTCTTCTCATGTTCTGCTAAAACATCGAAAATAGGCCTGATTTTTGTTGTCACACTAGTATCTTTGAATACAACATGTTTAATTTCTTCATTCTGAGGAAGTTTTTCTATAACGTTCAGATTGAATTATTGTTGGAAAATCTTATTGCATTCTTCATACTTATTGTTTGCCTTTAACCGCACACTGTAAGTCTTTTTTCTCTTCTTCTGACTCATTATTTGAGGGTAACGGAAATTCATATCTTTCTTCTGCACTAATCTTCACAGTTTTCTTAAAGAATTTTAGTATTTCATCTTCATTGTATTCATATATTTCTTGATTGTATTCCTGTCCATTGTATTCATATTTATATATTCATATAGTCCCCAATTTCCATAAATCTGTTGTAAGGATTATGTTAATTTTATTAACGGTTAAATTTTACCTGCCAAATTCTGAACTTCAACTTATTACTTCCGGCCAGAACGTAGTTTTGGAATCATTCTGAATACTTAATGAGGAGGAACGGTAGTCAAACCGCGAAGTCTACTTGCAGAGTTAGAGAGAATCAGAGTTTCTGATTTGCGAGCGTCTGCCTTTTGGCTACTCTCTCTCAAAGCTGTTATTACGCTCGGCCGTACTCAGGCCCTTGATAAGCTTTGTAGTCAAATAGAGTTAAGGGGCTAACTCGATTAGAATCTTGATAGCTTCGGCTATATCTTTTTAGTTAAATCTTAGTTTTAGTTTATTTCTTAGTCTCTTAAGTTCAAGCCCAAGTGTCGGCTTTTATTGTACACTCCAAGACGGAGTTTTGTTAAATCTTATTGGAATAATAAAGGTTACCCTTCCATCTTGTTTCTTGTTACACGAACTTAAGCGATTATTCGCTAATTAGTTCTTAAGATTCGTCACTTTCTACAGTAACTAAGAAATACTCTAGTGAGAATCTTACACTGTTCTATCAATAGCATTCAAGCACGTGACTGTGTTTATTATGAAGTTATGAACTCTTTTGCGTTGTCCCAGCACAGCCCAACCTAACATAGTTTGTAAAGCTGACAAACAATTTTACAAACTTATGATGACCAGTCAATAATCTTCCATATATATCGGCACCTAATAATATTGTTCTTTAGGGAACATCATATTCTACATCAGTTAAGTTTAGATTCTTGCATTTAAAGAAATGGCAAATCTAAAGCTTCTAGTCGAGAAACCAGAGTTACATATTTTTTCTTGATCTTGTACAATACATTCAAATTTTAATATAATTTAAATACAATGAACCTTTTGTCTATCTTTACCTTGTAGAGTCATTAGAATTTTTCGAAGTTAGGAAATTGAAGAAATTCCCAGTACCCTCGCCGGGATTCAAACTCCAAACCTCCAGAAAAACATATTGAGTGTGCTTACCTGTTACATCACAAAAGCATACGGAAAAGAGGGAGAAAATATTTTATATACTCCCCCCTTTTAAAGGGTGACTTGGTATGAAGGGGTCCAGTCGCCAAATCGTGATGGTAAGGAATTATCGTCCACAAACCTTTTAGTTCGGACGCCACTGTAGAATCATTAGAATTTTTCGAAATCAGGAAACTGAAGAAATCCGTAATATCCTCTCGGAGATTCGAGTACCGGACCTCCCAAATACCCGCTGAGAGTCCTTCGCAGTTACACCCTGAAGGCATGCGGAAAGGAGAGAGAAATATCTCATAACCTTTCCGAAAAGATGATGCCTTAGTTTTTCTTCCCGTATTTTTTCTAAACCATGCTAATTTATTGCATTCCTTTTTTATATAATTTATTTTATTTAATCTTTTCTTTTATATCTAGAATCTAGCAATACTTTAGAAAATTTAAATTTTCCATTGCACTGAATTTGTAATATCAAAGTTTGTAACATCGTTTCATTTTCAAGTGACACCAAAATTTCTGTTTCACTTTTTCCATCTTATTTTGAAGCTTTATCTTCATTGCAGTTCTCGGATATTTTCAATTTTGTACACGTTATATTATGATGACGATTGCAACACAAGGAATATTTGATTTGAGCATCGCGTGTTTTGGAGATATGTCCAATGGTAAAAAAGAAAAAAAAAAGCTTCTTTCCTTTTTAATAAATACCTTTGCAATAACTTATAACAATACACGGACCTCTCGAATATGCGTAGAGCGTGCTGACCACACACTACGAAGGCATGCTAAGAAGGAGAGAGAAATACCTTATATACTCCCCCTTTGAAAGGGCAGCTGAGGATTAGAGGACCCAATCCTGGTGGTGGAGAATCATTACCCACCATCATTTTTAGTTCCGGCGCTACTATAGAGACATTAGGTTATTTTAAAGCCGAAAGATATGAAAAACGAGCAATGCATTCGCCCGGACTCGAACCACGGACCTCTTGAATACGCGCCGAGCGTGCTGACCACTACACCACGAAGGCACGCTAAGAAGCTAAGAGCTAAGCCAAGCTAAGAAGGCGCGAGAAATACCTAATAAACTCATTGGATGTTTTATAGGTTTCACCAGTTGGTCAAAATCTACTAACAGCATTTAATGCAGTTTTACATAATAGAGATTTCAAAGACACAGATTTTTCAACAACACTTTTATTTTTCTGAATTGCATTTTCATACTGATTCCAGAATTTTAATCATAAAGTAGAAAATTCATTAATATTTAGTTCAAGGAATTTAACAGCATTCGAAGCTTATAATTGAAAATCCTTCAGTTTGATTTTCTGTGGTAGCATAAACTAGTAACAAACACTAATTGCTGTGTCTGAAAAGAGCTACAGAGTCTTGAAAAAATTTAAAAACAACCTTTTTATTAAATTATAACTTTAACATAAATCTGCGACTCGTGCTTAACCAGCTCAACCACCACTTATAGCGAGGTAATTTAAAGTAACAATCAATTTCAAAAGTTGAACTAAGTCTAGTAGCAAAGACTACTGTAGTGCTGCTTCAGTCACATCGATTTATTATATCATTCATGATGATATAATAAATCGATGTGATAATCGATGATATAATAAGTCGAATTTAGTTTTCTCTTATCCATAGAACTCATTTGAGCATACCAACAAATTCCTGTGCGCGAGGAAGATGTACAAAAAACAACAATTCTCACACCCTTCGGCTTTGAAGAGCCAGGTAAAGGACATAAACCTCTTTCAACGAAAGTTGATGCAATCAACAATTTCCCGGAAACAAAGTCATTCACTAGTTCTAGACGATTTTAGATATGGCAAATTTTTATCACAGATTCATATGAAAATTGTGTGAAACTGCAACAACCTTCAACAACATTGTTCAGTGGTACAAAAGAAACTTCAGAAAAGAAATAACCTGGACTGAAGAAACAAACGCCTTCCGAGCTTCAAAAGATGCACTTTGTCATGCCACCAATTTAACTCACCTATCCGAAAAGGCCAAAATATGATTATCGAGTGATGCCCAACCAACACAACGAAAATATAGTGTTTATGACAGATAACTATTAGCCATCTATATAGCTGTAGAGCATTTCAAATACGTCTTAGTACTAGTCTTTCACGATATACACTAATCACAAAACAATAACATTTACTTTCCAAGAAGGTTTCGAAAAGCTTCGCCACGACAAGCTAGACAACTATCATAAACTGGCCACTTCTCAACTAATATCCAGTTCATCCAAGGGGATGAAATACCATTGATGACAAATTAGATACCAAACTCTCAAGAAGATGAAAATTTGGAGATACTGAGAAGCAACCCAAACTTAAAAATATTACGAATCCCTATGTCGGACAGCGAAAGGAAAATCTACTGCGAGACTCTTACAAATTATAATTGTTTATACATACCTGCAGAATTTCGACAGAAAATATTTTCATCAATTCATAACTCATCCAGGAACAAGATTCACAATAATATTGATAATAAAACGTTTAACATGGTCCAACATGTGTAAAAACTGCCAACTATGGGCTAGAGCATGTTTATCATGCCCAAGGTATAAAGTTCATAGACATACAGAGTTAGCTTTGGAAGAATTTAAAGTACTCCACACAGATTCCTAGGTCGACAGTTTGAGAGGCAACGTTTTCCAGCCTTGGGAAAATATCTTGGTTTTCATACAAATAACTATAACTGAGTATCATACGCAGGCAAACGGATTGATCAAAATACCACAGAGAACTTTAAAAGCAAGCCTAAAATGTCACCTGTTGGAATCAAAATCTTGGCTGGAAGCATTCCTTTCATTCGTTTAGACATAAGATCTACCGTCAAAGTATATTTATGTTGCTCATCCGCAGAGCCTGTACACGGATCCGCTCTAGCATTACCAGTAGAATTTGTTTCAACAACACCTGAGGTCGAACAGTCAGAATTTTCTCAAAATCTTCAGAAAATAATAAGAGATATGAAGTTATGACGTACCATAACCCATGGAAATAGAACAGTCTTTGTTTCTAAACAACTATTCAACTGTTCTCATGTATTCTTGTATAACATCATCAACAAATCGTCATTAGAGTCTGTCTATCTTGGACCGTATCCAGCTAGAGCAAGAAAGGATAAGTATTTCGATATTAAAATCCAGGGAAAAGCTAAAAGAGTTTCAATTGACACACTAAAACCATGTTTTATAATAAAAGAAGCAAATATTCCTTTCCAAGAATCACATTCCAAGGAAACAGTACTTGGCGAAACACCTGAGGCTACTGAAGAAAATTCAAAGACTCAGTATGAAACCAAGACTATCAGAACTGGATGATATGTGAAGTTCCTGAGTTTAAGATTATCTTCCACTATCGCTGTCACTGGGAAGGAGTGTGTACTGTCGCTTTGATCACATCGAATTATTATTATCACATCTTTCATCATCAAGTTTTCGATTAAGTTAAAGAGGAGAGCCAACCTTAAGCTACCTTGAAAAACCAAGGATAAACATCAATTTTCTGTTTGTGAGATTCGATATAAATAAATGAAAATAAATATTAATTTTACTGGAGTAAGAAAAGTGTCATTAATATACGTATATCATTATACTACACACTTTATAAATTGATTTAACGCGACATTGGTTCAAACCTTTCACCGACATAACGATTTAAATGTCAGCATCTATAATGCAGGACCAAAAAATTACAATCTTATCAGAGCTAGCGAATCCTAGTAACGTGATCTCGAGAAGAAGAAATATGCTCTGTCTTGCAATTCAAAACCTTCCAGTTTAAAAACTCTTAACCTGATTTGCATTCTGGTGAGGAAACGGAAAGCAGAAATGATAGTACAGGTTGAAATTATAAGTAACTGGTTAAATAAAATCCTAATAACCCTAAAACGTAATGGCGGAAAAATTTATATTACAATTTTGTTATAATTTAAGTGATAGTTTTGGTATCTACTATTCTTTCTTTCCATTTGCTAATTTTCTCGTTATGTTCTTCTCAAGATTCCATATTGGATTCAGGTTCATCAGCGTGGATATTACTTTCGATTTCACAATTTAGTAGCTTTAAGCTCTCCATGATTAATTGATTGATGGAGCTTAAATTAATTATTAATTGATTCTGAAACTCTTGTAAATAGTCTACGTTTTTCATCTACCAACTTATCAGGTGATTAATTCAAGGCTGTTCTGATTTTAGTTAAATATTTAGTAATCATCGAACCCAATGCAGAGCACTCTCGTTCCCTTTATCCAGAACTTCTTTCATTTTAAATTATACATTGTAAATAGATAAATAATAAATTTGCTTACCTTCAAATCTTAGTGAATTTAATATATATCCTTCTCCAAGAAAATAAACTATTTATATTTTCTCAGTTTACTAACTTGGTCACCTTCGATTCGAGTATTTTATATATGTTACCGTGAAAGACCGAAATTGGAGAATGTCGACTTTCACCGGAGAATATCAACATTCACCAAATACGTCGGTGAAAGACCGAATATTTCACTACATTCTTGTATATTCGGACTCTCACCGGTGTATGTCGACAATCACAGATATGCTCTGGTGAAAGTCGAAAAAAGAGGTCAAAGTGCCATAATAGTTTAAGCTGTTGCAATAAATAAGATTTGAATCACATAATTTAGTAAGTTTTTTATTACTGTTATTTTATTTTCTCATTTAGAACATACTGTATAATTAAGTAAGTTTTTAACTTCTATTATTTTCCTTTCTCATTTTGAATGTATTGTGTGTTTTAGGTTCTCATGTTCTTAAGTTCTTATTTCAAGTCTCAAGTGCGTTTATTCGCGACTGAATTACGGAGAAGAAAATATAATATTGTTATATGTTCAATGTCGACATTGACCGGTGTAAGTCAGAAATAAGAGTATTTGGAAAATATTTCGGACATACACCAAGAGACTATGTGAATGTTGACATTCACCGGTGAAAGTCGACATTCTCCAGATTTCGGTGTTTCACCGTAACATATAAAAATATCGAAAATGCGCTCTTTCTAATTTAATTAAATTGTAATATCACGTTTAGCCATAATATTGAAAGGGAAGTTTACTGTATGAATCTTACATGACAAATAAGAATGTTTGCATTACAATGAGATATTTATTATGCAAAGAATACATCTATCAGTTACGTCAAAACTCCATGAAGCGGAGAAAAAGAATAAATAAAAACCAAGTCGTTGCCAAACAATAAAAGCAAAATTAACCGTTCAAATTTTAAGTTCTTTGCAGTAACAATTACGTAATTCACCCTTCTTCAATCCAATCGTTCCAAAGATAATCATCCAGCTTTCCTTCCTGAGTATTAAGTACAGCAGATCCATTTTCTGAAGAAATGCATCGGAGATATAGTCAGCACTGAATAACTGAGTGCTTAAGATAGAAGCTTATCCATTTATTTAAATTATTTCTGTGAAACTAAGTGGACATTTTACTTCCCAAATGCGTTGTAAGGAAGAACTGTTTTACTCATATTCTGAGGAACATTTATGTGGATTTGGTACCCCTGTTTGACAATCATAAGAAATTTTAATTAGTTCTCAGCAATAGTTTCTTCAGATGATATAAAAAACTGCAGCCAGCTTCTTAATAACATAATAAAAAATATGAAAAGTAAACCCTCAAAATATTGATTTTGGATTATATAATAAGGAAAGCGAAACTGATCGAAACACGGTACTGAAAGCGAAAACCTCAACAGACTAAAAGAAAAACTTAACAGACTCTTAATATTAATAAACAATTAAGCTAAGAATTTCACCAAAGTAACTTTCAAGTTAAAAAAGTGCTTACCTTGTCTTTAACAGCTTCATCTGCCCCGGCCATGAGTAAGATGCGGTAATAGCTGCCACCATCCCTCATAACAGCTGCATAGTGCAATGGTGTTCTTCCCTCCTGAAAATAAAGGCAGATATAGCTGAAGCTTTCAGTAAACGTGTTAACAAACTGAAGATCGAAAAGTTATCACTAAGGCCTAAGCTAAAAATTTTAGAAAGCTAAAAAGAACATTATTATTTCTTTCAGATGTACAGATATATCAGCTCTTTATGCAAAATTTTAGATAATTATCAAACGAAAAACAAAACTCTTCTTTTGCGTTTTGCAGGAAAAGAATAAGGTAGAAATTTTAGCGGTGTTTTGTGAAAACAGGGAAAAAATCATAAAACCCAGAGTTTATAAATGGGAATACCATTGAAACCTTAAATATTTTCCCTACCAAAGTACCTTAAATATTTTCCTACCCTCATATAAAAGTTAAGTTATTGAACTGGAGTTTCTTAAAATCAACAGCTAATTGTACAACAGATAATAAAATCTAATAAAAGCATATAAACTGGAAAAATAAACTGTAAAACGCCAGGAATCAATAAAATGAGTATTTCTGAGTATTAGCCAACTTGTCTTGCCCTCATCTAGAAAATAATATTGAAAATATAATTTTTCGTTACTAGTGTAGTATGAAAAGGACGAATTAAAATCGTAAATCAGAAGTTTATGTAAGTAATGTTTTGAATAGATAAAAAAGAAAAAAAAAATATGCCCGTTATTTAAATAGAGTTATTTCTCAATAATATTATTTTAGAAATGTTTAAAGGTGTTCTTTCTCACGTAACATAAATTTATTTTTGATAAAGTGTAAGGATCTTAAGTTTTACTAACGTTTATTTTATTTTAAATCTTTACTATCACTTCTTATTTTCTACTTCCGGCCAGAATTAAAAGCTTTAACTTATTTATGCAAAATTTGTCTGCCGAACGCCAAGTACTTAAGTTGTGGCTTTTTGCCAAGCAAGAGAGAGGAAGGAGTTAGTCGAAGCAGGCCGCTTACCTTAGCAGTTTTACTCGGTTGCTGGTTGCCTTCCAGGCCAGAGGTTTAATCCTCTTAATAATTTTAAACGTATTGTAGTGTTAACAGTTCTCTGTACTACATACGGCTTCCTGTTAATATACGGCCAATCTTCCACGTAGGCCCTTGTTTATTATTCCAAAGTTAAGTTAGAGTTTAGTTAATATTTTTATATTCTTACGTTCAGACCACAAGTGGTTGGTCTCTGTATTCCGAAGTCCGGAAATTATTGTAAAGAGTGAAAAATAAAGGGTTTCGTATACCCTTCCTGTGTATCTTGTCTACTTCCCACATTTATTGAACATAGCTTTAGTAAGCTCCCTGTTCCGAGTCAGGTTCTTGAATGTTCCCCAAGCAAGTAAGGAGAAACACTGAACCTGATAAAAGTACTTGAATAATTTCTACATATTACATTATAGGGATTCCCCCCCCCCCAAAATGGTTTTTTCTTAATTCCTTTTTTTCTCCGAATGTTTCTTTTTTTGCTTTATAAGCAATTTCACGGATTCTTAAACATCGTCGGCTCCGGTTCAAATCCAGGCAAACGGGCTGACAGCATTCAAGTTTCTCGTTTTCTCCATGTGTTAAGCTTCGTCTGTACTAGGCAATACATTTCCGAACAACTTTTTAACGACGTCTGGGACGCCTAATCAGTCAGTCAGCACAAGGAAATACGCAACCGACGCTACAGAAACATGTTGCTTGCGTCTGCGCCGACCGTAAATGCGACGGAAAAGCAAAATTTCTGGTGACTTGATACAGCCAATGAAACTATCACATGCTATATAGGCGAGCTCAATTTTGTTTTTCTATTCTAATTAAAAATCCAAAAAAATAAACTAATATTATTTCTACAATTAGAAACTGTAAAATAAAATTAAATGAACGTCTACAACTCAAAACTATTAAACGTAGCGCTAGCAAAACTTTGAACGAAAGCGAAAGAGAACTGCTCTATTGAAAAACCAAACAACTAACTATAAAATTACCCTTGACCTTTAGAAAATCACTCCCAACAAGAGAACAGCAGAGAGAGAGAGAGAGAGAGATCACCCCCAACAGAGAGAGAGAAAGAACACAGATGTGGACCGTTGTCAATAAACTGACCGATGAGATGCGGAAAAACAAAGATTACAGTCTCTCAGTTGTCCTAGAGTCTTGGTGTGCCCGATCTGAGCACAGCTCGGGTTCGCCGTTCAATTTTAGGCAAGATTTCAAGGTAAAAAATTAAAAATAATATAGAATAAGGAGATTAGCATACAGCCAAAAAATAACATAGAAATTTCTTTTCAAACAATTCCTTTTATATTCTAAAAAAATTGGAAGATTTCTTTGAAAAATGAGGGTCTTAAAAAACTAAACATGGCTAAAATACTGGTTGTGTTGAGCTGCCATCTACTATAAATAAAGAAAGTTCAGAGTAACCTATAGTATCCTCTAAATCCTTTTTCATTCAAATTTTCTGTTTGTATAGAAGGAAACTTTTTCGGGCACACCGTTCCGCAAAGAGTTGAAACGACCATTGCGAAGACATGACTTTAACTTGTTCGCGTGCTTTAAGTTAATTAAATCAACTAATCTACTTAAATACTGACGAACTCAAAAGATTTGAATGTTTGAGAACTCAGTAGATGCTTTAAACGTTTATAGAAATTAATTGATAAATTCTCATGCATTAATTTTTTTTCTTAACCTTTTTTGATGTTTAAATAGAAAAGAAAAAAGAAATTAAAAGTTTTTATTAAGTAAACAATATGAGCTAGAGTTCGTTCATTTGTTTGCAATTCGTAAAACACACGTGTAATTTTTTTATTGTTATTTTATTTTTCTCTCTCCTCTTCCCCCCCCTTTTTTTACAAACGTGAAATGGTGAACAACCAACTTTACTAAATATAATAAATAAAAACCATATAATCAAATTATAAATATATATTGATTTTGTAAAAATCAAGACACTGAATAAATACAATAAATGTTATATAAAGTTTAAGGAAGATATTCAGAGAAAAGATTTCGTATTTTGAAGACATAGATAAGATTAAGCATTAAGGAAACCGACATAAATACACTACTCTTTATTGTTTTATTATACATTTCTATTAATGTCACTGAAATTAGGTCTTGTTATATTTACCAAACACTGACGAAATATGCCCTTTACTATTGATTTAAATAGCTTTTAGGCAAATATTAAAATAGGAAATACTATATTATGTTGAATGCATGAATTTATGAGTGAATGAACGTAAGAAGGTTGCTTTTCATATTAGACATTATACAATGTGGTTGTAAGATTGCTTAAAATTTTGCTTTAACTAAAGGGAGAATCTGACTTTATCTTTATCTAAAGATCAGAGCATTTCTCCACACAGCTGACATAATAAGTTTTCACATTCGATCGTTTTGAAGGAACGGAAAAAAAAAAAAAAAAAAAAAAAAAAAAAAAAAAAAAAAAAATTGCAAAGAATAGCTGTATTTTTAGACAATTACTTTAACACAAAATTAGTTTTCATTTTTGAAGAAAATTGTAGAATCTTACTTTTAATTCTGCTATCAGATGACCTTGTATTTGATTTTACTCTGAAAACGCACACAAATTTACCCTTTATATGAAGTAAGGAAGATCGGATTTTTGAAGTGTTAGCGAAAATGTACACAAATTTTCCTTTATTTTAAGCGCGATACTTGAAATACGATCTAATAAATAAGAACTTTATCCTCTTTGTATGTGTAATAAAAATATATCAAATTATAAGCTATCTTAATTTTCATATTAACATAATTTAATTAAATTCTTCTAAAATTAAGTTAGGAAAAGAGAAACAAAACTATCACTCAGATATTGTCAGTCTTGCTGCACCAGTTGTGCAACTCTAACTCGGTTTTGATGGAGAATACGCCATAGGACAGTCCAAGGCTTTCCCATCTTTTTTCCCCAACAACAGATTACTCGAGAGAACTTTCTGCTCGCCAATATTTTAAATACCCCATGCCGCATAGACATTATGCACTTACAAACATAAATGCTTTCTCCGGGATTCGAACCCGACCCTATCCGTGTGGTAGTCAGCATCGCTAATCACTATATCGATCATGGCGGCTAATCGCAAAACTTGCGAGGATCGAAGCAAATATTCATTGCACCCAGCTGATTAGTTCTATGTTTGGGATGCACAGGTAGTGTTCGGTGATCACATAAGTCCAGCAAAGTTCGAGAGGATATCATTGTTAGCATTATAGTTCAACAGCGCTTAAGTCCCGGCTGATTCTTAGGGAGTTTCTATTGTCCCATGTATAAAATAAACACAAAACAATTTCTCTTAGAAAAGTTCTCGTCGAAGACACTCCTCCCCGTAAACAGACAGCCCTAATGTGATTTGCCATGACCAATCCAGTGACTATATTCAGTCCATTACAGATCCATCGGCTGTTATATCTATAGACGAATGAGAACTTAATTGTATTATGTTCTTGATGAGTTTTTTTTCTGTTCTGCTTAGAGTAAGTGGGATGATTGGTCACTGGCGTTCTTGAACATTGTTTCACTTGCATTCGTTTTCAAGTGAATAATTAATATTTTAAAATGCTTAAATAATTTGTTACAAACAGTATATATACTATACTAAACAGAACTATTTATTGTATTAACAAGTTATAAAGAAGTGAAATAAGTTTTAACTTACGTTATCTGGTCCGTCTAAGGCTTCCGGAAAATTGTCAATGATATATTTGACGATGTCTGTGTGCCCGTGAAGCACAGCCAGATGCAACGGGCTAGCACCAAGGTGATCTCTGCTCAGGGCGAACCTCTTTCGCGTCAACACTGATTCTACTTCTCCTAAATTTCCTCGGACAACAGCATCATGTACACCTCGAATCCGAGCCTGAATACATGAAAGATCAGCGAAATTAATGGCAAAAACATTTATTATGTTTTTATTATTCTTTTATTATCTACTGAATGAAACGTTTAACCATTAGTTTAATTAATAGTCAAAAGTATATGCCAAAAATTATTATTTTAAATGATAAACACATTTGAAAACTATTATAATTATCTTTTCTTACTGCCTTTCTAGAAATACAACAGCTACAGAAAACGCTTAAATTTGGGATCGAAAAAAGAAATTTGGCTTCTACGAATTTCATTGGATTATTTAGATGAATTCATGTTATTTTTGTCATTCGTTACGTGATGCCGATTGAAAACCACAAGTGACAGCTTCAAAGTTCTCTTTTTAACATTCTGAAAGGCTTCAGACCTCATCAGAAATCCGGTTGAAAAATGCCAAATAGCCAAACAGTTCATATCTCTCCTGCCATGAAGAAAACGGACAAGAAATGCAACTAAGTCTTTTCATGTGCATAAGTTTTCAATAAAAAGTGTTGCTATGAAGATTGATTACAAGAATAAATAGTTCAAATTTGTAACATTAATGCTATTGACAGGCTACTTATAAAACCCGAGGGCAGCCTCATTCAATCCTGAATCTTATGGATACATATTTACATATGGAAATGGCGCTTCTTGACACTTACATAGTTAAGATTTCTTATCATTTTAAATAAAAGTTTCTTTCCGTATCCCACTGAACATTTTGCACCTGAAGTGCTGGTAGCTTACAACTGCGAATTTAATTAAAACTTACGTAAGAACATGCTACCATGTACGATACAAAAATCTAACTTAGAACTTAAAATCTTAAATTTATACCTCAGTTTTTGCTAGATTTCTGGAATGAGAAAAAATGTCGTTTTTCAAAGTGACGCAAAGTTACGCAAAGTTGCCTAAGTTTTACTAAGCCAAATATATTTGGGTTAGTAAAACTTAAACCACAGGTTTTCTCTGTCTCGTTTCGGCACGAGGCACACTCGTTTCAGATTTATATAGATTTAAGTGCCAAGCAGTTTTACTGTAAAGTTATTATTGCCATAATTTGTGACAGTTTTGGCCATCTTGCCGTGAAAAGTTTTGTGCTATCAGGGCGATTCCAACGCTGGTCTCAAACTAAATATCATAGCGGAAGGATAGAGTGGTCAGTTGTAAGTTTGAAACCTTATCGCGATCTTAGACGAAGCTTGTAGCCTCTGTTCGGATATATTAAATTATTTGAATTTAAACAGTTTGAAGAATGCATATGTTTAAGCAGGATTCAGGTGTCTCGTAATTTTGTGTCGTATAACTTTAGTTTAACCCTCACAAATGGCGAGATACAATAAATTTAAAATGAGTGTATTCCTTTGACGTTTGTTTTGCAAGTTTTGAAATTTTAGTGGTGGCAGTTCACTCCACAAATTCTGCATAGCATCCTAATTTCATTGTAAAGGAGCTAACTTGGTTGAACCTAAGGTAGGTGTTCCAAATTTAATTACGTGTTATTTAATGTAGAAAAGTTGTGGGCGTACATTATAACAGTCAAAATAAACTATTTTCTTAAACGGAAGTCTTGTTCTTTGACGATGGCATTGATTTTCAATTTGAGTGGCTTTAAATAGTCGGCTAAAATTCAAAAACCTGAAACTTTCGCTCTTTGCATTTTGTATGCAATTTTTCGAGGACATTTTGCGTTACGCTATAAGAAACAATTGCGCATTTTCTGATAACACTGTACAGAAATTATTGCATATTAGTTCTAAGGCGATGTTTATCAAAATCAAGCGCATGCAAACGGTTTGATTGCGAATGATGCAATCAAATGCATGGAAATGATTTTGAGGTTTGGTAGCTTTAGTTGTTTTCTACGAAATATAAGTTTCGCTTTGAAAAAGTATAATATAATGTTTATTTATCTAACAGCTAGTATTTTTGGCACTGCTTTCATATTTGGTAAAATTTCTACTTTAACAATGTTAGAGTTAAGATTTGGTTCTGAAGATTTTCACGAAATTATTAGTATAAATCTGAAGCTGGGAAATTTCAAAGAAATTTCCGTATTTCCTTCTGTAGCATCTTGCAAATTTTGGTGCTTTTTCCGCTATAAATTTACTTTCTTAGTTATTAGCTAATATGAAATGTTATGTTACCATATACGTGGGCACCAAGTCTAAAAATTCTTGTACTTGTCGATCATCAGAAGAACGCCCAATGAGTCTTTCTCCTTGTCCGGCGATAACAACATGTTCTAATCTGAGCAAGTCTCTATCCCGGATCCAGACATCTATCAACTCATTGAGACGGTCACCTGAAAATTGGGAAATTTTGAATCTTGATTATGTATGAATCATGATTATTTATGGAATTCCTACACAATTTTAACTTTCAAAAGCTCAACCTTAAATGTACCAGTGGATTAACAGAGCACATTAAAATGGATGAAACATTAAATTTAAAGTAAAATAAAAATAAAAAAAAATTAAAAAATAAAAAGAGGGCGTAAGCTCCCTAAAGATATAATCGCAATGTTTTCAAAATACACAACATTATCACAAGCACTGAAATTAATACTGTGTAATTTCAAACAATCTACACGAAATGAACAGAAAGCAAGAAGTGTAGATAAGTTTCAATAGTTTAAGTGATAACAATTTCAGATATATAAAGAGATATGTGCGACTTTTAGATTCAATTAGATCAAAATTTTAATAATTTATAATAAGTTTGTTTAATTTAATATTTTAACTCACATTTGCCAGACCCATGATTTACTGCCTATTATGTTCAAACCCATTTTGAAATGAACACCCAAACTCCTTTGTAAAATAGTAATTGACTCCTTCAAAAATTGGGAAAAAAGCAACAGGAAATTGTCACCAAGTTTGTTTGTAAATAACACTAAAATATGAAATTTGTTGGATCTTAATGTCTATCACAGTTTACAGTTAAAAGTTATGAAAGTAGTTCTGATGAGAATTTACAGCTTTCAACTTGTACGGTTTCTAAATTATTTGAATATTAACTATGAATTTTATAGAAGGAAAATATTTTTCTTGAAATCTAAAGCCTTGATTGAGCCGATTCTTCCGTTTTGATGGCTTGTTCGATTCTTTACGTTCTTCGCTCCAACCTCGCTAACCAGTCCCATCCCCCTGCTCCATCCTCGCAAACTGCTCTTGTTTCAGCTCTCATTCCAGATCTTTTTCATAAAGGTTATTGTTAGTGAACGGTGAGTCATAAAAAGGAACCCATTCATTTCAGTAAGTGAACGTTTCAGATCCGATCCCATAAAAGAGCGGTTTTTGAATAACTAGCAAGTCTGATAGCGGTTTAAAGTATTCAAGGAAATCGAAATATGCATATGAGATATAAATATGAGAGAAAACTACTATAATTTAGCAATAGTAGTATTAATTCCTCATTTTAGTTTGGTTACATTCCCTTTCTGTCTTAAAACTACTCATAATCATAAGAGCTTCATCTGAAAATGAATCCGCATTACGCCATTATGTCGGCGTTTTGTAAGAATAGCATTACGGATACTTTTTTTAATACAGTCGCAATTCAACATCTAAACAAAGGAACCAAGTCTATAAATACCGCTGTTACTATTGCACAATATGTTTTTCTTGCTTCGCTCGCTGTTTGCTAAGACACACATCGCTTCTTATTCCGCTTCGCCCTTTGCTTAAAAGATTTAAGCTGTACAAATTGTGGGGCGCATAGTGCATTCTTAAAAAATTATGTATGAATCTATTTATGCATATCAAAGCTAACTCTCTTACGAAAATAAAACTATTTTGAATCAATGTCCACCTCCTAGTTTTTCTTCTCCGTTATACCATCTTCTACATCCACGAAGCTGTTTCTCCAATCTTTAAGATATCTACAGAATTTATATTACATACATATACTTTTGCAGAATCTATTAAACTTTTCAAAGAAGGAAACATGAGGAATCAATGATGCCCTTATTAGAATTCGAATTCCGCACCTTCCGATTACAAGTCAAAATCAAGACGTAAAATTCCTCATTCATTGGGCGATTGCGAAGATTAAGTAATTCTTTTTTCCTTAGTACGCGCGATTACCTATCATTCGTAAATTTGTAAGGCAAGTTGCATTCGTTTGTTCCCACGGCGCTCTGTAACTGGAATGCGAGCTGAGCTCGTTGAGTAAAGATCCAATGTTAGATGAGTTATAAAATTCGATTTTGATTGAATTTTCTTTTTATTTCCAATGTCTTAGGCCAGCTCTAATATCATCAAATTAAATAATTTATTTTATAAACAAAAACATCGAAGACTGCGATTGAATAACACATTGAACGAAATAACTACCATCACTTCTGAGTAACATGGCATTGAAATGTCCTAAGTTGTTTAAAATAGGTTATATTAAATATTATGCCTGTTTATTAAACAGATTAGGGCAAATGATTGAAGGCTATCATTAAATATTTAAGACACAATAACACGCCGAATAAATACTAATTCAGAAGTCAAACAACAAAAATCAGCATTATATCTACAAAATTTTCACAGGGAATGGACCATTTGCATTTTCAAATGGACCATTTGCATTTGCGGTTTTGCAGCTGAGGATGGTGGTTCGGTAAAACCATCGAAACTAGTCCTGTGAAAATTTTGTAGATATAATGCTGATTTTTGTTGTTTGACTTCTGAATTAGTATTAAAATATTTAGTAAACTAATATATTCTACATTGCACAGATGATCTGTTGCTTCTTAACATTGATTGTTATTTATCTTTGCGAAATTATCAAAATACGATGGTTTCATTCTATAACATATTTACAACTCTCGTTTTGGAAATATACGCATTTTCTATGTTAAATATTTGTTCTAAATTCTTCAATTAACTGCTTTCTTCGAACGTCTGTAATAAGTTTCATAAGAAACTGCTCTTGTTCAGTATTTGGCATTTCTTTTCATTAATGCCTTATTTACACCTAAATGGTCAGTTTTCTAAACGGCTATAGTTTATAGGACCTTCAGCCAAGCATAAAACCTGGGAAGTTCCATTTAATTTTATCTATTAACTAATTAAATTGCATTTATAATTTATAAATTCAGAGAACTCTATAAAAATGTTGTTTTTCAATGCCATAGAAATTTTGCTGGAACAGGTATAAGACTGAAATTGCTTTTGCAAACATTCCCGATTGCTTTATACTTCCTGCATTTGTCTTTACATGCAGTGTAAATAATGATCCCTATAAAACGTAAACAGAGTTACGTTTTGTTGAGTTTGATTAATGGTCGCATATAATGTTACAAAATCCTTATGTAAAAAATTGAAATAATTTTCCTTAAAAAGCGCATTTATAAATAAAACAGTATTATATGCCGGTGAAGAATAAGAATTTTAACGGCTTATGTTAAAATGCATTTTATAGGAAATTTTCTTTCTGTTACCTGTATTTACTTAAATCTCGTCTTTATATAACATTGGATGTTTAATCAGTTACTAATCAGACAAACACTTACTGCGTTAGCTTAAAACGCTTTTTTCTAGTAACCGAAGATTTAAGATGAAGGAAGAAATGCAATAATAGATTTAATACGAGAAGCGTTGTAAATAATAAACAGAAGAATGTAAAGTTTTAAATCGCATTTGTTTCCCTATTCAATATCGTTATTTTCCCCGCAGCAATAATGAAAGAATTATTTAACAAACTGTAGCTGCAGTTTCATGCACACATAAAAACCATTAAATAATATTTATCATAAGAAATCATTTATAGTGATTGCAAAATTTATCGCATCGTAAACTAGATGTTATAACAATGAAACCGAATCATTTTTAAATCATTACCATGTCAGTTTTGAATGAGAGACAGTACAATTTTTCTTATCTAGTGTGAAAGTAACGTATGAAGTAAAGAAGAGAAGAATGTTAACTTTTCCTCACCTGAACTGCTAACAGATGCTTCAGGTTCTCTGGAGGGAGCATTTTCCTTATTCTCCTGTTTTTCTTCTTTTGGTTCCTCTTTTTTTGTTTCTTTCGTTTCTTCTGGCTTTTCTTCTTCGGTTTCAGTTCCTTTTCCTTCCTCTTTTTCTGAATTATTTTCTTTGTCATCATGTCCTTGCTTATCTTCCTGCTCTGGATCTGTTGATTTACGCTCTGGTACTGGCGTCTTTGCTGTTTCAGCTGTCGCTGTTGCAGAACCCTTTAGAAAAATAATATTTTTACAAAAATAATGCATTGTTTTCCAGCGACATAGCACTAAACTAAAACTAACGGAGTCGCTTTAACGCAGAGAATGCTTCTGAATCATCATATCTGCAGAAAGATAATTAAAATTACCGTCGAAATCTGTAAATATATAAACATACTTTTCGGTATTTTAATTAAAGTGGAGAAACGCATTTCGCATCATGCTTCCAAACTCTCTGTCTCTTAAGAATTTCCTGATTAATTTTATGAGGAAGCGAGAAAACAAATTTTACACTTTACAAATTTGAAGGAAAATAATGTAAAGTGTAAAATAATAGTAAACAAAATCTGCATTTTATAATGAAAAGTCCTAAAAAATCCAAGTAAATTAGGACGTCCATGTAATAAATCTATCATTGTTAATCAGCCGCATGACATTTTTCCACGCCTTTACTTCATGCATTTTTAAGCCATCAATAATAGATAAAAAAAAGTCCACTCCCACTCAGTTAAATGAACACTCTTTTCTGCTATAACTTTCTCTCTTCTAAGCAAGGAAAACATTTAAATGCATCAGGAAACTCAAGCTCAGTATGTATAATGATTTTCTAATCGTAATTAGCAAACAAGTGGTGTCATATAAGGATACTTTTATTAAATAAGCACATATGTTAAAAACCATTTTCGCAGTTAAAAGAAATTGAATTCTAAAGCATTTTTAGTATAATTCTGGGAAAATTATTTGATTTTCGTTAATTCCAAAGTTAACATAAATTAGAATTTAAGTTCCGCGTGAAGGCATGTTAGCTATAATGAAAATACATTATGATTTGATATTACCAGACTAATTTATGAAAATGAAACTAAAAGAAAACTGAATAATTCTTTTAACGGTTCGAAGAAAATAATGTTATTGACTGTTACGTAATAAAATATTAGTTGAATTATAGGCTTCTATCAAAATTACCCATCTGGAAATCGCAGAGATAACATCGAGTTCACACGTAATTCTTCAGTTTATTTTAGATAACTGAATGCAAATTCACATCCTAACTTATAAAATTGTTTGTATCGCCCCCATAATAATTTTTAAGTCGAATGGAATTAGAACTATAAAAAAGCTAATAATTATTTTACTTCTCTTCTACATTTTATTTTAGGAAGTTAATATACACACAAACCTCGGCTTCCTTTTTTTCTTCATTTTCTGCTGTTTTAGCTTCTCCTGTCTTTGTATCACCTTCCTCCTCCTTATCGGAACTTTTAGAGTTTTTCGGATCCTTTGGTTGTCGTTCAGCTTCATTACCTTCCTCATCTTTCTTATTTTCTTCTGGTGACGAAGATATTTTTTCATTTCTTGAACTATCTTCTGGAGTTGAAGACGAAGGTGAAATTTGCGGTTTGGTTGGTTTGATGGAAGAAGTATAATAATATTCAGCAGATCTTCCTTTCTGTTAAAGAAAAAAAAAAGAACTATAGCTGTAGAGTACTCATAATAAATCAGTATAATTATATTGAACTTATTAAACGTTAGAATATAAAAGGATAATAGATTTAAAAACCCGTAATTAGATAACGAAAAAAAGATCCTAAAACTGATATATCTTTTAATTATATAATGATAAAATTGCTCTCAAATAATATGTAATTGCTAATTATTTAATGATAAATTACTTTGGCAAAAAGTATATAAATTTCATTATGATAGTCATAAAATTTCCAGCGCTGGGTATTTCTTACAAAAAGATAGAAAATAAATTCTTGTGATGAGCAAACATGTAACTGATTTCAGGGAAAGACATTAAAAATAGTAATATTGGAAGATTTATCTCATAAAGAAAGAAATACGAGTAGTTTCGGAAAGACTTGCGAATTAGAAAAAGTAATTTACAGAGTAAAGGGACTAAGTGTTGAATTTAAAACATTAGCATGAGTTTTTATTAATTACTTACTAATAAAAACAAATTTACAGTTCCCAAAAGTGTTGCAAGATATTATTTTTGATATCCGCTGAAAATAAACTTGAAAATGCGTTATTAAACGGTGAAACAGTAATATATGTTTTGTCTCTATTCATTGATGATATAACGCAGAAAAGGACAGCATCATTTTGCTTAATATGATATCGCTAAATAAATTTTGTATTTCTCATACAATGTTAGCTAGCTCGAATATTCTCAAATGAACATTCACACGAAATTTGCTGCGCAAAATGAGTAAGTTAGCAGGCATAAAAAACTGAGTATTAAAGTATTACATAAGGAAAAGTAATATAAGTTCAAACAGCGTATTGTTACGGATTTTGTATTTATCTAGCTATTTTAATTAGAATTAATTAAAACTGTTATATATTACCGTGTAATGCAGCGGGAGACTTATTTGAAGAGAAAGCTACGCCGAAAAAATTAAAAATACAGAAGCACGTGCATTTAATAAATAGATATCTCGTAATTATACGCTTTTGCTTTCCGGAAAAATTGAGAAAATACCAGAATATTCTCGTGCTGATTAAAAAAGCTTATAAAAGCGGGAGCAAAACATCTCTATTGAGTTGTTTAGAAAACTGTTGTTGTTTATTGTAGCGAATTTGTAGTGAGATCGGACTAGCTTTCTTCTAATTTGAATTGTGTTCTGTAAAACGTTTTAGTAGTTTAAAATATAACTACTGTGAGATATTGCGATATTGTACTAATATCTCAAAAGAAATTTCAATATTTTGGTTTTATTCGTTGTCATAAGAATAAATTTTATTCTCCTTTCATCGGATTTGTTCATTCAATTTATTACGAACCCGTACGCACGCAACATTATTATTATTATGATACAGTGAATTATTGATTTTGAGGATTCTGAAATGTAATAGTAACTATAGGACTAAAAATAAGTGTTCTCTGTCTTTCTTTTTATTTTCTTTCGAAAGGAAGAACAGAAGTCCCGAATGAAATAAACAATACAGATTTATTGCATCTTGCATGATTGCAGGAAGAGTGTTACTACAAGAAAGTACAAAAGATTAATTTTTATAGGTTTCAAGGTTAATTTGGCACAACCCTTTGCATTCAAGGTCCCTTTGCAGAAGAGAATAAAATAACCGCTGCCGCAAAAAACTGTTGTTTAAATCTTAGAACTTAACGCAATTACTATTGATATCTGAAAAATCTGTGAGTGAGTTCATCGCACCAGATTTTGAACGCACGTAGCCTTACTCCTCATCATGTGTATTTAGAACCCCGAATATTAAATTTTGCATTTTGTATTTATTTTATGTTTTGTGCGAGTTTAACGAATTTCATATTTGAAAAGATTCAGGAAATCAACACACATATTATTCCACATGCACATTATTACAAAAATATACGCGTTTTTTTATAACTTCGAATAAGAAAGATTAAAATTTTAAAATTGCATAAAATAATAAAAGTTTGAAAAAAGGGGGAACAGAAAAATATTAAAAAAATAAATAAAAAAACTGAAGAGGTCATATCTCTGAAACCAAGAAAAAAAAAATGCTTTATGTCAATTGCAACGGACAATAAATGTCAAGTGTAACAGGTACGCAAACATTCAGCACAGAAACGAGCGTACA
This sequence comes from Stegodyphus dumicola, assembly GCF_044657685.1. Taxonomy (NCBI): domain Eukaryota; kingdom Metazoa; phylum Arthropoda; class Arachnida; order Araneae; family Eresidae; genus Stegodyphus; species Stegodyphus dumicola. Next base: position 109,743,063 of record NC_140770.1, on the reverse strand, counting down.
TGGCTTTTGTCTTTAACATAAGACACCTTTCCCCGCGCATATGCCGTACGCGTCTTCTAATATCAGTTCCTGTTTGGCCCCGTACACGTGGCAATCGACCGCTGTATTAAAGCTGAAAATCATTACAAAAGCTTGCATTAAGTAAGGTAAAAATGATTAATTATATTGCTATCTAAACTCAATACCATAACAGCCCTAATGAGCCAAGGCGTGCAGTGCCCGAAATCTGCTTTATTGACCATGGCTGCGTAAGCATATGCCCCGAACGCATATTTCACAAGTGCACATGTGTGTAGTCACCGAGGGAGTGGTTTCTAAGATGGACCAATGAGAATCCAGTAATATTTCTGTCGTGTCACATGACCTTTCGCACGCTTTAACATTTAGGCAAGATGGTTGAAAATATTTTGCCATACAATTTTCTGTACAAATTTCTGTACATCGTCTATTTCTTCTGAAAATTTTCATTGCGAAGTTAGATCAAATATAAGCAATACCTGGTTGAAATAAATACAAACACATGTTGGATACTCCGGAAAAATATTCATGCGAAATATTACTTAATAAGTGATAAATAAGACGAAAGAAATATGTGATGCACATCTGAGCCCAAATGCTATCTTTACATAAAACTATGCATATGAGTAAAATATTTACACCAGTTATATATGTAAATAGAAGTCAGTACTTTTTATTTCAGTCCATATGAAAAAGATCTTCTAGCCAATGCAAAGATAGCCAATGCAGAAATTCATGCTTCACTAATCAATAGAAGCTCATTGGTACAGTTTCGAAACCACTCCCTCAGTGGTTACGCTGATGTGCACTTGTGAAATATGCGCCCCGAACAAGTGGTCAGCTTGTCACAGGACGCCGAGTACCAAGCGAACTTGGTACTCATTTTATGGACCCAAGTGATGGAAATCAAGGGATGAAAGGCTGAGTCGACCTTGCCGAACCCGGGACCTGTGGTACTACTGCACGATGTGCTAGTCACTGCGCCTCAATTATGTTGCTATCACCAGCTCTTTATATAATGAACGCAAGAAATCATCATTCACGAAATGATGAACTGCCACTTCATTATTATCAGGGATGTTTTGCTATTCCATGCGTTTTTGGAAACTAATCGAAACACTTCTTCTTACTTCTGAATAGTGATCTTATGTGGATCCTATGATGTATTTCGTGATCCCTGGAAAATAGTATTTCGTAGGAAAGTCGTAGTTATTTCAATAAAATCTGGCAGACTGCCATATATCAGGTAAAAAATAAAAAGGGTTTATTACACTTTCGATTCTATTCTTTTAAGTATAATGTAGTGCAAATTAATTGTTTATATTTCAATTCCAAAGTTAGGAAAAAGAAAAGAAACCTGGGCGGGGTTATTCGGTGGCCTGGTAATGTTCCAGACACGAGTACTTTCGAAAACCTCTAGAGTATTACAGACGAAAGAATTAGAAGTCATTACCCAAAAATATCACGGAAGTAAAATATAGAATAATTCAAACGTAGCAAAATGAAAAGATGTAATAAACTTATGTAGTAAATTAATAGATTCTGTGCCGGGATGAACTGATCCAAAAAAAATTGAGTACTACATCATTCACTACTTAAATTAATTAATAAAATTTATTATGAGACTTTTCCCTGTAATCTTCTGTTTATTTGATTTTAAAAATATGTATAAGAACTTTTCTTTTGAGAATAAAAAGAACTTTTACGTAAGAATAAGGCAGTTCATAAAAATGCAGTTTTATTTTTAACTATTTATAAGTTTATACATTCTTTGAAAACTTACTCTCTTATAATAATTTATAAAATGACGAAATGTTTTGCAATATTTAACAATTTTACATCTTAAAACGTTTTTGGCCAAAATTAAATATCCATATACACGGTGTCACGTAAACAAACTTCTGGGGGAGGTAGGGCACATCATAAGGATTAAGAATTGCACATGAACCCATGCCCAGAAACGTCCCTGTACGCCGCCAGGGGAGGGGTTGTACAGGGGAGTGCTAGTGGAAAGTGAGGATTGCATTATTCGAGCGGTAGGCAACATACGAATAGCAGGGAACGCTATACGAACATAGAGCTTGCAGACATGCACTTGGTGCACTTAGCGAACTTAGCTGAGGGTAATGGACAAGCCGCTGCACGCATTTATTGGCAACGTTTTCGCGAGAGACATCAATCACACCCCAGTTTGTTTCACGTCTGTATCAAAATTTGTGCCAATATGCGTCATTAAGAAATGGCAGGACAAGTGAGGGCAGGCCACGATCGACTCGCTTGGTCGTTAGGGAAGAAAGTGTGTTGGATACGGTGGAGATTAATCCAAGGGCAATCCAAGGAGAGTAATCTAAGGGAAGAAAGTGTGTGGAGAGTAATCCAAGGACTAGCATACGGTGCCATTGCCTCTCAATTAAGAATGTCTCGTATCAGTGCCCAGCGTGTCTTGAACACCGAGTCCTTCCAAACCTTTCGTGTCCAAAGGGTTCAGTTACTGCTCCCGCATGACCATCCTCAACGTGTGCGTTTTGCACAGTGGTTTCTGCACACGGATGATACCATATTCAATAGGGTATTCAATAACCACAATCAGCACGTCTGGGCTCAAGAAAACCCTACGGTGGGCAGCACCACGCGGCACAACAACGCTCCAAAGTTGGTGTGTGGGCTTTTGCTCATTTTGGACTGGATGTTCGTAGCCATTTGAACAGATCATTCTCCCATCGATGGATTGGGCGTAGTGGACCGTTTTCCTGGCACCCATGCTCACCGGATTTATCGAAACTTGACTCCTTTTTGTGTGGAGCCACCAAAAGTGTCGTATATCACGATCCTGTTGTGTCTGAAATGAATCTCATGGCAAGACTCGCTTGCGCAGCTGCTACAATCAAAGAAACTCCCGGTGTATTTGAACATCTCCGGCAATCAATTGTCCGTTGGTGTCAGGAATGTTTGGCGTCTGACGGTGCAAACTTGGAGCATCTCTTGTAATATTCAAGCTGTCGTACACCATTTATATTCATATCCAGTAAATGTTCCAAATTTATCACTCTCTTGTTTCCTTTCCCATTTTCTACCTCTGCTGCCACTTACCCCTGACATTTCCTGGCATGGGTTCCTATGTAATTCTTAATCTTTATGATGTTCCCAACCTTCCCCAGAAGTTTGTCGCAGCACTTACGCGACACCCTGCATAGATATGCAGTACAACTCGCTTATAGCTAGTCCTGATTTAACAAGAACTCGGATTTAACGAGGATATCAGACATACTTGGTTGGACAGACATACTTGGTTGGATATCAGACATACTTATCAGACATAAGTATATGAGAGCTTAAATCACTTTTAACGAGCAAGACCCAGTTATAGCGAGCAATACTTTTGTGATTTCAAGGCATCATCGATAATTTTTGCATTACATTTTTCGAAATAATATATATAGTACCTTTTCTTTTGCTTCTGATAGTGATACAAGATAATAATTCCTGATACCTTAATTACAAATATATCAACTGATTAATCTAACAGCGGATTAAATTTGCCATCGCTTGTCGCAAAATAAAACTTGTTAAACAAACTGAGTTAGAAAATTCTTCACAGTACTTGCACCTTAAGCTTGATTAATTTGATTGTAGCGAGAGCCGAATCAGCCAGTCATCAAGAAGAGCACATCACGTTGTAAGGTTTATCCTAAGTTTTTAACAGTTAATTTTTAGTTAAAGCCACTTTTCTGTCTTTCTTAATTTCACCTTACAATTTCCTGCCAGAACGTGTTTTCAGAATCGCGGTTAAATGCAAATGAAGAAAGAGCAAGTATTTAATCAAGTAAGTTGAAGTTCTACTGACTTCGTTAGAGAGCGAGAGATTCTGACCAGCGCGCATTCGCCTTTTAGGCTACACTCTCTCTAAGCTATTTCTACGCTCGGCCGTATTTCAGGCCCTTGATAGCTTCACCGTTTAGTTAGCGTTAAGGGAACAACTCCTGTGGAATTTTGATAGCTTCGATTATATCTTTTTAGTTAAGTTTAGTTAAGTTTTATTTCTTAGTATTCTTGAGTTTAAGAGAAAGTAGAGGATTTTATGTACGTCCTGAGAGAGGACCGTCTGTTAACTTTACTTTGAGCAATAAAGGATGATCAACCCTTCTTGAGTCTCGGTCTCCTGAACTAAAGCGATTATTCGTTTACCAGCTCTCAAGGCTCCACACATTTAGCTGTAAATTATAGGTTGGAACATTGCAACGTGTCATGTTTTATGTCACAACTTCTCTCTCGAGTCTTTTTTGGCGGGTGCCGTTGGGAGGAGAAAGACTGCTATACAATGCTCTCGGTACGAATCTCGTCTCTGTGTGTGAAATAAAATACACTTTTATATTAAATGCTGTTCCATGCTACTTCATTCGAATACAGGAGTTAGATCAAATAATGTCACCTTTAATGGCGACTTTAGGACTTGAAGTATTTTACAGTAACGGACACTTCTGGTTTTGATTCTTCCCGTAGGCGCGGGTTCCTTTTGAACATTGGCTGATTCCGAAACTTCTGCTGTGGTGATTGAAACTTTTCTTCAAGTTGATCCATCTTTTTGGTTTCACATGTTAGAATCGACGTTCGCATTAACAAATTTTAAGCCTTCGTGGCTCATTTACCACCTAATATCGCCATTGTTGTTCGTGATGTCATCATTCAGCCCGATTAAGTCAACCTATATAAGGATATCTGAAATAAAAAATTGTCGAAAGTTGTTCTAAACCAAAGACTCAAGAAATTCGTCAACTGTTATCAGGCGGAAGCCTCGGTGATCGGAAGCCAGTGAACTCCTCCGCATTATGAAGCGTCGAGCAGAGAATCACAATATCACTCGCTCTTACGAGGGCTGTCTGAAATTTTCCAACCTCAATATGTAGATGGCAATGCAAATCAACCGAACTACGAGGGGACTTGTTTGAGGATCACTTGATAATTACCGATCAAAATTTCAGCTACTTTGAACGCGATTTTTTTGTTCGACAATTATTTTAGTGAAGTGATGTGACCATTTTTGCAAAAACGAAAAAAACCTGAGTATCACGTTATCCTTAGATACCTGTTTTAAGAAGTAATACACCTACGCAGATTAAAGATGAGTTGGACACAATCTACGGGGACTCTGCCTTATCATTTACTACCGTGAAATTTTGGGCAGCTTAATTTAAACGTGGGCGTACCAGCTTGGATGACGATGAACGTTCAGGACGGCCAAAACTGCAACCACTGGAGAAAACATCGCTAAAATCCACCATCGACCAACCTGACGACGATCGAATCAGTGTTAAAGAGATAGCAGAGGGTATTAGCATGTCCAAAGAACGAGTTTGCCACATATTGAACCAAGATTTAGATATGCGCAAGCTGGCTGCACGTTGGGTGCCGCGTTTGCTCGATTTCGACCGTTCTGTTGGCATAATAAATCGGAGTGTTTTTGACTATTGATCACTATAGATGAAACCTGGATTCATCATTATAGATCAGAAACAGAAATAGAGTCAAAACAGTGGACTGCAAAAGGGGAATCGACTTCAAAAATGGCAAAAACTGTTCTTTCTGCTGAGAAAGTGATGGCAACGTTTTCTGGGATAGCCGTGGGATTGTCTCATTAGGTTATCTTGAAAAGGAAAACCCTTACCGAAGCGTACTATGCAACGCTATTTGACAAGCTGAAGGCAGAAATTACGGAAAAACGGCCACATTTGCAAAATAAAAAAATAGTGTCATCAAAAAGACAGTGCTCCTAAAAGATGCACTTAGAGGACAAAGAGTTTCGTCAAACGAGGAGACATTACAGAGAAAGATTTCACATATTATTTAGGCGGGTTAAAAGGATGGGAGTTCGCTGGAAGAAATAAATAAATCTACAAGGAAGTCTCCTTGCATGTCGAAAATAAAGGTAATTTTGGAGAAGAAATATCTTTTTCTTTGTTAGATCGGAATCTTTTCAGCCAGACTACGTATTTGAATCTTTCATTAAGCGATGCCTGTTCCTGTACAAACCATATTAGCTTCCATCTCTTCTATTATTTCGGATAAAGCAGCGGAAGTAGCTGAACGAATTTTGGCTATAAACAGCACGAACATTTCTGCCATCGTCCCTAACAACGACTCTTCTTCAGAAAATGCTAGCTCTTCCTCTCAGGCTCTACTTCGTTAAGAAATCAAAGCTTTTCGGAAAGAAATTTCCAAGCTTCGTCGTTCCAGTTTTTCTGGTCGCAAACTTTCCAAATCAGGTGACAACAAGTTTTGCTGGTATCATTGTAATTTTAAGGACAATGAGAAAAAAAAAAAAAAAAAAAAAAAAAAAAAAAAAAAAAAAACCGTATTTCGCCGTGTTACTACAAAGAAAACTTAACGAAGGAAGAGTAGAGGCGACAAAGACAAACCTCTACTCTTACATCGACTCTTAAATCTACTCTTACCCACACTCATACATCGCGTAGTCTTTTCATTACAAACCGATATACAGTTAGGTGTTTTCTAATAGGTTAGATTCAGGAAGTGATGCCAGTTTTTTGCCAATAAATCTGAACTGAAGCACCAGTACTACAAACATTTCGTGCTGCGAACTGATCACCCATTAATGTCTAAGGTCATAAAACAATATCTGTTAATTTTGATTAAGACGCAATTTTATTTTCTTTTTAAATATTTGTAATGTTACATGCTCGATCACATATGCAGATTTTTTGTATTTCTTCAATTTATCTCTTGATTTACGTAATAAGCGTCTAATTGATTAAACAACAAATTTTAAAGTGCCTGCCAAATTAAATACTTGTAATATTTTTCTGTAAAATCCTCTTGTGTTAATAACGTATAATAATGTATTTGGTAAATTACTGTTACAATATCCTGATATTTATGAATTATCGGATCCCGAGCAACCTGTGAAGCACAATACTGTCCATTATATAAATACTAAAGGTCCTCCAGTTTCTCCTAAACTTAGACGGTTAGCTTCTCACCGACTCAGAATTGCTAGATTGAATCATGCACTAAAGCTGCATTTTAGTGCATGATTCAACTGGGCCACATAAAGTTGAATCATGCACTAAAGCTGCATTTTAGTGCATGATTCAACTGGGCCACATGAGACCTTCAACAAGCCCCTAATCTCCGCCTTTGCATATGGTGCCCAAGAAAAGGTTTGTTGAATGGAGACCTTGGAGAGACTATTGCTCCCTTAATGCACAGAATGACAAAGAAAAGTGTCCTTTTCCGTGAATAGCTCATTTTACTTCAGATTTGCATTGTAAACAAATGTTTAGTCACATTGATCTCGTAAAAACTATCCCCAAATTCTCATACATCCGGATGATGCACATAAAACAGCTATATATGCGCCCTTTAGTCTGTGTTAGAATGCAGTTTGGTATTTGTAATGCTTCCTCAACCTTTCAACGGTTTATCGACGAGGTCACTAGAGACTTATCTTTTGTTTACTCGTATATTTATGATTTACTTGTAGCCTTTAATAATGAACATGATTTAAACCTAACATTTTCTAAACTTCAGGAATATGGTTTCTGTATAAATGTCGAGAAATGCAAATTTGGTAAATATCCCATAGACTTCCGAGGATTTAAGTTATGGGGAGAAGGAACTGAACCATCCATGATCGTGTAAAATGTATCCTAGATTTTACTCAGCCGAAGACCCTCACAGAATTACGGCGATTCATAGGTTTATTTAATTTTTATTGACGCAGTACTCCTGGAGATGCTCCCATTCAAATACTCATAGTCAAATTCCTTGAAGGCCATATTAATAAAAAAGAGATTCTCGTTCCAAAGCTTCTACCGAGCGATTGCAATGGGATGATGAAGCAACATTCTCCTTCAAAGCGTCTACGGAAGCTATCGCTAAATCAATCTTGTTACAGCATCCCATTCCCTGTGCGCAATTAAGACTATGGCTCGATGCGTGTGATGTAGCAATTCGCGGCTCGCTCATCCAAATTGTTAAACAACAATGGGAACCTATAGCCTTTCATTCACTAAACTAAGTAAATCTCAAAGGAATTAGTCCACTTATGATCGAGAACTATGTACTCTTCAGTCAACAAATTTAGGCACATGCTTGAAGGAAGGGATTTTGTCATCTATACTGATCAGAAAATTGTTAAATTTGCATTACAGCAACATTCTGACAAACGCAGTACTCGCCAATTACGCCATTTGGATTTTATCTCAGAGTTTACCTTTCACATTGAATGTAGGTACTTAAAGGCTCCAATAACATTACCGCTGATGCACTATCCGAATTGAGATAGATGATAATTCATCTACTGCTCTAGATTTTTCAAAACTTCGCGGCTGCTCAATCAAGAGATGAAGAACTTCAACTTTTAGCATCCAAAATCTCCTCCTTAAAATTAGAGAACTATTATTTCCCTATCAAGGATATTCATCTATATTGTGACATGCCACAAAAACATCCCAGTCCTATTGTTCCTCAGTTTAGGAGATTAGCAGTTTTTAAAATCTTTTTCTCTCATCAAAATCTTTTAAAAATTTTTTTTCTCTCAACACGGTATCCCAGCCCTCCTCGATTTAATCGCTAAATGTTTTCTATGGCCACGCATGAGGAAAGAAATAAAATCTTTTGTGCGCAGCTGTGATCGATGTCAACAAGCTAAAATCGCTAAACATACCAAATCTCCTCGTGGCCAGCAATGATTTAACTTTGCACAACACTGAAGACAGTCCTCCAACGTATGAAACGGTTCATGGTAGGGGTTGGCCTGATCTAACCTTGACCTCAGTTTCATTGGCCCCATTTATCCAACAATGGACGGTGCAAGACTTACCATCCAACTCTGATCATTTGTATATTACTTACAATATTTGCCATCCACATACGAGAATGACCCTCAAGCGCTATAAGCTTACAAAGCGAAAGACTGCACAATTCATAAACAAAGTTCGTTTTTCCCTTAGAAGCGCAGAGGAAGATCTCACAGCATGCACTACATCCCAGGACCTGGAGTCGTTCACCAGCTCTCTGATCTCCACAATACAGGACATCTGCAACAGTACTTTTTCCCTGAAGACACGGAAAACGCTGCATATGCCGAACTGGTGGACGAAAGATCTCCGAGCGCAGCGCAGTAAAACACGCGCAATGAGAAGGCGCATGAAAGCAGAATACGACCAGGAAGCTAGACTAGCACTCAGCATCTCATACCGAAAGGCTCAAGCGGAATATAAAAGAGCAATTCTTAATGCAAAGCTTGCGTGTTGGAGAAACTTTTGCACTAATAACACCGATATTTATGGTGCGCTATTCAAAATAGCACGAGGTAGTGTCTTTAAACCGCCACAGCTTCGCCTTTTTGACAGTTCACCACCCGAGCAAGAGACTACAAAGGAGGCAGTACTCTCCAAAATCCTGGATGCAGTCTTTCCCAACCACAGTCAGGAGGAATTCACAGAAAATTCTCACCTGGCATACCAGCTCTTCATGACGGCAACTGACGATCCTCCCTTTCAGGATCCGGAAGTCAACGCTATCATGCGTATTCTGCCCAAGCGAAAAGCACCAGGCCCTGACTTGCTTGATTACAGCATAGTCAAAGCTGTACACAAGGCAAAACCCGGATTCCTTTGCAAGTATTTCAACAAATTGCTGGAGCACAGGTATTTTCCAGTGGCATTCAAAACGGGGCAAGTAGTCCTCTTTGCCAAACCTGAGAAGCATCCGAATGACCCTACCTCCTTCCGCCCGATATGCTTGTTGTCGGCAATAGGGAAGGTTTTAGAAAAACTTGCAGTCACCAGACTAAAGCATCACCTCACCCGGAAAAAATTCTTGTCGCAGTTACAATTCGGTTTTAGGGAAAGCATATCAACGGTCCATGCCCTTGATCTTCTTCAGAAAGAAATCACGGAAGCTCGCAGTAACAATCAACACGTAGCAGTACTAAGTTTAGATCTCCAAAGTGCATTTGATTCCCTGTGGTGGCCTGCTGTGCTCGAAGCCCTGCACACAGCTGATATTCCAAACAATCTTTTACAGTTTTTTAAAAGTTACCTCAGCAACAGAAAATTCATAGTTGTGCACGACGGAGGAATCATTACTAGACAACAGACCAGGGGCTGTCCACAGGGATCATGCGCTGGTCCTGTCCTATGGAACATGACTTTCAAATCGATCTTGTGCACTCAGTGGCCGGAAGGAGCGAAGGCATTTGCATTTGCAGATGATGCTACATTCATCGTCAGAGGACACAGCAGGCACGTTCTCGAAGCCCGCTGCAATGACGTTATCTCGCAGTTTGACATGCTCTGCAATAAAAGAAGCTACGAATCTCAGAGCACAAGTCGAAATATATAATATTCCATAAACCTGGCCAGACACTCCTTCGCAATCCATGTATTAACCTTAGACAAAAGAGAGTAAAACGAGTGAAAGAACTAAAGCTTCTCGGCTTATTAATCGATGAAAAACTCTCCTGGCTCCCTCATTTGCGAGCTCAACGCATTAAAGCTCATAGAATAGCCTCCCGAATAAAGGGCATGCAAGGCTCAGACTGGGGGCTCCGGCCCCACATCCTAAAGATAATATACAGCACAGTGGTAGAAAAAATACTTATCTATGGAGCGGCCATATGGGCACTTCCAATGACTACAAGGAAGCAACAAATTTTGAACAGCGTTCAACGCCCATTTGTTTTGGCCATCACGAGGGCCTACAGGACCACAGCGACTGCAGCAGCCACAGTGCTGGCCGGACTTATTCCACTGCACATACGGGCCCAAATGGAAGCGGTCATCGCAAAAGTTACTCTCCTTAAGCAACCTGCTCAATACCAGAACCTCCATTTCTCACCGGAGGACTTTGAGAGCAATCTACAAGTTGCGGAAGTACACCCGGCCCTTTTCTGCAAGAATGTCCATGCTTATACAATGATGCTTGAAGACAACAACGATCACTCTAATGCCCTTAAGATTTATACAGATGGCTCCCAGGTGAATGGAACGACAGGCTGTAGCTATACCATCAAACGAAATGGAAGCACCTTAAGGTCTTGGAAAGGCTTTTTGGGCGCAGGCAACTCGGTCTTTCAGGCGGAAGCCGAAGCCTTACGCCAGGCAATCCTAGCAGCGAGTCAATTTAGCTACTCCACCGCAGAAATACACACCGACAGCTTGTCAGCAATTCATGCAATTCAGAATTCTTTTCACAGGTCGCCCATCATAGGGCGCATTCAGCAAACCCTGCACCAGTACGAAGGACGCATCCTCATCTTCTGGATTAAAGCACACGCTGGACACCAGGGCAATGAGGAGGCAGATTTACTAGCCAAAGAAGCCGCGAGCAATCTCGATGCTGAACAACTGGCAATAAAATTACCAAAATCCTATGTAAAGAAGGCTGTTCTAAACGCCGCACTCAAGCAATGGCAGGAAGAGTGGAATTCTATTCCGCAAGGAAGAAGGACCTACGAATTCGCTCACAAAGTCAGCCTTGAGAGACAGATATCTCAGCCACACATCACCAGATTTATAACGGGTCATGGTCCATTCCCCGATTATTTTCTAGAGCGAAGAATAACAAACACCAACATCTGTGTGTGTGGCCAGCCAGGTAGCCCGGACCATTATGTCACCTTCTGCCCACTAACACGAGAGTGGCACATGCCGTTTTACAACACAGATCCAGCCTATAAAAGATTCTTCATTCGCCAACCAGCGGTACTTAAAAAACTCAAAAGTATTATGGACAGACTGCAAGCATTAGGCCAGGACTTGTGTGATTCGGCTTAACCACAACCCTATCCTTTATGTAAATGTATATTAATGTATAAGTGTATCATTTCTATTACTGTATGTATAGCCACTTAGGATGATACACGATTACGTGTTACCATTATTCTTCATCTATCGTATAATGTATAAGTGCCATTTTCAGTATTTCATTTCCATTACTGTATAAGTCTTTAAGTGTATCATTTGTACTAATATATATGTATAGCCAAGTAAGGTAATACACGAAAATGTGTAACCTTTAATTGTCATCGTTCACACTGATACACAATTTTCATTCTCAGTGTATCATTTCTGTCAACGTATAGGTGTGTATGTATCATTTTTATTGATGTGTGTATAGTCCAGTAGAATAATGTATGATTATGTGTTTTCATTTATCGCCATCATTTGTATGTGTTTATGCATATCATTTCTAGTAGTTTATGTATAGTCATATAGGATGACACACGATTACGTGTATTCATTAATTGTCATCTTCTGCATTATTGCGCCAGTTGCGTCAGTGTTTCATTTCTTTTAATGTATAAGTGTTTATTGTTTGCCTATCTCATTAACCCCTTAGACCAATATACATATGTATCCAATGTACCTATACCACCAATGTACCTATGTATGAAACTTTTTATTTATTGTATACTGAAGCATATATATGCACACGCCCTTGTTTGGCCACGTCAATACCACATATTCTCTATTAATATATTTCCGATGCAGCCCTTTCAGGAAGTCGCCAGGGTTGTGTTGTTCTAAATAGGTGCGGGTACCGTACGACACCCGATTTGTCATATTAAGCCGTCCGGGTGTCCGGGCCCTGCATTCACCTGTCACCTGTTGGCACATTTGCTGATCCCGATGCTCGTTTTGCACACACATCTATAGATTTTATAGGCCTTCCCCCTCCATCTGACGGAAAACAGTTTTGCATGACTATCATAGACCGATTCACAAGATGGCCCGAAGCTATTCCAACAACAGCATGACTGCGGAAACAGTCTCTTATGCCTTTCTACATGACTGGATATTCAGATTTGGATGCTCAGATACACTTACATCTGACCAGGGTAAAAATCTTGAATCTAATCTTTTTAGAGAACATACTCGCATGCTTGGGTGCAACAGGATTCGAACCCCAGTCAAATGGAAATATCGAACGCTTCCAACGGCATCTTAAAACAGCTCTTACAGCAATAATACAGCACAATAGACAGAAACTCTTCCACTTATCCTCTTAGGCATTCGCTCAGCCATTAAGGAGAATGCCAAAGCAATTTCTGTTAAACTTATTCATGGGACAATATTAAGATTACCCTCATATAGTAACGGGTGATGCCATAAACCAGACCTTTTATTCCGCTTATATAAACTGTTTACTTCAGACAATAACTTTAAATCCTATTTCTACTGCCCTACACGGTAGTCCCAAAATTTTAATCAACCCCTCATTAGAAACATGTTCTCATATATTTTTAAGATCTGATAAAGTTAATCCTCCTTTGATATCACCTTATATTGGAGCTCATTTAGTCGTTGACAGAAATGATAAGAATTGTTCTATTAGTCATGCAAACGGAAAACGTATTAGAGTTTCAATTGGTCGCGTAAAACCTGGCCCCTTACCACCTGCCATGTGACATTATTTATATCGCGTCTTTACCTCTTTCGGTTTCAGCTGCTTCCCCACGGTGCTTTAATCAAACATCTAAGTGAGAGCAAGGTCTGATTTCCCAAGCATTTAATCACACACTACATTCCTTGATTACAAACTTGTACTATATTTAACGTTTTATATTACGCATATGTTCCTACTTCAATCTATAAAAATGTATAGTATATTTTTATTACATTGTACTGTATTTTCTATATTTCACTACTTTAGCATTATATCATTTTCTGTAGATATTGTAAATATTCATTATAATTTGTAATTGTGACTTCGTCACTGGAGTCTACACTGTAGCATTTGATTCATGCGAGCAAGAGATGCACCGCATCAGCCAATCAGCAAGAGGCGCACATCACGTGTTATGTTTTAAATCACAACTTCTCTCATGCCTCAGTCTTTTTTGGCGGGTGCCGTTGTGAGGTGTAAAAACTGCTATACAATGCTTCCCGTACGAATCTTGTTTCTGTGGGGGAAAATAAAATACATTTTTATATTAAATGCTGTTCTCTGATGATTCATTCAAATGCAAGGAGTCAGATCAACCATTGTCAGCTATAATATGACTAAGCTTTACTTTGGACGTAATACCAGTATCTGATCAGTATTCAAAGCATTTAAAGGATGATTGATAGTAAACGCACATTGCTCAATTAGTTTCAAACAATATGGTTAGAACAAAAATCTAATCTTCTTGAATTCAAGCACTGATCCTTGCTTACGCTGCAGTTACTGTTTTGCAATACAAGTAACAAGAACAGCTGGGATGGAAAGGATATTTGGATTTCTTTGTATTACATCTAAAGAGTCTGGACCGTGTTTAAAAGGATCAGCAGGTACTTCCTACAAACATTTAATTATTAAAACATTAAACATTTTAGTAATTTAATGAGCATCTTAAGTCCTCCTTTTCAAAATCTGTGCCAGTACAGCTTTTATTTGCCCCATTTCAAAGAAGAGCAAAAAACTGCATAATATTTGAAACACTAATTTGCAGACGTCGCTTAACAATTTATTAATTTCAATTTACTGATTATTAGGCCTAATCGCCTTGCCATGAGCAAATAACCAACTAGAAAGTTAGCGATGTTCCTGACGTCTAAAAAGTATTTTTCATTAAATAAAAAAAATCTAAATAACTGATTTATGCATAAAATCTACGTAACCAGACAAAAACTAAGTACTATAGATAAATGAACTTTTATATGTAACACTGTCGGCATTACTGTTAACCAGACAAAACGTTAATCATTAGGTAAGAACTTTCATTCTCAAACATTAGCTATTAGCAGTGGTTCAAGTGCTAAAAATACTAAATTAATTTTAAAAACTGTTTTTTCTCTGTCAAAAGCGAATTTCAAAATTTTCCTGCTAAATGCTTCAAAAGCTAAAAAATCTAAAAACTAAAAACTAAAAAAACTAAAAAAATCTAGCATTGTAGCTACTTAAACGGGCAGTTATGTGAGGTCTCGCCTTTTGTGGTCTCCATAAAAGAAGAAATGAGGGAAAGATAAGTCTGGTCGTGTGGAAACCAAAAAGAGATTTTCCGTCTAGCAAAATCAACGCCTCGGATAAGAACGATGTACGCTGCCCAGCGTCAGTTTCTCTCAACAGTCTTTACAGCATACTTAAGCTGCGTTTATGGCCACATGTTCAAATGCAAAAATAAATTATTTGCTTCTTGTATGCCTGGCCTCCTTTTAAAATATGTTTTCGAACTTCTGGATCACACTTACGAATAAGGTTTAATTACACAAAATAAAAATATACCAAGGAAAAATTCCTATTAAAAATTCAACTATTTCGTATAAGATGTATTAAAGATGCAATTTGAATTCATAAATTAAGGCAATAAGGAGCTAAACTTAGACTTAAACGCATATTTTTTGTTTTTGCTTTATAGAAGCGTGAATTAATTGAAAATAGGGAATATTCATGACTAACTTGATCAAGGATCATGGGATCCGCTCCTGCAGCAGTTAATATGGTGTACACGTATTGATTCTTTTGCTGGCCAGCAACATGTAGTGGTGTCCGTCCATTCTGAAAGAAATCAGACTCGCCTTAAAAAACAATTATAGAACTAGCATTGTTTTTAATAAGAAAGTTGAGATACATTTAATTATGCGCATATTGCTTCTGTGTTTAATATAAATGCTCAGAAAAAACTTCCTTATAGTACACTATAGTTAGCAGTTACAATAAAGGAGTGAATATAAGATGATGTGACGCTCATCTGAAAACCACAGTCGTGTATTTTATGCATAATTGAGGATTTATAAAATACATTGAAATATTTATAATTTCGCTTTCTAATATTTTGCGCCGAAAGAAAGCATAATTATTTAATTTTACTCCACAGTTACTGTCTTTCAAGAGGAATTATTTTAATTACTATAAACTGTGTTGCATCTGGAAGATAATTCAACGTAAAGGGTGCTACTTTGGTAGACGGTTGCACGGATTTTTGGCGATTTACACTGGCGCAATTGTTGGCGCGATTTTTACAATCGTCAGCCATCTTAAAAAACGCTGTTTTCACACATTTTACGCATAGTAAAGTATTCGAAACTTAAAAAAAAAAAAAAAAAAAAAAAAAAGGTTTCATTTTTTGATGAAAACGTTGTTTTTTAAGATAACTGGCAAATGTAAATACTAAATACATTTACTAAGAGTATAAAATACTAAAGTAATGTTAAATTGGTACTTTTCCGTTTTGCCGGCGCAGACGATAAATTCACCAATAATGGTACAACTGACAGCAAACGGAATATCCTCGCTGGTAACCTTTTACGCCTCATTTTCAAAGCAAGTCGCAGCCATTTCTTATCAGATTGATTGTTTCTTTCAATACTGGCATACAATTACATAGAACTTTTACCAGGTAGTTCAATTTTATGTCCTAAGGCCATTCGCGGTAATTAAGTCAAGAATGTAATCACACCGCTCAGCCGAAGCCGAAAATATAGAAAAGGCAAAGTCAAGGGTTAAATTCATCAATCCTAATGAAAATGCACTAGCGAAGTAAAGCACTGCGGTTTTACATAATTTATGAGTAAGCTATTCGATTGAATTTAAGTAATTCTTGCATTTAAACTTGTATTCCAAATTAAGATTTAACTTAAAATTAATGTAGATAATTACCGAGAGAATTAGATTTTTGTAGCGTTTATGTGAGATGAGATCACTTGGGGGTCACGTGATATGAACCGGCGAATCAGGATATTGAACCATGATAGCATAGTAAATTCTTAAATTAAATGTCTTTTTATAAATTTATTGTCTTTATTTATTGGGTTTTTACAAAATTTTAAACGTTATTAAAATTTTTATGCCTTCAAAATAAAAAATTCTTAGAACTATCATTTTTTAATATTTTTTATGTGTATACTATATGTTAATAAAATCTGCTTGATTTGCGCGAGATTTGCGCCGGTAAAACGGAAAAGTACCGTTAAATTATTACTTTCATATTACAAAGAAATAGAATAAAAACACCGCTATAAAAATATCGCGCCAACGTGTAATCGAATTAACATCATACCAACGTTTATAAGAATTAAAATATTACTTAAATTCAAATATGCATATTTTAAATATGACTTTAAAATAAGTTTTATACTATATAATTATTTAACATTAAAACATATGTGGCAACAACTATTTCAGGAATTTTTGAAAACAGTATATTAATTTCTTAATAAAAATTGAAGTATACAATTATAAAGTAAAAAGAAAAATATGTACTTACACTTTTTTTTTGAGTATTTTACCTGTCGTATATTGATAACTACCACACACACACACACACACACACAAAAAAAAAAAAAAAAAAAAAAAAAAGAGGGAATCATAATTTCGATATCAATGAAAAAGAATTGCTGGTAAAAAAAGGATGAACGTCTAATACTTTTTTGTTACCGTTACAGCGGTTATTTCTACCACCGTGACCACAATACCATATACGGCCGTCCTCAGAATAGGCTCCTTTAACGATCTTTATCTGTGATCCACATCTCTCGCACTTCCTTGAAGAAGCAATTAGCGAGGTTTCCTCCAAAAATTTAAAATAAATTTTCTCTATTTCCTCTGACCCTTGTAACAATTTATAAATAAATCGTTTATTAGGAAAGCCAGGTTGGCCAAAATAAGGTCTCAAAGGACAATTTTTTTATTCCGATACCAATAATTCTTGGTAATTACCAATAACAACATTCATCTTCGAAACGAACATATCCATTCACTTTGAAATCTGAGGAATTCGAAGAGATGGCGCGGTATTCAGTAACCAATCAAGGAAATGATTACATCACGCATAGAATTAAAATTATTTAAGTAATCATGCATAATAAAATCATTTAAAAAATGCAAAATTAAATTGTATTTTAATATTTCACAGCAAAAAACAATGTTTAAAACATTAGATTAAATTTATAGATATTAAAACCAATTACTTTTAAAGTAAGGTGACGTCATTGAGTACATCATCCACAAAATAAAATTATATAAAATACCATAAACAATAAAATTTTTATTTCAAATAAAAATGCAAAATTAAATTGATTTTTAATATTTAGAAGCCATAAATAATATTTAAAACACGGAATTTATGCATAATAATAAAACGCATTATTTTTTAAATAAAATTATTGGTTACCATAAATAACTTCTCCAATGAGTTTACCATAAGTCGTATTGCTCGCCAAAAATAATTTTGCCAAAATCCGTGTAACCGTCTACCAAAGTAGCACCACGTAAAGTAATAAAAGCCGTGTAACCGTCTACCAAAGTAGCAACCACGTAAAGTAATATAAATCACATATATATGTGGGAAATGTCATGTCATGATATTCCCTAATCCCCTACTGTATGACGTATGCATTGCGTCAGCAGGTGTTTCCCGCCTTCGGAAGAAGACGAGGATTAGCTGGCGAGCGGAGCAGACGTCGCTCGATCGCTCGTATACCATTTTCATTAATTGTAATCCTAATGTAATCTATATTTGTAAATAGTAATAAATGTGTGTTAACTATGGTCGTTGCCTTTCCCCACATTTTGGGGGCTCGACCGTGCCTTTTGTGCATGTGTGATAATCGAACCCTAGACACCAGCAATCACTAAAGACGTTCAGAAAGCTAACAAAGGCAAGACGTGCCTTTATGACGATTTAATATTCTTCTTCAAGCTAGACGACGTATGTGAATGAAGACGTGCCTTTATGACGATTTAATATTCTTCTTCAAGCTAGACGATGTATGTGAATGAAGACGTGCCTTTATGACGATTTAATATTCTTCGAGCTGGACGACATGTGTGAATGATGTTACATGATACTTGTCCATTCTTCTGATTTTGGACGTTAAACCAAAATTCGATTTTGGATTACATTGGATTGGCCAAGATATATATTGGATTATAAGAACTGCCCCGAAGTTAGGTAGACCCATTTTTCCCTGATTCGTTCATAATTTATTAGTATTACGATTTTAAGCTGTGTTTATACTGTTTAATTCTCATTCATACATACCCTATTTCATATTCATATTATTGTATTTTACTGTTTAAAGAACTATGGCTCTAAAATTAGGTGATATCCCATTGATAGCGAATTCTCTTAAATATGGCACAACACGAGTTATTAAATTATTTAATACCGTGCTCGGATATTCCGATTTTGATCATTCTTCGCGAAAGCGAATGCGAAATTTTGCCGCGTTCCCGGACAGTTTCGATTTGGCAAAACATAAAGAACTTCTATTAAAAGATTTCTCTTTATCAGATTTTATATCAGTGGCGAATTTATTACATTTGGAAGCTTCCACTAATAAAGATGTTTTATGTGAAAAAATTTTTCATGCGCTCACTAATCTGACGGATTTTCACAATTCCCTAGATGTTAGTTTTTTTATCCGATGACGATCATTCAATTTCAAACACCGACAGTGGACCGACGCCTGTAGGTCTAAGTTCTTCTGTTCCCCCTTCCCCACCCTCCACGGCGCCAAGCCCAAATCGCGTTGTTTTTTCTGACGCGGAAGTAATAAATTTGAATACGAGTCGCTCCGGTGTTTATATGACGGCGAACACCGAGATGAGTCATGATTTATGGTTTATTTTGAGAGATCTTTCAAACACTTGCAGAAACTTTTCAGGCAATGATTCCTATTCAGTCCGCGCTTTTTCCAACGATATAGAGGTGCTTCAGGTGAGGTCGCCTGTACGGTCATGATGGCCGAATGTGGGAAATGTCATGTCATGATATTCCCTAATCCCCTACTGTATGACGTATGCATTGCGTCAGCAGGTGTTTCCCGCCTTCGGAAGAAGACGAGGATTAGCTGGCGAGCGGAGCAGACGTTGCTCGATCGCTCGTATACCATTTTCATTAATTGCAATCCTAATGTAATCTATATTTGTAAATAGTAATAAATGTGTGTTATCAACTATGGTCGTTGCCTTTCCCCACATATACACACAGTCAATGTATCTTATAGGTAATTCACAACAAAATACCATACGCTTCTCACATCACATTTACTGAGAGAAATTAATATTACAACACGATATGGTACAATGTTTGTTTGAAATTAATCAATTTCTTAACTTATTTTAATAACTCCTAAGAATGGAAATGTATTTCGCAGAGAAAACATTTTTAATTAACAACGAACTTATTTATTTAGCATTCCAAACATATCAGAAAAGGAACATTCTGTGCGTTATCACGCTGAAGCATATGTAAACAAAACATCACTGTTGCCACAAAAAATCTACATTACAATGAACATATTAAATTATTGTGTATTAATTGAGTTCGTGCACGTTCCTGAACATACTCCCACCTTGCAATTTTAGGAAATTGCAACATATTCTGTAATCAGTTCAGAGATTCAGTCGATGAGGAACTTTTACTTGTCTTACGACCCTAGTGGTTATGTGTCTGCCTATTGTAGTGGACTCATTCAGAGGCTCAACTATCCTTGATGTATCAATCTGACCATACAGAGTTGTTGGTAGTGCGAAGGATCTTCTATGATCTGCATCTTGATCGGGATTTAACAAAACTTGAGGCTGAAAATGCTGAGGTAGCTCTGAGGGACGAGTAACTTATAAAGAATACAGGTTTTGGACAGGTCTTATTTTTTTCCGTCAGCCGTTTTTACTTTTGCCACTCTTACATGACTATCTGCACCTGGATATACTTGGACGAGTCCCAGTGGCCAGTTGATGTGCTTTTCTGAAGTTCCAATAAGCACCACATCACCCACTTGTAAAGTGTCTCCTTTTCGTTCTTTTCTATGGACTAGCATGGCTAGGTACTCATTTCTGAATCTCGAGCGTAAATCATTCCGTAGATTTTTGTAAATACCGCAAGTGACTATTTCAACTTTTGCTGCCGATGATATACAGATCCTTTGCATCATTGTGAGGAATTCCTTGTAAAAATATCAGGTGCCAATGGCTTTAACTCAGCAGTCTCGTCTTCTAAATAAGTTAGGGGTCGTGAATTCATTGTTGCTTCACAGCCGCATAGTATAGTTTCCAGTTCAATGTAACCGGCAATAGAACCCAAAACTTGTCTTAAACGTTCTTTTACCATCCGTACCAACCTCTCTCCAAATCCTCTCCACGAGGCAGCGGTTGGAGGATTAAACTTCCATTTAATCTTCTCAGTTGTTGAGAACTCCATTATTGTTTTCCAATCAAGTTAGTTTAATGCATTATTCGTTTCTACAAAGTTGGTACCATTGTTGGTATATATGATGCTTACTCTACTCCTTCTTGCAATGAATCTTCTGAGTGCCATTATGAAGGAATCTGCTGATAAATATTTTGGCAATTAGAAGTGTACAGCACGATAAATCGCACAAGTAAAACTCATAATACATGCTTTTTCGCCAATCAATACATGCAGTGGGGAAGCCAAATCAATGCCAGTGACCTCAAAAGCTCCAGCATATTTTATGCGGCCCTTTGGTAAGGCTGCAAATGGCGGTTGAACAGATTTTCCTTTGAATCTTTTACAAAAAACACACTTTGAACAAATTTTCTTCACAAGACGTCTCACACCGACAATCCAATAATCCTCTCGCAAGTTACAGATCAAGGTGCATACCTGCATGTTGCAGTCGCCGATGTTTCTGTTCTATCAGACGATGGACTAGTGTATGGTTCCCTGGCAATAGAATAGAATACTTAAAGTTTTCGCCTTATTCACTTAAAATTAGTTTAGTTCTTACTCGAAGAAGTCTAAAGTCATCCTTAAATGTAAGCATCCCTTTCAAATTTTTACCATTAGTATTACGAAAGTTTTCGGCTTGGATTAAATTATAACAAAATTTTTTTCTGCAAAACTCACTTCTGAAATTTACTCCTTATATGTTTCGATTTAATACTGTTACGACTGTTATTAAGAACGTGTAACGACTGTTATTAAGAACGTGTAACTGTGTAAGGACTGTTATTAAGAAATCTAAAGATCCAAGCTAATACTCTTACATTCTTATAATATCCAAAAAATCGAGTGAATGTAACTGTAAAGTTTGGAGCCATACAGGAAACGCTAGAAACCACATTTTCCCTTTTTCTGAATTAACTGTATTTTCATCAGTTTCTAGTTCTGACTGTTCAGAGAGAGGACATTTATTCGGCTCTTATTTAAGCCAATCCGGCCCCTCCCACCATCTGCTTTGTAGCAACATTTTGGCACCACACCCACTAGAGGGAAGATCATCTGGATTGTTGAGCTTGGTACATAATACCAGTCGTCCGGATTTGTGCATCTCCTTATTTCAGCTACACAGTTTGCCACAGAAACATTCCAGTGGGAATCTTTTTTTATCCATGTCAGAACTGCAGACGAGTCACTCCAAAGGTACACTTTGTCAATTTAGGAGCGTCAAGGACTTGACGATACAGCCGGGTAACTCTAAATGCTCCAAGCAACTCTAATCTAGGAATAGTTACTTCTTTGGCAGGCGCTACACTTGATTTACATAATACTGTAGAGACATTAGGTTAATTAGAAAAGCCAGAGAGATGAAAAATGAGCAAATGCCTTCGCCGGGAATTGAATCCCACGGACATCTGGAATACCGGCCCAGCGTGCAGAACCACTACACCACGAAGGCACGCTACGAAAGTGGGAGAAATACCTTATAATACCAATTGTATTGAAGTTTTGCCCTTAAAATATGCACGTAAGAAAATGCATGCTGCATAAGATACCTTACTAGCATCACTAAAACAATGTAGAGTGATAGAGCATTCATCAAATGATCCAATCACAATCTTGAAATTTACAATAATTCACAAGTGTAGTCTTTCGAGCCAAGCCTGAAATTTTCTTTCTATACCTTGTGGAAGATTTTCATCTTCAGTGTTTTTTTTGCAGAGTGAGTTTGGGAATTAACCAGTTCGCCGTTAGGAAAATCGTAAACATTTCGTGCCATTTTTCGCATCCAAAGGTAAACTTTTTGTGTCTAAAACTGGGTTCAGAATATTTCTTTCCCCCTTTCACCACCTGTGAAAGCCTATTTAGAAGCTCTGTTCAAATCAGATTGAACAGCGTACCTGTCACACTGAAGGATGGTGAATAACGACCCCCTAAGAAGCAACATAAAACACAAAGACTGGTGTAATCCTTAGAGCAGATATTTTTCCCTTTGTACCCACCCCACTTCCATTTCCTGCACCTAACCCCAAATCTATTGCAATGTAAATGTAATTTTTAATTGTCAAGAAAAAGCTTTATATAACGTAAAAATAAGGGCATTAGCTAGTATTTGAAATATCCTTGAATTTTGTTTTATTATTTTCTTGATGGCCTGTAACAAAAGAGAAGAATTGAATCGTTAAGAATTGAAAGGATAGCATTCAAATCCCTTTGTCCGTTAATAGAAAAGGAGAAAGCCGTTGTGGATCGCATAAGATATGTTGAGGGGGTAGCTAGTCGAAGAAAGTGTCCCCATCCTTTACTTTCCTGAAACAGCCCCGCTGTGATCCTAATGCAACACTGCTGAGAAGATAAGTAACCCATCAATCACCCTTTTGATTTTCGACTCACTCTGTGGGGGTTGGAAAAACGTCGCTGCGTCGTATGTGTCTCGGGGGTTACGGTTCAGACCAAATTTCACCCCGACGAGAGTCTGCCGACGCTAACGGATGACGATGCCTTTTCTGTGAACGTATTTCTCTCGGGGCAAACGGTAAACTGGTTAAGTTAGTTGGACTAGCAAATCCGATGGGGTCGAATATCCTCTGCGAGACTGACAGCAGAGATCCTTTCGTGTGGGCACTCTCAGAAAATGTCAAAGTGGTTAAATTGCAATGAGTTTCATCATTCTCGGTGTCCCATGAGAGTCCCAGAATTGGAATGATCTTCTGAATGGAAGTCATGCTTCCATCTTTGAATGGTGCAGCAGTCCACCCTCCAAGGTCAAAACCTCCTGAAAACATCAGAGTTTGGGACTCTTCTTTGAACTTGACTACTTCTTCTTCAGTTTCGAAACTAATTATACAATTGTTGACATAAAAGAATTTCTTCAATCTAAGTGCCTTTTCTCTTAAATCTTGTGGAGCATTATTCAAATGGTATGAAATCGTTGCTCCCAACAGGAATGGACTCGAAAAAATGTCGAACGCGACACGACAGTGTCTGTAGAGAACAATCTCGGTTTGATTTGAATCTTTCTACCACAGTAATTTCAAAAAGTCTCTGTCTCTAGCACACAAACTGATTTGTAAGAAAGCTTTCCTTATATCGGCAGTAACACCAATTGCATGTTGCCGGAATTGTATCAAAAGTTTTGGAAGCCTTTCTATTAAATTTGGCCCCTTTTCGAGGCAAGCATTCGAGGAATTCCCATTTTCCTCCTACAAGGATACATCGAATACAGGTCGCACTTTCGTAGTCAGACTGGATCCTTGATTACTGCTTGATGAGATACGTAAATAGTGACCAGTCTCACTATTATTCGGAGATATTTCAATTATACCTTCCTTGTGCCAGCCTTTATAATACCATCATATTCTTCGAAAAATCCCATCTTCTGCAGTCTTCGTGTATTGGCGAAAAGTTTTTTTTAACTTTATCTTTATTATCTTCAAAAATCCGATAACTATCCTTCCAAGGCAAACTCATACCTATTGCCTTCGATTACTCTAATGTTTTCTAGGAAAAATTTGATCATTTCAGTGTCAAAATTCTCTTTAGTCTTCACTTCTGTCCTGTGAGATCCAAATGGCAAAGTCCGACGGTATCAAGCAAGGTATTGATTTTGCACCGGGACTTGTAGGGTCCAACCCAATTTTATTTCAATGGAAATAAGGTTTTTGTCAATTAGAATGATATTATTTGTCACAAACCGTCCAGAATAGTCGGCTCCTATTAACAATCCGATATCTGGTGCATCTCTACTAGAATCACTGATTTTGATTTTATGTTCTTGAAGTAAAAAACATATATGTTTGAGTTTCACTCTAGGAATGTATCCACAAATTTTATCTTTATCTAAAACCGATAACTCGTATTTGAATTTATTTTCCGTACTTTGCATTTGGATATCAAACGTACCATGGACCTGAATTTCAGTTTCAACTTCGCCAAACAGATTGTGGCTCTTAATCTAATGGGACTAAATCTAGTCTCTTTATTACGCCTTTCCGTAAGTAAGATCTTTGTGACCCACTGTCAAAAAGCGTTCTCACAAGTTTTGTTCTTCCATTATG
Organism: Stegodyphus dumicola; assembly: GCF_044657685.1. Lineage (NCBI taxonomy): Eukaryota > Metazoa > Arthropoda > Arachnida > Araneae > Eresidae > Stegodyphus > Stegodyphus dumicola. The sequence goes on along the minus strand of NC_140770.1, from coordinate 109,717,854 downwards.
GACAATCTTCACCATAATAGTTTGGAGAAGAGTTGTTTGCAGGTTTTGGTTATACAATAAAGTCTCACTCGTTTCGTTAGCTACTTTAGGTGCTTCCTGTTTTGAACTTCTAGAACCTTTTAGTTCTCTGCACATCACAGTTACATGACGTTTGTTGCAAAATAGGCATTTCACAGAACGTTTACACTTTTCGGCAGCATGCCCAATTTTTAGGCAGTTAAAACAAGCATTTTTATTCCTTAGTAAATTTTTCGGTACTATTCGGTTTCGAGGGTCGTAAAAAATCGCCAAACTATTGTTGATGCCAATGCTACCAAAAGTAATTGCGGCAACCCTAATAATTGCGGCAAGAAAGGAAGTATAATAGTAAATAACTATCTAAGATTGATGTTTTAATTTAGATGAAAGGTTAATTTCATATAGTACTTTTTTAATATTATAATTTATATGAAAAAGGCTAAACATGACTGAATGGAAGCATAAGAGTAAATAACTATTTCAGATCATTATTATAATTTATATAAAAATTGCTAAACATAACTGAATGGATGCTGCATCGCTATTTCGCCAACGACTTATCGCTAAAGCATAATTTCATCTCGTTGGTTGTTCAAACGTAATTTTCTATAATGAATGATGTCTTTTCTTTGAAAATATTCTCGGTAAAGTGCAGAATCGCTCACTTATTTGTTTGCCGCTTTTTACAAGGGTAAAAACAATTGGATTTTTGTCAATTTTCTCTTTTACTTTTAAGTGAAAATAGGTCGATGTGTACATAGATAAAGTCAAGGGTGTGCGCAGTGCCATTTTTGTGCAATTCTAGGATTTTTTTTTAAATGAAAATAGGTCGATGTGCACATGGATACCGAGTATGTGCAGTCCTTAAAAACGCGTCACGCAGTGGATGATTCTGCACTTTACCCAAAATTCTATTGCCGACTTTTCGTCATGGGCAATTCCCAAATTTTTAAATCCATAGGATATCAAAAAATGATTTAAAAATTAAACTAGTATTTCAATGGCGTCTTAAGAAATATAGAACTATATAAACTTACGCAATCTGAAATCAGCGCGTACGCTAGATTTGGCGCGCTGTTAAATGGGCACGTTTGCTACATATGGCGCTTTTGCGCATACATTTTCGCTGCAATTTTTTACGGCCCTCAAAACAGAATAGTACCAATTTTTCTTATCTTCCAATGAAAGGCTATGAAGCTTAAAGCACTCATAGGAGTTATGTGCTCCCTTGTCTCACCACAAACACAAAAATTAAGCTGTTTCTTCTTTGAATTTCCTGCATAAATACAAGTTGCCGAGGCTGGAACCGAGTCAACTTTGTCTGGTGTAGAAAAACTTGTACGGGCCAACTGAAGACGTTCTTCACTTTCAACTTCATTTCCGAGAAAATGCAATAAATTTTCCAAATTTTCAGTGTGTGCAACACTTTTCCTACGCTAGCGAGATCGCTCTCATGCCCTCAGAATTTCTTCAAGTAGTGAAGACTACAAGAGGATACAGCATAGCTGCATAAATCTCACTTTTTACACCCAACGTCTCCAAAGCTCTGAGTTGCGTCTATAACTTATCATATAAGTTGGATAGATTCATATTTCCTTTTTTGCCAGCTTGAGCCAAAATCAACTTTAATACGAGTAATTCGCGAACATATATTTCTACCAGTAATTCGTCGCGCGCAAATCAAGATTTTAGCTGCTTGAGAGCTCCTTTATTATTCGCACCTGAGGAAGGATAATTATCTATGAGCTCTCTCGTTGGGGATCCAACGACAGTTGCCTGCAATAGGTTTAGTTTAGTTTAGTTTAGTTTACGAGTATGCTGCAACCCTCCTGGCCGACAATAATCGGCCTCATGGTTAACGCAGCACACCCGACGCAGACAAACAACAACAAAATAATAATAATAATAATGAAATAAATAAAAGATTAAAATATTTAAAGTCCTATTCCTATGATAGTCTTGTTTTCATTCACAATCCTCATAATTTCTGTTGCATAGCTATTCAAGAATTTTCTTTTTTCAATTACATTTTGTTCATTTATTTTTCCAAATCTCGTCCTCACACTCTCGGTCAGTTTACATTCTTCCATAAAATGAGCTGCATTTCTGTACTTCCCACAAGCCAAGCATTGATCATTGCCCTGGAGATTAAAACGTTTTAAATAGGCCGGGAATCTACCATGATCCGTGATAACTTGAATAGTATCTATATTATTAAATAGATCCATTTTTCTTTTTATGGTCAAAATCCTCAAGTAACCCTTATTTTTATTTGAACCATTCCATTCCCGAGCCCATTTTTCAATTATACTTGCTTTCATTTTTCTCAAGGTAATTCTCCTGGAATCATTAATAGCCTCATAACTATCACCCTCTCCCAGGGCAGCCTCTTTAGCTAGCATATCCGCCCTTTCATTCCCGATAACACCAATATGTGCTTTGACCCAATGAAAATATATACCATTTTTTTCTCTTATTTTGTTATAAATGTTTTTTATATCCAAAAGAAGTCTATTGCTTGGTTCCGGATTTGCCATGCCTTGTAGGGCCGAGAGAGCTTCAGAATAAATATGTATTGTAAAGTAGTGTTTTAAGTTTTTATAACTCCACCGCAGTGCCTCTCTAATTGCAACCGCTTCAGCTTGATACACTGATTTATTTCCGTATAATCGTATTTTTGGACTATAGATTTCGACTCCGTAATAAAAATATAACAAAAGCGCAACCAGTTCCACCTTCATATCCGGAGCCATCAGTGTATATATCAATCATGCTAGTATTCATATAATCTTTATCCTACGATATGCCCTTGAAATCTTTTGGATGTATATTAATAAAATCTTTTCCTGTCAAGGCGTTACCATTCAAAACATCACCATTTTCACATGTTAAAATCTCCTTAAAACCATAGCTGAGTAAAAATGTTTCATAATAAAAGTTATAAAAAATTGGGAGTGGCGGAATGCCAGCAAGTAAGCAAATAACTTCTGTAGAAACAGTACGGAAAGCTCTTGTGATTGCAAGCAGCCAGCTCCTTTGCAATGAATCCAGTTTAGATCTCAGTCTAATCAATTCCCCTGCCCGGCAGACCCACATGCCAATACCATATAAAATTTTTGGCCTAATAACATTTAAATAAATATCTCTAAGGGTAGTGCTTTTTAACTTTAAAGTTTGTGAATCAAAGGTACTTCTATAATATTTTAAAATTTTCTCTATATCTCTGTGAATCGCCTTTAAATGTTCAATAAAAGTTAGCTTTTCATCAATAATCACTCCAAGATATTTAAAGTGACTTTTAAAATTAATCTTAATACCATTAAATTTCAACTTTGGGTTTCTAGTAGCCTTACCACTCCTAGGAAAGAAAATGGCATTTATTTGTTCATTGTTGAACTCTGTATTTTCTTCTCTACTCCAGTTCATAAAATGTTCTTCTAAACTCTTAAAAGTTTTTTCAAGTTTCTCTAAAGAGTCATCATAGACAATAGCCAAAATATCATCTGCAAAACAGAATAATTCTACACCAGTCATGTTAATAAAAAATTTATTGACAATGAGGCTCCAGAACAGGGGTGCGCTGCAGTAGCCTTGAGGACATCCTCTTTCAATATCGTAAACAAGATGGACAGAATCATTTTTATTTTTGAAAACAATCTTTCTATTTTTTAGATAATCTTTAATAATTTCAAATAGTTGTTTTGTGATCCCTATTTTCTTCAGTTCAGGTAGCAGGGACGGCCAAATAATTGAGTCAAACGCTCCACGGATATCGAAAGAGATCAGGGCAACATGATGTCTTTGCTTCTTATCTTTGAAATGAAATAAAACGTTATATAAGGCCAAATCCGTAGACTTGCCTCGTTGAAAGCCATATTGCCTGTCACTAATATAGTTTATTTCTCTTAATTTGTGTTGAATTCTATTTGTAATTAGTTTGTCATAAATTTTTGCATAAGTCTTTAAGAGGCAAATAGGTCTATATCCTCCATTACCTTTTGGAATGAGTATCATTTGACCACTTTTCCAAGCATCTGGAAAAATACTCAAATAAAGACATCTATTATATAAAATCAAATGAAATGAAGGAAACTCCTCAAATAACTTCTTAATAAGCCAAACCCCGATTCTATCTAATTCGGGGGCAGAATGAACTCTTAAACAACTCTTAATCGTATAAGAAATTCTTAATCGAACTCTTAATCGTATAAGAAATTTCTTCATAGGTAAAAGCATCTTCAATTTTGTAATCATCTTCCATAATGACCTCCCTCGCGATACTTAAATCACTATCCTGCTTTCCATATATGACTTCTTCCGCAATTTTCCTATAAATCTCCTCCACAGAGGCGACCCCCACTTCCTGTGACTGTTTCAAAATCATTTGACTTCTTAACCTTCCTTTTGCAGTCCGATAATAATTATCATAATAATCCTTATTTAGTAGAAAGATCCTATTTATATAATTTATTTTAGTTTTTTTAATTTTCTTTTTGTAAAGAGCTAAATTTCTTTTGTATTCAATTTTTCTCTTAAGTCTAACATTATCATCGATCTCGCTAACCTGGAAACTCTTCCTTAGTGCGCGAATAATCCTCCATTGCTTGTCCAAATCTTGAGTACACCAACTAGTAATTTGTCTTTGTTTTTTCTTACATTTTACTTTTAGGTACTTATCCATATTATCGATTAATAATTCTTCCAGTCGAGAAACGCACTCATTCATTTCCATTGATGTCTCGCACTTAATTATTCTATCTTCATAGTATTCAATGCTTTTACCAATATTATGAAGCACATGTTTGACTTTTCATAAATTTCTACTGTAAGCAAAGAAGTAATATTCTCCAATTTGGAAATCTTTCAGTCTCACTAAAATGTATTTATGACCACTCAGTGATTCAGCATCTAGAATTTCCATTTCAGCCCTCCTCATTTTTAGTGTCGACGACCCAAGCGCGAGATCAGTCCATCCAACACCCACCGGTGAGGAAAAGGTAGGTCTAGAATCACTATCGTTAAAAAGTTGTAAATCATGTTGTAAAATAAAATCGTTGACTAAAATCCCCCTTTGATCCAAAATCTTAGCCCCCCAGTTAAAACTTTTAGCATTAAAATCACCAATTATAATAAAATCTTCTGCATATACGTTAAAACCTTCTTCCAGTTCACCAAGATGTTCATTCAAGTCTTCCGACGGTGAGAAATAAACAGAGGTGATACTCATTTTGAAGCCTTCCCTTTCTACAGTAATTGTCACAATACAATCGGAGGCCGCCCTTACGGAAAACTCCAAATTTTTATTCACAATAATAATGGCCGCTCTTCCGTTATCTGCGTTAATAGTCCTCCATGTACTTTTAACGTGTGCCATTTTGCCTTCTATATAATACGGCTCCTGCAGCGCAATAATATCTGGGGTATCACTCAAAATTTTATCTATAGCTGAGAGCTGGACTGCTGCAGCAGCACAATGATTTAAATTTAAGCTTAAAATCATCATATTTAAAATCAAACAAAGCAGTAAAATATCAGTTAAAATCTGAACGATACAAACAAATTTCATAAAATTTTAAAACCACTCAGTCTCTTTTTCACTGTTAAAAGCTATAAAATGTAAAATCAAATCACTTAAAATTTCTCAATATAATATCAAAAGTTTCTTACCTGACGCGAGAGGTGAGCGAGACAATCAAGATCCAAAAATCCAATATAGTACAAAAATCTTCTTGTAAAAATCAGGAATAGAAGTTTGCAAAATTTGTGAAATATAAACTAGAATCTCTAAAATAAAAAACACGTAAAAAGAAGGAAATTTGTCAGTCCTAGCCAACGTGCTAATCCAGCACCATTTTATAATTTTTATATATCCAAGTGATCTCTAATAAAACGTATTTCTTCCAAAAGCACCGGACAATCTTTTGAAAAAACATCATGATCTTCTGCATGTTTAGTACCATACTTCTTATTAATTTCTTTACAATTGATACAACACTTGGCAGTCGATTTACATTCCGTTCTTAAATGATTTAAAGAACAATTACTGCATGCTAATTCGCTCTTACAAAATTTCTTCAGGTTACCATAGCCATAGCAATTTGAGCATCGCTTTGGACGTAGATACAATTTTACCGCATAGGATTTCCATCCAATTACTAATCGCTGTTCCTCTAAAAGGAAACCCTGACAGACATCAGAGATTTGAAATACACAATGAGATACCTCTCTTTCACATATGGGAATCCTAAACAATGGCCTAGTACAGTCTCCACCACATTCACATTCCATTTTTTCAATGATTTGATCATCCTCCACAGTATCTGAAATATTATAAATTATAACCTTCGGATTAATAAACTTTTTCCTACGAGGTCTCACAATATTCGCTAGTTTCTCATTTTCAACAATTGCTCTTTCAAGTATTTTACAATCTTCTCGATTGGCTAACTGCACAACCACATCTCCATTTTTTCTACTATAAGAATTAATAACTCTTATGTTTAAATTTGGTGGACTGATATTTCGTTTCATTTCCGTAAATACATCTATCTCATTCTTAAGTGATTTTATTACAATTTCATTATACTCAGATCCCTTAGGTTTCACTACCTTATCTTTCTTTTCAACCTTGGTATCTATTATACTAGTATTTCCACTCACTTTCTCCTCATTCTTCTTGTTTTCACTAACTTTCACATCTCCTTTGATATATGCTTTTATTTCAGCGATGTCTTGTATTAAGTTTTAATTACGACGAGTCACCCAGTTAGCAATGTAAACTGATCCTTGATTAAGTGTTTCAATAAGTGCCTTTGCAATTCTTTTCTCTCTCATATCCTCAACAACTTTATTTAATCTATCGATCACTAAAAATACATCTTCGTCGTCTTCCAGGATCTTACTATCCATAGGAGTGGATTCTCTTGTATTATCATTCATTTTAAGCACGCAAGTCTGGGACAAGATGCGAGTTTAGAACATATACACAAATAAATAAAATATTCTATAAAATTCAAAAATGTCTAAAAATCCCTTTTCATATCAGAACCACAATATAAAACAATTAAAATAATTTTTCCATAAAAAACCACATTTTTATCACTACGTTTTGCCCACATCGTGTAGAAAGACTTAAACAGTTGATGCACCAGCTTTTCGAATGTCAACAAGCAGCATCCATTAGGCCTGGTTCAGTATTCAAATTTTTAGAAGTTCGTAATTTCAAAACTATTTAAAGTATTCAAGCAAACAATACATATTCTGAAACTGCAACATGTAATCTTTCAAATAAAACTTGTTTCAGCACAAAAAAGTCAATATTTACCAGTATATCAATCAATACGGGGAGCCTACCATACTCGCCGCCACGTCATCTCAGTATTTGACAATTTTAAAGTTCATAAATTTAAAACTATTTAAAATAATCAAACGAGCAATACCTTTTCTGAAACCGGAACATATAATCTTTCGAATAAAATAGGTTTTAACACAATAGAGTCAACATTTACTAGAATATCAATCAATAAAGAAGAGTTTACCAAACTCGCCGCCACATCAGTCAAGTCGAGTTGAGTAGTCGAGTTGCCTGCAATAGGTATTGAAATTTGTCAGCGTCATCTATATTTACAATTTCGTCGATCTTCTTAAACTGTCCGCAAAATCCTAACCAATTTCGGGTCTTCCCATTGAATTTTTGAAGCTCCAACTTTGGTAGGTTAAAGTTCCTCTTCGTAGAATTTTCTAAAATTCCAGGTGTAATTACAGGAGTGGAATTCGCCATTCTAGTTTCTACTTTTGTTTTTAAACTGATATATTTATCACGATATGTCTCATTCGTCTCAAAATCAGCCAAATATTCACTTTCGTTTTCCCTTTCCAACAAAAGTTCGGAAATTTGTGATTGAACTTCATCTAATTTGTTGAATTTACCTTCCATTTGCGAGCTCAATACTTGGAGTTGATTAATCTCGACGTCAGGCTCTAAAATTTCAGCATCTAAAGCATTGGCAGTAATCGTAAACGATTGCCTTAGAGGCTTACGCTTTCGTAATAAAATTTCCATGATTTCAAATTCAATTTATCCAAGGATATAATCAAATAAATCATAACTTGATAAATTCCAATACAAAGTCGATGTTTCGTTTTCAAACCGTTGTTTCGTTTTCTTAAAATAGCCATTCCGTCCTGCCAAAGGATGGCAGTTATTTGAAATTAATCAATTTCTTAACTTATTTTAATAACGTCGTACGAATGGAAATGTATTTCGCAGACAAAACCTTTTTAATTAACAACGAACTTATTTATTTAGCATTCTAAACATATCCAAAAAGGAACATTCCGTGCTTTTATCACGCTCAAAGCATATGTAAACAAAACATCACTATTGCCACATAAAATCTACATTATAATGAACATATTAAATCATTCTGTATTAATTGATTTCATGCACGTTCCTGAACAATGTTTTACGATTTATCATTAAATTAAAGAACAGTCAATGTGGGAATGCAGGAGAATAAATAAGCAAATAGACTGGCCGAAAGTTCCGGAACAAAAATACAGTCAGCGTAAATATTTCGATATTAGAAGTGGAGTCAAAATAAAAATATAGCGAGTAATCATCAATGGAAAGATTTCTTCACAGATTGCTTTGCTTTTGTTATATTACCACAAGTATTAATTACGATACTACAGCCCAGCAGATTTTAACCTGTTTTGCCCCCTTCCCCCTTCCATCACTACTAAACGAAAACTCTCTTTTCCTTCCTAAAACTTATTATATATATATATTTAGATTTAGATTATTTTTTAACGTGTTTCATAAATTAAAAAAAAAAAAAGTTGAGAAATACTAAAACTTGAATAAAAGTAGACTTTATATTCATAAACTTTAAAATTAAATATAAGGCTGAATATAAGGCTAAATATAAGGCAGCTAAATAAAAAGCTGACCGCATTCTCCCTCCTGATATTATGAATTTACCCCTCGGGGTTTTCCCATCTCGTTGAGAGCCCCTGCTACAGACAGACCCCTGCATGATATAGCTTTTCAGCAACGACAGAGAACTCCCTTACTTACAGATATTATTAAAAAAATTCAAATATATTATGGTGTCTTAATCCACTTTATATTAAGAACAGTGGTCCATCAGTTCTTTCCATAATACATATTTTCCAAGGAATTAACTTTAATTAAGTTCCCTAAGCTGAGACTGTTGCTGTCAAAAGGAGATCAGGATAATAAACGAATTCGTTAATGCAAATGCCAATGTAGTCATTGTTAAAGCTTTGTTTAATTCTTTGAGCACTGTTAATAGAAGAAAATAATTGTGAACAATAAATTGGGATATTTTTAATCCCATGATAAGTGGAAACAATGGATGTGAAGATTCAAATTCCCAAGCTGTACTGTCTTTCTTTAAATAGGCAGAATAAGCAAAATAAATTTAATTACTGTACTGAAGAGCACTTTACTATTTAGGCTATTTAACTACCTTCCATCGTATTTCGTTCAGCATGTCAAGTGAATCAAGCCCTATTACTCTGTTGCAAATTATTTGCAATACCTCATATAAAGAGAATCTCTTATATGAGACGGACTTATAATCAAGCCAGTACAGTACTTATTTCGCTCTCAATTACACTAATTAATCACTATTCTGCCTTTTAATTATTAAGTTATAGATCTACTAGGAATATATAAATATGCAGAATTCAAATAATACACTGCTGGCCACCGTAAACGCAACACCCTGAAGGAAACATGCAAATAACATGAAATTGATAATATGCATTAGCGGAGGTGAGATATGCAAATGATTAGAATTTCCGCGCAGACGCACATCACGCGCGCCTGTGGCGCCACTTCAAAGCGTTATTTAAGGCTTGAAGTTTTCGACGATTTCAAGTTCGGCAATTGTGTTTTTCTTGTGGTTTTTTCAAAAAAAAAAAAAAAAAAAAAAAAAAAAAAAAAAAAAAAGATTGATTATGCCTCGTAGTAAACAGCAATCATCCTTTGATCAAGTATCCGAGTTCGACAGAGGAAGGATGGTGGCCTACCGAGAGTGTGCATTATCTTTCAGGGAAAACGGTAGTCGTGTTGGACGAAGCCAAACAACTGTAATGCGGATATGTAACTGTTGGATGCAGGAGGGTACCACGGACCGACGTGTTCGATCGCATTCACCTCAGTGCACCACTTCACGTGATGGCAGGAACATTGTGCGCATGGCAGTGACGGATCGCTCAGTCACATCACGAACCATAGCACAGCACATTCAGTCTGTAATGCATCATCCAGTGTCTGCGGGTACCATTCGACGCCGTTTACAGCAGAGTGGTCTGTCCGCAAGACGTCCATTGCTTCGTCTACCCTTGACGCAAACCCACAGACGTCTCCGCCGCCAATGGTGCGATGAAAGAAGGATGTGGATGGTAGAATGGAATGAAATTGTCTTCACTGACGATTCACGCTTCTGTCTGCAACACCACGATGGTCGGATTCGAGTTTGGAGACACCGTGAAGAGAGGATGCTGAACAGCTGCGTAATGTTCCGCCACACTGGTCCGGCACCGGGTATTATGGCATGGGGCGGTATTGGATATCACTCTCGCACTCCTCTAGTACGCACTGCATGTACTTTAAACAGTCAGCACTACATCTTTGAGGTGTTGGAACCAGTTGTCCTTCCTTACCTTCAGGGCTTGCCCACAGCCATATTTCAACAGGATAATGCGCGACCACACATGATACACATTGTCCAAGGGTTCTTCGTCAATCGCCAGATTGAATTGTTTACCCGGCCGGCTCGCTCTCCGGATCTTTCGCCGATATAAAACATGTGGTACTTGGTTGCTGAAAGACTGACCCAGATTACATCACAAACTGCTACACCAGATTAACTTTGGCAACACGTGGAAGCTGCTTGGTCTGCTGTACCCCAAGAACACATCCAAAGTCTCTTTGAATCAATGCCGAGGCGTGTGGCAGCGGTGATCTCCAACAATACTCTGGCGTTGGCTACTCTGGCAATTAATTCTGGAAGGAACCACACTTCACAGAAGTCTATAAATTTAATCATTTGATATTTTGTCAACATGTTATCTACTAAATAAATTTTGTGATATCTCTTGTCTTTCTTGGTGTTGCAATTTGGGTGGCCAGCAAGCAGTGTAGATATAAAATTCATTTATTAGTCTGCTCTTAAAATAATTAATGATTTTAAACTTCTATAACGGATATCTGAAAATATGATATTCCATGTGATATTTGTGTAATATGTTTAACACTTAATTAAGAATGTATAAAAGAAGTTAACATTCATTTTACATTCAAATTTAATGCAAATTATGGTAATTAACATTAAGCAGCTAAAGTTGGTAAAAATTAGCTAACATAATTACAGAGCACTAATGAAAATAAAAGCAGTTTTCTAACATTTATGGTGAAGAATGCAAATGTATTTTAATATCGAAAAATATTTAAAATAAAAATTAATGAAAATTCAGCAAAAATTGGAATCACATATAAACGTCCCAAAACTCCAATTTTTTTAAAAAATAAATCAATAAATAGACACAATAAATAGGACATAGATTGGGAGACAGCATAACGTACCCTATCTTTAATGTTCACTAATGTTGGGTATTTATGTAAGAAATAATTGAGCACGTCCAGCTGGTCATGTAGTACTGCGTGATGCATGAGAGTAGAACCATCTGTATTTTTTGACCTTAGTAGATTTTCATCACTTTCTATAAGCTTGTCTAAAGATTCTACGTCACCTCTTTCCACAGCATGAAATGCTGACCCTAAGGTCATCTGAAAAAGGAGAAATAAAAAAAAGAATGACATAACTGATGGAAGTTTAATCCTATACAATTCTAAATTGCAATTATTTTAAAGCAGAATGGGGCAAAAAGACCAACCAATGTTTTCTATATGAAAAATTAATAATGCAAGCCAATTTTACTCAGAAATATTTCTAGTAAATTTATAACTTAGAATGTATCCCAGCTGTAGATATTAGAACATCTAATAAAATAGTAATTGAATCTTAATAAATAACACAAATCAAGGAACTATCAGGTACACTTATTTAATTCATCGCTGTTTTGCTCGAGACAAGTTGGTATCTCAAGTTGCTTGTTCATTTGATACCAATGCGTTTCATAACAATTAAACTCTTAGATCCTTTAGGCATTTTAATACATACCAAAAACAATGGTAGTGATTTAAGATACTGTCTGACATCTTCACTCCAGGATGTTTTGCCAACGAGATGTTGGCCATACCCGTCCATTGCGAATTCTTTTATATGTTCCAAGTCCCCATTTTGTAACCACTGGTTTATTTTATCCATTGTTACCTGAGGCAAAGATCCTACGCCGTTGATTCCTAAAATAAAATAATTTTAATATTGTTCTCTAGTAATGAAAATCGTATAAAGGATTTCAGAAAATATACATTGGAAGAATAAAGAAATTTAGAACTGAAAGATTACTACGATTACATTAAAAAAGAAAACAAGCAATATTTATGCAAGCGCGCACATTTCTTGATGAATTCTTTTCTTTGTTTCGTAGAAGTTTAAATCAAAGTTATCTGCTCTATCAAAAGGACTATTCAGATACACTTAATGGTGTTTCAAGATAGGCTGAAACATATTGCTTGTGCATATTGGTTTGTATTTAAGTTTTATATTTTTTGTCGTGGCCTGAAGTATAACGCCTTTTACATTATTATCGTGGATTTTTGTTTAGCCGAATTTGTGGGCATTTATTTCGTCTATAAGTCCTTATAACATGTATTATGTTGTAAATCTAATTCTGAATTGATTGACATGTGAATTGGACAGACAGCTGACACAGAACCAGACATACAGGCAGAAATACTCCTGATTTATCTTCGCGACAATGTTTCTTCTAGAGATCTCATATCTCGTGCATTTAAATGTTTATTTGTTGCATAAAATTATATATCTTTTCATTCTGGGAGAAACGGTTTTCAAATTGTAAAAATAGCTCAATTAGAACTCGAGATGCAGACTGTTTCGTTCCTTGTGGTTCTAGGCGATATTTGGAGATTTCTCGCCAACTTAAGAGACTTTCTGGAAGATTTGCGAAACACATTTTGAAAGGCCTGACCGATTCTTTTGAAGGTTTCCAGAGTCCCTACAGAGTATAAATACGGGTCGGAGAGCTAGGAAACCTATTTTTGAAACAGTTGCGAGATAGCTCTGAGATTTAGAAATTAGCTGAAATAAGAGTTAGGGTTTTATCATGAGAGTTATTTGAGGAACTTCACCATTTACTTCACGTGTTAAGGAGGTACTGCTAAATATCCGGGTTCTCCTTGTGTTATTTCCAGCCATTGTTATGCTATGTGTGTTATTTATTGTGCCTAAATTCCTAATAAATTGTACATTTCTTCCTACTTATCTGGCCTTATTATTCGAAAAAAAAAAAAAAAAAAAAAAAAACCACCAAAGATCTCATACCTCGAAACAACTGATGTCAGAATTTGAGATTTTTTTAATGCCTATAACTAGGAAGATGGAAGAACAGCTGAAAGCAAAAATGGAAATGATTACTGCCACCCAGAAAAAACGCAACCGCGAATGCGGCACAGATGAAAAATTCTATCCACGGAAATGCTGCTGAGCTAAAAAAAATGAAGACTTCAATGGAAGAGAATGCTGCATAAATGAAGAATTGAATCGCAGCAAATGCTGCAGAGATGAGAGAGGAAACTTTAGAAATGACGAATTCCATCGAAACAAATGCCACTGGAGATAAGAAAGGAGGCAGCAGAAATATAAGCAAGTACATCGTTAAGATCTAATTTGAAATAAAGGAGACTATAACCGCTGTCTAAGGGAAAATTGTCACTGATATGAACAAGGGAATAGCTGCCATAGGAGAAAAGGTTGGAGAAGAATTAGAGATGGTAAAATTGAAAATGCTAATTACTGTAAGTGAAGAAGTTAAAAATATAAAATCCTTTTCAAATGAAATCGTTTGAAATCTTCTCGTTCAGGTCTGAACGACCAAACTGGAGAAAAAAATTGTAAGGCTAGAACAGAAAATTGTAGAACCGGTTTCATTAATAAAAAACGCGGCCGCTCAGTCCACTTTGAATGTTCCAATTCATCCTATTTTGAATAACATTCCAGTCCAGATATCTCGTCTCCTAATTAAGCTCCAGCTGTATGAAGGGAAGTCATCAAGGAACATGTACAAAATGCAATTTCAAATAATTTCCCAGGCAAATCAATGGGTTTCTGTCCCCAAGGAGTTAAAACTGGCAACCTGCTTACGAGGAGAGGTAGCGGACATCCTGCAGACGCTTCCACCTGAAAAACGTTCGGATATTGACGCCTTAATTAATGCGCTAGAATTGCGATTTGCAGAAACATTCATTAAAGATTACTTTCGAGTGCCGCTTTAAGACTCAACAGCAGAAAACAGGAGAGACCATTCAAGAACTGGCACCTGATACCGATAAGTTAACACAGCTAGCACTTCCGGATAGCAGATGTGAAATTAAAGATACCTTGAATCGCCAGTATTTTGTCGATACTGTCAGGGATCCTGAAATATAATACGCACTTCCAACATCGAATAATAAATAATAAAGCTCTGAAGATGCTAATTACGTGCCACTGAAAGTAGAAACTCCGCAAAAGACCAGTAGAAAAAACTTCGGGCTGTAATGAGTATCTGTGCTACAGAAGGCACAATGCTGAAAACCGTAGAGAACTGACGTAACGAGTGAATGCTACTGACGCATCCAAGACAAAATGCATTAATCATAAAAGTAAAATAAAATATTGAAACTGTAATGGAAAAGGACACGATACTATTCCCTTTTGAGGACCGTAAAAAATCAACAAACTATTGTTGATGTCAGTGCTGCTAAAAATAATTGCGGCAACTCTAACGCAAGAAAGAAAGTATAATACTAAATAATTATCTAAGATTATTGTTCTGATTTAGATGAAAGGTTAATTTCATATAATACATTTTCCTTATTATCATTTATATAAAAAAGCCTAAACATAACTGAATGAAAGCATAAGAGTAAATAACTATTTCAGATCATTATTATAATTTATATTAAAAAAGGCTAAACATAACTGAATGAATTCCTGCATCGCTGTTTCGCTACCGAGTTATCACTAAAGCATAATTTCATCTCGTTGGTTGATCAAACATAATTTTCTATTGTAAGGATCCTAAGTTTTACTAACGTTTATTTTATTTTAAATCTTTACTATCACTTCTTATTTTCTACTTCCGGCCAGAATTAAAAGCTTTAACTTATTTATGCAAATTTGTCTTGCTAACGCCAAGTACTTAACTTGTGGCTTTTTGCCAAGCAAAGAGAGAGGAAAGAGTTATTGCAAGCCGCTTGCCATAGTAGTTTTACTCGTTTGCTGGTTGCCTTCAAGGCCAGAGGTTTAGTCCTCTTAATAATTTCAAACGTATCGTAGTTTTAGCAGCTCTCTGTACTACATACGGATTTTGTTAAATAACGGCCAATCTTAAAGCTAGGCACTTGTATATTAATCCAAAGTTAGTTTTAGTTAGAGTTTTAGTTAATAGTTTTATATTCTTACGTTCAGACCACAAGTGGTTGGTCTCTGTATTCCGAAGTTACGGAAATCTCAGTAAAAATAGAAAAATAAAGGGTTTCATATACCCTTCCTGTGTGTATTGTCTACTTCACAATTTATTGAACATAGCTTGAGTAAGCTCCCTGTTCCGAGTCAGGACAGTTCATGTTTCCAAAGCAAGTAAAGAGGAATACAAGTCCTGATAGTGGCGCCCGACGAAGAAGAATTACCATGGCCGAGTTTCAAGAAGAACCTGTGCTGCCTGCAGAAGCGGCTCAGAATCCAGAAATGCCAGCTGCCGCCCTGGAAGGATTTGGGTACATCGTCCAGACCATGCGCGCATCGATGAAACCAGAAGCAACATTAAATGGAAACTCACCGGTAACCAGTTTTTTGGAAAAATTGGATGACCACTTCATGCTGTATCCAGTCCATGAATTCCAGAAAGTCACCTTAGCTACCAGCGCTTTGAGGGGCCAAGCGCTTAACTGGTAAAAATGTATAGGCAGAAACCTCTTGGGTCAAGCGGGAAGTCCCACCTATACTTACGAAAATTTTAAGACTGTCTTAGTAAAAGCCTTCCCTGTCGTAAGAAATCGTTCACAATTAGAAGCGGAACTCTTCAGCATATACCAGCAGCGAATTGAAAATATCTCAAGCTTTATTTTAAGAAAAATTCACATCTTTAAACTCTTGTATGGAAGCCGTCCGGAACCTGAGATAATCCAAGTGATTTTGCCCAGGTTACTTCCCCAAGTACAAGACTTTATTGAATTAAGGAATCCGACTACGCTGGAAAAGTTATTTGAGCTAGCAATCCAGTTTGAAAGTAGAAGAACGGCGGACATTGAAAGAAGACGCCAGTATGAGCAACGAAGCCAATTTGGTGCGCCAAGACCACAGCAAAGGCAAGAACACGGCTACGGAAGCAAATCGAATCAGTGGGCAAGGAAACCTGAGTATCCAAAAACAACCGGCGAACGTCGACAGTTCAATAGTAAGCCAGAAAAAAAGTCTGAAGGCCAGCGGGAAAAGAAGGAAGGCATGGAAAGGAAGAAAGAAAATTTAAATTAAAACGGATTTCTGCTGACGGGAGGGTGCGGAAATCCGAAGGCCAAGAAAACCCCTCTTCCTTCAAGTTAAATACAGTTATTGTGAAAAATTTGACTCTTCCAAACATTGAAGTTTTGGTGAACAACATCCCAGCCACCGCATTCCTGGATACAGGCGCGCAGTGTTCCTGTGTGGCAGAAGATATTTTTAGGAAGAACTTCCGTAGATACCGAATATATAATTCGGATAATACGACAGTGTTAGCTGCGCAGGGAGAAAGGTGCAAATGCATAGGTAAAATACCATTATATATTCGCATTAAGGACGAGCAAGTAAAGATCATGTTTTTTATCGTAAAAAATTTACAAGCACATGTCATTTTAGGGATGGATTTTCTTTCAGAGGCAGAAGCAACGCTGGATTTCAACCAAGCGCCCCTTAAGCTGACCATGCAACCAGTTCTGGAAGAAAAACGAGAATCACCCACATTAAATCTCAACCATCTGCCTACGGGAGAGCAACAAAAAATTCGCCAAGTGGTAACTGAATTTGCTTCGTTATTTAGTGATATTCCCGGATTTACTCAAGTTACTAACCATAGTATCGACACAGGAGATTCACTGCCAGTTCGCCACAAGATCGGTACGATAAAAATAAAGAAAAAATTACAGAGTGGCACATTCGAGATATGTTACGTAAAACGATCATAACGCCCATCTCAAGTAGTTATGCTAGCCCGGTTGTATTATATAAGAAAAATAATGACTATCCAGTAACACATCCGAAAAGGTGGCGTTTTGCAATTGACCATCGTAAATTAAATTCCATGACTAAATATCCGGTATATCCGTTACATATTATTGAAGAAATTTTAAGGAAAATAACTTCTACGAAATACATCACTACGTTAGACTTAACGACTGGTTATTTTCAAATAGGTGTTAAACCAGAAGATGTGCCTAAGACTGCTTTTATAACCAAGTCTGGCACTTATGCATTCTTGCGTATGCCGTTTGGCCTTTCAGGGGCACCGGCAACATTTCAGCGATGTATGGACATTGTGCTAAGGCCTGTTCTAGGAAAGACCACATTTATCTATTTAGACGATATCATTATTACTAGTGATAATCTGGACCAACATGTACAGGATTTAAGACAGGTGTTTTCATTATTAAATGAGGCCGGTCTAAAAGTTAATGTCGAAAAGTGCAAATTTGCAGCCCCTGAATTAAAATACTCAGGTTACAAAATATCTCAGAAAGGAATCGAGACAGACGAATCAAAAATAATCGCTGTGCAAAAGTATCCGCCGCCAAATACGGCGAAGAAGCTCTCTTCTTTTCTAGGATTTTGTTCGTATTATAGGTCCTTTATAAAAGATTTTGCAGCTATTGCTGAACCATTGTTAAAATTAAAAAGGAAAAAGGCAAGATTCTTGTGGACGGCCGAAGCCAATAGTGCTTTCGAAAAATTAAAGCAAGCATTAACGCAAGCCCCTGTTTGAAATTTCCTGAAAAGGATGAGAATTTAGAAATTTCAGCGGATGCTTCGGATTATGCGGTAGGAGCGGTACTTTTGCAAAATCAGCAGCCCGTGGAATGTTTTAGTAGAACTTTAAATCAAACACAAAGAAATTATTCCGCGACTGAGAGAGAGGCACTTGCAGTTCTGTTAGCAGTGCAAAATTTCCGAGTCTATTTTGGAAGGGCGCCAGTAACAGTGTATTCTGATCATGCGGCGGTTACTAGATTGTACTCAGGAAAAAACTTATCCCCAAGGTTAATAAGATGGCCACTCAAGTTACAAGAGCATAATTTGGTAACTAAGCACACCCCCGGAAAGTAAAATATCGTAGCAGATGCCCTATCCAGAATAAAAATAGATGAAGAAGGTAATACTGTAAAGGTGGCAATGCTCACAGCTTGTACGATACATTCCCGAAAAACTGTAATAACCGATCTGGGTAAGGATCCGGAATTTAAAAATATTTATGATTATTTAAAAGATCCTGAAAACTTTAGCCACCAAGATATTGTGGCGATAAGAAATAGGGCGGCCCATTACGAACTAATAGATGGTCTATTATTTTATACAAAAACTTCGAATTCCAACAACGAATTTCGACCTGTTACCCCAGCTAGTCTTATATTAAATATACTGCAGGAGATACACGACTCCCCATTAGCTTCTCATGCTGGTATTCGAAAAACCATCCATTACGCGAAGCAGTTTATTTTCCTGAGCTGCAAAAGTTAACAAGGGCGTATGTCCAGTCCTGCCCAACATGTCAAGCAGTTAATTATATTAATTTCCGCACGGCCGGGTTTCTAAATAGCATTAAATCCGAATTTCCAAATGAAATAATTGGCATCGATTTATTGGGCCCCTTCCCAAAAAGTCAGTTAAATAAAAGTCGGTATCTCCTTGTTATGGTTGATCATTTTAGTAAGTGGACCGAAATTGTTCCCTTAAAACGAGCCTCCGCGAAATTAGTTACTGATTCTATTTTAAATAAATATATTTTAAAATACGGGGCGCCCCTAAAAGTTATATCGGATAATGGTCTTCAATTTGTAAGTAATATATTTGAAGACATGTGCAAAAACTGGGCATACGTCATTTAAAAATGGTCCCGTATCGGCCGCAATCAAATATAGCGGAACGAGTCAATAGAAATATAGTGAAAATTATCCGTAGTTATGTTAAAAATTATCATAAAAGCTGGGATAACTATGTCAATGAATTAGCTTTCGCCCTTAGGACCGCAAAACATGATATGACGGGCAAAACTCCTGCTGAGTTATTTTTAGGCAGAAAGATTATAACGCCGTTAGATGAATTATTTTATGTTTAACAAAGAGCCCCAGAATTTAAAATGGGCGATATAGAAAAATTCATTAAAGAAGCAAAAAAGAACACTGAAGTAGCACAAAGAAAACAGAAGCTATATTATGATATGAAACGACGGGGAGTAACTTATAAAGTAGGGGATGAAGTGTTTAAAATTAAGCATTCACCAGAAGATAAAAGTGCCAAATTATGTCCACGATTTGAAGGACCATATGTCATAGAAAAAGTAACTCAGGCTGTAGTGGTGTTAAAAGCCAGGAATGGTGAAACCTGCACCGCAAACGTTGACCAGATAAAACCATTTTATAATCGTAATAAAATGCCAATATTTCAAGATCTTTTGCAGGATCCGGCACGGCAGGCACAATCTCCAGAGGTGGAAAAACGACAATCACAAGGACAAGCCATGAGTAGACAGGAGCAATTGAAAAGAAAGTTCCCCCGTTGGAAAACTGAAGGTAACAAGAAAATGAAGCCGTTCCACCGACCAGAAAAGAGAGGGCACGACCACCCCCAGAATGAAGAAGGGAGAAGTGCGACTAATGCAAAGAGAGGCAGGAGAAATGGCAGCAACTATAACACGGCTCCAAAACGGAAGAGCCCACCAGCGGCCGAGCGGTAACGTCGCTGAACACTGGTAGTTCGGTCGAAGGTTCGAATCCCGCGAACGGGCTGGCTGCATGGGTGTTTTCGTGGTTTTCCCCATGTGTAATGTGTATACGAGCCAGTTCCCCTTAGAAAGTCCTCCACGAAGGCATCCCTTCCTTAAGGCAGATAGCCCTCGAGTGCTTTGCCGTAAACTAATAAACCAAACCAAACCAAAACGGAAGATCTACCCATCGGATAGGAATCTACGCAGCAAATGTCGACGAATTGATGAAGGAAAACCAGCTGCAGATGCAAAGAAGCAAGAAAAGTTTGAACAGCCAGCAACGAGATCCAGGCAACAACGAGAGAGAGTTGTCCCGGTTCCGCCAAGACCAGCTGCCATCAAACGGCCGAGACCACAAGCAGATGCTAAAAAGAAGGTCTTCAAGGGTGACCGAACTGAAAGAAAAAGAAAGCTCACGGAGAAAGGAACCGAAGGGCGAACCCGCACAAGAAGGAAGATAAACCAGACGGTAGTCTTCGCTACTTTATAGGACTGGGCAGAAAAAAGGATGTCTGAATATCACAAAGATAAGTAAAACTTTATGTTACTTTGAAACCTTAAGTTAATTTTTCATTCTTACTGCAAGTGGCAGAATTCAAGAAGTTTTACCTCATGTGAGGCCTACCTTTATCGCCAAAAAGGCGAGAAATGAGTTGTTACCTATTTTGGTATTGTTTTTCATTTACTCGCGAGTAAAACTAAAATTAATGTATAATAGGAATGTGTAAATACTTGAATATTGTAAAAGCATTGATAATCTTTGAGAAAGGTACCTTAAAATTGTAAAAATTATTGTATAAAATTTTATTTAAAAGATTCTGGCAAGAAAGAAGTTTTAGTCTGAAAGACTTTTGAAATGTAGTATTTCAATGTAGAAGAATTGGCACTTGCTTGGAAAAGAATAGAAGTTAACAAACAATGTACTACTAATGTATGTTTTAAAACGCGTAAAATTAACTGCATGTTAATATGTCCTTATATACAATGTGAACTATTATCTTAAAAGTTAAGAAATACTGTGATATGTTAAAAGTGAAAATATTAGAGTAATGCCAAAAAAAATTTTTTATTGGTGTGACAATTATTAAAAAGAGCTAATTATTGTGAATATGTGTTAAAGGTTGAATGAATGTAGTTAGGCTCTCTGACACTACACTTCAGAGTTAGCCACTTTTGAGAATAGTACCTCAGGGTTTAGAGATAAATATAAGGTGTGTTCTGAGGTCTTGTTATGTTGAATTTTAACACGTTAGTGTTTTGATTGCAGGCGGTAGTGTTGAACACTTGTACATAGACACGCTCGTGTTTGGTGTTTTTCTTTACAACACATGTCAGAGAGCACGGGGAGATAATTAAATAACGTCATGAATGAAATAAGAATTTTAAAAGAGAAATATAAGTATTCATGTTACTTGCCATTTGATTGTGTAACATTTCATTAAACTAGTTTTCCTTCCAGAGATCTGGAAGGAACCCGATTCAACTAAGAAACTCCTGTTTATAGATGCAGTACAGATGAAAATTATTTGTCCATGGAGTTGATAATGTAAAAACGACCTTTTTAATTTCTAGATTAGATAATTTCTAGGGAGAAATGTTTGTAAAAGATTGGCCTCGCGTTAGATTCTAGAGCTAAACGTTTTCAACAAGGTCGTTTTAGACCTCAGTTTAAAACTAATTAACTCTGGCGGGAAGTATGTAAAGATCCTAAGTTTTACTAACGTTTATTTTATTTTAAATCTTTACTATCACTTCTTATTTTCTACTTCCGGCCAGAATTAAAAGCTTTAACTTATTTATGCAAATTTGTCTTGCTAACGCCAAGTACTTAAGTTGTGGCTTTTTGCCAAGCAAAGAGAGAGGAAAGAGTTATTGCAAGCTGCTTGCCATAGTAGTTTTACTCGTTTGCTGGTTGCCTTCAAGGCCAGAGGTTTAGTCCTCTTGATAATTTCAAACGTATCGTAGTTTTAGCAGCTCTCTGTACTACATACGGATTTTGTTAAATAGCGGCCAATCTTAAAGCTAGGCACTTGTATATTAATCCAAAGTTAGTTTTAGTTAATAGTTTTATATTCTTACGTTCAGACCACAAGTGGTTGGTCTCTGTATTGCGAAGTTACGGAAATCTCTGTAAAGATAGAAAAATAAAGGGTTTCGTATACCCTTCCTGTGTGTATTGTCTACTTCACAATTTATTGAACATAGCTTGAGTAAGCTCCCTGTTCCGAGTCAGGACAGTTCATGTTTCCAAAGCAAGTAAAGAGGAATACAAGTCCTGATATAATGAATGATGCCTTTTCTTTGAAAAAATTCTATTGCAGACTTTTCGTCACAGGCAAGCCCCAAATTGTTAAATCTATAGGATATCAAAAAAGGATTTTAAACTTAAACTAGTATTTCAGTGGCGTCTTAAGAAATATAGAACTATCTAAACTTACGTAATTTGAAATCAGCGCGGATGCTAGATGGGCGCTTTTGCGCATACATTTTCGCTGCAATTTTTTACGGTCCTCAAAACGAAATAGCGCCAAGGACATCTACGAAAACAGTGTCATGTGCTTCAATTTCAAACCAGTTTAAAAGACGAAAAACATTCCGACTAATCATCGGGGAAACGAATCAGCGGCCCTCTCGAGGAGCAGAGGTTTTCGTATGCAGAAGATGCTCCATTGAACATTCTTCAAATAGCTCCTCTTCAGGATGAAACTGTGTGTGTGACGATTGGGCGTGGAAAGAGAAATCAACTTTTTTTTCATCCTGCATTGATAGTAGACACATGATTAAATGTGACTATTCGCGGATATAGCCCCCCCCGGCGTTTTAAGGGCACATTTTGTGTACGGCTCCGTTTTTGAATCTACAAATCGTGAATAGTGAGAAAGTACCAATGCAGGGCTAAATCATGGTGCTAATTAAGTTTGCATCCTACATATATAACCACGTATTCTATGTAGTTGATCTAAATTGACTCCGACTTAACTTTCCAATGAAGTAAGGATATTGACTCGGACTTAACTGTCCAATGGAATAAGGGCATTGTTTAGATTTCAACAATAATGAACTGCGCATATCTAATGAAAAAATATCGATGTTTAAAGTATATTAAAGTGAAAGGAGTTGCTACTCTAATTAATCTTAATAATATTACTATCCCTCCAGGAACGAAATACATCATCAGCGATGTAATAAAAACTCACAAGAATTGGCTAGTGGGTATTACTGATTTATCGATGGAAACTCCACTTTCGAAAGGACTTTTAATTGCGCCTGCCCTTAGACTTAGCAAAACAAAATGTTCCGGGCCAGGACTGTCAACATAAATGATATACCTCGTAAGTTTGTAAAAGGAGAGGAAATTACTTTACACTCTCTTGTATTGAGAATCGCGCGAAGTTCTGTCGGTCGGAAGCAGAACCCATCTGTATTAAAAGATTTATCTGAAAGTCCAGAATTAAATGCTAAACAGACTCAAGCTGCAAGCCATTTAACAGAAGAACTTTTCAGATGTCTTTTGAATCTCTTCTAGTGACGTTGATTACGAAAATCTGAGACAGCGTTTAGTTGAACCATGAGTTAAGGTTTTGACTTGAGACTGATTTGAGGAACTTTATAATTTATTTCTTGTGTTAAGGAGGAATCGCTGAATATCCGCGTTCTTTTCCTGTTATTGCCACCCATTATAGTACTGCGCTACTATTCATTGTGCCTCGTTTCCTAATAATTTTTTCATTTCTTATTAAATTTATTATTCAAAGAAACACCAAAGATACCTTAGCTCGCAACAGTATGGTGTAATGGAGTTAACCTTTGCGGATTTTATACTAAATACCACAAAATAATAGACCATAAAGTATGGAATTGATAATTGATACAAATAAAGGTTAGCCTTCGGAGCCCACTACATTATCTAATTAATTTGTTTCTTAATTAAACAACAGTTAACGTTTTTAAAGATGAAAAGAATTTATGTTTCCTAAACTCATATTTTCTCGTAATCTATGCAATATGCTAGAATCAAATGATTACAATTAGTTGCATTTGGCACAAAAATACTGTTATTTATGCACTATACTGTATTATAGAATCATTAATTGCCATTATGATGAAAAATAATTCACTAAGAATAACACCTTACCTGGCAGTTTTTTTACTCTATTTTGGAGCGGAGGTTCTGACTTACTCCGAAGCTTCTTCGACATCTTTTGATGAAGATTTAATTTATGAGGAATTGGCACGTGGTGGGTTCTGTAATACTCAGGTGATCTACCTTGCTATAGAAAAAAAGGTATTACATATGTGTGCTTTTTTTCATAATAACATGAACAGTAATAAGTTTTGCTACAGTTACATACTACATAGAAATATGTTTCGTACATTAGCAGACAAACCTATTTTCCACTGTCCGTTTCATAATTTTACAAAGTCAGTGATGATATCTCAAATAACATATTTTTCAATAAACAATATTAACAGTTTTGGCACCAATGTAAGATTATTAAACTTTACTTACAGAAAGATTTCATTCATTCAATTCTTCAGATCTTCAGATATATCGGGCAGTTCCAGTTTATTAAATAATGAAGTAAAACTGTATAATTGATCATGCATAATTTACAAGGAATTATCGCATTCCTCTGTGTATTTTCTCGTGGCATAAGTAGTTAGCACGTCCAGCTAACAACTGGACGTTCGAATACTGGAGAGAGCAAAATTGATTTTTCACGTCTCTTCCCACGAATAAAATAATGGCATATACAGTTAGAAATATAAGTGTTTTCTTTCACAAGCAATTAGAGACAAGAAACATTAAAAGATCTCAACAGTTTATTATTCAAGGCAACTAACTTCTAACAGTGTGAAGTAAATGCGCAATATGCTGACAGTTTCTTAACTGGAAATCTAATCTAAAGTATCGCTAACAAACATACTACACCATTCTCACTATCAATTT
Source organism: Stegodyphus dumicola (assembly GCF_044657685.1). Classification (NCBI taxonomy): domain Eukaryota; kingdom Metazoa; phylum Arthropoda; class Arachnida; order Araneae; family Eresidae; genus Stegodyphus; species Stegodyphus dumicola. The sequence continues at coordinate 109,692,713 of NC_140770.1, read as the reverse complement.
GCCAAAACATATCCTGATGTTTTAGCTACTGAATTATTATGTTCTATCACACATTTTGAGTTTTGGATTATAAAACGGTAATGCTCGTCATGTCGATTTAGACAGCGAAACAAATACTCACGTTATCTCGTATCCTTGGGTCAGCTCCAGCTTCTAACAGAATTTTGAAGTAATTTGAAGCTCCTGGCTCCCTGGACATGGCAGCTGCATAATGAAGAGCAGTGCGCCCCTCCTGCAAATAATCACACTTTGAGAGAGATAAAACTGTAATTTCTTTACATTTAAAATTTCGCTTTTTGTTTAGTTTGCACTTATCCTATTTCTAAATAAAAGTAAAATATTTTAGCAAAGTTTTCAAATTTGAGTTAAATAGAAAAAGTGGTAAACGAAATTTTGCTAGTACGTAAAGGGTAAACTTTCCGTAAGACTTTAATGTTCATAATATGGAATATGCTGTTATATTCTCAAGGTTTTGCTACATAAGTTATAACGGGGCTTGCTGGTTATCCGCTACTCGTCAGTACATCGCAGACAATCCATTGGCGCCTTTTGGAGACGAGGTCTAGTATTTTGATTTCCGGTGGTATTGTTCGGCAATCGAATTATCGAATTTAAAATAGCACCAAAGAGATTGTTATCCTCTGCAGCTTATTTCTGCTCCTATGTGAATTTTTATAAGTAAGACATGATGAAGAGTGTACCACGTTGCCACTTATTTTATCATTTTGCTGATGTCTACACACGTTCCACCCCTTGTGGTTGGACGCAAGTCACGATATCATAGTTAACATTGAAATAAGAAAAAGAAGCTATCTTGACCCTTCCAAAAAAGACAGAACATTACCAAGAAAAGAAAACGGAACAATAACATCATCTTTATTCAAAAAGAATCCAGAACAAACTCGAAGTTTGCTGAATGCTATTAAGATTCAGAGGTATCACGTTTTGGAAATATATCGATGGGACTGTATAGCATAGGCTTACAACAGTAATTGATAACCACCAACAGCTGTTATAACTTATTATGCATCTGTCACATAAATAAACCAATAATTCTGACCTTATCCCTCGCATTTACTGTCTCAGGAAATCTGTCAATTAGAAAAGCAAGCGTTTCTGGCTTATTCATGAGCACTGCTCTATGAATGGGAGCCATTCCGAAGTGGTCTTTTGCAAGAACCATGTGATCTGTTTCATGCAGCTGAGCTTGCAGTTCATTCAAGTCGTCATTGGAAATTGCACTATGAATAGCTTCTATTTTCTTGACAAGAAGTGGAACCTGAAAAGAAATAAGACCGTTGAATTAAGAACAAAAAATGATGTTAGGGACGTCTTTAGCGAAGTGTTTCCAAAATGTTTGATGATACATTATACTACATTACATTACGCTGCATAATAAGTACCGGAATGAGTTACTACTAAATTAATACTAAAGATAATACTTTTTGTTTACGAATGAGTAAAGAAAGTGTTTCAAACTCTTAAAAAAGCAAGAACACAATATTCTGTTTGTAAAATTCCTGACTACAACCTAACGGAGAATAATGATGTACCTTATTGATATATATAGAATACCTAATGATATATCTTATTTCAGTCTTCGTATTTAATAGCAGTGCCTATATGTTATTAGACAGTTCTATCATTTCCATCTCATACAGCCATATATCAAAAGATTGCCACACTGAAAAATATACAAATTAACGACTGACTTCTGTCGTTCATGTTAAGATAACTTACTCTGCTTAAATAATTCTTTACATGTGCTAGCATCATAAATATTCAAATCAAAAAGAAATATTAAAATTTTATTTAAAAGAAGAAGTGGTCTTAAAGTAAAGCTTCTGACGACTATTTATATTGAATTCAGAATGTTATTCAGTGTTCTTCAAGGTGATACACTGTTCTGAAATGTTTAATTTTACTTCAACGTAGTGTGAAAGAATTTATTTACTTGGTCGTTGATGTATTCTTGTAATTTAGCATTATCACTCTTCTGAGAAGCCACTTTTTCTCCGTAACCTTCTAAAACAGCTCCTTCCAACTTCTCGAGATCTTCTTCTCTTATCCATCGCTTAATATTAGCAGAATTAATTTCTAATCCTGAGAAAAAGAAATGAATATTAATACAATTTGACATCGTAAAAACTACAATTCAAATTCGAAATAAACTTCGTCACCAGTCTGCAGAAGGAGTTAAAATAATTTAAGGATTACAGTGGTAAATTATTAAAATATTGGAATCTTTAAATTATTTTTACTCTAATACCTAGTTTAAACATTTTTATTCCAATATTAAAATTTAACAAATAAAGTAACAATTAGGCTTATCAAAGTAAAACTATTTGGTAATTTACTTATTTATGGATATAAAAGACATACTTTTATAATTTACGGATTTTCTAAGCTTTAAATCGGGAAGAGCTATGTACAAAATTGAAAAAAGATTATGAAGTGTTGCAATCAGTAACACTAAATGACTTCTAACCTTTTCCACACTTTATTGGCTGTTAGCGAGTGCCTTTAAGACGAATCAAATACTTTAAACGAACCCAATATTTTTTTTTTTACAACAAATTTTTTAGAAACTTTTTTTTCAAAAAAAAAAAAAAAAAAAAGTTTTGTTTTTGTTTTACAAACTGAATTCAATAAAAATTACAAAAAATTGCAGTCAGGGAAAAGCGCTGTTTTAAAATATATTTAACCCTCTCATGGCGATCACATCATACCTACGACGACCACTTCTGAAAGCAATCAGTATTACTTAAGAACATAAATAACCATCGGTACTGTACATCATTTCTTTAAAAAGACCATCTCCACTGCAGACTAAATCACCAGAAGTGCAATTAGTTATGTTAATCAAGTTTCACTTATAACGTATTTTCTCTCTCTTTTCCGCATGCCTTCGTGATGTTGGAAGCATACTCGACACGTAGTTGAGCGGTCAAGTGTTTGAATCCCGGCGAGGCAGTACACATGTTTCACGTCACCTGCTTCAAAAAATCCTAATGACACTACACTCTACATGTGGCGCCCGAACTAGAAGGTGTTGGACGACAATTTTTCCCCACCAGGATTTGCCGCGTGAATCCGCGTGAAGGGAACAGTAGTATTCAGAGTCTCAGTGAGGACTCCACACATTTTTCAAGTCTCCTCTTTAAAAAAAAAAGTCTCTACACACTGTAATTTTATTTGTGATAAAACTATGGATAGATCATTCGAATCCTGAAATCTCAAAAATCTTGACAAACATTCTAGATTCAAAAACTTGAATCTTCACGCATTTTTCATGATTCGAATCTTCTGAATCTTAAATTAACACTTTAACATTAAACATTGGAAATACTAGTTTCACTGAGGCTCCTGACATGTGTTTTGAAAAAAGATCATACCCCTTGCAGCATCAGTGATAAAAGTTTCAGTACTAATAAATTGTTTAAATCCTTAAAATAAACGATTTTATTATTAATCAACTATTATATAATACAAGCATCTTTCAAATGTATAAAGTGAAAAATTATTTACGTTGCATTAAAGAGAAAATAAACTAACAAAGAAAATGGAATTATACTAGATTAAATTGCATGTTTTCATACGTTTATAATAAATATTAAAGTAACGGAGTCAGCAAAATTTGTTTTAACCAGTGTTAAAACTCCGATTTCCTGAAACATAAATGGTAACACTGTTTTACCAGTAAAGCTCTTATAGCTTCGGGGATGTAGCCTACTCATATCAAATTAATGAAATAGTTAATTTTTTATTTTTTTCTCCCTCAGTTACCCTCAAGTACATTAATCACAATCATGGACGAATGAAACAGGTTACATCTAAATTAAAAGAATGAAAAAATAATAGGCAGTCATTCAAGTGACATCGCTATAAACGGAAAAAATAATGGCTTATGTCATATTTTTATTACTATTTCAAACTTGAATCTGCACACTAAAAGATGTTAATTTTTTTATTGAGAGAATAGAAAAAAAATTAAGCAGAAAATTTACAGCAGTATGCGCAAACGCTTTTATATTTAAAACTTGGACTCACTTTTTAATTTAGGTGGTGGTAGCAGTGGTTGACTTCTGAAGAGAGTTTTTTTGGGCATTTTGAACGTCACATGACCATTCTTTTGAGGTTCTAGGTCTTCAGTTTCATCACTCTGCGTTCGAAGCAACAAAATGAGCATGTAAAAGAATAAAATGTCTTAAAACTATCAAAGGAAATCAATGTGTATTTTGACTCAGTTAAAAATGACTTAATGAATGCAATTTTAATCATTTGCATATATATATATAACAGCCTGCTGATTAACCAGCCTGAATAAGACCAAGCCATAACGCCTGATACATGAATGCTCAGTCATTTCAAAAAAGACTTACAAATAATATAAAAATATATTTTTGCAACTATTTATAAGAAATCACTTAATAAAAAGAGTAGTCTTTTTCTTTCTTTTTTAAAATTTTTAATTTTTTTATTTTAGTCGGCTTGTTTTGAAGCAAAATTATGTTATAGCTGGCAACATTAAAGTGAAATAAGACTAAAAAGCTTTCAAATTTATGAGCCAGATTTAATTAACTTCCCTTTACTTTCTGAACAACAATGTGTTGTTTCTGAACTCGCTGCACTGTACGCTCCAAAGAACTGAAAGCGGAAAATTAATTTCCCTACAAATATTCGCGTCAAAAATTTGAAGTAATTATCTAGAATAGCATTATTTTCAGCAATATTGCTATAAAATTTATCTTCTTGCGAACTTATATTGTTCGGTGTTTGAAAGAGTATTGCTTGGCAGCATAGTTTTTAAGCCAAGCAGAGTTTGGCTTTAGTGTAACCCTAAAGTTATTTCGTTTTTGCCTTATTAAGAAGATATGTGATTTCTGACTTGATGTAAGAGCATATGGTTGCTCGCTTTTAGCTAAGTTACATAGGTAACTATAAGAGTGTGCTAGTATTCAATAATTTTGTTTTTGTTAAAATAAATTTGTTATTGTTAATATTCTAGTCCACTTACTGAAGTTAAGTATCATTAAATAAGTTCGAGCTATCTTCGGCAGGAACACTTTGGTCTCACATTAGCCGGAGAAGAATATGGCTACTAATATTGTTTCATTGAATCGCCAACGCGGCGTAGTGAAAACGAAACTCGGAGCTTTGATAAAATTCCTTGATGAATATAAAATGGAGGAGAATAAACTCAACCATGATGTTATTATGAAGACTAAATTGGATTCTTTGTTGGAATTAAAATCTCGGGTTAAACCACTCATAGTGGAATACACCAATTTACCAGAGGAAATTGACTTGAAAGATAATCTAAGCATTACACAAGAATTGGAAGAAAGAATCGAAGAGTTCGAAGTAAGATTTAGAATTTTTCTTTCTAATTGTGAAGCAAATAATAAAGATAAATTTGAAACCAAAACTGTTTCTAAATCAAATTTTAAACTGCCTGATTTACCTCTTCCTCAATTTTATGGTAAATATGAAGATTTTAAAAATTTTAAAGTGCAATTTATGTCTATGATTGGTAATAATAATGATTTAAATGATACTGAGAAACTGTTGTATTTGAAAGCATCACTTAAAGGTGAAGCAAAAATGTTAGAATCATGTCAGGATACATTTGAGTCGCTATTTTCTGCACTTGAAAGCAGATATGAAAACAAAAGAGCAATAGTTGATGCCTTTATTAATAATTTATTGAACTTTGAAAAAATAAATGACTCACCTTCTCAGTTGAGATCACTAGTAAATAATAAAATATGTTTGAGATCTTTAAGTGTATTAGAATTTGATAGAAATAATTTATCTGATGTTTTGATATTAAAGATTTTATTGCATAAATTAGTTAGAGAATCTAGAAAAGCATTTGAACTAAACGTAAAATCAAATGAAATTCCCAAACTTGATGAATTTTTAGAATTTCTCGAAGAAAGAATTTGCATTCTTGAAGAAATAAACAAAGTTAGTTTTCCTAAGCAGAGCTATACTACTAAAGTATCATATCAATTAGGTCGCTCTAGAAATTCAAAATCCTTGGTAAATAAAACAAACCCTTTTCGAAAGTGTATTATGTGTAAAGAACCACACCTAATTTATCATTGTTCGAAATTTAAGAGCATTTCTGTTTCTGAGCGGTATGATTTTGAAGAAATATAAATTATGCATTAAATGCCTTTCTCCATCACACGTATTATCGCAGTGTAAAGCTGAATTCAATTGTTATGTCTGTAAGAAAACACACATCATACGCTTTTGCATAAAAATAACGAAAAACAAAATGAATCATCCAAAGAAAAAGAATTGACCTTGAACCTTTCCTCAGTGAATGAGAAAGAGGACTTCCCCTTTCCCCCCACACACAATTTTGATGGCAGCTGCAAATAAATCTAAATTTGTGTTAATAAATACAGCGATTGTTTATCTTCGTGATGTTTACGATGAACGAATTCCTTTTAGAGCCGTGCTTGATTCAGCTTCGACTTCTAATTTTTGTACTGTACGTGTTATGAACTCATTAGGAATAAAAAAAGAACGAGCATTTATTCCAGTTAGTGGAACAGGCAACACTACTTTGAATGTTAAATCACAAATAAAGACGCGTTTATCGAACTTAGAAAAAGAAAATGAATGGGAAATAGAGTTATTAGTTGTTCGCAAAATAACTGACATGACACCATCGAAATCTATTGATATTTTGAAATTAAATATTCCGAAAGGAATACAGTTAGCTGATGACGAATTTTTCAAAGCAAAAAAGGTAGATTTATTATTAGGAGCGGAATTATTTTTTGAATTTTTAAAAACAGATAAAATACGTTTAGAAGATAATGAGTTACTTCTTCAAAACAGCTGCTTCGGCTTTTTAGTTTCTGGAAGCATTAGAATTCCAAATGTAAAACATTATGACTTAAATTATTGTTTTGTGTCAACAGAGATTAATTCGTTAAATAACTTAGTAAAATCATTCTGGGAAGTTGAAGAAGTAAATGAAACTATACAGTTAATTCATAATTAAAATTACTGCAATGAACGTTTTGAAAACTCATTTTACCGACATGCGGATGGAAGATATATGGTTAAAATTCCGTTCAAGCCAGATATTGGTGAAAACATACAATTAGGGGATTCAAAGGAAATCGCTGATAAAAAACTGAATCAATTGTGGAAACGTTTGTCAAGTGATTCTGTAATGAAAGAACTTTATGTTTCATTTTTAAGGGAATATGAATCATTAAATCATATGGAACGGATGGAAGACTATTCTGAAACTGAAGGAGAATATTTTCTTCCTCATCATGGCGTGCTGAGACCTGATAGTAAAACAACAAAGTTACGCGTCGTGTTCGACGCGAGTGCCAAAACTACTAACGGTTGTTCATTGAACGACATATTATTTAAAGGTGGAATGATTCAAGAGGAACTTTTTTCCATCATGATACGGTTTAGAAAACACATTTATGCATTTACTGCCGATATTGAAAAGATGTTTCGACAAATTGAAATATTGCCATCGCAGACCAAATATCAAAAAATACTTTGGAGGGAAGATGAAGATAAGCCTATAGAAGTACACAGACTCAAATCGGTAACTTATGGCATAGCATGTGCTCCATACTTGGCGCAAAGGACTCTTCAACAGTTAGCAAAGGATGAAGAAAAGGATTTTCCTGTAGCATCGAAGGTGTGGAAGATTTCTATGTAGACGACTGTCTTACTGGACCTTCGAATTTGAAGGAATGCATTAAACTCCAGAAAGATGTGACAGAATTGCTCCAAAGAGGAGGAATGAAGCTACACAAGTGGTGTACTAGTTTTGATTCGCAGAAGTCTGATTTACAGAATTTTTCATTTGATCGTAATAGTAATACATCTGTGAAGACGTCAGGTATGTTGTGGAATAATAAGAAGGATACATTGCAATATAAAGTTACTGTTAATGAAAAGCCTGATGTTACGAAAAGAGATGTTTTATCTCAAATAGCGAGATTATATGATCCTTTAGGCCTACTCGGTCCTATTATTAGCTAGGCAAAGATATTCATGCAAGCACTTTGGTTGTTTAAGCTAGACTGGGCGGAACAGCTACCACCACCTCTCTCCAATGAATGAAATATGTTCATTAAAACTCTTGTATATAGAAAATATACAAGTACCTCGTTGCGTCTTAAAAGAGACTTTTTCAATGCTCATTTTACAAGGATTTGCGGATGCCTCCGAGAAAGCATTTGGGGCAGTGATATATCTTCAAAGCATTACAAGCCCTGGTGAATATTGTAGTAAACTTCTTGGAACTACTCTGATATGCGCCCTCAAGTCGCAAAATTTCTCGCCAAACATTTTTGGCAAGAAACTCCACGCTGTCATATTGCTATCTAAATTTTTTTGTCTACATTTCGAACTTTAAGCCTAAAATGTCTCCAAAAACCACGTTTTGAACACACAATTTAAGCTAAAAATCCGAAAGAAAAACAAAAAATTTAGATAGCAAAACCGTAAAGTTTCTAACCAAAATTATTTGACAAGAGTCCATGTACACAGCGATATGTTTTAACTTAAAAAATATCTACCAATGGCACAATCTAGGCAACAAACGAATCTACGAACTACGCACACCTCACTTTAATAAATTAACATAACAACAATAAATTTCAAAGAATACCATGTATACAGCATTCTGGTTTCAACTTTAAAAAACATCTACGGATTGCACAATTTAGACGGTACGCACTAATCAACAAAATAACTAAAATAAATTTCAAATAATTCAAAAAAAAAAAAAAACAATAACGACAGAAATTGAACACAACAATGAACATAACATTCTACAAAATAAGAACAAGAATAAAATAAAATGCAATTACCATGTATCAATGCTTTTTCGAACAGCAGAAATACCAATTTCATATTGCCTTTAACATGCCGCCACGTAATCACTATCGTATTTATATGACAGCCAGACACACTATCCAGAAAGTTCATACTATGGTTCACAAATAAATAAAATAACAAATAATCACAAATCCCTACTTCTGTCATGCACAGCCACTAAAAATAATCTCCCAGAACCTCTTTCCACACCTCCATATACCCACTGCCCCTCAGCAGGATGGCCACGACGATATTTCCTTTTGCCGAACCAACTTCCACCATTTTAGCTTCTCAGACACAGAGCATGACGCGAACTCCAATGAAAGATTTTTCAACGTCAACAGGGTTGCCATACAACACGCAATCGCGCCAAAAACCAGCGCAGAACACATATCGCCACATTTGGTGAAATTAGGGCGTATATCAGAGTTATAGTTATTAGGGCGTATATAGAGTTGTACCAGCTTCTTTGTAGCAAATCTCGTGTAGCACCAATCAAGACCATGACTATTCCTAGATTAGAACTATCAGCATGTCTACTCCTGTCCAAACTTATGCAAAAGGTTTTAGAAGCTTTGAAACTCAAAATTGATGACGTTAAGCTCTGGTCAGATTCAAGCAATGCTTTAGCCTGGATCAATACATCACCACATCTTTTGAAAACCTTTGTGAGTAATAGAGTCTCACAAATTCAGCAACTTACTTCTAACTCTTAGTGGGGACATGTGTCTTCAGAAATGAACCCAGCCGACATCATTTCCAGAGGATCAGATGCTACAAGTCTTGGATCTAACAAGCTGTGGTGGAAAGGTCCTGATTTTTTAAACAAGGACAATTTTCAAGATAAAAATGGACTTGGTGACGAGCTTTATTCTTCAAAACTGAAACCAGTTACGACTTCCTTGTTGAATTTAAAAACTGATTCATTCTTTGATGACTGCCTAAAAATAACTAATGATTTCTTGAAACTAATACGAATTCTTAGTTTACTTTTCAGATTTATCTACAACTGTAAGAACACAAGTGAGAAAGGAACAAGTAGTATTAGTATAGAAGAAATGGACCTGTCAAGGAATACACTCCTTAAATATATCCAAGGTAGGTATTTTGCAGAAGAAATTTCTTTGTTGCAGAAAGGTCTACAGATAACATCAAGGAGTAAGTTAAAATATTTTGATCCCTTCTTTAGATGAAAAAGGTCTGATAAGGGTAGGTGGTAGGATAAAGAATTCTAATTTAAGTTATAGTCAAAGACATCCCATTATTTTGCCTGCCAAGAATAAGTTAACTGAACTTATATTTATTTATTTTCATGAAAAGGATTTTCATAATGATCCACAATCACTATTAAATTCTATTAGACAAATTTATTGGCCCATTAATGGCAGGAATATAGCTAGAAAAATCTTCCTATCTGCAAATGGTTGTTAGGGAGAATTGTAGATGTGTTTTATGGGAAAGACAATCTTGTGCGAGTTGTCTCTGTCAAAACCAAAAATGGTATTTATAAACGAGCAGTTACCAAAATTGCTGTACTGCCAATTGAGAAATAATGTACGAGTTTTTTGTTCATTTGAAGGTTTGAATTGTAATCTATCATATTTGTTCTTTTCACATTGTAATTACATGTATTATAATTTGTGCATTAATTTACATTGTATCATTTTGTATTGTATGAACACTTATTACTTTTTTGAATTTTACTTACTGTATTGAAATTAATATTTCAACGCCGGGCGGGATGTTCGGTGTCTGAAAGAGTATTGCTTGGCAGCATAGTTTTTAAGCCAAGCAGAGTTTGGCTTTCGTGTAACCCTAAAGTTATTTCATTTTTGCCTTATTAGTATGTATGATTTCTGACTTGATGTAAGAGCATATGGTTGCTAGCTTTTAGCTAAGTTATATAGGTAACTATAAGAGTGTGCTAGTATTCAATAATTTTATTTTTGTTAAAATAAATTTGTTATTGTTAATATTACAGTCCACTTACTGAAGTTAAGTATCATTAAATAAGTTCGAGCTATCTTTGGCAGGAACAGATATGTTGTTATACATTAGCCTCAGTTCCAGTGGAAAAATTCAAATGAATAAAAAAGAATGTCATATATTTCAATCAAAGGTAAATATTTATTTAATTCTCAAAGGGAAAAAAATATAAAAATCGAAATTTTGCAGCAAATACAAAAATTATAATAACATTATTTAGTAAAAATGCATTAAATATATTCGACATGGTTTTAGACTAGTAAGAATACATTACCAGTTCTCCATTCATTGAGCGGATATTTGCATTAAAATCCAATGCTAGCGTCGCTCTTGTTGGATAGGGTGATTCTAATAAAGAACAAAAACATTAAACTAAAATTTAAAATATCCTACATTTATTCTTACATTTATTTATAATTTAAGTTTCGTACAAATTACAAAAAATATCGGAACTAAGTGTAATGACGTTGAAACAGACATATACCAGACAAAAATACAAGTATACCTTAGAAAAAATCTAAACCATTGAAACATGCATTAAGAACAGCATATTATAAACGGAATAGAAGAAAACTAGAGAAGAATTTTTATTCTTGAATTTGATCAGATTTTCTGAAATATTTTACATTTTTTTATACTTATGAACTTCAAATACAAAATTTAAGGGGTAAAGTTAATACAATAGAAGCAAAATAAATTTGGTTCTTATATTTAAGTATTTATTTGATAAGTAGCAAGTATTGTTTTTTTTTTTTTTTTTTTCAGAGCGATCAGAATTTTAAAACCTAAATTTAGGCTTCAAATTCTTCAGGCTTTAAATACTTACGATATTATTTAACACAACTTATAACAAAAAATTATTTAAAAAGTCACATACACTATATTCTCACATTCATATAACTGGATGCTGAAACAATATTGAAATCTTATCTTGAAATTCTTATGTCCCATGGAATCATATACAAGATAAAAGCAGGATCCAGAGAACTACAGGGTGCGGCAGCGTTCATCGTAGGATATTAAAAACACACCATAAGGCAGAAACTGTAATTTATTTATTACCTCTTAATGTCAGTGAATAGTTAAAGGTACGCCATTTACTAATGTGTAAATCATTGTCCATTGTGTGGATTACATTTTGAATATGATGCCTGTCAAATAATGCCACCTCTGCACAACACATTCATCTAGACGGCGTTGGAAGCTTGCCATAACTCGGCGTAACGTATTCTCTACAACATTGCCGAGGGCAGTTCTGATGCGATCCTTCAACTCAGGAATGGTGGCACAACGTGTTCAGAAAACTTCTTGCTTCAGGTGGCTCCAAAAGAAAAAGTCTGCACATGAAAGATCAGGTGAGCGAGGCGGCCAGGGAATGTCACCAAAACGGGAAATTACTCTACCTGGAAATGCCTGTCGTAATGGTCCGTCCTTTCCCATGACGTCCCAAGTTGAAATGTTGCCGAAATAGAAGCTGGGACGCTTGAAATAACTTTCAACAGCAAAGGCACGATGCTGTGCACTCCAGCGATCCATATCACTGTCACACTCGAAATGGCAGCTCATTAGTATATGAATGCGGCACGAGCTAGCGCGCATTCATGCAATACGTCATTGTACTACGCAAGTCAAATTACGCTATGAACGCTGCCGCACCCTGTAGTACTCAATCCATAAAAAACTATCGCATTCCTTTGTGTGTGAATTATCGCATTTTTTTGTTGTAAGTGGTTAACAAGACCATCTAGCACTAAAAGATCGGTCGTTCCTTTCTCAGCGTGGGCATAGCTTATTTTTTCATATTTTCTGCTTCGAAAAACCTAATAAGTTTCTATGTCGTTCGAATTAAAGTATGGTATGCAGCAATTCATCCGTATATGAATTTAGTCGACTGTATCTCGGGCCTCTTCCCAAAACTTTTTTAATGTGGAAGAATGCAAGGAAGATTTGCATTTCTCCGCGCATGCTGTGGTGGTGTAAATAGCTAGCATGTCCAGCTAGTAGTCGAGAAATCCGTGGTTAAAAGTTTGGAGAGTTATAGCTGAAGTTTCGTGCTTTCTGCTTCAAACTTCTAAGAAGCCTCTACAGTGGTACCCGCAATAAAAATGTGGCAGATGATAATTCACCTCAGAATATAAAGAATTATCGCATTTCCCGTGCGTGTTCTAACAGTGTAAGTGTCCAGTTAGTCATTGGATTATTCGGGCTCAAATTCTGCAGAAGGCATAGGCAATGTTTTACGTTTCCTGGTCGGAAATGTCATACGATTTCTACAGTTGCTCGAAGTCCTATCACATATTAGTAAATTTTTGCTTATTTGTCTTTTACAATCAAATTGTTGCTATAGCATCTGTATTAAATTATTAATGCAGGTTTATGAATTTTATTGATAATTTAATACAATTTATATAACAACATTTACTGCTATTCTAGATATTTTATAGTCTTTTGGGTTTTTATATACAAGCCCGGTTTCAGCATTTCAGGTGCTCCTAGTCAGTTGGTACCCCATATAAACTAAAGATGATCATAATTCAAAGAAAATATATCTTTCCATAGCTGTTGCTTCTGAGAAAAATTAAGCTGCTTCTGCTGAAAATCGGCGCGTGTGTTAGCGATGCTTGGAAGTGGTCCTAATTTAACCTACCAAACATTTGTTAAGCGTAAAGACACTCATAAATAAAAACAGCTTACTTCGTTTAGGGGACACTGCTTTCATTCGATTAGCATGATTGGCCATATAGTTAGCGTTCAACCTTTGACTCTGCTTGATCATCTGTTCTAAGTGCAAATGCTCTGGAAATTGTAAGTAATACTCTGCGGTCTTTCCACGCTTGAAAGAGAAAGAAAATTATATGAAAATAGAGCAAAACTTGTGTTACTGCACCATTAATGTGGTGTTGTTGGCGTGACCGCCAAAAGTGACGATACTAAGAATATCAAATACAAAATTAATTCCGCGTAAATAGTTAAAACTAAAATTTAGTGGTTAGTACATTGCATGATCTTTACTAAATAGATTTAATAAATGACTCACCCAATAATGCATGCATGAGTCGAATACTCTCTTTTTCCAATCTCACATTTATTTTATCAAACACATTTTCTGGATTAAATAAGGAACATTTATCACACACATATAAAATGTCAAAATATCAGAACTTAGATACCCAAAACGTGTTAACTTAAAATGGAATGTTCGATGGATATCGAAACGAGACGACTCGTAGATAAACTGCAATCCTGTCTCATCAAAATTACATGCAGTCGAAATTTCCTCTTATACATTTTCGTATTGTCGCGCAGTCTTCGTGCAAGCTCTTCTTTTTTCACATTCACATTTTTTTTACACACTTATGTGGTCATGTGGTGACCCATCGCTGGTCAAGTACATCTTGAAGTCGAACAACTATTGAAATTCTGCTTGAGCGTTTATTTTATGTTATTCACGGCAGCAGGACTTAGTAGTGAGTCTCAAACCAAGCATTTTCCTCTGGATAGTATATCTCTTAAGTCTGCTTCTTTCTATGCATAATACGACGACACTTCACGTGCAAAATATGCAGGAACGATGGCGACTGCTGAGTGTGTGAAACGAAAGCCCACACACGCGTTAACACGACGTCAGACAGAAGAAAAGGCAAGAGAGGAAAGAAGAAGACAAACCAGTCCTTCCAGTTTTTATACCCTTCGACGCACGTGGCAGCGCTCGATAACGATACAAGAATCGGTGCTGCCACAATGTTTGTTCACTGTGAGAATTCTGTGTTCTCACAACTTGCTGATCGTGATAATTGATTACTGATAACCCTAGCATAGTTTGTTTATTTCTTAAATTAATGGAAGAAAGAAATATCCTTTTAAGATTTCATTGAGTTAGAAAACAATAATAATAATAAGAAAAACAACAATAACATGCCTTCAAATTGTTAAAAATGGAATTTATAATGCAATTCGTAAGCTCACTCAAAGTTTCCGACAGTGGGGACACGTAAGCGGAGTCTATGCAAACATGGCAGAAGCTAGGTAAACAGCGTTTAAATGATCTTCAACGCATCATCGAATTTAGCGGTGGGGGAATTCGTCGTTAAGATTGTCGCGTGAATTTTAAATGCAAATTTAAGATGCAAAATTAGATAGGTAAAGTTTATTTTTGGATTTCATTTTTGTTTCGTGTGATAAAATGTTTCTGAACTATAATGATTTCAATCCCGATGAATGTTTTATATTCCTCCTGTATTTCAAAAGGAAATTTATCTAGTTCACTAGCATAAATACTGTAACATAAATACAAGATCATTTTGCGAGAATACTTAGATTAAATTTGCCTCAAAGACAGAGATTATTTGTGAGAGACCAATCAAAATTTGCCATAAGGATAGAGATTATTTGTGAGAGATCAATCAAAATTTGCTAGAAAAATGATAGAATCACAAGATAAAGGAAATGAAACAATACTATAGTGGCTATCTTTTTCTTTGGATTTAATTTCATGTGAATTTTTTCATTGCGCTAGTCTGCTTTTTATTTCCAGGATCTTGTAATTATATATCCGATAATCTCAAAGATTTTGTAACTGTACCTCCGATACTATGGTTCCGGTCGACCATGATAAGCTAGCATGCATATTGTGCAAAATGGTTCCTTGCATAACTGTGTACCTTATCACCAGAACTGGAAATATTGAGTAAAGTGCGTAAATAAAATTTTGGCAATTTTTTCTCCATTTTAGGACCTTAAAATTTGGTATCTGTTTTGTAATTTTTTGTAATAAATTCTTAAAACGTTTCCCGAAATTATGAATAATTCTGTACATGTATACCTATATCTGTTTCTAAAAATACGTAAATCAGAATTCTAATTTTCATATGCCGCAGTCCTTTTACGTAATTTCATTTTAATATATAAAACGCTCTACACTGCGGCGTTTCAGAATTAATCCATGTAGCATGCATGTTCTTAATAACGCAAATGAAGCAGATTCTTACATAAGGCTTCAGACAATAATAATTTCAACTTTAAATTTACCAATCAAAATAAAGTTAAACCCGACTAATCGTTCTAAATGAAGATTCCATTCTGGACACACCACATTCTCTCTCTTGGCGTTCTTCCCCAATTTGTTGAAGCTTGTGAGGTTCCACAATTTTATCTAACAACTAAATATGGAGGAACGTAATGAACAGCTATTCGAATAATCACTTTACTTCAGGAACAACAAAGTAAACTTGAGAAGGTTTAATTACCCTTTAGTGCTCAAAATAAGAGTTTAACAGATGACCACTTTTTCAGGGCGTACAGCAAAGCCTTCACTTAGGCTTGCAATTAAAATCATAAGAAATAAGACTTATCTAATGCTTAACTAAAGAGATACAGCCGACGCTATCAAAATTCTTATTTGGCCTCAAAATATCGAATAAGCTAGCGAAGCTATCAAGGGCCTGTAATACAACTGAGCGTAGTTACAGCTTAGAGAGTCGTAGCCAAAATGCAAACGCGCACTAGTCAGAAACTCTGAGGCTTTCTCTCGAAGTCAGAGGAACTTCTACTTAAGTACTACTCTTACTCATTTGGATTAAATGCGATTCTAAAAACACATTCTGATAGAAAATTGTAAGCTGAAAATGGGATGGACAGGAAAGTACCTTTAACTAAATGATAATTAGTATAAATCTTACAAGCTTCTTTTCTTTTCACAATAGTAATTAACTGTCATAAATAGGAAGAGAAAGTGCAAATGTAATTAAGAAAGAAGAAGCAGTTGGCGCTGTGTAATTAATATTAAGAATATGCTTCTCATAATTAAAAAAATGCTCAATCGGCATGACTGCTAAAATTTTTAATGTACCAAGCTTCGTTACCGTTAATTATGTTCTTGTCTGCATTATCAACATCAAAATATCTCTCTCCCTCTTCCATACACATGCACGCTCACGTACATACACATATATTTAACCCATTATGCAACCTTTTATTTACAGGGAAAAAAGAGTCGCAAGCATTGGGTTTATAGTCGTGGCGTGGAAAAGCACACTCGCACAGGTTAGGAGTGTTTTCTGTTGAATATATAGCTTCGTTCGTATACTGTGATTTAAAGCTGATTAAATAAATAATACTCACGTAGTCTAAAACTAAAGGATTGGCACCCAAGGAAATGAGCATATTGTATAATTCATGGTTGTCTTTTAGAGCTGCTGCGTAGTGAAGAGGTGTTCGACCATCCTGTAAAAAAATTATTAATCGTGATTTTTAAATCGATTTAAAAAATATAACAACGACATTTTATTACAGTTATTTTAATTACATTTAAAGTAATTAATAACAGTATTGATAAGGCGAGCAACTAGTAAAATCATATGAATTTGAATTGAAAAAATTAAAATGCTTTCTATACTATGTCCTTTCACTATATTGCATCTCTGTAATATAAGTAAAACATAATGCATTAAGAAGTTTAAGCGAGTTATTTCTTCGAATGCAAAAATTACTTTTCAATTACGAATTATGACAAAAATGCAAATAAAACATAAATGCATAAGAAGTTTAAGCGAGTTTTTTCTTCGAATGCAAAAATTAGTTTTCAATTACGAATTATGACAAAAATACAGAGATGAAAATCTATCCCGATTTTGTACAAGAAAGAGAGGTTTCAAATCTTCTTTGAACTTCTCACCCCCTAAAATATATTTCGTCAATATTCTCACCCTTTCATAAATAATATCCTGCCCACAATGTACATTTATCCTAATGAAGTACAATTATAAGATTTATAACTCAAACAGAAAAGTCGCTATTTTTAGCACACATTTAAATTCCATTCCGCAGCACCTAAACACGAGGACGCACTAGGTTTAGAAAACCTGATGAACCAAATATAAAGTAGTCTTAAGTTAAGTCAGAATATATATGTGTGATTGGCCGTGAACTCTCCTCTTGCCATGAATTTAAGGTTCTCATTGTAAAAAATTATGACTTCCCAGAAACATCAGAGATGAAGAACTCTTTAACTGACACAAATGAGCTTAATAGTACTTACAGGAGTTCACAAGGACGAACACCGCAAACTAAATCTATATGAATAACGTATTTGCATGGCTGCACATAATTTAATTATACTTTTTATGAATTACCAAGAAATAAAAGAAGTTGAATGCATTTAAATTAGTTTACCAAATCTTTGGTGTCTTTGGCTAGTGGGAAGTTTAACGTAATGTATTCCGCAACGTCATTATGTCCATACATGACAGCTTTGTGAAGAGGTGTTGCTCCCAAAGGATCGCGAGCCAGTGCAAGTTTCTTTCTGTCTAATAGTGTTTGCACATCTCGAAGACGACCTCTGGCTACGGCTCGGTGGATTTCGTAAATTCGTTCCTGCAAAAAACAAAACATTTGAATAAATCAACCTCAGTGTCGGGAAGTCATGTTGCTGAAATAATTTCAGGCTATTTTTTTTTAAAATATATTTCTATATTTTAAAAGGTTTTGCTTTACAGTTAAATGCAAAAGTTGAAGACATGTTTGTAAGTAAGTCATGTTGAAGACATTCTCAGTATCGGTAAGTCATGCTGCTGAAATAATTTCAGGCTATTTTTAAATATATTTTTATATTTTAAAAGGCTTTTCTTTAAAGTTAAAAGCAAAAGTTGAAGACATGTTTAAAATGAGATTTTGATGCAAAATATTAAAATTTTCGATATATAGTATGTCTCAGAAGGATGTCGTGATGAACAACTTTGTTAGTGTAGTCTACGGACTACACTACTAAAAGCAAATGAATTACCTCTGCACATACAACAACGAAAGCTTAGTTTTCGAGTTACGGGAGACTGAAGATCGGTAACAAGAGGTCAGCTGCCTTCGCCTCCATCACTGAGTAGTATCCTATGAAGAACTTATAAGGCATTTCTCCCGTCTTCGTGGTGTAGTTGTCTGCATGCTGGGCTAGTATTCCTGAGATCCGTGGTTCGATTCCCGGAAAAGGTGTTGTTCATTTTTCACTTTTCCTGCTTCCAAAAATACCTAATGTCTCTACAAACTCAGGCATATTTTATGCATACAGATATTTTTACTAATGTTGATAGGCACTGAGGATGTCAATTAACATTCCTCGCGTCTCTATGACAATCTCTGACTTGACGATTAACTGGTTTTGTTACTGCTGATGGCTTTCATTTTGACACATTGTAACGTCTTCAAATGTATGTAATTTTTCATTTTTATTTTTGTAATGTGTTCTGTGATAAAGACTTTTCATGTTACGTCTAAAATTTGGGATTTTTTCGCCCTACCCAATATCAAATAAACATTCACTGAGAATGTGCATATCTGACAATATGTGATTTTGTTAACCGATCCATTCCTTTTCTGAGTTTTGTATTTCTATTTTTTCCACACGAAGCAAGGAAGCTAGCTTTCGCACAGCTTTTAACTGATATTATTCAGCATCTTATATTTCGTAAACTATGCGTTTCTCGTTATACA
Source organism: Stegodyphus dumicola (assembly GCF_044657685.1). NCBI lineage: Eukaryota > Metazoa > Arthropoda > Arachnida > Araneae > Eresidae > Stegodyphus > Stegodyphus dumicola. The sequence continues at coordinate 109,673,369 of NC_140770.1, read as the reverse complement.
TTCATAGGATATATTTAAGTATCTTCAACCACAGAATGTACCTGCAAGGCCACTTTATTCTGAGACTCTGAAACATTCTATACATAGTAAGAAAATACTAGTATTAAATACAGAATTTATGAACCTTCTGGTTAGTATAAATATAAAATATTTATGGGAGGAAGATTATTAAATTCGACTTTGCTAAATAAAATAGACAATATTTTTTTCGACATTTTGTTTATTACTTGGAGTTCATATTGTCTCAAATCCCATGGTCCACTTCGTCTGACTCCGTCTACATTCCACTGCAGAACTTTTTATTTCGGAAACAGATGCCATGTCGGTTTGGTTATGGGTGTATATGAGACATTAATTCGAAGGAAGATGGTTGTGTGTGTAGGATCTCAACTTCTGTAAATAGTTGTAATTAGCATTATGTAATATTAAAAATGCTTAATTAATGAAGAGTTTATTCAATTACTCTCCATTTGATTGTATATTGAATTGAGATGACTTCAGAATGCGAGAATCATCTAAGTCAGGGGTTCTCAACTGGTGGTACGCTTACAGAGGCTGTTCGCACATTTTTTAGACGACTTTGGTAAGCGGTAATAAAAAATCGTTTGCTGCAAAAGAAGTAATTGCAATTGTACTATGTTTATAAAAGTCAAAATTATCGTCTGTGACTTGAAAGTTTTGTTTTTATTCAAAATGGCGAATTTAATAAAGCAGTGGTTCGAAGGCTACATTTACGCTCCTTCCGAAGAGAAATATGCATACTGCGTTATCCAAAAACGATGTGAGAGTCATGTTTTTGTGATATCTAAAGCGTCGATAGGTAATATCAACAAAAAAAAAAAAAAAAAAAAAAAAAAAAAACGTCAAATTGGAGCCTCAAGTGGGACAAAATTTCCAAACACGTATCCAAGGAAAAAACGGACATCTTCGACTATTGCAAACGTACGTTGTTTAATGTTAAAAGAAAAATCCCCCTAGTCAAATCACAGTTGCAAAATCATTAAAATACTCGGTGTCCACTGTAAACAAAATGATAAACGTTGATTTAAACCTTAAGAAAGAGAAAAAACGCAATGTGCATCGTCTTCTTCCAAAGCATATCGCTCAACGCAGGACACGCTGCAGAATTCTATATGAGAAACACTTATCCAAAGAAAAATGGAAAATAATTGTCACAATAGATGAAGCATGGGTGTATTTAAATGATTGTAACAAAAAAAAAGTGCCATTTATTATCATAAGAGGGGAGAAAAAATTTTAAGTACATGGTTCAAAGAATCGAAAGAAAGTTTTCCTCAGGGATTCATGATTGTTGCTGGTTTTTCTTATAATTGCAAGTTAAAATAAAGAGAGTGCAAAAAAATGTCAAGATTAACTCCAAATACTATCAGGAACATATTTTATCGCCAATTTTTCTGAATGAAATACCATCGCTTTACCCACAGCGCCATCAGTCTATGAGACTCCATCAGGACAATGCTAGCAGTCACGCATCAAAATCCACTGTAAATTTCCTAAAAGAAATGGAACAAAAAACTGTTATCAAGGCCATACCCTTCACTGATATCCCTACTAAATCTCCCGATGTGTCATCTATGGATTTTTGTGATTTCGGACTTTTAAAAACTGCATTATCCAAAATTTGTCCCAAAACCCTAACAGGACTCTGGAAAGCTGTTCGGGAGGAAAGGGATAGAATATCTCTACTGCCACTTCAAAAGGCATTATTATCCTGAAAATTGCGGTTTCGAAACATAGTTCAGAATAAGGGATGTCAAATAGAATATTTAAAATACAAGAATTTTATGTAATTTAGTTTTGTGAATACAATATACATCGTCTAAGAAATGTGTGAACAGCCTCTGTACCATTAGTGGTACGCAAGAGAAAAATAGGTGGTACGCAAAGAAGCAAAGTATTTTTAACTATTAAATTCAAAAATTAAAACCCCAATATCCTGATTGAGTGTTTTTTCTAACACTCGTAAATTTATGCGATCTGAGCTTTGTTCAAGAGTCGTGGTGGTAATAGTACTTTGTAGTGGTGGTACTAATGGTTTTCAATTTTTGTTAAGATGGTACGCGTTAGTCAAAAGGTTGAGAACCGCTGATCTAAGTGATACGAATATACTTTCAAAGAAAAAAAAAACCTCCCTGATCTGTTATTTAAAGTACAAGTCTCTTATTCGCGATGATACATAATTAAAATACTATTTCATTTTTTTATGCGTGCCTCTAAAACGTGATAGCCCACGAATAGTTTGTTATGCATTAGTAAAAGACTCTCTTCTTATCCAAAGTGTGACATCTAAATGCAAGGTCATTTTCCAACGGCCTGCAGTGGGTGTTTCTGCAGAAGAGTGATAGACAGGCCAACTGTTGTACAGGTTGCTTTTCTCATGAAAACGCAATCATATTTAGAATCTAAATCACGCACAGTTTTACAGACGAGAAACCGTTTCAAAGTTATGTTTTTTCATTCTAAGTAAATTTATTATTTTAGTGATGGTAGTAATTTTCCATATTTATTTTTTCAGATAAAAATTCATGTTTTACATAATCATTATCGTTAATTTTCATGTTTTTTTTTTTTTTCAATTCTTTACGTAAGACTAGCCATGACACGAAATTCAAATGCTGCGAAAATAAAAATACTCTCTTGTATGATAACATAAGTAATCAAGGGCTCTTATCAACTTTTGCATTTATGTATCATGGTACGGTTTTTTGCAATTATGTATCATGCAATTATATAGACTAACATGTGACAGTGATCACACAATTTAAAGTTTCTTGAATAATTGTATCTTAACGCGAGTAAACATTTCACCAGATAGTATACCAAGCGATCTTCCTTCCATTCACATACCAAGTTATCATTTGATTCCCAGGTTCAGAAAGAATTTCAAACCTAGTTATTCTTTAATTTTAAACTTCTATTATTTCCAGTTTGAAATTATTTCACTGTAATCTAAGGTAGTATTTTCATACTAACAATACGTGCACATGCATTTTTAGAATTATTCTTGAGAATATTTAACTACGTGTATACTTCAGTACTTCAGAGCATTTGACATAACGTGTCCTAAGACAACAGAGAAAAAAAGGGGAAAGACACAAGCCCATCCCCTTGAACAACACTAAATACTCATAAGAATTTTAGGAATAAACATTTAGTCATATATAGACTTTCATGAAGGATATTATGAAGAACTACTAATCGAAAAATAAAATTGGTGGACTTTCACTATCATTATAAAATACAATTAAAGGTCGGAACTTTGTGGTATAAATATACTTTTTAATTATTCGGGCCTCTTCGAAAAGTCGCGAAATTATCGACGACTTTGAGGATTAGCAAAGTCGTTTATTTGGCTATCTTTATGCTCACAGGTGCTGTTCTATTCATAAATAATCGTAATAAATACATATTCTATGAAAAGTAAAAATTTACGAGACCAATATTCTTATTTTTGCAACCGGCGAATAGAGAAAATAATACAGGGAAAAGGAATGTAGGAAAAAGACAATTAAATATAAATCAACATGCATTCAAACACATATGCAACATTTATGTAATACTTGCAAACCTGGGTTGGCTGTTGTTACGTGTATGTTCGAAAATACGTTGCCCACCAGCGGTCGAGCGGTAAAGTCGTTGAACACTGGTAGTTCGGTCCGAGGTTTAAATTCCGCGAGCTGGTTGCATGGGTGGTTTCGTGGTTTTCCCCATGTGTAACGTGTAATACGAGCCAGTTTCCCTTAAAACGTCCTCAACGAAGGCATCCTTCTCCTTAGGCAGATACCCGTAGTGTGCTTTGCCATAGTTAAATAAACCAACTAACCAATCGAAAATACGTCAAAAACGTAGCTATTTTTACTGATCTTTAAAATCAAGATGGAGGATATCAGAAAGCACCAAAATAAACTCCTATTTCCACCTACATTTAGATTTTATAGTTAATTGACAAAAACGTTTAACTAACATTATGACGATGTAAAAACATAGAAACTTCCATTTGAAATTCGATCACTAATAGAAACTGAGGTTCCATACTCCTGTTGCTAATCGGTGTGTTATTATTTATTTATTTATTACCGCCCTTAGGCACTACACGGAAAGGGAGGGATGCCCCGTGGAGGTCTTTTTAAAGGAAACTGGCTCGTATCCACGTTACACATGGGGAAAACCACGAAAACGCCCATGCAGCCAGCCCGTTCGCCGGGGCTCGAACCCCGAAACGAACTACCAGTGTTCAGCGGCTTTTACCGCTCGGCCGCTGGTGGGCTAATCAGTGTGTTAAGAAATGAAATTATAATATACGTCTGTTAACATATAACGATGATACTTTTGGTTCATGTTAAATTTCCCTTATTTTCCTGTATATTTTGAAAGGTTTGGCATTACAAATACGGCACAGTGCATTTGCGGTGAGTTGGGCACACCTGAACATTATGTAGCTAACTGCCCACTAACAACTGATTTGCACCTGCCGATCCCGCCAACGAATGAGCAAACATTTAGCAGGTTCATGATTAATAACAAGCATACAGTACGAAAGATTAACAAAATTGTTAATAAACTTATGGACTTCGGCACTGACTTGTGTCAAATCTAATTTTATATATGTCTCTAAAGTATATAATAAAATAAACTATTTTGAACTGTGCTAAAACTAATGCAAAAAAAAAAAAAAAAAAAACTAAGAATTATCCCTTTATGTGAACTCCCTCGGCTACATTTATACTGAATAATTATTTTAGTACAGTAATCGTTTTGTATCAGAGAAATTGTGTATAGTATTAATATATTGTATCATAGTTTTGAAACATTGTAATAGAGTAATCGTATTGATGATTGTATAGATGATAAGGTTATTACTTTTAATGCTTACCTAACTAGTATAATTGATAGCGGAATAGTTCTGTTACTAAATAGAGTAATCATATTGAATAAGAATAATTGTATTGTTTTATAGCATCATTGTGTTAACTGGTATGGTATGATTAATCATTGTACTTAGTAAATGCATAGAATCACTGTACTAAATTATTATATTTTAGTAATCATAAACAATTATTCTATTGAATCACTGAATTGTAATGAACAAATAAAGTGCAAGTTATACTGTACTGTACATATTTAACAATTGATTTCTTTACAAGTAAATGTAACATCAGTACTATAATAGGTACTTAAATGACTATACCATATATTTAAATGTTATTAATAACATATATAGTATTACTACAAATCTGAATATATATATTAAATCACTGAATACTTGTATCGTAATCTTTATACCTCAGTCACTGCATATAATTATTGCTTTGATACATGGTCTAAAGAAGCAGTATAATATCACTGTATTGTATCATTACATTATTTATAATATTCAGTGTGCAAGGTAAAACTGTACAGTACATAATTTATAATTAACTGCTTTCAAGTAACATGTAGTATCATTGCTGTAATGATTAATTAATGGTGTAATTTAAATGTTTGTGTCACTTGGGTAGTGAGGTTTATAATATAAATAGTATTTTTATTAATTTGAGCAATAATATTGAAATTTTGAATAATTATATAGATTTTTGTTCTAATAAGCGCATAGAATTGTTGTATTGAATCATTGCATTTGAATAATCCTATAGAATCATAGTATTGAATTATTCATGAGTAATCGTACGGAATCATTGTATTGAATTATTTATTTGTATAGTATTTCCAATGTGGAAGTAAAATTGTACTGTACATATCTTATTTTTGAATTGCTTGCTAGTAATATGTAACATCATTTCAGTAATAAGCACCTGTATGGAAAAAAATATTATTTTGATTTCAACATGGCATATATGATTAATAATATGAATAGTATTATCATTAATTTAAGTAATAGTATTGAATCATTGTATATTTATAGTGAATCATTGTTCTAATATTCGCATATAATCATTGTTTTGAATCATTGCATTTTAGAAATTGTAAAGAATTAATGTTTTTATAGTGTATTTATAGTCTAAGTGCAATTACTCATTTAACTGTATTAATATCCAATTTTAATATAATAATTGTGTCTTTAGTAGTAAGCTGTAATATAAAAGTTAACAATGACATTCAGAATAATTAGAGACTTATGTGAGATCTAAGCATTTTTATACTTCTCCACTATAAATTTAAGTTGGCAATGTATGAAATATAAGCATTTGTATGTTCTTAGGTTTTTGTATACTGAGTGTAAATGTTGAATTTTGCATTAGTAAATTCATGTTGACAATGTCGTCACTTATCAATCACAACAGTATAATATAATCATTATGTATGATATATCTTCTTTATGTATTGAATTGTAAACTTTATATGTAACTTGCTAAAATTACTTGCTAGGGTATTGAATTGTAATCTTATGTGTCACTTGCTAAAGTTTTGTTCATAAGTACCGTGTTCACAAAGATGTAACCATTTTTAATATCTATGTTTTGTAACACTATTTGTGCCCTATGAGTGGATCTCGTGTGGCTCTAACATGAGTCAGCTTTAGATAAGGGTGGACGTCGCGCTAAACCAATTAACCATAATGGTAAAGGGGTGGTGCCCACGTCCTCCGTCACTAAACTAAACTAAACTAAATTTCCCTTAATTAAAATTTGTCAAATTTATACCTCTCCTATGGAGCAAGTAATAACAAGTCGAATAAAATTATCGACTTATTTCAACACACCGCTTTTCTGTTTCGTGAACAGATAGAGAATTTATTATTAAGGAAAAAAAGGAAAAATTACCAAGAAATTTTTTTATTGCAAATTGGTCTGCTACATTCAGCATGCATTTATTTTCCCGCAAAGTACTTTCTCTTGCCCCATTTATTTTTATGATCATACTCTGCGTATTTTATCCCAAACTATACATCAAGTTTTATTGAAGGGGGTACCACCTATCTACTTACTTCTTTATTTAAATATTAATCACATAGGAGAGTACTATCAATAAAATTTATTTTAGACATTTATCAAAATATGGTAAGAGTTAATTATCTTACTTAAATCTTTCTGGAATCCCTTCGCCGATGTAACTTAAAATTATTCAGACTTTAGAAGAGATTTATGAAACAAAAGCTGTTAATTTGTTTTCAATCTATGACAGGACAGTTTCCGAACAATCACAAAAGAAAGAAAAAACTTCAATTAAAAGTTACAGCATGTGGTCAGCATGAAAACAAACTGCATCAATTACATGTTGGAAACACACAATCGATTTGTGTGAATATTAGTAACACGTCGAACTATTGTAACGTTCAGCTGAAAAAAAGAATGCATGTTTCTTGGATAAATATAATTTTATATTTATATTACGTCGCTTTGTAATAGAGGAAATGGAAGCTCTCTTTTATTCCCTCAAGATATTTCATTTTCATTGTTTGAATATATTCGCAGTTTTAATGAGTGGTAAAGAATTGAAATACAAACTTACGGGCGTATAGGTTTTAGATATTTCAAAAGTTCCGAAGGATAGGAAGTTTCATACAGGATGTTTTCAAAGTCTTATCACATTTCGGGAAGATCATGCAGTCTTTGATAGAAATTTCTTTGAATGATGGATCAAATACAGAAGCCCGTAACTTGGCCACAATGATATCGGCATCTTATCCGTTCTCTTGTGACAGAATGTCATGGACATAATCTATTCTAGATCAGGTAATAGGTGGTCAAAATGCGCTTAATAAAATTCTGTTTCTTGGAATAAAATTGTAAAGTTTTAGTGCATTTAACTTCCGGGATAAAAAAAAATCACACCATTTTTTTAATAAAGTGAATGAGAAAATAAACGGAGCGTTAAGAAAATAAATCGACTTACAGTTTTTAATAACTTCAAACTAAGATGTTAAAATAAATTTAAAAGAACGATTGAAATAGAGGAAGTGACAGCAAGCATCTGGAAATTAAAACGAATTATGCATTAAAAACTTACTATGCGTTTTAAATGTTCCCAAGATTTATGAAAAGCGATCTATCACTGTTTGTATTTAAGGGTAGAGAACTTCAGTCGAATCTTAATCAGGAAAATCTTCATAATGTAAGCGGTGTTTATCAAGAAAGAAATCGCACTCACTTTTCTTCGCAGTAGTAAGTTATTTCGTTTTCTGTTAAAGTAGCATTTTGATAGATCTGGGAATTAAGCATTGCAGTCAAAACTGGATCTGGTAAATTGAGATGACAATTAGTTTTAGCTGAAAAACTGTGTTTAATATAATTCCGTGTGAAACAGTTCAAAAAGAGAATAACTAGAAAAATTGCAATGGGCAAAACGTACTTCAGTTGTCGATATTGATTTGCTTGAGATGCGCGAAATAGATTCGGGTATCTTAAACATAAAACCAAAGATGTATGTAAGCATACGAATACATCGGGTACGGAATTGAAAAAAATGAACCAATTTTAAAATATCCTTCAGATTTGTTATCTTCATGTTTTAACTTAAAAGGATGGGTGTGCTTAAGTACAGAGGACCAGCATAATAGAAGATGATTTTTGTGTAGAGTTGTTTACTAAATAAAATGAAAAATACAAAGCTTTGGGATGCTATGTTTTCGAAGAAAAAGTCGATAAAATTTAATCTGAAGAAGCGACAGGAAAAGACAGTCTAAGAGTACTCTAGCGTAGTTAAATTAAGGTTGACGAAACTACAACTCGAATTAGCTCCAGTTTGTGAAACAAGGTCTTTGAGAAAAGTGATATAAAGTCTTTGAGAAAAGTCCTGAGAAAAGCGAGGTTAAAAGTCTAAGAAAGTTTTCGATATGCTTATGTTTTCTCTACTGTGATGTAAAGGCCTTACTAACAGTAAGACCAAAATATTTTACAATATTATATATAAAAGAAAGAATTTACAACCAGTTTCAGATTCAGAAGATAATTATATGGTAAGATCGATGCTTTTCAAAAGTATATTAATTATTTGTCATCAAAATTAACCGCTTGTATTATTACTGCCCTGAGAATATCTAAATGTATTAAAGACGTTAGCATTTTTCTGATAATATATTATGGATAAAGTATCATCTGAATTAAATTTTGTCTTTTAATTAAAAGTTTAATAAATCATAAATATTACTTCTTACCATGTAAATAGGAACCATTCTGATAAAGTCTCTAACAAGATTATTATTAGGAGATTCTCCCAAGAGCTTATCCCCGTGTCCTTGGAGCACCAGCTCTTCAAGTGCTTCTAGATTTCCGCTCGTTAGCATTTCTCGGATCTGTGTACGAGTTTCGGCAGGTTCTGCAAAATGAAAGAAGTAATTAGCCCAGAAATAACTGGTACATAAGATAAAATAACTCCTACTACAAAAAAAATTCGAAAATGTTTTAAAAATTTAGTCAGGATCTTTATCAGAGTCAGAAATCTGAATTTATTATAGAAGTTTACTGTGCACCTGATGCACAAAATATTCCTTAAATTTATTAATTCCTTAGCTTAGTTCATTAACTTAATTATTCTTTAGATGACAGCTAAATATCTGGCATTATATATATGACATAATATCCGCTCAGACGAGAAAGTGGTTTGTGTTTCTAACTGTGTACCGAAAGGCCCGGATTCGAATCCTGGAGAAAGCACGGATGTAATCTACCCATTCCTTCGTGGGAGGACACAGTGACCCACCTATTAAGAGCGCTTCACAAATAAAGCTACCACAGTTTCCGCTCTTAGTTGTGATCGAGGCTTATAAACCTAGGATTAAACAACAGCGAATGCAGTCCAAAAATGCAAAGTGAATGTTAGAGATATAGAATTTATGCATTAAATGATTCACAGCGGGGTTTAAGAAGGCAAAGACAATTAATTACTTTTAACTTTTTTTTTTTCTAAAAACTAATTGTAATGCATTTCGCTAGAATAGGATAACAGCTTCTGCGTATTAGGATACGCATCAATGAATAATCTGAAAAAGGACGTCTAAAATTATCCGCACAATAATTCGTCATTAACTCAATGCCATGCTTCTACATCCATAAGTTGGGAGCAGTAGCACCACTATAGGATGAGAGTAGCAGATGTGTTTATTATCTGAACTTAATTATATATATTTTACATTTTAGGAGCTACAGAGGGCAAAATGTAGACATTGAAATATGGGATCTTTCTCCCTTTAATTCCAAAATTACAGACAATTACGCAGATTGTTATATTAAATAGAATCCGAACAAACATGACACAGAGGCTGACAAAATACATAAAGTGTCAGTGTGAATGTTTGAAGCAGGACTGTAAAGATAATTAAAATCAGTAATCCTCTGCTGCATTATTTATTTTGATTCTAGATATTTTGGGCCTAAAAGTAAAATCTTTATTAACAAGTGGTTGATTTATTTTAATAATAACTGACTTATCTTTCGAGTGTAGGAAATACAAGGGCTGCATGTGAAATTACTAATTAGTAATTAAAATCTAATCCATTGGCTATTTTAGCATTTGTAACTCATTCATGATAAATTATACTCATTGTTATGCAAATATCGTGGGAACTGTGTTATTGCGTGACTAATTACAAAAAGTGGAAATAAGTAAAAGGACGTGCTTAATCCCTGCAAAAGAAAACAGGGGACCTAGATATTTGTTGTGCATAGACACGATACGAAAAATAAATAATTTAATCTCTTTTTCCAAGTATTAGAATTTAAAAAAAGGATTTATTAATTATTTAAGTTACTTACTCAGTTTAGTATGCTGTTAATTATTATACATTATGAAACGATGGAGTAAAAAACAGTTATATTTTCTAGATTCACAGATTATATATTCTAAACTATTTCTGACTCAAGAAAATGTTAGAAGATACAGCTTTTATAAGGTATTTCTCCCGCTTTCTTAGCATGCCTTCGTGGTGTAGTGGTCAGCACACTCGACGCGTATTCGAGAGATCCGTGGTTCGAGTCCCGGCGAGGGCACTGCTCATTTTACATCTTTCCTGCTTCAAAATAACCTTAAGTCCCTACCGTGCGCCCGAACTAAAAGGTGGTGAATGATGATTCTTCACCACCAGAATTTGGCGACTGGGTCCCCTAAAACCTAGTCACCCTTTAAAAGGGGAAGTACATAAGGTATTTCTCCCGCATACTTAGCATGCCTTCGTGGTGTAGTGGTCAGCACGCTCGACGCGTATTCGAGAGGTCCGTGGTTCGAGTCCCGGTGAGGGCATTGCTCATTTTTCATCTTCCCTGCTTCGAAATAACCTAATGTCTCTACAAGTTTTCTGCGATACAAAAAATTAATGTGACGTTAAAAGTTAGTACAAAATCAGGCTACATTTCATGTGTAGTTTCTAAGAGTTTTTTAAGTGTTATTTAACTGAAAGAAAGTATGATGTCTTATATCCTTTTAAAAAAGTTGATTCATAAAGGAATTTTCAGTCGAAATGTATCTAAATTCCCTCTCCGATCAGGATTAGAACGTAGAACGTCTTAATATAGCGTTTCTTAATCTGCGATCTACGGACCACCAGTGGTCCATAAAGCCTGCAATAGTAGTTCTCATGAATAAAAGCAAAATCTGATTAGCTACGTATGCCAAACTATAACTGAAAATCTCGGAGACTGAAGTAACACATCTCAATCTTCTGCCGCCTTTTCTCCCACGATTGACATTTTATGAAATTTATTGCCGATTACCGTTTCTAAGACTTTACCACTCTAATCTTAGTATCAAGAAGCATAAAAGCAATATGGCTACAACACTGACCTACTGAGCAACTTTCGACCTAAGTTAGCCTAAAGGCAACAAACGGAATATATTACTCGGAGGTAAAACCATCTACTATCTACTGGCCACAACCTTAGGTCGGGGCCAAAACAGATCAGTCGGGCACTAAAATGTCAAAGTCAAATTTCAAAGTTTACATTTGTACAATATACAGAGTTATTTGTATATATTGCGTACGTTGAAGAAATACACCTGAAGTTATTATATTAAGATTTTCCAGAATAGTTAAGACAGGAATTGACAGCCGCCTACAGTAACAAACATGGTAACAATAAATGCAAAACGTTTAAAGTAGAAAATCATAGATAAATGTCAGTCATATATAATAGAAAAACACAAGTAAATGAACAGTAAAGATCAACACCCCGTTCAGAATCTGCACGCTATTGAAATGAAGTATATAGCCATGAAAGAATTAAGTATGATCTCTGGTGTCCGCCGATAACATTGCGGCAAAAACATCACGGACGAAAACGTAGCGGAGAAAACAACGCAAGGCGAAAACGTCGTGCTACAAAACATCGTGGGAGAAAACATCGCAAAGAGAAAACATCGCAGTTCTAAAACATCGTGGTACAAAACATCGACGTCGAAAATAAAGCGGTTCAAAAACTTCGCAGTTTAAAAACATCATCGTCGAAAATATCGTGGTAAAATATAAAGTAGCTACAAATTATCGCATGACGATAACATCGCAGACATGTTTTTTTCAGGTTTTAATAATTGTAAATGGATATTCCCATAATGATTTGTGAGCGCAAGATGTAAAGAAGGATAATTTTTATTTTCACATTTTTTATGTGATTTTTTATTTTCACATTTTTTTAGTTGCATTAATTTTCTATGCTTACGTTTCCTTCTTACTTTCTAAGCAAACATTTATTAGTTAATAAAAAATATGAAAGCAAAACTTATCCTTCTTTACATGTTGCGCTCAGAAATCATTATAGGGATATCCATTTACAATTATTAAAATTTGAAAAAAAAACATGTTTGCGATGTTATCGTTATGCGATGATTTGTAGATACTTTATTTTTTATTACAATATTTTCGACGACGATGTTTTTAAACTGCTAAGTTTTTGAGCCGCTTTTTTTCGACGACGATATTTTGTACCATGATGTTTTAGAACTGCGATGTTTTCTCTTTGCTTTCTTTTCTCCCACGATGTTTTGTAGCACGACGTTTTCGCCTTGCGTTGTTTTCTCCGCGACGGTTTCATCCCGATGTTTTTGCCGCGGTGTTTTTGGCTGTAACCCTGATCTCTAGAGTCCAAATTTCAGTGTAAATGAACATATTTTATGTTCCATGATCCAGTACTAAATGTTGTGTCCAAAGCAAAGTATTGTGCAGTTCATGCAACATTCAAGTCATATAACTCAGAGGTACTGGAATTTGTACTAAATCGTAGTAATAAAATCCAGAAGTTCAATCAAGATGTTTGTTGATTCCAGTACAATTGACAGTTGTCATATAATTGTAACAATGAGTTAAAGAAGATCATACCAGATATACACAATATAGAACAAACAAACATAGCATGACTATGCAGGAATTGGCAGTCTCTTCCGTATTTTTAATGTGAGTACCCATGTTGGTTTAATTTTTAGTTAATAAGATGAAGATTATCCAAACTCTAACAAATTGATTAATTAAAAGCGAATATAAATGTTCTTCTATTAACTTAATTACTCTCCGCCAATATAAAATTAAATTAATCCTAGTTAGTTGCATTTTAAAAATCTAAGCATTTTGGTAGTAACATATGCTAAAAATATTGCTTCCCTAAAGCATTCTAGTTTATAAAAGTGGTCCCACTTTAACAAATTGAAAACTCTATCTTAGTATACTAATATATTCAAGTGTTATATTATTAGTTCAATAATTAAGTCATCAACTTTTCCCTTTAAATTTCTTCTGATTTAAAAAAGTGAAACAGTTTTTAGTTCATTTAAACAAAGCTGATTTGCTTTTAATTGATAAATATTCTGATGCTAGACTGTGTATTTTTCTTAATATTTTTACCTCTATATTTCTTACCATTAAACTTTTACGAAAAATTTAGATATAAATGTCTTAACCTGTAATATCCTTTATTTCACTGAACATTTGATTTATGTATGTAATTTATGTACACGTTATTTTATTTATTAACAAAAGTATGTTTTGAATGCATTGTTTTGCTTTTCACTGTAATCCTAATTACGCTTTTTATTTAAGCACACATTTGAGTAACCATATGAGCTCTTTTAGAAACGCAAATATCGGCTTTTAAAACGCTTCGTTGTTTGAGATGCAGTTCATGATTGTAAAGTGTTGCTTGTCCTCGGCATCTAGTTAAAAGGAACAAGATTTTAAAGCATTTCCTAGTGACATTTTGTAGTAATTTTTTCTCGTTGGAAACAAAATGTAATATTTCACCACCTAATATAAATGTGTACCTTTTACCCACACTTTTTGGATAGGTGAACTTTCTACATTTTACAGAGAAATCATTGCGTTAAGAGTTAAAGCTTGTTGTTTCATGAATTAAAAAAAAACATTCCGAAACATACGTTGTACGTAATATTATTGCAGTCAAAATATGTATTTTGTTAATGCAAACTCCGTCAATACAGTAGAAGCTTATGTTTTATACAAACAGATGGAATTTCTCAGATTACGAAGATCCCAGATATAATTCATTTAGTGAAGTTGTATGGTTTATTTCAGTTAACATGTTATTTTTATATCAGTTCTTTTCTGAACTTTCTATTTCTTACGTCAGCCATCCCAAGAATGGAAATTAGGTTGTCTAAAGAGAAAGCGATATGATAGTTTAGAGCAATGCTTACCAGCCCTTTTTGTGCTATGCCCCATTTAAGTCTCTCTAAAAGTCTTATGCTTCCCCTAGCATATGCATAATTTTTAATATACAAAAATTCAAATATTCACGAAGGAAACTTGAATGATAGGTTTGATGAAGAAATTTCTAAGCATTTAAATTTCCATGTCTACAGCGAAAATTCTTCTTATGTCCCTGTCTACAGCGAAAATTTAAAATGCACCGTAATTTAGAATATTTTTTACTTATACATCACTTACATTATTCTTTATTTTTTGGGATTAAAAAATGAAATTTGGAAAAATTTAGACTTTAAAGAAAATTTGGAAATTTAATTGTTACTTGACCCCTTAACCTCACCTACGGGGCGTAGGCCCCACGTTGGGAAACACTGGTTTAGAGAGAGAGCAAGAGCAAACTGCCAGTCACTTGTTTATGCCCGAGAAGCTCATCTGTAGCAGATCTGGGCGGGGGGAAGCCGTTTCTGGAGAGTGATTTTTTATTTGTTTTCAAGCAAATCTAGAACCACGATAGCTGAAATAGAATTACTGAATGTTAATTTCTCTATTGTAAAATTTATATATTTGAATTTCTGAGACCTCACAAGCAAGCATGGCTACGTTTTGTTAATGTTTAATTGTATTTTAAGACATAACTTTTATTTAACTTTTGAGTTACGATTTACCTCTTGTACCAAGAAGAAAATTTGAGGAGACAAGAGACGGTTAAATACACTGGTGTGCAAAAATTAAGGACGAAGTCAAAAAATTAGCATATCAGCTGAACGAAGAGGCAGAGCGGACAGAAAGACCAATCAGGAGGTTAAGTAAGGTGATGTACGGTAGCACATGCGCAGATATGCAGGTAGACGTAATGGGGGAGTGTCTGAGTAGTATAAAGCATGTTGTCGGTGTAAGATCAGTATTTCTGGCAAAGAGATTGCACGCCGTATAGCAGTTAAAATCACACCGACTTGCTGCCTCAGCGAGAAATGGCGAATAATCAATCTGTTAGACGACATCTGGATGCTTTTACCCGAGGTCGAATCATTGGGAAATTGGAGGAAGGCCGCAGTGTGACAAGTGTGGCTGCAGAGTTCGGAATTGCTCACAGCATCGTTTCACGACTTTGGAGACAATTTCAAACTACAGGAACAGCTATCCGAGGGTTTAGTAATGGTCGTCCACGAGGAACCACACCCGCAGATGACCGGTACATTGCCTTACAGGCGAGAAAAAACAGGCGGCAGACAGCGGGAGAAATCGCTAGACACACGACACAGGCGACTGGACGACCGATATCGCGTTTTACCGTGGCCAGAAGACTGCACGATGGTGGTCTGTTTGCACGACGCCCTGTACCTCTGTACTGTGTGTACCTCTAACGCCTGCCCATCGGAGAAGGCGTTCTATGTGGTGCCGGGAACACCGGAATCGGAGAGACGATGAATGGGGACTAGTACTCCTTACAGATGAGAGCAGATTCAGTCTGAGTAGCGATTCTCATCGCATACTCATCTGGAGAGAGCGGGGAAGCCGCAATCATCCCTCGAACATCATTGAAAGGGGCAGGTATGGAGGTGGCAGTGTTCTCGTTTGGGGAGGCATCATGCTTGGGAGTCGTACAGACCTTCACATCTTCGACGCAGGTTCAGTCAACGGGACCCGTTATTGTAACGAGATTCTTCTTACATATGTGCGTCTTTTTAGAGGCGCTTTTTAGAGACAATGCATCATGTCATCGCACAGTAGCTGCCGAACAGCTCTTAGAGAGTGAGGATATTGAACGTATGGATTGGCCGGCACGATCTCCGGATCTCAATCCCATCGAGCATGTATGGGATTTTCTAGGCAGACGCTTGGCAGCTCGCACCTTACCACCAGTAACGATTCCGGAGCTTCGATTGGCGCTGCAAGACGAATGGGCAGCAATGCCTCAACAACTCATTGACACCCTCATTCTCAGCATGGGCAGACGCTGTGAAACCTGCCTAGCAGTCAGGGGAGATCATATCCCCTATTAAAGACCGGATGTTTCTTGCTGGACACCCATCACAGGGATGTTTCGGCCTTCAGTCGCATTGCGCTCCATGCTACTTTTTCAATAAAGCTTTTTTTTATCCCTCTGATTTCTCTTGTAGTAAGTGTTGCTTACATTACTCATATCCTTACGTATTGGGGATCTTACGGTATTAAATGTGTTGATTTGGAAAGCTTTTGTACAAAGTTATATTGAAAAAACCGTCTCGTCCTTAATTTTTGCACACCAGTGTAGATGTAGTTATATAGATCATTAGCTAATTAATAACTGTACAAAACTTCAAGAACTTCAAATCACATTTAACTGCAAACACCAGCATACAATTTGGTATCAATTGTTATTCTCGTCGCAGAGCTTTTTTATTTCAAAGCATGAAAGTTACTTTATGAAAAATATTAGATGAGAAATATCTTGATTAAGTATCGAAGTAAGTACAGAAATTAAATGTCATTAAATTAAAAATTAAACCGATTAAGTATTCAAATTAAACTCTTATGGTATTAAGGATTTCAACATATCTACATTAATTACTAAGTAGGGATAATAAACTGCTTACTTGCGGATCTTGCTACAACTTCTTTCTTGTTTCCATCATTGGACTGAAAGTGCTTCATTTTTGTCCTTTTAGGGGATTTTCCAGTGTCATGGCCTTCTTTCAATGCCTGAATATCCATTTCATCTCTGGCATGCATGTAATACTCTGGCCTGTTACCATACTATAAAATAAAAAATTATGAATGAGACATATACCGAGATCATGAGAAGGTACAATTATGCATTTCGTACAAAGAATAGTGTATTCGATGATTATAGTTGGAAAAAGCACGTCAATGTAAAGTTTAACAACTAGGATAAATTTTGAATAAAATAACTGTTTTGGTTACAAGATAGAATAGACATAGTTTCCTTTTCACTAGGAATAATATATTTTCGCTGAAAAGGGAAGAATTTAAGGCACATCGTGTCAGTGTGTTTCAAATATATCGGGTAAAGTAAAAAAGTATTAAAATTTCGCATCAAGAAACACAAATCCTGCTTTCAAAAAGGAGAAATAAACAAATTTCAATGGACAGTAAAAATTTGAGGAACAATAAAACCACACTTTTCATTTTGGCTTTGCAAAAATTTCAACAAAGCCTCAATTTGTTCAGTTTGTGAACTGGATTTTCTGAAGCCTTTCTCATTCACAAATATTTATCTTCTTTGGTTAAGGATATTACTTTCAATTCAGAGTTTCCTGATGCTTTCAAATTTTTAATATCTTATTGGTTTGAAGTTTCATTACTATTTTTCTCATCAAATGAGCGCTATGCCCCTTTTCCGCTTTCCTTCGTCAATTAAGTTTCGTATAAATATGGTGTGTATACGCATGCATATATAAATGCTTTTTCTGTTTTTCCTTTTCAAGAAAACAGATGAATGTCTGATTACTTTGGAAATCGATAGTTTAGTTCAAAATCTACGCCCTTCTATGTTGTTTTTTAGCCTAATTGTAAATCATTGATCGTAGTTTTGAACATTATGACATTTTGTCTTAATAGATATAAATATTTTAAAACATTTCTTATATTTTCATACATCAAATAATTTAATTAAAGGTTGAGTATAATGTCATCTAAAGTTTGTAAGAGATATGCAGTTGTAAAATATAAAAAAGTTGCTAAAATACATATTAAAATTTCATGGATTCTTACATTTTTTATTCATCATTATATACACAAAATATAAATCTTAATTCACTTTCTTAAATGTCTATCACTGTAGATCAATGTTGTAATAATTCAGCGACGATCGATATGAAGATAAAAGAGTTCATGAGCGTTTGCCACACAATTACAACGACGCGAAATACTCGGGCCATTAATAGCTATCAAACGAAATGCTCGGACGCTACAGAAGTAATAAATTACAAGTTATACAAAAACTGTACGACAAATGTCAGACGGGAGGAAATTTATACATTGAACCAAAAAAGGTTCGATTTCAGAGGATTTATTGACCAATGCTTTCACAACTCCTCTGATATCGTCTTCAACCGTAATGATACAGATGACTTAAAATTTAACAGAAAAAGCAAATGGATGTGACTAATTCGATCAGCAAAATGTTTCGAACAGAATAAATAAGCAGAATGTTCTGAAACGCGAAACCGGAAATAACTCTCAAACACTTACTGTTAGTGTTCACACAATGCAAACAATTAACTATATTTACTTTTGAAAGACCATAAGCTAACTCGTTATTATTTCTATGCATATAGTAGACCCTTAAATTTGTGTTGTTATTATTCGTAATGTTATTAATGGTTATTAAGCTATAAGGTATTTCTCCCACCTTCTTAGCATGGTTTCGTGGTGTAGTGGTCAGCACATTCGGCGCGTATTTCGAGAGGTCCGTGGTTCGAGTCTCGGCGAAAGAGCATTGCTCGTTTTTCACGACTCCTGCTTCGAAATAACCTAATGTCTCTACAAAGCGTTTCGTAGTTTAATTAAATAAGACGTTAGAGTTCAGTATTGCAGGTGTAAATAATGTATAACACATCATCAAACCACCATTTGCTATACGGACATAAAATTGCTTATATATCGTTAAAGGATAAAAAATGGAAATGATCTTTCTTATTAATATGATTTTTTCTTATTAATATGATCCTTATTAATATAATATTTTGCTCTGCCAAAAAGTTCAACTTATTTTTAGAGAGAAAGTCCAACATTCGGATCAGAAAGGGAGAGTAATATCATGTTTAATCAAGAATAGCTGCTTAATGGAGAAATGTTTCAATACGGGCATAAAATGATCCGTAATGGTTAAAAAATAACGCGAAACACTCAGTTTTCTTTCCAGTATGAAAATTACATCTACCAATGTCATGTAAATGCATACATGTATTCCACACATTTGCGCTGTTTGTGGTAAAAGGAGAGAACATGCCCAAGTAGCACATGACGTAGTAAAGACGTTACCACGACCCCATTGCAACCTCTTGAACCAGTTTGGAACGTCTTTGCTACGTCATGTGCTACTTGGGATGGATTCATCGGGTCATGTGTCAGAGCTCCTTACTTATTTAGATTCCAGACACGATTATGTCCTTTAACAGAAGTAATTAAAAGCATGATACGGAACCGACTGCTTTGTGGAAGATTCTAATGCAGAATGGTAAGCGCAATGAGTTCTAAGTGCAGAGAACATCAGAATTTCTAGACTGATGCTGAAAATTTCATATATTGTTTAAAAATAAAATACATTGTTTCAGCAGCAAATCACATGTTTTACTTGGTAACACGCACCGATGCTTAAACGTCTTTTCTTTCAGAAGGAAATTTCGTCTGCTATTGTATTTCACTGTGATAATGATTCTTCTTTCGAATGTCATACTAGCATAATCTCGGAAACGTTCCTCGAATTTATAACTTCAGCGCTTCTAGTTACATGAACTCTTGCCAGCCTATCGCTGAGAATAACATTCCAAGTCACTGAAGACCTCTGTTGATTTTGTGCTAATAGCAACAAGCAGGTGGGGGAAGCACATTTTTATTTTCCATTACATACATATTACTAAGAATGTTCCTAATACATCTACATATGAATCGCATCTAAGATTGATCCATGTAGATGCTGTATTATAGCTGCTAATAACAAGAAAATATATCTCCCTGTTTACTTTTTTAAATGCAATATAGATATATGTAAGATATAACAAAATACGATTAACTGCTCTAGATTTGGTGCTCTCCCCCTAAATTCATCTGTTCTCCTAAATTCGAGATGTTTTCGAATTACATAACACTGCTTGAAAAAGGTAACTAAAACTAAAAATTAACAAAGCACCTCCGCAGTATAAATACGGCTTCGCGAGGAACTACGCCCCTAACAACTAAAGATGTTTGCAAGATCCTGTCAGATGACTTCTCCTCATCATGTGACAATGCATACCAACCTGCGAGTCTCATGGACCAATCAAACGAAATGTAACAGAAATGCTTCTTATCACGTAACAATGGTCAAGCCCTCTTCCGTACCTTTGCCTCTACGCCTGGCCAGGGCTCATTAATTCGGAGTTCCCATCGACATTACATCAGAGAGCCGGGAAACATCGTGCTTATTCGCAGGATAATCGCGTTATATAAGAGAAAGTCAGGAACAAGGAACGTCTTTTACTATGCAAACATCTCCCACGCTGCTTACGCTTGCTTTCCTGCTTACGTACGTCGTATTTTTAAAATCAGTGTACATAAAAATTGATTATATTCAATGACGATTGAAAAATAATTTTTCTGCCAAAGAGATGATTTGACATGTGTAAAAAGATGGTGATTCACCGAAATTAGTTTTGTTAACGTCTTGTTCATGCTTTTCCCTACGCTTTAAAATATTACATATATATATGACAGATGGAAATTTCAGGTGAAAGTTTATTATCGTTATTATCTTGGAATTACTTCTAAAATTCTAATACTATGACAACTACATAATTTTTTAATGAAGAGACTCTAATGGATAGTTTCCTTTCATTCTTTTACATAATTGTCGCAAGAAATAGTACAACTGAAGCTGGCAAAATGTAAACTTCCGTCACAATAATTTGCTTTATTTAAATGATTTCTTTTCTAATAAAAATATCTGGACATATGGTAGTATTGAAAGCATATACAACTTGATTTCATTATTCATAATGTTTCAGCATATATATTATTTTTATGTACTGCGAGGTTTATATTATTTTTACTAACAGTTAGCCTTTTCTGATTCATTTAGATTCAATTTTAGTGTCAGAGATTGTGCACAGGAAACTTTGGCGTGGTTTTCTATTAAATGAAGCAACATCGTAACTCTTTAAATTAAGTAATTTTGTTGAATATAAATGATTTGAAATTGGTTCAGGAAATGCAAGTAAAGTAATTGTAAATATAAATGTTTTGTAATGTTATGGTCAAAAATGTCATGGCACCAAAATTGTTATGGTTTCCTACTCTGTTGACATAACACTTAAAATTTCCTAACACCAGTAATATACTAATATCAATAAGCTCTGTACATTTGCGTTGTGTTTTCGGATTAACCCTGAAATCAATTTGAGAATGAGACGGGTGAAAATCATGAGCACACACACAAAAAGAAATAAATAAACATTGACTGATCTAGAAAAGTGAGCCTATTTTATTAAATTTTTCAAGAGTTACTTAATCCATTAATTTCTAAGCAATTAATATTCAATCAGAACTGTTAACATATTGATTATTACACAATGCAGAATTAACTTAGTAAGCAAATTATATTCAAGCTGAACTGTAAAATATTGCTTCCTACAAAATGCATACCCCTTCAGAGTAATATTACTTCTATCTTAGACTCAATAATATCAAACTATTATTGCTATTACATTCAGGTAAACATGATCAGATAAAACTTCGGATAAATTAACAATACCCTCCCCGGGGAGAAAAAAAAATAATTAACAAGTTATACTTTAAAAAAAAAAAACATTTCACACAGAGTAATCAATACCAATGTAATTCAGGTTATTGCACATAGTAACTTTCTATTTTCAAAAGAATGATTTAACCAAGTAATATGTTAATTAAAATCAGGCTATTACATCCTACAAGAAATTTAACTCAGAATAATCAATACCAAGGTAATTCAGGTTATTGCACATAGTAACTTTCTATTTTCAAAAGAATGATTTAACCGGGTAATATGTTAATTAAAATCAGGCTATTACAACCTACTAGCAAGTTAGTCCCTAAGAGGAGCAAAGAAGCTCAAATAATGACACCTTTACCAATCAATCTTCACCAAGAAAGAAATTCACAAGTTCAATTAAATAATTTAATGAAGAATATATTTCCTTAACCAATCTGACTAATTTACATTCACTGTTTCAATTAAATAATTTAAATAAGGATATATTTCCTTGGCCAATCTAATAATTTACTTTATGGACAACAAAACGATTTCATTAGAATTAGGTTAATTTACTCAACTACAAAATTTTAATTCAACTAATTAAGTTATTTCAATCACTATTAACTATTTTAGTTGTTAGAATTACTTATTAGAAATTTCTATTATACTTTACTATTAGAATTAACTATTATAATTTTTTTTTATATATGAGACCAACAAATAAAAAAAAACTTATCTGCTGAAATACAGGCTGCAAGTGAACAGGAGGAGGAGAAATGCCCTCATATTTAAAAAATTATCAAGATGCCAAGGAGGACGGCTGCTGAGCGTAGTAGAAAATGAGAAGAGTTCATAGGTAGATTAATTTTCCAAAAAGTCCAGAAGTTACTATTGATTTAAGAAGCACTAAGGAGGTTCTCGTTGATGTCCAATCCAATATTGAAGTTAGTATTAAGTAGTAGCGACCCCGGAGCTAGCGATGCCGGACAATCTGGCAGGGCGAAAAATAATTCTTAAAGACTTGGAACATCGATGCAAATGAAAACTCTATTCATGGAGGAGAGAC
Organism: Stegodyphus dumicola; assembly: GCF_044657685.1. Taxonomy (NCBI): domain Eukaryota; kingdom Metazoa; phylum Arthropoda; class Arachnida; order Araneae; family Eresidae; genus Stegodyphus; species Stegodyphus dumicola. The sequence goes on along the minus strand of NC_140770.1, from coordinate 109,650,269 downwards.
TAAAATTTCTTCTTAACGGCACCAGTACTACCTTACCAGTATCACCCTTCGTACTACCAGTATCACCCTTCGTTGCATTTTTCTATTTTAATTATCTTTGAGTAACTTACATATTCAAGCACTGCAATGAGGAGCCTATAATTTAGTCGAGGTCATGATGCGTATAAGTATAACTAAGTCCCTCATTCAAAACTCCAGGGCAAGAGGCCCGTAGATCCAAAGGCGGAAAAATGCATTTTCCAAAATAAAATTCAGCTGCCAGCGAGACAGCGTCCGATGGTAAGTCAAAAGTGCAAAAAAAGTGTGTTCGTCCCACAAAACAACCCGTTAAAAGGGAGAGCGCCGGACTGCCAAGTTGGCGCAACCCATTCTTCGCCGAAAGTTGAACCCTCATGTTATCAAACTCGCCAAAACCACTACTTTGAAACCTCAACGGAAAATCTATGTCGCCAAACCCTCGCCAAATAAACACCACCTGTGACCGGGGGAAATTAGGAATTTCAACAACCCTGCAAGGGTCCCAACGAAAGAACGCTGAAAACTCGCAAAAAGTGACTTTTCAACCGGAAAGAAGGCATTTCATCCCCCTTTAACTAAATCACAAGCGAAACGAAGAAAATCTACTAATTAAAGCTCATAACTGAAATGCAATTAAAGTTAGAAAAATGAAAGTTATGCCAAATTAAAGAGCTAATTTTTCTGCAACTAATGATATTAAATACTAAGAAATCCAATTAATTTTTGACATAAAAAACTGAGTTTATTACGTAGAAAAAATACTTATCCATTGTTTGCGTGTACAAGATTGAAGACGCAGTTCGCGTAAACTCGGAAAGCCAAAATATATTACACTAGAATTAATAGGCCCAAAAAGAATATAACCAAACTTGTGTAGCTCAAATTTTGAATAATTACAAATTAAAATTTTGATTTTTATGAATCACTTAATTAAATTAAATTCGCTACACAACATCCCTCCGATGATCGGAAAAAAATTTTTTTTTGGCTTCGCCAAAAAAATTTTAGGACCCACAGACAATGGAAAAGTTTTACATAAGTTACTAAATACGAAGAGAAAAAAAAATACATAATGGTACCACATGTTAATTGCCAAACGAATAATCAACTCAAAGCTAGTTGTCACGGAGAGCAGTGATAAAAAAAATTAAAATTCAATTACAAGCCACAAAGTTTAAATCAATTAAATTCAAAATCTAATTCCAACTCGAATAACCAATTAAACAGCAGCAGGAGTGAAGTGTCACACACACACAAAAAAAATCCAATTTGCAGAACAAGTTAACATAAGTACAGAAACCACAAAAAAAATCACAAGTGAGTGAAGATTACACCTTAACAAATCAGTCAACCAACAGTGGCACAAAAAAAAATCCTAAAAAATTACACACTGAACTGAACCAGAAGTTGAAACAAACGGAGAACACCCCTAGGAACGGAAAAGAGAACTTGACCAAAAAAAATTAAGCCGAAAAAAACTAGAACGAAAAAAACTAGAACGCATCTAGAAGCAAAAGGGGAAAAAAAATTTAGACAAACTTACTTGGAAACAAGGAAATTAAAATTCGGGCCAGCCGAAAAATCCTTAAAAACAAAACACTATTGTGTCAAGAACTCGAAACCGAAACTAAAAGAAATTCACCAAATGCAGACAACTCCCAGAGCAAACCAGTTGTAAAATGTGGAAGAAAAAACCTTTAACTAATCTTTCAAGAAAACAAAACTAACACTCTTAAAAAAAATCAAATTCATAAACAATTCAAGCTCAAACCAAAAAAAAATCAAATTCTGAAAATAGCCAAAAAATGAATTCAACAGACATAACTGAAGCAGGTTACAAACAGAATTTACACGTAAACAAGAAGGTGCCCAATAAAAGGTTTGTCACAATTTTTAAAGAAAACAATGCTGCCCCAATGTTCTCAAAGTCTAGATCCTGGAGAGTAATTAAAGAAGATGAAGAGTATGCATTGCACTCTAGGTAGCAATCGTAAGCATGACTACTTCACAACAAAACTACAAAACTGCAGGCACAAAAATGCAAAAGCAGACAAGAGGGAAGTGTTTACACAAAAAAAAATCAAACTTCTCAAACTCAAAATCTCAAAATCTATAAATCTCACAAAACCCAATTCTATATTTCTCCTTAAACCACTTCAAAACCAAACTCCTTGAAATACACTAAGCCTCAAGAGCGATCACAAATTTTTCAGTAACCACACAGTATAACCAGAAACCAGAAAAGAAAAGTTTTTGAAAGACAACCAACTTGAAAACAGAAACTCAGTACAAACTCAGTGGAGTTAATCACTCTTAAAATCTTAAAATCAAATCAAAATACTTCTCAAATCTTCACAACACTAAACTCACATAAGTAATTTCTAATTCCACAAATTCAAGTTTAACTTCTCAAAACTTTTCGCTTCCATTCGTGTCAATGTTTAAATTTCCAAAACACATTTCACATCCACTTTTTAAAGTTACTACAACACTGCAACAAGTTCAACCAAAGAGAAAAAAAAATAAATTCAAAATCAAAACAATAAGCTATTAAGCTCAAAAATTGACAAACTAAACAAAATCACTGTTAAAACCAATGTTAGACCACTCACAAATAACCTCACTATGAGTCTACCTTTAAAACTACTTGAAAAGCCAACAGTTAAGAGTAAGAATAATAGCTTTTAACTACATTTCCAAAACTTCAAACAAAACCAACTCTACCTTTCCAAAACAAAATCTTTGTTTTTTCAAAATTCACAACTCAAAATTGCTGTAAAACGCAAAACTCACTATTCTACTGTTTTCACACATCTCTCAGACAGCAATAAATGTTCACAAAACTCACAACTAAGGTAGAAATTCAATTACTCAAATTCAGAAAGCTAAACAAGAAACTTCACTCCGGCTGAAAATTAACTTCCAAAAAAAAATTCAATCAATCCCTAAATAAACAATCACTGTCCCGCGCAACTTTACAAATCTCACCAAAATTAACTTTAAGAAACAAACATTTCAGATTTTTCAACATTTCAAAAATCCAAATTTTCAACTCAATTCAATTAGGTACTGATTCCATGGAAAACAGATCCAATAACACATCTCAAGAGGTTTTAAAAAAAAATTACTAATTCTTGAACACAAAAATACTGCTCTGACACTAATTCAATTAATTTTTGACATGAAAAACTGAGTTTATTACGTAGAAAAAAATACTTATCCATTGTTTGCGTGTACAAGATTGAAGACGCAGTTCGCGTAAACTCGGAAAGCCAAAATATATTACATTAGAATTAATAGGCCCAAAAAGAATATAACCAAACTTGCGTAGCTCAAATTTTGAATAATTACAAATTAAAATTTTGATTTTTATGAATCACTTAATTAAATTAAATTCGCTACACAACAGTAAAGTATGTCATAAAACTAAAAATATTTTTGTGCATGCTTGTAAAACGGAAATCAGTGTGTGTGTGTGAAAGAGTTAAAGTCAAACTAATAGTAGAATTGAAGTAAAAAGGAAAACGTAGCTTGAGAATGCATGAAGTTTAAAGTTAGGCTCTCCAGCCAATACTAAGTTTATTTTTTCTCTTGAATTACTTCTTAGAAGCGAGAACTGAATGTAGGGTGTGTTTCTGAGGTCTTGTTTATCAAAATTCTAATACGTAGTCTGTCGGTTAGGTGACATGAACATACGCTCTCATTTCAGTATACCTTGCTGAAGAGAAGGGAAAGATTCAAAAGCAGGAAAGAATGTTTTTCTCCATGTGATTTTAAGTGAAAATAAATCTATTTGTGTAAAACCTTTGAAAGTTAAGTGAATATGTTAAATGTATGAGAGTTATATTAAACTATTTTCCATCCAGATATTGGAAGCAGACAAGATGGAAAAGTACTAAGAAGAATGCTGAATTTGTTATGGTGATACCATATTTCGTCTGTAAAAACTAGTTTAAGACTTAAAAATTTATAAAGGTTGACTCAGTATTAGAGTTAGAATTTAATTATCTTTATCAATATTGTTATATACCATTTATTAATACCATAGTTAAATTCTGGCGGGGAAATGTGGAGATTTGTATTATTTTTACTAATAGTTATTTTAATTTGTTAGCCTTTTTTGACATTCCTTCTCTCGTGTTTTCTCGCCAGAATGAGTTAGAGCAGCGGTTCTCAACCTTTTGACTACCACGTACCATCTAAACAAGAATTGAAAAACACTATTATCACCATTATATTTTACAATAATTATTTTTCAATTTCTGATTAGAAATATTAAAAATATATATATTGCCATTTTCACAACCTATTGGCTTTTTTTATTACATATGCACACATAAAAAACTATTAGATTAAAAATTGGTTACCGTTTTAATTATCAAAATTTCAATTATAATACTTCAATTCTAAAATTTAGTGTGAAATTTGGGCCTGTTTAAGAGAAATCAATTTCTTTGTGCCTGATCTTATTTCATTTAGCTTTAACGGTAAATTAAGGTCCACTTTTAATTTTGGTCTGTATTTATATTTCAAATATAACATGGAAAAATTCTTGTTCACACAAACAGGTTGTGCAAAAAGGCAATACAAATTTGATAGCTTTATTTGAAATCCCTTTAAATTCTTTTTTTCTGTTCAGCCAAAATTTAACAAGTGTGTCATTTTCGAAATCTTCAGTTAGAATTCGATCACAGGGAATTTCTATCAACTTTTCTTTTTCTTCACGAGATTTGAATGATGAATTGAATAGTTAAAAATACTTTTTTTCTTTGCGTACCACCTATTTTTCTCTTGTATACCACCAGCTGAGAACCGCTGAGTTAGAGCGAACGAGAGAGTATTTAAACTGAAGTAGCGAAACTTCGCTATTGAGTGCGACGCTGTTGTATCTACCAACTGTTTAAATTCTGAATCTCGGCTCCGGATTCTTGCCGCAAAAGTTGATATCACGCTGATGTAGATTTCTGAGTCAAACTGCTAGGTTAAATTAAAATTTGTATCATCTTGAACTACTAGATTACCTTTAAAATAAGTTCACCATTTAGTTTTATCGCCACAAGTGGATGGTGAATTTGTAAGCACAAAGACTGCGCAGTCTGTGCTAAGTACAATAGAAGGATCTTATACACCCTTCTCCTATTGTATTCACTTTGTACTTTTTGCCATACGTCGCTAATAGACTTTCAAGTAGATGTAGTAGCAATTTATGCTAGTCCAGAAAAATAGAAGTTAATAAATAGTTTTTAAACATATACCTATTTTTAATTCCACACCGAAGGAGATATAGTTTTTGTCTCATAGAAGTTTTAAAAGAGAATAGGCCTTTCAAAATACACATACGAATGCTTGCAGGGACATAAATAAAAATAACAAAGCATAGCGAGGCATAGGTAGGCGAAAGTGGCCTTCTATATTTGCTGAACTTTGATATTAACGCTTTTATGGTGACTTTGCAAAAAGAAAATATTGTTCAAACTTTAAAACTCGAGAGTTTCAAGGTTTGAACAGAAAAAACAGAGAAACAAGTTATCTATAGTTGCACTTGCTATAGTTGTAGAAAACAAAGGACTGATTAGATTACCCCGTATTTTTTCAAAGGGATAACTATCGCGACCGCACCCTCAATGAACGCTTCGATTGATAAAAATAGTATTTCTCATTTCGCTAATGCATCTAACCACTTACTGTAATATTGCTTATTATGGTAAATAGAACCAATAATTAACGCGGAATACGGATGAAACCAATTGCTCTATTTTGATTTCTTTTCTCTGTGTTTTGAATATTTGGTTTTGATATTCCATCTCCTCTAATTTAATTACTTATGGAAGTGTTAAACTACCGGTTGCAAATAAAAAATGTTCAATGTTCTTTACTAAAATATTTCATTTAAATTTATTATAATCTTCCTTGCTTTTAACTAAGAATAGTTCTTTCAGTGACATTATTATCAGATGCTGAAACATACAAGTAAATATTACCAAATCATTATCATATGTACGAGATAATAATTTTATTTTGAATAAAGTAACATAATGTAAGATTCGTTTTGGCTGAATTAAGTAATGCTTTATAAATTAGGAATAAAAACAGTACGAAATGCTTTAATTTATTTAATATTTAACTTCAATTTTAATTAATTAATTAAATTAATTTTATATTTGGTATCAAGTAGGAGACAGTTATAAAGAAAGATTAGGTAACGAATATTTAAAATTTAAATGCTTATTAATTTTGAATATCGCTATTTTTTTTAAGCAAAAAGCAAAATCTTCTATTTGCTGTGGCTTTATGCTTTTTAAAAATTTTTATCGTTGTTCATCTTGCTCTAAATCAGATCATTCAGAAAATGGAACAAAATGTATTTAACTGCAATATTTTTTTTATAAAATACTATATATTTACTCATAAATATTTGTTATAATAAATATAATCACAAATATTTTTATCATATTTAGAATCACAAATATTTGGTGCCTCTGAAGAATTTGTTGACTGAATGAGGTGGTGCTAAATTTTGGACACTTTTAGAACACCAATGGAATTGTGAAAGAAATGTATTCTGCGGAAAACTTTATTATTAAATTTGTTTACTGTCATTGGGCACACCAGATAATATTGGAATGAAAAGTATTGATTTTCATATTATTTCAAGTCACAAGAGTTCATGGTCTAATAAATATGGACAGCCATTTCACCAATTCATATCTATCAATAAGAAGTCCGGAAAATTCATTGCTGTGCAAGAGTTTAGGAGATTTTATATGATATATATTACAATGCTTCCTTTGCCCGCCTGGTATATATTCTTGAAATTATGTATTGAAGTCATGACATTATTCTTACTATATGTTTTCCTCCCCCCCCCCAAAAAAAGAAAGAAACACCATAACTATTCATGGCCATCAATCTAATTCTTCAGCCAATAAAATATTTCACTGATTGTATTCTTCTCGAAATTAGGGCATCACTTACTGCACAGTTGTATTTGGTTTATGTATTTAGTTTGAAATATAAAATTTGAAACAAATATCATACTGGCCAATGCATATGGAAGTAAACAATCGTTATTAAGGAATTAATCAAAGCTGAGTTTCTCAAGGAAATTATTTCTGAGTATATGTCAACATCTGAAGTAACCACGAGAATATATTCTTCACAAAGCCTAAATCTTTAGTTTGCTCAGTAGAAATAGCTACATAAATAATTCAAAGCCATCTCAAAATTTCAGATGCTAACCTACATGACTAATGCCGGGTTTCTTTGACGTTTGACGTTTTTTTGGGTTTTCGCTTCATGAGAATCAATTGGATCGCTTAAGGATCGTTAAGATTCATAAAGATGACAAACTTCTTTTTCAAGAAAACAAGACAAACAAGACATCTTTTTCAAGACGAACTTCTTTTTCAAGAAAAAGAAGTTTTGTCACCTTTATGAATTTAAATTTAAATTGCTATTTTATTAAAGAATTTCAGCCGGCTACTTTTCAATGAGGGACACTTTATGACACGTATTCTACATAATATAATAATATAAAAAAACTTTTCAAAAAATAAAATACAAAAATAATAACATGATTATAATGAGCAGATAAGCCGTGTTAAATTATGAATGGGGAAATGAAAACGAGCCAAAACTCGCTTCAGGCGACGTGCAAATCATTATTCTATACCAGGGATGTCAAACTCATAGGTACACTTGGGCCAAACAAACAAGGTTTAACTTTAGGCGGGCCGAAAAAAAATCAATATTCATAGTAACGTAGATTTATTTCGAATAATACAATAATAAACATATATGTAATAAAGCAAAGTGCATGCACATGCATGCACCAATATATCGTACAAAAGTATGATTGGAAAACTGAGACCATGAGTTCGGCCACATTCGGCTATCGGGGGATGCGTACAAGTTCTGAGTGCACGTGTCCCCCAAAAGCCGAATGTAGCTGAACGCAAGTACTCACACGCATTTGTAATTTAAGTAGTATGTGTGTCAGCTCGCTGTGAGTAATCTAACAACACTGAATAAATTATCGTTAATTACTTAGCAGTAAACATTTCATTTTTTTCTTCGTCGATATGTTATTTTATTATTATATATTATTATTTGCCGATATATTGGCCGGGCCGCATGCGGCCCGCGGGCCGCGAGTTTGACATCCTTGTTCTATACCAAGGTATATAGCATTTCTATACCAAGGTATATAGCATATGGTTTCGGGAAGCATCTTTTATTGATTAAAATAATATAAATGAACATAAATATAATTAATTGGATGCAATATGAAATAGGAGAAACGCATGTAAAAATGTATTAAAAGTTATATGAAGGCTATAAACTAATACGAATTAATAAAAAGTAACGAACTGTTACCACCTAAAGACAGTTCTTGAACTCTAATGTCGCTAAAGTGTATAAATTCCATGAACTCTGGATCTTCCTTATCTCAGCAGTGAGTGTTATTACAGTCCCACCTATCTCGAATCTTTAGAATAGATTTTAGAACTGGCGGCAAGTTAATGCAACATCTGATAACCTATTTCTCATTGCTTTTATTGTGAAAATAAATTTTAAAAATTAGTCTACGTTTAACCTTTCTCAGTTCAACAGAGAAAATCATCGATCGTTTTAATTTTGGTCTGTATTTATATTTCAAATATAACATGGAAAAATTCTTGTTCACACAAACAGGTTGTGCAAAAAGGCAATACAAATTTGATAGCTTTAATTGAAATCCCTTTAAATTCTTTTTTTCTGTTCAGCCAAAATTTAACAAGTGTGTCATTTTCGAAATCTTCAGTTAGAATTCGATCACAGGGAATTTCTATCAACTTTTCTTTTTCTTCACGAGATTTGAATGATGAATTGAATAGTTAAAAATACTTTTTTTCTTTGCGTACCACCTATTTTTCTCTTGTATACCACCAGCTGAGAACCGCTGAGTTAGAGCGAACGAGAGAGTATTTAAACTGAAGTAGCGAAACTTCGCTATTGAGTGCGACGCTGTTGTATCTACCAACTGTTTAAATTCTGAATCTCGGCTCCGGATTCTTGCCGCAAAAGTTGATATCACGCTGATGTAGATTTCTGAGTCAAACTGCTAGGTTAAATTAAAATTTGTATCATCTTGAACTACTAGATTACCTTTAAAATAAGTTCACCATTTAGTTTTATCGCCACAAGTGGATGGTGAATTTGTAAGCACAAAGACTGCGCAGTCTGTGCTAAGTACAATAGAAGGATCTTATACACCCTTCTCCTATTGTATTCACTTTGTACTTTTTGCCATACGTCGCTAATAGACTTTCAAGTAGATGTAGTAGCAATTTATGCTAGTCCAGAAAAATAGAAGTTAATAAATAGTTTTTAAACATATACCTATTTTTAATTCCACACCGAAGGAGATATAGTTTTTGTCTCATAGAAGTTTTAAAAGAGAATAGGCCTTTCAAAATACACATACGAATGCTTGCAGGGACATAAATAAAAATAACAAAGCATAGCGAGGCATAGGTAGGCGAAAGTGGCCTTCTATATTTGCTGAACTTTGATATTAACGCTTTTATGGTGACTTTGCAAAAAGAAAATATTGTTCAAACTTTAAAACTCGAGAGTTTCAAGGTTTGAACAGAAAAAACAGAGAAACAAGTTATCTATAGTTGCACTTGCTATAGTTGTAGAAAACAAAGGACTGATTAGATTACCCCGTATTTTTTCAAAGGGATAACTATCGCGACCGCACCCTCAATGAACGCTTCGATTGATAAAAATAGTATTTCTCATTTCGCTAATGCATCTAACCACTTACTGTAATATTGCTTATTATGGTAAATAGAACCAATAATTAACGCGGAATACGGATGAAACCAATTGCTCTATTTTGATTTCTTTTCTCTGTGTTTTGAATATTTGGTTTTGATATTCCATCTCCTCTAATTTAATTACTTATGGAAGTGTTAAACTACCGGTTGCAAATAAAAAATGTTCAATGTTCTTTACTAAAATATTTCATTTAAATTTATTATAATCTTCCTTGCTTTTAACTAAGAATAGTTCTTTCAGTGACATTATTATCAGATGCTGAAACATACAAGTAAATATTACCAAATCATTATCATATGTACGAGATAATAATTTTATTTTGAATAAAGTAACATAATGTAAGATTCGTTTTGGCTGAATTAAGTAATGCTTTATAAATTAGGAATAAAAACAGTACGAAATGCTTTAATTTATTTAATATTTAACTTCAATTTTAATTAATTAATTAAATTAATTTTATATTTGGTATCAAGTAGGAGACAGTTATAAAGAAAGATTAGGTAACGAATATTTAAAATTTAAATGCTTATTAATTTTGAATATCGCTATTTTTTTTAAGCAAAAAGCAAAATCTTCTATTTGCTGTGGCTTTATGCTTTTTAAAAATTTTTATCGTTGTTCATCTTGCTCTAAATCAGATCATTCAGAAAATGGAACAAAATGTATTTAACTGCAATATTTTTTTTATAAAATACTATATATTTACTCATAAATATTTGTTATAATAAATATAATCACAAATATTTTTATCATATTTAGAATCACAAATATTTGGTGCCTCTGAAGAATTTGTTGACTGAATGAGGTGGTGCTAAATTTTGGACACTTTTAGAACACCAATGGAATTGTGAAAGAAATGTATTCTGCGGAAAACTTTATTATTAAATTTGTTTACTGTCATTGGGCACACCAGATAATATTGGAATGAAAAGTATTGATTTTCATATTATTTCAAGTCACAAGAGTTCATGGTCTAATAAATATGGACAGCCATTTCACCAATTCATATCTATCAATAAGAAGTCCGGAAAATTCATTGCTGTGCAAGAGTTTAGGAGATTTTATATGATATATATTACAATGCTTCCTTTGCCCGCCTGGTATATATTCTTGAAATTATGTATTGAAGTCATGACATTATTCTTACTATATGTTTTCCTCCCCCCCCAAAAAAAAAAGAAAGAAACACCATAACTATTCATGGCCATCAATCTAATTCTTCAGCCAATAAAATATTTCACTGATTGTATTCTTCTCGAAATTAGGGCATCACTTACTGCACAGTTGTATTTGGTTTATGTATTTAGTTTGAAATATAAAATTTGAAACAAATATCATACTGGCCAATGCATATGAAGTAAACAATCGTTATTAAGGAATTAATCAAAGCTGAGTTTCTCAAGGAAATTATTTCTGAGTATATGTCAACATCTGAAGTAACCACGAGAATATATTCTTCACAAAGCCTAAATCTTTAGTTTGCTCAGTAGAAATAGCTACATAAATAATTCAAAGCCATCTCAAAATTTCAGATGCTAACCTACATGACTAATGCCGGGTTTCTTTGACGTTTGACGTTTTTTTGGGTTTTCGCTTCATGAGAATCAATTGGATCGCTTAAGGATCGTTAAGATTCATAAAGATGACAAACTTCTTTTTCAAGAAAACAAGACAAACAAGACATCTTTTTCAAGACGAACTTCTTTTTCAAGAAAAAGAAGTTTTGTCACCTTTATGAATTTAAATTTAAATTGCTATTTTATTAAAGAATTTCAGCCGGCTACTTTTCAATGAGGGACACTTTATGACACGTATTCTACATAATATAATAATATAAAAAAACTTTTCAAAAAATAAAATACAAAAATAATAACATGATTATAATGAGCAGATAAGCCGTGTTAAATTATGAATGGGGAAATGAAAACGAGCCAAAACTCGCTTCAGGCGACGTGCAAATCATTATTCTATACCAGGGATGTCAAACTCATAGGTACACTTGGGCCAAACAAACAAGGTTTAACTTTAGGCGGGCCGAAAAAAAATCAATATTCATAGTAACGTAGATTTATTTCGAATAATACAATAATAAACATATATGTAATAAAGCAAAGTGCATGCACATGCATGCACCAATATATCGTACAAAACTATGATTGGAAAACTGAGACCATGAGTTCGGCCACATTCGGCTATCGGGGGATGCGTACAAGTTCTGAGTGCACGTGTCCCCCAAAAGCCGAATGTAGCTGAACGCAAGTACTCACACGCATTTGTAATTTAAGTAGTATGTGTGTCAGCTCGCTGTGAGTAATCTAACAACACTGAATAAATTATCGTTAATTACTTAGCAGTAAACATTTCATTTTTTTCTTCGTCGATATGTTATTTTATTATTATATATTATTATTTGCCGATATATTGGCCGGGCCGCAAAAGTATTTGTTGTGGGCCGCATGCGGCCCGCGGGCCGCGAGTTTGACATCCTTGTTCTATACCAAGGTATATAGCATTTCTATACCAAGGTATATAGCATATGGTTTCGGGAAGCATCTTTTATTGATTAAAATAATATAAATGAACATAAATATAATTAATTGGATGCAATATGAAATAGGAGAAACGCATGTAAAAATGTATTAAAAGTTATATGAAGGCTATAAACTAATACGAATTAATAAAAAGTAACGAACTGTTACCACCTAAAGACAGTTCTTGAACTCTAATGTCGCTAAAGTGTATAAATTCCATGAACTCTGGATCTTCCTTATCTCAGCAGTGAGTGTTATTACAGTCCCACCTATCTCGAATCTTTAGAATAGATTTTAGAACTGGCGGCAAGTTAATGCAACATCTGATAACCTATTTCTCATTGCTTTTATTGTGAAAATAAATTTTAAAAATTAGTCTACGTTTAACCTTTCTCAGTTCAACAGAGAAAATCATCGATCGTTTTAATTTTGGTCTGTATTTATATTTCAAATATAACATGGAAAAATTCTTGTTCACACAAACAGGTTGTGCAAAAAGGCAATACAAATTTGATAGCTTTAATTGAAATCCCTTTAAATTCTTTTTTTCTGTTCAGCCAAAATTTAACAAGTGTGTCATTTTCGAAATCTTCAGTTAGAATTCGATCACAGGGAATTTCTATCAACTTTTCTTTTTCTTCACGAGATTTGAATGATGAATTGAATAGTTAAAAATACTTTTTTTCTTTGCGTACCACCTATTTTTCTCTTGTATACCACCAGCTGAGAACCGCTGAGTTAGAGCGAACGAGAGAGTATTTAAACTGAAGTAGCGAAACTTCGCTATTGAGTGCGACGCTGTTGTATCTACCAACTGTTTAAATTCTGAATCTCGGCTCCGGATTCTTGCCGCAAAAGTTGATATCACGCTGATGTAGATTTCTGAGTCAAACTGCTAGGTTAAATTAAAATTTGTATCATCTTGAACTACTAGATTACCTTTAAAATAAGTTCACCATTTAGTTTTATCGCCACAAGTGGATGGTGAATTTGTAAGCACAAAGACTGCGCAGTCTGTGCTAAGTACAATAGAAGGATCTTATACACCCTTCTCCTATTGTATTCACTTTGTACTTTTTGCCATACGTCGCTAATAGACTTTCAAGTAGATGTAGTAGCAATTTATGCTAGTCCAGAAAAATAGAAGTTAATAAATAGTTTTTAAACATATACCTATTTTTAATTCCACACCGAAGGAGATATAGTTTTTGTCTCATAGAAGTTTTAAAAGAGAATAGGCCTTTCAAAATACACATACGAATGCTTGCAGGGACATAAATAAAAATAACAAAGCATAGCGAGGCATAGGTAGGCGAAAGTGGCCTTCTATATTTGCTGAACTTTGATATTAACGCTTTTATGGTGACTTTGCAAAAAGAAAATATTGTTCAAACTTTAAAACTCGAGAGTTTCAAGGTTTGAACAGAAAAAACAGAGAAACAAGTTATCTATAGTTGCACTTGCTATAGTTGTAGAAAACAAAGGACTGATTAGATTACCCCGTATTTTTTCAAAGGGATAACTATCGCGACCGCACCCTCAATGAACGCTTCGATTGATAAAAATAGTATTTCTCATTTCGCTAATGCATCTAACCACTTACTGTAATATTGCTTATTATGGTAAATAGAACCAATAATTAACGCGGAATACGGATGAAACCAATTGCTCTATTTTGATTTCTTTTCTCTGTGTTTTGAATATTTGGTTTTGATATTCCATCTCCTCTAATTTAATTACTTATGGAAGTGTTAAACTACCGGTTGCAAATAAAAAATGTTCAATGTTCTTTACTAAAATATTTCATTTAAATTTATTATAATCTTCCTTGCTTTTAACTAAGAATAGTTCTTTCAGTGACATTATTATCAGATGCTGAAACATACAAGTAAATATTACCAAATCATTATCATATGTACGAGATAATAATTTTATTTTGAATAAAGTAACATAATGTAAGATTCGTTTTGGCTGAATTAAGTAATGCTTTATAAATTAGGAATAAAAACAGTACGAAATGCTTTAATTTATTTAATATTTAACTTCAATTTTAATTAATTAATTAAATTAATTTTATATTTGGTATCAAGTAGGAGACAGTTATAAAGAAAGATTAGGTAACGAATATTTAAAATTTAAATGCTTATTAATTTTGAATATCGCTATTTTTTTTAAGCAAAAAGCAAAATCTTCTATTTGCTGTGGCTTTATGCTTTTTAAAAATTTTTATCGTTGTTCATCTTGCTCTAAATCAGATCATTCAGAAAATGGAACAAAATGTATTTAACTGCAATATTTTTTTTTATAAAATACTATATATTTACTCATAAATATTTGTTATAATAAATATAATCACAAATATTTTTATCATATTTAGAATCACAAATATTTGGTGCCTCTGAAGAATTTGTTGACTGAATGAGGTGGTGCTAAATTTTGGACACTTTTAGAACACCAATGGAATTGTGAAAGAAATGTATTCTGCGGAAAACTTTATTATTAAATTTGTTTACTGTCATTGGGCACACCAGATAATATTGGAATGAAAAGTATTGATTTTCATATTATTTCAAGTCACAAGAGTTCATGGTCTAATAAATATGGACAGCCATTTCACCAATTCATATCTATCAATAAGAAGTCCGGAAAATTCATTGCTGTGCAAGAGTTTAGGAGATTTTATATGATATATATTACAATGCTTCCTTTGCCCGCCTGGTATATATTCTTGAAATTATGTATTGAAGTCATGACATTATTCTTACTATATGTTTTCCTCCCCCCCCCAAAAAAAAAGAAAGAAACACCATAACTATTCATGGCCATCAATCTAATTCTTCAGCCAATAAAATATTTCACTGATTGTATTCTTCTCGAAATTAGGGCATCACTTACTGCACAGTTGTATTTGGTTTATGTATTTAGTTTGAAATATAAAATTTGAAACAAATATCATACTGGCCAATGCATATGGAAGTAAACAATCGTTATTAAGGAATTAATCAAAGCTGAGTTTCTCAAGGAAATTATTTCTGAGTATATGTCAACATCTGAAGTAACCACGAGAATATATTCTTCACAAAGCCTAAATCTTTAGTTTGCTCAGTAGAAATAGCTACATAAATAATTCAAAGCCATCTCAAAATTTCAGATGCTAACCTACATGACTAATGCCGGGTTTCTTTGACGTTTGACGTTTTTTTGGGTTTTCGCTTCATGAGAATCAATTGGATCGCTTAAGGATCGTTAAGATTCATAAAGATGACAAACTTCTTTTTCAAGAAAACAAGACAAACAAGACATCTTTTTCAAGACGAACTTCTTTTTCAAGAAAAAGAAGTTTTGTCACCTTTATGAATTTAAATTTAAATTGCTATTTTATTAAAGAATTTCAGCCGGCTACTTTTCAATGAGGGACACTTTATGACACGTATTCTACATAATATAATAATATAAAAAAACTTTTCAAAAAATAAAATACAAAAATAATAACATGATTATAATGAGCAGATAAGCCGTGTTAAATTATGAATGGGGAAATGAAAACGAGCCAAAACTCGCTTCAGGCGACGTGCAAATCATTATTCTATACCAGGGATGTCAAACTCATAGGTACACTTGGGCCAAACAAACAAGGTTTAACTTTAGGCGGGCCGAAAAAAAAATCAATATTCATAGTAACGTAGATTTATTTCGAATAATACAATAATAAACATATATGTAATAAAGCAAAGTGCATGCACATGCATGCACCAATATATCGTACAAAACTATGATTGGAAAACTGAGACCATGAGTTCGGCCACATTCGGCTATCGGGGGATGCGTACAAGTTCTGAGTGCACGTGTCCCCCAAAAGCCGAATGTAGCTGAACGCAAGTACTCACACGCATTTGTAATTTAAGTAGTATGTGTGTCAGCTCGCTGTGAGTAATCTAACAACACTGAATAAATTATCGTTAATTACTTAGCAGTAAACATTTCATTTTTTTCTTCGTCGATATGTTATTTTATTATTATATATTATTATTTGCCGATATATTGGCCGGGCCGCAAAAGTATTTGTTGTGGGCCGCATGCGGCCCGCGGGCCGCTAGTTTGACATCCTTGTTCTATACCAAGGTATATAGCATTTCTATACCAAGGTATATAGCATATGGTTTCGGGAAGCATCTTTTATTGATTAAAATAATATAAATGAACATAAATATAATTAATTGGATGCAATATGAAATAGGAGAAACGCATGTAAAAATGTATTAAAAGTTATATGAAGGCTATAAACTAATACGAATTAATAAAAAGTAACGAACTGTTACCACCTAAAGACAGTTCTTGAACTCTAATGTCGCTAAAGTGTATAAATTCCATGAACTCTGGATCTTCCTTATCTCAGCAGTGAGTGTTATTACAGTCCCACCTATCTCGAATCTTTAGAATAGATTTTAGAACTGGCGGCAAGTTAATGCAACATCTGATAACCTATTTCTCATTGCTTTTATTGTGAAAATAAATTTTAAAAATTAGTCTACGTTTAACCTTTCTCAGTTCAACAGAGAAAATCATCGATCGTTTTAATTTTGGTCTGTATTTATATTTCAAATATAACATGGAAAAATTCTTGTTCACACAAACAGGTTGTGCAAAAAGGCAATACAAATTTGATAGCTTTAATTGAAATCCCTTTAAATTCTTTTTTTCTGTTCAGCCAAAATTTAACAAGTGTGTCATTTTCGAAATCTTCAGTTAGAATTCGATCACAGGGAATTTCTATCAACTTTTCTTTTTCTTCACGAGATTTGAATGATGAATTGAATAGTTAAAAATACTTTTTTTCTTTGCGTACCACCTATTTTTCTCTTGTATACCACCAGCTGAGAACCGCTGAGTTAGAGCGAACGAGAGAGTATTTAAACTGAAGTAGCGAAACTTCGCTATTGAGTGCGACGCTGTTGTATCTACCAACTGTTTAAATTCTGAATCTCGGCTCCGGATTCTTGCCGCAAAAGTTGATATCACGCTGATGTAGATTTCTGAGTCAAACTGCTAGGTTAAATTAAAATTTGTATCATCTTGAACTACTAGATTACCTTTAAAATAAGTTCACCATTTAGTTTTATCGCCACAAGTGGATGGTGAATTTGTAAGCACAAAGACTGCGCAGTCTGTGCTAAGTACAATAGAAGGATCTTATACACCCTTCTCCTATTGTATTCACTTTGTACTTTTTGCCATACGTCGCTAATAGACTTTCAAGTAGATGTAGTAGCAATTTATGCTAGTCCAGAAAAATAGAAGTTAATAAATAGTTTTTAAACATATACCTATTTTTAATTCCACACCGAAGGAGATATAGTTTTTGTCTCATAGAAGTTTTAAAAGAGAATAGGCCTTTCAAAATACACATACGAATGCTTGCAGGGACATAAATAAAAATAACAAAGCATAGCGAGGCATAGGTAGGCGAAAGTGGCCTTCTATATTTGCTGAACTTTGATATTAACGCTTTTATGGTGACTTTGCAAAAAGAAAATATTGTTCAAACTTTAAAACTCGAGAGTTTCAAGGTTTGAACAGAAAAAACAGAGAAACAAGTTATCTATAGTTGCACTTGCTATAGTTGTAGAAAACAAAGGACTGATTAGATTACCCCGTATTTTTTCAAAGGGATAACTATCGCGACCGCACCCTCAATGAACGCTTCGATTGATAAAAATAGTATTTCTCATTTCGCTAATGCATCTAACCACTTACTGTAATATTGCTTATTATGGTAAATAGAACCAATAATTAACGCGGAATACGGATGAAACCAATTGCTTTATTTTGATTTCTTTTCTCTGTGTTTTGAATATTTGGTTTTGATATTCCATCTCCTCTAATTTAATTACTTATGGAAGTGTTAAACTACCGGTTGCAAATAAAAAATGTTCAATGTTCTTTACTAAAATATTTCATTTAAATTTATTATAATCTTCCTTGCTTTTAACTAAGAATAGTTCTTTCAGTGACATTATTATCAGATGCTTAAACATACAAGTAAATATTACCAAATCATTATCATATGTACGAGATAATAATTTTATTTTGAATAAAGTAACATAATGTAAGATTCGTTTTGGCTGAATTAAGTAATGCTTTATAAATTAGGAATAAAAACAGTACGAAATGCTTTAATTTATTTAATATTTAACTTCAATTTTAATTAATTAATTAAATTAATTTTATATTTGGTATCAAGTAGGAGACAGTTATAAAGAAAGATTAGGTAACGAATATTTAAAATTTAAATGCTTATTAATTTTGAATATCGCTATTTTTTTTAAGCAAAAAGCAAAATCTTCTATTTGCTGTGGCTTTATGCTTTTTAAAAATTTTTATCGTTGTTCATCTTGCTCTAAATCAGATCATTCAGAAAATGGAACAAAATGTATTTAACTGCAATATTTTTTTTATAAAATACTATATATTTACTCATAAATATTTGTTATAATAAATATAATCACAAATATTTTTATCATATTTAGAATCACAAATATTTGGTGCCTCTGAAGAATTTGTTGACTGAATGAGGTGGTGCTAAATTTTGGACACTTTTAGAACACCAATGGAATTGTGAAAGAAATGTATTCTGCGGAAAACTTTATTATTAAATTTGTTTACTGTCATTGGGCACACCAGATAATATTGGAATGAAAAGTATTGATTTTCATATTATTTCAAGTCACAAGAGTTCATGGTCTAATAAATATGGACAGCCATTTCACCAATTCATATCTATCAATAAGAAGTCCGGAAAATTCATTGCTGTGCAAGAGTTTAGGAGATTTTATATGATATATATTACAATGCTTCCTTTGCCCGCCTGGTATATATTCTTGAAATTATGTATTGAAGTCATGACATTATTCTTACTATATGTTTTCCTCCCCCCCCCCAAAAAAAAGAAAGAAACACCATAACTATTCATGGCCATCAATCTAATTCTTCAGCCAATAAAATATTTCACTGATTGTATTCTTCTCGAAATTAGGGCATCACTTACTGCACAGTTGTATTTGGTTTATGTATTTAGTTTGAAATATAAAATTTGAAACAAATATCATACTGGCCAATGCATATGGAAGTAAACAATCGTTATTAAGGAATTAATCAAAGCTGAGTTTCTCAAGGAAATTATTTCTGAGTATATGTCAACATCTGAAGTAACCACGAGAATATATTCTTCACAAAGCCTAAATCTTTAGTTTGCTCAGTAGAAATAGCTACATAAATAATTCAAAGCCATCTCAAAATTTCAGATGCTAACCTACATGACTAATGCCGGGTTTCTTTGACGTTTGACGTTTTTTTGGGTTTTCGCTTCATGAGAATCAATTGGATCGCTTAAGGATCGTTAAGATTCATAAAGATGACAAACTTCTTTTTCAAGAAAACAAGACAAACAAGACATCTTTTTCAAGACGAACTTCTTTTTCAAGAAAAAGAAGTTTTGTCACCTTTATGAATTTAAATTTAAATTGCTATTTTATTAAAGAATTTCAGCCGGCTACTTTTCAATGAGGGACACTTTATGACACGTATTCTACATAATATAATAATATAAAAAAACTTTTCAAAAAATAAAATACAAAAATAATAACATGATTATAATGAGCAGATAAGCCGTGTTAAATTATGAATGGGGAAATGAAAACGAGCCAAAACTCGCTTCAGGCGACGTGCAAATCATTATTCTATACCAGGGATGTCAAACTCATAGGTACACTTGGGCCAAACAAACAAGGTTTAACTTTAGGCGGGCCGAAAAAAAAATCAATATTCATAGTAACGTAGATTTATTTCGAATAATACAATAATAAACATATATGTAATAAAGCAAAGTGCATGCACATGCATGCACCAATATATCGTACAAAACTATGATTGGAAAACTGAGACCATGAGTTCGGCCACATTCGGCTATCGGGGGATGCGTACAAGTTCTGAGTGCACGTGTCCCCCAAAAGCCGAATGTAGCTGAACGCAAGTACTCACACGCATTTGTAATTTAAGTAGTATGTGTGTCAGCTCGCTGTGAGTAATCTAACAACACTGAATAAATTATCGTTAATTACTTAGCAGTAAACATTTCATTTTTTTCTTCGTCGATATGTTATTTTATTATTATATATTATTATTTGCCGATATATTGGCCGGGCCGCAAAAGTATTTGTTGTGGGCCGCATGCGGCCCGCGGGCCGCGAGTTTGACATCCTTGTTCTATACCAAGGTATATAGCATTTCTATACCAAGGTATATAGCATATGGTTTCGGGAAGCATCTTTTATTGATTAAAATAATATAAATGAACATAAATATAATTAATTGGATGCAATATGAAATAGGAGAAACGCATGTAAAAATGTATTAAAAGTTATATGAAGGCTATAAACTAATACGAATTAATAAAAAGTAACGAACTGTTACCACCTAAAGACAGTTCTTGAACTCTAATGTCGCTAAAGTGTATAAATTCCATGAACTCTAATGTCGCTAAAGTGTATAAATTCCATGAACTCTGGATCTTCCTTATCTCAGCAGTGAGTGTTATTACAGTCCCACCTATCTCGAATCTTTAGAATAGATTTTAGAACTGGCGGCAAGTTAATGCAACATCTGATAACCTATTTCTCATTGCTTTTATTGTGAAAATAAATTTTAAAAATTAGTCTACGTTTAACCTTTCTCAGTTCAACAGAGAAAATCATCGATCGTTTTAATTTTGGTCTGTATTTATATTTCAAATATAACATGGAAAAATTCTTGTTCACACAAACAGGTTGTGCAAAAAGGCAATACAAATTTGATAGCTTTAATTGAAATCCCTTTAAATTCTTTTTTTCTGTTCAGCCAAAATTTAACAAGTGTGTCATTTTCGAAATCTTCAGTTAGAATTCGATCACAGGGAATTTCTATCAACTTTTCTTTTTCTTCACGAGATTTGAATGATGAATTGAATAGTTAAAAATACTTTTTTTCTTTGCGTACCACCTATTTTTCTCTTGTATACCACCAGCTGAGAACCGCTGAGTTAGAGCGAACGAGAGAGTATTTAAACTGAAGTAGCGAAACTTCGCTATTGAGTGCGACGCTGTTGTATCTACCAACTGTTTAAATTCTTAATCTCGGCTCCGGATTCTTGCCGCAAAAGTTGATATCACGCTGATGTAGATTTCTGAGTCAAACTGCTAGGTTAAATTAAAATTTGTATCATCTTGAACTACTAGATTACCTTTAAAATAAGTTCACCATTTAGTTTTATCGCCACAAGTGGATGGTGAATTTGTAAGCACAAAGACTGCGCAGTCTGTGCTAAGTACAATAGAAGGATCTTATACACCCTTCTCCTATTGTATTCACTTTGTACTTTTTGCCATACGTCGCTAATAGACTTTCAAGTAGATGTAGTAGCAATTTATGCTAGTCCAGAAAAATAGAAGTTAATAAATAGTTTTTAAACATATACCTATTTTTAATTCCACACCGAAGGAGATATAGTTTTTGTCTCATAGAAGTTTTAAAAGAGAATAGGCCTTTCAAAATACACATACGAATGCTTGCAGGGACATAAATAAAAATAACAAAGCATAGCGAGGCATAGGTAGGCGAAAGTGGCCTTCTATATTTGCTGAACTTTGATATTAACGCTTTTATGGTGACTTTGCAAAAAGAAAATATTGTTCAAACTTTAAAACTCGAGAGTTTCAAGGTTTGAACAGAAAAAACAGAGAAACAAGTTATCTATAGTTGCACTTGCTATAGTTGTAGAAAACAAAGGACTGATTAGATTACCCCGTATTTTTTCAAAGGGATAACTATCGCGACCGCACCCTCAATGAACGCTTCGATTGATAAAAATAGTATTTCTCATTTCGCTAATGCATCTAACCACTTACTGTAATATTGCTTATTATGGTAAATAGAACCAATAATTAACGCGGAATACGGATGAAACCAATTGCTCTATTTTGATTTCTTTTCTCTGTGTTTTGAATATTTGGTTTTGATATTCCATCTCCTCTAATTTAATTACTTATGGAAGTGTTAAACTACCGGTTGCAAATAAAAAATGTTCAATGTTCTTTACTAAAATATTTCATTTAAATTTATTATAATCTTCCTTGCTTTTAACTAAGAATAGTTCTTTCAGTGACATTATTATCAGATGCTGAAACATACAAGTAAATATTACCAAATCATTATCATATGTACGAGATAATAATTTTATTTTGAATAAAGTAACATAATGTAAGATTCGTTTTGGCTGAATTAAGTAATGCTTTATAAATTAGGAATAAAAACAGTACGAAATGCTTTAATTTATTTAATATTTAACTTCAATTTTAATTAATTAATTAAATTAATTTTATATTTGGTATCAAGTAGGAGACAGTTATAAAGAAAGATTAGGTAACGAATATTTAAAATTTAAATGCTTATTAATTTTGAATATCGCTATTTTTTTTAAGCAAAAAGCAAAATCTTCTATTTGCTGTGGCTTTATGCTTTTTAAAAATTTTTATCGTTGTTCATCTTGCTCTAAATCAGATCATTCAGAAAATGGAACAAAATGTATTTAACTGCAATATTTTTTTTATAAAATACTATATATTTACTCATAAATATTTGTTATAATAAATATAATCACAAATATTTTTATCATATTTAGAATCACAAATATTTGGTGCCTCTGAAGAATTTGTTGACTGAATGAGGTGGTGCTAAATTTTGGACACTTTTAGAACACCAATGGAATTGTGAAAGAAATGTATTCTGCGGAAAACTTTATTATTAAATTTGTTTACTGTCATTGGGCACACCAGATAATATTGGAATGAAAAGTATTGATTTTCATATTATTTCAAGTCACAAGAGTTCATGGTCTAATAAATATGGACAGCCATTTCACCAATTCATATCTATCAATAAGAAGTCCGGAAAATTCATTGCTGTGCAAGAGTTTAGGAGATTTTATATGATATATATTACAATGCTTCCTTTGCCCGCCTGGTATATATTCTTGAAATTATGTATTGAAGTCATGACATTATTCTTACTATATGCTTTCCTCCCCCCCCCCCAAAAAAAAGAAAGAAACACCATAACTATTCATGGCCATCAATCTAATTCTTCAGCCAATAAAATATTTCACTGATTGTATTCTTCTCGAAATTAGGGCATCACTTACTGCACAGTTGTATTTGGTTTATGTATTTAGTTTGAAATATAAAATTTGAAACAAATATCATACTGGCCAATGCATATGGAAGTAAACAATCGTTATTAAGGAATTAATCAAAGCTGAGTTTCTCAAGGAAATTATTTCTGAGTATATGTCAACATCTGAAGTAACCACGAGAATATATTCTTCACAAAGCCTAAATCTTTAGTTTGCTCAGTAGAAATAGCTACATAAATAATTCAAAGCCATCTCAAAATTTCAGATGCTAACCTACATGACTAATGCCGGGTTTCTTTGACGTTTGACGTTTTTTTGGGTTTTCGCTTCATGAGAATCAATTGGATCGCTTAAGGATCGTTAAGATTCATAAAGATGACAAACTTCTTTTTCAAGAAAACAAGACAAACAAGACATCTTTTTCAAGACGAACTTCTTTTTCAAGAAAAAGAAGTTTTGTCACCTTTATGAATTTAAATTTAAATTGCTATTTTATTAAAGAATTTCAGCCGGCTACTTTTCAATGAGGGACACTTTATGACACGTATTCTACATAATATAATAATATAAAAAAACTTTTCAAAAAATAAAATACAAAAATAATAACATGATTATAATGAGCAGATAAGCCGTGTTAAATTATGAATGGGGAAATGAAAACGAGCCAAAACTCGCTTCAGGCGACGTGCAAATCATTATTCTATACCAGGGATGTCAAACTCATAGGTACACTTGGGCCAAACAAACAAGGTTTAACTTTAGGCGGGCCGAAAAAAAAATCAATATTCATAGTAACGTAGATTTATTTCGAATAATACAATAATAAACATATATGTAATAAAGCAAAGTGCATGCACATGCATGCACCAATATATCGTACAAAACTATGATTGGAAAACTGAGACCATGAGTTCGGCCACATTCGGCTATCGGGGGATGCGTACAAGTTCTGAGTGCACGTGTCCCCCAAAAGCCGAATGTAGCTGAACGCAAGTACTCACACGCATTTGTAATTTAAGTAGTATGTGTGTCAGCTCGCTGTGAGTAATCTAACAACACTGAATAAATTATCGTTAATTACTTAGCAGTAAACATTTCATTTTTTTCTTCGTCGATATGTTATTTTATTATTATATATTATTATTTGCCGATATATTGGCCGGGCCGCAAAAGTATTTGTTGTGGGCCGCATGCGGCCCGCGGGCCGCGAGTTTGACATCCTTGTTCTATACCAAGGTATATAGCATTTCTATACCAAGGTATATAGCATATGGTTTCGGGAAGCATCTTTTATTGATTAAAATAATATAAATGAACATAAATATAATTAATTGGATGCAATATGAAATAGGAGAAACGCATGTAAAAATGTATTAAAAGTTATATGAAGGCTATAAACTAATACGAATTAATAAAAAGTAACGAACTGTTACCACCTAAAGACAGTTCTTGAACTCTAATGTCGCTAAAGTGTATAAATTCCATGAACTCTGGATCTTCCTTATCTCAGCAGTGAGTGTTATTACAGTCCCACCTATCTCGAATCTTTAGAATAGATTTTAGAACTGGCGGCAAGTTAATGCAACATCTGATAACCTATTTCTCATTGCTTTTATTGTGAAAATAAATTTTAAAAATTAGTCTACGTTTAACCTTTCTCAGTTCAACAGAGAAAATCATCGATCGTTTTAATTTTGGTCTGTATTTATATTTCAAATATAACATGGAAAAATTCTTGTTCACACAAACAGGTTGTGCAAAAAGGCAATACAAATTTGATAGCTTTAATTGAAATCCCTTTAAATTCTTTTTTTCTGTTCAGTCAAAATTTAACAAGTGTGTCATTTTCGAAATCTTCAGTTAGAATTCGATCACAGGGAATTTCTATCAACTTTTCTTTTTCTTCACGAGATTTGAATGATGAATTGAATAGTTAAAAATACTTTTTTTCTTTGCGTACCACCTATTTTTCTCTTGTATACCACCAGCTGAGAACCGCTGAGTTAGAGCGAACGAGAGAGTATTTAAACTGAAGTAGCGAAACTTCGCTATTGAGTGCGACGCTGTTGTATCTACCAACTGTTTAAATTCTGAATCTCGGCTCCGGATTCTTGCCGCAAAAGTTGATATCACGCTGATGTAGATTTCTGAGTCAAACTGCTAGGTTAAATTAAAATTTGTATCATCTTGAACTACTAGATTACCTTTAAAATAAGTTCACCATTTAGTTTTATCGCCACAAGTGGATGGTGAATTTGTAAGCACAAAGACTGCGCAGTCTGTGCTAAGTACAATAGAAGGATCTTATACACCCTTCTCCTATTGTATTCACTTTGTACTTTTTGCCATACGTCGCTAATAGACTTTCAAGTAGATGTAGTAGCAATTTATGCTAGTCCAGAAAAATAGAAGTTAATAAATAGTTTTTAAACATATACCTATTTTTAATTCCACACCGAAGGAGATATAGTTTTTGTCTCATAGAAGTTTTAAAAGAGAATAGGCCTTTCAAAATACACATACGAATGCTTGCAGGGACATAAATAAAAATAACAAAGCATAGCGAGGCATAGGTAGGCGAAAGTGGCCTTCTATATTTGCTGAACTTTGATATTAACGCTTTTATGGTGACTTTGCAAAAAGAAAATATTGTTCAAACTTTAAAACTCGAGAGTTTCAAGGTTTGAACAGAAAAAACAGAGAAACAAGTTATCTATAGTTGCACTTGCTATAGTTGTAGAAAACAAAGGACTGATTAGATTACCCCGTATTTTTTCAAAGGGATAACTATCGCGACCGCACCCTCAATGAACGCTTCGATTGATAAAAATAGTATTTCTCATTTCGCTAATGCATCTAACCACTTACTGTAATATTGCTTATTATGGTAAATAGAACCAATAATTAACGCGGAATACGGATGAAACCAATTGCTCTATTTTGATTTCTTTTCTCTGTGTTTTGAATATTTGGTTTTGATATTCCATCTCCTCTAATTTAATTACTTATGGAAGTGTTAAACTACCGGTTGCAAATAAAAAATGTTCAATGTTCTTTACTAAAATATTTCATTTAAATTTATTATAATCTTCCTTGCTTTTAACTAAGAATAGTTCTTTCAGTGACATTATTATCAGATGCTGAAACATACAAGTAAATATTACCAAATCATTATCATATGTACGAGATAATAATTTTATTTTGAATAAAGTAACATAATGTAAGATTCGTTTTGGCTGAATTAAGTAATGCTTTATAAATTAGGAATAAAAACAGTACGAAATGCTTTAATTTATTTAATATTTAACTTCAATTTTAATTAATTAATTAAATTAATTTTATATTTGGTATCAAGTAGGAGACAGTTATAAAGAAAGATTAGGTAACGAATATTTAAAATTTAAATGCTTATTAATTTTGAATATCGCTATTTTTTTTAAGCAAAAAGCAAAATCTTCTATTTGCTGTGGCTTTATGCTTTTTAAAAATTTTTATCGTTGTTCATCTTGCTCTAAATCAGATCATTCAGAAAATGGAACAAAATGTATTTAACTGCAATATTTTTTTTATAAAATACTATATATTTACTCATAAATATTTGTTATAATAAATATAATCACAAATATTTTTATCATATTTAGAATCACAAATATTTGGTGCCTCTGAAGAATTTGTTGACTGAATGAGGTGGTGCTAAATTTTGGACACTTTTAGAACACCAATGGAATTGTGAAAGAAATGTATTCTGCGGAAAACTTTATTATTAAATTTGTTTACTGTCATTGGGCACACCAGATAATATTGGAATGAAAAGTATTGATTTTCATATTATTTCAAGTCACAAGAGTTCATGGTCTAATAAATATGGACAGCCATTTCACCAATTCATATCTATCAATAAGAAGTCCGGAAAATTCATTGCTGTGCAAGAGTTTAGGAGATTTTATATGATATATATTACAATGCTTCCTTTGCCCGCCTGGTATATATTCTTGAAATTATGTATTGAAGTCATGACATTATTCTTACTATATGTTTTCCTCCCCCCCCCCAAAAAAAGAAAGAAACACCATAACTATTCATGGCCATCAATCTAATTCTTCAGCCAATAAAATATTTCACTGATTGTATTCTTCTCGAAATTAGGGCATCACTTACTGCACAGTTGTATTTGGTTTATGTATTTAGTTTGAAATATAAAATTTGAAACAAATATCATACTGGCCAATGCATATGGAAGTAAACAATCGTTATTAAGGAATTAATCAAAGCTGAGTTTCTCAAGGAAATTATTTCTGAGTATATGTCAACATCTGAAGTAACCACGAGAATATATTCTTCACAAAGCCTAAATCTTTAGTTTGCTCAGTAGAAATAGCTACATAAATAATTCAAAGCCATCTCAAAATTTCAGATGCTAACCTACATGACTAATGCCGGGTTTCTTTGACGTTTGACGTTTTTTTGGGTTTTCGCTTCATGAGAATCAATTGGATCGCTTAAGGATCGTTAAGATTCATAAAGATGACAAACTTCTTTTTCAAGAAAACAAGACAAACAAGACATCTTTTTCAAGACGAACTTCTTTTTCAAGAAAAAGAAGTTTTGTCACCTTTATGAATTTAAATTTAAATTGCTATTTTATTAAAGAATTTCAGCCGGCTACTTTTCAATGAGGGACACTTTATGACACGTATTCTACATAATATAATAATATAAAAAAACTTTTCAAAAAATAAAATACAAAAATAATAACATGATTATAATGAGCAGATAAGCCGTGTTAAATTATGAATGGGGAAATGAAAACGAGCCAAAACTCGCTTCAGGCGACGTGCAAATCATTATTCTATACCAGGGATGTCAAACTCATAGGTACACTTGGGCCAAACAAACAAGGTTTAACTTTAGGCGGGCCGAAAAAAAAATCAATATTCATAGTAACGTAGATTTATTTCGAATAATACAATAATAAACATATATGTAATAAAGCAAAGTGCATGCACATGCATGCACCAATATATCGTACAAAACTATGATTGGAAAACTGAGACCATGAGTTCGGCCACATTCGGCTATCGGGGGATGCGTACAAGTTCTGAGTGCACGTGTCCCCCAAAAGCCGAATGTAGCTGAACGCAAGTACTCACACGCATTTGTAATTTAAGTAGTATGTGTGTCAGCTCGCTGTGAGTAATCTAACAACACTGAATAAATTATCGTTAATTACTTAGCAGTAAACATTTCATTTTTTTCTTCGTCGATATGTTATTTTATTATTATATATTATTATTTGCCGATATATTGGCCGGGCCGCAAAAGTATTTGTTGTGGGCCGCATGCGGCCCGCGGGCCGCGAGTTTGACATCCTTGTTCTATACCAAGGTATATAGCATTTCTATACCAAGGTATATAGCATATGGTTTCGGGAAGCATCTTTTATTGATTAAAATAATATAAATGAACATAAATATAATTAATTGGATGCAATATGAAATAGGAGAAACGCATGTAAAAATGTATTAAAAGTTATATGAAGGCTATAAACTAATACGAATTAATAAAAAGTAACGAACTGTTACCACCTAAAGACAGTTCTTGAACTCTAATGTCGCTAAAGTGTATAAATTCCATGAACTCTGGATCTTCCTTATCTCAGCAGTGAGTGTTATTACAGTCCCACCTATCTCGAATCTTTAGAATAGATTTTAGAACTGGCGGCAAGTTAATGCAACATCTGATAACCTATTTCTCATTGCTTTTATTGTGAAAATAAATTTTAAAAATTAGTCTACGTTTAACCTTTCTCAGTTCAACAGAGAAAATCATCGATCGTTTTTACTCTAACTAGAACGCAGGCCTCAAAGTAACAATGAGTTAGTATCATAAATACGAAATCTGGGGTATTCGCTATGGCGAACGGCAACACATTTTAAAACTAACAATTTATTAGGCTGCTTGGGTGATAAATGAGACCGTACGGCAACTTAACGTAGTGGTACACGAAAATAAAAATACTATATTTACTTCTGATGTTATTAAAGTAAAATAAGAACGTCTGTCATTGATGAATGCCTGACATTTTCTATCTTTCCCAATATATTACAAATTGATTAGTGAAAACATTATAAGACCACAGTACACAGCTTAAGGCGGATTGTTGAGCAATAAAAGTTTTACGGGTATTCGAAAGTTTTGATTGATCACTTGTGTTTGTTCACAACAATATTTAGTTTACCCTTTTATGAAGTTTATTAGTTTGTCCCTTTTATGAATTTTCTTTTCAGATATTTTATAAAGTCGTTCACGAAGCTTGTGTATCAACGACAGTGATACATTTCATGTATACTGTTTTTGTATATCACCTATCCCATGGTAACCACGATTAACGTCTGTGATAATAAAATTTAGACTAATACAGATTCGAATAAAATTAAAAAATATTTTGACATTATCAAAATAGGAGCATTATATCATATTTTAGTTTCCTACAGATTGAAACTTAAATGGTTAGAAATCAATTGCCATAATTTTAAAAACATTCATCTATAGTTTATTGTCGTGAAGTATTTAGAAAAGCTTAACATTCCTTTTATTATGGAGGTCATTATTTAACTGTGTAAAATCTATTTAAAAAATTTCGCCGATTGAAAGTTCTGGAGATCATCTCACAATACTTAAAAGAAAACCTTCTCAAGCTCAATTTGTTACATTTACGCAACGTCAGCGCCTGATATATAAATAGAGAACGGAGCATGTTCCCCAAGCTCCACTGTCATGCAGACAACCAAATCCTTCTATAATATTTAACGTAAATAAAATTTAAAACAGTTTTTTTTTCAACTCCTCCTTGTCATCTGATACTATTTAGCGAAGTTTTGGTTGGTAAAGTAATGTTAACTTGCACAACCAAGCTCTGTCTCTGTGTGATCATTATATTTTAGCTCATGATGTCACGTCATTATGAATGTCTTTTGATTAACTTTGGTCTAATTATACACTTAATTATTAAAGTGATAAATAATTTGATTGAGTTATTTTTGGTCTCATCTCTCTAATTTAATTAAGGTTTGTAATAAATAAATAATAATTGTTTAGGGATTTCTTTTTATCCAAATGTTTCCCCCAAAAGAAATAAGACTCTCGTTTAAAATATATAAACTTATATTTTAAGCGTATAATATAATATTATATTATATGCATATAATATAATATTTAAGCATATATTATAAAGTAAAACCACAACACGAAATATATAAAGAAGTTGTATGTACTTTTTGTGTAAATAAATTTATGAGCAAAAGTTTAATTACTAATTTATTTCACCAAATTCTTTACATAATCCAATTCAGGGTTATCTACTACATTGCGAAGAATTAGAGAAGGGGACTCCGTAAGAAAGATTAAAGCTTCATAGTCTGGGATCTGCGCAATTTTTTCTTTTATAAATTGATTATGTCTATTAATTCACTAGCGTTTGTTTTATTCTTTAATCTTACCAAATACAAATTTCAAAATTGTAGAATTTTATAAAAATTTGTAGAATTCAAAACTGTTATAAAATTTAAACTGTTATAAAATTTGAAGGCAACATTTATCGTAATTATACGCAAAAGACTGCATATGTACAGAATTTATGCTTTATCGTTTTTCAAAACCAATAGCTCGTGTAACAGTAGTACTTTCAGTGTCTACTTACCAATTGTTGATATCACCACTAGTCAGGTTTAAACTTTTATCCTTCCCGTACACAAAATCATCATAACTCGGGCATGTTTTCTGTTTTGGCAGCGCAGCAGTTTCTATTCGTGGCAATCTGCCAAGTGATCGAACTCTTCCAGTCAACGAACTCATCAGCTAACTATTTACGTGTTAGGATATTAAAATTTCCCAATCAGGAGGCTAATAATTCTCATTTTTCCTTTCCATCAACTATACTTGTGCCTTCTATAGTATAGTGAGGCAATTTGTCTCCTTCTTGATAAATCTTAATTGCTGATGTATTTAATTTTACATGGCGTAAAGTCTAATTTATGTTGAACTAGGATTTACGTAATTTTTACGTATAATTGTTTTAATCGAACATCGCATTATTTATAAACAACCCAAAATGTCTTATAAATAGTTCAAAACTTTTGATGGTTATTGCACTACATGTTTTATAACTTTTGCCTGTCTAATTGCAATTAAGACCCTTGACTGTTTAATTGCTGTATACACACATAAATACAAGACAAGAAAAAGATAAACTTAAAATAAATAAGTAAAATTTAATTGCCCATATTATTTCCTGGACATTTAATGTGTTTAAATGCAGTAGGATTTTGAAACCCGCAAGCGTGTGTAAGTGGTTAGGTGATTAGCACATCCAGTTGGTGTTAGAAAATTCGTTGTCTGAAGTATAATGAGAGCACAATTGACTATTTATATTTTCGTCCTCGAAAGAAACCTAACAGTCATCAATAAACGGGGTCATCAAAATACACTCACGTCCATAAATTAAGGATAATGCAAAATCAGGCAACGGAAGAGTTAGAAGCAAAACAATTTTGACTTATTTTTAAAGCTTATTTATTAAACAAAAGGTAAAGAGCAAAAAAAGATGCTATCTGTTTGATAGTATTAAAAAAAATTAGCGATTTTTTCTTCCTGGAGCAAATTACAAAAAAAAAAAAAAAAAAAAAAAAAATTTACAAAAAAAACAAAATTACATGGTTGGTATGATTGTTAATACATTGTATGTCTCCCAGACGATGCAATACAGTCCGTACAACGCCTAGGCATGCTGAGTATCAAATTATCGATCTGATCTTGGGGGATATTACACCACTCAAAAAGCAATGCTCTCCAAAGCTCCGGTAGACATGTAGGAGGAGGTTGACAGGCTGCACCTCGTCGGCCAAGCATGTCCCACACGTGCTCTAATGGAGTCAAGTCCGGTGAGAATGCTGGCCAGTCCATATGGGTGATATCCTCCGATTGAAGGCATTCGCTTACGATGTTTGCACGGTGAGGACGGGCGTTTTTATCCGTAAACACAAATTGTGACTCTATGGCGCCTCGAAACAAACGTACATGTTGTTCCAGAATGACGTCCCGATAGATTTGGCTTGTCACTGTTCCAATTTGAACATGCAGGTCAGTTCTGGAACCCAGAATAATTCCACGGAAAGCGAGCGCTCCTGCACCACCGTAACGGTGTCGTTCAATGATGTTTCTTGGTGGTAACGGGTACCTCGACCTCTCCATATGAACGTCCGGCGAGAATCAGACTGCAAGCTAAACCTGGACTCGTCGGAAAACATGACACAAACCCACTGTTGCGGTGTCCACAATGCATGCTCTCTACTCCAGGCTAACCGCAGGCGACAGTGAGTTGCAGTAAGTGGAACGCATCTGACAGGTCTACGAGCATATAGAGCAATCTGCCCTAAGCGTCTGTACACGTTCTGCCTTGAAATTGTAGTACCAGTGGCTGAAGAGAGCTGACGAGACAGGTCTGAATCTGTGCTCCGCCTGTTTCTTTTGGCAGTAACTGCCAAATACCGGTCCTCATTCGGCGTTGTGACTCTGGAACGACCTGTGCTGTAACGTCTACTCACATTAGCATCATCTTGGAATCGTTGCCAAAGCCTGGAGATGACACTCTGGGCAATTCCAAATTCGTCTGATACTTCCAGTTTGGTACGCCCGCATTCCAGACGCCGATAATTCTACCACGTAAAAAATCATCCAAATGCGTCCTTTGTGTCATAACTATTCGATTATTGCACTGAAATGCTTATAAAGCGCCTGCGAAGAATTTTACGTCTTTGCCTGTATTCCTTATATATCTCTCTCTTACACTCTCGTCATTGTGACATACCATCGGTGTCATCTGGTTACTTCCTGAAATTTGCATATGATTCTTGAAGATGTGTGTAATGATTTTACAGGTGATATATTTATTTTAGAGTTTGATTTCCGCGTGTCTCCGAATTATCCTTAATTTATGGACATGAGTGTATTTCCGCAGTTTTCATGCTCATGTTTCTCCTGCAAAGTCCTCGCCTAAAATGGTCAAACTTCCCCTCTTCCAGAAGGCTGCGAACATTGAACTCGCCGTTAGCATTTTCGGACGCAAGTTCCTGTGTAAATCTTATTTGTCATGATATGATAGACCAACATGTTAAGTTCGGCAACGACATTTTGAGACACTCTGCATATCAGATGGATTGAAGAGATAGATGTTTATAACAGGGTATAAAACGGATGGATTGATATGCAAAACAAAGACGGAGTAAGAGTATTTATGTTGATGTGCAGAAAAATAATCTACTGAGACAAAAACTGAAGAAATATTCCAAAGAAACCAGACGGAAAGATTTTAATATCTTGCCAAAACTAGCTCGACTTTAAGCGGAATTATCGTCACGTTAAAAGAAGGCAATAGAAATTTTCTTCAACATGTGCAGCTACTTGGAAAGCCATGATACTGCAGGGACTTACCCAGAGAATCATTGGAGGACAAATGAATGATGCTCACTACCCAGGAAATTGATTGTGATTAATTCTTATGATAGCTTAGATTAGATAAAATGAACACGCTTAATGGCAAATCAGTTAGTTACTCGATCATCCTTGGCTGCATACTACCTGTAAGCTATAAGGGACAAATATCTGTGAAAGCAAGATATGTTGAATGATCAGGAGCAATTATAAACCCCACCATAGAAGAAATTACCAGAGACCCTACTGGCCAATGATTAGCAATAATATTGCTGTATTTTTGAAAGTAAAATAATCTCGGTCTTAATAATTAAAGAGATCAGAGATAAGATAATGACTCTAACATAAAGACAAACATGCGTGTTCAGCGATGTTCAAGCCATACGTCTGCCATTCCTTAAATCTAACGCTTTATGGTACTCCTAAATCATTCATAAACACAGGCTTTGTATTTCGATTCCTTCGATGTATCTATATTATTTGCTCTGAATCAATAAACTAGAAGGAGGGGTTATTCAGTTGCTAAACCGTTACCCATCGCAGGATGAGAAGCCATTTTTGAATTTGTGAATGTACTTGAATTCAAAGCATAATAAGGATATTTATCTCCGTATTTCCAGCTGCATTAGAGATAAAAAATTAAACTGAAATCAAAATAGGAGATACATATGAGGCTCTGATTGATCTTTTGAAACATACATTTCAAGAGGATAATGCGAGAAGTGAAACTTGGGCACTCGGATACTAAGATTATTCGTTTGTTGTTGCCATTTTATAATGCCTTTGTTGCATTTTCTAACGCAGTAGCCTAATGAAACAGATAAAGATTACAAGCTTCCTACTTTGTTGGTTATCTGATACGGTATTCTTAGTCAAATATTTAAATATATTATTCCAGTTAACTACATGTGATAGTTCAGAGTCAGTACGACTTTTAAAAGATGTGGAAAGGTTGTTGGCTCGCTATAAATATAGTGGAGCTAAAAGCGTTATAGTTGTTAACCGGGAACAGGCAAGAACTTTTAATGATGAACTTGTATCCCATTATAATTCGATGTACTATAAACCTATTCGGGTACTTCAACAGATTCATAAAAACAGTTGAAAAGTATTGTTAATCTACATAGAGTTGAAGTATTTCTTTCAGTGAACGAATTGAATAAGCTCAATATAGTGAGTGTATACTGATCTTTCTTTTATGATTATAAACATTCGATTAGAACTCATCAGGGTTGAGGTGGAATAATTTACAATGTGCTTCGATGCAAATATTCGTTGGGGATAATGTAAGTGTCTGTCAATTGGATATAAGCGTTGAAGCGATGATGAAAGAATTAAGGAATTTATAGTATCTCATTTCTGGATTTATGCACTGCGTGACAAATATGTTTGAGAATTTCAGCATCAGAAGTTGTAACGAAGGTTTATTTATGCTAAAACTGATATAAAAGACTTGTTTGAAGTTATGCTTAAATAAAATTTAAAACAAAGGGGAATTCCTTTGCAGTTCTATTTATAGAAGGTGAAACTGCCAAGAATTGCAGTACGATGACGTCATCGAAAGCTTAGTATTACGGAAAACATGTAAAGCTTTAAATAAAATAGATTACAAATGTTTTAAATGCTATATTTTAAATTAAATAAATAAAGGTGTATTTTGGTATGGAATATTAATATGCCTAATTCAGGCTTCGGCAATCGATTTTTGCCAGCTGGTCAAAATCGTATACAAGTATTGAGTTCTGCCATGAGTTGATAGACTGTTGTTTTATGCTTTTTGACAATAATTCTTTTTATATTCTAACATCTTTCCCAGACAAGGGTCCTCTTTCTTCGGTAGTTACTCCGGTTAGAGGAAGTTGTTTGCTTTTAAGTATACAGACACGAGACTGAATATTGTAGCCTTCAATATATCAAAAAGATTTGCCGTCTTGCTAATAGGTGCAGAGGGTATTAAGATTAAAAATTTTTTGTCTAATTTTTATCATTCTGTGTAGATGGCTGTGTACTGGTTATAGATGTTTGTTATTGCGTTATAAGGTTCTATTTAGCTTTACCAACTGTTATTTTAATTTGTGAACCTTTACTGGATTCTATTATTTCCCTTCGCCTTTCCTCTCCAGGATCTAAATGAAGTGGATGAACGAGAGTATTTAAACTGTTGGAACGAAAAGGTTAGACAGAGCGTGATTTCGTTAGTGAAAGCACACGTTTGCTATTTTATTCTCCGGCTGCTAATCTTAGTAGCGGCTATGTATTCTGGCCGTCTAGTTAGTATATTGCCGGTATAGGTTTCTGAGTCAGTCTGTTAAATTAAATTTAATAGTGTAAGTCTACCACTACAGCTTTACCTTATAAATTTACTGTTTGTTACATTAATCATTTAAGTTCTCATCGCAAGCTGTCGGTGCTGTTTTGTACGCACGTAAGTCCTGTTAAACAGTTTCCATCTTCTGTTAAACAGTTTGTAATAAATAAAAGGGTCTTTTACACCCTTTCCCTGTTGTTTTAATCTTACCGCCTGTGCGAGAAGTCGCAAGTCTAACATTAAAGTAATCTAGTTACCATTTCATGATAGCAACACATACTAGGTACTAATCTGCCTCAACGTATGTATTTTTATTTTTGTTTTGTTTTTATGGCAACAAATGTGAAACTAAAAGAGAGAATAATTCAGCGTTCAGTGAAAATGTAAGCACGTAAAAAGTCTAATAATGCATATAAAAGTCCAAATCATATTCATTTCGTATCCTTATTTGTCGTGTTGAAGTGAACTGTTCCCAGGTAACTATTTGAATGAAATCTATAAAAATTCAAGGTACATCAATCGGTAGAACCCCCACTGAGGAATATTTAAAGCCGGAAGTTAAATTATAGTATTCTATTAAAGTTTCTTGGTTTACAAAGAAATAAAAATATGCATTTTAATGTTATAAATTAAAAACTATTTAGGAAGTTTTATGTATTTACCATGTTTTAATGTAAAATACTGGCGACAGCAATAAAATCCATGCTTATTCGGCTTCCTATTATACATTTTAAAAATGTATTTGAAGTCTGCGCAACATCTGTACGTAACTAATTTTATTCTTTATGGTAAAGTTAAGATGTTAAAAAGGAAATCATCAACTCCGTTAATGTATGGAATTCAAATCAAACAAATCGAAAAATTTGTTGGATCCGTTTACGATATTTTAAAGTCAGAAAATTTAGAGAAATTTCTTACATTAAAAAAAATATAGAAAAACGTCGTGACAAGCTTGAAGAATATTAAAATGAATATTCTACTATTGAAGATTTTGATGAAGAATCTGAGTTTAAAAATTTAGCTGAGTATCAAGATTGACAGATGGATTATTAGTGAAATTAGAAGCATATTTAAATTTGATTAATAAAAACTGATAACAAGATGTTATAATCTGCCACATCCTATGTCAGCGGTGCTCAACCTTGTGCTCTGTGCTCGCGAGCCCGATTAGGTACTGTGAACAAAAAATATTTTAAAAATAACCATTCATTTATATTTCTTAATTGTTAAAATATGGTAAGCATTTATAGTCATAAGAGATATCTTGCAAAACTTTATAAAATAATTAATTGCTGACTTATGAACTTGATAGCGAACATGGAATCTTATTGCTTCATTCCGATGTTAGATGGCTCAGCAGGGGCAAAGTACTTCAACGATTTGTAGAACTTCTTTCGCCAATAAAGCAGTTTTTGGAATCCGGAAACGAAAGTTATTAAAAATTGGACGATAATAATTGATTATGCGATCTGTATTTTCTCACAGGTAACAGTTAAACTGAACAAACTGAACGAAGATCTCCAGGGAAAAGAAAAAAACCCTTTTAAATTGACTGGGACTGTAACTGCTTTTCAGATAAAGTTAAATTTGTGGATAAATCAGATGAAAGGAAAATATTTCACCCATTTTCAGAATTTATCACGCCATATTAATAACCACAAGGTAATTGAAACAGAAAAAAAAAACCTAAATGCATTGAAAAATAATTTTGAACTCCACTTCTCTGATTTCCATAAAGTTAAACCAATTATTATCATTTATTATCTCAACCAATTATTTCAATTATTCATCGCGAACACATTTGCCGAAATTAATATTTCAGATGTGTCACATAAGATTGGAAATATGTTTAACACAAATGCTGATGTTTTGGAAATGTGCTCGTTATAGGCTAAAATGTGCTCACGATAGGCCAAAATATTGGGCACCACTGTCCTATGTGAATATAAAGTTTCGAAAATTGCTCTTTCACAACGCTTTCTGGCCAGTTTGAATCTTAGTTGAGATTTAAATCTATACTTTTAATTTCAATTGATGCTAGCGTATCTCTGACTGATATTCAAAATTTGCAATATCTTCAAAGTACAGTTTCATCAGATGCTGAAAGACGAATGTGAGTCATTTGTAGGGATCTTGGATCTCTCGAATACGCGTCGAGTATGCTTTTAATTACACAACAAAGGCATGCGGAAAGGAGAGAGAAAGCAACTTATATTACTCTCCCTTTTAAAGATCGACTGGAGATTAAGGGAACCAGTCCCCAAATCCTGGTGGTGACGAATTGTCGTCCACCACCTTTTAGTTCGGGCGCCACTAGTTAAATCCTTTGCAATTTTTCGATGTTAGGAAATTGAAAAATCCGAAATCTCCTTGCAAGGATTCGAACTCCAGACCTCTAGAATACGCATGGAGTGTGCTTCCAATTGCATAACGAAAGCATGCGGAAAGGAGGAAGAAACTACCTTACATACTCCCCTTTTAATGAGCGACTGGAAATTAGGGGACCCAGTCACCAAATCCCGGTGGTGATAAATTATCCTCCACTAACTATTAGTTCGGGTGCCACTCATTACGGTTTTATTCATAAGCAGGAGACGTGGAAAATGTTTAGTGCTCTCGCAGGGACTCGAACCCAGTTACACCAGGAAGGCATGCGGAAAGAGAGGAGAAAATACCTTATACGTCCCAGAAGAAAATTAGTTAGTGGAATTTCTCCTGATATATGAGTAACAAGATAATCTAGAAAATTCACTTAAAATCAAATGGGAATTAACACTAGAAGATAAGAATTTCAATCCTTAAAAAATTTTCTTTCCTTTCTAGAAAAACCTGATAGAAGTCTTCAGAGTCTAAAGGGAAATTATAATAATCAAAATAGAAGGTAAAATACAGTAACAAAATTTTCGCTTTTAAAACAAGTGCAAAATCGAAACAAGATCCTTGTGTATTTTGCCAATTACCACATCTTCTGCATAAATGTTAGAAATTTCCTAAAATGAACGTTGATGAACTTCGGAACTTTGCAAGAAATAAAATCTTTGTTTTGATTGACTGAGACCAAATCACATCATGCAGATTCAATACATCCCGACGAGCATGTAAACAGGAACATTATGCGATTCTTCACTACTTTCGAAATGATAAAAAATGTTTAGCTCAAAGTCATTTAGCTGAATCATGGCATACAGATAAAAAAAGAAAGTGTCTTCAGCTAGACCTTCAAATTTGGAGTTTTACCAAATTATCTAATGGCAACATTGCGGGTTGAGTAAATGCATATCACAAGAGAATAAAATGTTGGTAAATAAAAAATCTGGAGCACAAACAATAAAAACAATGAGAGACCGGTATTTGAAAGCTAATAAAATACTCAAATTTAGTTTGGTTATTATTATCTAATCGATATATCACAACAAATATTTGTCTGTTGCAGACAAAAACAATTTTAATATATTAATTTAGCTGCGGCCAATCAACATAGTACATGCATATCCTTCTTTAGGTGAAGCGTACAACTAAGGCTTAGATGTGATAGGAATATTTTTTGTCGTATTAAACTGGAAATTAAGATTTGTTTTATACCCTATGACCTTTTAGAAGTCTCAGGTTTTGAGACAAAAAATTTACAAGCTCTTAAAAATTGAATGTGTCATGAATATAAAGTTATTGTTAACACCTAATATGTGTTGTTTTCTGAAGTTCATATTTGCAAAATTTGATCTGGCGTTAGATTGATGGTCTACTAAAAATCTCAAATTTATATTAATGTATTTATGTTAACTGCTTTTAACTGTTTTCAAGGCTGAGAAAAAGTCTTCTTGACAAATATTTATATATATTAGCGTAATTTTTTAACGATAGTTTATTTAAATGATATAGCTTTTATTACTAATGATATTAGTAATAAAAGCTATATGCTTAACTCACCCTCTACAGGTTTAAAATCAATAATTTCAACTAAGATAATTTCGTATCGTACATAATCTTTGAAACGTTAATATTCGGAGTAATTCTATTTAAAGATACAAAAAATGGATAACTTTATAGCAAAACATGCTAGGATTCATATTTATGGAAGTAAGTAAAATCTTTTACTTCATAATTTACATTTAACATATTATAAGTTTTGCATAAACTAACCAATTATTTTTCTGTTAATACTTTTCTATTTTTTAATTTTTTTCCATTAGCCTTCATCAGAATGCAAACTAGGTAAGTTCATATAATGAGTGCAGACAAACAGAAAAGCATGTTGGTAAATTCTATGGACAGGTTTGGCACGTTAATGTGTTGGATGCGGGATGGTACGAAACTATCAGTTAATTTTGATTCAAGATGAAATACGAGAATCAGAATGTAGCTCAGTCTGGAAGTTATGATAAATCTAGATTTGAAATCGCCATATACAAAGAAGGATTTGTGTGAAATCTCTTCTTTGGTGCTATTGGATATTGATCAAAAAAAATTTTAGGCAGAATTTCAAAAGGTACGGAATGTGCAGTGTAGCTATGAGTGGTTCACGGGAAAAGATGTGGCTTCTTGGAAAGAGTATAAAGTATTTCTCCAGTCTTCTTAGCGTGCCTTCGTGGTGTAGTGGTCTGCACGCTCGTCGCGTATTCGAGAAGTCCATGGTTCGATTCCCGGTTAGGGCATTGCTCATTTTCCAAGTCTGCTGCTTCCAAAAAATCCTAATGTCTCTACAAGAGCAATACTAAATATGAGAAAAAACTTGAAGCATAATTTGTTGTTCATGGAGGTAAGAAATCATAAAGTCAATATCATCTTTGGATTGGTAATTTACGGGTATAGGAATCCCAAATTTAATTTGAAGAAAATACAAAAGAACTAAGCATGAATGAGTTGCGGGCATAGGCTTTTCGAAAGCCTGCATTTAGGAGAAGGCGTTTAGGTTACTTAAAAGAAGTGGAAAAAGAAATTATGAAAACGCAATAGTTACGTTTACAACATTTTTGGATGAAACTCCTGATTTAACACGCATAGTAGGATATCAAATAGATACCCGTGATAAATCTGCATGAAAATCTAAACTTTATAGAAAAGGCAAAATTCAAAAGGAAGTAACGGAGAAATATGTCGCCAAAATGTTAAAAACTAAAACTATTACACTCATAAGAAGTTCTTTTGCCAGCCCTGCAGAGCTTCGTGGGAAAAGAATAATTAACTGATTAAAGACTATAAAATTACTTCCAGATATTTTGAAATAGCAATGAGGATGCAATCAGCAGATGCCATTATTAAAAAATAATCAAGCAGAAGCCATTATTAAAAAATAATCAAGCAGAAGTCATTATTAAAAAATAGGATTTTATGCTTTTCGTTGCTACTTTTTATGTTATGTAGAACACCTGTTACATTTCAACATGCCATGGTTTTTATGTGATGGACAATCTGAAGTTATCCATGCTCATTTATTCAGATGGTATAATGAGATTATGTAAATAGATTTAAGCCAGAATAATAAAAATAAATTAATACAATTATCAGTAGCATAACAGAGAATTTAAATAGAAAATTAAAAATAAGTAAATTCCTTTATTTAGAAGACATGTCATTATAAGTAGCACAAAAGATACTATAATCTATATTATAAATTATAAGATATTTTCTCCTTTCTTTCTGCATATCTTCGTGAAAAAATTGGAAGCGTATTCGACGCGTACTCGAGAGGTCCATGGTTCCAGTCTCGGAGAGGGCGCTGTACATTTTTCACCTCTCCTGTTTAACGCTTTGCGGCACAGTGTGTCCGGTCTGGACACACCTAAAATTTTACTTTCTTAAGCACAGAAAAATTGAATGAAAAAGGATTTATAGGTTACTATAGGTTACTCTGAACTTTCTTTATTTATAGTAGATGGCAGCTCAACACAACCCAGTCCATATATTTTAGCCATGTTTAGTTTAAGACCCTCATTTTTCAAAGAAATCTTCCAGATTTTTTAAGGGTATAAAAGGACTTATTTGAAAAATTCTATGTTTTTTTTGGCTATATGCTAATCTCCTTATTCTATATTAGTTTTAAATTTTTACCTTGAAATCTTGCCTAAAATCAAACGGCAAACCCTAGGTGTGCCCGGACTGGGCTCACTGATAATCTAGGACAACTAAGAGTCTGTATTCTTTGTTTCTCCGCATCTCATCGGTCAGTTCATTGACAACAATGCTCGTTTCACCACTCTTTTCGAAGCTCTATTCAATCAGTGTGCAACTTTCGGCACAACCACAGAATTAAAACGATAAGTGCTATCTTCACAAAATTTTACTTGTGTACTCCTCCGGGCCTAATTAGACTGCCTACCTTTTTTTTTTAATCAAAACTCCGACTTTAAAAGGTAGCGTGCCGGAAAGGGTTAAAAAAAACCTTAATGACTCTCAGTGCTAGTTCTCTCAACCTATCAAGTAAGTAGAATTAAATTGCGGATAGCACAGTTCTGATGATTGGTAGTCTATCTTAGTCGAGATGTTTAACATGTTCCAGAACTTTCTATTTCGTCGAAAATTGTCGGGATCGCAAGTTTTTGCTTTTCATATTAGCTCTAGTCCATTGTTTCTCAACCGGTGGTATGCAAGAGAAAAATAAGTGGTAGGTAAAGAAAAGGTATTTTTAACTATTAAAGTCAAAAATTTCGAGAAGAAAAAGAAAAATTGACAAACATTTCCTGCAATCGAACTCGAACTGAAGATTTCAAAAATAATACACTTGTTAACTTTTGTTTGAACTGAAAAATAACTTTAAAGGCATTTCAAATAAAGCTATTAAATTTTTATTCCATTTTTGCACAACCTATTTGTGTGAACAAGGATTTTCTTCCATGTTATATTTAAAACTTAAATACAAAATTAAAAGTGGATCTTAATTT
Source organism: Stegodyphus dumicola (assembly GCF_044657685.1). NCBI lineage: Eukaryota > Metazoa > Arthropoda > Arachnida > Araneae > Eresidae > Stegodyphus > Stegodyphus dumicola. The sequence goes on along the minus strand of NC_140770.1, from coordinate 109,607,000 downwards.
TCGGTTAAAACTAAGTGAAATAAAATCAGACACAAAGAAATTTGTCTACCTTAAACATATTCAAATGTCACATTTAAGTATTAAAGTAATATAACTTAAATTTTGATAGTAAAAATGCTAACCCATTTTTAATATAATATATTTTTATGTATGTACATTTAATACAAATAGTCAATAGGTTGTGCAAATGACAAAATATATTAACTTTTAATATTTCTATTGAGAAATTGTAAAATAACCATTGTAAAATGTAGCGGTGGTACTTAAGTTTTTCAGTTTTTTATTTAGATGATGCGCGTTAGTCGAAAGGTTGAGAACCACTGCTCTAGTCACATTTTGACAAATTGTGACTCGTTGTTCATATTACACAGCCAGCTGAAATAAGCACTGTAGCAGTTAAAACAGAAATGGGAAAAAACCGAGTGCTGATGCAGTGATAAAACGTTTTTGTATAAAGAAGTGCTCAGATCAAAGTGGGGATGCAAGGAGTTCACGAGGAGTTTTCACCACAATTCCAAGATAATTTATTTCTGAATGAATTAACATAAATGTGGTTGAGCATGCAGGGAAGGAACCTTTAGTAGATATGCGTTTAGTGACCTTCAACAGTAATTCCTACAGAAGTTTTGCGTCGATTCGTAATTCTAAATGAAACACAGGTTACTGAACGCCTGATCCAAAGCAGGGAATAGTGAGTTGAACAGAAGACAAAAACTGTTTTGATGATTTAAAATGTCATGCCTCCATATTTTGTAGCTTTTGGCGAAATGTACTTTTCCGACGAGAAGAAAAAATTGTTTCTTAGACTAAGTGGTCCTCAGTGAAAGCTATGTTGTGAAACATAATCGAAATCTTGCAAAAAACAATATTCCAAGAAACAATATGTATATTTGCCTCTTTTTGTCATACTGATACAACGATACTAGACAAAAAAAGCGATACACGCAGACGGCGTAAAAGACTTTGGTCTTATTAAAGGCGGTCCTCTCTCCAAAAAGAATTCGCTATGGAAAAAACATTGATATTACTTATAAACTAGTGATGAATCACCTCTACTTTGAGAGCACATTACATGTTGTTGTGTTGCGACTTATCTCATTCGTCTGGCAGCAACATCAGAATAAGCCCACGCGAAATTAATCGTGGCAAGGAGAGCAAGATTGCTCCTGTCGTTGGCAACACTCTGAAGTACATTACCTAGAATAATTAGATGGGCGTTATGACTTCGAAATTTTACCTAACGATTTAGCATAGCGTGGAGAGTGGAACTGTTCTTGCAAATGTGTATTATCACGAACTAAATTAGATAACGAGAAAAATCAAATCAAGAGTATTATGCAGACTTCTACAATACCAGATTCTGGTAGAATATTAGTAAGAGAGTGAAGCTTGGAAATATATAAGGGTATGTTCAAAATGTGGAAACTTTCAATCGTACTGACATTTTAAAAGGTTCGAAATTTTTCATTTCAAACTCCATTTCAAAGACTTGCAGCAGAATTTCTGCTACATAATGTATTTCTGCATCCATTCAAAATATAGGCTATTCTTCTGTCAGTTAAAAGATTGCTTTTGGAAGGTCACTGGGCATCGATATTGATAATTATGAGCACAGTTATCAGCAATAATAAAGAGAAAAACTGAAAATTCCAAAACGATAATTCCAGAAAGGAATACATTAGGCACGGAAAATAATTAATTTGATAGAAATAAAACACTTCGAAAGCTAAACGTGCCATCACCTCTTATTTTGAATATTTTTGTAATAAACGAGGGACTGATTATTTTTTGTTAGATAAATATGTAGAGTAAATAGCAACTACTAAGTGTATTAGGATCCTAAAAGATAAAATTTACTTGAAATAATTATTAACTGTAATTAATGAAAAGTAATAAGTGAAACTTTGCAATTATTAAATTATACTGTTTTCAATTAAACTTAAATACTCTGTTATTTATTCCTAAGCCAGAGCTACACAAATATGCACAATGAAAGGCTAAGGAACACAATGCAGTTTTTCACGTAGCTTTTGATTTACATTTCAGAGGATTTTCCGTTAACAAAATTTTTATGCTTGTCTATGCTGGTAATTAAGAGTAAATTATTTACTTACAACATCGGTTGCTTTTGTATCAGCACCATGGTCCAATAACATTTTGTAAATCTCACCGCCATCGGACAGCACAGCGGCATAATGAAGAGGTGTCCTGCCTTTCTGCAAGTAAACAGTGAAAATCACATTTAGAAAGCTTTCACATAATTTAACTTGTTTATTTCGGATCAAGCTAAGAAGTACGTATTCTTTATTTAATTATTTTTTTCAGAGGAAGAAATTTTTTTAAAAATATCTGAAGGAAAACGTTTAAAACTGCAAAAATAGAAATTTTTACATTAATTATGTCTTAGCATTCACAAAAAAAGTATTTTCTTAAGTGGTTTTAGAGAAAGTAATGTACTAATGTAAAACGTAAGATTAATTTTAGAGAAATTTAGAGAAATTTTGGATAAGATTTTCCCTCTTATTCTGTTCTTTCAACCATTAATCTGGTAAGAATTGGAAAGTGTTCTGGTGAATCTAAATCATAAATGGGACTAGAAATCAATGTGAAACCTAGTGTTTAGAAGAAAATTTTACCTTATTTCAGTTTATCAGCAAGTGAAGTTTGAACTGTGGATAACATTTCAAATTATAATATTTTGTATTTGATATTGGGATGTTAAGGTTTGGCAAATAAATTGCTTTGGAATTCATTAATGAACTGAAAATGCTAAAATTGTCAAGAAATGCTTATGATAACGCATTTTTTATTGTTATATATAACAGAAATTGAAATAAATTCGAAGACTTCAGAAGTACGTATTGACCAGAAGAGAATAAAAGGTCGACAATTTCATGTTTTAAGACAACTGTTTGCTTCTTCGTTTAGAATGGTAACAATAAACTGAGAATAAGAACAGAGTATGATGGGCAAAGTGTAGACTGAAATGATCATTATAATTTCTCTAAAAATATATTTCTTTCCTTTTGAATATCTATTCCAAATGCAATGCTGTTGTGAATAATTGAACCTACCTTAGTCGACACCTATGGTTAAAAATAAAACCATAGGTGTCGACTACTCTTAGTCGACACCTATGGTTTTATTGAGGAAGAGTGTTTCTTTCCTCTAAGGCGCTACTGTTTATGTTTAAAATCAATTAATTCATAAACAATTTTTAAGTATTACTATACAAAATATGCAAATGCTTTACAACGACTTTCCTGAAATATAAAATAATAGTGTTCGACTAAAAGAATACAGTTTTCAGCAGAAAAACGTCGCGCGTAACCTGAAAGGAGTTAAATATGATCCTAAACATCTTTGATATATTAAATAACAAGTAATGCATGCCATTTGTATTTTATATATTTAGCTTTTATTTAGTAGCTCTTTAACCATAGGAATGTTAATAAGAATAGAAAAATACGCCTTTCTTACTGCAGTAATGCTACTTTGCAATTTATTCTTTGCAGTTCTTCTTATTTAGGAGATGAAATTATTATGATATGCCATGTGATAATTGTATTAAGTCGTTCGGTAAGGTTTAGCCACAAAATACTTCAGAGACCAATACGAAAACTGACTATAAATCTTTTTTCATGGACTGACTTTAATACTTTCGTTTATTAATAGGTTTATAAAAAAGAATACGCGAATACTGTAGTCTAATGTTTCTCTAAATTAAACTGAATTATAAATTATGTGTTTAGAATTTAATATTAGTTACGTAACTAGGCTTGTTTTAAATTTCCAAATTTTGAATTGAATATTCTGTGTATGTTAAATTATATAAAAAAAAAAAAAAACAATGTAAAATTGACTTACGTGGTCTCTTGCATGGACTACAGAGGGATATCTGTCGAGAAGGTAGTCGATAATGGGTTTTTGAGAGAAAAGAACTGCTTTGTGCATGGGGCTGGCACCCATATGGTCTCTGCAGAATGCAAGTTTCTTGCGGTCGATCAGGTGCTGCACATCTCGCAAGTTGCCAGTACTCACTGCCTTGTGGATCTCGTCTATTTTGCTCTGAAAGGAATTAGGAAGCATTCTTTATGTATATAAAATGCTTTTGTTGCATTATTATATTATTCATAAACGTATAACATAAAAAACGGGTAATGATTATGTGTGCTATATAATCTTCCGTGTAAAATGCAGCATATGGTGGGCCAAAGTATTTGATACATTTTAAGAAATTATATAAGAGAAGGCAGCTAAACATACGTATAAATAACTGGGATATAGAAAGAGGAATAAAAGATAAAGGTTCTTTTTCTTTTCCTCCTTTTTATCTTTTACTTAACAAAACTTTTTGAGGAGCTAGAGGGTTGTCATTTTGTTCCGGAGCATTTGTAAGACCTATCTCTGTTATTACACATAAAATAAATTAGGTAGATCCTAAAATAAATCTGGCGAATTCTCTCACAAGCGTGAATAAATTACCAGCGCAGAAAAAAGGGTAAAAAATAACCCTTTAATTAATTTAAACTAATTTAACAGAAAGACACGGATTTCGTGGTTTACAAAAATACCATCCACTTGCGGTGGGAATTAAAACGTATAATATAATACAAGTCAAACCTGAAATAAATAATACAAGAACGCACTTAAATTTACGCCTAAGAGGTGGACTCATAGAAATCTAACCGGCGTGATACTAATCTGATAACGCCAAGAGGCTTACTAGCGTGACCGCGAAATAACAACGAAACATGCGCTTGGCTAGCAAAACACGCTTTGAAAAAACTGAGATATTCATACGTTTAAATAGTACTTCATTTAACTTTAAATTTACATTCTGGCGAAAGAATGTGAGGGGAAGTTGAGAAGTTTAGAACAGGAAATCAAACTTAAATTTGTTATGCAAAATAAAGAAAACCCTACTTATTTACCGAAGTCATTGCCAGCTTGCTGTCAGCTTTCAAACCGGCTTCTCCCACAGAGAAGAACTTAAGGAAATCATGCAATATGAGAAAACATATCACCAATCACAGTTCAACATGCTGTTCGAAAGCAGTGTCACAAGTCTACGAATATCATCTGAGAAGTAATTTCATTCCTTTGAATTAAGAGGAAAAGGTTTAGATATCTTCTTTAGATTGAAGGAAGTATAGAAGAATTTATTCAACATTAAGCCGATGTCTATGAAGGAGGTAATGGGTAAACCACAAGTAATGCTCACTAGCACCTCAGTGGCTGGATAAAGATAAGAAAAATAAAAAAAAGATACTAGACGGCTGGGTCAAAAGCTCAAGGACTCAAGATATAGAATTCAAGCACAGGCTAGCCGCTATTCAGGCATTTCTCCATACAACTTGTTTTTGTGGTTTTAAGAAAAAGACAAAATGATTATTCTCTTCCTTCCACTATACAAATGATTAATCATGATATGATTGACTACAGCATTAGAAAAAAATGCAATTTTGCCTGGAGGTTTTACTGAATATCCAATTAATTACGAAGAGAGAAAAATGAATTACGAATTAGAGCTCTCTTTGAACTTTCCATTTAAAATATTTATTTCTATTTTATTTCAATCGAGATAACCACCACAAATACTTTTATTTTCTTATTATTTTTAAAAAATACAATTTTGTTTTGTCGTTTGCACGTTTAACGTTACACACGCATATAAAAATTTCGTGTGCTTCTCGGAGAAGCAAATGCTTTCATATTTGCTTCACTGGGAAAACTAATATTTTTCAAAGTTATCTATTTGCGTCTAGTGTACGATCTTTAGAAACTTAAACCTGATGAAAAAAAGGAGATTGAACTTATTGCAATAAGTTTAGGTTTATTAAAAAGAAATCAGTGCACAAGATCGTAAATTATAGTGAACTATATCTAAATAATTAGTCTGTAACCATGCTAATAGCTGTTATCATCACCGAAAGAAGAGATTTGTGACAGTAAATGTTTATTTTCCGATGAAAGTAAGAAAATGTTCATAAAAATTTTCGATTAAGAATTTGTCAGCATTAAGTATTAATAAAAGAACTTATTTTACTGTAGACTGTTGACTTTAACCACTAAAAGACATTTAAATGGATATTTTAAATATAAAAAAAATTAGTTATAGTATCTCAGATGTATATTAATTTTATTTGAAAAATAATCAAAATTTCGATGTATTAGCAATGGTAACGTAGACAATATTCATATTATACTTACAATAATTACTGAAAAGTAACTGATGCGCTGAGAATTAGAGCAATTTTTGTTTTATTTTAATTTCTATCAGTTTTTAATTCTTGAGTATTCTGCATGATTATAATGTTGAATTACTTAATCATGTGTAATTTTTTTATCTTAATGGCAATGGAAAACGAGTTTGTTAAAAGATTTTACATTAAAATAATCCATAAAGTTATGCTTAAAGACAATTCATGAACTTAGTTACTTGTTAAAGATATAATTTATAAGCACTATTATTCACATTTATGATAGTAAAATCATGAGATGCTTTGAAATTCTTAGAACAGTAATTAGTATTAAAACACAAAAACATACTGATACCTTTAAAAATGAAAAAAAAAATAGTACTTAAGATCAATTGCTTAATTATTCTTACCTTATCCATTACTTCCATTACATTAATTTCATCTTTTGGATATATGCGTCTCCTGATTTGTTTGAACGGCGTTTAACATATATACATTATTTAATTATGTGTGTGTTTATCTTCCTTCTTCTTAATCACTGAAAGAACTGAATACTTATTTTATAAAGATAAACCTACAGTAACATTTATGGGACTTATAATCTTGAAGCTGTAGCTGTCATTTAATTGCTTTTATTAAACATTTATCACCTTTGAATATTCATAAAAAGTCCCGGTGGGTTCAAGATTTTATGAGTTTGCTTCTTCTGCATCCAACGTTAAGTCTCACAGGAAGATCTAGATGCGTGAGAAGCAGAAGCAATTTTTGACTCTGGATACATTCCAAGAGGCAGAGCTTTCAGTTTAGTATGCAGATAGATGGACGAGTGTCATTAAACTACCAACGACTCTCAGGAAGTATCTTCAGATTGCTAGGTCCAATTTATTTTGTTTGTGTTCTATTGCCGATTTGTGGTACCCCACAATCTGTATTCTGCAAAGTCTAGGACGAATATGAAAGCGACTGGAAAATAACGTGTTTATTCTTCCACCCTCGGCGAATAAATCTCCAGGGAACGTGATTTCCCGACAAAAGAACTACTTGGTGTCACGTGATGCGGGTCACAAAGCAATAACACAATCTTGACGTCATATGGGGACCAACACGCATAGGAGTTCGTGCATACCCATTGGGTGGAGAAGAAAATTAAAAGTTACAATGCACCAATGAATTCGCGTCGCCAATTTTTGTTTAATTAGTTGAAAATGGGTCAAAAACCTGAAGAGGGAGATCTCTACGAAACACGCAAGGGGGCAGAGAGTACTTGGGTCTGAGAAGCCTTTCTGGTATGAGTCTGATGTTCTTCCCTCTTCTTGGAATTAGGACAGGAAGTCCAACAATTAACCCTGCTTTTGGAAAAAATAATGGCATAGAATTAAATTAAAATAGGCTCTCTATACCAAACTATATTTCAGAAATCCGAATTTCTTTCGCATGTTTATCACAGTCGGAATCTTTTGCTTTGTATGTACCGGATATTGAGGTGCAAATTTCCGAAATTTACAGTGAATAATACGGTATACAATATTATAATATGACTATTTTACACAGTTTAAAAAATGAGATCCAATTATATGACCACAAAAGGTAAACTAAGGGAAGGAATGTATTACATTTCTGTATACATATATCCCTACTAAGCATTATTTATTTGACTTTAATATATTTATTTATAGGCTTAATCTGCATTATATTCTATATGAACATATTATCATCATTCTATCAACATATAGACACATGGTTGCAAACAATGAATGAATTAAAATTTAACGAAAAAATATATTTTAATTAGGATATATTTCAATTGGTGATTATATGTTGAATTGAAAACTTTAATTCGCAACATTAAAAATCAAATTCTTCATGTAAAATAAAATTAAGTCAACAAGGATGCATCTTTTATTGAAAAAGAGATATAGTTGCATGTTTTAGAATAAAGTTAATAAGAAGCAAATGCTATTTCAGTATTGTATATTTTATACTATATTTTTCATTTGGCGGCTGCAAAGGCTAAAATTTATTTTTATAGTGACGCTGAAATGCATAGAACCATTTTAGCACATTCAATTTATTTGCAAACACAGTATGCGTTTCAGACAGCTACAAATAAGATATGTATACTTTCTCTCTTCTTCAGGTAAGATCTGGCAAAGAAAGAGAAACAAAAATTAAGCAATCTTTTTATTGCTGAATTTTATTTAACGTGACCTAAACGCTGCCTGCTGAAAACTTCTGAAGTATTCAAAAATAGATTCCCTCACTTTGGATTAAAAAAATTAGAAATGTATGAAAAATGTTAGGGGATATTTTAAATTAATCATGTACTCAGTAAATTTAGATAAAACTTATTATTCTCAAAAGAAAATTCTTTCTTCCTAACAATAAAGAAATCTAAGAGAGTATTTGTGTAAAACCACACTTATACAAAACTCTGGTCAAATTCAAATCAAGGATAAGTTGCTTAAGCCAAATTATTATATTAGAAGAAAAAATAAAAGTCCTTCCTTTTCCTAACAGAAACGTTTCGTGTTTTAATCGAAAACCATTTTACTAGTGGCATTAAAATTTAATGCAAACTTAAGAAATAAACACATTTTCACACTGACTTTGTACATAGCACATAGCACATTTGGGACTTTCTGATTCCAAAATACAGAAGCATCCTGTGGGATGCCCTTAGTGCGATTACAATCAAATTCAAGTTTGACGACAATTCTCTGAAACCTAAATAATTCCAGTGGAAATTACGAGATACTGACTTTTCGGTATCTCTGCGTTTTAAAGTTGGTTTATTATTTAAATACAGCAACGTAATCAAGGGCTATCTAGAAAAGGGAAAAGATTTCTTCGTGGAGGACTTCTTAAGTAAACTGATCACTTCACACATAGAGAAAACCATGAAATCCAACAACGTAGCTATCCCGTTCTCCCTTGCTTGAATCTAGATTGAACTATTGGTATTCAACGATCTAAACCATTCGCCCACTTATGGGGTTCAAATAATGCATAATTACATTTGTAATAAATTAAATTTGTTGTTTTTTAATACGGTAAAAAATGCTATCTAAGGGGAAGATTGTGTTGTTGCAAGAACTATTTTTTGCAACAAAAATTGACTCGTATTCACATTACACAGAGAGAAACCTTCTAAAACCAACTATGCAACCAACCCGTTGGCCGGGTGTTCGAGCTGGAATCAGATTACCAGTGTTAAAGCGGGCTTAACCACTCAACAACTTGCGAATCCGAAAGATCTTGGGAGCGAGTCCTGATGGAAAACTACACTAAATACATTTTCACTCTCCTAATAAACTTTCAAGGAAGTTATATCACTAAAGAGGAGGGATATTGTGCGATGTATCACTTAAATGAGTGAATGTGAAAAAATTTTGAACACTGAATGCACTCAAGATAGCTGAAGGTTTGTCTAGAAAATCGGCAAGCCATCAAGTGATAGAACATATTACGGGAAGAAGTTATATTGTAGTATTTATGTTTAACTTTTTTCAGTCTTTATGAAAGCACTTTTATCCTTGAACAGACAAGCTATATACTTCATACAATCAAATTCTAACTGAAAGCTTAATGCGTGAATTCACAACTGGCCTTAGTTAAATTAAAAACAATGACTTTACATTAAAATGTTTTTTAATTATTTCTTTTATACAGATGCAAAAGAAAAGGATATGAATTGATATAAATGTAACATATGCTTACGGGAAGTATGTAAATCTTATTTCAGAGGCTCTCAGATTTCGATTAGCATCTCATAGCCCAGTTAAATTAAACAAATCGGTGGGAAAAAATCATAGAGCTTTGGAAATGGTCTTAAACGCTTCCTTTAGACCTGGGCTAATGTGTGTAAAAAACCCCCAAGGGTGGAGAAGAGCTCGAGGAGGGCTAGGGGTTTAAAGGTTCCTTTTCCTAATTTTTCGCTTACATCTCGGAAACTATCACTCGTATAGAAAATAATTTATGTGCAAAATTGAAGCTGACAAAACTTCTTGAAAAGAGGGTCCTACGCAGTGTTTTCTAGAACTAACTTGTTAAGAGTTACAGGGCTGACAAAAGTAACGTCAAATCAAAAATTATGCTTTATTCGGATTTAAAACTAAATTACAGTTTACAATTGTCTTGCACATTAGAATTAAAGATTTTAATTACATTATGAGTGCATGTAATTGTAACCAGCAAGTAAATCGAATGTATTGGGTCAAACAGTTCTTTATAGGGTGTCAGGTTGGTCTTCAACGTCATCTTCATATGCTGAATTCTCGTCTTCAGCTTGGAGGGCCATTGGCGCACTCGCTCTCACAACCGAATAGTAAACAGCAATGAATGCCTGCCATACGGTATCTACAGCGTGTACAACAGCCTTTGGTGCAGCCGCAGAATATTGTTGATAGAAGGGCAGCTGGGGCAGCTTGATGCAAGCTAAGCAAGGATTGAAGATCTAAATCGAACACCAATTAGTAGGTGGTAGTCTGTAGCCCAGCCATTCCTGAACTTAAAGATAGACTCTGTATGAGTGTTGCAGTGCAGAGCCTTTAGTTGGTGGTGGAGAGGAGAGGTCTGGCATCCCTCTTGTGGTGGATTTTAGGAAGGCTAAGTAGAGTTGTTTGTTCAGGTCTGTTACTCTGGCGTTGCTAGAAACATCTTTTCCCCTGCATCTGCGACTTCATTGCGTATTGAAGTGTTGGTGTAAAAGTCATGGAAGATGTGTTACTTGCTGCTGTTATTCATAAATAATTTAGCAATCGATGATTTGCCTTTTCTAAAATTGCAGAAGTTGTATCGCAGCCACTAAAACTGTGAATGAACAAGATGCTGTTGGCAAAGTCATGTTTCTGCAATTCCGTGGAGGAATAAGTTCTGCTTTCCTCATTCTCCTTCCCTGGTTGAAAAACTTTACGTCTTGTTCCCTTGGAGCTAAAGCAATAAGCAGGCCCAGGAGATTCCCATCCTCGCCGATGACAGCAGTAGAACAACCAGATTATTCTTTTCCAATACACACTTCACTAGCCTTTTATCAGCATGAGCATCATCCTGTCTGTCTCCAGTTCCCTTAGCAATCATTTTCTTAAGTCAGCATAGTAATGAACCTGGCTTTATTTTTGTCGTTTTTCAAAAAGTTGTTTAGCATTCAGTCTCATTTCTTCAGTAAAGTCAATATCGACTGATGCGGTGACAGTGGTGGTTCGACGCTTTTGTTCTGCACGTTTTGCGCTGTTGATAGTGTCATAATAACCATCAGAAACGAAAGTACAGCATTCACCATGGTGTGTTTTATGTAAATCACATATTGATTAAACATCACTGAGAAGGTTGATTCTATACCCCACGTGACTCGATGAAGAAGGAATCCGCCATCAATCATATTAGTATAAAACTTGAGGTCTGAAGTAACGGGGTGAAAAGAGAAAATATCATATAATGCAGAATTCTTTGTTTTTCGCACCCCTTTTTCATTCAGTAGCGATAATATCCATTATCGTTTACGCCAGATTGTAAAGGAGAAGTTCTTCTAGATCCTCGTCATTCTTCTTGGAAATAGCTACTCAGTGGAATATTAGAAGAGGATCAACCACCTCTAAAACTTTGTCAGGTTTTATAGTACTGTGGTTATCTATAATTCTTTTGATAGTTATAGAGGCCGGTGATGAGACTTTGTCTTTTGGAGTATGTTTTATTTCCCCAAACGTTTGCCCTATCATCTTCATTGTAACATTGCCTTCTTGTAGGGCTTTGTGGTAGTTTACATCATGGTTAGCAACGACGCCTGTTGTGAGGGATCTAATTCTCATGATTCTGGAAAGGAACGGTGATAAGAACAAAAAATGAAGATCTTTCTGTCATCATCATGTCTTCTCTGCCGAGACGCGCGATAGTCTACATTGTTCCTCTGTAGGGAAGTGCAGACCTGAGCTCTCTTGTCATATCAGACCAGTTTTCAGATCCGGGTGAATCTGATCTCTCACAGAGAAGTGTTTGGGGGGAAATCTTCAAAGTTCTGGGGATGGGTATTGCAGAGAATGCATGTCCTGAAGGTATAAATGAGCAAATTTTGCATATTGTAGGCGATCATTTGCATGAAAGTATGGTAACATTTGCTACACTGAGTTACCGACATTGAACAGCAAAATAAGTGAACAAAAAACACCCCCACCTCAGTTGGTGGAAGTGAATGAGACCTCTTCTTTGTTATCGCAATAACACACCATTCATCTCTTCTGTAAAACTTCAAATTTGATTTCTACACACATGATTTTCATATAAATACTTAAGTTTAACAAATTAAATTAGTTTAATTTGTTATAAAGTTTTCAAATTAAATTAGTTTGGAAGGATTTTGAACGCTGGAATATGCAATTTGATTTAGCATTCAAACTTCAGAAGCTCATAGCTCGGCTACCATATGTCCTAGGACAAAATGCATAAGACCATTTGTAAAAATTATGTTAATTTTAAACTTCCTTTCCTATCAATTTTTAATTTCAACTTACCACTTTCTGCCAGAACGTAGTTTTAGAATTACGTCTGAATGCTAATGAAGAACATCGGTATTTAACCGCGAAGTTCTTCTGTCTCAGTGAGAGAGATACCAGATATTCTGACTGTATGCGTCCGCCTTTTTAGGCTACTCTATCGTAAGCTATTATAACGCTCTGCCGTACTTTAGGCCCTTGATAGTTTCGAAGTCAATTAACGTTAAGGGGCCAACTCTGTTGGAATTTTGATAGCTTCGGATATATCTCTTCAGTAAAGATTAGTTCAGTTTAATTTTTAGTCTCTTAAGTTAAAGCCCAAGTGTCCGCTTTATTGTACAACTCCAAGACGGAGTTCTGTTAAATCTTGATAAGTGTTTTTACCCTTCTATCTTGTTATTTCCTGTCACACGAACTCAAGCGATTATTCGCTTATCAGTTCGCAAGATTCTTCACTTTCAACGGTAACTTAGAATTACACAATGTAGAATCCTACACATTTTTGTAGGAAATATTGTTAGCTTCAATTTTGAATTTGAGTACCTTTGTATAGGACTCTGAGTTTCCGAGATTTAAGTGAAAAACAGAAAAAGAGGACCTTTAAAGCGCCCTCCTTGAGCTCACTCCACCTTTAACATGCTGCGTAAGAATGTTTAAGTGTTAATTGAACTTAAATTATTGAGAATTTTTATAGTCTTATGTAAAACAGTTTAGGTTAGCTAAAACTGTTATCCAAGTTGTTAATTATTCTCTTATCCTTGTCTTAATATCCAGCTAATATTAGTCTTGCCCTCCATTTATCTTTTAATGCTCAAACAAGCGAAGTATTTCTGTACTCCCAGTATGCAGCTATGCTATTAGTTTTACGGTTCCATTTCATCAGAGTAACGTAGAAGTTAAATCGAATGTAATATAATATACAATATTAGTAAAGCCCAGTCTAAACTTTAGATTTTCCTGACTTATCACTCGAAGGAATCTTAGCAAGTAAAATCTTTGCCGATAATCTTAAACAGTAACAGAGTATCTAAAATATAATAACGGTCAGTTGAAGCTGCCAAACGCTTCCTGAAAAACTTTGGGCCTGGAAGATTATTCATCTTTAAACTACTTTGCAATCTGGAGTATGAAGACGATCGTAGAATTAAAAAGAAGCCAAAAGAATAACGCAACTAGTTAATTAAATCCTTACACCGAAACTTAGCATTTCAGTCCATTTCAATTAATAGATTTTAAAGCATTTTTTAAACTGCAGCTAAGAGAAATTCACATTAATTGTTCCCATTAATTGTTTTCAAAAATTATTCAAGAACGTATTTTTATAACAACATTGTTACGTTTCTTATAATCTTAAAAATGAATTACATCATACATTTGATTCCGTATTTTGAGAAATTAAGCATCATAAAGTTTTTAACTATTCTGGCTATTGCGGATATCTTAAGTAAAATCAAGACGTCTTAAATTATTATTTTGCTAACTACAGGTTGCATTTTAACTTATATTTCTAAAGCCTTAAATATAATTGTAGAGCATATTCTGAACTCTGAAATTAATTCTGCACAGTTTTGAAGATCTCTTTAGGAAAGCTCATCACTATAATGCTACCCAGTTGGTGTTCTCCTAGGATGTCGCAAAACATTCGAATTTAAATGTATTTCATGAAATTCAGAGAGACTACATGCGAAACCACGTGGCATATTTATAAATTTACTCTGTAATTGCATTTAATTTAAACAATGAATAATCTTACGATACAGCTTGACGAAATTACCTCTCGTCTTAACATAGAAGTCTACAGCAAAGCTTGTATAAATGCAATTAAAATTATTATTATTTTAGATTAAAATTACAACTAAGTCGATTAACAAAAATTGAATTTTTTCTGATTGCAGCTTTATAATGAACTTATTTACAAATTAAATACAAAAGGCTAAGAATCTGACTTCTATCATAATGCGGCTTCTTAAGCAAACGGCACAGCTCTTCAGTAAGCCGCATGAATATTCTAACACTTCTGGTCTTGGTCGCTAAATCTTTCTAAATTTAGACTCTGGTAGTTTATTTAACATCATAAATTAAAATTTTCTGGTGAAATAGCGGAAAAAGTAGCACAGTAGAAAAACAACCAAGGTTTACAGTGAAAAGAGAAAGTTAAGATGATTTTTATACTGTTTCTATGATTAATCTTCATTATTTGATAAACAACAAGGAACGCAACAGGCAGAGATAATTATTAAATGAAATTAGTATTCAGATTATTGCTGTTACCAATGACGTTAATTAAATATTATTGCGCAAGTTTGGTCATGATAAGTATGTCTAATATCGAAGACGGCAGAGAAACACTGCATTATTTCAAAATTGTCACTATGAATAAAAATGCCTTAAAAAGAGTTATAATATTTATACTATGACAATTTTCAGTATTAATTCAAGATACAAGACAAAATTTTTATTATTTTTTTAAATTTGAACTTCACAAACATTGATTTAGCTACACATGTAATGATTATCTTCTATGCATTGAACCTGTGAATGATACTAATTTGTAAGCACTGAAATTTCACCAAAAAAAGAGACATATAAATGCCATTTGAACTTATTCTTATACAAAGGAATTATTACGCATAATGAAGCACAAATGAAGAAGATGCCAATAAGATGAAAAAGTAGAAAGATAAATTAACTACTCTTCTTAACATGTAATAAATTGCAGGATCCTATTTGTCGTAACATATCCTTCAAGATTTAAGTAAAAATACATTCCAGTGCAATAAAATGATAACGCTGTTTAATTTCTCATAAAGAAAGCTTGATTGGAAAAATGAATAGTTTCAGAATTTTACGGAAAACTCCTTTCCAAATTGTGGTTCTTAAATTACGCTTAAATTCTAAAAGCTATGTACGATACGTTTGTAATACTTTCCTTTTGCCCCTTCATATTTAACAAATACTACAAATTCTTGTTAGTTTCAAATGCAATGTAAACAGACCATTTTACAGAATTGTTTTGAATTGGTGATAGTTTAAAATTAAGTATCTTTAACTATAAACATTTTTGAAAAAAGGAAATATGAAAGGTTTAAGATTCTAACTTTCGTCCAAAAAGAATTGTTAAGGTTTTTTTCGCCCTCACTGCGTTTGCTTTCTACAAGTTTGCTCTTCCACTCACTCCCGCTTTCTTTGCATTTACTCCACCACATATTTTTCCAACACTTTTACACACTACATACTTTCCAACATACACGTTTCCAACAGCAGATTGAAAAGCAGAACAGCAACATATGTTTAAAATTCCCGATGCTGTAGAGCAATTGAAAACGACAGCGATGACGCTGCACCCTACGACGTTAATTTCTCCCTCACCCCCGCTAACAGGAATTGGATTTGATCCAAAAAAGACAAACATTCTTTCCTTGTATGACTCTTTCTCACTTTATGGCAATGAACAGTAAACAACGTTTGTTATATCATCGCTAGATAATTTTTACTTCTAATACCTAATAAATATGTTATTTTGCGTGTGATAATAATAATAATCGTGTTCCTTACATACGCAGCTTGGATTACACTTTATCAAAATAAGAACTTTAATTCTGTTTTATTCATCTGCTCGTCTCGAATTAGCGAAGTTGCAATAGTAAACAAATGAACCACATATACCTTCAACATTAGATTATGAAACTGAGCGCATGTTTACTTCAACTAAACGCATAAAATATATCGAGATAAGATATCAAGAATAAAAAATACCAACAGAAAAGATACTTTGCCATAAATTACCGCTGGATAATCCGAAAAAGGAAAAGTCAAACCTGTCTTCAAAAGTAAAACAAAACTACATAGTTGTGTACTGCGCATTCTAAAGACAGAAGCAGAAATGGCTACTAGCTGCGAAAATAAATATTCGATCATGAAACTAAACAATAACGACTATCAAGTATGGAAATAGAAACTTGAAATGATCCTAAAAAAGGAAAATTTATGGGATTTAATCGCGGATGACACACCAAAAGAAATAAACGCCGAATGGACAAAACGAGATGAACAAGCACAAGATAAAATTAGTTACACGTAGAAGACTATCAAGATTTGTGTTCCTCTTTACTTGCTTTGGAAACATGAACTGTCCTGACTCGGAACAGGAAGCTTACTAAAGCTATGTTCACTAAATTGTGAAGTAGACAATACACACAGGAGGGGTATACGAAACCCTTTATTTTTCTATCTTTACAGCGATTTCCGGAACTTCGGAATACAGAGACCAACTACTTGTGGTCTGAACGTAAGAATATAAAAATACTAACTAAAAACTCTAACTTAAAACTAACTCTGGATTGATATACAAGTGCCTAGCTGTAAGATTGGCCGTTATTTAACAAAATCCGTATGTAGTACAGAGAGCTGCTAAAACTACGATACGTTTGAAATTATCAAGAGGACTAAACCTCTGGCCTTGAAGGCAACCAACAACGAGTAAAACTACTATGGCAAGCGGCCTGCTTCTAATAACTCCTTCCTCTCTCTTGCTTGGCAAAAAGCCACAACTTAAGTACTTGGCGTTAGCAAGACAAATTTGCATAAATAAGTTAAAGCTTTTAATTCTGGCCGGAAGTAGAAAATAAGAAATGATAGCAAAGATTCAAAATAAAATAAACGTTAGTAAAACTTAGGATCCTTACATACTTCCCGCCAGAGTTAATTAGTTTGAAACTGAGGTCTAAAACGACCTTGTTGAAAATTTTAGCTCTAGAATCTAACGCGAGGCCAATCTTTTACAAACATTTCTCACTAGAAACTAGTAATTAAAAAAAGTCGTTTTTTTATCAACTCCATGGACAAGATTTTTCATCTGTACTGCATCTATAAACAGGAGTTTCTTAGTTGAAATCTGGTTCCTTCCAGAGATCTGGAAGGAAAACTAGTTTAATGAAATGTTACACAATTAAATGGAAAGTAACATGAATACTTATATTTCTCTTTTAACATTCTTATTTCATTCATGATGTTATTTAATTATCCCCTCGTGCTCTCTGACATGTGTTGTAAAGGAAAACACCAAACACGAGCGTGTCTATGCACAAGTGTTCAACACTACCGCCTGCAATCAAAACACTAACGTGTTAAAATTCAACATAACAAGACCTCAGAACACACCTTATATTCATCTCTAAACCCTGAGGTACTATTCTGAAAAGTGGTTAACTCTGAAGTGTAGTGTCAGAGAGCCTAACTACATTCATTCAACCTTTAACACATATTCACAATAATTTGCTCTTTTTACAGTCACACGAATAAGTAAAAATTTTTGGCATTACTCTAATATTTTCACTTTTAACATATCACAGTATTTCTTAACTTTTAAAATAACAGTTCGCATTGCTATAAGGACATATTAACATGCCGTTAATTTTACGCATTTTAAAACATACATTAGTAGTACATTGTTAACTTCTATTCTTTTTCAAGCAAGTGCCAATTCTTCTACATTAAAATACTCCATTTCAAAAGTCTTTCAGACTAAAACTTCTTTCTTGCCAGGATCTTTTAAATAAATTTTATACAATAATTTTTACAATTTTCTTAAAGTACCTTTTTTCAAAGATTATCAATGCTTTTACAATATTCAAGTATTTACACATTCCTATTATACATTAATTTTAGTTTTACTCGCGAGTAAATGAAAAACAATACCAAAATAGGTAACAACTCATTTCTCGCCTTTTTGGCGATAAAGGTAGGCCTCACATGAGGTAAAACTTCTTGAATTCTGCCACTTGCAGTAAGAATGAAAACTTAACTTAAGGTTTTAAAGTAACATAAAGTTTTACTTATCTTTGTGATATTCAGACATCCTTTTTTCTGCCCAGGCTTCGAAAAAGGCGAAGACTACAGTCTGATTGACCTTCCGTCTTGTACGGGTTCGCCCTTCGGTTCCTTCCTCCATGAGCTTTCTTTTCCTTCCAGTTCAGTCACCCTTGAAGACCTTCTTTTTAGCCTCAGCTTGTGGTCTCGGCCGTTTGATGGCAGCTGGTCTTGGCGGAACCGGGACACTTCTCTCTTGTTGTTGCCTGGATCTCGTTGCTGGCTGTTCAAATTTTTCTTGCTTCTTTGCCTCTGCAGCTGGTCTTCCTTCATCAATTCGTCGACATTTGCTGCGTAGACTCCTATCCGATGAGTAAATCTTCCGTTTTGGAGCCGTGTTATAGTTGCTGTCATTTTTCCTGGCTCTATTTGCATTAGTCGTACTTCTCCCTTCTTCATTCTTGGGGTGGTCGTGCCCTCTCTTCTCTGGTCGGTGGAAAGACTTCTTTTTCTTCTTACCTTCAGTTTTCCAACGGAGGAACTTTCTTTTCAATCGCTCCTGTCTACTCATGGCTTGCCCTTGTGATTGTCGTTGTTCCACCTCTGGAGCTTGTGCCTGCCGTGCCGGATCCTGCAAAAGATCTTGAAATATTGGCATTTTATTACGATTATAAAATGGTTTTATCTGGTCAACGCTTGCGGTGCATGTTTCACCATTCCTGGCTTTTAACATTACTACAGCCTGAGTTATTTTTTCTATGACATATGATCCTTCAAATCGTGGATAAAATTTGGCAGTTTTATCTTCTGGTGCAAAATAAAGTGAATGCTTAATTTTTAACACTTCATCCCCTAATTTATAAGTTACTCCCCGTCGTTTCATATCGTAATAGAGCTTCTGTTTTCTCTGTGCTATTTCATTGTTCTTTTTTGCTTCTTTAATTAATTTTTCTATATCGCCCATTTTAAATTCTGAGGCTCTTTGTTGAACATAAAATAATTTATCTAACGGCGTTATAATCTTTCTGCCTAAACATAACTCAGCAGGAGTTTTGCCCGTCGTATCATGTTTTGCGGTCCTAAGGGCGAAAGCTAATTCATTGACATAGTTATCCCAGCTTTTATGAAATTTTTTAACATAACTACGGATAATTTTCACTATATTTCTATTGACCCGTTCCGTTATATTTGATTGCGGCCGATACGGGACCATTTTTAAATGACGTATGCCCAGTTTTTGGCACATGTCTTCAAATCTATTACTTACAAATTGAGGACCATTATCCGATATAACTTTTAGGGGCACCCCGTATTTTAAAATATATTTATTTAAAATAGAATCAGTAACTAATTTCGCGGAGGCTCTTTTTAAGGGAACAATTTCGGTCCACCTACTAATATGATCAACTATAACAAGCAGATACCGACTTTTATTTAACTGACTTTCCGGGAAAGGGCCCAGTAAATCGATGCCAATTATTTCATTTGGAAATTCGGATTTAATGCTATTTAGAAACCCAGCCGGGCGGAAATTAATATAATTAACTGCTTGACATGTTGGGCAGGACTGGACGTACGCCCTTGTTAACTTTTGCAGCTCAGGAAAATAAACTGCTTCGCGTACGCGTTGGATGGTTTTTCGAATACCAGCATGAGAAGCTAATGGGCTGTCATGGAGCTCCTGCAGGATATTTAATCTAAGACTAGCTGGGATAACAGGTCGAAATTCATTGTTGGAATTCGTAGTTTTTGTATAGAATAATAGACCATCTATTAGTTCGTAATGGGCCGCCCTATTTCTTATTGCCACAATATTTTGGTGGCTAAAGTTTTCAGGATCTTTTAAAGAATCATAAATATTTTTAAATTCCGGATCCTTACCCAGTTCGGTTATTACAGTTTCTCAGGAGCGTATCGTACAAGCTGTGAGCATTGCCTTGAAGAAGGTAATACCTTTACAGTATTGATGAAGAATTGATGAAGAAGGTAATACCTTTACAGTATTACCTTCTTCATCTATTTTTATTCTGGATAGGGCATCTGCTACGATATTTTACTTTCCGGGGGTGTGCTTAGTTACCAAATTATACTCTTGTAACTTGAGTGCCCATCTTATTAACCTTGGGGATAAGTTTTTTCCTGAGTACAATCTACTAACCGCCGCACGATCAGAATACACTGTTACTGGCGCCCTTCCAAAATAGACTCGGAACTTTTGCACTGCTAACAGAACTGCAAGTGCCTCTCTTTCACTCGCGGAATAATTTCTTTGTGTTTGATTTAAAGTTGTACTAAAAAATGCCACGGTCTGCTGATTTTGCAAAAGTACAGCTCCTACCTCATAATCCGAAGCATCCGCTGAAATTTCTAAATTCTCATCGTTCTCAGGAAATTTCAAAACAGGGGCTTCCGTTAATGCTTGCTTTAATTTTTCGAAAGCACTATTGGCTTCGGCCGTCCACAAGAATCTTGCCTTTTTCCTTTTTAATTTTAACAATAGTTCAGCAAAAGCTGCAAAATCTTTTATAAAGGACCTATAATATGAACAAAGTCCTAAAAAAGAAGAGAGCTTCTTCGCCGTATTTGGCGGCGGATACTTTTGCACACCGATTATTTTTGATTCGTCCGTCTCGATTCCTTTCTGTGATATTTTGTAACCTAAGTATTTTAATTCAGGGGCTGCAAATTTGCACTTTTCGACATTAACTTTTAGACCGGCCTCATTTAATAATGAAAACACCTGTCTTAAATCCTGTACATGTTGGTCCAGATTATCACTAGTAATAATGATATCGTCTAAATAGATAAATGTGGTCTTTCCTAGAACAGGCCTTAGCACAATGTCCATACATCGCTGAAATGTTGCCGGTGCCCCTGAAAGGCCAAACGGCATACACAAGAATGCATAAGTGCCAGACTTGGTTATAAAAGTAGTCTTAGGCACATCTTCCGGTTTAAACCCTATTTGAAAATAACCAGTCGTTAATTCTAACGTAGTCATATATTTGGTAGAAGTTATGTTCCTTAGAATTTCTTCAATAATAGGTAACGGATATACCGGATATTTAGTCATGGAGTTTAATTTACGATAGTCAATTGCAAAACGCTACCTTTTCGGATGTGCTACCTGATAGTCATTATTTTTCTTAGATAACACAACCGGGCTAGCATAACTACTTGAGATGGGCGTTATGATCTTTTTACGTAACATATCTCGAATGTGCCATTCTATAATTTTTTCTTTATTCTTAACATACCGATATGGTTTGTGGCGAACTGGCAGTGAATCTCCGGTGTCGATACTATGGTTAGTAACTTGAGTAAATCCGGGAATATCACTAAATAACTAAGCAAATTCACTTACCACTTGGCGAATTTTTTGTTGCTCTCCCGTAGGCAGATGGTCAAAGTTTAACTTCGGTGGTTCTCTTTTTTCTTCTCGAACTGGTTTCATCGCCAGCTTAAGGGACGCTTCGTTAAAATCCAGCTTTGCTTCTGCCTCTGAAAGAAAATCTATCCCTAAAATGACATGTGCTTGTAAATCTTTTACGATAAAAAACATGATCTTTACTTGCTCGTCCTTGATACGAATATATAATGGTATTTTACCTATGCATTTGCATCTTTCTCCCTGCGCAGCTAACACTGTCGTATTATCCGAATTACACTGGTGTGCAAAAATTAAGGACGAGACGGTTTTTTCAATATAACTTTGTACAAAAGCTTTCCAAATCAACACATTTAATACCGTAAGATCCCCAATACGTAAGGACATGAGTAATGTAAGCAACACTTACTAAAAGAGAAATCAGAGGGATAAAAAGAAGCTTTATTGAAAAAGTAGCATGGAGCGCAATGCGACTGAAGGCCGAAACATCCCTGTGATGGGTGTCCAGCAAGAAACATCCGGTCTTTAATAGGGGATATGATCTCCCCTGAGTGCTAGGCAGGTTTTTACAGCGTCTGCCCATGCTGAGAATGAGGGTGTCAATGAGTTGTTGAGGCATTGCTGCCCATTCGTCTTGCAGCGCCAATCGAAGATCCGGAATCGTTACTGGTCGTAAGGTACGAGCTGCCAAGCATCTGCCTAGAAAATTCCATACATGCTCGATGGGATTGAGATCCGGATATCGTGTCGGCCAATCCATACGTTCAATATTCCCACTCTCTAAGAGCTGTTCGGCAGCTACTGTGCGATGACATGGTGCATTGTCGTCCATGAAAAGTAACTGCGGACCCATAGCGCCTCTAAAAAGACGCACATATGGAAGAAGAATCTCGTTATAATAACGGGTCCCGTTGACTGAACCTGCGTCGAAGATGTGAAGGTCTGAACGACTCCCAAGCATGATGCCTCCCCAAACGAGAACACCGTCACCTCCATACCTGTCTCTTTCAATGATGTTCGAGGGATGATTGCGGCTTCCCCACTCTCTCCAGATGAGTATGCGATTAGAATCGCTACTCAGACTGAATCTGCTCTCATCTGTAAAGAGTACTCGTCCCCATTCATTGTCTCTCCAATTCCGGTGTTCCCGGCACCACAGAGAACGCCTTCTCCGATGGGCAGGCGTTAGAGGTACACACCCTACAGGGCGTCGTGCAAACAGACCACCACCGTGCAGGCTTCTGTCCACGGTAAAAAGCGATATCGGTCGTCCAGTCGCCTGTGTCGTGTGTCTAGCGATTTCTCCCGCTGTCTGCCGCCTGTTTCTTCTGGCCTGTAAGGCAATATACCGGTCATCTGCGGGTGTGGTTCCTCGTGGACGACCACTACTAAACCCACGGATAGCTGTTCCTGTAGTTTGAAGGTGTCTCCAAAGTTGTGAAACGATGCTGTGAACAATTCCGAACTCTGCAGCCACACTTGCCACACTGCGGCCTTCCTCCAACTTCCCAATGATTCGACCTCGGGTAAAAGCATCCAGATGTCGTCTAACAGATTGATTATTCGCCATTTCTCGCTGAGGCAGCAAGTCGGTGTGATTTTAACTGCTATACGGCGTGCAATCTCTTTGCCAGAAATACTGCTTTATACTGCTAAGACACTCTCCCATTACGTCTACCTGCATATCTGCGCATGTGCTACCGTACATCACCTTACTTAATCTCCTGATTGGTCTTTCTGTCCGCATTGCCTCTTCGTTCAGCTGATATGCTAATTTCTCGACTTCGTCCTTAATTTTTGCACACCAGTGTATATATGCGGTATCTATGGAAATACTTCCTAAAAAAATCTTCTGCCACACAGGAACACTGCGCGCCTGTATTCAGGAGTGCGGTGGCTGGGATGTTGTTCACCAGAACTTCAATCTTTGGAAGAGTCAAATTTTTCACAATAACTGTATTTAACTTGAAGGAAGAGGGGTTTTCTTGGCCTTCGGATTATCGCACCCTCCCGTCAGCAGAAATCCGTTTTAGTTTAAATTTTGTTTCTTCCTTTCCATGCCTTCCTTCTTTTTCCGCTGGCCTTCAGACTTTTTTTCTGGCTTACTATTGAATTTTCGACGTTTGCCGGTTGTTTTTGGATATTCGGATTTCCTTGCCCACTGATTCGCTTTGCTTGCGTAGCCGTGTTCTAGGCTTTGCTGTGGTCTTGGCGCACCAAATTGGCTTCGTTGCTCATGCTGGCGTCTTCGTTCAATGTCCGCCGTTCTTCTACTTTCAAACTGGATTGCTAGATCCAATAACTTTTCCAGTGTAGTCGGATTCCTTAATTCAATAAAGTCTTGTACTTGGGGAAGTAACCTCGGCAAAATCACTTGTATTATCTCAGGATCCGGACGGCTTCCATACAAGAGTTTAAAGACGCGAATTTTTCTTAAAATAAAGCTTGAGAGATTTTCAATTCGTTTCTGGTATATGCTGAAGAGTTCTGCTTCTAATTTGGAACGATTTCTTACGACAGGGAAGGCTTTTACTAAGGCAGTCTTGAAATTTTCGTAAGTATAGGTGGGACTTCCCGCTTGACGCATAAGGCTTCTGCCTATACATTTGAACAAATTAAGCGCTTGGCCCCTCAAAGCGCTGGTAGCTAAGGTGACTTTCTGGAACTCATGGACTGGATACAGCATGAAGTGGTCATCCAATTTTTCCAAAAAACTGGTTACCGGTGAGTTTCCATTGAATGTTGCTTCTGGTTTCATCGATGCGCGCATGGTCGGACGATGTACCCAAATCCTTCCAGGGCAGCAGCTGGCATTTCTGGATTCTGAGCCGCTTCTGCAGGCACCACATCTTCTTCTTGAAACTCGGCCATGGTAATTCTTCTTCGTCGGGCGCCACTATCAGGATTTGTGTTCTTCTTTACTTGCTTTGGAAACATGAACTGTCCTGACTCGGAACAGGGAGCTTACTAAAGCTATGTTCAATAAATTGTGAAGTAGACAATACACATGGGAAGGCTATACGAAACCCTTTATTTTTCTATCTTTACAGCGATTTCGGAACTTCGGAATACAGAGACCAAGCACTTGTGGTCTGAACGTAAGAATATAAAAATACTAACTAAAAACTCTAACTAAAACTAACTTTGGATTAATATACAAGTGCCTAACTTCAAGATTGGTCGTTATTTAACAAAAATCCGTATGTAGTACAGAGAGCTGCTAAAACTACGATACGTTTAAAATTATCAAGAGGATTAAACCTCTGGCCTTGAAGGCAACCAGAAACCGAGTAAAACTACTATGGCTAGCGGCCTGCTTCTAATAACTCCTTCCTCTCTCTTGCTTGGCAAAAAGCCACAACTTAAGTACTTGGCGTTAGCAAGACAAATTTGCATAAATAAGTTAAAGCTTTTAATTCTGGCCGGAAGTAGAAAATAAGAAATGATAGTAAAGATTTAAAATAAAATAAACGTTAGTAAAACTTAGGATCCTTTCAAGACAACCTTAGCGTACACATAAGAAATAAAACGACAGCTAAAGAGATATGGAACGAATTAAAGAAAATATATGAAAGAAAGAATCTTTTCAGTAAACTTTACCTTTTCAGAAAGCTGTATATGTTAAAAGCAGAAAACGAATACAAACTCGAAAAGCATGTTAACAAAATGCTCGAAATCGTAAACGAACTGCTAGGAATTGGTGAAGAAATAACGGACAGTCACATTGTAGCGCGGTTACTAAGCGGCTTACCAAAAAGCTACGAAAATCTTATTACAGCTTTAGAAGCACGCCCAGAGGAACTAACGTTGGAATACATAAAAACGAAAGTCATCGACGAATCCCTGAGAAGAAAAGAAGGCACGCGAACAGAAGAAACAACTGCCAAAAAAATAAAAACGCCAAAATTTTAACACAAAATTCAAGCATTTCAATCAACGAAGATGCAACTATTGGAAAAAATTAGGACATTTAGAAAAGGAATGCAGATTTTTAAATAATCACAAAGAAAAAGACAAAAACGAAAGTAACTCATTTTTCAAGAATGAAAAGCAAGCGAATAAAGGAAATTATGGAAATAAACAAAACATGAAATTTGCTGTAAACGAGGATGCACACAAAGATGAAAACGAAAATAAGAATCTTGAGAAGGCTGAGAATTACACGTTCGAAGTCACCAGATAAAGAAAATTTCAAAACTCAAATTGGTCAGTTGACTCAGGAGCTACTTGTCATATGACCGATAACATAAATATTTTCGCTAAATTGGATAGAAGCAAAACTGAGCAAATAACAATTGCTAACGGTACTCAGATGAAGTCCGAAGGTATCGGGGAAGGATACTTATACTGTACAGTCGACGAAGATAACGAAATAGAAGTAAGACTCGTAGATGTTCTGTACGTCCTGACCTAGAAGGAGGATTGATATCCGTACGAAAAATTACAAAGAAAGGATTTATAGTTGAATTTGAAGAAGATATTTGCAGAATAAAGAAGAAAAATAAAACCATAGAAATTGCTAAAGCAGAAGGAAATTTATATACCAAATAGGAAGCAGAAGGAAATTCATACTACAGTTGAATCTCAAAGAAGAAAAGCCAAAATTGCAGCTGCAGAAAGAACTGAAAATAGCATTGGCATAGAAGACTAGGTGGTGTATTTAATTATGGCAAAGCACACGAGGGCTACCTGCCTAAGGGGGAGGGATGCCTTCGTGGAGGACTTTCTAAGGGAAACTGGCTCGTATACACGTTACACATGGGGAAAACCACGAAAACGCCCATGCAGCCAGCCCGTTCGCGGGACTCGAACCTCGGACCGAACTACCAGTGTTCACCGACTTTACCGCTCGGCCGCATAGAAGACTAGGACACAGAAATTATGAAGCAATCAAAAGGCTAAAAATGATGACCTTGCAACCGGAATAAGGAGCCAAACAGGAAAAAGAATACGAATGCTGTATCAGAAGAAAAATGACTGAATTGCCGTATCCCAAGTTCAACAACTATAGAGCAAAATTAGTTCTAGATTTGATACATTCAGATATTTGTGGATCAATCGGTACAACATCACTAGGAGGAAAGAAATACTTCATAACATTCATTGACGATCATTCGAGATACACAACGATCTATCTGCTAGCTACAAAAGATGAAGCTATCTCCAAATTAAAACAATTTGTAACCATTACGAAGAACAAATTTGGAATGAGGTCAAAAGTCTTAAGAACAGACAATGGAGGAGAATATACAAGCAAAGAGATTAAGAATATCTAAAGGAAGAGGGAATCGAACATCAAACCTCCGTAGCATATTCACCGCAGCAGAACGGTAGAGGAGAAAGAAAAAATCGATATTTTATGGAAATGACAAAATGCCTGCTACTCGATTCAGGACTCAAAAGAGAATTTTGGGGTGAAGCCGTAATGACAGCCACCTATCTACAAAACAGGCTACCATCAAGATCAGTTGAAAAAACACCGTATGAGCTCTGGAATAATAGTAAGCCGAACTTAAGCCATATCAGAGATTTCGGCAGCACATCCTATTGCCTAGTTCCGAAGCAGAAAAGAAGAAAACTCGATGAAAGAGCAGAAAAAGAAGTTCTTATTGGATGCAGTGACCAGACTAAAATCTATAGAATTTATATGCCAATTACAAACAACATCGTGATCAGAAGAAGCGTAATATTCGAAGAAAACAAAAAGGAAGAAATGCGTCGTCAATTAAATAATCAGAATGAGGAAATAGAATGGCCTTTTAAAGAAAATAAATTGACAGAACCATGTTCAAATGCTACAACAGAGGAAGGATTGAAACAGAAGAAGTTCCCCTATTACCGAGAAGATTCCAGAGAACGAATAAAGGAATTCCACCAAACAGATTCTCATACATGGCTAAGAATGAAGAAATCAAAGTTCCTAAAGACTGGGAAGAACTGCAAACGTTTACTACCAAAGAAAAGGAACTGTGGTTAAAATCTGCGAAAGAAGAAATGGAAGCACTGAAGAGAAACAAAACATGGAAACTAGTCCATCTTCCAAAAGGAAAGAAAGCAGTCGGAAACAAATGGACATTTAAAACAAAATCCAACGCTTCAGGAAATATTATCAGATATAAAGCTCGTTTATTAGCTAAAGGATATTGCTAAACATTTGGGCACGACTACGACGAAACATTCGCACCAGTCGTAAAGTATACCACAATAAGGACTATCTTGGCAATAGCAGCTCAAAAGAAGGTGCAAAAAATCACTTTGATGTAAAAAGAGCTTTCTATATGTAGATCTGAAAGAAGATATATATATGAAGCAACCAGAAGGTTACATCTCAGTTTCAGAAGCAAACAAAGTCTGTAAACTAAATAAAAGTATCTACTGACTAAAACAGGCTGCTAGAAACTGGAACCACAAGATAGCTGAAATCCTGCGCAAACAAGGATACGTTCAAGAAAAGGCTGATCCATGTTCCTTCACATTAATCAAGAACAATGCAAGACCTTACATAATCGTATACGTTGATGACATATTAGTCACGAGCGACAAGCGTGAATCAATTCAAGAAGTTGAACGAATTCTCAAAGAACATTTCGACATTCGAAATCTTGGAGAAGTATCTACATATCTAAGAATCGAAATCGACAGAGAAAAAGACGGAAGCTTTAACCTTCATCAAGCTAACAAGATTAGGAGCATAATCGAAAAATTCGGCGGAGTGTCACCAAAGAAACTAAGCTATGCACCCATAACTATGAATTTTACGAAGATGATATTTTTTCCGATAATTAGAAATACAGGGAAGCAGTGGGAGCACGTTTATATTTAGCAACAGTATCAAGACCCGACATAGCGAATTCTGTTGGAATACCTAGCAGAAAAGTAGAAAATCCATCGACATCGGACTGGAACGGTATAATTAAAATCCTACGATATCTGAGAGCTACAATTAATTACAAATTTCACCTAAAATCTAATGGTGCACCAGTCATCAAAGCTTACAGCGATGCCGATTGGGCTGGAGATATCTCTGACAGAAAATCCACATACGGATATATATTTCAAATAGGAAACAGTACAGTATCATGGACAAGCAAGAAACAGAATTTTGTCGCTCTATCTTGGACAGAAGCTGAGTACATCGCTCTAACTTTAACATTGCAGGAGCTACAATGGAATAGACAACTGATCGAAGATTTAGGCTTCGCTCAACAGAAAGCTAACATCGTATTCGAGGACAATATATCATGCATAGTTCTTTCCAGAGAAGAAAAGGGAAGCAGCTACACCAAACACATCGAGTGAAATATAATTGTGTATGCGATCTACAAAATCAAGGAATTGTTAAAGTACAGTACTGCAACAGCAAAATCATGTATGCAGACATGTTCACGAAACCCTTGCCCAGACAACAGCTGGAATTTTTGTTAAAAGGAATTGGTCTTACTCCGGACGGAACCGCTCATCGAGTGGGAGACTGTAGAGCAATTGATAACGACAAAGATGAAGCTGCACCCTAGGCGTTAATTTTTCCCTCACCCCCGCTAACAGGAACTGGACTTGATCCAAAAAGAAGGACAAAAATTCTCTCCTTGTATGACGCTTTCTCGCGTTAAGCAACAGACATTAAACAACGCTTGCAATCATCGCTAGATATTTTCCTTCTAATACCTAATAAATATGTTATTTTGTGTGTGCTAATAATAATGATCACAATATATTTGAAAACAACGTGAAGCGGGATGATCATACTGAACGACGGGTCGCCGCCAGCATCGTATGGACCCGGCTGTGACAAGGTGCTGGTAACAATGGTTGCTGCAATGTACTCACAGGTGGAATCAAGGCTGTAGAAGGCGAAGGTGCACAAATGCGAGGCAAGATTAGTTAATTGTACTACAAGCCCGAATTACCCCAACGGCATCATTGCCCCCTATCCAATGTGCTACAACCTTATACTACCCATGGCACATTCCACCACCATACGGCGCTGGCTGAGGCGGGATTGCCCTCACAGTGACATTTCAGACATCTGCCTTCCCTGAAATATCGAAAGAGTCATCTGGAGTGGTGTCGTAGGCAATCATCATGGCTGCCAGCCGACTGGCAGCCCATAGTGTTCAGCGATGAATCGCGCTTCATTCTTGAAGCAGATGATATTAGGTCATGTGTGGAGGGACCAGGGCCAGCGAACCTAATCAGAATTTGTCTAGAGAGGCACACAGCTATTTTAATTACCCCTCGTGAGATGATGTGAGCTGTTATGTAGTATCACAGCAGGTCGACCTTACAGGTTTAACAACTCATCGATATGTTGATGACATCCTGCGGCCGTTTGCTTTACCCTTCATGACTCGCCATCCTACAGCATTCTAGGCATTTTCCAACAGGACCATATACGACTGGCGATATGCTAGTCGTATATGGTCTACAAGCTGTTCATACTCTTTTTTGGTCAACAAACCCATCAGACCATTTGCCAGACGAACATGTATGGGATATAATAAGACGCCAGTTTCTGGCACCCCGAAATGTCGCAGATATGTAGGAACAATTGAGGAATGCCTGGCAGAATGTATTGCAGCATAAGATTAGGAATCTTTATCTCTTCACCCAAACGTTTACAAACATGCAAAAGGAGGTTTCACCAGTTACTAATTTGAGCATTCAGTATGCAGTTGCCAGCCACTGATGCGTCCTATGGCCTTGAATTTTTATTTATTTTTTTACATCTGTATGAGCTTTTCTCATATTTAATTTCGATAAAAACAATACTGTCTTCACATTGATTTTTTTATAAATAGCATATTTTAAAAAATTTTGTTTCTTCGGTCATTTTTATTTTCATTTGATTCTTATATATCTAAATTCCATGGTGAAACTTATGTTATACAAAGTTCTTGACATATAAGTTTACTTTGCTTACGACCCTT
Source organism: Stegodyphus dumicola (assembly GCF_044657685.1). NCBI lineage: Eukaryota > Metazoa > Arthropoda > Arachnida > Araneae > Eresidae > Stegodyphus > Stegodyphus dumicola. The sequence goes on along the minus strand of NC_140770.1, from coordinate 109,576,189 downwards.
TCACTGGAATTATTTTTATCGTAAATATCTAATCATTCTGTACGTAACGGAAAGCATTGTGAATATGAAAGGTTAGAAAGTAGCAGTGATAGAGAAAATTAAGATTCTTTTAAAGGTATGAGTTACCTGAAACAAAGGCACTTGTCTGAGAAATTTGTTGACTTGCGGTATTCGGGATGTTTTTCCATAAAGTTGATCGCCATATCCATCCAACACAACCTGTTCCAACTTCTCTAAGGCTCCTAGCTTTAGCCATAATGTTATTGGATCTTCACTCACTGCCGCCATGACAGTTTTCTTACTTCGTAGCCCCCTGTGCACCAGCAGGGTCCATTCTAAGCTCAGTATAGGGGCTCAACGATGAAAATCCAAGCCTGTTAAGGAAAGCAAAATATTTAACATTAGACATGTATTATTATATATGTAGTATGTATGTATAAGACAAACTGGGTATTTGAATTCTTCACCGCTTGAGCTCCAGAAAAGTAATTTTTTAAAAATGTAATTTATAAATTAAATTAATAAATTATGTATGTAATTAATAAAATAAAAATGTAATTAATAAATTAAATTTTTTAAAATGTTTAAAAATGTCTATTGGGTACTAGCAGTTTCTGAAAATAATTTAAAGTATTTCATATGCAAAGAGTGGCAAAAATATCAAGGTCATACATAATGCGTCTACAAAGTTTCAGGGGTAATTTTGTTTTAACAAACTGTTTTTCATAAAGAAGCAAAAATTAAGAAAAGGACATTTGAAATATTGCGTTAAACATGTCAGCACCAAGCATTCACACAAGGTAATGTTTGGCATTGGTGCAAACAGTTGCATGATAGGTATTGATGATAAACCCAAGCGTGGCAGTCTTTCGTACTATTGAACGTCCAAAGAGATGAGAAATCGCCGCTTATCTCTTCGAATGATAATAGCTGATGAACCTGACCATCAGGTAAAGCACTGCTCATAAAATTGTCGGGCAGATCTTAAAAAACGAAGATTTGTTTTCTTTTTATATCTCACACACAGACTACAGAATAGAAAATTCGAATTTCTTCATGTTGTGGTTTTATCCAAACGTTAGATGTTAATGCTGATTTTCTAAAACAAATTAGATCATTTAATTTAGGCAAAATGAATGAAGGTTTAGCTCCATCTCAATTCTGACTTAGTAGAGGCCTTTTCTTGTACTGAGCACATAGTAACTGAGCTCACAAAAGTGTAGCCAGATTTTTCTAGCATCGGCTGGAAGAATATAAGTAGTTTGTTTCCTTCCTAAAATTCAATTTGACTACAATTTAAATGGGTACCTTCTTCATATTTCTGCCCATCATAGTTGAAGCGATCAGACAGCTCTAAAATAGCTTTGCATATCCATGGAAATTAAAAAGAAACTCATTGTTCATGTAAATTTCTAGGCGCTTAAAGTCAAACATTGCAGGATTAGCAAGTTAAAGTACATTTAGCTCAACTATAGACATAATCGTTGAACTGGATAGCAGTCGCATGTGACACCCTATTATAAACTTCAAATATATTTTTCATTTTAGAATGTATTTCATTCAGCAGAACACGAGACATTTAACTTTCAAATAGGCATGATTAGTGAAACATGTGGCATGTGTTATTGAAAATCCTTCAACAATTTTGTTTAGTATTTATTTCATTTTCTCTGTTTAATTATGATTGCATATGTACGGATGCATATGATTGCATATGATACTGATGATTTTTCCCCATTCGTAAACCAGAAAAATAACTATTATTTGCTGATAAAATAAGAAGTGCAGTGGAATATCACACGTTGTAACGGCAAAGGAAGAGATCATCTGCCTGAAAATAAATGTCAGCAGCAATTAGAAACTATTTCGAAAGGATTGCTGTCTACCATCTTTCCTCTATCAAGTTTGGTAATCGAAAATTCTTTCGTGTTTAACTGCTTATCTGTTATCATGAAGTTGATCTATTGAATTTCGATTAAAAAAATCAGAATTGGTCATTTAGAGAAGCCTAGTCTAATTAATAAAGATTTCAGCTACATACAGCTGACGAAAGGGTTAAAGTGCTGAGTAGTGTTTTCTTCTTTGTTTCTTATAGATAGTTTCTTGTAAAGTAGTCATCAGGTTGGATGCCGCACTGCGATCACATACATGATGCTCATATGATTTGTAACGGAAACTTTTGTTAGTTTGATATAACCTGTCGCAGATTTACTCTACGAGGACATTTTTGCAGTCATGTGGGTACGTTTACAATTCTCAAAAATTATAGTAATGAACGATTATTTAACTAAATACTGCAAAGTGTCGCCAGTTTTTTGTTTCGAAAAGAAAAATCTAGGAGCATTTCATTCACTTTTACATTATTGTGTCCAGATACGATTCCCTCGAAACATTTTTAAAACACAATGGAAGCAAAAACGTTATCTACGAATCCGACAACATTTAGTGCAAATAGAAATTGATATAAAAGGCAGAATTTATGGACGATGTTGCTTGCAGAATGTTACTAGGAAACTTAACGAAACCAACTTTCTGAACTTTCCTACGGGCTGGATGTCAACCAAACTACTATTTGTCACTAGAGTTTACTCTTTGGATTCTCTATTTTCATCTAAATGTAGGTAAGTGTTAAATTAGTGATTGTTAAGAATCAGATCAGTTTTGCTTGTAAATTAATATAACTATTTTTATTTTGCTTGTTATCGTAAAATTATGCAGATTATGCTGTTACATTAAATTTCGTATACCAAAAATGTAAATAAATAACATGACACTTCGTAAAATATCTAGTCGTTTCCGAAAATATCTCTTCTCAATATATGGTAAGTTTGAAGACGTACGTAAGTTTTCTTGTAATTTTTTGATTGAGAATGTCTAGAAGAAAATTCTGGAAATCTATCTCATTTTCTCAGAAAAATTACACATATGAAAGTGACTGGTTCGCCAAGTCAGCTTGAAAGCGAGATGTGACTTTTGATACTCAACTCTGTATATATTACTTCCAATTTTAGTTCACCTTTCGAAGACAGATGCTCAACGTAAACATTTGATTTGGCTTTCTTTCTTCTTATGTATTCCATATATATTAAGCCATATTAGAACTGTATTGCATTTTTTTCTTGGGTTGTATTGAATAAAGTTTCTTTGAAGGTGAAATAAAGATGAAACTTTCATACTGTCTGCGTGCTTATCACGAGGTAAGCCTGAGCTTCTAGCACGCAATCTAGACATATCACTTATTCATCTCATGCCTACGAAAGAGGATAATTTGATATTTATTGATATTATCTCCATTTGAAGCTTATAATTTGGATACGAGATAGACTGTTGCTTATTCGCACATAGCCACTAATTAAGTGCGTTGAGAAGAATATTGAAACTAACATTTATATTTTTAACATGGGATCTTAAAGAAAGCTTTCAAAAAAAGGTTATTAGTCGGTTTAGCGCCAATCATGACGGAATCCTGGCCAGATAATCTAAGAACAAACATTTTAATCTTTAATTTTGGGATTGCACAGATTAAAATAAAGGGAAAGGTTAATTGATTATGAATAAAAAACATGCTGTTAAACATGTATAAAATTGTTAAAAACACCTTAACTTTTAATTTTTAACAACACTCTGATAGTAACTGAATACTAGCAATTAGTTTAATAATCATCCCTTTTGTTTCTGTTTATTATAGGTTTCAACAGTTCTGAAAATATCCAAGAATAGACATGTACCAGATTCACTGCGTAGAATTAAAAAGGAAGACTTAAGATAATAAATTACTAAAAATAATAATAAATTACTAAAAATAATTATTACTAAAAATTATTATTACTAAAAATATAAATAATAAATTACTAAAAAAAATTTCTAAACATTTCGTTTTGTAACTTTTAAACAACGAATATTACATAATCCAAATCTTGTTCTACTTCTTTATCAACATACAGGAGGAACCAAGCCCTACCCCTATTAACATCCGTTTAACACGAAAAAGCAGGGTGATTAATATTCATGTGAGAGATTTACTTGACGAATGGTTAAGCAATAAAATGGAACATACATGTCTGAATTGAATAACGAGTCTTTTGTTCTGAATAAATAGAAATGTAATCGATTACAATGACCGCTTTAAGGTATGCTAATGATAAAAAGTCTGCAATAGAAGTGCGGGACATAAAGTAAGCAATTTTCTAGCAAATCTGGAAGCGGGGTTTTACAAGTAGCTGTCTAAAATGCTCGTTACTTTTTTGTGCTTAAAATTTAGCATTGAGATGGGAATCGGCTACAAAAATGTATTAATTAAATTCAAAGACATAAATGATTTCTCAAAGGACACATACTATTTTTAAGAGCTAGGCTTATCGTTGAAAGAAAATTACTTTTATGAGATTTATTACTTTGTCATTTTCAACACCATGTGTTTAATTTTCAGAAATTTAATATAGGGTTTGGAATATACCCAAACGACTATTTTGTAACTAAATTTTATTTACGGCATTATAATCAGAATAAAATTTTATCAGAAAAAAATTAGAATATTTTTAGTTTTGGTTTCGTTTAATTGACGATGGCAAAGCACATTAGGTTTTTTTTGCCTAAGCGAAGGGAACTTTTCCTCAAGTCTTTTGTGGAGGACTTTTAAGGAAAGCTTGCTTGTACACAAGTATCGCATGACGAAAGCCACGAAAGATCCGATGCAGCCAGCCCGTAGCCTGGAATCAAACCTAAGTTGGAACTACCAGTATTAAGCAATTTTTCAACTCGGCCGTTGGTGGGCCTTTTTGCTTAGCTAACGAAACTTTAGTAAAAAGGTTTTTTTGAGTTGTGTTGCACTAAAAGCAAAATAGAGATTTATATCTGGTTTTACAAAGACCGAATTAAAATTTGATTCAGCATACGGTAAAAATGTTTGCAGTGATCTCAGTTAAGCAGTAATGCACCGTATTTTCAAGCGTGTAATTGCTGATATTTTAAGACAAAGGAAAAGGTTTTCCAAAATATTTGATTGATCTATACGACTTCTATGAAAATTAATAATAATTTCTGTTCATTTTAATTACAATTAATAATTATATTCAACATAAGTTATTAATAATGTATACTTAACATTCCAAAACAAATATTAAATAAAAGAAAATTATTTTTACTTTAAAAAAAAAAAAAAAAAAAAAAAAAAAAGACAAGAAGGTTGATGTAAATTTTGCGAAGGGAAAAAGAAATAATGGTTGTGGTAGGGGCAGAAACTAATTTTTGCAGTTAAAGCCATTACCTTCTCATTGAACTATCTTTAAATAATAGATCACAGTCTGAAGTATATTACCATCATTTGAACGAGAATGGTCATTGATTACTTTTTCTGTCTTCAGCAGTTGCTGTTAGATGTAACACATTGCTTAGTATTGCATTCATTCATCACGACATATAAAGCTTAAAAATGCAATATTTTTTATTAATCAGAATTTTTCTAGCTCATGTCCATTTACGTTAATTGACCATTTGACGTAAACAAAATAGTTCCACAACATATTTTACAGGAAGCAAACGCGTACTATAAAATTTTGTGTTGTAAACGTCACTATCTGGTAAAAAGAGGTTGATTATATTATAGTGGCAGATATCATATTATAATGGCAGTATTATAGTTACGTTTTGCATTTTGGCAGATCTATTGGAAATTCTATACATTTCCGGAAATTAAAGATTTATTAATGTGTCTTTTAAATGACGTTATAACACTGATAAAGCTTACTTGTTCTAATATCTAACTTCCAAAGCAAAATGTAATCTCTATAAGAAGATCATATATGGTTTTAGATATTCTGAACTTATGTGAAAGAAATCTCCTTAGAAATTGTGACTATCATTGATGTAGTTTATTTACTTAATCTTATTCTTAAAATTAGTGATCAGTTTCAATGATGCTTGTGCTTGGAAGGTAGGCGCTGTCAGATATTTCGAAATTTCTAAAATATCGGGAATAAAAAGAGGATCTGATGCATAATTATTGTTACACTAATATAACGTATATAAGAGTTGGTAATAAAATAGTAAAATGAACTACATATTTTCAACGGTATTTAAAAGTATTTCGATTCTTTCTTCATAGGTTTCCGTATGTATTGTATATCCATATAAGCTAAATTAAGATTTGTAACGTATACGAAACTGGGGACACCTCCTTGACTTCAAGCAGAAACCAAGGTTTCATTTTCTTTAATACATATGTTGTAGTAACCGATACCTATGAAAATAACTACAATGGCTAAATGCCATCCGTATCAGCTAGGATGCTGTAAGTGCGATATTGATGTAAGAAAACAGTAATAATGCTCGGAATGCACACAGCGTATTTTGCCATGGTAAATGCAGAGTACAGATTTCTCCGTACGTCATTAGCAAAATGATTACTCATTTTGAAAAAAAAAAAAAAAAAAAAAAAAAAAAAACGAACTTTTAGGAAATCAACCTTGAGAATGGTACTATAGCTGCTATTAAATAGGCAATAATTAATAGTTTAGCTTATAGTGTTGCATATACTATGTAATGTGAGAGAAGTTGGATATACTGAGAGAAGGTTGGTAAATTATTTATATAAAATAAGCTGAGTTACTTGTGATCATTACAAAATATCGACTGATACTTGCATTCATTTTTCTTTACGAAATGGAAGATCCCGCAAGGCGATGAAGCACATTCTTATTTCATTGTTACAGAAAATAGTCGCAACAGTTCCACTGGAAACATGAGAAACTTAAAGTGCCTTCAAGCAGATTTCACTGCTGTTGCCAGAAACAAAAGTTTTGGTGTTGATTAAAAGAGCTGCTTTTATCCACACGTTTTCTTAGATTCTTTTGCGAAGGATATAATCCAAATGCTATGTGATATGCTTCCGAAGCCACTCGGGTCTCGATAGAGTTTTGAATATACATTGTAGCGAAAATGTCTTCAAACAGGTTGATTGTTGGGTATTTTCTACTGCCTGATCTTCACGTTCTCTGAATATCAGCTGTGTGATTTTTAGTTGATTAGCTGTTTAGAAATTAATGTTTGTCGACAAAATGTTAATGGGCAATATTATGCTGCATGGGGGAAACATAGCATTAAACTTCATTGGGTCATTTAATACAAACTTAACGTAGTCTCCATATTTTATACCACCACAATGTATTTGTTAAGCAGCATGTTTTTTGTTGTCTGTATAAACATTCTGGAGATTTTCTGCTCCGTAGTTCACGCAGTGCCAGTCAAAGAATCGAACTTTGAATAGTTTTCGCTAGCTTTAGTGTATATATTGTGATATCATTCTGCGTTTTTTAGAACTATGAACAGCTCTGAAAAGTTTTTTTTTTTTTGGTAAAAAATCTATGCACGCAGCAGCAATCATGTCCTGTGGACAGATGGAAAGCCACAACTGCATTGCGTCTTGGACTATCGGTAATAAGAGAAGGATTTAACCTTCTCAAATTGTCAAGGCTGTAGGGGTCTGAAAATCTGGTTGTTGTTTTGACTTCTGAATTAGTATCTGATAAGCTATTAGATGTAAGTGAAATTTTTAAAAAATGTTTAATCCTCCAATGAGAAATGTCTGTATTAGGATGTTGTAATAAGCTGGCTTTTCTTTTTGCAAGGAAGTCCGATTGTTCATTGCCTTAAAGGACGCAGTGGCCAGGCACCCACTGATGAACGATTTGCTTTTCCCTTAAAGTGATAACTCTCAGGAATTCTTGACATTGCAAAATTTCAGATGTTAATGGGTGTTCAACAGAGCTCATTGATTGAATGGCTGTGTGAGAATCAGAAAAAAATACGGCTTTTGCGAACTTGTAATGGATAGCTAATACATTACTAAAATAATTTGCATCATTTACTTTTAATCCCACATCTGATATTAAACATAAGAAATATAATTTAACGCATAATATTCCTTTACGAGGATTCAAAATTAGATGAATCCAAATTTAGAATTTAGAGAACTGGTTAACGATATTTCTATGTCTAGATTCATAGTGCGTCGCGACCACGAAATGCTTTTTTAACCTTATTAATACCGTTATCTTTATTTAAGGCAACGAGAAGGCAGGTGACAGGTTTCGTTGAGATTTTATCTATAATAATGAGAGCTCTCCCTATGAATATCATGAAACCTTGATAAGAGCACACTAAAAAAATTGCGTGTCCAGTCTACTTTACGAAAAATTTCTTACAAACCTACTTAAAAGAAAGCTTTCAAAAAAGGGATGTCCTTTGTACTTTTCAAGAAATCGAAATTTAATTTAATTTAAGAAATTGAATTTGATTTTCATACAACACTAGAAAGCACGTAATTGTTCAAATGATTTTTTTCAGCTCTTTTATATCCTCTTGCTATATTCATTATCAGCTGTATTACCCGGATTCGTTTGGTAAGCTATGGCTAGGTTAGGTTATTTGAATTATGGAGAAGCATACGACAGCTATCTGCTTAAGTGAAAGAGTGCTTCCGCTGAGGAAATGTTGTAAAGAAACTGATTCCTGCCTACATTACACGTTGGGGGAAAATACGAAAACTTCTATGCAGCTAACTCTTCCGCCCAGATACCAATCCGGATCCAACTACAACTGTTCAGTGCGTTTACCACTCGGCTTCTGATCGACTTGGTAAGCTATGGAAGTGCCAGTATTGGTAAAAAAGAGGAAACAAAATTAAAATACGCTTAAAATTATTCACAATTTTTGCCTTTGTACTTCATCGATCAATTAAACGACAAAAGATTTGTGTGTTTAGTTTGTTATTTATTTAATTAAAATTTAGAGACGTAAGTTGTAATATAAGGCGATCGGTATCGTCCCAAAAGTTCCACCAGATTCTATTTTAAATATATAATTAACTTACCTTTTTTCGTCATAAAAGTCCTTGAGCGATTCAGATCAAAAGTAATCTAAGTTCCTAGTTTCTGCTTGGAACCTCACCTGATTTGTCCTTTTTTGCCACTTATATCTTTAGTAGATACCTTCAACAATAAATCGTGTACTTATACCCTTAAATTACAAAAACAAAATACTGTACATAAGAAAAAAAACTTTGCCACAAATATTGTAACTCTTAGAACCAAAAGCAGAAAATTCTTGAAGAGCTAAAAGAGGAGAAACACATTAAAGTAAAACAAAAAAATGGGTAGAGCAATTTTCAGTTTTTCGTATATTTTAACCAAGACTCGAGACTTGGTTAAAATATTTGCTTTACCTATTTTTATGTCTTCAAGAGCTCTTCTCTTCCGTATTGCTCTCATTACCACTCACATTACGGTATTATAAACTTCCGTCCTAGAGTCTCCTATTAACTCAACACATTTTCTACGAAGATTATTTTACTTCCAGCAGAATAAAAGGAGTTATATTGAGTATCATAATCCTGGCAAAACACAAACTTCTGAGAAATTGCTAGGTTCCTAGAGTGCAGTAAACTCTAAGTCATTAACGTTTTTTATTCTCAATCGGACAAGAATATTATATGTTTCTCTGGGCAAAACTCATTTCCTAATGAAATTGTCGTTCAATTTTAAGTATTCACTTGTCTTGATATATTTGCTATTTAGCCACTTTTCCTCATCATCGAGTAATACTTCTTAATTAATATTCGTAACAAGGTTTTCGATAAAAACTGGCTTGTAAACAATTTGCGAATACGATCCGTTTCTTTGCCAATCAACCTGCCATTTCATTTGATTGAATGCGTACGTGGTCTGTAATTAGAAAATTCGTAGGTCTCTAAGTAATTTCATTAGGTTTTAGAGACATTAGGTTATTCCGAAGCTGGAGAGATGAAAAATGAGCAACGCCTTCGACGGAACTTTAACCATGGGCCTCTCGAATACGCGCCGAGAATGCTGACCACTACTCTACGAAGGCATACTAAGAAGGCGGGATCAAGATATTGCGCGCGGAATCTTCAAAATTCCTTCATACTTAATGCATTAAACATTATACTGTCAGATCACAAATTTTATACTTATTAACACAATCATCAATGCAATCTCTAGGGAATCTCTTCCAATTTTGCATGCAATTCAGAAGTGCTCTAAAGAGGCATCCGTATTAAAGCGGTGCACTTAGGTTTCAGCCGACGGGCTTTTATTTGATATTTCATGAAATCTCTAGCTTATTACCACAATCAGCTCACATTTAACAACCTCTATGGTGCAGTAAGTTTCTTGTTTGATACTTTAAAATAGGCACTTCAATGCCGTTAGCAGCGTTCCTCGTTTGTGACCTAAAAGCTTGTGTCATCACCGCACAGCGCTTACTATTTTCTCCGCCTCATTTGAGACTGTAGTTCAAGTCAGCCTTTATTCGCACGCTGTTAATGAAGAGAAATGCGCTAAACAGAAATGAACTGTGTGTGTGTGTGGGGGGGAACTTAAGCGACTCGACCTTTTTTTTCTTAGCTGTTGTTCCCATGGTTTGGACTCAAATTGGGAGGCGGACAGTAAAGTAACAGAATATAGTAACATACTGCTATCCACTGTTATATTGCCACATAATAGCTAAATGTACAATTATGTCACAGAGCCTGTTATCCGTGCACACATGGGGAGATTCTTTGCTCATTAATATGCATTTCTGTGCTGTACTTGTTATGGCAAAACATATGAGAGCTATTTCCTTTAAGAAAGGGCTGTCTTCATGGCGAACTGCCGAAGGGAACCTGAGTCGTATTAGTGTTACAGATGGGGAAAAAACCACGAAAACCAACCATGCAGCTAGAAGTTTGCCTGGGTCGATTCCGGTTGAACTACCAGTATTTTGGTCTTAATATTTTGCTACTGTTGCGGCCGAAGCGAATTATGAATCTTTCATATAAAGCTGATGTTTAAATAAGAGCTTGAAATGCTTAAATATAGAAAACATTCATACAAATGTCTTTTTTCTTTTTAAAAATTTGATTAACGTAATTGTTTGCGATGAAATTTTAATTTAAAGATATTTTAGGCTTAAAGCTATTTTGAGTCGTTTCATTGATATTGCTCGTAATTTCTGAAATTAAATATTTATATATTTTTTAATTGTTATTCTAAATTTTCAGATATATTATATGCAAGAAAAATAAAAAATCAGTTTGATAGAAGACTATAGTAATAGGATTATAATAATGATATCAATTGCATTTGTGTATCATTGTAATGACAATAATAACATGAAGAAGATTTACAAACTAGATGTTCGGCCAACTAGAATGGAAAATTAGTATATAAGGGTTATCCCTCTTGCAGTATAATCACCTAATGTTGATTGAAATTTCAGCATTATACTTTAACTTTATCATGCATCTGTAAAATCCAAAGACTAAATAAACGTTGGAATTACCGACGTCGATATAAAGAGATTGACACAGTTTTTTGGAATTTTAATATGTTTAGTTAATTAAAAATCTTATACACAGTTAATTAGAAATTTTACACTAATAGTTTAGTTTGTAAATTATTATTATTATTATTTATTAGGCCAAATAATTCTGTACTACATAATACTATAACTACTACCGTGCTGCAAATAATTCTGTTTGATAGCCCAATATATAGCATTAAAACACAGTTTATTAATTGAAATAAAGAAGCTAGAAATGTTCATACAATGTATATCTGAACATACTTAATTACATGTAAACACTAAAATACACTTAAGTGTATTTAAAAATAGTATCAGTTAGTTTATTAAAATAAAATTAAAATAAAGTGACTGTCAAGGGCTATAGTCACCGCTAATCTACGGAAGGTCACTCGTGTGAGGCAGAGCAATAGATTTAGACATATTATTGAAATAAAATTAAACCGAGGAATACCTGTTATCGTCGAGGCACGTGTTAAAGGTCTCTAGCAAACAGTCCATAGATCCCCATATTGAAGCAATACAATAAATATAGGTAGATTAAAAATTAAATTTTAGAACAGAAGTACCGAACAAGGCTGTAGGTCACCGGAGAACTGTAGGTTGATGGTGACTTGAAGTTACTGGTGTGGGACAGAGCAACAAACTTAGATACGTAAATAAAATCAAGGCATTCTCTTATCGGTCATGGTTATTGGTAACCGGAGCGATAAGTTAATGGTTACTGGTGATTAACATAGTCACAGTTGGAAGACGGTACAAGAAATTTAAATGCAGTTTTATTACTGAAGGAAATCGCAGGACATCAGTGCTTATCACCGTCGCTTACAGGTAGCTTAAAGTTTGATGACCACTAGCAGTCAACCCAAAATTTATGGATGTGAATCAATGCAGTAAATTTAGAAAAATTGATCACAAGTGATCGTGAAGGCAATATCTGTCAGAAAGTATGAATGCCGCCCAATCGGGATAGTGGTTAACGATGCTGACTACCGTACCGAAGGATCTGAGTTCGAATTTTTAATGGAAAATATAAAATGCTAAGTTGCTGTCTGCATTAAGAAACTATTTTTAGAGCTGGACATTAATTAGCTTGGAACAAATTCCCTCTATTTTTCAAGTTCGTCAAATCTTCTGAATCCTTCCTATAAAAGTCCGCAGAAAATAAGAGGAAAAAACTAACTTTTACTCAGTGTTAAAAGTTTTATCGAAATAAACTTTCAAATCTGCCTTCAAACGGCGAACAAATTTGGGAACAGAAGTTACAAACGAAATTTAATACATGAAGGACGTATTTAAAACTTCTAAAATTTTCTTTCAGTGCAATTTAAAAAAAGTGTATTTAGGTAACAATTGAAATTTTGTACATTTCTTTAGTTTCATAGCACCTTTTTAAATCACAACAAGCGCAAAGCGAAGGGGAGATTATTTCAAAAGGCAACAAAAACAGTTAAATCTGCTATAGAATATTAACAGTGTGGTGGTCAATTTAGGCCTATTTTTAGAAGGCAAAAAAACCAATTAAATTTGCTATAGAATATTAACAGCGTGGCTGTCAATTTAGGCCACTATATTAGTGATCCAGTAGATATAGAAAAAAGAGCACTTTTTTTAAAATGAAATCTTCTATTCGGCATCAAGAATTCAAATCTGTGAGTTAAAATGTTTAACTTTTTTTAGGTTAGGATATGAAGGATTCGAATGATCAATAAAGCAGAAAGATTTGAATTTCTGAATCTAGCAAAATTTATGAGATATGAAGATTCGAATGCCCGTTACCTAAAATTTATTTTGCGCTTTCGAAAAAAATGAATTCAGAGAGGCTAAATTATTTACTTTTTATGCTTACTGCGGTCAATCCAATGAATGAGACAGCTAGACTGACATACAGTAGGTAATCTGGAATCCTGATATTCCGACTTCAGTTCCGATAAACCTCAGTTATTCCGACCTTTTGCTTTTCGATCTAACAAAATAATGTCGTTAATTAGTTTAGTGGTTTAAACATTTTGGTTGGCTTAAGTAATATAAAAGATAATACAGTACATAATTTTAAGAAGTCATAACATTAATTTCATTTTATTATTTCGTAGTAATGAAAAAGAATGACTTAATTTTAATTATAATTAAATAGGTCGTATTTTGTTTTACATAAATAAAAAAAAATTTTTTTCTTAATTTTAATTCAGTAAAATTAACAAGATTATTCTTTTAATTTTAGAACGCATAGAAGATCGAAGTCAAAATAAATTCTTTCACTTCAGTTAAGAAATTTAGATTTACTCCTGTGTCAAAGAATTAAACTAAAGATTTATTTGTTATTAATGCTCTATTCATCTGCTGTTGAAAAGAAACTTTTAAAAATAATAACGAAATTGCATATTTCCTTATTCCTTCTTGCCTTTATAATAAATTAATTTAAGGTCTTAATGCAAAGACATTGTATATTGTATTTGTTGAAAAGAATCTTTTGTATGCATCACTGAGATCCATATGGAAACAAGAACCTTTAACCCAAGATAAGAATAAATTATTTATCAATCATATGTTATTTCTAAGTTAATTTTATTCTTTAATTTCAGTGCATCAGTATTCTTAGTGTGCTGTGCGTAATTCATACGATGAATAATAGATGTGATACAATAATTAATAATAAGTGATGGGAAAAGTGAAAGTTGAGATAGAGATCCGACATAATGAATAAATAATTAGCTGCTCTATTAACAGTGGTCATAGAGATAAGAAATGTGGTTTGGTAATCAAGGAAAGAAGCTATAACATTAGCCTCTTTATTTAGAACAATACTTCTTATAATTCAGAACAAGAAGGCATTTACCTGTTTTATCCTATAAAAGCAGTGGAATATTTAAAGTTTAATTTTCTGATCATTAATTCCCTATACATGATATAAATTTAGATGTTTAGCTTTTCAAAATAAAATGTTGTTGCTTTAAAGCAGAAATTTAATTTCATTTCTAGTGATGTGCATAATCTGCGGAACTCGTCGGACGGAAAAATAACAGTAAATAGTTGCTGTGTGAAGCCAGCTTGAAGATTAAAATTCTGGTTTCCTGTTTCTAAAAAATCAAAAAGCTTCTTCATATTTAATTTAGTAAGCCTTTTTTTCCTCTCAAACTATCAGCCCAAACGTTTGCTGTCCGTATTATAAAGTTATATCTTCTCTCGAAACATTAAATAATGCCGTGGTCTCAGAATACGAGATTTTTCAGAAAATTGTGTTGTGGGGTTCCAACCTGTTATCTAAGAGCTAAGTGTGTAGGAAACTCGTGAACACATAAGCGAATTAATCTCTTTATGTCAGATACGTAAAACTCAAGAAGCGTTAATTACCCTTTTTTTTTCTCAAAACAAGAATTTAACTGATGGTCCCTTTCTCAGGACGTACAGCAAAGCTTCTACTTGGGCTTAAACTCAAAGTCATAAGAAATGAAACTTAACAAAAGCTTAACTAAAAGATATAGCCGAAGCTATCACGATTTCTAAGTAGATGGCCCCTAAATCATCAACTAAGCTGGCGAAGCTATCAAGGGCCTGAGATACGGCCCAGCGTAGTAATAGCTCAGAGAGAGACGCAGCCAAAAGGCTGGCGCTCTCACGAAGTCAGCGGAACTTCGACTTAAATACCGTTCTTACTCATTTGTGTTAAAAGCGATTCTAAAAACACATTCTGGTAGGAAATTGTAAGCTGAAGTTAGGAGAGACAGGAAAGTAGCTTTAACTGAAGATAAATATTAAAAACCTAGGATAAACCTTACAGTGTTCATTAAGAACCATGACTCATTTCCCATGTATCGTATATTGTCGAATCATTCGAAAACGGATAAGAAAATCTAGCAGCTGTATACTGAACGATCGGGTTATTTGCGAAAAATACGAATGCAACAACGATAAGACTAAACAGTGGTAATTAAATTGGGCTTCGATTCTGATGGATTGAACTGACTGGTGACATGAAATTTTATGTTTCACCATATAACCCATATACGGATTTAATGTTTTCCGATAATTTCCACTGTTAAGCGCTTTATGAGGCGTTTTTAAAATAAAAGTTGTTCACGAAAGCATAGATCGCTTGAGAGCTATTAAGTGATTTACAGCATTAAAAAAATGAAAAGAAAAATAACCTACCATGTAAATTTACCTTCTGGTGATAAGAATCGGAATCGGATATTCTGGAGATAAGAATCGGAAAGACACAAAATCTTGAGATATCGCTCATGGATATTTTTTCAGGACACAGTAGATTCATAGTTGAAAGAAAATATAATTCTTTTATTAATGTACTTCATGCTGGAGGTTCCTAGATAAAAGAAACAAATCACTCGAACAAGGAAAAGTGATAGATGATATCTCTGTGCTATCAATGTATATCTTGATTTCCGCAATATAGGACATTTATTACAGGTGTAGATTCAGTAGAATTTTATGAGAAAGATGGCGAATAAACATCCAACTGTGGGAATGGAATCCGAGGTCTTCAACTTGATAACTGGATGCGTTAAATGCTACATCACAGAAGCAACAATTGCCTCTAATTTTTTACAGTTAGCACTGATATTTTCTGCCATACTTTCCACTATTTTCCGTATCCCATCTAGTTTTACAGACATGTATTTAGAAAGCATTTTGTAACAGACCAGAAGCACAATAGTCCTTTATTGAAGCATTAAGGGACTTTGGGTGAATATGAGCAAAAGGCTGAAGTTTAGTATTTGATTTCCTTCTTAAATACATTAAAACTTGATTTTTTATATTAAACATTTTTCACTGCAAGGTTTTGTATTACAAAAAAGCGGCAACAGTCATAGATTTTGTACTGAAACTTTCTTCAGATTCTTGGATTAAGATTCGGGGATTTTTTTTCTTCAGTTTTACAAACAATAAGTTCCTGTCCTTTAATAATCTTTCGATAACAATTATTTAAATAAATACGTGCAGAATTAGTCATTATAAATTATTAATTTTGTTCTTGAGAAATGAATGATAAAGAGAAATGATATGTTCTGCATTTAGCCACATGCCAAGGCAAAAGTAATGAACATTATGCTTTTTAAGCGATTTTAAAGGAATTATGTGTGCGTGTGTGATTATGGCAAAGCCTCGAGGCTATCTGCCTAAGGGGAGGGATGCCTTCGTGCATCTTTCTAAGGAAAACTGGCTCGTATACACGTTACACATGGGAAAAACTAAGAAAACGGCCATGCAGCCAGCCCGTTCGCGGGATTCGAACCTCGGACCGAACTACCAGCTTTCAGCGACTTTACAGCCCGGCCGCTGTTGGGCTAAAGGAATTATGATTGCTTTTTCAATTAGTGAAGTTTCTTTTGAGGCTACAAGCTTCTATTCTGAAATCGTCCACTAAACTATGCTAGTATAGTTCTATTCTGAAATCGTCTACTATGCTAGTATGCCGCGAAGTCGGTATGGTGGTCAGGGATGCTGACTGCGATGCCGAAGAGCCTGGGTTCGAATCCCGGAGAAGGCATGGTTGTAACTGTCCATCCCTTTATAGGAAAGGCGATGGTGGCCCACCTGTTAGGTGCCTCCATAATAAAGAGACCAGCACATCCGGCCTTGTATAGATTAATGCACTGAGTTACATTTGTTCACAATCTGCCATTGGAAAATAAACTATGCTAGTATTTCACACAGGTGATATTCGTCGTTTTTGTTTTCTTTTGTGATTGAGTAATGTGAGCAATCTTCGTCATTAAACCGTGCACCTAATACTAGATAGCACTTTTGTTTTCACTGTAAAACATAAGAAAAGTAAATATATGTATTTAGAATACAAAATTAATCAAAGTAAATCCTATTCTCAGCTATCCTAAGTGCGTAACATGCGTAACAAAATTTTCGTTGCTTTTCTTTCTTGAGAATGAGTGTCTGGGTGCCTATGGAAGAGAGGGAGGCGCGCCGGTTAGGATGAAAGAGCGCATACCTGGAGTTAGCCGGATCTTAATAATACGGTATTAAACACTTATTCAAAAGCTACGCATTTATATTTATCGCCAAATATAGTATTTCTAAACAATAAGTTCAATACGTGTTTCTAAATAATAAGTTCCTACAGTAACACCAATTGTTTAGTTATTTAATTGACACATTTATTCTTATCCATTGCATTTTATGTACGTTAAATATTTAAAAATTACCAGTAATCGAATGTATAATTTTTGCATTAAAATTTAATTTTTTAATTTTACTTCATTAAATATCTTCAAAGCTCCGAAATTTTATTAAACAAGGTATATTATTTCACGGTTACCATATTTACGGACAATAGTACTTCAAAACTTCCCAAAACTTCCTTTTTACCGCTGTTCTAAATATTTGTATAATAAAATCTAATTCTTTTTGCATTCGCATGGCCTTACATCAGAGTTGAGCATAGATTTTTATTAATGCTCGAAGGAAAGATTATTTTCAGAAGACGCATGGAACTAAGAGCTAAGATAAATGACTATGTTGACTACACAGAAAAAGATATTTTATTTACCTTCACAAATTATCCCAGCACATTCCTTACCAGTATAAAAATGGAGAGCATTACAAAATAATTAGTCTTTGTTGCAAGAAGATTAGCAGAATTTTTGCCATTCGAACTGCTTATAAATACAACTATTTCATTGTTATTTAAAAATAGGATATGGACATGTTACGAATATTTATTATTCATAAAAATCCATATGCCATTATAATTAACAATGGAGTTTTAATGTCATACGTTAGATTTCTTCAGTACACAATTCCTCTTAACTCATTTTATAGAGTATCGTTTGCGTAAAATAAAAACCTAATGATAATAATGAAATTCTGCAGTAATAGCGATATATCTGGTTGTAAAGGAAATTTTCCTCCAAAAAACCTTCTTAATAAACTTTAAAAAGAAAACATGAAAGCAGTACCTTTAGTTCAGGTAGTAATCACCACTCAAATCTGATTTTCTGCCAACGGTTTTTCAAAGCCTTAGGCCTAGAAACTTGGTGGCTACGAGTTGAAAGACAGATCAACCTCATTTCGGACGTCCTGCGCAGAGTGGAAGATAGCACTAACAAGATGTAGCTGCAAGTGTGAAAAAGGTAGAATTCCGAAGGAGCGATGCTAAGGCTATATGGTGGATTTGGCAAAAGATCCCAGTCGATTCTGTACAGAGTCCAAACGGTGAATGCAGACACATGCGGTCTTGCCTTATCTTGACGGAACATTACCCTTTCGTGCCGGAAATCAGTTCTACGTTTTTCCTTCATAGCAGAGTCAACAAGGACCAGCATCTCGCTGTAAACCTAACTGTCGAAAGTTCTACCTTTTTCCAAATAATCTTGGTAAATAATAAATACCACGGCAATACCGCCAGATATAAAACATGATCATTTTGTTAAGCAAATTGCACTTTGCGACGTTGCCAGTAAAGGGCAAATACTGTTCGAAAGACGTGAAAAAATACGGCTTGTGATCAAATTAACACCAGTTCCATAATATTAGAGACTGATCCTTGGAACAACAAAGACCCGAGAAAGTCTCAAATGGAAAATCTTGAATTGAGATCATTAATCGAATTAATAGAAACTGGGGATGAAATCCAGCTACTAAGAAACAGCACGCTATAGTCCGACTAAAAGAAATTGGGCTTTCGGGAATTTTCTCCACCTGCAAGATTAAAATCTACGCTGCTAATGGGAAGCTGATGACGGAAAAAGTTTTAGATTTCAGCTCATCTTACCGAGATCTCAAGTTAAATGTGTCTGTTAAAGCTACTCAGTAGCCCTCCTGAGGGTTATTTTCGTGTAACGAAGATACTCCATAAAATTAGCGAACGTTTCTTCTGACTTAAGATTAAAAGTGATATAGAGAAGTAAGTCAAATTTTGTGATACGTTTAGAGCTCGAAGACTACGTCCCTATAACGTAGGAGCACCCTGCTAGAAAATTGCTATGGATATTATCAAATGTTTGTTTCGTACCTGAATTGTCACGGACTACTTCAGTAAATGGCCGCAGGCTTGTGCCATCTCTGATCAAAAGTCTTCAACTGTTGCAGAACTTCTAGAAGAGAACTGAATTTCCCGATTTGAAGTGCCTTTTATTCACTCTGCCCAAGGAACAAATTTCACAGCTTCCATATTAAAAGAATTCTTGGTGTAAAAAAGACTAAAACAACTCTTTTTAATCCCTAGTAAAATGGTATGGTGAAGAGATTTAATCTCAAATATTGAATAATAGCCCTCTATTTGTATCCCGAAGTCATCAGAACCGGGAGAAAAACTGCCATTATTCCTGCTAACGTAAAAGAGAGAGCACTAGAGCACCGTTTATGAGAGCACTGGATTTTCTCCATTGCAAATAAAGTTTGGCCGTATCTTCGTCTGCGGTGTGACTCTCTTCAGACAACCACAGGAGACGTCTTCTTCACCTGAACAGTATGTTTAGAAGATATTCTTCGGTTTGCCAGGGATCAATACAGCGACCAGAATGATGAAGACCAGATACGATATTAAGGAGGGGGAAATGGATACGGAGGAAGATTGATGATCAAGCCTGGTTGTAGAATTCCAAGTGATACCATCGAAGGAACTGAGTTTGCAGATACCCTGGGAAAGGCCCTTCAGTATGACCAAGAAGATGAAAGACGTAGTGTTGACACCCAAAGTATTCCTTCTTCCAAACCTAAAGTAGTACACTACGATAGACCTGCACCTAGTTATGGTAACGAGGGTTAGTTTTCTCTCGTCCTGGGGGGAACTTCATTGCCCGGAACGTTCATTCCTTAAAGTCCTTAAGGAGGAGGGAATATTCTGTGTATCTGTAAATATTTAAATCTTCTTTTAAAACTGAATTGTTATAATATTGTGCATGAACTTATTTTGTTATTTATTCTTTTATTTTGTATTTTGTGCCACATTTTCTTTTATATACCTGTTTGTGTTTGATAATTGTTGATGCTTCAGTTCTGAGTGAGGCAAAGTCTAAACTGTAAAACATAGCTCAAGGAGAACGCAAAACGCAAGTGCTTTCCTCAAGGGCCATCGCAACCGATGTTTTCTAGAAGAACGTGCTACACACCAGAGCCGTGCTTTTGCTATACTATAAAAATGCGTCTTATGGAGAGTATGGAAATACGTTTTCTCTGATATTTTTAATTAAAACCTTTCAAACTAAGCTTTTGGTAACTAACTCCTTTATACAAGGCTTCATCAGTTACTACACCATCGAGTCAGAAATAATTTATGGGAAAAGCTATTAAATAATGTGTCACATTACTGTTCGAAAGTGGTGTAAATCATTCCTTTTTCAAAGGGGCAGCCATTTGCTTGTCAAGGATCGGTTAAGCCCTCTCACAATCAAGAACGTTACTAAGGGTATATGTCAAGGGACAAATCTACATTAGTTTAAGAGAGGAGAGAAAAATAATATGAAAAATACCAACACAGACATTTTTTCCGAGCTTCAAATCTGGGTGTAAATATATGACAGCCGGCACAACTAACATCCTTAAAATTCGGATTTACTTGAACCAGGTATAAAGGTTATTGAACACTTCTTTGCATTGTATGCGGAAAGATAAGAAATGCATTAAAAGGCTTTTGGAAATGCAAGGCAAAAAAAGAAGTTAATTAGGAAAACCAATAAAAGTAAGTAATGAGGCTCAATTTGCGTCACATGAAACTGCTGAATTAGTAACATTGAAATTAAAGCATCATACCGCAGCAGAAACTCTCATTTTGCATGCTTGTATAGAAATAGTGACAACTATGTTTGGGGAAGAAGCAAAGAAGGAAATGTTGAAGATTTTGGTACCTGATATCATGATTCGCAGAAGAATTAGTGGAATTCAAAGAGTAATTAATTAAAATTTAATGAACAGTTGCAGATGAAGTTGTTTACATGCCCTTTGCATTACAAGTAGATGAATCAGCTGATATAAGTAGCAGAGCACTTATCTTAGGCTTTATACGACTTATTTATGAACAAAAGATAATAAATCAATTTTTATGCTGCAAAGAATTTTTGAGGCGTCCAACTAGCCAGAATTTATTTGACGTGATAACATCGAACTCGAATATGTTTAAATTATAATGGGATCAATTTGTCGGTATTTGTATGAAGGATCAGCATCTGTGATAAGATCATTCAAATGATTTGTGACTTAAGGCGAAAATCCAAATATAATAAATATTTCATCTCTCTTTCTTGTACAGAGAAGTATTTGTCATAAAAAGAATGCCTGAGAAAATACACGAAGTATTCGATCAAGTAGTTTCCATGGTTAATTTATTAAAATTACACCAATTAAAATCAAAATTTTCACACATTTTCGTTCATCTATGGGAGTGTAGCTAGCGAATGTTTACTTCTTTATACAGAAGTGGATGCCGCTTGGGCCGTTTTAAATTGTGTATTGCAATTAAGAAATGAACTGCTGGTTTTTTTAAAGGAGAAAAACCGAAAACGTTTGAAAAAATATATGAAAAATGATAACTAGTGCAATAATTTAGCGTATTTGGTTGATATTTTTGATTACTTTAATACTGTCAATATATGTATGCAAGGAAATAATGAACACATTCTTAGACCGACGAAATGTTCCCTTCTGCGCAAGATACAAACGGGACAATCATTTTTTTAACAACTGAATATTTAACAACAATAGAAAAAATATTTTAAAAATATTTTCCATTGTTAAACACTAGACAATTCGACTGGTTAAAACATTCATTTGTTTCTTTTGACTTTTCCAATTTTACTGCAAATAAAGAACTGTCAATATATAATAAAGACATTGCTGTTTTTAGATCATGGAATAAAACTGAAGATCATTGAAAATACTTTTGAAAAATTTTGGATCTTTGAGAAAGATTAAAACCTGGGTATAGCAAGAAGAGGACTAAACACGTTATTATTTTACATAGCATATCTTTTGCAAGACAGGGTTTTCAGTGATTGTTAATATTAAAATAAAGGAAACGCAACAGTCTGAGAAATTTAGAAGAGGAGAAACGAGCAGCTTGATCATTTATTCGTCCCAGCGTTGCTAAAATTTGGAAAGACCACCAAAGTTAAATGTGACATTAAATTGAGAATATTTGTAAAGTATTGTTATTTTAAGAGAGGATATTTTAAAATAAATATGTTTGCAACACACAATATCGGTGTTTTATAATTTTATAAAAGCAAAACTTAGAAGCAGATGTGGTCAGTCCCATGCACACAATGCGCCCCCGACATGATTTTTTTCCTTCACTCTTCAATAACGGAGTTATTTTTGCAAACAATATCCTTTGCTTTATTGCACCCCTTCAAAAATGTTGGTTACTCGCCTTTAAACTTATGGTAAACTGTAAGTGTTCCGGGAATAAAAAGAAAACTGTTAAGACTTTAGCGGCCCCCGACTTCAAAAAGTTTGAGAACTAGGAATCGTGTAAGCCAATGAAACAAATGCGCATTTTCTTAGCCAATGTTAGAGCTAATCGTTTTTCAGGGCAGCTACAGAAAGGAAGAAAGATGCGCTGAATATTTTGCTAGACCTCTAACATGTTACAGAAGATAAACCGAATTCTTAGAAGAGTCAGTTTGCAATTAACTATGTTATACAAATAAAATAGGTTTTCAAAATCGTTTACCACTCAAAATTCAAGAATTAGTTAAATAATAAACCAGTCGGTGGGAAATAAAATTTCATTGTACTATATAAAGTATGTGAAAGATGGGTTTAATAATTAATAGAAGAATTATGACAGCAAAGTTTAAAAACTTGCCATCAAAATATGATGATATTCTGACCTCAGAAATTAGCTGTTACTGAAAATGTCCAGCCAATCATAAATTAGATTGAGTGAAACTAAAATTTTGAGCAAATGCTAAACGTGATATGGATCAGAAATGATATGTAGATTAAAATATTCTTTAACTTTATGTAGCAGGAAACTACAAAAATTCAGAAACATCTTGTAAATTGTATTACAGAAAATCGATTAAGACTTGAAGAGAAAGTATGGGAGACACAGTTGAGAAATACTTTAGAACTGACAAGCTGTCAGAAATTACAGCTTAGTCTGAGATTTCGCAAAGTCTTAAATAAATGTCCAGTATAACTAACTAAAGTAGGCACTTTGGATTTTGACATAGCCACATCGTTCTTAGAAGACATCGAACTCGGATATTCGTTGGCGTGTCACATCAATCATCAAAGAGCTTCTATAGCAACTAAAAAACATATAGAGAATTAAAAATTCATGTACGTCATTTGCTCACATTTTCAGAATGACTCTGTTTGAATATTTAATTTAGTTTGACTCCATTCGCAACAGCTTAATTTTATATCGGCTCCAAGTAATTTACGTGCATGAGTTATATACTTTGGCGAACTTTATTCTCCTTTCGTTCCAGCTCCTTTTGTAGAGTGACTTATTTTGTTCAGTTTTAATAAATGACAGATTAGTTTAATAACTATTAGGTTTTCATATAGAGGGAAAAAGAACATTTGTAGGAATTATTTAGAGGAATTTCTTAAAACAGCCAATGTTTTAAACTGAATTTTTAATAAAATACTATCTGTTACTGCTTAATTGAATTCATTCTAAGAATTGAATTAAAGCAACTATACATAACATCCTACTTAAAAAGAGTTTTTTTTTCGATCTGAGGAAATTAATTGACAAAATTATTTGCTTTTTCAGGCATCACATTTCACTCCAAGACAAGCAGTATGTAACAGTTTTGAAAATCTTTAATTATTAAAAATCATAATGGATCAAGAAGCAAATATAAATCTAACTTAAGTTTCTAATTTATTTGGCAGAATTTTGATGCCTTGTTATCAACAAGAAAATTTTGGATTATTTTAATTTATAGAAATTCTACATAACTAATAAATATAAGGCAATAAGAGTACATAATTTTATGTAAACATCTCTGACTTTTATCACAGTGTATATACACCTTGTCATTTACCCGACCTTTATTTTCCTAATGTCGATCGTAGACAAATACTTCCAATAACAAAAGAGTTTTAAATGGCGTAAATATTTATGCTTTGGCTAAAAAAACTTAAGTCATTATAAAAAAAAATAAATCACAAAAATTTTGATTCCTGTTAGACAAACAATTTTGGAGATATTTAATTGCGAAATCTGAGATTTTTATATCATATTTAAATTGCATTTAGGGGTCGGTTAGAAAATAAACAAACAAAATTAGAGGTTGATTTTTATCTCCTTAAATGTTCGTAATTTATTAAGGTTTTTAAGATTTTACTACATTTGGTATGCCGAAACCTTTTTACACAATTAATTTATAAGTTTTTAAAGTCTAAAATACATTAGTAACATTCTCACGATGTTTTTTATTCCTTTAGAATCATAATCTGGTAATCGAGCAAAAAAATTATTTAAACTGCATATATTTTTTTATTTTTAATTAATGCATTTAATACTAGGAGCTGGCTGCATGGCAATACAGAAACCTACCGGTGTTTTCAAGAGTAAGATTTTTTTTATTTATATAAGATACTGTGAATCAAATTCCCGTTTCGAAACAAATTATATTAAGCAATACTTTTCACAATAATCTGCATAAAAGGCTTTCTCACTTAATCTCTTAAACTCTACAGTATTTTTCTAAACTGATAATTTATTCTTAGTTACATACATATCGCTCCTCGTCTCTTCAATATGATCCGTGAATTTAATACCAAACATTTCGGTCAATTTTTGCCACATGAAACAGAAATGCTTCGTGTTTTATTTTTTTAAATGAGGGCAAAAGTTTCCTAAATATAAGGGTAGGGGTCAAGAGAACGTATAAAATGTTAGGTCTCGTGTTTTATACAAAATTAATTTTTTTTAAATTTAAAAATACTAAGACATCAATCTTTGCGTTTTGTAACTGGAAATATGTGTCTAAGACCAACGGTTGAGAAATAAAGTTCGGGTAAGGACTTTTGTGGACATGGCGTATATATATGTATGTGTGTATATAGTACTTCTTATTGCTTACTGTTTAAAAAATTGTATTTTACTGCTGATATAAAAAATTTCAAAACTGTAAAGCATGACGTTACTGGGTATTTTCTTATTAGTTTAATAAGACCTCTTAAATATGGCAATGCACACAAGGGATATCTGCCTAAAGGGAGGGATACTTTTGTGGAGGACTTTCTAAAAGAGACTGGCTCAAATTTTGCTACTCGTGATGAAAAACCATTAATTGTTATTATGTTCCGGTTAAGGTTTTCATGCCTTTAGTTAATCTTCATGCAATAGTTCTAGAATTGGCAACAATTTAAAAGTTGTTTAAGTTCCACTAAGCCTAACGACGACACCATTTGTTTATATTTGAAACTTAGTAGCATAATGAATTAATTCAGTTTCTGCACAAACTTCAGTGTCTTTTTGCCGAGTGGGGCTAAACGTTTTGTGCACTGAAAAATCTGTCTCTCTGCCTAATTTTAATTAATTTAAACTGTAATTTTAATGGTAAAAATTTTTAACGGTTTTTAACTCCGTATGAAATAGCTATGTGTGTTTTAAGTTGATGTGTATTTTGCAATTTTTAATGAGCATATTATGAGTTTTAGTGTATTTTTTCATTGCCGGGAAGAGAGAACTGAATTGATTGAATAAGAAATGTATCTCTAATAAAATTCGGAGAAATAAATTTAAATGAAATGCAGCCAAAAATATGCATAATTTAATGGGCCTTACAAGGTAGTCATGTGGTGTCCACATCAGATTTTTTTATTTTTACTTCCTTGTACGAAGTAAAAAGGAAGTATTGTAATCGCGAAAAGTTTCAGGCAGCATATTTCAACGAAAATATCCATTTTGACCGCTATCGAATGCAATTTAACGATGTTAATTTAACGTACGTATCTGACATAACTCAAAAAGGAGTAGCCTCAGAATGCTGAAATTTTGTATATAGGACTGCTATAATATGTAGATGTGCACCTCGTATTTTGGTTGCAATTGGCCGCACCAAACGTATATAAATACTATATTTATATATATATCCACTCTGTTACTCGGCACAGTGATCTCAGTTTCTTTACTCTTATATGTTTGTAAATTGTACATTTTTTGCTTTAAAAATGATTGAATTTTGTTGTTCTTATCTTCCGGTTAAGGTTTTTATGCCTTTCGTAATTCTGGAAGGAATATTTGTACAATTATCAACAATTTAAAAGCTGTTTAAGTGCGGTTAAGTTTTAAATAACACGGCGGACATATTTGTTTACATTTGAAACAGCAGAATTGTAGATTTGTTGCCAATCTGGAGAGACTAAGTTTCGCAACAACAAAAATAACGCCTTCATTTATTATTGCGAATTAAATCATGCTTAATCCTTTCTGGAATTTTTTCGAGGAAATAAGTGTTTAAGATTTACTTGATTTTTAATAATTAGTAATTTAATTTTTAATAATTAGTAATTTTTAATACAGATATTTTGAGCTTTTATGTATTTTTGTTTTGTCGCGAAGTGAAAACTGAATTAATTGAATGAGAAATACTCAATCGTCTGTGAAAAACTGTTTCTTTTTTGTTTTGTTTGCTTAATTTCTTTTTTACATCGTTCTAGCTTTATTATAGTATTTGAAAAGAACGTGTGGCAACGCTTAGATAATTCTTTAAATGATATACTTTTTGAGCATTCTGAGTTATAATATGAATGAAATATAATACTGTTAAGTGAACCTAGTGCCAGAGTATCGCTATGTTAAATAAATAGAGTGAATTTTAAAGAATGCCTTTATTCTATTGTGGTTTATGCGCTGTCGGCGAAGTAGTTTTAATTAAATCCAATAAGTTTAAAAGAAATGCAAGAAATAAATGCGTATAATTTAATATTCTGTACAAAGAAGTCATGTGGTGTACATATCAGATTTTTTTATTTTGGCAAACTGTTTTACTTTTTTAGCGAGTACTTAAATTTACTTTTCATTCTAACGAAATTTATTAATAAAATTTAGTACGAATTAATTCAATTTACTTATCTACTTTTTTAAATTTTCGCTTGTGTTTTATTTATATTTGAGGTTCTTGAGAAAATTTTATATACTCAAATCATTTAATAAATTTTGTACACTCGTACTTATATACTCAAATAATTTTATACTTATATATATTCATTTGTAACTTATATATGTAATAATTTGGAATGCGAAAGAAGATACAAATAGCCATGGACGATGGTTGTAAGTGATGATGGCCTGAAAAATGCGTAACCTGCAGTCAAACGCAGCCTTTGTGACAATTTAACATACTTTATTTTTGGGTAAAATAAGTCTTTAGAAACATATTCTGATATGCACATAATTATGGCCGCAATCTGCCATTCTTCATTACATTTCCTAAGTTAAGACAAATACGATAGATAAGCGAGGAAATCCTAATATGTAGCAAGGAATTCAAGAAAGTGCAACGCATTCAAAAGAAAGCCTCTGTGAGAAGAAAAATTACAATTCCCAAAAAATGTTCACAGACGTAAGGTTATGAACTCATGAAGCTTAGACTAAAGTTTGGAAAGAAAGAAGAATTGTTTTCATTCCACACCGATTTCCGTAACTTATTGAAGATGTTATTGCAAATTTTCAAAGTAACTGTGCGTATTAGAATTCCTTCAAGATCTATCACTTTTGATGTAACAGGAGGGAAAAGAGATGAGTTTAAAGTCCAGGGCTTATCGGAATAAATTTTGTATACCAAGTGGTTTAAAGAAAAGTATGAAGTATCCTAGCTGATACGCACACTGTAAAATTGCTGAATATATTTTTAATTATATGACGTCTTTATTCTATATCGAGCATTTGTGGCGTGTATTTATATTAAACGTCTTCTTTTCACCTTGTTCTTTTTACTTCCTTGTAAAAAGTAAAAAGGAAGTATTGTAATCGCGAAAAATTTCAGGCAGCATATTTCAACGAAAATATCCATTTTGACTGGTATCGAATGCAATTTAACGATGTTTTTGCTTGATATTTGTACGTAAGAACAGAATAAAAGATTCGTTTCCTCCAAAAAAAATTATGAAACTGCTTTAAAATTAATTCTGAAGAGAATTTTTCGTGGCGTCTGTACGAACGTATGTACGTACGTGCGTGCGTACGTACATATCTCGCATATCTCAAAAACGAGTAGCCTCAGAACGTTGAAATTTTGTATATAGGACTGCTATAAAATGTAGATGTGAACTTCGTATTTTGGTTGCAATCGGCCGCACCAAACGTATATAAATATAATTATATATATATCCACTCTGTTACCCGGCTCAGTGATCTCAGTTTCTTTACTCTTATATGTTTGTATTGTACATTTTTTGCTTTAAAAATGATTGAATTATGTTGTTTTTATCTTCCGGTTAAGGTTTTTATACCTTTAGTAAATCTGTATGCAATATTTTTAGAATTATCAACAATTTTAAAGTTGTTTAAGTGCCGCTAAGCCTTTTTTATGGCGGCGATTGATTGTTTACATTTGAAACAGCAGACTAGTGGATTTGTTGCCAATCTAGAGAAACTTAGCTTCGCAGCAACAAAGATAACGCCTTCATTTATTATTGCCAATTAAATCATGCTTAACCCTTTCTGGAATTTTTTCGAGGAAATAAGTGTTAAAGATTTACTTCGTAATTTTTAATATAGATATTCTGAATTTTTATGTATTTTTGCCTTCTCGCGAAATGAGAACTGAATTTTATTGAATGAGAAATACTCAATCGTCTGTGAAAAACTGTTTCTTTTTTGTTTTGTTTGCTTAATTTCTTTTATACATCATTCTAGCTTTATTAGAGTATTTGAATAGAACATGTGGCAACGATTAGATAATTCTATTCTTTAAATAATATAAATTTTGTGCATTATGAGTTATAATATGAACGAAATATAATACTGTTAAGTGAATCTAGCGCCAGAGTGCCGCTATGGTAAGCAAATACTAGAGGGAATTTTAAAGAATGCATTTATTGCATTGTGGTTTATGCGCTGTCGGCGAAGTAGATTTAATTAAATCCAATAAGTTTAAAAGAAATGCAAGAAAAAATGCGTATAATTTAATATTCCGTACAAGGAAGTCATGTGGTGTACATATCAGATTTTTTTATATTTTGCAAAACCTTACGTTATTTTTCTCGATACATCCTCATAATTGTTTAAAAGCGTCCGACCGCCACGAGTTTTCACAAAGAAAATCCAAATTTCCCCAAACTGCCATGAGAATAAGGTATTTTCTTGATTTTAATGCCGAAATATTCTTGGTACTTTATACTTGGATTTATGCACATTTATATATTGCTTTAGTTTCTTGGGTCTATTTTAAGATGCACGTCTACAGAATGATTAAAAATTAGAGGAACAAACTTCTATGACGAGCAGGTTACACGTAGACAATTCGGAATCCTATAATATGAAACGCAATCGTAAAGAGATAGAAGGTTGTTAGGGCCTGTCTTGGGAAAAGTGTAGACAGCCACCGGATCCGGAATATATGATCCGGAAATAGGACCCGGAATAGGATCCGGAAAATATGAATACATCATAATCGCAAATTGACATTTTAAAAGATCGTAAGTTCTGACTTTCTTATTGATAAAGTTCCCCGACGTTTCTTAACGTAACTTGAAGTATAGAATGTCAGACGTTTTGAAATGCACTGGTCTTGTTCAAGTGAACCATCTTCGTGGCTCCCGTGAACGTCCAATGTATGTCCGGCGTTTTTCAAAACATCCGAGATTCCACGCGGTGCTCACATTACAAAACTTCAAGAAATTCTATTATCAGGAAAGTCATGATTTATTTTAATCTAATGGTCTTTAATTATCAGTCCGCAATCATGACGTATTCATATTTTTCATCCTAACACTTTAGCGGGTGGCTGTGGACAGTTTTCCTGTGACAGCCTCTAATATTCACCCACCCCCATCTCATTAGGACTGAATTTCCAATTCTGCATTGCTATGGAATTCCGAGTCATCTATGTGCAACCTGCCTCTCCTAGAAGCTTCTTCCTCTTGTTTTGAATCACCCTACATTTACTTTCTTACATATATTACAAAAGATATCCTAGACTGTATACAGCCTTGCCGATCAGATGGTTAAATGTGCTTGTTATCTCTAGAGTTCCTATCTACACATACAATCCCAACGTTTTATGCTGCCTTCCCATAGATAGTATCTAATACTATTGTGAAATCTTGTTGTTTATATTGGAAGATTATGATATACGGTTACGTTTCGGTATTTCATTTAAGTTTTACTAATAGTTAAATGTTATGTGAATACTTTCTTTTAAGCCTCGTTTCATCACTTATTCTCTCACGCTAGGGGATTATGAAATTTCAAGGCAAGAGGAGTAGCTTAAATTCAGAAGAAGAATTGTAACCTGCATGACTTCAAAATAGAGATGTGGCTTTCACCATCACAGCTGCCCTTCATTGAAAGAAAGCCGCTGATTTAGGAATAGACATCACCAGCGATATTTGTCACATTTGATAACCGTTGTACATTAATTGATCGCCGTTGTACATTAATTGAACTTAGATCGTTGGAAGCAGTTGAAGTTGCGGCCAGTTAACATATTATAAATCCCAGCCAACAGCTTGTCCAGGAGTCCTAAAACTGACGTTAAGTTAAATCACTAGCAGTGAAGAAATAAATTTTAAATTTTCTT
Organism: Stegodyphus dumicola; assembly: GCF_044657685.1. NCBI lineage: Eukaryota > Metazoa > Arthropoda > Arachnida > Araneae > Eresidae > Stegodyphus > Stegodyphus dumicola. The sequence continues at coordinate 109,545,146 of NC_140770.1, read as the reverse complement.
TTTACATATGAGCTGTATGTTGTTTCATAAACCGGATTAAGCAAAAGGCTATGACTCTGTGACATACAGAGGTAAATTCTGAGGGTGAAGAATGAATAGAAATAAGTAACAAGATACATATCTAAGGATGAAGAATGATTAGAAATAAGTAACAAGATACTTAAACACCCTTAGATTCTACAGTGTTAACTGTAATAAGATACATGTTCTGTCTTGATTGACAGGAGGGGACGATATCACATCTAAGAGAAGTCAAAATTTGAACATTTTTGTTATCCACGAACACGACTTTTGGCACAGGAATATTTAAAGAGGTTAATAAAAATTAGTTTAAGGAAATGATCATACACTGCTAGCCATTAAAAGTGCAACACCATGAAGGAAAGCAAATACAAAAAAGATATATATTGTACTTTAAGGCGCACGGCATGAAGACAAAATGATTAAGTTTGTAAGCAATTTGGAGGTTTACAGGGGTGCGAAATTAGTAGAAACAGCCGCATTATTATGCACTGCTGGACATTAAAATTGCAACACCATGAAGGAAAACAAATACAGAAAAAAATATTTATTATACGTAAACAGTATGGCATGAAGACAAAATGATTAAATTTGTAAGCATTTTGAAGGTTTACAGGGGCGGAAAATTAGTAACTGGCCCTTACCCGGTTAGCCATGGAGTCGAACTGGGCTTGGATGACAGAAACGGGAAACTCATTCCATGTTGCTTCAAGTCTATTCCACACTTCATCAACCGTGTTATCGGGAGAGGGGTCGCGGGCTAGTCTCTCAGCAACCCATGACCAGATTTTTTCAGTGGGTGAAAGATCTTGAGACCATGTAGGCCAGGGTAGCAATCGAATATCCTGTGTGTCGAGGACGTGATCTCAAAGACTGTATCTCATAATAACTGTCCTCCAAAAGGACTAGCTATAATGCGAGCTAACAATTTATATTGTACCTGTGCCTGCATTCACTGGTACTATGCCATTGTGTCACTGGTAAAGTGTTCACATACTCCCCAAGAGAAGAAGTGTATCGTCACAGGGGTGCCTAAAACTGGTCAAACACCACCTTAAACAGGTAACAGAATCTACACCAGGTAGAACGTACCAATTTCACATGTGTACTGAACAGCTGACCAGTGCATCAAATGCAATAATTCATCAAAGTACATGTTAAAGTAGCGCATCCATGGACCGCTAAAATCTGAACATTGAACTTGGACCAAATGGAACACTACCTACCTAATTACCGCAGTACAACATTCAATACATAATTCAAATATAACACCCTAGGTATCATAAAGCATGTGCTATGCCAAAATCAACAAGCTCTATAATGAACACAATCTCTTGCAATGTAAATAATCTGTAATAGTATGATAATGCTATGCCCTATGAACATAACTTCTTGCATTGTAAATAATCTGTAATAGTATGATAATGCTATGTCCTATGTGTTGAAGTATGTTATAACAGTATGCTGCGCTATGTCCTATGCGTTGTTAGTGCTATGTCCTATGTTTACTGTAATCAGGTCCCCTGTGGAAGGGGCAGTGCCAAAACCAACAACCTCTATAATTAACATAACTTGTTGCACTGTAAATAATCTGTAACCATATGTTAATGCTATGTCCTATGTGTCGAAGTATGTTGTAACAGTATGATGTTCTATGTCTTATTTGTTGTTAGTACTATGTCCTATGTATACCGTAATCAGGTCCCCTGTGGAAGGGGCGGTACGTTAGAGAGATAGTGCATGGGGGCTATACCATTTTTGTCAATGGCGATGGCGTGGTGCCCCCTGTACTTGTTCCTGTCCTGTCCTGTGCGTCGAGGAAGGTCAGAACACGGAATGCAATATGTGGTCTTGTATTATCTTGTTGGAAGATGTCATTTGGCAGGCCTCGGAGATAGGGCACAACCATTGGACGTAAGATGTCAGAAATGTAACGATCTGCTTTCAAATTATCGTCGATACGAACTATAGATATACGTGTCATGTACCCAACTGGCTGTCCAAACCATCACACCACGTGCAGGGCCTCTATGCGGATATCGAATGCAAGCAGGCGACGTGCGGTCTTCTTGGAGCCTCCAGATACGTATACGGCCATCAGAATACTGCACGCAGAACCGGGACTCGTCTGAAATGATGACATTTTGGCACTCCTGTATCCAGCTTTGTCGTTCGGCGCACCAGAGTTGCCGTCGCTCTCTGTGCTGCATTGTCAAGGAAAGCCAAAGTAAAGGTCGCCGTGCTGATCGTCCACGCTGCTGCAAACGTCGACGCAACGTACGAGCGGATACTGAGCGTTCTGCAAACATGCCAATTTCCTGACTAATGGTCCGTGATGTGGTTGTACGGTTTTGCAGAGTTGACCTCACAATATGTCTGTCCTCTCGGACGTGAGTCATGGGAGGGCGTTGAGATCCTGCATGCCGTTCAGTATGACCCTCAGCAATCCATTGCTTCCATATTCGCATGAGAGTGATTGGATGTCGACCAGTGCGACGGCCAATATCACAGAACGATAATCGACACTCTGGATAGGCAACGATCCTACCCCTCTCGAGTTCCGACACTTGCTGGTAAGCATTTCTTATTATTATTCGAAGCATAACACAATACTCTGAGCAAACTCCGACCTTGCAAAGCCCTTTCCGAATAAGAAATCCACTACAAACCTTTTCTTTTATGCAGTACTTCAAATGTCGTTTCTCCCTCCTGCGTCGTCTAAATGCTCTAAAATACTAATCATTTGCAAATCCCAACCTTTTCTTCCTTTCATGTGATTTTGACGTTCATCAGATCATTCCTTCCTGGTGTTGCAGTTTTAATGGCCAGCAGTGTAGGTTCAAACATTTGAACTTAGGTGTTATCTGAACATCCTTCGAAATTTATATTAGCCACACCGGTTAAATGCCAAAATCAAGCTCAGATGTGAACACCCTACGTAAATTTTCGCAGACCACTCCAGTTTCCAACTGCCTGTCTACCTCTCTTTCTGGCAGTTTTCTGCCGATCGGCTGACACCACAGAGTACATGATAACTCTCTGGTAAAATTATGCTACACCAAAGCGAAGCGGAATGTGAAGAATGAATCAGCTAGTTCACAAATGTAAAAGAATTATACTTACTAAATTATATAATCATTGACACTCAGATTTTTTCACATTGAAGTAAATAATTTATATACTTATAATTGAAGTAAATAAATTATACTTAAATTATATATGAATGCTCCTACAATAAATAATATTTGCTTAATATCATTTTATTTCTTTTAACTACAAAATATACGAGATATATAGGGTGGAAAAGAAAAAATAACTCCCTCGATATATGAAACTATAGTGGCCAATCCGTTCAGCCAATCGAAATGAAATTTCACTTATTGTTATTTGAGGATATGCCTCGAAATTATGATGATTTAAAACAAAAGAGCTCTCACGGTTACAGTGAAAAAGTTCAAATAATTTTTCGAATGGTAATATCCAGTTTTTTCCAGCGCAAGTTGATCAGCGCATCGGAAAACCATAAATAGCGTTCGAATGATACAGGTATGAGGAAAATTGTCAACGTAAAAATTTGCAAATAAAGGCATTGTAAAGGACGAATGGCAACACAAGAGAGAAGAAAAAAAAAGAACATTTACTAGAATAATTACACATGTGCTCGGCAATTGCTGAGACAGCACTTTGGAGATAAAGTCATCTCCCAAAAAACAGGTTGATGATATTATTACTGCAAAGCTCACTTCTCGCTCAATTTAAGAATCTTCGAACTTTAAGAAATGTAGCAGCGCATTTTAGAGATATTAGCAGTTTGTAGAGAATTTTAGAATGTGGTAAAAGTTTAATTTTATAATTTGTTCAATTTGAAGAATTTTGAGTAATTAACTAACTGAGGCACCGCTTTAAAAAATCGTTGCAGTTTAGAGAAACTTATAATAAAACCTTAAATTATTTAATTTTTAAGCTTAAAAAATAAAGAATATAGTTAAAATAGAAAAATAATAAATAAAGCAAGTCGTATGAGTTACTGGATCTGAGTACCAATTCTTCTCACTTAAAAGGAATTTTTACCTCCCATGCTTTCATGGCCTAACTGGTTGCACATCCGGCTGTGAATCTTAAGATTCGGAGTTCGAAACCTTGGTGAGGGCATAAATAATATTCTCTCTTCTCTTAAACGAGAAAAGATAAGAATTCTACAGTGGAAGCCGAGTAAAATGTAGTGATTGATAATTCGTCACCATCTGAATTTGGCTGAAATGATCTCATTTTTGGCTTCCCAATCGCCCTTCAACTGGGAGAGAATATAAAGGTATTTTGTGTTCTTTAGTGTGTTCTCTTATGATACAAATCGGCCTAGCAGTTAGAAGATCTAAAGCTCGACTACCACTGGAGAGCATGGCTCATCATTCTTACTTTCTTCTTGAAATAAAGATCTAATATATGTACAACTCCTACGCTAAATAAATTATATTTAAATGATATATAAATGCTCTTACAATAGTATTTGCTTAATATCATATTATTTCTTTTAACTACAAAACATACGAGATATATAGAGTGGAAAAGAAAAAATAACTCCCTCGATATATGAAACTCTATTGGCCAATCCGTTCAGCCAATCGAAATTCAGTGTTCAGCCTACAGTGGCGCCCGAACTAAAAGAGTATTGGATACTGTAGAGACATTAGGATTTTTGGAAGCAAGAGAGATGAAAAATTAGCAACGCCTTCACCGGGAATCAAACCGCGGACTTCTGGAATACCGGCGACCCAGTGTGCAGAACTACTACACCACAAAGGCACGCTAGGAAAGTGGGGGAAATACCTTATAAGCAAATAAATTGTATTCGCAAAATTTCATATTACAATCTGATATCTAGAAAATTTCGAATTAATGTTCAAAAAAGCAGTAAAAATTTTTTTTAAATAAAAGTCGATAATTAAAACAATTTACAGTCTCACCTCGGTGTACAGATTTCAGTTTAAAACTTGACACGATTTTACAAGACAAGCAGCTATGATAGGCCTTCTAGTATACATACTAGTATCTCAGAAGTTAAAGGTGAAGAACATAAAACTTATATATGGTATACATTACGTTATATTTAAAATGAGCTGGGCAAAATGGAGTCAAAAGTCAAATAGAAAGGGAAGTATTTTGACATTATTTGAAAGTTCCGTAGAGATATGTACACCTGTCTAATAAAGAAAAGTCTTTATTGCTAGAGATACTGCTGCTCATTTATTTGCCTATAATCCTAGAGATTTTGCTTGCAACAAATATTTGCTTCAAGTCATAATATTTTTTGTTTTCCCAGGATTCGAAATCCTCAGTCATTAGTAATGGCTCAAATCACTGATTATTTAAGAGATCATCAGTGATTATTTAAGAGATCATCAGTGATCATCTAAAGAATCAATGATTTGCAACAAAGTAATCAGCAAGAATACTGACGATTGGGTTCATACTAACGCCTTGCTTATAGCAGTAAGTCTGAGTTGAATTGAATAAAATGTAGAGTACTATCCATTTGACATGATTAACACTAATCCAGACGTTTTGCTTTTGAACCTTAAATGGCAAGTACGAAACTGAAGAAAAGAACTATTTACATTTCAAGCATGAGAAAACTATTAACTTCATCTATCGGTTGCCTTCTTTCGTCCATTTTGATATTATTCGATACTGAAAATAAAACATAGCAAGGATATGCAGAGGGATAAATCATGAATAAAACTACAGCTAAATTTTTGAGAGACCTTTAAAACTGTTGAACCATCATTAAATAACTATAAATAAAACATCGTAGAGCATTTTATCCTTACACGAATGGAAAAACCAAACAGAACTGACTGAAAATACTACGTTATTTTGATCTGGTCTTTGTTTCGCCTAATGTGTTATTACTCGAAAAACACATGCAAAAAACTGATATGTGCTGTTTTTCAAGCTGTTAAATAAATTAATATATTAAGAAATTCAGCGGACATTTTGTAAATACCTTATCTGTCACCCTACGTATTTTATAACTTTTCTATCTATTACAAAATAAAGTGCAGTCAAAATATATGAAAAACCGCTTCTGACCATGTTACTGAAAATCATCTGACCTTATAATCACATGAGAATACTAAAGTATATATATATATGCATTTTAAGTCATTTTTGATACTTCCCTTTTTTTGGCTATAGTAGGTATTCGGGGAAAAGAACGGTTGAACTATGGCATTTACCTCTTAAGGGAGCAATCATAGTACGTGACTGAACGAAAAGAATGATATAATGCTTTGTTATTTTAATTAGAAAAGTAACGCATACATTATATAATGCTATTTACGAACCGGGCTCACAATAAGCCTTTTACCCGTAAGCGTGACTGCGAGCTAGTTTGGGTGTGCCGTACATGTTAACAGAAAACGTTAAACGTTTGTGAAGAACAGATTCATAAATGTAAACGAAATTAAGTATTTTTAGCATAAGTGCTATATTAGAACTCAGAACTGCTAGAAAAAGTTTGCTTTTTTCCTTTTTTTCAATAAAGCCTTTTGTTCATGACAACATTTCGAAAGGCAAAATAGTTTTGCATGTTTCAATTTAAAACTGGTCTACCAGACAATTTAGATTAATTTGAGTTAATTTCGATAATTCTTTTATTGTTACAAATCAGTAATCCATTACTGCCCTGTGAAACTTAATGAACTTTAAATCTTGGCATTTGCAATAAAATAAAAGAGATAATACAAATTACCATATAATTTATTTACAAATGATTTTTATGTCCGACGTGACGGAAGGTGTAAATCTATTAAGACTATTGTTAGTTTTATTTTGGAAAGAAAATAGATTACGATTAATACCGCCTCGAGTCTCAAGGTATTTGCTCGATGAACGCGTTTGCATGCTCTTAATTAATCAACTTGGTCGAAGGCTTCAAGCACTTTTCCCTTGTTAAGTTCTGGTTAAAGCTTTGAACAGCGAAAATTGACTTCGTTTTTTTTTATGTGCGCGTTTTTCATCTTTATGTAGATTAGATAGGAATTATCGCAATTTTTAAATTTGATATATCACTATTTTACATGTTTTTTTTTAATTTCATAGGATATACAAATGTTTTTTACGACCTTTTCTTGGTTTCATACCTCCTTTCTTATTAAAATCAATTTTTTAAAATCAGCAGCTATTAGCGCTATTTCGCTATTTTTGACCTTCTAGGTCACTCGATTCATATATATATATAAGTTAAAAGTAAATTCTTAGTGCTTACGATAAAAAGTAGCTTAGATACTGTGGTTCCGCTGACAATATATATATATATAATAATAATAAAAACTAAAAGCATCTGAGTGATTGCTAGTGTAGTGGTTAGCGTGCAAGCTCGAAACTCGTTAGCTACTTTTAATTTCTAAAAAATTTTCCTATGCTTAAAAGTTACTTTTTTTCCCTACTATGAGGTCTCGTTGACTTCCCGTTTAGAATTTCCACATTTCCAGCTAAAGAAATATCTGTAGCCGAACTAAATAAATCTCCAGTGATGATTGTTATATATTGCTGAAGATTACAGGAAGTACTCTTTAGTAATTTATATTTCATTTTAAGCGAACTAAATATACACATTTTAATGTATAATTATTTATTCCACACCTAGAGCTAAATATGCTTTTGAAAAAGCGAAATAATATGATTTATTTAATTTATCAGTAAGGTTGCAATGGCTCTGGAAACTGAATTTAAGTTTTACAACACTAGTAGCCAAATGAGGGAGTTATTGCTATGTGTGAAATAAGTACGGGAAAGACTTGCGAAGATTTTAAGGTATCCGACTTCGTTCGGGTACCATTTTTTTAAAAATGGTTTTTATTTTAACTATAAACATATTGATTTGAAGATAAGCATATTAATTGATGAAAACAGCTTAAAACGTAAGGCTAAGTAGTTTTAATTTTGAAAAATAATGAAAAAAAGGATAATTTTTCCTTAAATTTTGCCTTTAAGGCAACAACCACGGTGAAAAATTTATGTATAAATATGCAGTTTTTTTAATTTGTATTTATATTTACACTTGTTTTGTATGCAATGAAGCAAAATAATTAAGAAATATTCATATATTCTTGAGATATGTCGAAATGTATAGTATTTACTGTTTATATTCTCCATTATTGCATCCGAAATCTAAAAATACAAAGTAACAATTCAACTTCTAATTAATATTTCTAAGATCTTCTGCTTCAGAGCCTGCATCAGATTATATGAAACATGTATAGAAAGCATCATTTAATTTTATCGATAAAAGTTTGAGTTATAGCTGTTACAACTGGCAATATTTACAGAAAAAACATTTTTCAGAAAACAAGTTTAAAGTTTTCATAAAACAATTTCTTAGTGAAAGAAACATCTCTGATAATTAAAATTCGCCTACTTTGTAACTGACACCTTACTTTTTATTCACACACTTTGCACTTTTTCTTTCGAACAAAGCGTAAATTTTTATTTGAGTTTTTGTAAAACTTGTGGAATGCTGCCAAAAGTCATGATTTCGCACTTTATCAAGTTTTCGAATTCCCTGCTCAGTGTAAAGTTCTCAAGATATTTGCTCTCCGTTCATACCTAAACTTGAAAATGATTCAAGCAAACCTATAAATCCATCATTAAATAACATTAAATAACATAACACTTACATTTGCTCCAAACATTAATGTTCGCAAATTTATGAATGTTTCTTTCGGAACAATTTGCAATAAAATCCCATTAAAACGTTCCCGAGTTTTGCCATGTATGCACTTTTTAATAACTCTTGTTTATGTAATCAACTCCATATATGCAGGTCTAATCAAAATATATGTTGATATACCAGAGGTTTTAGCCTGATTTTTTTTTCTTCCTGATTTTTTCCTGATTTCAACAATCGCACATTCGAACTCATTGATTGAGGAGAGAATTGGCTTCGAAGAAGAACTACAATGGAACAAGCAGCTAGTACAACCTGCTGCATCTCAATTAAGTTTCCACATTACTTCTAAATGCAATCCCTAATTCTGCATTTTATCAATAAAAGAATCAGCCAGTTTAGCTTTTCCTTTCAATTCAGGAGCGGAGTTTTTTACTTTTCGTAGTCTACTACCAACCCTTTTCTGTACATGTCCAATGCATTCCAGTTTCTTAACCGAATCTTTACCATATAAATCTTTCACAGTTAAAAACCCCTTAGAATCCCCATCCTCATAATACTCCGTGTACTTCAGCTTTCGTAATGTAATAAGTCATTCAAAAAGCGCATAAGCACCAACTGCTTCCATACCCGAGGCTGCTTTTTTATAATTTTCAGAACAATTATGTTACGCTTTACATATGTCGTACTGAAGATTGCATTCCATTCTGTTTATTTTGCTGCAAATGATGCAAAAATGTGACATAGCTTTCAAATTAAGCACTTTGTCAACGCTAATCGACAAAGCAGCAACACATCCATTTAACGTTGAATACCCTCTGCGCTAAACTAAATACGAAATTAAGGGAAAAAACTATCACCAGATTCTTAAAATGTATTACAAAATATCTAAACTTTGTACGAAGGTTTATAATTTACAAAATCTTGATAATAAAAAAGGTTTCTTAACAGGTATATCTATTTAAACGCTCACTTCCGGCCCAGAATATTGGAACTTCCGGTTTATTCCGTTACAGAAAAATGCTTATAACTTCAGTTCTAATTAACCTATCAACAAGCAGAAACTTGTATTTGATAGCCAAAGATGTATTCTTTAAGATAATGTAATAAAGTAAAAATCGAAATTTTGACCGAAAATCGTCTTTTGTACGAGGTCGGATACCAACCGTTTAGTTTAAGCTTTAAATTTTAACCTAAAAGCTCGATTTGTACAATAGGCAAAAAGCGCGGCTTGTGCTGCAAGTAAAAACCATTACTTGTAGCAATATAAATTAAATAATAATAATCAAATAAATTTAAACATTGATAACGTAGTCAAAGAATAGACATTCAATAACCTAAACAGCAAGCTAGTTCAATTACTTTTACCAGAGACCAAGTTTAAATGATAGGCTGCGAGAAAATGCAAAAGCAGGATAACTGCTTAGTATTATTCAATTTATTGAATGGAGATAAAGAAAGAAAGTCACTGTCTTTGAAACCAAGAAAATTATTCTTTCCAATTAGCGCAGTATTGAAGAACGCATGAGGTCATCTTTCATTTTCGAATTCGTTCTATCTCTCCAGTGATGTAAGACTGCAATCGATTTATCTGAGTTTATCTTTAATATATTTCTGATTAAAATCTCGTCATTGTTAACAACTTCCTGATCATTCGTAGCAACAAAGATTCTTAACAGCCTAACACCAATGTTTTGAAAATCATAAAAAATAATCTAATTAAGTTAGAAATTCCAAACAATTTTTATTTCAAAGATTATTTTCCGATCTATCCGATAATGTAAAAATATAAATTCTATGAGCATAAAATCCCTCAAAACCACTTCAGTATTAAATAAAAATATTTATATCGAATTAAAAAAATAAAAATATTGTAAAATACTATATTGTTATCTTTCAACACATGCGTGCAAATGTCATGAAAATCGGTTCAGAGAAAGTTGGTCGGGAACTGAGTTCATATTTTTAAAGATAAAAACAAAAAAATAGCTAAAAAAAAAAAAAAAAAAAAAAAAAAAAGGGACAGTAACCTAAATAAAACACATGAAAAGTTTTATACAAGGTCTGCACAGAATCAGAAATTTTTGTTGAAAAAGTCTTTTAGAGAATCTAATGGTAAAACGTGTAAATTAAAATGTTCTGTGTGGATGGGAAATCTTCATCATTGTTTGTATTTTGGATTCTGGATTCGTATTCTATGTCTTAAGAAGTTTTCCAGTCTTTTTTATACATTGCTACGAACATATCTGTAAAAACAGCTACCAAATTTGTTTTCAAAACAGCGAAAAATTCTTAAAAAATTAATCTTTTTAAGACATCCGTACCAGAAGTGTAACCCGCCAATTAATCACGCAAATAACACTTTTTAATACTGGCAGTTTTACCTGATTATTAATCCTGATGAACGGCTGGCTGCATAGGCGTTCTTGTGATTTTCTCAATGCATAATGTACATACGAGCCAGTTTTTATGAGAAATTCTTCATTATATCCTCTCGAGGCAGGTAAGTTTTGCGCTTTCGGATGTAACTGATTAAACAAATCTGAAGCAAACAAAGTTGTTAAGAAACAAAGTTGTAAAGCCCATCAGCGACCGAGCGGTAAAAGCTGCTGAACACTGGTAGTTCGGTCAAACGTTCGAGGCCCTGCGAACAGGCTGGCTACATGGGGATTTTCGTGGTTTTCCCCATGTGTAACCTAGACATGAGCCAGTTTCTCTTAAAAAACCTCAACTGAGCATCCCTCCTTTCCGTGTAGTGCCTAAGACATCTTTACTTAATACGTGCGGAGTACGTATTACTTATTAGCACATATTATTATTATAACATATTATTACTTATTATAACGTAATACTTATTATAACGTATTACTTACTAGTACGTGTTAAGTTAAAAAAACGTTGTCACCTCAACTCATTTCGGCTTATAAAAGCTCAAAGCTTTTCTCAGTAATGTTCTGTTCTTAAACTTGTGACAATTATTCCTTGGTTTACTAACCTTATTTTTAATTTAAATTTAGTAATATTTCATCTTGGCTCATCATGGTACACGTTCAGACCAGAAGCGTATGCAAACTATGCATAGTGTTAAAATTTCTGAGTGCAAAATAAGCAACATTGTTAATTGGAAATCAACCATTTTTTTCATATGAAAGGAGTTTTCTGGGTTTTCCAAACGAGTACCCAGAAAAGATGCGTACTGTTTCTAATGTTTCCAGAAATAAACCTTGGTAGCAAGAGAAAATCTGCTGACGCAGAAATCAATTGTAAAGTCTTCAAATATACCAGTAGCGATATTGAATAAAATAATAAACCAACATTTGCAACTTAAAAAAGGCAAAAGACATAACGTTCGCCAACTTTTGCCAAGGTATGTAGCACAACAATTTGTTGAACCCTGTATGATAAATATATAGCAAGAGAAAAATAGAAATACATTGTGACCCTTGACAAAGCATGGGTTTATCTAAATTAAAAATACGAAGAGTGGATTAAACTCAGCTTACTATCAAGAGAAAATTTTACGTCCGATACTTACAGAAGAAATTTCATTTCTTTATCCCAATGACTTTAAAAAAAGGAAAAGAACAAAGCAGAAACAGCAGAAAACATCGCGGACGAAAACGTCGCAGAGAAAATAACGCAAGGCGAAAATGTTGTGGTACAAAACATCGTGGGAGAAAAGAAAGCAAAGAGAAAACATCGCAGTTCTAAAACATCATGGTACAAAATATCGTCGTCGAAAAAAAGCGGCTCAAAAACTTCGCGGTTTAAAAACATCGTCGTGGAAAATATCGTCGTAAAAAATAGAGCACCTGCAAATCATCGCACAGATACGTTTTTCAGGCTTTAAAAGCTGTAAATGCATTTTCGCATAAGGATTTGTAAGCGCAAGAAATGTTAACGACACTTTAAGAATAAACGAAAACAAGATTAATTTTCATCAAAACACTAGCAGATTAACAAACGTAAAAGAAAGTAATTTGATAATTAACTAAGCAATTTTTGTAGAGGTAACCCCATGTAGTTATTTATTTTCCTTTTTCTAAACATTTTTAGGGTGTATTTTTAATGAAAAATTATTAATAAAACTTTATAAAAAATTCATTTAAATAATGACCTTTGTTAGTTAACTATGCAAATTTAAAATTCTATTAAGTGCTAGAACTTGCATTAATTTTCTACTCATTTTCAATTTTTAAAGTTTTAAATTTCCTCATTCAAAAGTATGAAATATAAAATAAAATTATTCCTCTTTCCTTCTTATGCTCCCAAATCATTATGCAAAAATGCATTTATAGCTTTTATAACTTGAAAATACATATGTGCGATGTTATCATCATGCGATGATTTATAGGTACTTAATATTTTACCACCATATTGTCGACGACGATATTTTTAAACTGCGGAAGTTTTTGAGTCGCTTTATTTTCGACGATGATACTTTATACTACGATGTTTTAGAACTGCGATGTTTTCTCTTTGCTTTCTTTTCTTCCCACGGTGTTTTTTACCACAAACTTTTCGCCTTTCGTTGTTTTCTCCGGGATGTTTTCGTCCGCGATATTTTCTGCGGGCACCCGAAGCAACAAGTTATACTTCGAAATGTACCACTGCATTCCTTGAAAAATGTCTGGTACAGGTGTTGCATATATACCTTTTCAACATATTCTCACGGAATTCCCTGATGTTTCCCCAATGAACTACTGTGCGCTTGGTCTCTTGAAAAGAGCTCTTTCTAAGCGCAAACCCGCCACGATTAATGGACTCCATAAAGTAATGGAAGAAGAATGGAAATCAATATCCCTGAAAATTTTACGAAAATCCCTTCTATCATCGAAATCACGATGCAGACCTATAGCCTAAGAAAAAGGCTATCAGATCGAACATTTAAAAATATTCTTTGTATTTTAAACATCAATTAAACGTTCTAAAATTTGTAAACACCCTCTGTATTTCTACCATCTAATAGCTTAGTTTCTACAGATGGTTTGAAAACAAAAGAAATTACACTCTATGAATATGTACTGAAGAGACAAAACAAAATTTTTGAAGCAGGGAAAGAACACCTAGCAAGTGAAAACAGCATCAGAGTTAACGCAATGGAGAAGATAATAGAATATGCATAAAGAATTAATATCAGTAAATTGTATATCCGACCAGCATTGCATACTGTTAGAACTGCAATAAATAGAAATGATAACATGACAACAGGAGTAGTATGTCATACGAAGGCGAAGGACGAATTCAATTTATTTTTAAATTTACATACTAACAGATATATATCTAATTCTAGCAAACAATTCTAACAAACTAGATTCTATGAAGCCATGTCCATTTCTGTTATGTATTAATTGTTATTATTTTTCAAGCTTTTGCTTACTATTTCAGTTTTGATCTGTAATTGAAGTTCTTAATTTTTTTCTTTTTTCTTTACTTTTTTTTTTTTCCTTTAGTTGTTTAAAGTTGGTTGTAAGTTTAAACTGTAACATTCGTAAACTTTAAAATTTAGGTTTGGTTCCTTTTAAAGTTTTCTTATGTTGAAGCTGTTTAATTTTTAATTTGAGTTTAGGGACTAAAGTTTACTTGGTTTTTGTACTTTTGTTTTGACCCTTAAGGTTGTTTAATTTTTAACTTTAATTTTTTTTAAGTTTTAGTTTGCTGCACTATTGGTGTGTTAATTTTTTCTAACGTAAGGTAACTTAAATTTTTACCCCTCTTTCTATTAAAGTTGTCGAATACATATTTTCTCACTGGTGGTAAGGTAAATCAATAGTAATTGAAACTCAATCTGGTTAATGAGTGTGTATACTTAAAATGCTGCTGAAGAAACAATTTATATAGTGCTGACATTTTTAATGAGTTATATTGTTATGTAATAGTTTAATTTTTAATGTCCCAAATTCGTTTGTGTCGACTAACTATTCACTGGTTCTGAAAATTTTCTCATCCCAACCATCGGCTTGGAATTCATTCTCAGGATTCCTTATCAGAGGATTACTGCCCCCCCCCCCGAAATTCTTTCGCCCAAGCGAAAAAACACATGTAATGTTTCCACCACATGTCGGATGACGTGTTGAATGTTTTGATCATCTGGAGTTTTACTTAAACAGGACCTCGGTTGCTGTGATATCTCTAGCAGGGAAAGGTTCTACAGCGAATTTGTGAGGAGGGGGAAATAATCGTTGGATAGGAAGCTCTACATGGTCGAGTTGCGCCTCGATTCGAGGCTAATGCCCCCCCTTGTTTTCGTCTGCGGAGAGTTGTTGACCCATGGGAGTGGCCTTGGAGGTGAAATGGTTGAACTGCGCTTGCTGGCTCTTCTGGTAGTCGGGAAACCCCTTCCCGTGAAGATTTCCCTGTTTGGGTTGCTGGGCTTGGCTTCCTGCTGATCACCTTGTTCGCCAGCTATTAAAGTGGCTGCGCAGTGTTTTCCAGGAGAGAGAGACGGAGAAAAGATTTTCGATTACATCTTTTTTTCTGACTGAGCCAGGGAGACGGAGAAAGAAAATTTCTCGAAGGAAAAAAAAACAAGAGATGACTTCTAAGGTACAGAGCGGAGACCAGCAGTCTGGAATCCCTGGTGTGATGAACGATTAAACAACCTACACAGAAGAAAGGCGTACTGAATCAAGAATTCCTGACTTTAGTATGGCCGGTGTTTTGGGGAAGACCGGAGTCCTACCGGTTGGAAGCGGCTGTGGGGTGGAAAGCCTGGCCTCCGAAAGAGTTGCCCATTAACTTTTTTTCATATTGTCTTTTCTTCTTGCAGATGTATCTTGAGACTTAAAATTAGTATTCCCTGCATTGTGACAGTTATCTTGTCTGAGTTTTTACGCCTGTATCAAGTATTCAAATTTTGTATGATGCATCCCAACTGGAAACGGTGAAATGTTAAATATGTTAAAGAAGGTATGTTAACCTTTCCATTGTTTCTTCAGATATTTAGTTGACCGGTCACCACCAAATTAAAATGTAACTGTACTCATACCAGTAGTTCCATAAATAAACGTTAGTTTGATTTTACTTACCTCGGTTGTAATTTAATTTTAATTAACTTTGCACTGGACCAAAATGGCAAATGGCACTTTGCACATATTTGAACGGATTACTGCCCGACATTACGTCACACAACGCAAACAATGTAGTTTAGAATGTTTTGTAATTTAGAATTGTTTTATTGTATGTTCAACTCGAAGATTAATACAGTATTGGTTGAAAAGATTTTGTTATGTTGCACATATACACACATTTAACTACTACAACATGGGTATAAACTTGATTTTTCAATCACACAGAAATGATGTTAAATATTTACATTAATAATATTTAGAATATATTGTACTAATTGCTCAGTTAATACCTTAACATTTCGTATCTACTTTGATCTGTTTCTATCGACTTTCCCTCTTTCTAGCATTTCATCAACAGATGCCTGCTTATGCGGAGAATTAGGAGACTGTAAGCATTATATATTGAAATGCTAAATAACAGAACATTTTCACATTCGTCATACATCTCAAATAATACTAAATATATAACCTTCCTCACATCATCAAAATAACGAATATGGTAGCAAACATAGTCACATTATGTCATCCCTGATGAAAATATTTTCCATCTGAAGAAACATTTCATTACATAAACAGTTTTTTTGTTGCTTATCTTATGCCATATGTCTTTTGCACGCATGTAATGCAGCTTTATTTAAGTCATTAACTTTCATTTTAGAAGGTCTCTAATAAACTACATTTCAGGCAAATACTCATAAAACCAATTCTTTGCAAGAACTGCATCATCATAAGTGCAAGAGCCAAGTATATGCAATGAATTAGTTCTCACAAATTTGCCCAAACGCTAATATACTAATTGAACCTTGGAAGAATATTTAATTCACAGAACGTTGCAATGGAAGGACAATGACTGTTGAATCTACAGTAAAGCACTGGTGCTCTCGACTGTTCGCAACTACCAACTATCATTCGCACACTTTTGTTAAAAATTTGATCATGATCAAGGGCTCCCAATCTGTTTATTTTTCAAAGAGAATAGCCTAGCCTTTCGGACAATAAAACATGAAAAATTAAGAGGGATCTTACTGAGATTCGAATCACGTGTGCCTTTCGTTGGCTCCCTGGGCATGATAACCACTTAGACTGCGAATAAACGCACGACAAACTAAATAATTCCTTACATTTTTCCCCATTTAAAGAGAGATTAAGTAGTACAAGACCCAGTTCAGAGGATGCGTAATTCCATACAAAGTGAATAAGGCCGCTGAACACGATTAGTTCATCCCTGCTACTCCGAATTTTAGAGATTTCTTTAATTCTGAATTTAACTAACCAATTTCTGTTTAAAAGGCTTCCACAAATTCCAGAGAAGATATGCCTTAGTTCGTTGGCTGGTAAAAACTTAGGCGTTACTGAAATAAGGAATTAATGTATTATAGCTCAATGGTTTTAAACTGTTAACCAATGGCAAACTATAATGAAGAATTGGTACTATATTGAAGAAAAGGAATATAACTTAATATATAACTAAGAATATAATAATAATATATAACTAATAATAAGTCTTACTTTAGCATTAAAATAGTCAAGAAATATTTTGTTGTAGCTAACAATTATGTTTTTATTAAGTAGCGAAGAGCAAAAATATAATTTGAGCATCATATTCCAATATTTGGAGATTCTTATTTTCATACTCTTTTATCTATACAGAGGTCATTTATTTACTCAAAATACGTGCCTTTTCCCTCAAATGAGCATCATTACAAAAGTGCTTATATACAAAATTCAGAGAAATTTAAACAAAAAATACATTTCCAACAAAGTCTCCAATTCGAGGATTTTATATGATTCCTATACTTCCTATAAAATGAATGGAGGGGAAAAAGATTGACTTTGGAAACGAATGAATGAAACTAAATTCTCATGAAAAGAGAAGGTGCTGGTTGTTTTACTCTTTTTTTTTTTTTTTTGTTTCTTCAAATTTCATCAAATATTTCAAACAGTTTCCTATTTTTACCTGCTCACTCCGCAATGCTGTATTGATCTGCTACCGGGAAGTAGGACGCATATGTCGTGCCAAAAGCGCATAAAATATTTCGGAGGCGCTTTGCCCGAGGCAGTTCCGCTGAGAATAAAAATGAAAAGTGAAACGAAAATACGTAATCTCTCTCTCTTTGCGCCTGGCAGAAAAAGATCGTTTAATATTTTGTTAAAGATACGGAAATAGATGTTGTTTATTTTCGCATTCGAGAGCTGAACTAAGAAGAAAGATTAAGCAGTCACTTAGGTAGCAAGAGTAACAAAAAGACACTTAATTTGCTTTTATGATTCAAGAAAGAGCCGCATTAATATTAGGAAAGTAAAAGGCAATCAATCATGTAATGCTTTTACAGCTTTATACTCAGAAAATCCTTTAAATATGAAAATATTCTAATTCGTTTATAACTATGCAAAATTATATTGAGAAATATTAATATTAAATTTTATCTATTATTTCCTCAACAAATGTTTTTACATTCTTCTGCTGTTTCATCTAAAGCCTAATAGTTATGTAATGTCATAGTAACCCATTATAGGTTAAATAAAACTATGCGTTCTAATGTAAACCTCCTGGAAAAAAAATTAAAATTTCTGGAAACAAAGATGCCCTGAACGTTTCGTTCGGCAAAGTTGGAGAAAAACTATTAGTTGGAGTAATGCCAGATGATTAATCAATGGTGAAAAAGCAATTCTGCGGCAGAAATAAAAATCTGATGGGACCAGCACAGGACCAGTTCCCTGTATTAAATAAAGTGTCAGATGATAACAAAATATCAACTTAAAGCTCAATGCTATTTAAAACATGGACTATTGTTATGTTTAGCACGTAAAATGTAGTATGTTTAAAACCTTTATGGTTGAATGTTAATAATAAATAATACTTGTTTTTATTATTCCATCCTACCATACAATAGAAAATGATAGCTATACATGCTCATGTACACATCCTCGTGCTTTAATCTGAAAATAACTAATCCATCCTAGTATATCCTCTGAATCATAATCATAATCGGAATTCGAATTCAAAAATCAATGACTTAATAATCACAAATTTTTTAAAAGCAGCCTATCAGGTATTTTAAAGAATAGAATCCAGTATTCTAAATAATTCCTGATAGAGTTTTAAGTGCTACCACGCGTTTTTCAGAATTTTCTATGTTCATAATAATAAAGTTCAGTTTTTCCTAATATAACATTTGTATTTGTTCTTTCAGCTTTATTTAATAAAATTGACTTCGCACTTCGCACTTAATGCCGCTTAAAATTTAAAACCAAAATCATAAAACTTTTAAAGCACCGTATGTATGTAGTGTTATGTGTTGCCATAAATTTTAATACTCGTTAAGCTATTTACATCTCCAAAAATAATATGTAGCGATGAAATTTTTGGCAGCAAATTTATATTTCCAAAAGTGATTTCGTACAAGGGACACAAAATTGTGGAATTGGGCTGAACATTTCTTTGTTTCATAATGAGAGCTCGTTATCATATTGTGGGTTGGCATCGTTCATTTATAATCGGATGACGCGAGAAGCTGTGAGAGGAAATCTTTCACTTTTTCGCTGACGAAGGCAGACGATTCCGCCATTAAGACGATGACGCGATTCAAAGATGTTTGCTTATGAAATACGATTCCTTCTCTTCGTTTGTAAATAATCTCATCTATTTCCTTCTATGTATGTAATTACTTTGTAGTTTGTAGCAACTATTCATGTTTCATTAAATATTCAAGTTATTTGTAAATTGGACTAGTTTATTAGCCCCTAGACAGCCACATCGGAAGTAAGTTTACGAACATCATATTCCTAGACAGTAAGTACCAATTCTACAGATTTGGGTGCTCAGGCCGGTATGAGTCTAGGAAGAAGCATTATGAATATTACAAAATAAGTAAGTTTTGTTTCGATTATTTCCACATTGTTACTTCTAAGAATAGTGTTCTATGATACTGTGAATTAAGATGACTACCTTGAATTCTATTCCTAGAATTTCAAATTCTTTAAAGACTGGGCCTACTAAGTCAATTAAACTTTTACATCAAATTGTGTTTGGAACTTTGGGTGATCGAAAACATAGAGCTAGATTGCGTAACTTTTGCGGTTTTCCATCTGATTTTAATATTGAAGAAACAAAACAAAAATTACTTAAAACTTTTACTGCAAACGATTTTATTTCTGTGTGTAATTTGTTACATCTTAATTATGATTCAAATCCTGATAAAAACTGTGATTTAATATTGAATAGTCTTTGTGATTTTAAGCTTTTAAAATCCGAAAGTGATGACGATGATGAGTTATCTGAAAACGAAAGTGTTTATGATTCTGATAAAAATGATGATATTAATTCTGTTCTGTCAGAATCACCTCCCATAAATAACTCAATGAATGAAAACATTATAATGCCTAGCAATATTTCCTTACATTTTCGTGATATTTTAGAAACTGTTTCTGAATTTAATGGCACTGATACATATCCAGTTGAATCCTTCATTGGTGATTTAGAAGAATCTTTTAAATTATTTAAGTTATCGGAATTACAGAAAATTGTGTTTATAATATCATGGGAAAAATTAAAAGAAAATCTTTTATCTGAATTTGGTTCTAAAATAAACAGTGCACAACTTCATAATTTATTACAGAAACGACACTTAAAACCTGGTGAATCACTTTCCGAATATTTAATTGCCATGCGTGAAATAGCCAGTCGC
The DNA here is from genome assembly GCF_044657685.1 of Stegodyphus dumicola. Taxonomy (NCBI): domain Eukaryota; kingdom Metazoa; phylum Arthropoda; class Arachnida; order Araneae; family Eresidae; genus Stegodyphus; species Stegodyphus dumicola. Next base: position 109,524,699 of record NC_140770.1, on the reverse strand, counting down.
GGTTCTGTTGATGATTCATCAATTCTTGATTATGTAATCAATGGGATACCAGATCAGAGTAGTAACAAAATTGTTTTGTACGGTTGTAAAACTATTTCTGAATTCAAAGAGAAATTAAAAATTTATGAGAAAATTCGCGTTCCAGATACGAAGAATAAGGGTTATTCAAGTACTAACACACAAAATAAAACACGCGCTGTACATAGTAAGATTAAAGAGCCAAGGTGTTATAATTGCGGAAGTTTAGGTCATAAGTCTAATTTTTGTAACAATAAGAGTAAAGGATTTAAGTGTTTTAAATGCGATTTGTTTGGACACAAGGCCATAGATTGTTCGAAAACATCATCTAAAAATATCCAAGATGCCAAAGCTGTTACTCCGATAACTCAGACTTGTCAGAAAGAAATGCATAAAATTGTTAATTTGGGTAATTTGCAAATTGATGCTTTAATAGATACTGGTAGTCAGGTAACGTTAATCCGAGAAGATATACATAAGAAGATAGGTTCTCCTGAACTTAAGTCGGCAGATCTACAGTTAACGGGGTTTGCTAATGGAAAAATTAAGCCTATAGGAAGATTTGAAGGTGAATTCGAAATTGATGGTTCTTCATTTCGATCAAATATTTGTGTTATCGCAGAAAACGAAATGATTTTACAAGCGATCATTGGTACTGATATTATAAGGCAAGGGGAATTAACTGTAAATAAAAAAGGAGTCTAAATTAGAAAATTGCAACCTGAAAACTATTTGATGTGCATTCGTGATATTTATAATGACGAGGAAATTGATTTAAGCCATATCAAAGACGGAGTACATAGAAATGAAATACTACACTTAGTAAGGAATTATGAGCCGAATAAAATAAAAACATCTGGCCTGAAGATGCGAATAGTGCTGACAAATCAACTTCCAGTTTATTGCTCGCCGCGACGCTTTCCCCCAGCTGAGCAGCGTGAAATTGATAAACAGATTTCGGAGTGGTTGGAGAAACAAATCATTAAACAAAGCTGTTCTGATTACACAAGTAATATCGTGCTAAGTAGGAAAAAATGTGGCTCATGGAGACTTTGTGTGGATCATCGGCGCCTGAATAAAAAAATAATTCGCGATCGCTTTCCTCTGCCATTAATTGATGATGTTATTGATAAATTACAAGCAGCAATGGTATTTACAACACTAGATTTAAAGAATGGATTTTTTCATGTTGAAGTGGACGAAGAAAGTAGAAAATACACATCTTTCGTGACACAAAACGGACAGTATGAATTTCTGAGGGTCCCGTTCGGTCTTGCCAACAGCCCAAGTGTTTTCCAAAGATACATCTACGATATATTTCGTGATCTTTTAAAGGACAATATTGTTGTAATCTATATGGACGACATCATTATTCCTTCCGAAAATGAAGCTCAGGGAATTCAAAAATTGAAACGCGTATTACAGACTGCATCGGAATATGGACTAGAACTAAACATTAAGAAATGTCAATTTTTGAAGCGCGAAATCGAATTTTTAGGACACAAAATTAAAGATGGGAAATTATATCCCTCTTCTTCTAAAACGAAAGCAGTAATTAACTTTCCAGAACCTAAATGTGTAAAAGCTGTTCAAAGTTATTTAGGTTTAACTGGTTACTTCAGAAAATTTATACCTAATTATTCATTAATTGCAAAACCGCTTAGTGATTTACTGAAGAAAGATTCTAAATTTAAATTCGAAACTAAAGAACTTTATGCTTTTAACGAATTGAAACGCATATTGACATCAGAACCTGTTTTGTGTATTTATAATCCGAAAGCAGAAACCGAAATACACACTGATGCTAGTGCTGACGGTTATGGTGCGGTTCTGTTACAGAAATCCTTAATTGATAATCAGATGTATCCGGTTTATTATATGAGTAGGAAAACGACAGACATTGAACGTAAATATTCGAGCTACGAATTAGAGGTTAAAGCAGTAGTAGAAGCTCTTAAAAAATTCAGGGTGTACGTATTAGGCATACCATTTAAAATCGTGACAGATTGTAATGCATTCAAACAAACTATGAGCAAGAAAGACATTTGTACTAAAATATCTAGATGGGCATTAATGTTACAAGATTATGATTACACAATCGAACACAGATCTGGCACCCGTATGGGACATGTGGATGCTCTTAGTCGAAATCCTGTATGTATTGTAATTCAAGATGGTATAACATTTAAAATAATTCAAGCTCAAGAAACTGACGAAAATATAAAAGTTATAAAAGAAGTTTTGAAGTCTAAGCCATATGAAGATTATTGTTTGCGGAATGACGTGCTTTACAAAATGGTGAATGGAATTGAAGCACTAGTAGTACCTGAGATTATGCAAATTGAAGTAATTAAAGACGCACATGAACGAGGTCATTTTGCTGCCAAACGTACTGAAGAACATGTGAGACAACATTTTTATATCCCTAAATTGAAAGAGAAAATTGAAAAATGTATCGCAAATTGTATTACCTGTATACTGGCCAACCGGAAATCTGGAAAGAAGGAGGGATTATTACATCCTTTAGCTAAAGAAGATATTCCTCTAAACACTTACCACATAGACCATTTGGGACCTTTGGAGAGTTCTAACAAAAATTATAAATACATTTTCGCGGTTATTGATTCGTTTACAAAATTTGTTTGGTTACATCCAGCTAAAACCACCTCTAGTAAAGAAGTAATAGCTAAACTTGAAATTCAAAAATCATTATTTGGAAATCCCTGCAATATAGTAGCTGACAGAGGTACTGCATTTACTTCTCAAGAATTTGCTGATTATTGTACTAAGGAAAATATTCATCTATCCTTAATCACAACAGGATTACCAAGAGCCAATGGACAAGTAGAGTGGTTAAATTCCACTATCATATCAGTCATTTCTAAGTTGGCTATAGATGACCCTACTAAATGGTACAAACACGTAAATGATGTCCAGCAAATAATTAATTCGACTTTTCAGAGGAGTATCAATTCGACACCTTTCGAGCTTTTGTTTGGTACGAAGATAAAGACGAATAAAGACAGGAAGATTAAAGAACTAATAGAAGCTGAAATTCAGAGGGACTTTATCGAGTCTAGAGAAAATCTACGTAAAGAGGCGAAAGAGCAGATTCGGAAGATCCAGGAAGAGAATCGAAAGACTTACAATCGAAGTCGAAAACTCCCTCGTAAATACAAGATCAATGACATGGTAGCTATTAAACGCACTCAACTAGGGCCAGGTATAAAGCTAAAATCCAAGTTTTTAGGTCCATACAAAATCACCGAGGTGAAACCTAATGACACATACGACGTGGAGAAGGTTGGTTTTACCGAAGGACCTTTCAAGACTAGTACCTGTGCTGAATACCTGAAACCATGGACAGACGATCTTTGATAATGAAATACCAATTTTGATGATTCCTGATTATAAACTTTTTTCCAGGTTGACAAATTTCTCCCGATTTGACTAATGGACTTGGACTATTATTTTAAAGATGTGAACTAATTTAAGAAGACTGAAGATGATGTCTAAGGATGAAATGTATGAAGAAATACGGCTTAAAGAAGATGATTTTGAGAAGACGCATTCGAATGACGGATCTTGAAGATATCTAAGACGCATTCAGAAGACGTATCCAGACGGTATCTAAAAAGACGCATTCAGAAGACGTATTCAGATGATGTTTAAGAAGACGTAAATACGAAGATGAATTGTTCCAGACAACATCAAAGGAAGAGGTGTTTGTAAAATACATGTATTCAGATAGACTGTTAAAGATGAACGAACACTGAAAGAGCATTTAAGAAGAGCTAACGCCGTTATTTCTGAGGATGTTAAGATGATGAGAAAAGATGGCTGAAATAAACCATTTAAGACGACTTTTCCATCAATAGTAACTAAAAATCTCTTTTTTTGTTTTTTTTTTATTTTATTTTTCAGATCCCTAGATGTAGACAGTGGTGCTACGAGAATGCGAGGCCGCATTCCATCAGGATGGACGAGCAGTTGTGGGTTGGCATCGTTCATTTATAATCGGATGACGCGAGAAGCTGTGAGAGGAAATCTTTCACTTTTTCGCTGACGAAGGCAGACGATTCCGCTATTAAGACGATGACGCGATTCAAAGATGTTTGCTTATCAAATACGATTCCTTCTCTTCGTTTGTAAATAATCTCATCTATTTCCTTCTATGTATGTAATTACTTTGTAGTTTGTAGCAACTATTCATGTTTCATTAAATATTCAAGTTATTTGTAAATTGGACTAGTTTATTAGCCCCTAGACAGCCACATCGGAAGTAAGTTTACGAACATCATATTCCTAGACAGTTAAGTACCGATTCTACAATATTATCTTATTATCGTTGCATTTGGGATAATTCCAAGAATGAATATAATGCTTATAAATGTAACATGTTCTTCTTCATGGTGTACATGATTTAAATACGAAAAATGAGAGGCTTTGGATTATCTATTTTTTTATGAAAATCTGTTCAGAGCTTCAAGTAAAGTACACTTCCGGTTCCTCAGTTTAAGCCAAAATGTAATATGTTGTTCCTATCGATATGAAAGTCTTAAATACTACATGTTGGAAAGTTTGGGATGATCTTTTGATATAGTCTTTCATTTGAAACCGCTATAGGCTTCAAGTAAAACGCCGCTTCAGCTCGTCCGTTAAATGTTTTATGGGCTTTATGTAATGCACCTGTTCTGTTTATCCGATTTTACCCAAATCTAATCAACTCTTTATATGAATTCAGAAATCTTAAGTAAGAGAAATGGAAATTTTTGGAAGTTTCATATAAGAGTTTCTTGCAATAAAACATCGTCATACACATATGTACAAGACATACCGACATCATTGTAAAATTAGTAAAAAACCTCTTGTTGGAACCCTAATTTGTGCTTATTCACTGAAAACTCACTATCGAATTTCGGGACCCCAAACATTACCTATATATATGGCTGAAAGTAAAAGTTATGTGCATTTCTCGAAAATGAACGCACGCCATGAAAGAACCTCCTACAAAAATTTCAATAAAAGCAAATGTGAAAACAATATTAGATCTGATTTCACTCTAGACGCTATCTATGCGTTCAGGCTTATGAGGGAAAAACTGACAAATAACAGATATGACTTCGATAATAAAGCTGTAAGGCAATAAGGTGTATTGTAAGTGGGACGGGAATCTTTCGAACAAGGTACAACAATACTCATGTTACGCTAAGATAAATATCTGAACAAACTTTGTGATTGCGTATAAAAGTAATGTTTGTAATATATTGTCATGCAAATAAAAGAACCGTCTTATACGTTTCGTGTGAGTGCAAACAACGTTTTTACTGATTCTCGCATATCGAAATCAAAATAATAACAATAAACGAATATGATAGCTTTTCATACATTTAGATTCTTTTTCTGGACTAAGTGGTATTTTGAAGCTGTTTGTAAGATTTTGTCTTGAGTTTTAATAATTCCACTAAGTTTTTCCCTCTTTCATTCTTCACTGTTTGCATCACTCGTAACTTTATGTAAAATCCAGATTTATATAAATATAATGATTATCACTGTTAAAGAGTGGCTAATGATTGACTGTGAAAGGAGGACTTTTTCAACATATTATTCACAACTACACTACACTACGTATTAACGTGGAACAGTCTAGTATTTGGAATTTCTGCTCCAAAATATATTCAAGAAACTGTAGATAATTATCTCATTTTTAACATCATAGTCAGATATATTTATACATTTATAAGCTAGTCAAGCATATCTGAAATAACCAAACGGATTGTTATTTATGAAATAGTATTTGTAAGACCTGCTAACGTTATAACGTTGCGCGCCTCTAACTAGCACGCAACCAAGAGGTGACTGTGAAAGCTTGTATAAACCACAGAGTCTTATAAAGGGTTTAAGTCCCTTTTTATTCAACGTACTAATTTACAATTGCGTCCTCTTGACGCTTACAAACTTTGCCAACTAGGCAGTCAAAATAAAATAATAACCTGAAAAGAAAATAAAGACAATATTCTAACTACGAGGTTCTCTAAAATAACTAACTCACCGCGTTTTACAAAAGCCGCAGCTAATTCAGCAGACTTGAAGCTCACTGGAACAATTGCAACTACTTCCCGCCAAGCACATAGGCCGCAACGCGGGGTTCTTTAATTCTCGATTTCTACCTCCGCGCTCGCGAAGTAAGAATAACTCTCTCACCGAACTCGTTTCCTTCTATTTTAAACCATACTACTTCCGCTGATAATTTGAATGCTTGCGCGTTCTACTCAAATTTACATATTCTGGCATTGGCAGTTCCAGGGGAAAGTAAGGATTGACAGGAACGATAGTTTAAACTTAAAATAAATGTTAGTTAAAATAAATATAAACCCTACATTTGCCGCTGCGAGAATTTGGAAAACTTGGAAGCAGGTCCTACAAACGACCTGTTGTAAGTTTCTCTAATTCTGAACTAACTGGCGAAAGCCTCGTTTACATAAAAAAAAATCTTATGTAACAATTATATACTAAATTCTTTTGCTCGTTACAAAGCTTTCTTCTTACAGCAACTTTTCCTGGACTTCATCAATCAATCTTGGTCTTTCCTTCCAGCATCTGGAAGGAATAAGTATCAGTATCTTTCTACATACATTATAATTTACACTTTCTTGACACAATAAATTTTTGTTTTTAAACGATTCGTTTTTCTTAGTTATTGCTTACTTCACATTCATTCAATTTTTCAAGCATTAATTTAACTTTACCCTGGCTCTCCACCGTGTGTGGTGTCAAACGGGAATATTCGTGTTTTAGTCTTACAACACTTCCCCTAACCACCATAATTTGTTAGAATTCAACAACCAAATAGACACACCTTACTCGACATTCTACAACTCAATGAGCTACTTTAATATTCTTAAAAATTCAAATGTAGGTGGAGAACCCTACAAAACACATTCATTCTAACTTCCCCCTCATTCATCTTTAAACATGCAGGCTTTCGCTCTAAAGCATGACTTTACAGTTTAATACTTAAATTTTGACTTCATTACTTTTAAGCATTCACTTTTAGCATCTACAATTTTATGCTTCTAGACTAAATTCTACTTTTACATAACATGCAAGTATTTACATACATTTACAAAAGTTTAATACATATGCTTTTTACAATTTACCATAAAATGAATAAGAGAAAATAAATTTTTACTTTACTCATTCTTCGCCAAGCTGGCGGCACTGGAACTAAAATTCTTATTAGTACAAGAATACAAAGTTATTTTTATCTCCGGCCAAATTTTGGCTTTTACATAACAGAATTAGTCTTTCGACCAACAGAAAATGCTTGTTTTTAGCTTTTACACTTAAAGAAAATAATACTTTTGCCTTAGCTAAATAAAGTAAAACAAAACTAAGTCTCAACCGAGACATATTGACTTTCGTCAAAACATAGAACTTCGTACTTATGCATAACATTTCGGAACAAAAGAGAAAAAAAATTTATAGAAGGTTTTAACTTATCTTTGAGTTTCCGATGGTTGAAACTCCGTCATCCGTTTTTGACAAAATTGATCCCAAGTTAGAGGTGTCATGGATGTCAATCTTCTCCTTGTTGATCTCCGCGTGTCGTTCCCGTTGATCTTTCTTTTGCGTCCTCTACATGCTGGCCTCTTGACGGAGTAATCGTCTGGTTGTTGTCCTTTGCGTTTCTGCCTGGGACGGCTGGTCTTGACGTCCTCCGGTCTGGAGTCCTTGAATTTCTTCTGTTCCTCGTACTTCTGTGCCTCCTGTTGGCATTTCAGTTTCCGGAACGGCGGCCTTGCTGGCACCTGACTCTGTGGCCGTGTGCGCGTTCTCCTTGATGTGTAATTTCTCCTGCCATCTTTTGTAGGTGGTGTTTTCGTCTTTACCACGGTTTCTTTACCCGGTTCATCTGTATTTTTGTTTTTCTTAAACGCCGGAGTTTGAAACTCATTTTTCTTTTTGATACCGACGTCCGGGTTGTAGAAGTGCTAGGTCTCTCTTCAGTTCTCCGTTTCTTGGGTGGTGGAATACTTGTTGCAGTCTCTGGCCCTTCTATTTCGTTTAGACTTGAGTCCTGCAAGAAACTTTTAAGGATTTCAAAATCATTGGGATTATAGTATTTTTTCACCTGGTCGGGACTTGCTTTACAGATTTCCCCTCTCTCGTTTTTAAGATATAAGACTACTCCTTTGATTTCCTGAATTACATAGGGGCCTTCAAACTTTGGAGCTAGCTTTGCCATAAAATTGTCTGGGGCACTTGATAAAGAAAATTTCCGTTTCAATACTTTATCCCCAACTTTAAAATCTGCTTCACGGCGTTTTCTATGGTAATATAACTTTTGTCTATTTCTTGCCGTATCCGAAGTTTTAAGCGCCTGATCAATTATTTTTTTCACGTCCTTTTGTCTAAATTCCTGCTCTCTTTGTTGCACAAAGAATAATTTATCTAAAGGCGTAATTAACTTTTTGCCTAAAAATAATTCTGCTGGAGTTTTTCCCGTAGTATCATGATGTGCCGTTCTTAAAGCATAAGCTAATTCATTTATGTAGCCATCCCAGCGCTTGTGATGTGTGCTCACGTAACTGCGAATTATTTTTACAATGTTTTTATTAACTCTTTCTGCTATGTTAGCCTGTGGTCTATACGGAACCATTTTGATATGGCGTATATCAAGTCCATTGCATATGTTTTCAAATATTTGACTAATGAATTGTTTTCCGTTATCGCTAATGACTTTTATCGGTGCACCGTATTTTAAAATGTATCTGTGTACGAATGCATCTGCGACTGTTTTGGCTGACGCGCGTTTAAGTGGAACAATTTCTATCCATTTTGAAAAATGATCTACTATTACTAAAAGAAAACGATTTTTATTTAACTCGCTCTGGGGAAAGGGACCAAGGAGATCTATGCCTAAAATTTCATTCGGAAATGTAGCGCGAATGCTATTTAAGTACCCGGCCGGGCTGTAATTAATATCATTTATTAACTGACATTGATTGCAGGACCTGACATACGCCGTTACTATTTTGTATAATTGCGGGAAATATACCGCCTCGCGTACCCTTTTTAAAGTCTTTCTGACCCCGAGGTGGCCCGCTGTTTTTTTTTTTTTTTCGTGCAACTCCTTCAAAATGCTTAATCGAAGCGAGGCTGGGATGACTGGCTTATACTCAAGATTTTCGTTCGTTGTTTTCGTATAGAATAATAAATTATCTATTATTTCATAGTTTTTTGCTCTATTTCTTATCGCATCGATATCTGTATGCTCAAAGCCTTCGGGGTCTTTCAAATAAGCATAGATATTTCCAAATTCAGGATCAGCTTTCAGTTCAGTAATAACCGTATCTCTAGAATCTAAAATTTTTGAAGTCAACACAGCGCATTTAAGTTCATTACCTTCATCGTCCAGTTTTATACGAGAAAGTGCGTCAGCTACATTGTTTTCCTTACCCGGTTTATATTTTATTGTGATATTATATTCTTGGAGTTTTAAAGCCCATCTTATTAACCTGGGCGTTAGGTTTTTTCCCGAGTAAAGTCTACCAACCGCCGCATGATCCGAAAAGACTGTTACTGGCGATTTGCCGAAATAAACTCGAAATTTGTGTACAGCCATTAATACGGCTAATGTTTCTCTTTCTGTAGCTGTATAATTCCTTTGTGTTTGATTCAATGTTTTACTAAAAAATGCCAGCGGATGGTTATTTTGCATAAGAACCGCACCCACCGCATAGTCTGATGCATCTGCCGCAATTTCCAGGTTTTCGTCCCCCTCTGGGAATTTTAAAACAGGAGCATTAATAAGCGCTTCTTTTAATCTTTCAAAAGCCGTGTTAGCTTCCGCTGTCCACGTAAATTTACTCTTTTTTCTTTTGATTACTAAGAGTGGTTCAACAATATTAGCGAAATCTTTTATGAAAGATCGATAGTAAGAACATAGTCCAAGGAAAGACGAAAGTTTCTTGGCGGTGTTGGGCGGTGGGAAATTCTTAATAGCTTTTATTTTTGAATCTTGCGTTTCTATACCCTTTTGCGAAATTTTATAACCGAGATATTTAAGTTCTTTAGTTGCGAACTTGCATTTTGAGGCGTTAATTGTAAGACCGGCCTCTTTTAATAATTTAAAAACTTGTTCGAGGTCATTAACGTGTTGTTTCAACGTATTACTCGTTATAATTATATCATCTAGATAAATTAAAGTTGATTTTCCTAGGACAGGCTTTAGAACAATGTCCATAGCTCTCTGGAATGTTGATGGGGCCCCACACAACCCAAAAGGCATGCGTAAAAATGCATAAGTGCCCGATTTTGTTATAAACGCGGTTTTATGTATATCTTCGGGTCTCATAGCTATTTGATAGTAGCCAGACGTTAAGTCCAAAGTAGACATATATCTCGTCGATTTGATCTGTCTAATGATCTCGTCTATAACCGGCAAAGGGTAAACTGGGAATTTAGTTATGCTATTTAGTTTTCTATAATCGATAGCAAACCTCCAAGCCCTTTTATCCGAAGAAGGAAACTCGTTCTTTTTCCTACATAGTACGACTGGACTCGCGTATTCACTATTTATGGGCGTTATTATTTTATTCTTTAACATCTCCTGAATATGTTCTTCGATGATTACGTCTTTTTGTTTGTCATAGCGGTAAGGTTTAGTCCTACAAGGTTTTTCGGCATTTAATTGAATCTTGTGAGTCACGATCTGACAGTTTCCCGGTTTTTCTGAAAACAAATGAGAAAAATTACTCACCACTTGCTGTATTGCTTTACTTTCCTGGTCATTCAAATGGCTAAGGTCCAATTCAGGTGTCTCCACCGGTTCCACCACCCTCTGGTCCATCTCCAGCACCACGGAACTATCTTGAAAATTTAATTTGGTCCTCGCGGCCCTTAAAAAGTCCATACCTAAAATAAGAGAGTGTTGGAGGTGTTTCACCACAAAAATTAATACTTTGAGATTTTCCTCTTTTACCTGTATGTTTAATGATACTTTCCCGATGCAGTGACATGTTTTTCCTTGCGCCGCTATAATTTCCGTATTTCTGGTTTTAAAGAGTCGTATCCTATAAAAATTCTTTTTGAAGAACTTTTCACTCATGAAATTTCCTTCTGCTCCTGTATCGATGAGGGCTTCTAGTGGTACATCGCCAACCAGGACTTGTATAATTGGTAGCTGTGAGTTTTTTACGATGACTGTATTTAGATGTCTATTTGAGGGTTTTTCTAAAACTTCCGGGGTCTGGACCCTCCCTTTCACAGGCCCCTCTAGTCGTTTAAAGCTTTCCTTTCAATCTGTGTCTTCTGGGTACGCGGATGCTTATTTTCAAATTTTCTTTTTGGGCCTTGCCCTTCAAGTTTCGATGCGTTAGCTTGATAGTTCTTTCCCCCATATGAGCGATTTCCATTTCTTGTTTCCTCCTTCCTTCTGGTACTTTGAGAATATGTTTCCCCTCTCGCTCTTTCCGCGATTCTGCGATTTTGAAACTTCACCGCCAATTCGAAAAGTTCCTGCAATGTGGTTGGGTTTCTAATTTCAAAGTAGTCTTGGACAGCGGGTAACAATCTTGGTAATATTATTTCAATTATCTCCGCATCGGGTTTTTTCCCATACAACATATCCGTTAGCTTGATTTTTCGTAAAATAAAGTCCGTCAATTGTGCTGTATCCCGTTGATAGAAACTATATAGCTCGGCTTCCAGCCGTGCGCGATCTTTCACTATGGGGAAGGCCTTTACTAACGATTTTTTGAAATTTTCAAATGTATACTTCGGGCTTCCAAATTCACCTAGTAGAAATTTTCCTATATTTTTCCACCATAGCGCGGCCTGTCCTCTTAGTGCTGATGTGGCGATGGCGACTTTTTGTCTTTCAGGCACAGGATAGAGCTGAAAGTGATTTTCTATACCTTCTAAAAATACGGACACCGAATTTTTTCCGTCGAAATAGACGTTTGGCTTGATTGATGCTCTCAAAGTCTGGACCAGGTATCCAAATCCTTCTAACTGCGTTGTCATTTCTTGGTGTTGTCCAGCGGCTTCCATCCAGTTTTCGGCCATTTCAGTTCGATAAGTGTTCGGGCGCCAATATAACGTTGCGCGCCTCTAACTAGCACGCAACCAAGAGGTGACTGTGAAAGCTTGTATAAACCACAGAGTCTTATAAAGGGTTTAAGTCCCTTTTTATTCAACGTACTAATTTACAATTGCGTCCTCTTGACGCTTACAAACTTTGCCAACTAGGCAGTCAAAATAAAATAATAACCTGAAAAGAAAATAAAGACAATATTCTAACTACGAGGCTCTCTAAAATAACTAACTCACCGCGTTTTACAAAAGCCGTAGCTAATTCAGCAGACTTGAAGCTCACTGGAACAATTGCAACTACTTCCCGCCAAGCACATAGGCCGCAACGCGGGGTTCTTTAATTCTCGATTTCTACCTCCGCGCTCGCGAAGTAAGAATAACTCTCTCACCGAACTCGTTTCCTTCTATTTTAAACCATACTACTTCCGCTGATAATTTGAATGCTTGCGCGTTCTACTCAAATTTACATATTCTGGCATTGGCAGTTCCAGGGGAAAGTAAGGATTGACAGGAACGATAGTTTAAACTTAAAATAAATGTTAGTTAAAATAAATATAAACCCTACAACGTCATTCTAGATTTTTAAGCCTAATGAGAAAAATTAGGTTTCTCATTAGGTGGGTATTGTCGAAGATACGAAATTAACAATTATAAATTAAAAAATGAAAGAAAAAATATAAAAATCTGAAAGCTTACGCCCAAAGGTTTGTGTTACCTTTAATTGTTAAATAGCATATTCTCCGCACTTAAACCATAAAATTCAGTTCAACAGCAATATCACAAAATAATTTTAAAATGAACATATCTTTAGAATTTCCGATACACAGTCTCGCGCGCTAGAGATAAAAATGTTTTTTTTTTTCCCGAACACTGTTGCTCGCTTTGAAATAGTTTGTTTGTTAACGAAAAATTCGTTAACGTTTTACAAGGTATGAAATAGATAATAAAACAAATTTCAAATTTCGGCTTTCAGATGTCCATATTCGGGTGGAAACGTACGTTATTCAAAATTTGATGGCTCTAGGTACTGTTGTTTTATCACAATGCGAGAAACATACATACATTTATGCATAGTTTTCGCTTTAATATTTGGTGGCAACAATTTGAAAAGTGAATAAACGTTTACAGGGAATCAACGCAAAATGGCAAAACGAAATCAATAGTCCTTCTGGGCAAATTGCCCCTTTGGACTAGTAAGTGTGGAAAAAATACTTAAATATTAAAAGCAGTTTTTCCTAGGAAATAGTTTTATCTTATTTTTATAATTCATCAGTACATTTTCGCGAGGTATAAAATTTATTTTGAGAACATTTCATACCTTTCATGATGTGGAATGTAAATACAATCCACTGGTTCTGAAGGAACTTTTCTTAGAGGTTAGCTACCCGAATTATTGTGTATTTCGGTCTTTATGTGATTATTTACATTTTAACATTAAGTATAATGCATATTTTTCTAAATTTAAGTCAACAGCTTAACGAACTTAACGAGTTCAACAGCTCAACTATTTTTTTCTCAAGTATTAATATAGTGTTCAGACACAGTTCTTCAAGTATACTTTTTTATTTTTTGGTCTAATTAGGTCATTAAACAGTCCAATGGCTTACAATCAGAACGAAAGAAAATATCATAATAGCCTAAACGTTTTTAATGAAAATTCAATGCGGGGTTTCCGAGGTAGACTCAACTATATTACGAAACTGTAACATAATATTAATAGTTTACAGACTATAATTGAAAGAAAAGGACTTAAAACATTTTAATGAAATATGCTTCCACAAATGCTCAATCTCTTATATAAATCCTCAAAATAATGTTCATAATATTTGAAAAATATTTTAAAAGGAGGTGGAGGATTTTAAACATACGTATCTTTAGTTTTCGATCTGTTATTTAGAAGTCAAAATAATGCGATATTTAGAAGTCAGATGAGGTAGATTGTCATTTATTGTGGTTCATACTAACCTATTTTCAGTTTTGAGTCAATAAAAAGCTAATATGTATAATATAACAAATATTATTATATAACTAATATCTGATTACTAGAAAGTACTAAGATATAATGTTCATAGGCCATCAACAGATCGTATGTATACGTAGTTTCAATTCCGTTTTAAACTTCGTTTTAGTTAAACTTTGTTTAGATGTTTAGAATAACTCGTGTGTTAACAATATCATTTTCCCCCACTCTTCATACAATTTTGGTGAATAATTATCATATTACGAGTAATTAAATAATACTTTTATAAAAAGTAAATTATTTTTAAAAAGCGTGCACTTTGCCTTTACATTTTGCCCAATGTCATACGTATATACCTAATCTGATCTAAAGTTGATTAATTCGTTCATGTAAGTAAACAGGAGGTTTTCAATGATAAATATTACTTCCTTCTCCATTGCATGTTAAGTTGGTACACTTAAGGTGCCATATAAAATTTAATTTAAGATACCTGCGTATCATTAAAACTTTATACCTTTGATATGAAATGAATGATAAATATTTATGAATGTAAGACCAAGACAAAACTTTCGAGTTTCCTGTTACTCCTCAATAACCAATATAAAATATTTAAGTGAATTTCCTATGCCTTGATACCCTCTGTTATTGGTTGCCTTCTGTTACTTAGAAGTGGATATGAATCAGCTAGAACTATTTGTTGCTAAGGCTTCATCATGGTTCCTGAAGCGGAACTGATGTAGTGCTGGAAAACCTCGAAAAGCGCGTCTACAAAGAGTTTAGTTAGGAAGTAGACTGGTATTTGTTCTTAAACGAAAGAGGCTACAATTTATGTGCAAAACAGATCTGTTCCTTTTATGTTAAATTTAACTTTGATGTCCCTTTCAGAATTACTTTGCCTCAAATTTTAATTAAAGGAATAGTTTACTCTATAATAATAATAATAAACACTACAAATAATATAACACTAAATTTAAAAAGTAGTGCGAGACTACACAATTCAATTTAAGCTAAAAGGTTTACTCAGAAACCTACACCATCACGATAATAACTTGGCGGCAAGAAGGCGTAGCCGCTGTTTAGGATAACAGTTGAAAGAAAACTAACAAACGTGCGCTCACGATAGCGAAATCACGCTTTGTCTAACCCTTCGCTCCAACAGTTTAAATACTTTCGTTCATCCTAACTCATTTACGTTCTGGTAAGGAAAAGCGAGGGGAATAAGGGAATTCAAAAAAGGGTCACGAATAACTACTAATAAAAATAAATAAAATTCTATACCTCTACCATTTCAGGGCTATCATATCTAAGCCTCTTTTTAGGGATAAGAAAACTTTGCTGAGTAAAAAAAAAACCTTTTGCTTCTGAAGAAAATATTCCTGTGTCTCATTGCCTTTGAAATCGATAGAGGTTTTTCATAAACACACCGATCTAAGGAAGTTCAAGAAAATGCCAATATTGATCCCCGCGTGTAAATAAAGCATTTCAGGTTGTCGACAATAATTCAGTAACTTTTAGGGCTTATTGTTGGACTATATTTGTAATTACACTTTCTTATACAATAAGACATCAATGCATATCTTATAAAAATACTTTTATATTGTCATGTAGAGACATTAGGATTTTTTGGAAGCTGGAGGGATGAAAAATTAGCAACTGCCTTCACCGGGAATCGAACCACGGTCCTCTGGAATACCGGCCCAGGTTGCAGAACCACTACACCACGAAGGCACGCTAGGAAAGTGGGAGAAATACCTTATATACTCCCTTTTTTAAAGGACGACCAGGGTTTTAGGGGACCTAGTCGCCAAATCCTGGGCGCGGAGAATTATCATCCACAACCCTTTTAGTTCGAGCGCCACTTATAGAGACATTAGGATTTTTCGGAAGCTGGAGGGATGAAAAATTAGCAACCGCCTTCGCCGGGAATCGAACCACGGACCTCTGGAATACCGGCTCAGCGTGCAGAACAAGTACACCACGAAGGTACGCTAGGAAAGTGGGTGAAATATCTTATAGTCGTATATCTTACGCCGATTGATCAGAAGCACACAATATGTTACTTTTGACCAAAGATTATAAATAATAATAATAGTGATACAAACTATAACATGCTCAAAATAGACACCAGTGTACAATATGAGATTAAGCAAAATCAGTCTTATATTGGGATAGAAAATATTATCAAAAGCTAGTGACATAAATCTCTTTCCTTTTATAAAGCAGAAAATTCATTTAGAATTTTAAATGAAATATATGCCGATCTTTCTTAAATGATGATTATTGTCTTATTGATGATGATGCATTGATCTATTATTGTCTATTTTAATAATGAACCATAAATTAATTGTACAGGAATTCGCGAAGAGTTTACGTATCTGGGTAAGACATCTGATCGCAGAAGATTGCATGGGGGCCAAAATTAGTCATAGTAATATTGAATCTAGAATATGGGATGGGTCTTTATTATTTAATTTAATTTTGTTTTGATGTATCTTTGTATTTTAATATATTGTATATCATGTTTTATGATTTTACTTCTGTTTTACATGTGATATCGTTATCTGAATTATAAATAACTTTATCTCAGCATTCATAGTTTTATTACTATTTTTTTATTTTATTAGTCTGCTGTTGTTTAAAACTTGTATTTGGCAGCAAGCAGTGGTTATATCTAATTTGTGTGTGGAAGTAATTAATATGTTTTTGGCCTTTTTTAAATCGCTTCAAGTTGTGCTCCGTAAAATCCACTACTACTACCACCACCACTATTGAATCAATTAAAATCAATGCTAAAATAAGCGAAAATTAAGGGAAAATATCCAGAACTGGTCAATAATGCTGTATTGTTATACGAAAATAACACTGGAGAAAGAAGTTCTTGGGCTAAAATTCAACAACAGTCTAAATCTTTGACGTAACACCCAACTAAAAAAAACTTTTGCAAACTTAATGAAACACTTGCTTTCCGCACACTTTGCCAGAATATAATACTACACAAAAGCACTAGGTGAAACAGTTAGTTGCTTCATATGCCGAGTTTTTGCAAAGCACCAGCTAAGTTGTTCTGGTAAGCAACAAATAAGTAAAGTATATTTTGCTTTGTATTTATATGCCTAATTTAAGTGAAGCACTAACTCTTTTAATCGCCCAAGGCCCCAAGGCACTGAAAATGCTAACCCTGAATGTGACGAGCCCGCAAGTTTATATCGTGATGGGTAAGTACAGACTTCGTTTGGCTCAGTGTACAAGAGGCCAGACAGCAGAAAAGAGCTCTTGATGTTTTTGTGTTGATCAAGGACTCTGGTCATTAAAAAGTAGCAATTCTTCATTCACATATGTGCTTTGTTATAACACAAAAATTGTCACTATAGAAAATGAATTTAGAAAGCTATATTATCGCAATTTTAGGTATACATATTAACAAACCAGAGGAATATATCTGACGCAGTCGAACGTCGTTATTTGATATGAAACACACACTAGCCTACAATCAAATATTAGTACTTCTGTCACAAAACCATCAACCACAGTACTTTTGTAAACACAGTACTTTGTGAGAAGGAAATAAACCTGTTAGTTTATTTAATTTATTAACACCATGCTTTTATTTCAAGAAAAACATCCTTTAACGATGGCCCGTATAGAGTTTCTATTAATTGAAAATAGAGGGGTAGATAGAAAGTCAAGAGTCAGTTGAGGGTAACGAAAGTTCTTAAAATTTTGGGAACTTCTAAGCCGATTCATTTACAATACGATAGTAAAACTAAAGCAAAATGAATTGTGAGAAATGCAAACTACTTCTGCATCCTGCTTGCGTGCTTTCATACTATTATTCAGAGCGTATGTTAGAACAGAAGTCGACATGGCGCTGAGAGAACATATTCTAAACGCTCATATAAATGATTAAAAAAATCCCCTTTAGATGGCTTGTAAATTTTATTTGTTATTACTAAAAGCTAGAGCTGCGCCTACTCAATCATTTGCATTTACTTCGTTATGCATTTTAATGGATATACCTTAAGAGATAGCGTAGAGGCAAATAAAGTAATGCACGCATCTGTTAATGTGCCTTTCAGTTTACATCTGAGTTTATTAGATAGCTTATTGGTAGCGAAATCTAACTATTTAGAATCAGTATGCTTGAAAGCTTAGGGATGTTTTAGAAGTAATAGAAAAAGCTGAATTCTTCAGACTAATAAATCTGCATTTTCTTAATCGATGCCCTAAGTTGAGATGATTCTCACCAAGTCAGATAGAAATTATATTTATATATTGTGTATTTTTGCACAAATATGTTGTATGATACCATTCACTAATTTATCTATTCGGTCCTATTGAAAACCTGCCAGGGGACATGTCACCCCGTTTATGGGAACAGCTACAAATATAAAAGGTTTAAATAAATCTAAAATTTTGAATTTAACAGAAACTCGACATATACTCACAATTGGAACTCTGCAGCTTGTCGAATTTCAGTTGACATAAAAGATAATTTAAACTTTTGTAGTATAATATAGCGTTAGAGTTTTACACATGCAAAAAGCTGACAAGTGAAGCTGTCTCATCCGATATAATACCACAACGGTTAACATCGCCGCAAGAGTTATCTTCTCTAATTTTCAAGAACTATGTTTTTATAGACATTTACATTCTGGTGAGAGCAAACAAAAGTACGATTTACAGTATAATTCAAATAATAAAATAATGGGTTAATTAACCAAAATTTACAAACTGTTTTTTGAGTCAATTCGAAGAAATAGAGTAAAATACCTGAAAACATCTCAAATACAATGCTTTCGTATGGGTTTTGATGCTGTGACCTTGATTTTATGCTGCGCATTTTGTCTTAAATGTTGGTCTAGATTTTATTTAGTATTTAAAAGTATTTTGGGGCTTTCACTAGATCAATACAAATATACCAATGTGATAGGCTCACTTTCTGCGTTTGGATTTATCTAATAAGCAGATGGTCTCGAAACAAACTTGTTTGTTGGCTTTTCCGATTATTTCGTCACATGTAACGCAAGTAGAAAATTGTTCGGCAGCCAAGGTTAGGTTATCAGTTACGTAAAATAACTTATACAGCCATTAGGCTTTTTATATCGGACCAGAAGACGTGAAAAATATGCAGTGCCCTCGCTGGAAATAGAAAACCAGTCTTGCCAGTTGGTAGCCCGACAAACTTTTCAGCCACGGTGACAAGCGATAGGAGAAGAAAAAAAATGTCTTATAAATTAATGCAACTTTAAAAAATATATATATGCTGTAGCATCTAGTCCCTTTAAGTTCTCAATGCTTCTCGTAATAATCTTCCAGGTATAGAGATGGAATCTTTTCAACATTAACTATTGGTATTATGTACTTGAGACAGCGTTATAGAAAATAAAAATATGTTCTTTAATAATTACTAATCAGTGCCTTACAGAACTAGAGGAATATCAAAAAATAAATACGTATTAAGAGTATTGCAATTTCAAATCACTAAGGAATCCCTACAATTTGAAATTAATGGAGAATAAATATTCAAATTTTAAGGTGCATTCCAATTCTGCATTAATATCGAAAAGAAGCCATTAGATAAAACCATTATTTTAAATTTTCTTGGAAAAATAATAAAGCATTATGAGCATGTTTTTTAAGATGTTTGGTTTTAGTTTAGCATTTAGAGTGTAGCATATAGATTAACACGTTTGTTGTGAATGTGTATTCATTTCAAAACCATTTTGTAACGTGACGAGGAACATGTGTGGTAAAACAATTTTATAACTTGCCGGGTAACATGTGTAATCATCCGCTATGTGCAGCATTTATTTAACATTTTGTTACAAATGGTGAAATACGATTGATGCTGTCCATTTTTGTTATGACGACTTGCCATTTTATACCTTTTAATCAATTTTCCCCAATTTTGCATCACCTGGGATTGGAAGAAAAAAAGCATGCCTCTCGAACATTGACCCTATGCAGATCGAATTCTCAGCGAAGACGTTTTATTGCCAAAAATCTATGATAGAAAAGCCATTATTGATTCCTACGATCAAAAGACCTCGAAAAAAATTAAATCGGAGAAAAAAAATGAACTAAATTAAAAAAACACTTTTTTTTGTAATATCACAGATTTATCTTTGAAAACGAAACGTGCTTATATTAAAATAAATGAAAACAAGGAGACGATAAAATTCCTTCCATCTTCTGATTATACATCAGAATCAGAAAATTGTACATTAGGGGTTTACATCTTGTTGAATACAAACACGTAACATGTGGCAACATATATTTTAAATTAAATGACAAAAATTAGAACAACGCATAGGGTAAATAATCTTAAGTCTTCCTTTTATAAATCCAGTGTCTGTCTACCTGATCTAGACCTTTTCCTTTTGTATTTCGTTAAACATTCACTGGCAGCTGAGTACTTAGTATCAATGCGCTTTATTTTTTCGGCTTTTAGGATGTTATTAGTAAATGAAAAGATACACACGCTGAACTGGACGAAGTAATTTCAAATGAGCAGTTTGTAAGATATAGTACTATGAACGTGACTGATTCGAAACAAACACGTCCATCCTTTCCAGGAATAAGTTCTGATATACGACCTGGTGGCCAGTTGATTCTTTTATTGTTGTCTGTTCCAATTAGCACAATATCTCCAACAGCTATTTCAGAAGCATCTGTAATTTTTTCTGTTTGAAAGATAAGCTTTATGTATTCATTTCTGATTAGATTTCTCAAATCTTTTTGCAAATTTTGTCTATATTTGATCCTTCGATTTAAGCTATGATGGTCAACAGCTAATGTATTCCATTGCTTAATGCCTTGCAGGAAAACTAAGCGAACTATTTGTGAGTATTTAGAGAAGTACGAGTTACATTGATTAATAATTTAAGTATTAGCCAAAGATTTTGTAGATTTTAACTTCTCCTTATCTCCTCTTCTTCACTAATACATGAGCATGAATCCATTTGGAGTTTTCACTAATGTCTTAATTCAAGATGCTTTAACAATTCCAAAAATCAGTAGGTTCAATTAACTATTGGGGGGCCCTTACATCATCTGAGTAACAAAAGCTGTGTTCCTGTATTACTCCTAGATGACAAGTCGGTGGGATTCACTTCACTAGCTACATGATTGCAGGTGAAAGGACAAGTTAGTTTTTGTATCTTTTGTACTCGATTTCGGACAAACATTGACCAGCTTGCTTCTCTAACTATCCATGGGAGTACAGTAATTAAATAGGTCCAATAGTAATATTTTACGGTCCTTCTAATTCAATGCATCAGCTATAGAATTTTCAATCTTGCACGCATCGAGGCAGTTAAAAGTTCCATACGTGGGGGCATTGTTCCATCTCTTAAAAGAACTATTCTGGATTTAGCAGTAAGCAATGGAATCTTAACAGAACATTCTCTTCTGATCTCAAAAATACCACAGAAGCATAGGTCTAATCATCATAGAAAGTGTAAATAGTGCAATGCTTCAAATTGTCCGCTCTAACATGAATGCATTTAGAACTTTACCAATGATTTCTGCGTCCCAATTCATATCCATGTTCCAAATCTTTTCTAGCATTATTTTGGAGCAAAGCATAACTGAAGCGATATATCAATTGGATCAAACCCTTTATTAGCTACTGATAGCATAGCTCGCTTAACTACCTTGTCAATATTTAATTCTTTCATCCACTCATATTATCCACTCATATTTACAGAATCAATTGACGATTCCACATGAGGCCATGACAGGTGTTTCCTAACTATGTTCAGTTTTGTCTTCTCCTGTATTCCCACTGCCTGAGATCAAAATTGCCTTTTTGACATTAGCAGACTGGATATGGATATGAATTCTTTTAAATCAGTGTGATTGCCAACAGTAGCTACTTTACTGTCAACGTAGAAAATTTGTTGCAGAAAGTTCCTAAACTTACGGTCAAAATTTTGACTAGCTTCATTATGATATTCTTTATGATAAGAGGGTCAGGTTGCTTTTAACACCAAAGGAAGGCTGCTTTTAACTCCAAAAGTAAACTCTTTTATATCCAAACATTTTAGGTTTCTTCTCTTCTAAATTATTTCACCAGACGAACCAAAGAAAACGAAAGAAGAAACCAAGAAACGAACTAAAGAAAACGGAGTCCTTGTCCTCTTCTCAATCACTTATTTGCAGAAAGGCTTTTCTAATATCTGCTGTGACGTCAAGGACAGAAGTCCCTGTCCTCTTCTGAATTACTTGTTTTTAGAAAGGCGTTTCTAATATCTGCTGTGACGTCAAAGTTCCTTTGTCTGAATCGCAGGAAAATGTCTGGAATTAGTTCGATAAGATTTGGCTCACACTGCAGACACTGGCTTAAGGAACAGTAGTTTTTCAACCTTGCTGACAAATCCTGTACTGGTCGGATGAGAGTTGAACTACTGATTTTCTTTATGACAGGTAGATGAAGTAACGAATCCTCATACAAAATCCCTTCATTTGAAGGGACCTCCTCAATTATTTCTTCATCAAGCAGCTCCAGAAAAGTACTTTGATACAAGTTATTGGATAAGACTTGCTGCAGTTGTCACCTCAAGACTTTTCTGGGCGAGACCACTCGTCTGGAACTGCAGTACAACTACAACCTTTTTAACCGCAACAATTTTAGAATACGATATTGGAGATGGAATTACGCGGCTATTAGCACCAGATGCGCTCTCCAGTTTATCATTTTTAAAGGATTAAAATGTATTCATTCCACTTAAGGGATCTCAGAAGAGTTCTGTACTGTTATTTTTCGTCACGATCTCCCCATTCGGAGAGTGGGTAATCTGTGCATCTGCTTGCCTTCCTTTGATGAGTTGCTAAGGTAGACACAGAGACACCAGATAATACGGACACGAGGTCAGATTGGTTTTGGTCTAATAAAAGCGCTTGCCCTCAGAGTGTCGGAACTCTGCTAGCTCTAGAATTGCCACAGTTATCAGAGTAGTAAGACATGACCCAAGGAACCATACCCGATTTAATGAGTTATTCTCAGTTTCGCCTTATATGTCATGTACTTAGGACATGCATGACTTACACATCCATTACTGAGGCAAGCATACCGGGCAAAGGAGAATATCATCAACCCAAGGCAAACAAACTTAATTACGAATATCTCGATTAAGTTAGCGTTCTTTAGTTTTTAGGTCTTCAGTTTCCCCTTTTTCTCCATAAGATCCTTGATTCCTATGACATTTAATCTCTAGAGATCACCAAATTTCCTTTCCTTCACAAACAGTGATACTACAGTCATTGCACAATTTTCTGTTGTAGTATCCAGAAGATCGACTGCATCAAACTTAATGATAATATTTTCCTTCTGCCGTCAAAAACCTACCAGTAATATCTGATCTAATGAGGACTTGAATAGGTTAATAAGTAGAGTTATTATCAATTAAAACAACACCCAGGTCTTTCATTCCTTCTAAGCAAGTGCCTATACTTATTAGTAATACACTTTTATATGTAATATCTTGATCCAGGATTTCAAAATTGCAAGTCAAATTCCCATTTACATGCATTAACTTTATTTTATACCAGTTATGCTTAGCTTCTTTAGTAGAAACACCACCAAACAGAGAGTGTTTAATTGTCTCTTGACGACTTATAAAATGTTTGATATTTTTATCACCAGAAAAAAGAATAGCTTCACAAAAGTCTGAAGGAATACCTTTGGATTTAAACTTATATTTGATAAGTTATAGAGTTCACGTTTAACTTTCTAACAAATCATTTATGTTAATTTACTATTCTATCGCCTTCATTTCCATTTTCTTGCCAGAAAGTAAATTACTAGTTCTCGTGATGTTGAAATAAGGTAGAAAGAAGAGACTATTTAAAGAAAGGTTTTAGAAGGCAGAATTAGAGCATATTCTGCTTGCTTGATGGCTAAGTTGCTAATTTCATTTTCTTGCGAATATTATTCTGCGGTGTTAAGTTATTCTCGCCATTAGGCCTGTAACGCCGATCTTAGGTCAGAGCAGGATTTTGTGTTATTACAATTGTGAAGCCGTTAGGCTAATTTATTCTCTTAAATTTAGTTAATCCAATATCTTTGATTTAAGCTATAACTGTTGGCTTCCGTAAGCACGAGTTGGTGAAGTATGCTAAACTTTATATTGAATTAATAAAGGGTCCTTTACACTCTTTCCGAGTCTATGTAGTACTTAAATAGCGATAATTCGCCACTAGACATTTAGAGGTTTAGTCTAGTTTACGCTAGTTTTTATGGACCTCTTCGTATCTTCATTTTGAGTTACACCAAAATCCAACATGGCTAAAGATATTCTTTCCTCTCCCTATACTTCGCTCTTGAGGAATGACATCAAGTTGTTCAAACGTTCCTTCGCGTCCCTTACATAGCTGGAAGAAGGGCTTCTATTCCAAGCATTTAGAAAGTCCCATCAAAGTATGATTACACCATTGGACAAAGAATAGATGCATGTTTATTCGTTGTATTTCCTATGGTTTCAAGAGCTCGCAAGTAAGTCTCAAGTTTATCGTAGAGAGATATAAGTGATAATGTTTGGTTGGAATGTACAAAGATTATTAATTTCAACAAATCCCTGACATATGTTTCCACCAAAATGTTTTCTCTATCGATAGGAGCTTTTAAACTATCTGCAACCTTTACATAACTTGCTCCGGCTGGTGGAAACTTTTACTACCTCTCTTGCTCCTGAATAAACGACAGTTGCTTGCCCTAAATATTGGAATTAGTTTTCAGAAGCAATATCATCATCTGCATGAATATGTTTAAATTAGCTCCAAAAGGGTACCCATTCTTCCAAATCGTCTCCAAATTGTCTGAACTGTAATTTAGGCGAAGTAAGCATTTTTATTGAACTAATAGTTTCCAAAATTGAGTGAGAAATTATACCTAGGTTTTTATTTTGAGCATTAATTCTCGTCAGTTTCACTCAATGTTTGTCAAATTTTCTCTAATTCAAATTCTTGACCTTATGCCTTCATTCGCTCAGTTTTCTCGATAACTCAAATTCTTCATCTTATTTCTTTTTCTAAATTCTTGATCTTTTTTTTTAATTCTACCATGGATAATATTTTCCAGAATCTATATTGTATACTATGTATACTATCTAAATTATATAATATAGTTTGACTACTTATATAATGCTGAATAGTAACATAAATATTTATTATATTAATAACCGATAGCGCGCTGCAATTTATATAGAGCCAAAACGTAAATATTATTCAACAGTAACGCCAAGATAGGCCTGTATAACATTCCTCCGGAAACTGATTAGAGCCTAGGCCCACAGGATTTGAGCTTAAGGCATAATATTTAATGGTAGACAAAACCATTTTATCCCGAAAATTCCTACATATTTCCTCATAAAAGTTGAAAATAGTAGGGTTTGAGGTATTCTAGAAAACGCTGTGCCTAAGGCTTATTTAGGATATTATCTTATCTTGAGATGAGTTGGTAAGGGATCAAAGAGAATCACCTGTTGATGAAGGGAGAATCTGTGGATAATATGGATAATTTTCATAAATTACGTTAGAATGCAGAACTATAGCTGCCTTCATGAAGAAATATCAAGAGCATTTTGTCAAGAAGGAATAATATTTCTTTTTTTACTCCTTTCTTTTCCTTCCTTCAAAAATCTAAAAATAAGGAACTAACATTTCATTTAAGAAAGAGAAATTTGCTCCTTTTAAAATCAGCTCTCCCCCGGTCACTGTTAACTTTGCTATGCTATTCAGTTGGACCATAACGAAGGAAATTTTTTAAGTTACGA
The DNA here is from genome assembly GCF_044657685.1 of Stegodyphus dumicola. Lineage (NCBI taxonomy): Eukaryota > Metazoa > Arthropoda > Arachnida > Araneae > Eresidae > Stegodyphus > Stegodyphus dumicola. The sequence goes on along the minus strand of NC_140770.1, from coordinate 109,498,848 downwards.
TACTTTATTACTGAAACGACTCCGTGCAATTCATTCACGTATTCTCTATATTTTTTGCTTCTTTAGATGCGTGTAATTGCTCGTCTGTTTAAAAAAGGCTTCTTTTCTCAATCTACTCAATGAAGATGTTGAATTTTTTATTTTTCTAGTTTTTAAATTCCTACCATTAGCTCACACTATACCTATATCTTGTTCAAATTTTCAATCGTTAATAAAATACTTTTTATTCATCCATTCAAGTTCAAATACATTTTTTTAAACTTTTAGTGGATGACACTTGATGTTAATAAAGTTTTCTTACATATTAAAGTCGATTCCTATTTATTTATTCCTGTTTATCCACCATAAGCTTCACAAATTAGAAAATAAAAAAGGGTAATAATGTTAATAAAAGTAACTAAAATAAAAATTTTTTTATTGACCTAAGTAGGAATTTTAAAAAAAATATATTACTTGTTTTTCTTTTCAGTGCACGTTTCTCGTTTTGACCAAATATATAAATGAGTTATATCTGAATAGCCCTAAAATTAACAGCCTTAAAATGGAGTATAATTGAAAATTGCTATGTGTATATTGGATGTTTAGTGCCCTACCTAACAATTTTAAACTAAAAAAATAAATACTTTTAACAATAACTATTTTTAACTAATAAAAATAAATGCTTTATGAAAACGTGTTCTCTACACAATTATGTCGATTATAATATTTCATCACACAATTATGGATTATTTAATAGCACCAAAAAACAGAGAAACAATAAATACAGAGTTATAGAAGTAATATAGTAATAAAAAATATGATTACATACCTCAATACCAAAATTTTCAATATGATTTTTTAAATATCTTTTAAAAAATAAATCGTCAGTATTTTAGTCATACACTTGAGGAATGATTTTAAAAAAGCAGTCGCTCAGACTGTATAATAGTTAGGGGCATTCACTCCGATAATGATGTGCTCGGGTTCGAATCCCGGAAAAGGCATGAATGTAAATTGTCTGTCCCTTTACAGAGGTAAAGGTAGTCTCATATTAGGAACCTCCATAATAAAATAACCACCACTTCTGGCCCTAGTCGCGGCGAAAGCCTGGGAATGGTTAGTGCCCGCCATTATAAAAAAAAAGAAAATTAAAAATCATTGTCTTCCAAAAGTAAAATTCTCTTTTTTACACATTTAACTCATAACTGAATGAATTTTTTAATGAAATATTCGGTCAATATAATAAAAAATAATTACCCATTTATTAACAAATATATGTTGATCCACGTATGTGAATATATTAAGAAATAAATGCGTCACTTAAATTATTCGTACAATGAATTGCTAGTCATCAGAGAAAAAGATTCTGAATAGTTGCACGCATGTAAAAATGAGTAAATTATGAAATTATTAAAGAAGGAGGAGTATATTGACAGTATATGAATATATCATAAATAAATATAAAAGTAAATAAACTTTGTAAAGGAATTACTTATTCATTTTATATATTTATCTGTTTTTCCTGATGCTCGGATGTCTAACAGTTATTTGCATAGCTTTAAATTTACAATATCTATTTAACTAAATTTATTTATTATTAATTCACTAATATTTAAGCATCTAATAATCTATGCATTTATTTATTTTATTCATGATTATATTTATTCTAGTTATTTATTACCATTCAATCCTACTGTTTATTAATTCATCTTTCTCTCTATTTATTGGTATATTTATATTTGAATTGTATATTTCTAGACGTACATTCTTCCTCTTTCTAACTTTGTCGGTTTATGCAGTCTCCTGTTTGTTTTATATAAAACAACTTGAATAGCATAACTTACTTTACGTAGAATTAATAAACTATGTACAGATCCTTGCTTATAATTCTTATCTGAAATTTAAACATTTATAGTGTTATGTAATATATATAGCAATTAATATCAATTATAATATTTTATTTTACACAATTTTATTAGCAACTGTTGCAAAACATTTCTATTAGAAGCACGAACTCAGCTTTACTGTTTGTGTTTGTGCCCTGAAGAAATTTAAAAATAAAAAGTACTCTTTTGAATTTGACAATTAAAATAGAAAACTTACCGTCCAGCATTTTCAGTATCCTCTTGAAATCCTTCCTTTGGATCTAAACTGCAAATTTCAGTGCAGAAATCTTGCTGCCACGATAGTTACTGCCAAGTTATAAAACCACGTTGACATACGCACAAGACGCAGAAGCGTAAAAAATTTGGACTTTGTCCAGTGTTCAGGAAAGCAAACTTAAGACAGCACGTGTTTCTTAGAGTCGCAAAATTCGCTCATGTAGTTTACACAAATTAGGATACGTCTTACAAAAATTATGCCACTATAAATTAATTACATATTCCACATGCGTTTACAATATCAGCCAGTGTTTAACGAGAGTTATACATACTTCGGCACGAAGATTTTTTGACTATTCTCTCCGAAGTTTTTGACCCGCAAGCTGCTTGTTTAGAACTTAACCACGTTACCGGGGCAACAGGTTGCTGAAAAATGTACACATAAGCTATCGACGCCCCGCCTCTTTGTGACGTCGAAGAACGGTTGTCGATGGCAATTTTTCTTTTCATTTATGATTCCATTAATAAGTTTTCAATAAAAGCTCCTCTTCTGAACGTAAAAGATATCCGTTTCAGTTTGGTCACTTCAGTTCTCAACCTATAAAAGGGTAGTTCGATAATAATTGGATTGTAATCCGTTATTCAGTAAAGATTGTTTCTTTAATGGCATAAAACAACATGTTTAGACAATTATTATATTTTGATGGAAATGGAAAATATTTGGAAGGTCTCTTTGAGTAAAATATATTAATTATATGCCTCTAAAAATTCAAAATAAATCATTTGATCGCATAATTTAAATTAATCAGTAATACATCAACACTTTAACTCATTTTAATCATCTAATTTTCAGAAATTAATTAATTACTTTTCTTCGCATATTATTTTATTTTATTTAATGTAATTTTTTATTATTTAACAGCGGGATTGTATACATTAGCAATCAGATTTTATTTGCTTAATTTTCTAAAAATTAAATTCAATTTTTATTAAATTAAATGAGCATATTTAATGCAATGTATGATTTATCGATTCTATAATCATATATGCAGAGCCGTATTTAAACTTGATAAGGCCCTAAGCTATTTAAGATATATATATATAATATATAAGTCTGTTATACTATATTTATATTATATTTTAATTTTTTGGAGGGTCCTCAAGAAAGTGGGGGCCCTCCAAAGTTACAAGCTTGTGTAGCTTATATATAAATCCTGCACTGCGTAAATGATGACCGATGTGAGGTTAATATTAGTGGAGGAATGAATAATCACTAATATTAATATCAAATCGAAAAACAACAGTGGCTAGCAGAAACTTGGACTATAAATTAAAACTCAACAACAGGGAAATTACGGCAGAGTGACGGCTAAATTATGTTGCTAAGCATTCTTTCTCAAAACTCAAAAACTCTAAATTTATTTATATTTTAATTAATTTGCATTTTGTTAGACATTGATGAAAGCAAATATTAAAGTAAAGCCAAAAATATAAATAAATTGACTAGTTCGCTTAATTAATATATAACTTTATAATCTTCCCAGCAAATTTTAAATAACAACGAAAAAAAAAGGTTTTGTTCGACTTTTGAAGAAAATTTAAATATCTATCTAATATCAAGGAGGTTTTTACATTAGTTGAATAGCTATCTCAGTTTACATACAAACAATTTTTTGAAGATCAGCAATCGCTTTTAGTTTTTCTGGTAGGAGAAATAGTTTAGCATATCATGCAATAAATGTTTCACACACGTTTCTGCAATGAATACTTCCATTTAACAATTTTACTTTTATATTTTCAGAGACATTTGATTTTATCATAACTCGCAACTGATTAGTTTATTTCGACCCACTACATCCCAAAGACACCTTATTTCTAAATTTTAGTTCCAATGTCTTTTCATTTTAAAGTTAATACAAAAGCAAAGTGTCTGCTGGAGAGCAAAGCCAACCTTTATTAAATTTTTCCTAGCATTTACAGTATATATTTATGTTACTGATTTCTCTAATACATATGAAATATACAAGTCTAGTACAAAATGTTGCCATTATTTACATTTCTCACTGCTTATAGACAGTATAACTGCGGAAAATTCAATTTTATAGTCACAAGACAATATGACTGCTAAACATTTAGTTTTATAGTCACAACACAGGTTTGCAGTAAAGCACAAAATAAACTTGAGATTAAAATACATTGAGCTTAAAATTGCCAATTGAAATAATATTTTGGCTGTTATTTAAATTACTTCACTATGTTTCACTAAATTTTTCCTTGCACTGTCAATACATATTCTTTTCGTTAATCTCATGATATTAATAATAATGATAATACCTACAATTTTTGTCTATGAAATATATAAATTTAGTTCAAAAAATTGCTGTTATTTGTAATCTTATAGCTTTAAGATAATAGGAATATTTACAGACTGAGTGTGACGAAAACTCAGTATTGTAGCACCAGCCTTTGCGGCTATGCTCACAATACTACATTTGAAATTAAATTTTCATTTCAAACATCATTAAACTACTATTTAAAATACGAAATTTCTCATCTGAGGCAAAATATAAAGGCTAGCAATTTCCCGACATTAAAATAATTTTCATGCCTACAATTGTATTTTCATTGTCATTATATAGCTTTCGCTTGACTCGTATTTTATCCGAATAACACGTTGCTTCATCTGCTAATTATCTAATACCTTTCATCTTACATCCGTCTTCGCTTTTTGTTTCAAAGAATAATTTATTCAGATGTTGAAAGAGTTTCCACACTGAAACATTTTCCTCCATGTTACTAAGTGCTCTTTTTTTTCTACACCTACTTTTATTCCCACTTTCATTTATTTAACCATTTCGTCACTCCACCTTGGGTCCCATCCCCATTTTGCTTATCTGACTACATATTCTGCAAGTCAACAATTATGTTTCCTTTCTCCGAAATTTCTGTCACCTCTCCTCCCAAATCTATCACCATAAAAAAACCTGCAGAATATACTGCTACTTTTTCACATACGTAATCATTTCAGTATTTATCGTTATTTCTACTTCTAAAATTATCTAGCAGAATAGCTAGTTTTAAAAAGTCTAAAAGCTAAAAAAATTCCTACAAAGCACTTCAACTATTCAACAAAATCTTTAATCTGTCGCAATAACCTGGGCACGATCAGCCGTAGTATTTCAATTACTGGCTACCTGTGCAACAACTTTACAATCTTAACTTTCCTTATTATAAATGAAGTTAAATCTTCACCTACCACTTCATTATTTCCCAAATAATTTAGACTATAAACGACCTCTATCCCTTATTGCAAAAAAATTTCAATCACTACTGCCAGAAATAGTTTCAAATTATATGATTCATTGAACGGGTTCACCTAAGAAACTTTTGTCGATGCATTTAAACCATTTCAACGACAGCCCTTTCGGCAAGGAACCTGCTATACTGATTTTCTACTCTTTACGGACCGGGTGGAAGAGAAAATGACACTTCAGCCTTTCCACAAAAGTGAATAGTGTTACTTCCAGGTTTCACTGATGCTCGAATGGTACCTAAGAGACAGTCGAAGCTTTCAATGGCATTTGTCACATGCATCAATCTGCAACATCGTAGAGGCCAAGCTTAAGTTGCTACCATCTCAAGGCATAATTTGTCCCACACACCGGATGAGGTACACTCATCCCACACACCGGATGAAGTACACACATTACACTTCCATTCGAAATCTCAATGTAGCTGAAGAGACTGTCAAATGAATTTCATCATTTTTGCCTTCTTACTAAAACAATCACAATTAAAGCAGCGGCTTGAAATAAAGCTATTTATTACACGTTGACCTGATAATTATACAAAGTCGGAATTTAACAGAAATGGAATTTCGCTAATTTGCGGGTAGCCACAACATATATACAGTTTTATTTTAAATACAAACATAGCAGGACTAACTATGTCTTACGTTTTGTTTCTAACTGTTCGCAAACATTAGCAGCTAGCAGAAACTTAGCTGAAAAATTAAAATTCAACGAGGAGGAAACTGCAGCAGAGTGAAAATTAGTTTGCGTTGTCAGCAGCTGTCTCACAAAACTCAAAAACCGTGAACATATTTATGCTTAGACTAATCTGCATTCGGATGCAAGCTGATGAAAGTACATGAAAAAGGCCAAAATATAGAAATAGCTGAGTTAATTACCATAAAACTTAAAGTGCACATTATTGTCTTTTAATTCCTCAATATTATCACACATTGTTTTTATTTTTATTCAGAGTCTAAACTCTTATATTAAATATTTAATTTTGCAACTATTAGATTTAACTGTATGTCTTCTTATTCTTAAGCACAATATTTACTGTTCTGTATACCCTCTTCACTAAACTTCAAGCCCAGTTTTTAGTACGAGTGTCAGTTCTTAGTCTATTTAATACTGCAATTATTAAATTTAACACCCAGTTTTCTTTTTGTATGTAACTTTATTATTAACTAAGAAAAACTAAACAATAAATAAACCGAAGATTTCACTTTTTGGAATAAAGATTTTATTTCTATTTCTGAGTTTCTCATAACTAAGCTTTTAGATTACCGAATGTTAATAGTGGGAGATGGGTAAGCTGAACTAACAACGTTTTTAGCCTCAAAACATTCCGCTATTTCTTATTTTAACTCTTATTTATATTTTTTATATTCATTCCTGTCAGATATTGTTTTACCTTTCATGTGACTACTAAAAATATATAACATTCTTGCACAATAAATGTTTCTTTATAGAATAAGCAGAGAAAGTATCTATCGAAACCAAACCTAACAGTGAGAAAGCTTCGCCATCATTTACATACATTGTAATGCTGATTTTCGCCCTCATTGCTAACGTAGGCAAAATTAACTGCCATTCTTTCTTTAAAGAAAAAATCTGCCGAAACGTCAATTACCAAGTTCAATGAACTCTGATCAGCCGTCTACTCAGTCACGTGAAACTCATTTATAAGATTGGAATGTATGGGCAGTTGACGGGAGCAATTTTCTGCTTTTACCTGCCAAGGTGGATTTCACTTCTTAGAGAAAAAAAGGCATAGACACCTTGTTTGAATTGTGACAGCCATGGAGGTGGCTTTTGCATAACTAATTACCTATTATTACAAATGCAACAAACAAGAGCAATTTATGTTACCAAAATTTGGGCTTATAAGGAATTTATGCTAAATTCTTAATGCTAACATCTACTACCGAAATCAATTATTTTCTAATTTATTATATTTTAATACAAAAGTATAAATTGCTCTGTTGCAGAGAATATTTAACTTTTTCATTTTAGGAGACAATAAGTTAGTTCAGTGAGAGTTTCAGTGAGTTCAGTGAATCTCATTACATTTCCTGAATACAACAATTTTAACATTCTGAAAACATTTAAAATATTTGTGTGTTTTGTTGACAAAAGTTAATTCAGACATATTTCTGCATTTAATTTTTGTGGATAAGATTAACTTCATTATATGTAGAGTTATTAGAAGGTGGTGAACTCCTTCGCTTAGAGGGTTATTAAAAGCTTTTGAAGGCAATTTCCAAGTTGTGCATCGTAGACGTTCTTGATATTTACGGTAATGAAGGAAAATAACTGAAATTTCTTAGTTTACGCCTTCAAAATTTCGGTATAAATTTATTAATGTTTTATTACCAAGTCTCTCAAATTCTTATTAGTGATATTTGTTAAATTTATTGTTTACAGGCATTTTGCGATAAACTCTTAAATTAGGTCTTGGTTCCATTCAAGTATACATATAAAGAATATAGCTTTCCAGCCTTCAGATAGAAACTTCAATTTAATTATACAAATGTATTAGAAACTATAATGCTTTAGAAATTCTCTGCAAAATATCGTTGTTGCTTCATTTGAAATTCAGATTTTACAGCTTCAAAATCATTGAAGCACAGCTTCGTAAATAAAGCTGTGAAGGTCAAAAATTCATTTGTGCATTACTTTCTGTATTTACATTTTACAATCAGTACTAAATTAGCTTTTTAAAAGTTTCGTTAATATGTGAATGAGATTAACGAAAACCTAATTTTTAATAAAAATTAAAAAAGCTAAGTTTATCCGTGAAGTAAAGGAATCAATGCTCATTATAGCGTAATGAGGTTTTATGAAACTAATTCTGAAGGCAAGACGAATGCTACAATTTACTTTATCTTCTAGTTTTATGCTTTATTTAGCGAAAGGAAAAATAATAAAAATAACACTGTCCATGAATAAGTCAATTTTGGAAAGAAAAATACAGAAACACTTGGCTGAAAATGTTAACCGCAGGATATTGGTAAACAGCGTTTATCTTAGCAACGATGTTTTTAATCTGAAACATTTTCTGTTTATAAAAACATAGTTACGCAGGTCAATAAATGCACAGAAAAGTGCACCTGGCCAATATTACGTCATGAAAGATGAATTTTAAATCTTATGGAAGAAATGTCTTACCTAAGAGATGTTGTAAACTTATATACAGAATTTACATTTGTATAATAGTAAATTTCACACTTTGAATTTTTAATTGATGTTGTTATATAACAATCTAATATACAGTACAGCTGTTGCTTATAGCATTAAGTGCTGAACAACAAATAAAAACGAAGAATTCAACAGTAACATATCTAAAAGTAATACTGTATACTAATACTATATCTAGATTACAGTATTATTTTCATTTACAAAAATCTCTTGCTAATTTAGTTCAAATGAGCTTAAATGATTACGAAATATTTACGGGTAAGTAATATAAAACATCTGTATTCTTCTTTCTAACTTTATTCCTTTAATAAAATTGCCAGATGTTTATTTGTTGACAGACTAGATTCATATGAAAATGAAATCTTGACAAGACTAGTTAATATAAGGCGAAATTGTTGATTTTTATGCGATAAATGCTACATAAATAAACAGGTTTAATCTATTTAATAACTCTTTTATGTATTAGCATAATATATAAGATATACAATATTTCTTTTCTGCGTGTGCAAATTTTATTTTGTTTCAGAAATGCATAAGTTTGTTCTCAATTAAAAACATGGAAATTGCAATCAAGAATTTGATTTGCGTTGCTAAAAGAACACCAAGCAAGCTTTAGGAAGAGTTTAATTTATTTAATTAATTCAGTTTATTTATTAAGATTCTAACTTAGATGCTAAATAGTTGAAATTTTATATAAAATATAAATATAAAATAGTTAAATTAATTTCAGGCTAAATAATTGAAATTATAATAATGAACATAAAAATTAAGATCTAAGTTCTTTATTTTCCTGCTTGTGCAAAACACTATTTCAATTCTGCAGTAAGTAAATTTATTTTTAATTAATATAGTGCAAATAGCAATCAATGATGAAACTGGTAGTACTGCGAATTATCAAAAAAATGAATTTGGCAGTATATTGCCGCTGTTATAAATTATCACTTTCCTAGCTTTCAGCGCATTACATTGCATGTGAGTATCATGTTTCTATATCTAGAGTTTGCATGTGAATATATCGTAGTGGGGAATAAGCAAAGCACTAGGAATGCAATAATGTTTTGTTATTTAATTTAGGTTAATTAATAGTAATCTTCATATAGATTGGGTAAATGCTTCTTTGGGTCATTGAAATAGAATGTATGTTTGTAAATAATTCATTTGTTGCCTTTGTAATAAATCAAATTTTGCAAAAATTGAGTTTACTTGTAACTAACTTTTATTTATTTTCTACTCCTGAGGTTAGGCCTATAAATTTTAAAATTTAGTTTAGATTTAAGAAATCGAGTAATATAATTAGCCGCAGGTGGATCATGTTCAAGTAATAGCTTGTCTAACAAAAGTTCTGTGTGAAAATATTAATATTTCTAAAAACTTAAAAAAAAAAAAAAAAAAAAAAAAAACACGCCAACCAGCGGCCGAGCTGTAAAGTCGCTGAACACTGGTAGTTCGGTCCGAGGTCCGAATCCCGCAAATGGGCTGGCTGCATTGGCGTTTTCGTAGTTTTTCCCATATGTAACGTGTGTAGGAGCCGGTCTCCCTTAGAAAGTCCTCCCCTTAGGCAGATAGCCCTCAAGGCTTTGCCATAATCACACACACACACACACACACAAACTTAAAAACCTGCATGCTGCACTCAAATCAGAAGTGATCAGCATTATGTTATAAATTTTAAATGCTTTTAAATAGTAAGCTTGGAGTGAGTAAGAAAATGAAAATGATTAATTTCGGCAAACGGTGATGAATCAGAAATATTATTCCAAACATTGCATGAAACGTGTTGGAAAAATAAACTGGAAAACTATTCGATTACATCCGGCTTCACAGTTAATCTCATTAGCTGTCTGCTGCGTTTAATGTGTTGATTTCTAAGTATTCATTTTAAATAGTACAAAACAATAACTTCTGCTTTCGTTTGTTGTTATGAGAGTGCAATATCTTTCTTTCTTAGTGGCGAATGAGGTTTTTAAAACTACTTTATAGTATATAATAAACGACAATTTTCAATTAAATTATAAAATTGGCTAAAATTTACGGGAAATTTTTTAAATGTATTATTATGTGCATATGAAGTATAAAATGTAATATTAATGTTGAATATAGCAGTTCTCTGAAAACTTCAGATTTAATATAGTAATAATGGTGTAATTCATTGCAAAGGATAAATTAGTAATAATATGCCCGGGACATATATATATATAAAATGAAGAATAATTTTTTAAAGTAATTTAATTTAAAGAAATATAGAATAGTGAAATAACTGTAGCTGATGTTAGTTTATTCATACAACAAAATTCGGCTTGTTAATAGGGAAAAATACGTTGATTAACTTTTTTATATTTAATATATTTCAAATAAAAGAGTTACCCCAATAATTGACTTTATGTTCCTTCCATTATTGCTTCTATTTCCTGTGAAATATACTTTACAAGATAGATTATAAAGTTTTTACTCAGATTAGACCCCTTTTCACCTTCTTCAGCTATAACTGAAGTCAAAAATAAGTTGTATCTTTATCTACTCATTAGAATGAATATTTGCGAATTTAGAATTTGAAATTACGATATCTTTTCATCATTTAGAGTAATTTAAAATAAGAATCCTTTAATCTCGAAGAATGTTCTAATTCACATTCATCGCATCGGCTCGTTAGTTATAAAAGATGTCCATGCTGTTTCGTTTCCTGGACTAAAGTCGCTTTTGGAAAGTACCTGTAAAAAGTGTTTTACTGCTTATTTAAGACTCTACAGAAGTAAACGACATTACAGGAGCTAATACATTTTCAGAACTAATGGTGATTTCGGGATTGCGGCTTTTATTGCTACTATCTAGTTACAGTTGCTAAGATTAGAGAAGACAAAAGGGGTAAAAGAAAAAGAAAGGCTCTGTATTTTTATTGGAAAATAAAAACTGTTCTTAGAAATTTGACACCTCGAATACACACATTTTGATGTTTTTGTAGTTTTCCAGTCTAGGATTTCGTATTTTGATTAAATGAAAAATTGCTACTTGAAAGAAATATTTCCTGCAAGCTTCATTTGAAAGTTGCAGTGAAACAGATGCACAAGTTTGAATGAGTAAAGCCTTCGTTTATGCGCATAAGTCTTCAAATGGCGATAATCAACAAATTAACCACCTTTTCGTACTGTAATTTTTAACAGTTTTTTCCCTGTCATATATACTATATGATTTTATATTTTATTTCTTGAGTTTTTTAAAGATAAATTTCTTAAACTAGTTGACTGTTATAACTGTTTAATTTAAAATTAAATTATACATTAAGTTGAATTTAACAATTAAGATTACTTTACATTTGTTTTTGAGGTTTATTATTTCTATATTTCTTAAATTTTTAAGTATTCTGTTAACTTTCTGAAACTTAAAGGTAAGTCCTTAGATTTTTTAGGTGATAATCTGCAAGTTTTAGATAGTCCTTTTTTAAATACGATATTTTGTTCGAGGACAAGAAAAATACTCTTCTGTTTATACTCAAGTTTAATTACGTGTAGGTGTAATCTCACCTTCAAACCATAACCTTGGCAAACGTGACTTTTACAACTGAGCGCATCATTGCAAGTGGAAATACATGATTTTTCTCCTTATTAATCGCATGCCTTCGTAATGAATTTGAAAAAAAAAACATTTGGCTAGCAATCATATGGTTTCGGGTTCGAATTCCCGTGACGGCATTGCTTATCTGCAATGTTTTCTACTAATAATAGCAAACAAATGTCAAGTGAACTAAATTCTGATAATTCGCTATTACCTGGAATTGGCAAATGAGTCACCGATGCCTAGCCACCTTTCAAATGAGAAGAATGTAAAGGACTGTTCTCTTTCTTTACAGAGTGCCTTCGTGGTGTAGCTGAAAGCACGTCCAAATAGCAGTTGGAAGAATCAAAGTTTGAATCTGGGCGAGAAAACTGCTCACTTTCAGGTTTCTAGCTTCGATAAATATCTAATGAGTTTGCATGTTATTGTAGATATAACAGATAAATTTCAATATGGAGAATATGGAGATTTGGATATATATTTCAGATATGGAGCAATTAGCGAATGGAAGTATTTACCGAACAAATTAAGAAATAAATTTATTCAGAGCCTCCCAGACGGTACAGTGGTTAGGGGAGCTTACTGCGATACGTATTTGAATCCCTGAGAAGTCATGGCTGTAGCTGTCCGTCCCTTCATAGGCGGTAACGGTAGCCCACCTATTAGGTGCTTCTACAATGAAGCTACTTCCAGCCTTAGTAGTGACTAAGCGTAAGTCTGCTAAGTGCCCGCCGATGGAAAAATGAATAGTAATGTTATTCCAGAAAAACTAATTTTATATTAATAGTTAATTTAATTCGGAAAAAACTAATTAATTAATTCCTGCCTCTTCTAAAACTGAAAACGTAGAAGTAAATATATGTTAAATTACATGTATGCAGTAACGGCTTCATTATATATCCTTATGCAGATTCCTTCTTGTGCATGAAGTTTACTTTAGAACTTCTTTCAGATGCTATCTATAACTGACTTTAGAACTTTTAAATTACGCAGCACTGGAAGAAATTAGGTAAATAACTTCTATTAAACATTTCAGATTTGTGTGATCTTACCCTAGAAATAAGAAAACAGTCTTACAGCCTATTTAAAAACCTGGATCAGTATATCTACTATTTAAATTTTTGTGATTTGCTAACACATATAAACAGTTTCGGAGAAAATAATTTTTCCTACTGAAGTAGGCACAGTATCTACAAAGATTAAAATGAATATAAATAAAAAGTAAAATCCGTCTTGATGTTGAACTAAAACAGTGAATTCTAGTTATTTGACAGACACAGTAACACACAGAGTGAGAGTAACGAATGATTGGCTAGCAGCACTATACAGTAACTTGTAATTACAGATGTCCAACTTTGGCCTTTATTGGTTATTCGAACAAAATTTAATTTCCTGAAAATAGAAACAAGCAAAATAAGATTTAACCTTCTAAAATCTTTTATAAGGGAAGAGGCGTTAGGCTAGAAGAGCTATTAGTCTCAAAATGGCATTTGCGTCCAATCACTAGAAGCCTTAAATTGAATCATTTTTTAAATTGTCCACCAAATATTATCGTCATGTATTATATTTAAAGAAATTAAATAATGAACAATCAGCATGAATGCATGTTTCTCGAATTTTGAAAACACGATGATACCTAGAGCCATCAAATTTTGAATAACATAGTCCTCCACCCGAATATGGGCACATGGAAGACCGAATTTTGAATTTCGAATTTGTTTGATTATTAATTCCATATACTACAATTATCAATTTCATATCATTCATATGGAATAAAACATTTTTACCTCCAGGGCGCGAAACTCTCTTTAGGAAATTCTGTTTTTAAATATTTAAAATTTAAAATAAAAAAAATATTTAAAATGCTGTTTTTAAATATTGTTAGCCAAAACGGGCGTTAGCCCAATTGCTCTCGAAACTTGTATGTGTATGTAAATGAAAAAACGCTCGTTTGGGTGTAATATAAAATCTGAAAGCTTTCAGTTTTTTTAATTAGTTTTTTATTTATTTAGTTGACGTTCTTCAAATTCAATTAGTCTTGCGTTATTAATTTTATGTGTAAACGGTGCTTTTGTTTGGCGACTTTATTACTTCTGTACCGCAACGTGTATTTCGTTAGTAGCTACTTCCTTTCTGCAGGGAATAATTTATAAATTATATTCTTGTTCACCCATAAATTTGGTTTTTCGGGAAAAAAGGTATCAATCTCAAGCAAATTTATTAAATGACAGTGAAAAGAAATAAGAGCTAAATTAATTACACTTGACTGTGTTTATCTGAAAAGCATTTTCCATTATTAATTGATGTTGAAAACGTATAGCAAAATTTTTTACTTTGAAAAATCCTAAATTTAGAAAAAAAGCTTTCGCTTACCCTTTTTTCTTCCAAAGGTTCAAATTCCACGATGAGTTTAATAGGTAGAAAATCATCAAGTAGTACTAGAAAACACTTTTATTTCTCTCTTTTCACATGTCGAATACGAAAACAAACGTAGCTTTTTTATTTAATCACTGTAATTCATAAATATAATTCAAAATAACATTATTGGTTCTCCTTTCTATATAAAGAAGAAAGTATGTTTGTTTGTCCTCTAATAACTCAGTCATTACTATAGCTATCGTCGCCAAATTTTGTACGATTCTTTTCTGGGTCCTAGAAAAGATAAACGTCCACTTTTTTACAAAAAAAAATAAATAAAATAACTAAAATCAAAGATATCAATTAAAACTCGAAAAAACGTTAATTTTTGCCCTCAATTTTCCGAGTGGCAACAGTTTCGCAAGCTGGAGATGAAAATCTGCTTTATTTTGAAAGTTGTTGCCAGTGCTCACTTTCAAATCCTAGAGGTTGTTAATAAAAAATTTCTAAGTTTTATGATGAAATAAAAATAGGATTGCCAAACATTAATTACGTTATCACCGATTCCAAAAATTCTTGGGAAGCCATTTCGATTATTCCCATCTTCGTACGAATTTAATCAGCCGAAATATAAATTAAAAACTTTGAAAGCACTAATTTTTGCACTCATTTTTCCGAGGGGCAACAGT
This sequence comes from Stegodyphus dumicola, assembly GCF_044657685.1. Lineage (NCBI taxonomy): Eukaryota > Metazoa > Arthropoda > Arachnida > Araneae > Eresidae > Stegodyphus > Stegodyphus dumicola. Next base: position 109,483,680 of record NC_140770.1, on the reverse strand, counting down.
CTCGGAGATTGGAGATAAAAATGTCTTATTTTCGAATAGTGTGGCTACTGCTCGCTTTCAAATCGTAGAGTCTGTTAATCAAAAATTTGTTAAGTTTTACACAATCTGTACATGTAAAGAAGAATGTCTGTTTGTGTGTTTGTTTGTTTGTTCGCGTTATTGATTTCTGATCAATAATGAGAACTTTTATGCCATATTTAATCGACTAAAATTGAATATATAGATGAAATATTCGATGGAACTTGAGCTTTTACGACCATTTAATTAGAAAGACAAAAATCGTTAAAAACTGCGTGCAATTGTTGCTGATATAATGAGAGAGAAATAGCTTATTTTTCTATAAAAAAGTTTGATGTGGGTTCCGTATTTCATCAGACTAAAAAATGTATGACTATGAATCGTATTTTTTGCAACGTTATTAGAGAAGAATTACAGCGGTATCGTTCTCTCTGCTGTTAGATGCATTACTCTCACTCTACCTTGACTGGCATCGGGTACTTCCGCTAGTAGAGAATAAATAACAATTTTTAAACAAGGTACAAAGATCGTCAAATATGCCTACAGTTTCGAATGGGAGATGACTGGCATGGTCTATAAGGACTATATCTAAAAGGAGAAATAACTGCCATAGTAGAACACAAATTTGAAACTATGGAAGGCAGAATAGGTTAATTGCTAAGCGTGTAGATTTTGAAATTATCCCCGATACTTTACTTACTCATATTAGAAATTAAAGTACAGGAATTCCATATTCAAGCATGTGATCTAACATCATCCACCTAAACTATCTTTCAAAATTTATTTATTAGCTTACTAAATATAATTATTATATTCCAATATAGGTATATAATTTTTAACACTGATAATGAAATTGCTCAATGTAGCTACAATTAATTTTAAATCTATTTTGTACTCTTATTTAGAAACGGGCGTTAATTTTTTACATTAATCTGAAATCAGCATACGTAAACTTTTAAATGAAAGTATTGTCTGTATCCCCATTTCCTTTGTAATGGCATGTTTAAACATTTCGGCAGATCTGATGGGGCTACCTTCATTTGTTAGGTCAGTTTAAATTGTGCAAAAAACGCACCTGCTATTAATTGTGATTAACGTTTCATTATTTCTGCAACATTAACTATTAGACAACTGTAACTAACCTAGTAAACTCACGCTATGGGAGGAGTTTCTGTTGGGAATACCCAATTGTTATGCAACTATTTTTCTCAACATAGCGCATGCTATGCTTCTGTTACATTTAAATCAACGTTTGCGAGGCACACTTATGGCAACTTACCTGTATTTGAGAATAATACTTTAAAAACAGGTATTATGCAGCTCACATGTAAATATAGGCCACAATTCAATCAGCTTCTGATTTGTATTTTCGTTTTAGTTTCCCTTTCCATATATAAATGTGCGAGGATATAAATAATGTATGCTATAAAAAAGAACTAGATTCAGTTGGGTCGACAAATCGATGTTTAAGCTCATAAATTCTTTCTTACATTTATTTTGGTAACAGAATCAGGCCATTTTTATTCTTGCATAAATCTACAAATAAAAACTGAATTATAATACAATCAATTTCAGGTTTATAAAAATATTATACTTTTAAATAATTTACTATATTAATTCACAAAACGGCATTCGCTTCCTAAGCAGATGAAGAATAATGTTGCTTCGAAAAGGAAAACTTTTTAAATAATTCACTTAATTAAAATCCACTGAGTAAGACTCACATGATCAGTCACATGATCAAATTCAGTCTCACAAGAATTCCCTCCTATTTTATTTCTCATTTACAGGTTGCAGCCCGTATTAAAAAGTTGAGGTAAAAGGTTGAGAATTGTACAGTTTTCAGTGTATTCCTTTTCATTTATATTCTTCGTTTCATTTCAATGATTAAAATTTTATAAAGCTATCTTTTTTAAACTTAAGCACCTTTCGTTTTGTAATTTCTTAGATGAATAAACTGATTTCTTAGCGATAAGCACAAATGGGTTCGAAACATGAAAAAGAATTTGACATTTCAACGCTAAATTTCTTGACTTATGAGTCTTAAATTCCTTATATTCTTAATAAAATCCCTTTTTAACATTTCCTTCAGAATATAAGTATGAAAAAGCAGAAAATGTTTAGTTAAAAGTCTTATTCTGAAGAAAATTACAATTCATGTTCTTGAAACATTAATAAAATTACAATTAATTTTATAAATTTTTAGCTATATGAAAGCTTGTAACTTTCCATTTTGAAAATATGTGAAATTATTACACAAAGTCTTATCTGAACTGATATATCTAAACATTTCACTTAAATATCTTTCGGAAACATTTTTTTTCAAAGAAGCAATGAATACAAGCGAAGCAGATAAATCAATGGTAGCAAAAGTACTAGTTTGTTATTGATTAGATTACTTTAACTTGACAAAGCATAATAGAAAATGGGTCAAATTATTTCAGGAAATTAAAAACTTTCTATGATACAAATATTTTGTATGGAATCCGGGTGTTTAAAATATTTTGTAGTTCTAGGAGAAAGAATCTTTTTTTCGTTCTTCCATAGAAGAATAGAATTTTGTCCTCTGTAGAAAAAACAATGTTTTAGAAACATTTCACTCATCTGATTAAAATTCTTCTGTTCTAATTTTTTACCATCCGTTCCATAATAGATGACACATTTATTTCTCTTGAAGTTTTAGTATGCGGTACGTTGTTGCAAAGAATATAATAGCATTCAGTAGAACAAAAATAAATATATAATATACATTGAGAGTTAAATGATACGTATCCAATTAAGCTGATGATATGTAATAGTATTTCAATTTATCTGCATAATATGGGAGACTGACCATAAATATGAAAACCAGGTACTAAAAAAACTGAGGTCTAGTTAGCTTTTACAATTTAGAAACGTTACTGTTTCGGAATACGATCCTACAATTCTCAGTTCTCTTTCTCTCTTATATGTATATTAAGCTTATATATTAATATTCAGCTTAATACTGTTGAGTGCAGAGCCTTATAAATATCTCCTTGATATCTTTGCAAGATGAACAGAAAGATGCTTAAATTTTAATGAAATAAATAATAGTTCATACAACATAAACAGCTATAAAGCCAAATTAAAAAAAGAGATAACACAAAGTCTCCTTTACGCGTAAGGAATATAGCAGGTCATCAAAATAATTCATGTAACAAAGTCTAAAAGCAGTGACTAGTGAGCAAACGGGTTAATGTAGGGAAAGAATCTGAGCTGAATATATCATGGTTTCAAAGTAGCCAAGCTTGTAGGGCTCCATAGCACTTTTGGAAACTTCGAGAAAAACAGAGACTAAAGAATGTCGCTAAATCGACGAAACATTGACAAGCAAAATGTTGTTTATTTAGTGACTAAATTCCTCCTTAAGACGTGATAGAAGGGTTTCTGCCTACATCTTTAGTAATAACTGAACTTTAAATTCTATTGTACATAGATTCTGAATGAAGAGACATATAATAATGATATACGAAATTAATATTTAAACCAAAACAAGTAGCCAAAAATTTAATAAACAAAATACACTTCTTTCTTCCTTTTCGCCTTCGACGGAACAGCTGGCCCACAGGGTTAGGCGCTTCTCAGCCTGTTGGATCCCTTCGATGGAATTAAAAATAAATACATGAATAAATATAAATAAAGAGCTTAGTACTGTGTCCTCCGAGGATTGGCCACGAAACGAGGAACATTGAAATAAGGAACAGAACATGGAAAGAAGGTGCATGTTGGGGACTGCTGAGACTAAGCGGAACACTTTTCACTATTATGGTACATGTTAGGCATACAGTTATATTAAGGATGTGCTATAATAATCAGGTACAGATATGAAGATGATCAAATACATTACAAATTGTGGAATACATTAAATGAGTTCTGCATTAATCATAATATTAAATATAATTGAAAACAGCAAAAACAAAAAACAACAAAAGAAAAACACAAGACATTAAGTAAATTAATATATATATATACGGAGCGGGCTGCTGACGGCACGGTGTCCAAGGAAGAAGTCACTCCAGGCTGTCAGCAATGCTTTTAGCAATGGTAGTGCAATCTCTAATGCTGCTGAGCGCATATTTATTCTTAATTGCGTTCTTGAACCATGCCGGCATATTAATTGCAGTTGCTCTTTTTAAACGTGAATTCTTTGTGTGCGAGCAGTCAAACAGATAGTGATCTGGGTCACCAGTACTGCCACAAATACATTGGTTACCGTTTCTTTGGCGAAATCTGTGAAGATAGGGCATATATGGGTCATGCCCTGTCAGATACTGTGTGAGGTGCGAAGAGTTGCTATTTAAATTGTGGTTAACGTTTGGTTGGAAATCATACCTGTGATGCTTGTCTCCCAGTAGTTTTGCCACCGCTTCATTAGTCCACATTTGACAGTAGTTTTCAGATATGAGTGTGGAAAGGGCACACCAATGCTACTCACGTGTGGTTCATTGGCTGTGGCTTTCGCAATCATATCCGCTGCTTCATTTCCTTTAATCCCCGTATGGGCTGGAACCCATTGTAGCTGGGGCCTCAGACTTGCAGGAATCGAAATTAATAGTTTTTGTATGTCTCTGACAATGGGATGTCTACTGCGGCTCCCCTGGATGGCCTGCAAGCTTGACATTGGGTCTGTGTAAATTACTTTATACCTGCCATTGTTAGCAGTAAAATCCAGAGCTGCCTTTAGAGCTGTAAGTTCTGCCTGAAACACTGAGTTACTGGGATGAACCTTCTTAGCCCAGAAATGGATTATGTAGTCACCCTTCATTGCACACTAGGTACTGCCAGTCCCGAGTTTTCCTTTGGAGCCATCAGTATACAGATCTCCTTTGGAGCCATCAGTACACAAATCTCCTTTGGAGCCATCAGTACACAAATCTCCTTTGGAGCCATCAGTATACAAATACATCAGCAAACAAAATACACTTATAAAGTTTTGTATAACAAGAATTATCTTAGCAAAGAAAATAAAGCATGACAATGACGTTACAAAAATATGTAAAAATTAAAAAGCGATCAAATCCACATTAATCTTAACTCTCATTTTTAGAACTGAGTTGAATATTTTCGCTTTAATAACTTGAAGTCAGTTTATTAGACGCATTAGAAAGAACGTTGAACTGAATTTTATTTATAGTTAATTTTACTTTAGTATTTTAAAACTATTTGTTAATTTATTATGCCATTAAAGCCCAGGAGGTCACTTCTGAAAGAAAGGAGCCAGACTCTAAATTGATGAACTGAAATAGCTCATTAATATAAATGACTCCCAGCTCTATCGCAGCTGTTATCTATACTTTATTGCAAGAGAGGTAAGTATTTCGGGAGGATCTGAAAAATTCTATCCTGAAGTTTCAAAAATACTTTCTCCGAAAATTTCGGCCCAACAGCGACCAAGCGGTAAAATCACTGAGCACTGGTAGTTCGGTCCGAGGTTCGAATCACGCGAACGGGCTGGCTGTATGGGCGTTTTCGTGGTTTTCTCCATGTATAACGTGTATACGAGTCAGTTTCCCTTAGAAAATCCTCCACGATGGCATCCCTCCCCTTAGGCACATAGCCCTGTGTGCTTTGCCATAATTAAATACACCACACCACCCTTAGAAAGTCCTCCACGAAGGCATCCCTCCCCTTAGGCAGATAGGCCTAGTGTGCTTTGCCCTAATTAAATGCACCACACCACCGAAACTTTCGCGAAAATCGCCAAATGTCGTCAATTTTGCGACAAAAATTTTAAGGCAGAATATCTTATCAGGTTCAATGTTCCTCTAACCTTCTTCGGGAACATGCAAGGACCTGACTCGGAACAGAGAGCTTACTAAAGCTATGTTCAACAATTGTGGGAAGTAGACAGGATACACAAGAAGGGTATACAAAACCCTTTATTTTTCTCTATTTACAATGACTTCCGTACTTCGGAATACACCGACCCGCTACTTGGGGTCAAAACGTAAAAGTATAAAAATAAAACTAAACTCTAATTTAACTTTAGAATAATAAACGTGGAAGATTGGCCTTATATTAACAGGAAGCGTATGTAGTACAGAGAACTGTGAACACTACAATACGTTTAACATTTATCAAGAGGATTAAAACCTCTGGCCTGGAAGGCAACAAGCAACTGCGTAAAACTTCTAAGGTAAGCGGCCTGCTTCGACTCACTGCTTCCTCTCTCTCGCTTGGCAAAAAGCCACAACTTAAATACTTGGCGTTCGCCAGACAAACTTTGCATAAATACCTTCACGCTTATAATTCTGGCCGGAAGTAGAAAATAAGAAGTGATAGTAAAGATTTAAAATAAAATAAACGTTAGTAAAACTTAAGATCCTTACAATCTTTGCTCATATTCCTGATTTTAATTGAGCTATTTTTACACTTCAAACGTCCGTCGACTCCCAATTAAAATATTTGCTTTATAATACATGAAATAAAGGCTCACAAGCACATTATATGGCTACATATTCAGTTAAGCAATAACACACAATAAACATAAAATTAATCGACAAAATGCATTAAATAAATAAATATTATAAAATACATAGCAATAAAAATACCTAAAAATAAAATACAGTCAAATGAACACAAATATTTTCGTAAATATGCAATAATATGTATCTGATAATAATAGGTAACCCCTTTTTTTAAAAAAAATTTTTTACTCCTTTAAAGGACCCAACAGATATTTACATGATTATTTTAAAAGTAGATTAGGATTTAGTACTGCACGAATAAGCAATATTTTTGCAACGTTTTTACTCTTCCTTTGAAAAATGTAATACAGCTACCTAAAGTTTGAAGACAAACGTTTTGAATAAGAGAAAGTACAGAAACGAAGTAATTAAACAACTTACCTGGAACGCAGTTGGAATTAAAATTGGAAATCCTTGTCTACTAAACAGCTGCGTAATTCACACTGTGCCAGGAAGAAAATTAAAATACATCAATCATCGCAGGAGGTGTTGCGGAAATTTTTACTTTTCGAATAAATAAAATTTGCTCTACGATGTTCTCAAGTAAAGCAGCAAGTTGAAGAAAAGACTTATGCCGTGACATGAAATAAGAGAAAGTTCGCCCGAGAAAGTGTCATCAGGGTAAGCTGTCCACAGTGTCACGACAAAAAAGATTTAATCAGATGGTTACCAGTTTTTAAACGTGACTTGTTTTATGGTTAGCTATAAATATGTTGCCTAAGTATTTTAGTGCAGTTAATAACATAGTTAAAGGCAGCAATATAATTTACCAGTAATGTCAGATCGAATTTCACATGATTTTTAAATTTCGTGTCATAATAAAACGTCACGTTCCTACACATAGTTTAGACGTTTTCGTACAAAACACGTCAGACATTAGCAACCTTTTCTCAGTTAACTACTGGCGTTGCTTTTATGACTAGTTTAAGGACGTGTTATTTGAATTCTTTATTATTAGTTTAATCTTTTCATTACTAAAAGGAGATTTTTAAATCGTTTTAACTCTATGATTGCAGACGATAGCTATCCGAGCGATCAAATTTTCCGTGGCAGTCCGTCATAGTATTTGCTAGTTGACAACAGGTTATACCTTATTTTAAAAAGCAATAAACAGATGCTTTTTAAAATAAGGTATGAAGTTATATGAAGTTAACGATTTGTTACAGAAGTGAATCATTCAGATTATCGCAATGTTTTGCCGAATTTGTTTCTCCTTTTCTCTGTGTTTATGCGCAATATTATGTATTAAATATTTTATCAACAGATAAATGAACAATATAATATTGGTCAATAGCAGTGCGAATAACTGCTCAGTATTTCAGGTTTAGTTGCTTTTATTGTTCGAAATAAGTTTAATGTATGTAATTTAGGTAAATGTGTGGGAAGAGAACCGCTTTTAAGCCCTGAAACACGCTAAAATATAGCGTTTAAATTCATTCAACGTTTTATGTGAATAATACAATTCAGCTACCGAAATGGATTATTTTTTTTTCTTATTACGTGCTCCACCCTTAGGCACTATACCGAAAGGGAGGGAGGTCTTTTTAAGAGAAACTGGCTTGTATCCACGTTACACATGGGGGAAACCGCGAAAACCCCCATGCAGCCAGACAGTTCGCCGGGACTCGAACCCCGTACGAACTACCAGTGTTCAGCGGCTTTTACCGCTCGGCAGCTGGTGGGCCACCGAAATGGAATTGAACAATCTAACATAAATTGAAATATAGGAACTTAAGAGCCGGATTGGAAGTAACTTGCCTTCGTACATTGTTCAGAATCTATGTTGAATTGTCAAGAATAATGTTTAGTAATATGTTCCAAAAGATATATAGTGTATTAAGTGTAGCATTGAGTTGTAAATGTGCCTTAAGTACAGTGCATTGATCAACGCAATGCATATTATGAAATGTATAGTGTAGTGAGTATGTGTATGAATGTATTAACATGCGATTTAGCCAGGAAGATGCTTCCGCATGCAGAAAAATCTATATTTTGCCCTTGAATGACCATGTACTTTGCCCTTGTATTGCTTTTGGAGTGTAGCTTCAGATAGTTGCGGGATACGGACGACACCCGATTAGTCTATGTAAGCCGTCCGGGTGACCGGACCTGCTCTCATCTGTCACCTGCGAATATGGCCATGCACAATTACGTAAAATTTTTCAATAAACACCCGAGGTGGCCTCTTGAGGATTCAGGGAGTTGTTGCCACAAGATAAGGGAGGGCGCGGGACATATGCAAGTTTACCTCTGTTAATCACCAGACGTCCCCGTCCTCCGTCACCTGCCACCTGTACAATAATGGAGTAGCGCAGTCAATAAATTTAATTAGATCTATCGCATCTAATTCTACATGTAATGGTTCAGTGGTAATTCTGTTTAATCCTTAGCCTGCCGAGTTTTTCTATAAATACTTTTAAACCTATAACTAATTTTTGACCGAATTTCCCGTGAAATGTCACGAAATTTATCTTAGACCTTTGAAAATGGCCAGCTATTCCTTTTGTTATATATTTTCCTTCTCAGAATTTTATTTTAATGATTCCGACTTAATGAAATGGATTCCTACCATAAACATTAAGAGATGCGAGTTGTCAAGAAAACTGTAAATGAATAGCTATTATTTGATGGACCGTGAGAATGCCAGAGGTTTCAGAAGGTGCAAGTCATTCAACGTCTCATGAACAAAAGGTTTTAGAACTATCTAGCTTAAACGTTTTCCTATCAAAGTCTTATTTTCAAATAAATCGGTTTCAAAATTTACCCGGTTATGTTTTTAATTATTTCGCATATTTCATAAAAGTTACCTTAAGTCTCGAAGTCATTGATTAAGACTTGAATTTCAATGCAGATCGATTAAAATGACATTAATAAAATCTATGTTAAAAATAACTGGCGCAACTTTTATTCCTTCTGTCATACTACTGAAATATTTAAACAGCAATATTTATAGTTCAGTTGCATTTCATATTATTTTCCTATGCTGCTGTTTTAGCACAAATTAAAAATCTCTAAAACTTTCAACCTTTTTCTATAGTCTTCCTTTGCATGTAAGTAATAATTATTTTAAATAGTTTTATAATTTCTTTTTAACTTAATTATTACTAATAATTTTAAGATCTTTAGCATAATAATTGAATAATTATTATAAAAACATTTGTTTCATGATTTCTACCAACTCTAATCAACTTAACTTAACTTGGTATGGCTTTTAAACTTCTTAAAAAAATTTCTTTGTTAAATATTAAGGACAAGAATCTGGTATTTTAGATAGTTTTCGCTCTGTCGCTTTTATATTTATAATTAAATATTTAAATGTAACTAAATTCTAATATATCTACAAAAATTTAGAACTTTTATAATGAGTCAATAATGTTATTTTTAATATTATGGCAATAATCATATTTTAGGACAGGTAATGTTCCACAAAGAGACTCTTCTTTCGTTGAATCAACTCAAAATAGCATAATTCTAATAAGCACTTAAAATTAATAAAACTCTTAACAAAACCTGTAATAAATATATAATCAAGGTGACATGTTTTGTTTCTATTTCTATCGAATTTTAAAACGTAATCAAAAATTCTCTGTAGAGAAACATAGCAGTTGCCACACAAAAAAACCTTTAACATGAAAAATAATTATTGAGAATTAAAGATACAAGTGCATTAATATTTATCAGTTAACGTAAGTCATTAATTTTATTATTAATATCATTTTAATGATCAATATCATTATTTTTATCAATTAAAATTCTTATAATGTCAACTATTTTTACGTTTCATATGTAACGATGCTCTAATAAATTGATTGAATCTCATAATACTTATTTATACGTAAAGAGAATTGATAAATGTAATACTGATTTTTAAGCTGTTTTGGCAACGCATATATTTTTTCAAAACATTGAAAAAAATGGGTTCAAAACTACATTTTAAAACATTATTTTTTGAACTGTCTGGAAGATATATTTGTATGAAATTTGATAATATTTTGTGGAAGAAACGTAAGTAAAATTAGGTTTTAAGATCTTTTTATTTATTTGAAATAACACCAAGGTATTTGTTAAATATTTCAACAGAAAGTTGCTTAGATCTGAGACAATCTATGAGCAGGCTTTTAAGTCCAGTTTTAAGACCTAACTCTTTATCAAAGGCGACGAAATGTGTCCCATTGACTGTTTATTGCAGTTAACTAAAATAACAAAGAATTTTAAAAGAATGCTTTTAAAATATGGGTAAAAGACAGTTTTGATTTATATAGAAGAATTTTTAACGAAGATATCCAGCTTTATTTACTGATACCATAAAGCATTTAAGTTAATCTACAGTCAAGAATTTGAAATTAGCGACATTTGAGGGATATATTTTATATATTTGGAGAGATTTTTAAAGGTTATAACGCATTCATTCCTCCCGCATTGATAACATGCCTTCGTGGTGTAGTGGTCAGCACACTCAGGGTGTATTCGAGAGGTTCGTGGTTTGAGTCCCGGTGAGAGCATTGTTCATTTTTCATGTTGCCTGCTTTGGAAAAAAAAAATACTAGTGTCTACCTTTCATCCAAAATTAAAATATAAAGCTTGTTGTAAATCATCGCCAGATTGCCAGAGCTAATCTTGTATTCCAAGTGATGATTTACACACATTTAAATACTTTGATATACATAAAGGATGCTCAAATGAAAAGGTACGAAAGGACACTATGAGTACAATTGAAATCTTTATTCACAAGTGATCACCACAGGCATGTGCGAAACTCGGACGTCGAAACAGACGGTGAGCACCGAAAACACTACCAATAAGACCACCGACCCTAGGACGTAACGAGTCTCTCGATGTAATTATCAAGTTGGTAGATGCCATCTAATATCTGCTATCCGTGGTTACAGCTAGCAGGCAGGATGGCATTTTTAACAATTCTCCAAAAGATTACAGTGCCACATATACATACAGTTTTACATAGACATTTTTACATATAATACTATACATTTTCGATGCTAGGATGTTAAATACAGCTATTTGTTATTACATAATTAGCAGTTACATTTCCTGTTTCTTGGAAATTGCTAAAGATTCGTTTTACTGAACAGTTTCTAGAGGGTACTTTTCAAAAGCATTAACATTATTAATTAAATGCGAAATTTATAGTTTCACAGGGTTAATAGATCCCGTTATCCTGCAAAAGGGTTAACAGAGCACATTATTAATTAAATACGAAGTTTACAGTTGCACATGGTTAATAGATCCCGTTATGAAAGAAATACCAGATTCACACTTTTATATAAACTAATAGCTACAACAGAATCGATTAAAATCAGCATATTCAAATGATCAAAGTTTAATGCACTTATTATGAAACTATAGCTACATAACATTAGAAGTTACATAATTGTTGAACAAAGAATAATAAATTTACCTATAGGACTTGTAGAGGATAACATCTACTTTCTACTTTCTTTAAAACAAAACAAACAAAAAACGAAAAAATAAAATAAAAAATAAGTAAAATATATTACTATATATTCCTTAAAATACAACAGATATGCTACTGATTACATAGACACAATATGCACAAGGAAGCTATGAACCCAATAATTAAATATAGAACAAAATAATTGCTAGTTATAAATTAGACATAATATTATGATATATATATATATATATATATATATATATACAAGTATATTGGAAGCTAAGGAATCAGACAAAATATAAAATGATTGTATTGATCAATTAAATGTATTAGATTAATAACATTAGATGTGTTTTTAGGGGTACAAAAATTAGGGAGTCAAAAATACAGTGATACTATTCAGTTGAAACAATCACAGTATTATAAACATTTTTAAGAATATATTATACAGATACACTAAAATAATACTCCTTCAGGATTCTACGATAAAATTTCTGATAAAAAATATAGGTAACAGGTTTGACCAAAAGAAAGTTTGTTAAATGCGATTTTATTTTCTAATAAATTTTCAAACCACAAGTGCCGGTTATGTTCACTTGTTTTTTTTTTTTTTTTTTTTTTTAATGTGTTTTAAAAGTATTACTGCAGTGAAAAAGGAAATGATCTAGATCCCCCACTTCACCGTAGCTGCAGTTATCCGAGGTACGGAGATTAAATCTTTTAAGATTACTCGGGAAAAGGCCGTGCCCCATTAGAAATTGAGTTATGTAGCTATTGCAAGTTTTAAGCTTGAAGTTTACTTTCGGATAAAATTTAAATGTTCTGCGTCCTGTTGTGGCCTCAGCCCATCTGTTTTGCCACATTATTTTGAGTTTTGCTGATGCGATATTTTACAGATATGATACTGGTAGTTTTATCGGGTATTCCTCTTGTGACATATTGTTCGCACTTTGTTTCGCTAGTTCGTCTGCTTGCTCATTACCCTGAATGCCAACGTGTGCTGGCATCCAAAAGAGATAGATCTTTAGGGCGGTGGACAATTTGTTAGCAGGCGTTTATGCTGTTCACTAGATCTCTTTCATTATTTTGGCCTTGTGTTGCCGCAAGACTAGAGGCTGAAGCTCTAAATATCACTGCACTGTCGTTTCTCAGATTGGGAGCTAGTTTGATAGCTGCTTTCAGTGCTGTCAGTTTCAGCTTGAAAGAACGTGTTATTAATATTCACTCGTCTAGTCTAAGTATTTAGTACCTGATTGTTTTTTACGGCCCAGTAAGCACTTCCAGTCCCTAATTCCGTGCGTAAGCCGTCCGTATACATTACGGTTTTTTGTGTGAGACAGGTTTATAGGTCATAGAAATATTCTTTGTCAGATCTATGTGTGCGGGATGTCCCAGTGTGACATGGTTATGCGGCTCAAAATCCGCGCTGAAAAACATATCATCCCAAAGCTTTGCGTTATATTTTAGCCTAGTGATTCTTATGATTGTTGCTTCCCTTTCCACTGTAAGATCCAATGGAGGAATTCCCGCTAATACTTGAAGAGCTGAAATTGGTGAAGTTCGATATGTTCTACATATTAAAAGTAGTCGGGTTCTTGGCATCCCTATCAGCTGTTTCCTCATATGTGTTGTAAAATGTTGCCCCCAAACTGAAACTGCGTAAAGTATAACTCTTTCCGTTATGACTTTATTCTACAATTTCAAGTAGTGTGGGGGAATGCCCCACGTGAGAAAAGTTGTTCTTTTCATGGAATTGGTATGTAGATCAACCTTGTGTTTAATAGCACGAAGATGTAGCAACCATGAAAGTTTCTTGTCGAATGTAACTCCAAGGTAGGTTAATTCTGGAACACACTTGGCAGAACATCCCAGAAGTTTCACAACTGGGTTACGCTTTAGGACGCCCTTTCGCCCTATTTGCATAAGCTGAGTTTTACTGTGTAGAGATTTTGAGCTTATGCGCTCTGGCCCAGTTGGCAAATATATCAAGACTTTGCTGTCTGTTTTGCTCAATATCTTTTCTCCCCGTCATAATGACGACAAAGTCATCAGCGAAGGCTACCCTTTTGGTATGTTCTATACCTTATAGTGAGATAAGACGTGTTGGCAGCCATGTTCCACAGGGTCGGTCCTAAGTACGAGCCCTGAGTACATCCTTTTTTCAGTTTCTTGGTAAGTATGCCTTCATCCGAAGTGTATTGAATGTGTCTGTCTTCTAAATAGCTTCAAATTAAGCATATAATATCTCGTGGGTAGTTTGCTTCCTTTAGACAGTTTATAACATCTGTCCACCATAAAGCATAAAAAAGTCCTTGAGACTATGACTGTAAGTTTATCCTGATTCCTATTGTTTATGACCGTTTTTATAAGATAATTAATTGCTTGGTTCGTTGACTTTCCTTTAGAGATCTAGAAATCTTAATCTAGAAAGACTTAACTTCTCTAGTACCTTATTTATGGTGGGGAGTAGGCTCACAGGTCTGCATGAGGAAGGTTCTCTTTGATCTTTGTTTGGCTTCAAGAAAAGTGCTATTTCCGCCTTCGTCATGCTCCTGGGAAAGTGTCATATCCTCCTGCACACTTTAAAGACTAAATACAGTAGTCCAGGAAAAGAATTATTAATTTGTTTGACAATTTCATTGTCCAGTCCATCAGGACTGGTGCCTGTTTTCTGATCAATGCTTCCACAACATTGTTCACTTCAGTTTTGGTTAGGGGGAATCTCTTGTATTAGTTAGAATTCGGCAGTCAGATTCAAATTCAGACGGTGAGCACCGCATGCTGAGTACACAGCTTTGAATTCTATAGGGAAAGTGACGACGCATGCTTCCATTGCGTGATGGCACCATCTCTCTGCACCGGCGACGATCCGCTCCAGGAAAGCGGGGCATGATATCGAAACAAGTGTTGCAGTCCTAGCCCCCTAACGCATTTCCTTTTGCGATTCGCTGCGCTTCTTCGGAACCGACTGCGTGCACACCTTCCGGTAACCAGAACTGTCGTGCACAATTGTTCACACTGTTCCAACCCCGGCCCCCACCACCACTGCTGACATTCGCCTTGTGGCACAACGATCATTTCTCACCAGGTGGTTTCACCTTGTCGATGAGTTCAGCCGTGATTACTGAGTTTACCTGACCTGATCTCTGGTCATCATTCAAACACTTCTGTCCTTTACGAAAACAGCACTCCAATTTCTCACTGAGTTGTTGGACATAAAGTCTCCTATTTATACGGCCACCATCCGGCGATTAATATCAGCTGATTTAACCCCTTTCATAGTCAGAAATCTGATAACATTTCTCGTTGCTTCTCAATCGTCGAATTTTGCAATTTAAAAGCAATTATCTCCTCACACGCACTCCCGCATCAATTTGATGAAACACATAATTGTCTGCTCTCCTGCGTCATGTGCGAGCGCCCCGCTAATGCGCACCACCAATCCGAACACTATATTCGCGTCACTAGATGTTCCACTACGTTATCCCAAAGCGAAATTTCAACTGGTTTGGTTGTTACGAAGTTTTGTATTTTTTCATTTGAACACCCCTTAAATATTGGTTCAACCGTAATTGTCGGCCATTATGTTTGCTCTGTTTGTTGCGCTTGTGTAGAAGGGCTTATATATTTGTGCATACTGATTTTTGGTGTCTAAAAGTGCTGTATTTGGAATCTACAGGTCTTCCGGTTTGTGAAGATGTCTTGCTTTTGAAGACTCGAGGATTTTTGACTGAGTTACAAGCATTTTAGGATTCATGCGTGTTTAGCATATGACTTTGAAGTTTTGGCCTGTATTCTTTTACATTGACTTGGTAAAGTACTTTTGTTTTGATATTTAGTTTCTATACATCTTTTGCTATCTGTATGGCGAATTTGATTCAATTTCATGGCTTATTTTTGAAGTTATTTGTATTTGAAAATTTGATACTACGTTTTGTTTACTTTTGAATCTTTGTGATTTTGCACCGCGGGCATATCAACTTTTAGCCAACTGGAAAATATTGAAAATTTGGATTTTTAAATGTTATGGCAGGAGAGACTTATATATAAGTCATTGATTTTATATGTTTTCAGCCCGTTGGACAATTTTTGGATTTTTCGCATGCAAGATTGATTTTATATTTTACTATGAATGCTTTTGAGAGAGGTGTTTTTAAGTATTTTTGATTATTTTAATTTGTAAATCTCAATATTTTCAGCTTTTAAGGCGTTTTTAGTTTTATTTACTCCTGATATTTATAAAATTGGATTGTTCGGATGCTAAAGCTGGATGGATTTAATTGTGCTGTAAAAACATCTTTGATGCGTTTTGCAATCATCTTAATTTTGTAGAATGTATATGTTTCTGTTTATGTGATACAAACCACGCTGTATTTTACTGAATTTTATTGTACATATGAGAGTTCTTATCATTTTATCAAACTTTAAATTGTAATTATTGTAAATCTTACATTTGTATATATGTTTTTATTCTGAAAATTTTAATACGGCCCCGTCGCAGTTATATTAGTGAATAATAGTGTGAACTTTTCGTGATTTCTGTGATGAGTCAACTGAAGAGTAATAAGGAGAGTAAACTTGTGGAAGCTGAGGGAGAGACTTTGGAGAGTTCGGGTGAAATAAAAGAAATTATGGACTGTGGTAATGATAGACCTAACGTTGAAGGAAAAATTGAGAGTGTACTCGTTGCTGTTAGATCATTATATGATTTTGTAGACAAGTTAAAAGCTAGACGAGTCTCACGGGAAATTACCGATGGTCTAGCTAGAGGTATAGATAGAGTTTTGGATTTGCTTGCCTCACAGAATTTAAAGACTATTGAAAAGGACATGGTGCAATCAAGAACCAATATTTTATTTGATATTAAACAGGATATAGATGAAATTAAGGTTATTTTGCAGAAAGACCGAGACACATATGAAATGAGGGATAGAAAGAATAAAGTATTGGATGTAAATGATTGGAGAGAAAATGAATTAATAGTTAAACCAGCTGCGAATGGCGTTGATGTATTCGAGGAGTTAATTGCTTACGATAGACCAGAGGATGTTGATATAAAAACAATGAGCTCCCATACGAGAAAGAATGATGATTTGGTGATGAGGTTTAAAGATAGCAGAGAAGTAGACACGGTACAGAATGTTATTGAATCCAGGGAAAATTTAAGGGGTAAACTTTATACAAGGAAGAAAAGGTTTATACAACCGAAGATTATTGTATATGGCGTATGCAATTTAATAGATGATAAGGAGATTATGGATAAAATGAAGGAGGAGTGCGTTTGTGATGGAAGTTGTGTTCGTCCTCTTTATAGACAAAAATGTAAAGAGTCCGACAAGATTTCTCATCGCGTTTTCCGATGTCAGGCTGTTGTCCTGGAAGACTGCAGAGTTCGTATAGGTTGGAGGGCATATTCGGCTAAGCTCTATCTTAATCCGAAGAGGTGTCTGCGTTGCTTTCGATTCGGACATACTACCAAAAATTGTAAAAATGAAATTGTATGTTTTAGATGTTCTGAACCACATGAAGTTAAAAAATGTAAATTGGATGTAGAGATTTGTGTAAACTGTAAGAACTCTAACTCGAAATATGGTACTCATTTGGATGTTCATCAGCATGTTTATCACGAGATTTTGAACTATACAAACGTTAGTTAGATTTATTTCAGAACATATACGTTTAGTGGAATGATTTATTTTAGGTTTTAAGGGTTAGAACTGCGATTGGGCTGTTTTATTATATTTTATACTGATCATTATCTTATGGTTTATAATTTTTTTGTTTTTTATTATTGGCTATTGTACTGTTCCCTTGATTATGAAAGTGTTAAATATAAACTTGAATCACTGTGCGGTGGCAGCTTGCCAGTTGGCTGCTGTTGAGGAACAGAAGTTTGACTTGATAACTGTCCAGGAGCCCTATTATGTAAATACAGAAATCCCATATTTAAAAAAGGGTTGGAGAGTGTTGCATGATGTAAGGGGAAGATCTGCCATAATTGTTACCAAAGAAGAGATTGAATTTATTATAGATTATAAAACAAATGAGATAGTAGCCATCTCCTTGAGAATGGAGAACTTTACAATGGGTGTTGTGTCGGTATACTTCTCCCCTGCGGAAAACTTGAATTTACATTTGACAAGACTTGAAGACGTTTTAAACAAGTATACATTTTATTTTATTGCTGGAGATTTTAATTCGAAGCATTTTAATTGGGGTTCTAGGATTGTGGATGATAGGGGTGTTTTAACCATGGATTTTTTAATGCAGAATAATATTATTTTATATAATCAATCAGACTCATTACCAACTTTTGTTTCCGCAGTAGGGGAAGGTTGGACAGACTTGATTCTCAGTTCTGTCTCTCTCTCCCCGTTTCGTATTGAACTCAAGATACATGAAGAGGAGATTCTTAGCGACCATAGATATGTTGCTGTTGATATTGAAGATGTTCAATCTGTGAGAAATGAGAGTACTGTTTTTACAAAAAATCTTGTTGGAATAAATAAATTTTGTAAAAAACTTAAACTGGATATGGAATTAATGACGGATAGACTGAGATCAATAGATGATGAAAATAATTTGGAGAATTTTGTGGATGACTTTGAAAGGTTGATTGTCCAGAGGGCTAAGAGGTACCTGACTATACGTGGAAATAAGGTCAAGAAAAACTATTGCAAAAAATGAAGCAAAAAATGAAGCGACGGACGAGAGCATTGAGAAAGAGTTTTCAGTTCAGAGGTATTGATGAAGAAACAAGAAATAAGAGAAAAGTTTTATATAAATAAGAGATGGCACTTTATAGAAAGCAGATTAAGAAGAGTAAATATGAGAGTAAAATCAAACATTTTTTGGAAAATAAGGTATATCATGACTGTTACTTTCGTTTTGCACAGGGAAAGCGTCGGTTACCACAGATAATAAGCAGAGTCCAGGAGGGTGAACATAAGGAATACACTGAGGTGATTGAGGAATATTTTAATAAGAATTTTGACTGTGGTGAGTTTGAGGATGGGATTATTGATCATGAATTGTTAAAATTTTCAAATTGTTGTGTTGATGATCTGCCTTTTACTTCTAATGAGATCGGATATGTAATTAATAAACTAAGAAATAAAAGTGCTCCTGGACTGGACAATATTTCTGCAGTGGTTGTGAAGTGCCTTTATAAGTATTACGAAAAGTTTTTTGTTTTATTATATAATACATGTTTCCGCTTGTTGGTTTTCCAGAGGGCGTGGAAAATATCAAGAATTATATTTATACCGAAAAATGAACATGTGGTTAGACCAATTTGCTTGTTAAATGTTTTTAGTAAGGTCCTGGATAGACTTCTCACCAATAGATTGTATCATTTTTTCTACAGAGAAAATTTATTTCGGATAGACAGTTTGGCTTTGTCGCAGGCAGATCAACCAATGATGATTTGTATAAATTGATCAATATTATTTCTGAGAAAAAAAGAGATTATCATGTAACTGTTGTTTCATTTGATATTTCAAAGGCCTTTGATTCCATTATATGGTCATCGCTGCTCTCCACCCTCGTGAATTCAAAGATTTCTTGCAATGTATTAAAAATTTTTGTAGCTACTTTCACAATAGGAAGGTTGTTTATTCATATGGTAGGGATTCTGAAGTGGTTAAATCAGTTTATAAAGGTTGCCCACAGGGATCCTCGAGTGCTCCGCTGCTCTGGCGTGCAGTAATTTACAACTTGCTGAATACGAGTCTTCCCGAGGGTGTTGAAATCATCTGTTATGCAGATGACATACTTTGTGTGGTATACGATGTGTCTCTTGAAAAATTAGAAAAAAGATTTACATTGGTGTGTGATGTCCTTGAGAGATGGGCTATAACAGAAAGACTCATCTTCAACTTAAAAAATACATCTTTTTTGTTTTTCCTAAATGGGGGAAAAAAGACTAGACCTCCCAGATTACGATTCCAGGGAACATTATTAAAAAGAGTCGAACAACTCAAATACTTGGGAGTCATAATAGATGATAAACTGAATTTCGAGTCACACTTCAAGGAAATTCAAAGGTGAACAGAGTCAATACTCCTATTTTATAAGAGAAATTTTCTAGCGGGTGTCATCGACTTTAAGAGAGATATTATTAGAACTATTTATAGAGTAGTTGTTGTTACTATTGTGTTATATGGAATTGGTTGTTGGGACTCCAGAGCGGCGGAGTTGTTGAGAATCAGGAATAAGTTATTGACGATTCAGCGGCCCTGGCTGCTGTCACTGGCTAGGTGTTTTAGGACAACTCCAACTGAAACTGCCTGTGCATTGGCTGGCACGCCGCCCCTCTCGATTTTTTATAAGTTCTTTTATGATAAATTTTTGTTATCTACAATGTAAGAGAGATTTTATGTATTATGGTGATTATTTAGCTTATTGTACTGCATTTTATAATGTTAATCCTTACTGCATACACCCAGCCAAGAGAATGAGCATTAATTATGAAATGAATTTTGATTGTTTTGTTGAACTTGATATTTTCACTGATGGTTCTAGGTTTGGGGAAAGTGTTGGCCTATCTTTTGTTGTTTACTATTATGGTATAGAAATTGATTATTCAAAGATAAAATTAGAAAAATTTAATTCTGTGTTTCAGGCTTAACTTGCTGCTATTTATTTTGCTATGAAATGAATTAAGAAAAACCTATCTAAGAGTTATAGTATTGTAGTTTATAGTGATTGTTTACCTGGATTACAGGCTTTGAAAAGCTACGATTGTAATAACTCTTTAGTTATGGATATTAAGTGTTTATATAAAGAAATTGAAGGTTTGCATGATATTAAATTTAGATGGGTTAAGTCCCATGTGAGTATTGAAGGTAACGAGAGGGCCGACGTGTTGGCCAAAGAGGCGACTTTGGATGTTTCTGGAGAGTGTTCCGTTGTCCAGCCTTCAAGAAAAATGGTTATTACTAGAATCAAACAGTATTATATTGATTTGTGGTATGATAATTGGAATAATTCGAATAGAAGAAAAGAATATGCCTATTATTTAAAACCTATGTTTAATAAAAGTATTTCTTGTCATTTGGATTTTAATCAAATTGTTACTGGACATGGGCGCTTCCCGGTGTATCTTAAAAGATTGCATACAAGAGAATGGATATTGTCATAATTGTGGAGTTGTCGAATCGGTAAGACACTATGTAGAAGAATGTACACTTACTTATGACATACGAAAAAAATATAATTTTATTAAGATTTTTACAGGTGCTGAAAAAGAATTTAAATTTTCAAGGGAACTTATGTGTTTTCTAAATAATAATCGCTCTGATGTTGGTATTTTTATTTGACAAAAGTTTGTTTTTAAATTTTGTGTAACAATAATTTTAGATTGAGATATTGGTGTTTATATGGAACTTTAACATAATTTTATTCAGTGCATTATGTGGTGTATTTTATGCTTTTATATAATTATGTATTTTATATGTATTTTATATGTATTTCATTGTTTTTGATATATTTAATATATCTTTTAATATATCTTGTGTAATCAATGTTTTTAATGTATAGTTTATAAGCTTAAGGATTTTCAAAGTGTTGCAGCTCTGATTTTGTAGAAAAAAATGATTTGTCTTCTGGTGTTTCTTATTGTATAATTACACTTCCAACCACACATTTATTTTGAGGATATAACATGTTCAGTTTAAATATATTATAGTTTTGTATGGTTATCACATGGAGTAATTACCAATGTTAATTATTGTTTTGTATAGTATTTGTTACTGAAAGAGAAAACTCTTAGATAACACTTACCTTAATGTACACATTGAAACATTACATACTGCCATTAAGTTTTATGTAATTATTATATATTAATTTATTATGCCGCTGAGAACTAGTGTCTCAGCGGCTTGTTGGTATGATCCTTCCGCTGGTCATATTTAGGCGGATTATTGGCAGTGGTGGTTTCTGGAGTTCTGTGATTTTATTTTTCCGGTTTTGCTGATGGTTTTGTTGGTTGGAGGTTTTTACACTCTACATCGATCGATTTGAAGTGTTCTGATTGGTCTTTTGCTTGTCCTGAGAATGAGTGGTTTGTAATTGTTTTGTCCTTTCCTTATATTTTGTTTTTACTAACCACCATTTTCATTAGTTTTTATTTTTCTTTCTTCTTGCTTTCCTATTGTGATGTTTTCAAGTTTATTTTCTTGGTTTTCTTTACATGATTTTTGTTACCCGGAGCCCCTTAACACCGTTTGGTTTCCAGATTATAGTGTTTTTAAAATTAAAAAGTTTTTAGGTTTGTTTTTAATTTTACTGCGTGTTGCCGGGACATGGCCGGGTTGCTGGATGCCCTCGTTTGCGGTTTTTGCTTGGCGCAGCCCTTGTTTGTCATAAAATCTTGTCGATTAGGTGGATGGGGCTGCGCCCTATTTGTACCCCTTAAATATTAATAAAATGGAAAGATTGAAAGGTTAGTTTCATAATTTTATTTTAGGACAATACGATCATTATTAAAATCTAATTTAAAAGAAAATGCAATTTATTTTAAGTCATAAAAAATCATCTGAAATATCAGAATTTAACATAAACTTTAAACTGAAGTCAGAAACGTTTTTCTACAGAATTAACTATAATTGAATGACTAATAATTGTCTAAATAAATGGAATTATAAATATTTAATAACTATCTTCAAATTTGATAAAATATCTTCAAAATATGAGGCTGGCGCTCAAACTGTAGTGATTAATTTAATAAGGAAGTAATAATAACTAAAAGGAATCTTTATTTGAGCATTATTTTCTAATTGTTTATATAAGCTTTAATATTGTGCTCTTTCATTAATACATATTAAATTTCCTATGAAACGAAAAGCCTATATTTATAAAAAGGAATTTTTAAAACCATCATTCAGATTTTAACACTTCTTTACCATATTTTGCTGTTCACAGTGGCCGAATGGTGAAATAGTTGAAGAGTGGTTGTTCGACCATGTATAAAATCTTGGCGAACGGGTTAGCTGCTCAGGAATTTCCGTAGTTTTTGCATGAGTAACCTGAATATGAGCCCGTTTTCCATATATATTCGTTTCGAAAGTTCACCCTGCTTTTAAACAGATAGCCCACGCGTGATTCCTGTAATCCAAGAAATTCAGTTCTTTTAAATTCTTTATTTTGTTGTAAAACTAAAAATGCACTCATTACTTTCTGTTTAACTATGAAAAGACGGCAGGAAACTCTTCGGTATCTTCGTAAAATAGCAAAATGCTTTCTTTGATATCTCAAGACTATTTCTAAATAATTCTATTTATCAATAATAAAAAGAATCATCTAAAGAAACAAGAAAGGTTTTGAGGGAAAAAAAAACCTGAATTTCCGATATTTCCATTTTTACAGCTGATAAATACTTCAAGATATGGCTTTCAAAATTGTACACAAATACGTACATTGTACGCGAATACGTGGGTAGTCTATTGCTGCGCGCATGATCGAAGCATGTTAAAACGGCACTATTATCGAATGTTAAAGCCAACAGTGATAAAAAATGAGAGAATACTGTATAGTCTTAATAACTATTTTGAGGAAGAAAATTACAAACTTAATCTTTTTCCTCCTCTCTGATTAGAAGGACCTCACCTACCATGAGCATGATGTTTCAAACCTTTGGAGCAATTACAGTTTTTGTTTTGTTGTTACATCCTTCACAAAGACATCTTTGTACAGCCATTCGAATTCAAGAATTTGTAACTTCTAATTTATGGATGCGTCAGATACCTCCGGATGACAAAGATGAAGAAAGTGAGGATGATTACGTTGATGACGACATGACGTTGGACAGACCAATAACAGGAGAGTCTGTAAATAAATTTGGTGCTATGAAAATGTCTGGTTCCACTACTCAAATGAATAAGATATCTGTATCTGAAAGGACTGAATCCACTATCCAAAACATGACTGCGCTTGTCACATCAAAAGCTTCTGTACCCACTGAACGGAAAAATCCAAAATTTTTCCCGCGAATTATGACAGATCTAACAGAGCAGACGAATGCAGCAGCTGCACAAATTTCTTCTCAGAAAGTAGACAACGAACAGACCACAGAGAACCTAGCTGAAGGAACTACGCAAATTATAACTGAAAATATTTCGCAAACTACAATTGAAAGCTCTACGAGGACTGAGACTGAAGAAATCACTCAGACTGCGTCTGAAGGAATTACGTCAACTACAGTTAATAATGTCTCTGCACGCTCTGTTGTATTAACTCCAAGAAACTTGCCAGTTATTATTCGTGATGGATGGAAGGAAATAAATGCTACTGTAGGTAAGTACAAAGTAATAACATTTCCAGTTAATCTTTAGTTGAGAATACGAGATCGGATTTACCGAACTGACGCGACATCTACCCTCAAGAGCTAAAACATTATGACCAGCCCTACATTTTTCTGTGTTGCGCGCCTGACAGGTGGTCATAATGTTTTGGCTCTTGAGTGTAGATATTATTGACGACAGCTCTGTTGTTTTAACATTAACAAAAATTACCATATTTCATAGATTTTCGCCTTTATAATTGATACTAAATAAATATTTTGTCAAATGTATTTGAATATTTTGCCTTAAACGGAAAATTTATAAAGTTTCACGAATAGTAAGAAACTTTATTAATTTTGTTGTAACTGCAGTTACCGTCTGTGCTTAATAAATTTACCAGGAATATATGCTACAATAGCTATTGCTTGAATCTCATTTATAATCTTAAATATTTATTATATTACACATTATTGCAAATAAATTGCATAATTGTGTAATATATTGCAATATATTACACAATTATGCAAATGAATGAATCTAAATTCAATGTACTTTTCAGGACACTAAACTCTTAAAACATAAAATGATAAATTATGAATATTGCTTTGTTTAAAGGAAGTACATTTCTTATAGATATCATAAAACCTAATATTGACATATAGTATTTTAATTGATAAAATTATAAAAGTAAATCCTAACGAATTTTTAAAATATATATTAATTGACGTCTTTTCTTTGCAAAGAAGAGCCCTACCAGATGCCTAGTAATAAGGAGACTAAATGCAGATAGTTCGACCTCGGTCCAAATCACTACTGACTGCATGGCATTTGTCATAGTTTTTCCCATGTGTAACTTGAATACAAGAGACACTTCTTAAATCTTTTCGACGAAAGCAGCTGAATCCCTTTAGACGTATCACCCAGGTGCGCTTAGAAATGATAAAAATAAACTAAAACTTTTCGGGAGAAGGGGGGAAACGAATTGTATACAAATATACACTAATCTGTGCAAAACGTAAGAAACGGATTCATTTTTTAATATGCAGCCATCAAATCATTGCAAAGGGACTTTTGTGGTCTGTGCAATGAAAATCCAACTCAGTAGAAAGGTGATGCACATGCATCACCCTTCTACTGAGGTGAATGTAGGTATCAGCACCATGACGTGAGAGGGCACACAAAACGCAAAGAATCAGCGAGCGTAGTGCAAGGCAACTTAAAAAGAAGAAAGGAAAGTGCATTTCTAGGCATTCATTCTCAAATGAAAATGGGATTGTATGTGTAGTATGGCTACAAGAAAATATCAGCACCCCTTCACACGTGGTAGTTTGAGTGACAACCTTGTGGAGAGGCGTGGTTTGACGTCCGTTTGAAACTTTATTGTTAATATACTTATTAATTCACTTATTGTTTGATGGTAGGATTTTTTATGGTAGGATTTTTGAGAAGTTTGAAACTGTTAAAAGTACCTTTTCTTTAGCTCAAAAGTATTCTAAATGACAGGTGCAGTTGTACGAAAGATCGGGTCAGGTTGTTGGGGGTAGAGCAAGGAAAACAGCGTTGACGGACGACCGCTATATCGCCATGCAGATCGAAAACCAGATGGCGGGCAGTATTGCTCAGCAGTTGCATACGCCACCCGACAAAAGATGTCCCTGTGTCCCTGTGCGCGCTTATCGATAGTCAAGATATCCATAGAATGGATTGGCTAGTATGCTTCTCTGATATGAATCTCAGTGAACATATGTGGGACGTTTCACGCAGACGCCTGGCGGCACGATGGTACTCTCCGAAGAACAGGTACTTCTTGAAGAACAGGAACTCCTACCCCAAGAGCTGTTTGGTAATCTGGTGTTTAGTATCAACAGATGGCGCAACCCAACCATTGCAGTAAGGAGAGATCATGTTCCTTACTAATGTTCATTAGTTTGTTATTCTGCCTCTTGGCCAGACAATTTTTGAACCAAAGCCATTCTGTAAATAAAGCCTTTTTTATTCGTTCCGTACTGTATGCATCCTAATTATTTTTGTTACTATACATTCCGCTTTCTTTAAATGTTACAATATGAACTTAGCGCCAGTTATGGATATGCGTGATGTAACAACACACTCATAATATCTGAGCTTTCGCTTGATGAACTCTTACTGATTCTCAATAATCCACGTTTTGTTTTTATAAACGAAGATATCCATTTATTGTTATCGCAGTATTTTGTCTTGTATTTTAAAAACCATTATTAACCTGCAAGCGCGCGTTCTGGATCCAAGGGACCCGCGCGATCAAACAAATTTTTTCCAAAGCACGCCTATTTATTTAAGTGATACTTAATCAACCTATACCTTTCAAACTATTCCTTAGGATTTTAGAGTTCAAAATATATGTTAAATTGTTTCTAAAACGAGAAGGGAGGTTAATAATTCTGCCACTTCTTGTTATGTTACGTTTTCTTAGATTTGGAAGTGAAAATTCAATATTTTTATTCTTATCTGCTTCATTCTTGAATATACTGTGTACTTCAAGAGAATATATATCTTGGACAGGATGAATTAATTCACATGAAGACGTTTTAAGTTAGATACGTCTCTATAGCTTTAGCCATAGGCCAGAAAATCTTTTGTCTTCACACTCCACGAGAACTACACCTCCGAATTCAATATTTTGAAATACTGTTTTCCCTTTATGTACAACTAATTAATTCAAGTATTCAGATCTGAATTGTTTCATCAATAGCTCGTTTTAAGTCCGTATATATATATATATATACCTTTAATTTATTAGGCCTTTTATTTAGGCCATTCTTATCGAGGTAGTCTAAATCTGATACACTCACCGTCAAATTGTTCTGTATAAACATGTATGGCGTAAGGGAGATCAAGTCATTAGGATGTTCTGAAATATATGTTAAGGGTCTTGAGTTCACTAATTCATTTCTTACATTCAGAATGTTCTTACATTCCATATGTTTTTTTACATTCCTTCGCTAACTGCTGTGCCGCCCGAAACCTCCTCTGGCTTGCATGAAACTTCAGCCGTTGGCCTGGGTCGTGATCAATCGGTCGTTTGCAGTGTAATTCTGGTTTGGTTGACATGACCTATTTTTGTCGTTGTAAACATCGATCATAGTTAGGCTTTACGTACGTTTATTTCCCAACAGTTTTGGAGTCATTATGGTTTTTTCATGCTGGGGACGTGAAAAATGAGCAGTGCCCTAGCCAGGTTTCGAACCCTAGACCTCTCGAAAACGCGTCAAGTGTGCTAGCCGTTACACCACGAAGGCATGCTGAAAGGAGGGAGAAAATACTTTATACACCTCCCCTTTTAAAGGTCGACTGGGGATTAGGGGACCCATTCGCCAAATCCTGGTGGCAAAAAATTGTCGTCCACCAATTTTAATTCGGGCGCCACTGTGGAGTCATTAGGGTTTTCTTATGCTGGAGACGTGAAAAATGAAAAATGAGCAGTGCTTTCGCGGTGACTCAAAACCTGGACCTCTCGAAAACGCACCAAGTGTGCTAGGCCACGAAGGCATGCCGAAAGGAGAGAGAAAATACCTTATGCATTCATTGCTCGGCACTAGCTTGTACACCGTATTTGAGGGATCTTTGTATTTTAAGGAACTTTGACTTTTGAGGGAACTTTGAGGGACCGTATTTGAGGAACTTTTGGATAAATTTCTATCTTTCTCTTTCGCTTCCTCCTATGTAGCTTTA
Organism: Stegodyphus dumicola; assembly: GCF_044657685.1. NCBI lineage: Eukaryota > Metazoa > Arthropoda > Arachnida > Araneae > Eresidae > Stegodyphus > Stegodyphus dumicola. The sequence goes on along the minus strand of NC_140770.1, from coordinate 109,455,769 downwards.
CTTTCTGAAGATTCGTCGAACTACTGTTTTTTTTTTCTTCTCTTTCTCACCCTTTACGGCCTCCTTGTGTTTTTCTTTGCAGATCTTGTACTCTTGATGGTGATGCTGCATCCATTGCCTTCTTAGATGGCCCTTTGTTGCTCACACTAGGTGGTTTCCACAAAACATCACTTAGGAGTGGCATATTGGTGGGCTCATAATAGCCGTCGATCTGGTCTACATTAGTTTTAGTACTTCACCATTTTGACCTTTTAGATATACCACTGTTTCCATTATTCGCTCAAATGAAAATGGACCTTTGAACTTGTTACAAAACTTCCCAACACTTCTTTGTAGTGCACAAGAAAGGGAATGTTTAACTTTCAAGATTTTATCTCCTACATTGAAATCAACCTCCTGCCTTTCATATTCATAATAAAACTTTAGTTTCCCCTTGGTCATATCTGAAATTCTAATTACCTCATCCACTAATTTCTATGTATATACCATCTTACATTTCGCGAACTTCTTTTGAAGAAAAAGCATTTATCGAGGTGTACAATTACTTTACTTTTCTCCAAGAAATAATTCAGCCGGTGTCTTCTCTGTAGACTCATATTTAACCTCCTCGTGGAAAATGCGAGTTCCAATCATTCCAAAAATTGTGATAATTTCTACATATCTGAGGATAATTATAACTGTATTTCTATTAGTTCGGTCTGCAGTATTCGACTGTGGTTGATAAGGAGCCATCTTAAAATGTTTCATGCCAAGACCTGTACACAAATCCTCAAAAAGTTGATTAATGAAATGCTCTCCTTTGTCTGATATTAGTTTAAGTTCATAATTTTATATAAATTTATTTAAAAATGAGTCTGCAGAAATTTTAGTGGATTTTCTTTTAAGGGCAATTTTTCTATGTGGGTAAGGACCTAGCAGGTCACTTAATTCTAATTAATTCATCAGGTAAAGTAGCTTCTATGCTATTTAAGTATTCGGTCGGTGTAATTTTTGTCAGTTAGTTAATATCATTAACTAACTGACAAAAATTACAAGACTTGACATACTGAGTCACAATCTTTTGTAGTTGTCGAAAATAAACAGTTTCCCTTACTCTATGGACTGTTTTTCTTATTCCCAGATGTCCTGAAATTGAGGCATCGTGAAATTCCTGTGCAGGGTTTAATCTTAAACTCTCTGAAATAAGCGGCCTGAATTCATTACTACGATTTGTTACTTTGCAGTAGGACAAGAGATTGTCAATGATTTCACAATTTGCAGCTGTGGTTCTAATACCCGTGATACCATAGTGCTCAATGTGACAAGGATCTTTCAGATGAGCATAAATATTTTTAAATTCCATTCTGGTTATTGTTCTGAGTTAATTCTTTCTCTAAAATCTAAAATTTTTGAAGTTAACTTTTCGCATTTCTCTTTTTTCCCCTCATCACATTGTTTAATTTCTAATAGACCATCCGCTATAACATTTTCTTTTCTGGGAGTATGTTTAAATATTAAATAGTATTTTTCCAAGTAGACCATCTTATGTGTCTGGGTGATAAATTCTTCACGGAATGCAAACGAATGATTGTTGCATGTTTTATATTTTATATACACGGTAATCGGAGCATTTCCAAAATGAACTCTAAATTTCTGCATTGCCAAAACGACTGCGAAAGTTTCCCTCTCAGTAGCAGTATAGTGCCTCTGAGTTCGGTTACTTGCCTTGCTAAAATATGCTACCGACTATTCGTCTTGCATAAGCACGACCCCTACGTCAAACTGCGATGCATCTGAGGAACTTTCTAATTTGCCATCCACTTCAGAAAATTTCAAGAGGGGAACTTAGATTAATGCCTCTTTAAGTCTTTCAAACGCAATGTTTCTTTCTGCCGACCAGATGGACTTGCCTTTTTTTCTTTTCAGTTTAATAATGGCTCTGCTGTATGAGCAAATCTTTAAAAAAAACTCTCGTAATAGGTGTATGAGCTTCAAACCAACTTCTTTGCCGTATTAGGCGGTGGTTAATTTTTTATCGCTAGGATTTTAAAATTTTCCTTTTTAGTCCCCCGTTTACATACCTTACAGTCCAGGTAAAGAAGGGTTTTGTACGCGAATTTACATTTGGCCGCACTCACCTATAAACTTGCTTCTTTTAGAAACAAAACCGCATCATGTAAGTCCTGAATATATTCAGCAGTTCTCTCTAGTAATTATTATATAGTGTAAATAAAGACACACAGATGTTTCAATTATTCGTAGCTATTTGAAACGTGGCTCGTGCTCCGCATAAGCCAAACTTCATTCTAAAAACTCTGATGTGTACAACACATGACTTCCTTGTACAGAATATTAAGTTATACGCATTTTTCTTGCATTTCATTTAAACGTACTGGATTGAATTAAATCAACTTCGTCGATAGCGCATAAACCACAATAGAATAAACGCATTCCTTAAAATTCACTATACTTGTTTACCAAAGTGACACTCTGGTGCTAGGTTCACTTAACAGCGTTACATTTCATTCATTTTATAACTCAGAATTCACAAAATTTATATCATCTGAAGAATTATCTAATCGTTGCCACATGTTCTATTCAAATACTATAATATATCTAAAACGATGTATAAAATAAATTAAACAAACAAACAAACAAAAAAAAAAAAAAAAAGAAACAGTTTTTCAGAGACCATTCAATATTTCTCCTTCAATTAATTCAGTTCTCACTTCGTGACAACGCAAATATACATAAAAACTCAAAATATCTATAATTAAAATTACGACGTAAATCTTAAACACTTATTTCCTCGAATAAATTCAAGAATTAGTTAAGCATGATTAATTTCGCAATAATAAATGAAGGCGTTACCTTTGTTGTTGTAAAGCTTAGTTACTCTAGATTGGCAACAAATTCACTATTCTGATAAATTTCAAATGTAAACAAACATGGTCGCCAAGATAAAAATACTTAGGCCTAACCACACTTAAACAGCTTTCAAATTGTTGATATATCTACAAATATTACATGAAGATTTACTAAAGGCATAAAAATCTTAATCCGAAGATAAGAACAACATAACTCAATCATTTTTAAAGCAAACAATGCACAATTTACAGACATATAAAGAAACTGAGCTCACTGAGCCGAGTAACAGAGTTGATATATATATATATATATATATATATATATATATATTTATATACTTTTGGTGCAGGCGATTGCAACAAAAATACGAGATGCACATCTACATGTTATGGCAGACCTACATACAAGATTTCAATGTTCGGAGCGACTCGTTTTTGAGTTATGCAGGATATATACGTACGTATGCACAGACGCTACGAAAACGAAAAATTCTCTTCAGAATTCATTTGAAATGAGTTTTATAATTTTAGGGGAAGAAATAAGTCTTTTATTTTGTCCTTGCGTGCAGATGTCAGGCAAAAACATCGTTAAATTGCATTCGATAGCCTTCAAAATGGATATTTTTCTTGAAATAATGATACTCGAAATTTTTCGCAATTACAATACTTTCTTTTTACTCCGTACAAGGAAGTAAAAAAGCATAAAATCCTGATTTGGTAAGAAATGCGGTTTTGAGCACATTCTTTGGTTTCAACGAGTGTGAAAGTATCCAAAAGTGAGGCTTACGTCGTCATGTATTTTTGTGGATTTCATTTCTCAAATTAACTTTTCAGTAACTGACAGGGGGTAAGCCGGATATTTTCTTGTGCTACTATATTTTCTCTAGTCAATAGCTAAACACCATGCATTAGAATGAGTAGTTGGGAAATTATTTTTCTTTCGGCGCAATACTAGCGTAAGAGTTACTTATGGGGATTACAATTTCATTCTTTAGCATTTCTGCAGCATGTTGTTCGCTTATTAATTGCTTAACCTCATTATGCTCGACGAGGAGGTTGGTTTCCAATTTCTATTATTCCGCCGCCTTTAAGAAATCAAGCTCCAAAACTACATTAGCTTTCAGATTTCTCGCTACTAAAAAAACGTTTGGTGTTCAATTTTACCTGCACATTTAAGGTTACTTTTTATACGCATTCACACTGTTTACTCTGGGCGGTTAATACTCTTGTTCTGGAGACACTAAACACTCTATTTCTGCCAAAAACGAACTTTGCGCCCACGCATCATATAATGCCTCTGGTGATACGCTATTTAATTGAATCACTGGGAGGGGTAAATTTTTATCACCACTGTACTTAATTGAACATAAAAGGGATTTTCTTTTCTCCGGGGTGACTGTACCCTCTGTATTTCAGTACCCCTAACTAGTTTAATATCTTGATATCCTACCCCAGTTTCCTGTTTTGCTATTTATTTTGGCAATCCCTGTTTTACCGTGTTAAAAATTGTTTCCAGTTATCAAAACGTCTACTACCGTCAGAGTTTGAGCTTCTTTCTCCTAGAGATCTGTAAACCTACTTTCAAACATCCCCGCTAACTAAAATATCTGTTCTAACTTATCCGGGTTTCACAATTCAACAAAATCCTGAGCTTGGGGCAACAACTTGCACAATAGTACTTGTATAACCTAAGTATCAGAATTTTTCCGTACAATAAATTCACAATTTGTACTCAATATAAACTCGATTAACTTTTCCCCCTTAGATTTGTATCTACTAAAACGCTTCGCTTCTAATTTCTTCTTTGTACCAGCTCAATATCTTTCCTAAGCGCAACGGTTGTTTTGTGACCCTCTGTAATTCTGTGACAGTGTAAAGTAGAAAGTGTGTCTTTAGTGGTTCCGAAAAGGTCACTACCGAACTTCTAGCATAAAAATACTGACTGGTCTCATTGACGTTTGCATAGCGTCTAATATGAACCTAAAGTCTTCCACTGTACTACCTGCTGCCAGTGGAGCCTGAAATCTAACGTCGCTTATCCTTTCGACATATTCGTATATTGTTCGGGTGTCACTTAAAAGGTTACACTTGATTTAGTAATTCTATTTAACACTAACAAACGTCAAACGAGTTATCGCTATGTCTGAAACTTTGAACAGTACTCAAAGACTACGTAATTAAATAATCAACTAGAAGTTGGTTTAATTGGCAGCGAGATACCGCAGTTGCAATTATTAGAGCTGGCAGGAACTAACCACAATGCGCGCACGAGATGCTAGAAACATTCTCCATTTCAAAAACCAAAAACTTCAATTAAATACTCACAAATTTGTATTTTGTTGAGGAATGCGGAAAGGACATGTTATGGTGAAGACTTAAATTTTCATGACTGGTTAATTAAAATAAGTTACTTTGGCACTCATTATTTCATGAAGTGTAATACTTTAGGGAACAAGACACACATATCGTCCAATGCCAATGATTTGAAAATTACGGAGTTCCTATGGTTCAAAACCATTTACCTCCTCATCAGAATTACTAAAAGCGAGCAGAAATGAGAAACAATTTTGCATAAGTGAATTACTTGATGCACACTAGAGGGAGCCACTGGCTCAAGAAAGTTTAGGGATAGAGATGAGATAAAAAAAAAACTTAAGAATCAAAATATTTTTTTTTATAAGCTTTTAGGTTTTATAAATTTTTTTGTATTTTAAATTTTATACTTTTTTTTGGTTTTTATAAATTTTTATACACAATACAACATTAAAGCAGAAAGCGGAGAGGAAAGATTTTAAGATTAATAGGCTCATTGGCATGTGGCTTGTGTAGGATAGTGCAAATAATAAATATGAACGCGTTGAAAATATTCATAGGCAGATTTTAAAAATCTGCGGGAGATGTGATTCTATGCGAACAGATTGATAACTTTGCTTGAAGATCTTGGTTGCAGGTAGAGATGGTAATAAGCAATTATATGGCAGCTCGCTGAAGAGACTTCCTTCCTTCATGGCGCGGGAGCTGGAACTGATGTTGAGAGGGCGTGTCTTGCCCTTTTAGATGGAGGGTAGATGCCGAACTCTCGGCCAATCACGGCTCTTGGTCTCTTCTGTGAGCTGCGAATAGTAGGATCGTAGGCTGGCATCTGCTGAAGTGCTCGGTTATCAATCTGTTCAATTTTGAGGAATAAATTTTGACTATGTTTTTTGATAAGGTAATCAACAGGTTTAATGTTAAGGTCCGAATGAATCACATCTGTACGGACGTACCAAGCTGCGTTTAGGGCCATACGTAAGGTTTTACTTTGAAAAGATTGAAGTTTTTTCACATGAGTTTTTGCAGCAGTACCCCAGATTGTACATGCATACATAAAGACAGGTCTTATTATGGAAGTATAGAGAAGGATTTTGTTTTTAATTGACAGATTGCTCTTTCGAGCTAAAAATGGGTAAAGTTGGGCTCTGGCACCTTTTGCTTTGTTGAGAACATTTTCAATGTGAAGGCGCCAGGTTAATTTTGAATCAAGTACAACTCCTAGGTACTTGTAAGAGTTTGACCAGGGAACATAGTCGTCAAAGAATTTAATATTAATGGAAGGGTACGGGAGGGGGCTACGTTTGAATATCATAGCAGCACATTTAGCAACATTAATTTTTATTTTCCAAGTGATGAGCCAGTGCTCAAGGCTAGAGAGATAACTCTGAATGTTTTGGACTAAGTTTTCCAGGCGTTTGTGTTGAGCTAGGATGGCCGTATCATCTGCATAAAGTGCAAGAGTGATACTTGGTGATTTTGGTATGTCATTTATGAAAATGTTGAACAAAATTGGGCCTAAAAGTGACCCTTGGGGGACGCCGCTTAGTATAGGACGGGGTGTCGAAATGATAGAATTAACTCGTACAGAAAAAGATCTATTAGTGAGGTACGAATTAATTATATGAATTAAATGGGCCGAAACGTCAAGTCGTATGAGCTTGATAATAATTCCTATATGCCAAGTCCTATCAAATGCTTTGGCTATGTCAAGAAATAAAGCGCCAGTAAGCATTTTGTTATGAAACCCTTCGTGAATGAACTCCACTGTCCTCAGCAGCTGGTGCGTGGTGCAGTGTTTTGCTCGAAATCCAAATTGTTCATCAATCAGAACGTTGTGATTTCGGAGAAAATCATTCAGGCGTTTAGTAACACAAACTCGTATATCTTAGATAACGAGGATAGGAGGCTGATAGGTCTATAATTTTGAGGGTTAGAAAGGCTTTGGCCTGGTTTTGGAATAGGCACAATAAGTGCTTGTTTCCAGCTTTGAGGAAAATAGCAATGCTGTATCATAAAATTTATAAGCATTACTAAGAAAAATAGATAATGGGTGGGTAAATTTTTAATCATACGATTAGAAATAGAGTCCATACCAGGGGCTTTTTTGGGTTTGAGCTTGGTAATGTATTCACTTACCTCGCTCATGGATGTATATTGTATTTCTCTCGCAAAAGGCGAGGAGAGGAAACGTTCAACATCCTGTGGGAAAGAACTTGCGCTGTTCGCAAAAATTCCTTCATTATGTGGTGTAAATTGAGTTTGAAGAGAATCCGCAATTAATTCGGATTTCTCAGCGTCTGTGTGAGCCACCACTGCGTCCGTAGCTAAGGACGGAATGTTAGATTTGTGTTTGCGTAGGCGGGCTGATGCGCGCCAAAGACTGTTATCATTGGTCGTTAGGGACTGAATGTAATTCGTGTATTGTGATTGGAAGAAATGGTCACATGATGCCTTGATCTCATTTTGGAGAGCACGGAGTTGAATTTTTAAACCAGGATTTCTATTTCTTTGCCAAAGTCTCCGTACTTTATTCTTTTCTTTAATTTTGAGTTTAATTTCTTGAGGTAATTTACGAAAATTGGGTCTGAGGGTGGGTTTTGATACTTCCTTATAAGTATCTGTTAAAATGGTCGTTAAGTGATCAACTGCCGAGTCTATATCATGGCTGGATTTAATTTCAAGGGAGGGCAAACTTTTACTTTTAAGTTTGAAACTAAAATTGTCCCAGTTTGTAGAGACGAGTGCCGGAGAATTTTGATTAAAGATAGTACAATTAAGGTCTATGATTACGGGGTTGTGATCTGAGGATAAACAGTTTTCCACAGTCACGTGATATCCAAAAGGGATGTTTCGAAAGAGTGCCAAATCGATGAATGAAGGGGCACCCCGTGAACCATATCTAGTAGGGGAATCCGGTGCAATAACTTTAATTTGGGCGCACTGAGCCCATTTTAGAAGGCCACGACCAGCAGGGTTTGATCTATGGCAACGCCAATGCTGGTGGTGACAATTTAAATCACCAGCTATGATTAGATTGTTGGAAAAGGTGAGCAATTTGTTAAAATCAACCACAGGTAAATTTCCACCTGGTGGAAGATAGGCAGAGATCATTACAAGGGAGGGCGAATTTTGAATGAAAATTTCGATGATTGTTGCCTCGAGTTTACTCATACTCGGAGTGTCAATTCTTTTGTGTGGTATTGAATTTTTAATATAGACACATGTGCCACCATGATAAACATCACGAGTATTAGAAGCTTGTCTGTCATTTTTATATAATGCATAATTTGCAAGCTTAGGAGCTCTCCCTGGCTGGAGTTTGGTCTCTTGGACAAAAATAATGTCAAAATCTTTCTCTTCCACATAGTCTCGAAACTCATGGAATTTGGATAGAATGCCATTTGCATTCCAGGTGCATAGTTTTAAGTCTTTCAATCCTTTCAAAGTATTGAATTTTACTGACTGGGGATATCAGAGAATTGGAGAGTAATATAACTCTCAAAGATATAGTAAGCCGCGTCAGCACCAGATGGAGCCACTCTGAGCTGCGGTAAGGCGTTTTTGAATGCCAAAAGAAGTCTGCTCTGGTCAATACCAGGTTGGTTTGAAATTTGAATAATTGCCAATAGGATTTCGGTGCAATTTAGCGTCGAATTAGCTCCTAAGGGGACCGATAAATTTGGAAGAATTTGGGGTGCAGCTTGTTGTATACCCGTAAGGGCAGCAGAGTATGATACTCCAGGGCGAGTATTATTTGCACTGGGAGTGTGTGCAGCCGGCAGAACTGGAAATGTATTATGTTGTAAGTTAAATTTGTTTGTGTTGTCAACGGTCTGACTGGGTTTGGTGCTTGGCCTTGGAGGTTGTCTGTTTTTGGAGCCTGGGAACTTCGGGCAGGAACGCCAGTTAGCAGCATGGTTTCCCGAACAATTTGAACATTTGTTCGGCTCTTCAAATGGTTTAGTACATTCTTTGGCTTGATGCGGCCCAGCGCATCTGACGCATCGTCTTGGTAAGGTGCAGACTTCAGATGAATGAAAGAATCCCTGACAACGCCAGCATTGGGAGGGACCTTTCTGACCTTTGAAGTGTTCCATGGATACCTCAGTTCCAAGGAGCTCGGTTATGGAATAGATTTCTTCGGCTTTGAGGCTGTTGAAGATTTGTAGATAAAAGAGAGGCATTGGCATTTCTGTCTTCCATTTCTTAAGTTGAGAGATCTTGTGGATTCGGAGTGTCCGTTCGCTGTAGTCGCTGGATGTCGAAAATGAGGTCTGTGTGCCGATTCTTTAGTGAGTAAATCTCGATCGCGCACTTGGATAGCTCTAGCGCTGAAGGAGAGGCAGGTGGAGTAGTTGCAGATATTTCCATTTCAGTTTGTATCATCAAAGGTGGTGGAGAAGAAGGTTGATTGCCCGCTGGCGGCGCCGTATTCAGGATACTATTCGCTTTGACATTACGGAGCTCAGAGCTCGTACGTCCGTCGCTGTTAGCAGCCATCGCTCATCAATCAATGGAATGATGTTGAACCATCCAAAAAACCACATATCGTCAGCCTAAAAGAGTTACTTTGTCCATTGCCCTTGCTATCCGTTTGAGTTTGACATCGCATTTCTTATCGCATTTCTCCCGCGCATTAAGCAACGGTCTTTTATACGAACGGCTCTAAAGGAGCAGCAAAACATCAAGTGTTTGGTATGCATTGATGACTATCTTATAGCTGACATCTGAGCCAAGAAGCTTAATACTTGTAACTAAGTGTTTCAGACTGAACTTGTAATCTTAAAAGCAGCCCTTTATTTCACTTTCATTAATGGTAGGTACAAAGTGACTTTCACAGATTTCGATTGGAAGTTCCCACTCCTTTCAGAGCGGGAGAAGAAGGCACCCATTAGTAAGGGCAATTGAAAAGCAGCTGTTATTGTTTCCGAGCAGTCTGACGTCAAATGTTCAGTGGGTACCGGCTGACGCTGGGATCTTAGGTAATGAAACAGTTAACGAGATTGCGAAGAGCGTAACTAAAGAGTCATTCATAAATTCACTGAATGTATCCCTTCCTGCCTCATATCTTAAAGTTGCACTGAACATTGAACTCTCTAAACAATGGCAGAACTACTGGAATATGGCCATTACAGGCACAACACTGCAAGCATGTTTCCTAATGGGGATCAGAACTTAATCAGCAGATCTCCATAATTTACTCAATACCTAAGCGGTCAGTGTTCTCATATTTCCTGCTTGCATCATTTAGGCCTCAGAAGTAATGTTATCTGCGTTTGTAGCGACGGTGAGACTGATTAAAATTTTTCCGACTGCATGACTTGAAACTGTCATTTTGAAAAGACTATTCATGACACACCGATAAGCGCTGGTCAGGAGCAGCAGCAAAAATAAATATGAGCTCAGTGCGCAGGACATTGTACTGCTATTCTTAAGAGTATAGCTGATAACCTGGAATAATTCGCTGCTACTTCCCTACCTTCCCCCCTCAAAAAAATATAGCAGCTATGTACATTTGCATTTTATTACGTATTTTATTCCCTCTTCGTATGGAGTACCTTGTTTTTTATATCCTTGTATTACTTACTGAACATAATTTTAAGATTTCTATAGTTGTTCAATTATACATATATATTTGTTGCATTGTTGTAAGATTTATTTCTCTAAATGTATTTCTCATATTAATGTTGTACAAATACACTGTTCTGTTTCACAAACATATTAATTTGTAGGTAATTTTATGCCTTGCTTTTGACTGCATTTATATATTAGGAAATGTTTATGTAAATATTATGCTCATATTTCATCATGTAACGATGCTCAGTTCTGCACGATGTATTCCGCTGCGATTTCTCAGTTTGTTCTTTCTAATAGCGCATGCCTTGACTTAACTTTTTACCTTGTTTTTAACTGTATTCATAGTAAAATGTTTAGATAAATATTATCATACCCACATTTCTTCACTGCGTGTTTTGCTACAACTTGTGTATTTTTATTCTATTTGAGTCTTTATATTATTTGTGTCTTAATATTCTATCTTTGTATATGTATAACTATTTTATATCTTTTCGTACATATGCAAATTATGTAATGCACAGAATTGAGTTGTCAGAATATATTGCCTCTTTTTATTTCCTGCTAGACCTATTTACCATTTACCATTAATTGGCCGAGAGTTTCCTTCTTTAGATGCACGTATTTGTTTTGAATCCACAAAACAGACCTGGCGGATACGGAAAAAGCGTAAAATTATTAAACAGTTCTGATAATGGACCTTTTTGTCGAATAGGTAACTAAATAGATGGCTGCCCAATTATCTGTGGAAAAGAAAAAGCCTCTTTGTCCATCTCACAAAACAAGTGGTAGTAAATCCATCCATTTCCTTATAACTGCTTGTATGTTCTAAACATTTTCGGTTTCTAGAAAATGAATGCCTAAAGCAAGTTCAATTTTATTTTCTTTGCTTTAGGTGACGATTAGACGCGAGGGTTTCTTATACATTCAAACGAATTGATGAAATTCTGATAACACACGCACATTTCTAAGTGCAGAGAATAAAGATTGACGGGCAGTTCTTTGATCAAGTGTGGCTTAAGATCCTTGACCCATAACCAGTGCATTTTATTCATATCAGTCATGCTAGAGAAATGATGTTTAGAAGAGTCAATACTATGATCAAAAGACTAATTCACATTTAATAACTTCACTTTCTTCCATCCAGAACGAGATACTTGATCTTCTTATAGACAATTCATATCACTGAAGGAAGCCATCCATCCAGAGCTGCAATGCTATGATTTTTTCTGGAGATATGTTTATACTTAGATTCTTAATTTGCGTTTCCCTCATCCACCTATTGGCTGAGATTATACGACTCTGATAGTCATTTTTGGACCATTGGGACTCAAATTCTCTTGTTTGCAGAACGCTGTAAGATTTTTGCCAATGGAATCATCTATGATGCCTTTCTTGTATTCAACGGAATAGATGCTTTTTTTCCACTCATCTTCTTTGGGGATCAAATTATTTTTACCTTTAAATTTGTTATTAATTCAGTGTTGATTGAGAGCTTACAAGACAGGAACGGCAAAAGGTTATTCAATGCTTCTATTCAAAAGGCATTTTAATACTAAACATTGTAGAAATCTAAAAATAACCTTTTATTTGATTTTAGCTATTTGATGTTAAATATTGTTTTGATAAGCTAAAGAATTTAGCAATTTTTAAATTCATTAAGCTTATTTTTATTGATGCTTCCCAATACTATTTTAGTAGTTTTTTTAAGAATTATATGCTATAAATATGTTTTATATTATATTCAAGTTCAGTGCTTTGTTCATAAATTCATTTGCACTCTAAGGTATGGAAATTTAATTTACTTATTGACATTTAGCTGGTCAGCTCAAACTAATTAAATAGGGACGCTTAGAGTTATCTACAGATCTATGAAAAATGAGTCTATATCAAGAATGACTGTATCTCAAGAACAAAATGACTCTATCTCAAGAATTCCTTTTTTTTTTTTAATTTAGTGCAGCGTAAGTTAAGGAAGATCAAGCGGGACTTTGTTATTAATCTTTTATATCGCAAGCTGTATGATTGCGAGTCGATTATGATATTATATTGTTTTGTATTCCATTCAAATATACATAGCACGGTATCTGTTCCATTTAACCTGTGCAATGATTAATTACTCTCCATTATTTAAATAACATTTACTTACATTTGCTGTCGTACTGAATATAAAAACTGTAAAATATTGTATAAGCGAATGGAGAATGTCGGGATTAAGGTACCGCTCAAGCATTGCTAGGTACCCGCTCCCACTAATTTCTCTAAATTAACAATCTAAAGTACGAAAATAAGTTAGTAGTATCAAATATTTTCTTTCTTTTCCAACATAATTTCCAGTTCACGCGATAAAGTTCCACTTAACGAGAGAAATACTGAATAAGTACCTCATAACTTAACGTGACACGCTATCACGGGACCAAAACTCTCACATCCGTTTCCAAGTAAAAACGAAAAAAAGGAGCATTTTACGTTAGGTAACCTCTACTTCCGCGTTCTCGCTGATTGATGTAGAACCGCACACGCTTCTAAACGAAAAAAAAAAGTATCTCCCTTCTCACTCCAATCTTGCTGCCGCTCCCATGTTTTTCGATTATTAATAATAAAGCTAACGCTAGAATCACGTGACTGCATAGAGCAACTGGGCCGAATTACGAGTAGAACTGAAAACGGGAATTAACCATTTACTAGTAGATGTATCGAATCTGTTGTACTAATAAGTAAAATTACGCTTATTCAACATGTCCCTCTACACGAAATTCCACGATTTAATAGCTTTAGAGCATGGTTGCTATTACTGAGGGAATAATCCTCTGAATCCCATAACTTCCTTCATGATTTTATCCGATATCAGAACAATATATATTTAAGGAAGCGATGATTAGAGGTTACCATCTTTTTTTTTAAATTTTACTGTGAGAGGCGTTAGTATGATTGCCGTAGAATTATTTTCATATCATTTAATTTTGTTATTTTAATGATTAAAAAAAAGGACTATTGAAAGAACGTAGCAACTTTAACAAACCTAAAATTAACTTTCACGACTTCATTTTAAAATTTACGTCAAGAATAATACAATTTTTAAGAATATTGAACAACAAAATTTAAAACAAATGGAAAAGAAAACATTTTACTGCAATTAAAAAACTTCAGAATATAACCATCAACTGTTAACAAATAAAAAACAATTAAAAGTATTGAAAAAAATTATTCGATCTTTTTAATCTTACAGATTCCAACTGATAAAACTAAATCTCGACTGCCGAATAAAATTAATCTTCTTCTCAAAGAAAATTTCAAATTTGAAAATTTGGGAACTTCTAACTCAAGAGAAAATAACAGTTTAGCCTGTAAACGGAATCTCATGGAAATTTAGCCTGTAAAAGTTTACAAAAATTTAGTTTTCTAAAAGAACAGATTTATTTTCTTTGACTAGTCAAAATAAAATGAATGTTTCACTAAACGGAACTATTTTATCTGTGGAGTCGATAAACAATTAGATTTTATATTTATAAAACATTTTTGCTGAAATTGCAAAATTTTCTATTAAATTTTGAGAACATTTTTTTTGGAAATTACATATGCGACACGAGTAAACAATACGTGTTATTGAATACACAGTGTAAAGAAAGAACGAAATTTCAAATTTTTTCCTTTCCTTGAAATATGCTTGTAAGCTCGTCAATATTTTGTTCTTTTATAAGGTATTTCTCCCGCCTCCCTAGTGTGCCTTCGTGGTTTAGTGGTTCTGGTCGCTGGGCCGGTATTCCAGAGGTCCGTGGTTCGATTCCCGGCGAAGGCGGTTGCTAATATTTCGTCTCTCCGCCCTTCAAAATTTCTAATGTCTCTACAGTGGTGCCCGAACTAAAACGGTTGTGGATGATGACTCTCCACACCCAGGATTTGGCGATTGGGTCCCCTAAAAGAAAACTCCAGTCACCCTTTAAAAGGGGAGTATGTAAAGTATTTTTCCCGCCTTCCTAGCGTGCCTTCGTGGTGTAGTGGTCCTGCACGCTGGGCCGGTATTACAGAGGTCCGTGGTTCGATTTCCGGCGAAGACGGTTGCTAATTTTTCATCTCCCCGGCCTCCAAAAAATCCTAATGCCTCTATACTTTAAGAATTTCTCACTGACGCTCTTGAATGTAATTCTGCAGCATACTAAAAAGAATGCATTTAAATTAGAAATAAATTAAGCGTGTCATGCTAAAAACTAATTTCCTAAAATTCGTTTTTAGGGCTTGAAATAACTGTTCTTTCACTTGACGAATATTTCATGGTATTAGTAAATCGATTCATTCAATGAATATTTCACGATATCAGCAAAATTTAAAAACCCACAAAATGCAGCTACATGGGTGTTTACACATTTTTAGCACGCTTTTTATAAATAATTTGAAAACGTAAATGTTTTGGAACAAAACGTTCTGGCAACAGCTACGAATAAGAAATATCGTCTGCTGCTTCTATATGTATTCGTATTCAAACTATCATATATAAACAAGCCGTGGTTTGATGGACATTATTTTTGCATTTTCCGAGGAGAACTATTCCTATTCCATGGCTCAAAAACATTGTGCAATGTATGGTATTAAAAATGTCTTTAGAAGTTTGAACATATTAAGTGCACGATTTGTGCTCCCAAATATATTTTTCCAGTTTGAAGGCTTTCAGATAATATTAAAGATGTTAAAATTTAAAATAATTTAACTCTAGCAATTCACAATCAAGCGTTCAACTCAATTTAATTTGAGCGAGTAATTCGGCTGGCAAATAGCTAACGCTGGATAAATTCTCAGAGTCATCGCAACGGTCATAACCGCTGCCAAAGCTCTTTTGCTAACTTTTAAGGCTCTGCTCTTGTATATACCTATCTCATTTATATTGTGGTCATAGTTGATGAAACGTAAAAGTGAAATAAGACAATAATTTCAATAACCCGATTGTCAAGTAATAAGACAATCGGGTAATTAACTTAAACCTTAAGACTGCCCTCACCAAAATTTTAAGTATTTGAAAACAAATGCTTCAATAACATTGAAAGAACTAGAGATCTTGACATTCTAAATATAAACTTGAGCTAATGATTTAACATAAATTCAAACATTAATTTATCAGGGATCTTATTTTGCTTCCTCTACACCAAGGATGTCAAACTCGCGGCCCACAACAAATATTTTTTGCAGCCCGGCCAATATATCGGCAAATAATAATATATAATAATAAAATAACATATCGACGAAGAAAAAATGAAATGTTTACTGCTAAGTAATTAACGATAATTTATTCAGTGTTCTTAGATTACTCACAGCGAGCTGACACACACACTACTTAAATTAAAAATGCGTGTGAGTAGCTTGCGTTCAGCTACCTTCGGCTTTTGGGGGACACGTGCACTCAGAACTTGTACGCATCCCCCGATAGCCGAATGTGGCCGAACTCATGGTCTCAGTTTTCCAATCATAGTTTTGTACGATATATTGGTGCATGCATGTGCATGCACTTTGCTTTATTATTAATTATTACTTAATTCATATTGTTACGGATTTCATAGTTATTTATTTATTTAGTTTTTTATTTAGAATTGTAATTAGATTTGCTTCATGTTGCCTTAGAAACGCAGACGATTTTTGAAAAGACAGCTGCGTTGGAAGGTTAAAAATAGAACAGCGCATGCATTTAATACCTAATAAATAAATATCTCGTAATTGCTGTTGCCATTTACAAAAATCCAGATATTTATAGATGTTTCCAGTATATTCGAGAAATTAATTATAAAGTTTACAAAAGCCGAGAACAAACTACTCATCTCAGTAGTAGGCTGTAGTTCTAGCGAACTGTTTGTTTACTTAATGCTGTGATTGATTTGTAGCGATTTCGCTGTGAGATAGAATTAGTTTCTCTGTTTTGAATTGATTTTTGCTAAACGTTTGACATTTTGTGATATTGTTAGAATAGTTTTGAAGAAATATTTCAGCATTTTGATTTATCTCTTGTGAAAAGAATAAATTTTTGTTAACTTTTGAAAGTTAACCGTGTTTATTCCAGCCCTTTGTATTCAGTATGTCTATATCAAAACCAAGTGGTAGTAAAATTAAACGAAAAATCGCTGACGAACATAGAATATTCCAAGTAAAATGGGAATTAGAATATTTTTGCTGTGAAATAAAAGTTAAAATAATCTCTTGATATGTAATAATACTATTAATGTATCAAAGTTATATAATATTAAACGTCATTACGAACAACACAAATCGAAATGTAACAATTACGAAGGATTAATGAGAGAAGAAAAGTTGAAAGAGCTCAAGTTAGGAGTGAAAAAGCAACAGTCCATGTTTAGTAAAGTATTGCAAGAAAGTGAAGCGGCGGTACATGCAAGCTACGTCTTGTCCGAGTTGATAGCTAAACATTCGAAGCCTTTTACTGCCGGTGATTTCATCAAGGAATGCCTAATGAAAGCTGGAGAAATTGTTTGTCCTGGAAATGTGAAGGCTTTTCAATCAATTTCATTGTCTCGAAATACAGTTGCGGAAAGAGTTACTGATTTAGCCGCGAATTTAAGTGATCAGATCAAAGCAAAATCATCTAGTTTCGAAAGTTTCTCCATTGCCTGTGACGAGAGTACGGACATTAGTGGCAAAGCTCAATTAGCAGTGTTTCTTCGTTCTTGTGACAAGAATTTTAACATTTTTGAGGAATTACTGGAACTAATACCAATGCCTGGTACTACCACAGGAGAAGATATATTTACTTGTGTTTTTGGACTTCTGCAGAAATACAATCTACCTTTGGCAAAATTAAATTCTGTAGCTACAGATGGCACTCCATCAATGACCGGGAAAAACCAGGGCTTCGTAGCATTACTAAGAAAAAATTCATTCATCATATGCATTGTATTATACATCAAGAAGTTCTATGCACGAAAGTAATAAATATGGAGAATGTTTTGTCATATATAAAAAAAGTCATAAATTTTATAAGATCTCGAGGTTTAAATCAGCGTCAATTTACTGCTTTCTTAAGTGAGTTAGATAGTGAATATTCGGGTTTGTCCTACTATACCGAGGTACGTTGGTTATCTTGCTCCAAGATTCTCAAACAATTCTGGGATTTGAAAGAAGAAATATGTCAGTTTTTAAAAACGAAAAATCAAGACGTAAGTTTGTTTTACGATCCAATATGGATACAAGATTTATCTTTCTTGGTTGATATAACCAAACACTTAACCGATTTAAATTTATCGTTACAAGGAAAAGATTATATCATTACGAACATGTTTGACATAATTAAAGCATTCAAATGTCAACTAGTTCTTTGGGAAAAACAACTTAAAAATGAAGATTTGACGCACTTCCCGACGTGCAAGCATGAACAAATCAAGTTTAGATGATACTTGTTCGTATCAAAAATACGCAGAAAAAATTGCAAATTTAACAACTGAATTTGAAACGAGGTTTAATGATTTAGTTCCCTCGAAGACAATTTTTTTTGTTTTCTTCGATTTTCTCAATAAGTATTGACTCAGTACCCAGCCATATGCAAATGGAGGTGATCGAGATTCAATGCAACTCAAATTTGACAGCAAAATTCATTGAAGTGGGCGTGCCTGAATTTTACAAATATTTACCAGCCAGGTTTGAAAATACTCGAAAATTCGCATATGAAATTATTTCCATGTTTGGTAGCACTTATCGGCGCGAGCAGTTATTTTCAGTCATGAAAGGTAATAAGTCTCCTATTAGAAAACGTATTAATGATGCTCACCTTGGGTCAGCGTTGAAAGTTACCACTGCAAACAAAATTTCTCCCGAAATAGGAAAGATAATAGCAGAGAAGAGATGTCAAGCATCAGGACGTAAACATTAAATTTTTCTTGTTCTTTTCTATATAAATATATATATATATATATATATGTTTATTATTTATTGTATTATTCGAAATAAATCTATGTTTCTATGAATATTGATTTTTTTTTTTTTTTTTTTTTTTTTGCGGCCCGCCTTAAACCTTGTTTGTTTGACCCAAGTGTACCTATGAGTTTGACATCCCTGCTCTACACTGTAAGCACGTACTGACTACGGCGAGGACAACTAATTTAATAGCCCAGCAAGCAAGGCGTCGTCTACCTACTACAACAGCCAGTTCACTTAATAACAAGCGCAACTCTCTAGGAAGCAAGTCAAGTATTTTCACAGTTAGTAGTTTTACCTTAAAAGTCAATTAATTTACAAAAGTAATGGAAGTGAATTCAAGAACAGAGGAAAGCAATGTGCTCAAGTTTGTCCAAATCAACCTCCAAAGAGCGCGCGCGGCTACTGCACAGCTAGTGCAATATGCTATGGAGGAAGAGGCGGACTTCCTTTTAATTCAAGAACCTTTTCTTTATGCAGGGCAAGCAGCAGAATTTCCCCTCCAATGGACCGTCATCCAGGATTCAGGAAGTGAGGGAACAAGAGCGGCAGTAGTTTGTTGCCACAGCAGATGGTTGCCAGTTGTGCTAGCAAAGTCAAGAGACATGGTCACAATTGCAGTCGAGGCTATGGGACTGAGTGTCCTGGTCACGAATGTTTACATTCCACCTACAGTAGACGTTTCTCCCACATTAGATGCCTTGCAGAATATCCTTACGTCCGACCCGCATGCACACCATGTATTGGCAGGAGATTTTAACTCTCATGCGGAGGACTTCGGATATCCGACCACAGACCCAAGAGGTAGAGAAGTTGTGGACTTCATTGCATGCAACGGACTCATTCTTCATAACGTGCCGGACAGTCTGCCGACCTTCGAGACCCAAATGGGAAAAGGATGGCCCGACATCACTCTGTCAACAGCGCGTCTGGCTCAGAAAATACAGCACTGGACCGTAAGTGACACTCCCTCAAACTCGGACCATCGCTATATAACGTTCCAGATAGGTCAGCCACATGCGCAGTTTATGAACAAGCGTTATAGAACCAATGGCAGAAAATTAAAACAACTTGTAAGCAGGCTAGGACCAGTACTAGAGCAGGTGGACGAGGCACTTATGAAATGTCAGAACATAAAGGATGCTGACGACTTAACCACCAGTATGATACGAGATATTCAATCTATCTGTGATGCCACCCTAGGCCTGAAATCACCAAAAGTTTTAAGAGTGGCAAACTGGTGGACGAAAGAGCTCCGTGCACAGCGCAGTCGCACCAGGGCACTTAGGCGTAAGATGAAGAGCGAAAGAGACCCAGACAGGAGGCAAGCCCTGAGTGTTCTTTATAATAAAGAGCAAGCTCAGTACAAAAGGGCAATTGCAGCCGCAAAACTTGCCAGCTGGAGGGAGTTCTGTACTAAGAATGTAGAAGTCTATGGTGCTCTCCACAAGATAGCTTCGAACAAAGTTTACAGACCACCGGAGCTAAGAGCCTTTGCAGGGCAGCAGGCTGGACACATAACAGAAATCACGCTCAGGACAATTCTTGACGCCGTACTTCCGGAAGAGGATATTACAGATCCGTCCGACCACCAGGCTTATACGCTGCACACATCTGTCCCAGATGATATGCCATTTACGGAGAAGGAAGTCTCCGCAACGATCAAAATTCTCCCGAAAAGTAAAGCCCCTGGTCCGGACTCAATAGACTATCCAATCTTGAGAGCAATACATAAAGCAAGATCCGGCTTTCTCACGCGTTATTTTAACAAACTGCTAGCACTGCAAAGCTTTCCGGAACCTTACAAAACGGGCCAGGTTGTGCTCTGTAAGAAAGAAGGGAAGGATCCAAACAGCCCATCCTCGTTTAGGCCGATTTGTCTTCTCCCGGTAATAGGGAAACTCTATGAGAAGCTCCTAGTCCAGCGGCTTAAATTTCATATGACGCAGAGTGGAGCAATCTCTGACGCACAATATGGATTCAGAGAGCTACGCTCAACGATTGCTGCCCTATCCAAGATAAGAGACTATATCAGCCACTTGCATGAAAGGAAACAGCATGCAGCGGTCCTAAGTCTGGACCTGCAAAGCGCATTTGACTCTCTGTGGTGGCCCTCAATTTTAGAGGCACTGCACCAGGCAAGGATCCCTGATAACCTCTTGCAGGTTTTCAAGCAATACCTGTCCAATAGAAAGTTCATAGTAACACACACTGGCGGTGTCATAACCAGAAGCCAGACAAAAGGCTGTCCACAGGGATCGTGCGCGGGTCCAGACTTGTGGAATGCAACTTTCGATTCCATCCTACGATACGAATGGCCGTCCCATACCCAGATAGTAGCCTTTGCGGATGACGCGACCTTTGTGGTGGGCGGCAAGAGTAGAGATGAACTGCAGCAAAACTGCAATGATGTAATTGATACCTTCTCTCGGCTATGTCAGGAGAAAAAGCTAATACTTTCTGAGGCAAAATCGAAATATATAATTTATCATAAGCCAGGCCAAACTTTAATAAGAAACCCAACCATCCAGCTTAATGGGAAGACCATCAAAAGGGTCAGAGAACTAAAACTCCTGGGTATTATATTGGATGAAAAGTTCACCTGGCTGCCTCACCTTAAAGCCCAAAGAGAAAAGGCTCGCCGAATCGCAAACAATCTGCAAAAAATGCAAGGCCCGCACTGGGGCCTTCGGCCCAATATCTACAAGATACTTTACTCCACTGTCGCGGAGAGCGTCCTATCCTATGGAGCAGCCATCTGGGCAGCCCCGATGACAGTCAGAAAGGCAAAATTGCTAAGTAGTGCACAGCGACCATTTGTCCTGGCCATAACGAAGACCTACAGGACAACGTCGACTGCGGCCGCTTCGGTATTAGCAGGGCTTATGCCGCTCCCAATGAAAGCGCAGCAAGAAGCCTCAATTGCAAAGGTGACGCAACTCCAACAGCCATGCACATATGGGGATACATGCTATCTGCCAGAAGTCTACGAAACACGCAGGTCCAAACTAAGCACACATCCGTCGGAATATGGACTGGGCATAAGGACTTTCCACTCACCAGCGTTAACCCCGCGCTTAGACGGACCAGGGGCCGTGCTTTATACAGACGGGTCAAAAATTGATAACGCTGTAGGCAGTGCCTATATAGCCTATATAAATGGAAACATAGCAAAGGAATGGAAGGGCCGTCTGGGAGCACAGAACTCAGTGTTCCAAGCGGAAGTAGTTGCCCTCACAAAGGCAGTGAAATGGGCAATTGACACACGGCAGAGTCGAGCTACGATATTTACTGACAGCCTGTCAAGCATTTATGCTATCAACAACCCTCTCCAGCGCTCCGCACTTATCTCGCACCTGCAAGAAGTCCTCCGTCTACAAGAAAAGTCAATGAGAATCCAAATTTCCTGGGTGAAGGCGCACGCCGGAATCCAGGGAAATGAAGCAGCAGACGCTCTTGCCAAGAAGGCTGCCCAAAATGAGGAAACGGAGCAGATTCAGGTGCCCCTGCCCCGGTCATGCCTAAAGAGGCAAATAGAGGAGTCCGCCATTGGAAACTGGCAGAATGAATGGGACCAAATCCCGCAAGGCCGCAGAGCATATGAGTTCCTGCCCAAGGTAGAGGTGGACCGGCTCATCTCATCGCCCTACCTCACGCGATATATAACAGGCCACGGCCCCTTTCCGACGTACTTTGCAGAAAGGGGTCTAGCAACAACTGATATGTGTGTTTGTGGCAACGTGGGCTCACCAGACCATTATGTCACGGAGTGCCCCTTAACAGCAGAATGGCACATAAAATTCCCAACTACCAATGTTCTGCCTTTCAAACGCCTTCTCATAAAACATCGAGGCACGCGGCAAAATCTTAAATGCATAATGGCCAAACTAGAAAAAATGGGCATAGACCTCTGCAGGCCGGAATAGGGCACCTGCAATAAACATAAAAGCATCTTACAACTGTGAAGACTCAAGATGGTTGCAGGGCCAGGGTAATACCCGAGTAGTCATAGAAAGCCGTCCGGGTGCCCTGTCCTGCTGTCACCTGTCACCTGTCTTGTCCTTTTTAGGGCTTTAAAAATCAATAGCCCTTGTTAGGCTATTGACTTCTTCTGGTCTCGTTGAACGTTTTTTAATTATCGTATTTTCGTTCGAAATTTCTTAGTTTTCTGACGGCTTCCTTCCTTTCCAGGCTGATTTGGCCTTTTCCTCAATTGGTCACAGTATCTGTTAGAAGCGTGCTGCTTCGCTCGCTTTTGACTGCGTCTCCCATTCATCTATAATCTTCTTCTTATGGTTCTTCAGTCCTGGATTTTTTGTCTTTCTTTTCCACCGCCTCCTTCCTTTTTCAAACTCTCGCCTCAGACCTAGTCACACCTTCTGTTTCCACTAACTTTTCCCTGATCTAACATATACGCAAAGGGACTGCACTACTCATTTCAAAGGATTCTTAAAACTTCTCTTATTAGTCCGCCTTTCGTTACTTGCTTATCGTCATTTCATCTTAAATATAATATCGTTGTTCTGACACACTCAAAAAAACGCTTCTGTACTTATTATAAAACTTCCCAAAGCTACCGAGCTTCTTTAACTTGTATGGACAGAAGATAGGGAGAGCTTAATTTTGAATATTTTATCTTCCGCTTCAAAGTTTTCTGTACACATTTTCTTACCACAGTAGAGTTTTTGCCTGGCTTGGGCTTTATTGAAGTTGCTACTTGTTTTATCCACTAACTTCTGCATACCTTTTCATTTTAAACTCTTCGGTCGTTTTTAAATTAAAAAACAGTTTATGGAGGGACGAAAGTAACTTTCTTTCTAGAAATAATTCAACGGCTGGTTTTTCATTGGTATCGTGTTTGACCTAGCTTAGCGCATAAGGTGAGCTCACTGTAGCTATCAATTTCTCTTAAAATCTACGAATCTGTAGATCTGTAGCAATTATATTTTTATTTACCTGCTCTGCATCACTTGACAGTGAATGATAAGGAATTATCTTAAAATGTTTTATGTCAAGGTGCAAGTTTTCTAAACATTTTGACTTGAATTGCGGATCATTGCAGTAGCAAAGAAAATCCTGCAGATCTATTGTCTCGAGGGGAACGAGCTGAGACCATAATATTAACATTTTGATAACATTTTGACTTGAATAATAAATAAATAAATATAAATTATAATAACATTTTGACTTGAATTGCGGATCATTGCAGTAGCAGTGGTACCATTGCAGTAGCAAAGAAAATCCTGCAGATCTATTGTCTCGAGGGGAACGAGCTGAGACCATAATCTCCAGTCCATTGTGGCAAAACGGATCAAGTTGGCTTGAAGAAAATGAGGAAGAGATATCCGTAGAAAAGAGAAATACTCATAATATCCTACAAGCTGTTATTAACAACAAGGACTCTGAGCAAAGTTATAATTCATTGCTCGATTTAAATCAGTTTAGTAAATTAAACAAGGTATATCGAATAACAGCGTGGATATATAGGTTCATCAATAATTCTAACCCTAGATCCGAAAGATTTGTGGACCATTAACCGCTTCTGAAATAATGAATGCAGAAAAATACTGGATTAAAAACACGCAATTTCAATATTTCGAAAGGAAATCCTCGGTTTATCTCAAGGAAAGTCAGTTGACGAAGGTTCCAATATATTTACTCGTTGAATCCTGAGCTCGAGGAAGACGGACTTCTACGGTTAAAAGGCAGAATACAATTTGCAGACTGTCTGGAATCTGCCAAGCATCCATGGATACTTCCATCAAAATGTCGATACGTCGATCTGTTAATTTTCAACGCACATGAGATGGTATTTCATTCCGGAGTAGACTCAACTCTGACGCACGTGCGCGAAACATTTTGGGTTGTCAAAGGCAGACAGCGAATTAAATCCGTGTTAAGCAGATGCGTGATTTGCAAAAGATACAGTGATCGCCCTGGAGTTCAAGACGTAGCTCCACTTCCTTCAGATCGAATTCTTCAGTCGCCACCGTTCGCTGTAACTGGATTGGATTATGCTGGACCATTTTTCACTAAAGAGAGCAACAATAAGCATTACCTTTTAGTATTCACTTGTGCAGTAACGCGTGCTATTCATTTAGAACTGGTACCTTCGATGAGTATGGAAGCATTCTTATTAGCCTTTAGAAGATTTATAGCGCGACGAGGATTGTGCTCAATTATATACAGTGACAATGCAAAATCATTCAAACGCGCAGACACCGAACTAAAAAAACTGTGGACTTTCATTTCTGATCCTTCTGTAAAGAATTTCTTCTCTTCTCACAATATTCATTGGAAATATATAATTGAAAGAGGAGCATGGTGGGGAGGATTTTGGGAAAGAATGATCAGAACGACCAAAACAAGTCTTAGAAAAATTGTTGGCCGTTCATCGCTCTCTCTCAATGAACTGGAAACAGTATTCGTTGAGATTGAAGCCATGATCAATTCCAGGCCCATTACTTACTTATATAGTGAACCCACAGAACCCTGCACTCCTGCACATTTTTTGCACTCACTCCTGCACATTTTTTGATAGGTAGACGTTTGCTATCCCTTCCTCCAACTAGAATAACTAAGGATGATTTATCAGGATCGAGAAAATCTATTGTGAAAAAATTCAAGCATCAGCAGAATATATTAAATAATTTTTGGAAATGCTGGCGAAAGGGTTACTTATTAAATTTAAGATCTGCTAATATGTGCCAGCAAAATTCAAAGGTAACTGAATTCAAACCAAATGACATAGTGTTAATCTCTGAAGAACGCTACCCAAGAAATATGTGGTCTCTAGGTAGAATTATAGAGACTTTTCCTGGAAAGGACGGCAAAGTTCGCTCATGTTCGATCAAAACTGGCAATGGACTAATAAGAAGGCCAGTTCAACTGATTTACAATTTAGAGCTCAATGACTGAGTCTAAAATTTAAAAATTTACAGTATGATATTCATAAGAATGAAACTATTTTTGTTTTTCATTATTGTGTTCTTGTAATTGTTATGTCATAATAGTATATTTATTCCTCTATTCTTTGTATTAATGGTTTATTCAAGAAAGCTTTGTATGGAAAACTTGTTTAGAAGATCACATGTAAAAATATGGTAATTACTTTATTGCAATGTGATTGATGTAAATCCAAATTATGGAAATTGGTAAGTATTGTTATAAACTCTATGTTTAGAGTTTAGGTGGGGAGTATTGAGAAACGCCGATAGAGGGCGCTGTACCCCGCCTGGCTCTTCAGTGTAGAATTGCTTTACTAATGAGTAAGAATGCTTGTAAGGGAGTCGCCGGCCCTAATAATTAACGGCACAATTAATACTACACTTTATTTCAGTAATCATGTAAATAAATTCTTTGTTGTTGTGTTCAAAACTGAGCCTTCCATCCCTTATTACGTACAAACTGAACCACCAAGATAGTTAGTTACAAGTTTGGATTAGTAAAAGTTCTATAAGCCGATTCAGGTAGTTTTTATGCTAGTTAGGTTCTCGATCAGGCTATAATTAATATCATTAAACAATTGAAAGTACTCCAGGACTTGACATATTCTGCTACAAATTTTGCAATTGGTTAAAATTAATTAATTCTTTGAATTTATGCACTATTTTTCTCATTCCAAACGGCCTTACAATGACGCATGATGTAACTCCTTTAAAATGCTTAATGCTCTCTCGGATAACTAATCGTAATTCAGTGCTTTTATTTGCATCATTCGAATGAAATAGAATGTTATCCACATTATCCATGACTTCATAGTTCGCGTTTCTTGTTACGCCGTTGATATCGCAATGTCCTAAATTATCATGATTGTTTAAATATGCGTAAACGTTTTATTAACTGTAGTCCGCTTGTAATTCTGTTACTCTTGCTTCTCACACGTCCAAAACTTGATACGCTTACATGCCACACCTAAATTCTTTTCATTCGTCATCTAACTTAATTCTTGATTCCCTCAACATTTTCGTTACCCGAGGTGTACTAAATTTTTCAAATTATATTCTTGTAATTTGACAGCACATTTTCTCAGTCTTCGCGACAAATTCTTCTCAGAAAACATTGCCTCACGGTCTGTGTATACCGTTGCCGCCTGTTTGCCAAAATAGACTCTAAATTGCTAAACAGCTAACAGGATCTTTATTTTTTTATTTCTCCATAGAGGTGTAATTTCTTTATGTTTGATTAAGGGATTTGTTAAAATATGCTCTTGCATGATCACTGCCCTAACGTAAAAATAGACACAACTGCCACTATCTGTAATTTGCCTTCTGGATCTCAAAATTTCAGTACCGGAACTTGAATCAACGCCGGTTTGAGCATTTCAAATGTTATATTCGCATAAGCTGACTAACTAAATCGTGTCTTTTTCAAGTTTAAGCTCTGCATGTGAGCAAAATCCTTTATGAGTGCTCTATAATATTAGCATAAAAAAGGTGCTAATTTCTTTGTATTTTTCGGCGATGGCTAATTTTAAATACGGATCTTTTCGATTCGTCCGTCTCAGTTCCTCGCTATTATATTTTGTACCTCAAGTAGGCGAATTTGGATTTTGATGCATGCTCTTTCAAACCTGCTTCTTTCAGAAGTGTAAAACCTTCCCTCAGATCCTAAGTAGGCTTATCCATGGTGTTACTGATGATTATTTATTTCCTCTAAATACAGTACGACTCGCTGAGAACAAGCCCTAATTTAACGAGAACTCTGATTTAACAGGAAAATCTTAAATACTTGGTTGGTGCAATGTGAAGCTTATGAGAGCATTACTTGCTTTTAACGAGCAAACCCCAGGTATTGTGAGGAATATTTTTGTGATTCATAAAATTTCTATTGACTTCCACCTCTCCAACTCAACTAATCCTTTCTTGTAAAACGTTTTTCAACATTCCGAAGTCAACCGAAAGTTAATTATGAGTCATAAATTCTGCGAACATATTATGGCGGCCTTTTCCATCTTGTGGAGTGCACGGGCGAGGATACGACTTATCCCCCCCAAGCAAGTCCAAAACCGCTAGGTGTTTTAAGCAAATATAAAAGCTTTCTGTTGATTATGACCACAACAAGAAAGCGTGGATGATTTCGGATGTTTTCACGGAATTAATTTCAAAATGGGAGAGGATACTGAACAAAGAAGAGCGTAATATTCCCCTTTTAATTGATAAAGTGCCTCCCAAAATCGCTTGTCTTACAAACATCAGGCTTGAATTTTTGCCACCGAATTCTACAAGCATTATCCAGTCTACGTACCAAGGGATCATCAGAAGTTTTAAATCAAACTTTCGCAAGCACTTTATTTTGATGTCTCTCGATAGAAGAGTAAAAATAAGAACAAATGCTAATGTAAACGTAGTCGAAGCAGTACGTTTAATGAAAGATGCATGGGAAAAAGTTATATTATCATACCTTACCAATTACTTTCGTAAGGCTGGATTAGACATTTCTCAAGAGAGGTAAATCACTGAGGAAGCAGAAGAAGTTGACGACTTGGAAAATTTTGAAATGAAAACAGAAGAATTCGAAAATTATGTATCTGTTGACGCCAGTTTTATCACTATGATAATGACGAATGTGAAGAATTTCCAGCTGAACCACCACGAAGATACTCAATAGCTTTTGAGTGCGCTAAAAAACTTCAAATTTTCTCGAAGCCAAAGGGGCAAATAACGATGTTTTTCGGAACATTAAATCTTCTCCCAAGAATAATAACACAAAAAAGGGACAATAACACAGTTCCAAGCATATTAACCAACTTCTTTTGTATCGAACAGAAATACAAAGTAAATTAAATATGTAGCTATAATATATTAAATGTGTATTAATCCTTATGATTTTTTTACGAGCACTCGATTATTATGAGCAAATATCGCAATTCCTTCGCTTTCGTTATAATCGAGTTCGATTGTATACAAAACTTGATCAGCCTTGTACGACCTTTACCATTATGCTCATGGCCCTCTGAAATGTAGCGGAAGCACTGTATAAGAAAATTGACAGGCTCAACCGCATACACCTCAATTTAATGATAAATTCAGTTTTCGGCACGGCCTCAGGTTAAATGATTATCTGGAAGGACGCAGATTTTGAGTGCAAAGTTTTCGTATATTTGCTCGAATGTTGTCCTACATAATTTGCTCAGTTACTGGTAAAGTAAGTATTTTGTAATTCTATTTAGTTTTTATTATAATACATAGCAAAATTCCATAACTTAAAGTCTGTGGGAGGAAATGTTTTTTTCCTAACCCAAAAATTTAAGTTACTGCTTATCTACTGAATGTGCCTCTAATAAATTCTTCCTTCATTTTAAGGGCTGTCCATCGAGAATCATCTTTCGTATCTATCTCATGGTAACTACGTGTGTTAACCTCGGTCACATCGAATAAGGCTGAAAGACTGCTTACGAAATTTAATAACTTTTCTCCGGGGGGGGGCAAATCTTTCAGGTCCAGAGGGGGATGGCTCTGCTTTCTTCTTAACAGCCCGCATTTGCAATTGCACTGTCTTCTGCTGAGTGTCAATACGCAAATCGGAAGATCTAAAAAATATACCTGCATTATCACATTTGCCTGGAAATTGCCAAAAAGCTATTCTGCTACCTTGTAGCTAACAACGCTACTGATATTACTGCGTTTACCAAGCCTTGCATGCAAAGCATATCCACATTTTTCAATAACACAGCATTGAATTGAATTTTGAGAAGGACGTTTTTCATATTCTGGGTGGGTTGTTCAGAAAATAACTCAAACTATGTTCTAAGCTTTCATTAACTGACTCAGTGCGAGGGCTTCCTTGTACGAAGTAAAGGAAGTATTGTAGGAAGTAAATTATGGGTATCATATTTCAACGAAAAAAAAAACCACTAACAACCACTAACGAATGAAATTAACGTTAGTGTTTCATTCGTTAGTGTTTGACCACTAACGAATGAAATTTAACGATGTTTTTGCGTGAAATCTGTACATAAGGGCAGAAAGGACTCTTTTTCCCCAAAACGAATTATAAAACTGATTTAAAATGGATTCAAAACAGATTTTTTTTCGTGGCGTACGTACAATTTTGTATATGGAACTGCTATAGCATGTAGTTGAGCACCTCCTATTTTGGTTCCAATCAGCTGGTCCAAAAGTATATAAATATATACATAACCACCGTGTTCGGCTGAGTGAGGAAAGTTTTTTTCATTCTTTTATGTTGGTAAATTGTTTATTTTTTGCTCTAAAAAGGATTGATTTATGTTATGTTTATTTCCCTGTTAAGGTTTTCACATCTTTAATTAATCTGCATGCAATAGTTGTAGAAATATCGACAATTTAAAAATTATTTAACTGCGGCTAAGTTTATTTTTTAAGCATTTACATTTGAAACTTAGCAGAATATTGAATTAAGTCTTTCGGCACCTTCAGTATCTTTTTGCAGAGTGGGACCAAAACGAAACTTTTAGTTTTGTGCACCGAAATATCTGCCATTTTGCCCGCTGGCATAATTGCTTGATTTCGTTGTGATTTTAATTGGAAAAATTGTTTTTTTAAATGTTTTAACTGTATTTTGTGCTTTATGTTTTTCTATATCTTTCAATTTTTACTGAAGATATTTTGAGTTTTTATGCATTTTTGCCTTGCCGCAAAGTGAGAACTGAATTAATTGAAAGAGAAATATATCTCTAATGAAATTAGAGGAAATAAGTTTAAATTAAATGCAGTCTTCAGTCAAACTGTGCTAATTACTAGTGTTCAGTCAAACTTTTGCCGACTTAAAGAACCTCGAATTTGTTTTTGTGGAAGTATACGTTTTATTACTAAAAGTATGTTTTTTATGCAACCCGTAACATGTTTAGATAAATGAACGCTATAAAATATTGAAAATATATCAATGTTGCAGAGAATTTGTGTGAAAAGGAAGATAAAATTATTATTGTATTTACATTTTTAAAAAGGGGGTTGCCTCGTATTTGTTTAGGTAACACTAATAATATGAAACATATTACATAATTAATTATTTTAGATAGCTAATTCTAGATAAGAAGTATACTGAATTAATTATTTTATATGGAGAGTGCGTCCCTCATAGCTTTTAAAAAATGTTTCCAGTTTTGATTTGGCTTGTGGTATTCCTAAAACAGTTGGTCGGAATCCCACCCGTTTCCACGGATTACGGTGCGGTAGAACATTCTATACAAGAAAAAACTATTCTAGATAGGTATAGGTGGAAGTATAGGGAATAACAGTTATTTACTGAACGATGAAGGAGATATTGTTCGCTTACACTATATATCTAGAAACACCATCACCCTACAGAATTCTGTATGAGTCCCCAAAGGATAATTCGCTTGATCCATTCCACACCGCTATTCAGAATAGCCTATATTACAAACAATGCACTTTCGCCATCGCTGATCTAAGTCTTGAATCTTCTTTATAAAATTTCAAAAGTGGAACATTGCATTATTTTCGATATGCTCGATTTTATTTCGTTGTCGGATATTTAGGTAATTTTCTCATTGACTTAAGGAAATTTTGGTCAAAATCGGAAACAGTCAAGTTAAACTATTCCAATTAAGAGTGAATTTTACTATCATAATGATGTCATTTACAAAATGGTATCTCTCTCGAATTCTCTTTCCTTAAATTATCATACCCGTTTTGAGACACACAAATTACATTCATACTGGCAAATTAACATCAACTTGATAGGAGTGGAAGTTACAGGAAAGATACAAGGATAGGCATTGTTATTTTCTTTAGTAATACGGTACCTAATATCAGTAAAGCTAAACTCTTTTGCTGATTGCTGATCAGAATAATTGCTGAGAAGTGGGCATAATACAGTTAATATTTACTGATGTTAAGTAAACGGTGCAATGAATTTTTGGTACTTATTATTAAATATCTTCTTTTGCGTTTTTCCAGATTGTTCGGAAGGAAACTTAAGCTGTGAAAAGTGTAAAGCGCTATCTGCTTATGTAAGTTTTGATTATTATATATTGTAGCTTAAAAATTAATATAAAATTAAAAATGAACATTTATAAGATAGTTTTAATCAAGATTTGAATTGCACAGACACGTTACAAAATTGAAGAAATTTCAATTCCACTGTATTTAAAGAGATTTGAATTACTGCTTTTGGTTTTCGATTTTAGTTGATTATAGTAAAACATACTAGAGCTATCTGACTAATCGAAGGCATGCCTTAGTGGAGAATTTTCTGAGGGAAATTTGTATAGACGTTATACATAGGAAAAACCACGAACATGCTTATGCCGGCTGGAATCGAACCGAGACCGGAACTACCAATGTTCAGAGATTTTAGCGTCGCTGATTGGTTCTCTAATTGCTAAATTAAAACATTAAGGGCGAATATAATAATGTATTACAACTGAATCATTAAGGAAATATTTTATGTATTTCAGTATGATCATTAGCAGTATATTCGAATTGTAAAAAATAATAACAGAAGAATAGTCTAGTAATAATTCTCAAAGATCGTTTTTCAAAGTCTGAAGTTCAATCGTGCTCTTAACAATCTATAATCAATTCGTCTTATAATTTAAGTGTTTGTTCCCAAATCTGTTTTGTTTCATATTTATTTTAGGATATAGTTTTAGACTGAAATGTGATAGTGAAGTTTAATGCTATGTGTTTATGAAATTTAATGTAATGAAATATTCCTCAGTTTCATTAGCATAAACATTTCTTGAAATCGTAAGAATTCATTTTAACTGCACTCCGACGCGAGTCAAAATAAAAATTAGTGACGTCTCATGTTTATAATAACACAAAAAGTGTATGATTTAATCATTTAGCTTGAACTGAATTCTAGTGTTTTTCCAAGCAAGTGAACCAGATTAATATTGCTTCTACCTAAACGGTCTAATTTATGATAAAAGGGCAAATGAAACATATCTGAATTCGTTCTAAGAAATTCGTACAAAAATAGTTTCACAATGTATCAAACTTAAAATGCTATTCTCTGTGAGGATCATAACTTAGTTTTATTATCTTCAGGATCTTCTTTATTGGCTGTCTCGGAATGTGTCTTGGAAATTTTTTCCATAATAATTTTACTCGTTTTTCGCTTTTAATCTATGAGTGAAAAGGAATGTTTCTATTCTTCAGACTTTGCGCCGCTAGTGATCGACAGACTGATTTTTTGGGTAGATGAAAAATATTTTCTTAGCCTCTGCTTTAACTTGATCGGTACAAATCACATATAATTCATTGTTTAGCTTGCCCCAATTTTTGCCACTTTCTTTGTGTATTTCCAGTTTGTGTTTTCTTTACCTTCAACCTCCGTTTCTTGCTTCTATTCACTCTGAGTTTCCGAGTCAATAATATTATCTTCCATAATTTCCATAATCTTAGCTCAGCTTGCATAGAATGCATTTTTGCTATCTTCCGGATTTTCACATCTCTAAGTCTTATACAAGCTACGTATGTAGCGTTATCCTTAATAGTGTCTTATAAATATTCTGATGTAAGCTTAAATGCTAGATCTTTGAGTGTTACTTCAAAAGCTTTCTTATAGTCTTCCACCGTGTTTTTAAAATCTGTTACTGTTCTAGGAGTTAGTGAATCATCGCTTTGACCTTGTTCTGTTGTCCAATTTACTCTGCAGAACTAGTTCGCTTTCCCTTCTTCTTTGCTTTTGTAGTGGTTTCTGTCTTCGGCTGTTTGACAAAATTTTCAGTTTTTCAATTTTTTGATATAACAGAATGCATACAGATCACAGATTCGATACAACACAATTGTCTTCAGAATCTTCGGATATTTTTTCATTATCACTTGGTTATCTAAATGGAGTAATCCTTCAAAAGGGTTAGGAGTTTAACCAGTTAAAACGAAGTCATTTTAATAAGTCTTCGGAGCTTTATATTTTTAAATTGAGAAAACAATTAATTCTTCTGTGGTAAATGTTTTAGTGAATTATTATAAGAACATGAAATCTTTGTTTCTGCAGTATTATAGAATTCAACAAATAAAATGTGTTTAATTAATTTTTAGTACACAATTAACTCTGTATGTTTCAAGATAAGAGTGGGAGGACACCCTGGTTAAGTCAAAATAATGTTTCATCTAAGGACAATTAGAACAAGAAAAAGAAAAACACAGATTATTAATAGAAACAAATTCTTAATGGTTTACCTGTATGCTCAAACAATTTAATCTGGAGATTCTAGTTCGTTTATTTACGTAAATGAAATCAGTAGTCAGAGCGAAAAAAACATACTGAAAATACCGAAAGAATAAACATCGTTACAATTAAAGGAACTGATCTGTAAATGGAATTAAAGAACTGCTTTTACAAAAGAACTCAAAGTTCCAAAAATTCCTTGAATTGAAACGCACGTAAAATGTCAATAGAACTTGTTCTTGAACTGTATCCGGATAATGCTGCTAACACCACTGTTATCTGGTTCATTTTTTCGCTTCCGTTTTGTACCTTCCGCAGACAACTGCATTCACCATTTGTGGTAGTAATCTTTCCATTTTCCTGAGTAAACACACCTAACTTTTTTAATAGAACCCGAATTACAGTCCGAGAATCCAGCGGCAACTAATTGGGAAATGATTGTAAATTTCAATATCAAAATTCCAGATTTATTAAAGATTATTTTTTAAACTATTCATTTGCCTGATAAAATAAGTAACAAAAGAACACTGCTACATCTATATCTTTCTCTTATATGAAAAGTTTTCTTAATTATGTGAGAAAACAATTACTAATATATCTTTACATAAAGCTGTTTTTTTGGGCTGGACGGGATTCAGCCAACGCATGAGATTATCTGCCAAATGTTTCTTTATGCGAAAAATTGATTTTTGTTCCAGTCGGAATTAGTTTGTTTCAGGAATAAAAATAATTCTGTTTGATGTTTCTTAAGTTTCTGTAAATGTTTTCAAGCCTAGATGAAACAAATACAGATAAAATAAATAAGTAATTTTGTTTATTGTTCTCTAAAATATTACCTAAAAAAGTTTAAAGTTTCATTTCAAAGATGTAACAAGAATCACATGATCGGCATAGTAACGGAACAAATGAATTTTTGCAAACTCTTCGTTATTTAAAAAGAATTTGTCTTCAAGAAATATTATGAGTTTGGATGAAGTACGAATTTTAAGACATTTGCAACAAAACGTCTACTGTTACTACAGAATAATAGAAACATAGCATGCCGAACGGCATAATCTAATTTACGTGCTATGGAAACAGATGGAATATTCTTTCATAAAAAACGTTTCAGCAATGTATTTATTCTAAAGAAAATGTATTTTATCAGTTGCAACCGCGCCCCATGCTGTGGAAGTGACGCGTAAGTTCTTCCTACTTTACGATTACCTGTCACCCAGAAAATAGGCTGCGTCAGAATACCCTTTCTTAGTAGCAAATTCAGAATGAATATGGCTCAGACATAAATCAAAAACAATCAAGGTGTCAGACAATGCACATTTTTGGTATCCTCGAAACAATAAATTATAAAAACAACAAAGCTTGTAATATGTCTCTTTTGTCACATCTACGCACGTATATCATGTACTAAAAATGAATTTATGGACGCAAAAAACACGAAATTATTCCGCAGTTTCTATTTTAGTTTTATTGTGACAGACAGTAATATGAAGTTAGATTGATATTTTACATGTTAATGAATTTTCTGTTATTTACTTTCCATGTAATGAACTCCGTTTCCTTAAATTTTTAATTTAGCAAATGGGATATGTAGAGTACATGTTTTTCAAATTAATTCTCGACATTATAACTGCTTTATTTATCCTCCAAGAAAGTTATAAAAAAAACTTCTGATTTAGGAAATTTTTTCTGTGATTATAAATCCTTCATTTTTTACGATAAGTAAGTTTGGAAAATCTTATGAGTTTAAATTAATGATAAGTGTCCATGCCATTAGAATCTCCTGTGCTATCCAAGGATAATATTAGATTGATATTAGTACTTTTCTAAAAATGTGACTTATGAATAAAGGATTAAATTATAAGGTATAACATATTTGAGTACTCACGCACCTGACCTTAACTAAATTTAAAATTGACTTGCTAAATAATATGTAATTTATTTGCTTTGTAAGTAAAATGGATTCAAAGCCAAGTGCAAGATACTAAAAATATTTTCCCTTCATAAAATAAAAAGGCAGACCTGTAACATGATATTAGAAACCTTTTCCATGAATTCATATATCGCTTAAAATAGTCATAAGTATGCCATAAATTACATGTACTTAAAATTATAGATAAATTATAAAAATTAAGTTAAACATAAACGAGCGATCAGAGTCGTTGGTCAGCATTACCTGAAGCACCTTAGTCAAACCATAAATCACTGGAGTGGTGCAGTGTGGTAAATTTAAACAGCCTTAAAATCATACTGAAAGATATCGACGCTCGTTAAAGGCTCGATCATCGGTTAATAGTCAATAGGGCTGATGGTGGCTGGTGATCAACCAGTAGGTCACTCGTGTGGAGCGATGCAGTATTTACTAGATTGATAAAAGATTGAAAAGGCCTCCGTGGCCAATAATCATCAGAACAGTAATCGCTTAGGAGCTTCAAGTTAATGGCCAGTGCCACGAATATCACCTGTGTGCTGCGGTGAAATAAATTTAAATAGGTTTATGAATTAAATCAAATCAAAAAACACCTGTGCTCATTGATGATGTTGGTCATCAATTAGCAGAGTTGTTTTTTTCTTTTGAATTTTCGATAGTGACTTTGGCTCAACGCCTTTGTTACCAGTGTGCAAAGGGTAGTAAACTTTCGAAGAATTTTGAAATAAAATCAAATCGAAAGACATATGTATTCGTCAAGGCTGTTGGTCACCATTGACTTACAGTTATTGATTCTTTGGGCCACCGGTGATGGAAAGTGCAGTAAAGTGAAATACATGTTTCAATTGAAATCAATATGAGTTACCCTGGAGACTATTAGAACTCGTGTTCACAAGTAATCTGCAGTGTGTCGATTACTGGCGGTCAACTTGTAACGTTCTGTTATGTTAACCTAATCAGTTATTTTATATTTTAGATCTTTACTGTCACTTCTTCTTCATTCTGTTTCTTCTCCAGGATGCAAATTAGCTAACGTGTTGCTGAGGTTTTCAGATTGTAAGACAAAGCTTATTCTGCCTCTCGAAGCCACGTTACTAAGCTGCTCATATTAGATTTGTAGTCTTCAGCCTTGCATTTTAAGTGCTGTATCTAAACCGGTTACATTTGTGAGCCAACTTCGCGTTAATTGATCTGTGTAGCCTTTGGCTACTAGCTTATTTAAATTTTACATTTGTTTGTTATTTTAAGTTATTTAATTTGAATTGTAAGCACGAGTCGTGCATCTATATTCCAGTTCTGATTTAATAAAAAGGTTTCTTTTAAAACCTTTTTAAATTTTTGTTGCTAAATTTCAAATTTAGCGATAATTTGCTGTCAGTCTACCTATAGTTTGGTTCCAGTTCATGAGAGATAGGAAGGTAACCAAACTTTATAAACTAATAAATCACCGATAGGAAGTGGTGCAGTAAATTTAGAACTATAGAACTAACTATAGAAAAACTAACAATACAAATGTTTCCTAAATTGCATAAATTTTTTTAGTTATTTCGTTTTTAAGGCAGAAATGCATTCTTTTGTTTTTCATTTAAAGAATTATCTCATTTCCCGAGTATTTTACTAGCAAATGGCCAGTACAGATGGCGCATTGCACTCGCAAATGGCAAATCTATGGCCTGAGACCAGCCGAAGGTACAGTTGACTTTTTATGTTTCCTGCTCCTAAACGCTTTTGCAGTACATAAAGTAGTGTTCAAAATAAAATGTGGAAGATGGTAATTTATCATCAGTTTGGTCATCACTATTTGGTCAATTGGGTATCATTTCTCTGTCTAGTTCCCCTTTAAGTGATGGAGAACGTATCGCTGTGCGTTATTTTTTTGTGGAATATGCTGTTAGTACGTCTAATGTGTTTGACAATAATGTGCATTGATCTTAAAAAATGTTATGCTAAGCACAGTAAGTATGCTAACTGATTAAGATGAAGAAAACAAGCTCTGTCTGCCTAAGGTTAGAGATGTCTTCATAAAACCTTTACGAATTGTATTGTTTACTCATGCCACACATGAGAAAAACCATAACAAAATCCCACGTTACCAGCTCGTTCGCCGGGACTTGAATCTGGATCAAGAAGCCAGTGTTCAATGGTCTCATATACTGAGACACTGTGTGTTGTCAATAAATAGAACTCCAAAATTATGACACGGAGAATGTAGTTTGAAGTCTTACCTATTGCAGAAAAAGGTATATTAAGAAATGACAGCGTAATTTTCTTCTATCAACTAGTTTTGAAAATTTTTAATTGTTTTTTTTTTCTCCATCGTCTAAAATGTATGGAACCAAGCAGCAAGTTAGACGAGCTACCTGATTCTTCTGTTGCTATAAGGTTTTAAATTGCGGCACTTTAATTTGAAATACCCGGGCATGTCTCCTTTCTACTTAATAGTGCACTAGTAAGTTTCCAATATACATTTATTAAACAAAGGCCCTACCAGTAGCCGAGTGGTTAAGACCATTGAGTAAAGCAGTCTGGCTTCGAGCCCAGGTGAATGGGCTGGCTGCCTCCTTTCTGCATGCCTTCGTGGTGTAACGTTTAGCACACTCGGCGAGTATTCGAGTCCCGGCGAGGGCATTGCTGATTTTTCCTGTCTCATTCTTCGAAATAATAATCTAATGACTCTAAGTGGCGCACGAAGAGGGGCAGTGGTGGATGCTTATTCTTCACCACCAGGATTTGACACTTGAGTCCCCTAATCCCAACGCTCTTTAAAAAGGTGAGTATATAAGGTATTTTTTCCCTCATTTCTGCATGCCTTCGTGGTGTAACGGTTAGCACACTCTGCATGTATTCGAGAGGTCCAGGTTCGGGTCAGGCGGCGGGCATTGCTCATTTTTCATGTCTCCTGCTTCGAAATAATAACCTAATGACTCTGCAACACGAAAAAAATCTGAAAGGTTTCATATTTTATATTGCGTCCAAAGGCGAGTTTTTTTAACGTCTTGTCTGTTCCCCTTTCCTTAAATATCATGTTCTATGTACACAAAACCTTAAAATTCAGTTCAACAGCAATATCGCAAAATAATTTTAAAATGAGTGTATTTTTAGAATTTCCGATATAGAGCCTCGCGCGCTGGAGATAAAAATGTGTTGTTACTTCCTTGTACGAAGTAAAAAGGAAGTATTGTAATCGCGAAAAGTTTCAGGCAGCATATTTCAACGAAAATATCCATTTTGACCACTATCGAATGCAATTTAACGATGTTTTTGCGTGCTATCTGTACGTAAGGACAGACTAAAATACTCTTTTCCTTCAAAAAAATTATAAAACTGCTTTAAAATTAATTCTGAAGAGAATTTTTCGTGGCGTCTGTACGAACGTATGTACGTACGTGCGTTCGTACGTACGTATCTCGCATAACTCAAAAACGAGTAGCCTTAGGACGTTGAAATTTTGTATATAGGAATGCTATAACATGTAAATGTTCACCTCGTATTTTGGTTGCAATCGGCCGCACCAAACGTATATAAATATATTTATATATATATCCACTCTATTACCCGGCTCAGTGATCTCAGTTTCTTAACTCTTATATGTTTGTAAATTGTACATTTTTTGCTTTAAAAATGATTTAATTATGTTGTTTTTATCTTCCGGTTAAGGATTTTATGCCTTTTGTAAATCTGTGTGCAATATTTTTAGAATTATCAGCAATTTTAAAGTTGTCTAAATGCCGCCAAGCCTTTTTTTATGCCGGCCATTGACGTTTGCATTTGAAACAGGAGACTAGTGGATTTGTTGCCAATCTAGAGAAACTTAGCTTCACAACAACAAAGATAAAGCATTCATTTATTATTGCCAATTAAATCCTGCTTAATTCTTTCTGGAATTTTTTCTAGGAAATAAGCGTTTGAAATTTACTTCGTAATTTTTAATATAGATATTTTGAGTTTTTATGTATTTTTGCATTCTCGTGAAGTGAGAACTGAATTAATTAAATGAGAAATACTCAATCGTCTGTGAAAAACTGTTTCTTTCTTGTTTTGTTTTCTTAATTTCTTTTATACATAGTTCTAGCTTTATTATAGTGTTTGAATAGAACATGTGGCAACGATTAGATAATTCTTTAAATGATATACATTTTGTGCATTCTGAGTTATAATATGAATGAAATATAATACTGTTAAGTAAACCTGGCGCCAGAGTTTTGCTATGGTAAACAAAGTGAATTTTTAAGAATGCATTTATTCTATTGTGGTTTATGCGCTGTCGGCGAAGTAGGTTTAATTCAATCTAATAAGTTTATATAAAATGGAAGAAAAAATGCGTATAATTTAATATTCCGTACAAGGAAGTCATGTGGTGTACACATCAGATTTTTTGTTCGTGCAGTGTTGCCATTGCTCTCTTTGAAATCGTTTAGTTTTTTAATAAAAAATTTGTTGAAGTTCTACAAAATATCAACTCAAAAATAAAACACGTTAAATTTAAATTAGTGCTTTCACATGTTCATATTCTATGGAAGATTACGTTATTCAAATTTTGAAGGCTCAAAGTACCGTTGTTTTATCTCAATGCAAGAAACATATATACATTCATGCAGATTCTTCGTTATTTAATTTCTTTAAATATATATTACGGGGCGATAATATTTGATGGTAACAATTTGAAAAGTGATTCGGCGTTTATAGTTTTCAACGCAAAATGCCAAAACGAAATTAATAGTCCTTCAGGGCAAATTGCAGCTTTGGATTAATAAAAATATTGCTTTGTGAACTATTAATTTTTCATCACACTTTACAATCCTAATTTAAATAATTTTGAATAATTTGCACGTAAGTCGATCCCGAACTCTACTAAACCACTCCTTGAAATTTCTGGGCAATATATATGAAAATGTATGCAAAATGCAATTATGTAACTTATGATTATTTGAGCTTAGAGTTATATATTATTCAATATTTAATATTGTAATATCCAATGCCTTTGAAGTAAACTATGTACCTTTTAGAAAATGAAAATTTAATAAAATAATAGTCTGAAAAAATAATTAAAAAAACTGAAATGATTCATATTTTAAATAACTTCCAAAGTGGCGTTTTTTAACGTTTTGTGTGTTACCTTTATTTATTAAATATCATGATATTTAATAAACTCTCTTTACACTTTTGATGTTTTTGCACTTAAACCATAAATTTCAGTTCAATAGAAATTTTGCAAAATAACTTTAAAATGAGCCTATCTTTAAAAGTTCCAATACACAGTTCCGCGCGCTAGAGATAAAATAGTTCCCCCCCCCCGTAGATTGTTGCCATTGCTCGCTTTCAAATCGTTGAGTTTGTTACTCAAAAATTCGTTAAAGTTTTACAAAATATGAAATCGATAATAAACAAATTCCAAATTTCAAATTTGGGCTTCCACATGCCCATATTCGCAGTAGGATTACGTCATTCAAAATTCGATGGCTCTAGGTACTGTTGTTTTATCACAATGCGAGAAATATACATACATTTATGCAGATTTTTCATTAATTAATTTCTTCAAATATAATGCAGGACTCTAACATTTGGTAGCAACAGTTTGAAAAGTGAAACGGACATTTATAGTGATTCAACGCAAAATCGCAAAACGAAAACAATAGTCCTTCAGGGACAAAGCCCCTTTTGAACTAAAAATTGCTAATAATATTTAGATTTCTTAGAATACTGCGAATTTATTTTTCTCAAATACCAGTGGAATTTACAATTTGTATTAAATTTAATTATACTCTTATCAGGTTCAATGTTCCGTCTTACCTTCTTCGGGAACATGCAAGGACCTGACTCGGAACAGAGAGCTTACTAAAGCTATGTTCAATAGTTGTGGGAAGTAGACAGGATACACAAGAAGGGTATACAAAACCCTTTATTTTTCTCTATTTACAATAATTTCCGTACTTCGGAATACAATGACCCACTACTCGTGGTCTAAACGTAAGGATATAAAAAATAAAACTAAACTCTAATTTAACTTTAAAATAATAAACGTGGAAGATTGGCCTTATATTAACAGGAAGCC
The DNA here is from genome assembly GCF_044657685.1 of Stegodyphus dumicola. Classification (NCBI taxonomy): domain Eukaryota; kingdom Metazoa; phylum Arthropoda; class Arachnida; order Araneae; family Eresidae; genus Stegodyphus; species Stegodyphus dumicola. The sequence continues at coordinate 109,414,026 of NC_140770.1, read as the reverse complement.
GTATGTAGTACAGAGAACTGTGAACACTACAATACGTTTAAAAAATTATCAAGAGGATTAAAACCTCTGGCCTGGAAGGCAACCAGCGACTGCGTAAAACTTCTAAGGTAAGCGGCCTGCTTCGACTCACTGCTTCCTCTCTCTCTCGCTTGGCAAAAAGCCACAACTTAAATACTTGGCGTTCGCCAGACAAACTTTGCTTAAATACATTAACGCTTATAATTCTGGCCGGAAGTAGAAAATAAGAAGTGATAGTAAAGATTTAAAATAAAATAAACGTTAGTAAAACTTAAGATCCTTACATACTTCCTGCCAGAGTTAATAAGTTTGAAACTGAAGTCTAAAACGACCTTGTTGAAAACTTTTAGCTCTAGAATCTAACGCGAGGCCAATCTTTTACAAACATCTTTCGCTAGAAACTAGAAATTTAAAAGAAAGAAATTTGTTTTTACAATAGCAGCTCCCAGGACACACAATTTTTTTTATCTGTACTGCATCTAAACAGGAGCTTTTATTCAAATCTGGTTCCTTCCAGAGATCTGGAAGGAAAACTAGTTTAATGAAATGTTACACAATGAAATGGCAAGTAACATGTATAATTATATTTCTCTTAACATTCTTATTTCATTCATAACTATTTTAGTTATCTCTCCCCGTGCTCTCTGACATGTGTTGTAAAAGAACACCAAACACGAATGTGTTTATGTCTATGTGTTCAACACTTCCTCCTACAATCAAAACACTAACGTGTTAAAATTCAACATACCAAGACCTCGTAACACACCCTAATTTCAACTCTAAACCCTGAGGTACTATTCTGAAAGTGGCTAACTCTGAAGTGTAGCGTCAGAGAGCCTAACTACATCAACCAAACTTTAACACATATTCACCATGATTTAGTCTTTTTACAGTCACACGAATAAAAAAAAATTTTAACATTACTTTCACTTTTACCATATCACGGTATTTCTTAACATTTAAAATAACAGTTCACATTGTATATAAGAACATATTAACATGCCGTTAATTTTACACATTTGAAAACATACATTAGTAATACATTGTTAACTTCTATTCTTTTCAAAGCAAGTGCCAATTCTTTCTACATTGAAATAATACATTTCAAAAAGTCTTTCAGACTAAAACTTCTTTCTTGCCAGAATGTTTTAAATAATATTTATACAATAACTTTTTACAATATTTAAGTCTTTACACAACGCTATTATACATCAACTTTACTTTTACGCGCGAGTAATTGAAAAACATAATACCAAAATCGGTAACAACTCATTTCTCGCCCTTTTGGCGATAAAGGTACACCTCGCATGAGGTAAAACTTCTTGAAATCTGCCACTTGCAGTAAGAATGAAAGATTAACTTAAGTTTGCAAAGTAACATAAAATTTTACTTATCTTTGTGATATTCGGACATTCTTTTCTCGGCCCAGTCGTGGAAGGTAGTGCAGATTGTTGTTTGATTTATCCTCCTTCTTGTACGGGCTCGCCCTTCAGTGCCTTCCTCTAGATGCTTTCTTTTTCTCTAGTTCGGTCACCCTTGAATACCTTCTTTTTCGCTTCTGCCTGTGGTTTTGTCGCTTGATGGCAGCTGGTCTTGGCGGAACCGGGAAACTTCTTTCTTTCGTGTCCCTGCTTGGACCTCGTTGCTGGCCGTTCAAATTTTCTTTGTAACTTTTCCTCCGTCGCTAGTGGCCCTTCCGCAGTTCGGCGACATTTGCTGCGGAGAGTCCTGTCGGATGAGTAGATCTTCCGTTTTAGAGCCGGGTTATAGTTGCCGTCATTTCTCCTGGTTCTTTTTGCATACGTCGTCCTTCTCCCTTCTTCATTCTGGGGGTCATCGTGAGCTCTCTTTTCTGGACGGTGGAACGGCTTCTTTTTCTTGCTACCTTCAATTTTTCCGCGGGGAAACTTTCTTTTCACTTGCTTCTGTCTCTCATTGGCTTGCCCTTGTACTTGTCGTTTTTCCATCTCTGGAGATTGTGCCTGCGGTGTCTGCCGTGCCGGATCCTGCAAAAGATCTTAGAAAATTTTCATTTTATTACGATCATAGTAGGGTTTGATTTGATCAATGTTTGCGGAGCAGGTTTCACCATTTCTAGCTTATTTTTTCTATGACATATGGTCCTTCAAATCGTGGAAAAAATTTGGCAGTTTTATCTTCTGGTGCTGAAGAAAGTGAATGCTTAATTTTTAAAACTTCATCCCCTACTTTATAAGTTACTCCCCGTCGTTTCAAGTCATAATAGAGTTTCTGTTTTCTCTGTGCTACTTCAGTATTCTTCTTTGCTTCCTTAATTAGTTTTTCTATATCACACATTTTAAATTCTGGGGCTCTTTGTTGCACATACTCGTAAAATAATTTATCTAACGGCGTTATAATCTTTCTGCCTAAAAATAACTCAGCAGGAGTTTTGCCCGTTGTATCATGTTTTGCGGTCCTAAGGGCGAAAGCAAATTCATTGACATAGTTATCCCAGCTTTTATGAAAATTTTCAACATAACTACGGATAATTTTCACTATATTTCTATTGACCCGTTCCGCTATATTTGATTGCGGCCGATACGGGACCATTTTTAAATGACGTATGCCCAGTTTTTGGCACATGTCTTCAAATATATTACTTACAAATTGAGGACCATTATCCGATATAACTTTTAGGGGCGCCCCGTATTTTAAAATATATTTATTTAAAATAGAATCAGTAACTAATTTCGCGGAGGTTCATTTTAAGGGAACAATATCGGTCCACTTACTAAAATGATCAACCATAACAAGGAGATAGCGACTTTTATTTAACTGACTTTTTGGGAAAGGGCCCAATAAATCGATGCCAATTATTTCATTTGGAAATTCGGATTTAATACTATTTAGAAACCCGGCCGTGCGGAAATTAATATAATTAACGGCTTGACATGTTGGGCAGGACTGGACATACGCCCTTGTTAACTTTTGCAGTTCAGGAAAGTAGACTGCCTCGCGTACGCGTTGGATAGTTTTTCGAATACCAGCATGAGAAGCTAAAGGGCTGTCATGGAGCTCTTGCAGGATATTTAATCTCAGACTAGCTGGGATAACAGGTCCAAATTCGTTGTTGGAATTCGTAGTTTTTGTATAAAATAATAGACCATCTATTAGTTCGTAATGGGCCGCCCTATTTCTTATCGCCACAATATCTTGGAGGCTAAAATTTTCAGGATCCTTCAAATACTCATAAATACTTCCAAACTGAGGATCCTTACCCAGTTCGGTTATTACAGTTTCTCGGGAATTTATTGTACAGGCTGTGAGCATTGCCACCTTTATGGTATTACCTTCTTCATCTATTTTAATTCTGGATAGGGCATCTGCTACGATATTTTCCTTTCCGGGGGTATGCTTGATTACCAGATTATATTCTTGTAGCTTGAGTGATCTTATTAACCTTGGGGATAAGTTTTTCCCTGAGTACAATCTAGTTACCGTCGCATGATCAGAGTACACTGTTATTGGCGCCTTTCCAAAATAGACTCGGAACTTTTGCACTGCTAACAGAACTGCAAGTGCCTCTCTCTCGGTCGCGGAATAGTTTCTTTGTGTTTGATTTAAAGTTCGGCTAAAAAATGCCTCGGGCTGTTGATTTTGCGAAAGTACCGCTCCTACCGCATAATCCGAAGCATCCGCTGAAATTTCTAAATTCTCATCCTTTTCAGGAAATTTCAACACAGGGGCTTGCGTTAATGCTTGTTTTAATTTTTCGAAAGCACTATTGGCTTCGGCCGTCCCCGAGAATCTTGCCTTTTCCCTTTTTAATTTTAACAATGGTTCAGCAATAGCTGCAAAATTTTTTATAAAGGCCCTATAATATGAACAAAGTCCTAGAAAAGAAGAGAGCTTCTTCGCCGTGTTTGGAGTCGGATACTTTTGTACAGCAATTATTTTTGATTCGTCTGTCTCTATTCCTTTCTGACATATTTTGTAACCTAAATATTTTAATTCAGGGGCTGCAAATTTGCACTTTTCGACATTAACTTTTAGACCGGCCTCATTTAATAAAGAAAACACCTGTCTTAAATCCTGTACATGTTGGTCGAGATTATCACTAGTAATAATGATATCGTCTAAATAGATAAATGTGGACTTTCCCAGAACAGGTCTTAACACAATGTCCATACATCGCTGAAATGTTGCCTGGGCCCCTGAAAGGCCAAACGGCATACGCAAAAATGCATAAGTGTCAGACTCAGACTTGGTTATAAAAGCAGTCTTAGGCACGTCCTCAGGCCTAATCCCTATTTGAAAATAACCAGTCGTTAAGTCTAAAGTCGTCATATATTTGGTGGTTGTTATGTTCCTTAGATTCTCTTCAATAATAGGTAATGGATATACCGGATATTTAGTTATGGAGTTTAATTTACGGTAATCAATTGCGAATCTCCACCTTTTTGGATGTGTCAAAGGATAGTCATTATTTTTGTTACATAAAACCACCGGGCTAGCATAACTTCTTGAGATGGGCGTTATGATCTTCTTACGTAGCATATCGGTGATATGCCATTCTATAATTTTTTCCTTATTCTTATCATACCGGTATGTTTGTGGCGAACTGGCATTGAATCTCCGGTGTCAATACTATGGTTAGTAACCTGAGTAAATCCTGGAATATCACTAAATAACGAAGCAAATTCACTTACCACTTGTCGGATTCTTCCTTGCTCGTCATTAGGCAGGTGGTCAAGATTTAACATCGGCGGTTCAGCCTTTTCTGCACGAACTGGTTTCATTGTCAGCTTAAGGGACGCTTCATTAAAATCCAGCGTTGCTTGTGCCTCTGAAAGAAAATCCATTCCTAAGATTATATGTGCTTGCAGATTCTTTACTATAAAAAACATCACCTTTACTTGTTCGTCCTTGATACGGACATACAGCGGTACTTTACCTATACACTTACATTTTTCTCCTTGCGCCGCTAACACTGTCGTATTATCCGAATTATATATGCGGTATTTCCGAAAATACTTCCTAAAAAAATCTTCTGCCACACAGGAACACTGCGCGCCTGTATCCAGGAGTGCGGTGGCTGGGATATTATTCACCAACACTTCAATCTTCGGAAGAGTCAAATTTTTCACCATTACTGTATTTAACTTAAAGGAAGAGGGCTTTTCGTGGCCTTCGGATTTCCGCACCCTCCCGTCAGCAGAAATCCGTTTTAGTTTAAATTATTTTTCATTTCCGTGCTTTCCTTCTTTTTCCACTGGCCTTGAGACTTTTTTCCTGGATTGCTATTGAACTGTCGACGTTCGCCGGCTGTTTTTGAATGCTCGGGTTTCCTTGCCCACTGATTCGCTTTGCTTCCGTAGCCGTGTGCTTTAGTTTGCTGTAGTCTTGGCGCACCAAATTTGTTTCGCTGTTGATATTGGCGTCTTCTTTCAACGTTCGCCGTTCTTCTACTTTCAAACTGGATTGCTAGCTCAAATAACTTTTCCAGTGTAGTCGGATTTCTTAATTCAATAAAGTCTTGCACTTGGGGCAGTAACCTCGGCAAAATCACTTGAATTATCTCAGGATCCGGACGGTTTCCATACAAGAGTTTGAAGACGTGAATTTTTCTTAAAATAAAACTTGAGAGGTTTTCGATTCTTTGTTGATATATACTAAAATGTTCCGTTTCTAATTTCTCACGATCCCTTACGACAGAGAAGGCTTTTAGTAGGGCAGTCTTGAAATTCTCGCAAGTATAGGTGGGACTTCCTGCTTGACCCAAGAGACTTCTGCCTATACATTTGAACCAGTTAAGCGCTTGGCCCCTCAAAGCGCTGGTAGCTAAGGTAACTTTTTGAAATTCGTGCACGAAGTAGAGCATGAAGTGGTCATCCAATTTTTCCAAAAAACTGGTTACCGGTGAGTTTCCATTAAATGTTGCTTCTAGTTTCATCGAAGCGCGCATGGTCTGGACGATGTAACCAAATCCTTCCAGGGCGGCAGCTGGCATTTCTGGATTCTGAGCCGCTTCTGCAGGCAGCACAGGTTCTTCTTGAAACTCGGCCATGGTTATTCTTCTTCGTTGGGCGCCACTATCAGGTTCAATGTTCCGTCTTACCTTCTTCGGGAACATGCAAGGACCTGACTCGGAACAGAGAGCTTACGAAAGCTACGTTCAGTAGTTGTGGGAAGTAGACAGGATACACAAGAAAGTATACAAAACCCTTTATTTTTCTCTATTTACAATAATTTCCGTACTTCGGAATACAATGACCCACTACTCGTGGTCTAAACGTAAGGATATAAAAAATAAAACTAAACTCAAATTTAACTTTAAAATAATAAACGTGGAAGATTGGCCTTATTAACAGGAAGGCGTATGTAGTACAGAGAACTGTGAACACTACAATACGTTTAAAAAATTATCAAGAGGATTAAAACCTCTGGCCTGGAAGGCAACCAGCGGCTGCGTAAAACTTCTAAGGTAAGCGGCCTGCTTCGACTCACTGCTTCCTCTCTCTCTCGCTTGGCAAAAAGCCACAACTTAAATACTTGGCGTTCGCCAGACAAACTTTGCATAAAAACCTTAACGCTTATAATTCTGGCCGGAAGTAGAAAATAAGAAGTGATAGTAAAGATTTAAAATAAAATAAACGTTAGTAAATCTTAAGATCCTTACACTCTTATGAAAAGAAACTACTCAGAAGTCTTACTAATGATCAGAGATCTCTATTTAACATTTTAATTTAAAGAACATAAATCTGTTCATCAATATAAGTGAACTCAATGGTTTACTGTGCAAATCGGATAATTATATTAAGAAATGAACGAAACGAAACTCGTCCTCTGAAACATGAAAACAAACATTCCAAATATTGGTCCATTTTTCAAAATAAGTGCTATTAGTAAAATGAATATCGAGAGTACTTATTAAATATCGCGTGAGAAAGCAATTCCTTTTTTGGAATTATAATGGATCTGAGCAATTCCTTATTCCAGATTTCCGTTTAGTGGCATATTCTTGGTCAAATGGAGCAGAAGCATGCTATGTGGAACCTAAAATAACTTAACAACATCATTAAAGAAACCGTTATTCTTCTTAATAACGACAAAATTTGTAAAGACTGTGTTACCTTACTTGTTTGTACGAATGCACCTCCAGTTACCTTTAACTTATCCAAGCACTTTATTTTGCTGCAGATAAAAAAATTTAGTGAATTAAAAAAATTCTAATAACTTGGCTTAGGTTACAGAAATACAAGACAACTATAATTTGCAGACGAATAGTTACTGTTATGTTTTGCTAAGTTAATACGTTTGATGTCACATTAAACAAATACGGTTATTGGGTGCTATACATTTACTAAACATAGTGTTATAAATAGTTCGCAATTATGATTTTAGGATATTTTAATAGTAATAGTACACAAAAATATGTTCCCAGACGGTATAGTGATTAGAGGAGCTTTCTGCGGTACCGAAGGGCCCGTGTTCGAATCCCGGAGAAGGCATGGATTTTTGTAAATGTATAGTGTCTTTGCGGCAGAGTGGTACTATAAATATATGGCGAGCCGAAAGTCATCTGGAGAGGTTGGTGGTAGGGAAAGAGGGGTAGAAGATCTTCGCAGCCGTTCCCTCGGGGTGCTCTCTATCAAAATTGGGGACGGAGCTGAGCGAAGTCGTACCGTCGCCTGTATGGCGCGCTAGGCTCTAGCCAAGGACAGGCGCAGTATTGCTCTCGTTGCCACGAAAAATTTTGTGAGCTTGGTCTGATGTTACTGTCAGACAAGTGAGATAAGTTACAACACAACACACAAAAATATGCGCAAGTTCGTATGAATAATTTATCCCTAAAATATTATATGAAATTGTAGTCGAGGTTTTATGGTATTCTTAGATGCAATTTAAACGAAGTGTAAATTTACAGGACAAATTAATGAAATAATTTTTTATTATTAGCCGAATTGGACTATTAATCTTTAAACGCGATTTCGGGTTGTCGACTGTAAATACCTTGTTTCACTTTTCATTCAGATCTGTGACCGTTCGGATTTTAAGTCTGTGGCCATTCGAATAAACTTAAGATATTATTCTTTCATATTTAATCTGTCCGGTACCAGTAAACAAACTAAAGTGTTTAAAAGCAATCGGCGCAGTTTCTAAAAGTATTATTATTTTTTACTTTTTAACTTAATTGACTTAATACATTTAATCCATGATGTATTTAATTAAAAACATGAAGATTTTATAAGATTAAATATTTTTCACTTTATAAATATACAGAAGATATATAGAGTTCCCATATTAGTCTAAATGTATATTCTTCTAGTATATTATAAAATAATTCACTATTCCACTTTAGTCACCTATATCGATAATCTCTGCTGATAAATCATATGAAAGTAAGAAATCTTTTGGGCGAATGTTTCTTCTTATTCTTATTATTTCTTTCATCTTTCTACTGTCCAGGATAAGATTAACTATTTCATTACACAAAACGTGTTACCATATTCGTCTAATTATTTTTCATTCCGATGTGTGCGATGTCCAACAGATTGCGTTTTTCTCGGAAGCGTATTATCAGCATTACAATACTGAGAAAACAAAGAATCACTACAAGTCCTCTTAATGTTCTATTTTTTTATTTTTTATTTTTTATTAATTTTAAATAGTAATAATTTTTATATTTAAATATCAATAATTTTAAATTTATTAATAATCATATGGGCTTTGCAGCAAAAGTAACAATAGTTGAATGGACGATAACTTACTAACTTGTGTAATGGAGACGGCTTCACAACGGTCCTGTCATAAAGGTACGGCATCTTTGTCCAAGTCAACCAACGTTCTCCAAGACAGAAATATTTATAAGAATGCTCTAGAATAAGGATAAAAGCACTTTTGCGAAGGTTACTTTCTTCAGATTAAAAACTGCTCTTCATACAGCTGGAAAACACGACAGGAATAAACAAACTTGACTTTCCTAATGATGATGAAGAGAATTTCTTAAAGGAGCAAGAGGAAACGAGAAAAACCTACAGTATGAAATTTCGCCAAGTTACCAGAAGAGACGAACCTCCTCCTACGCAAATGGAAGTGGATAACATCATACGTGCTCTGGCCCCCAAAAAACGCTCCAGGTCCGGATGGAATTAATAATATCATCATTAGAGTGATACACCTGGAATTCCCAAAATTATTCCTTAAGGTCATTTCAGCTTGCTGGAAACATCAGTACTTTCCTAAAAATATGAAGTTGGCAAAACTGGCGTTATTCCTAAAATCAGGCAAATCTCCGACAGAACCTTCATCTTACAGGCCAGTCTGTCTATTGCCAGTGCTCGGTAAGGTATTGGAAAGAGTAATTCTTTACAGACTGGACTTCTTCCTGCAAAGGAACAACGCCCTGCATTCCGAATGGGCAGCTCAACTGAGCATGCCCTAAAAGACTTAATGGCCACTATCAAACAGAACAAGGATAACAATTTGCACTCACTGGCAATATCCATTGACATCAAGTGAGCCTTTGACTCCCTTTGGTAGCCAGACGTAATAAATTTGCTGCACAACATGGCCTGCCCAACAGCCATTCTTACCAAGCTTTACTCATAGGACGCAGCAGGCAGCTAAGACGCAACCCAAGCATTAAACTCCATGGGATACCGGTAAAATGTTTCCCCCAATTGAAATATCTTGGGCTATTACTCGACAACAGACTTTCTTGGATGCCACATGTCAGAAATATTAAGACTCGAATTAGCATCCTGAGCAACAACATAGGACGCATGACTTCACATAAATGGGGTATCTCATCTAAGCTACTAAAAATTTGGTATAGAACCATTACAGAAAGAGCAGCAATCTGGGGTGGCGAACTTACCTCTCATATGAAAAGATCCCTGCTCTCTATTCAGAGACAGCAGCTACTTCAAGTATGCAGGGCCTACCGTACCCCGTCAACACTAACTAACTAGCCCTACAACAACTGACAGGAATTCCTCCCCTAGATTTGATAGTAGAAAAGGAGGCAGCTATCGTAAAGGTTACCAGGCTGAGTCAAACTTCAACACTCTGAGGTCAAAGTTATCACCACTCGGACTACGAGGAGAAAAACAACTGCAATAACTTTCATCCAGCAGCTTTTAATCTCTCCGACGGTATCAGCATAAACGACCAACCAATTCAGAGGAACAGTAACAACCTTCTCACAGAATGGCTACAAAACTGAGAACGGCACGGGCAGCGCCTTCTGTAGACCGAAAAATGGAGTTGTAACATTCGAGTGGAAAAGGAAACTAGGCTTGAACAACTCGGTATACCAAGCAGAGCTTCTAGTTATCAGTGCTGCAATTAGATATGCGAACACATGTCAACAGGCGAAATTCTCCATACTCAGTGATTCGGCATCAAGTCTGGCGGCTATCGCAAGTCAAAACAGCCGGAGTCCTTTGGTATACCGAATTGAGAAACAAATTCTGACAATGCCTATTTCGCAAAGACCCACTTTAAAATGGGTTCCCGCTCACACAGGGATTCAAGGCAATGAAGCCGCTGATCTACTGGCCAAGCAGGCAGCCAACTGCACGGATATATTAGAATAACCAACTAAACTTCCTTGATCTCATATTAAGCGAACAACTTTGACAAGTCTGCTACAAAATTAGCAAAGTAGATGGACAGTGGCAGAGGTAGGACAAAAGACATTTCGCTTACTGCCAAAAGTTAACATGGAACTAAAGACCCACTGTGCTAGCGCCTAACACAGTTCTTGACAGGTCATGGACCATTCCCAGTATACGTGAACAGATTCAGACTTAGGGATACTCCTTTCTGCGAATGCGGAGAGGAAGGCGACACGGACCATTATTACTTTCATTGTGTACATACAAGAACCTGGCACTTGAAGAACCAGCGTACTGTGCCTGGGCAATGTGGACGTCTAACATACTCAAAAACAGAATAGCCCTTGATAAAAAAGAGAAAATCTCAAGACACTGCCTAAGCAGAAACAACCGTGAATAATATTATGTTTCAAGTTTCAGAACTATTTTCAGAAATTATATTACTAATTTCAGAAGCAGATAACTAGAATAACGCTTAGTGCCTGCAGTTATCAATATGTAGAAACTGTTATTAGTATGTAATATTCAACCTTGTTACTTTGGAGTCTTCCCCGCCGTGATGGTATATAATTCCGTTTGGTTCATGTCCGTGGTCGGAAGCCATCATAGCGGTGCACTCACTCACTCACTCACCATGTCATGATACAACCACTGTCCTGCGATGTTGATTGCTACTACCAATCCAGTGAAGCATACTGCAGGAGCTCCGTGCTACCTTTCCAAAACATGTTCATGCAGTAATTATTTTGAAGGAAACGTACTAGGGTGGGTCGAAGAAACACTTTTTTTATTTTATTGTCTCTGGGAAAAGGGGCCTATCGGAGAAAAATGAAAAACCAAATTGAATTTAAATTATATCTTGCGTTTATACATCGCACTTAAAGTTCTTAAAAATGGTGAAATTTTGATATTTTTCGTTTAGGATGTTAGTTCAGAAAAAACTTTACTGGGGCTTAGGAAAACATACTAATGAAATTAGGCTGTTGATAATGTTTTGGCGCGCTTCTCTAGTTCAAAATCTAAACCAATACACATTTCACGGAAGGACAAAAGGGTGTTTCTAAATCCATTTGAATATCACGATATCTAACTCAAAATTTACTGCAAGTCACCCATTAATTTAATGGAGCGTTTTCTTTGCTTATCCTGAAAAACTTACCCTTGCAGCAACTGCGAATGAAAGAAGACGTATCAGAGAACTAGAACTACATCGATTGTTGAAAGCTCGATCACTTTCCAACGGAAAGACTATTCAATATTTCATCACTCCAGAACTCAAATTTCAAGAAGTAGACTACGTCATCATTATTTGGTGGTATAGCTGCAATATACCCCTTCTCCACTAATGAGATACCCAAAGCTTCCTTTGTCACACCCAGGCTGTAGAACGTTTTGTCAAATTTGTGACTTATATACGACCCAGTTTCCCTGAGAGAGTCCTCCACGAAGGCATTCCTCTCCTTACGACGACAGCCCTAGCGTTTTTCGCCATAATAAACTAAACCAAATCAAACTTGTGTCCGAAGCATCAAAAAAAGGTCTGTGGGGCTGACGCAGGAAATTTCTTCATTAAGATGACCCTTCAATCAAAATATATATGTATATACAGGACGTTTCCCTAAAAATTAGCTTTAGGGGGCATTCTTTTGAATAAAAAATTTTAAATGATAAATATATTCCCCGTTTGTTTACTAAAAGCAAAATTGTCATTGTGGAGGAGATAATAGCTCCCGAAGCGGTTTCAGCGATTTGTGTGCTTGTACTCCTTCACGACATTCGTCGTTTCTCGCAAAGGTTGGAACAATATTATACGATATCTGATAAAATGGGTAGCCACGAATATATCGATGCTGGAATGAGATTTCGGTAGATCAGAGACAGGCGAATCACAAGCGTGAGTAGCTACAGAGCTCAATGTAACGCCCAGTATCATCTGCAATTTCTGGAAACGGTTTCAGCTCACTAAATTCATATCAAAAAGACCTATACAAGGTCAACCAAGATTCACAACGATGGAATGAGGATCTTTATTTGGCATTTTCAGCGGGATGACATAGGACTGCTACATATTCACAGCTCTCACGTGACCTCTACGCTGCCACCAGAGCGAGAGTTTTATGGTCTACAGTTGCCAGAAGGCTTCTGCTTCTTAAGATTGGGCTGTATGCCAGATGACATCTGTTTGCGTCCCGCTTACTGAAGCACACAAGAGAGCTAGAACATTTAGCTTGTTGCAGCACCATGCGTCTTGGCCCCGACTTCAGTGAAACACCGTGCTTTTTACAAATGAGTCAAGATTCAGCCTGGACACTGATTCTTGGCGTACCTGATATGAAGAGAGCCTGAAACACGATAGTATTCCTCCTTTACCAAGGAAAGTGATCATTACTGTGATGGACTTGTACTGGTCTGGAGGCATTATATCGAACAACACTTCAGGGCAGCAAGCCCCTGCATGGGCTTCACAAAGGCTGTTTGGATGATACAGGTATAGAGAGGTGCTCTTATATTCGACTTCATAGTGTCGCAGTTGGTCCTGGTTCCTGTTAATAGACAACAGCGCTCGTCCACACAGAGCTCACCTAGTCGACGAGATTAGCTAGAAAGTGAGGATACCGGCGCATGGATTGGTCAGCCACGTGTCCTAACCTATATATAAAGCATGTCTAGGATACTCTTGCAGGGCAATTTCATCTCTCCATCCTCTTGCGAGAACCACCGCCGAATTGAAAATATCCCATATTAGGCTTAGTTTCAGTTCGATATTATAATGTGGATTTGGGGCATCCTTGCATTTTGGGCTTTTCTGATAACCATGCCTACATAAAATGAATTTGGAATGGTACACCTTTTCCTTTGCTATAAATGTATATTCATACCAAATTACATTAAAACCTGTGCATTAGTTTTTAAGAAATTCGATATAATGGGCAAAATTTCTTAATTTTGAACATGAGTCTAGTTAGAGTTTAGAAATATTTTGATCTTGTTCCGAAGTTGACAATATTATTGATCTTATGATGAAGTTTAGAAGTATTTATATAATATTTTCGAAATACTAGCTCGTTCGTAGTTGATATAATACTGTGATAAGCATATTGACGTACATGAGAAAAGGCAATGGAAAATGGAAAATAGTTATCTGAGAAACATATATTTCTCTTTAAGTGAGGAGCGGAGTGTGTGCATATATAAATTGATTTAAACGGGGGTTAATGACTGATATTTTCTCGTTTATTACATTAATTAATTCGTGTGTTCTTTCGCGCTGAGCTGGAAATTTCAAATTAGCTGTTCCAAAATTATTTTATATACTTAAATGTTTCTTTCTTTAGATAGGATAGTGACCATTTTGCTTTCCGAACTTGGGAATCAAATGTAATAACCGGCTCTTTAGCAAGACAGTCGATGTCTTCGTTTCTGACATTCCCTACATATACTTTCATATTTCCAATCGAAATTTTAATTTGATTTTTTTCTTGGAAGAGATAAACAGTTTCTTGCACTATAGGAGAAGGTTGTTTCATAAAGGTTCAGGCACGTTTATGCAGAGCATCCTCATGAACAATCTTGGAGAACTGTGACCAACTTGCATAAAGCTTCCGTGGACTTCATGATGGCACACCGTCGTAAATGGCTCCATCTGCTAAAGAAAATGGAAAGATGTGACCCTATGGATGTTTGGTGCTACACAAGATCAATGGCACATTTTTTACACTAGTATAAGGGTCATATTGTGGTATCGCAATGTTTATTAAATCAACAATCCATTTTTTCTTTCAATTAAAAATTTTACATTTAAGAAAGGCAGTTTTGTGCGGCTCTTTCATTATCGATCGTCTTTAAGAAAGAAGTGAAGATAGTAAATCTTCTAGAAGATGTTATGATTCTTACAGTTTCCTTGATCTCTTTAAATTCTCCCGGTGGCATATTTCACAAGTGCACATCTGTGTAGCCACCGAGGGAGTGGCTTCTAGGATGGACCAATGAGCATCTAGTAATATTTCTGTCACGTCACATGACCTTTCGCGTGCTTTAAGACTTAAGCAAGATAGTTGAAAATATTTTGCCACGCAATTTTCTGTACAAAATAATTAAAGCATCGTCGATTGCTTCTGAAACTTTTCATTGCGAAGTTAAATCAATTATAGGAAATAATAAAGATTTCACTACCTGGTTGAAATAAATACAAACACATGTTAGATACTTCGCAAAAATATCGATGTGAAATATTACTTAATATGTGGTAAATAAGATGATGAAAGAAATATGTGATAAACATCTGAGCCCAAATGCATTCTTTATATAAAACTATGCGTATGAAAAAAATATTTACACCAATTATATATGTAAATAGATTGCACTTTTCGTTGCAGTCCATATGAAAAAGATGTTCTATAGTAATAACCAATGCAGAATTTTATTCAAAGTGAACTTTACTAATTTGCATTCGTATACATTTAGTATGTTAAATTTCACATTTAATAACTGCTCACTCTTAAATGTACTGTCTACACAAGAAATACTCATCAAACAGAGTGAATTTATCGTATTCACAACAAGTATATTTAATTTATTTACATTTTTAATGTTAACAATGGATATGATCATATGTATTCTGAATATTACACTTTAAAATCAAAAGAATTCAAGCACTGAAATAAGAAAACACTAGATTCTTTGTAACATTTTCAGTCATTCTCAGCTCAATTAAAAAAATATTATACACTTGAATTACCTTAATCCGCATAATATGCCGTGAACATCAGTCCTAATATTAATGCGTGATAAAAATCGCGAAAGTGAAATGTCAGCGATTAATGAAACTCAGAAAACGAAAGCTCTACGAGATTTTCTATTATTACGCCATATATTTATAACTGCGAAACAAATGCAAATTAAAACGCAAACAACATACGCTCACATGCACGAAGATTTAGCATCACAAGAGCAATAGCAACTCATTGGCCCATTTTCGAAACCCCTCCCTCAGTGGCTACGCTGATGTGCAGTTGCGAAATATACCTCCCGGAGTCGTCAGATAATTTAATTTATTTATTTATTTATTTATTTTTTCTTTTTTTTTGACTGAAAGCTCCTTTTTTACATTTACATCATTCTTCTGCTCCAGATGATAGATAATTTTTCAAAATAAGTGAAAAAGGGTTAGGTTTCTTTAATTAGTTTCTTAGGAAGTTATTGATACAACCTTCTGCCACAAAACTGTTAAACAACTACTAGTTAAATTAATTCTCATCTGAGTATTTCCAAGATGTTTAAGCTGCATGTGAATTCCCCTCTTTCAGCGGAATTAATGAATGAAAAGTATTTATTGAAATATCGAGCAGTTTATTAACATTTGACAATGTACAAACCGAAAATATCCATGTGTGCTGGCAGGAAATATTTAGTTTTAAATTTCAGTGTTCGTTAGAAACAGAAAAATGTTCATGTGCCTTGGTTACATGATCAGTTTTGATGTTTTATTATTACTATCAATTTTTCCAACTCTTAATTAATTTCCGAAAATAAACTGCATGTGAAATAAAGTAGTACTGATCTAGATACATTCAATAAAATATAATGACAAGCAATATTTTCAAATGTATTCAAAATTATAAGTTTAGTCTAATTTATTAATGTTTTAATTAAAGTTAATGCATGGTAAGTATAAATTTACGATTTCTTAACTTTCATTAATTACTAATAACAATTTGTGTTATAGATAGCATTAGCTAGTCAAGTAATATGGGTATTTTTTGGGAAAGTTAGAACGAGGAAAATATTTTCGTTCAAAGATTATGTACCGGTAAATCATTCCAATAATTTGTTTCAAAAATTTCCTGCTTTCTTGCGAATATAACCCCAATATATATGCAAAAAAGTTTGATTAATACATGTTCATAATGAACATGAATGAGAACTCAAATGAATGTAAATTTCACTTCAGTAATCTATATATAGAGAGAAGATTGTCTGTTTTAGCGTTTGTTTGTTCGGTATTAACTCAGTCACTACTATAGCTGTCATCACCGAAGTTTCTGCAATTCTTTTCTGGGTCCTGGGAAAGATCGATGTCCATTCCCTTCTAACCCCCCCCCCAAAAAAAGTAGCTAAAATCATAGATCTTAATTTAAAACTCTGAAATCGCTAATTGTTGCTCTCATTTTTCCGAGTGGCAACAGTCTCGCACGCTTGAGATAAAGATCTGCTTTATTTTGAGAATTCGTATCACTGCTGGCTTTCAAATCGTAGAGTTTGTTAATAAAAAATTTCTGCGTTTTACGATGAAATAAAAATAGCATTGCCAAACATTAAATAAATTAATCCTGATTCAAAAAATTTGTGGGAATTCGTGGTTTCATTTCGAGTACTCTCATCTTCGTACGACTTCAATCAGCCGAAATATGAATTAAGACCTTTGAAAACACTAATTTTCGCTCTCATTTTTCCGAGTGGCAACAGTCTCGCGCGTTGGGGATAAAAATGCTTTATTTCGAAAATTGTTGCTGCTGCTCGCTTTCAAATCATAGAGTTTGTTAATCGTAGAGTTGTCTGTTGTTAGATGCGTTACTCCCGATCTAACTTAACTGGTATCGGGTACTTCCGCTAGTTTAGTAAATTTTACAGAACACAGTTAAACTTCTTTTGAACAAAAGGAGCTATATTTAGTTTAATTTATCATTTTTACTAATACCAACGCAAACTTAGCATATTTAATTCCTATTTATTAATTTTATACTCTTTTTAAATCTCCAGATAGTGTAATTCTGTAAACTTATACACAACTATGCTATTTAACTAATTTCTTTGTGTAATCTTCTAATTGTTGAAGTAGTGAATTTCTCAAATAATAAACTGCTCTATTTGTTTGCATATGCGTGCAATTTTAATAGTTCTGACCATGATGTTAATAAAAATATTTCATATTTTATTCATTTAATATCTAATTAAGTTAGTGAGTTGTTTCTTTATTTAATCATCTAACTGTTAATTTTTCGATTGATTTAATAATTCATGATGCATTTTGTAATTAATAGTTTAATTATTGGACACAAATGTATATAATAACAAGTAAGTAATAACAAAGAAAATAATTTTTTTTTTAGAAGTCTTAGCATTTTCTAGAGTGGTAACCGTCTTGAACCTTAGGCTTTAGAGAAAACGTGATTTATCCTGCACTTGCCCACAATTCTGTGTTTCCTTGCTTAAATACTAAACGCTCATTGGTTAGTTAATTTATAATGTATTTCATATAGCATCCATTCTGAAAGTAACTGTTTAGTTTTAGACATCTTATTTTAAATTTTTACCTTTTACAGTGCCATTACAATTTTAAGAAGAAACAGTGTATATATTCTAATACTACACATGCATCACCTCATTACGAATGCAGTGAGAGATGGTTTCCTGAAAGTAAGACTGCCTTTTTCATCGCTTGCCAATTTCCGATTGCTTTCTTAACAACATCTCGTAAAAATAATTACATACTAAAACTTTATGCATGTGTATATATAGAGATCTAGATATAGATCTATATATATATGCATAATTCGGGTTCTGGAAGTTTTCAAATAGGCAAAGGTTTCTAAATTTTGGTTTTCTAAAAAAGTTTGATTTTCTACTCTTATTACATTGGCAATTTACATTTAATTAATATTTTGATTCTTAGTCAATTTGTTTACTAAATATCTCAAAATTTTAGTTTAAATTTCTTTTTTAAGTAATTCACTACATTTGGTTTTAATATTACTATAATATTAGTATACTCATGCCTATATGGATGACGAAACACGGATTGAGTAATTGAAGAGTTAGGTTTGGAGGCAACTTCCCCTTGATAAGATCTGTGTCCTGCCTGCTCAACAATTATTCACTTATGCAAATTAGTTTAGTCTTAAAAATTCTTAAAAAAATTGTTTGGGGACTAATTTTTTGCAATATTACATATTTTTTATGCTTTTATATACTTGCACTTAATTTACATATGCTCTCAGAATTTAAATGGTATTGTAAATTAGTTCGCAGCAATAATTAATCTTTTATTTGTATGCAATTAAAATTTCAGAATTTATAATTTAAATTAACTTTAAATTAGCTTTATACGAATAGATAATATTTGTTAAATTATATATATATATATATATGAACTTAAAGCATCTAAACTGATTATTAAATTAGAATAAAAGCAAGGCAATTCATTTATAATAATTGCAAGTGTGTACAACAGGCTTAACATAAGATCATATATATATATATATATATATATATATAAAACTCAAGCAGCCAAAAGTGATTTTGCAGCAGTATTAACTATCCAATCAAAATGTGTTGAGAACGAAAACTAACTCAGTTTGAATTACGATTTCACTCTGATCACAAAGCGCTTGCTTTCTACGCTTTGACCTAGCTGGACTACTGTCTGTTTGCTCCTTCTATCTTACTGCAAATTTATCTAAAATGTAAACTTTTCGAAATAGACACATTTAATGTGCCAACTTGCTTGTGGCCGCAACATGTTTGCTGAAATAAAAAATCTGATGTGTACACCACATGACTTCCTTGTACGGAATATTAAATTATACGCATTTTTTCTTGCATTTCATTTAAACTTATTGGATTGAATTAAATCTACTTCGCCGACAGCGCTTGAATCACAATAGAATAAATGCATTCTTTAAAATTCACTCTAGTATTTGTTTACCATAGCGACACTCTGGCGCTTGATTCACTTAACAGTATTCATAATTATATAACAGTTAACTTATATAATAATTATATAACGGAAACTAAGTTAACTGTTATTATAATCCAATAGTTATATAACAGTTATATATTTCGTTCATATTATAACTCATAATGCACAACATTATGTCATTTAAAGAATAGAATTATCTAATCGTTGCCACATGTTTTATTCAAATATTGTAATAAAGCTAGAATGATGTATAAAAAAAATTAAGCAAACAAAAAAAAAAAAAAAACAGTTTTTCACAGACGATTGAGTATTTCTCATTCAATTACTAATTCAGTTCTCACTTCGCGAGAAGGCAAAAATACATAAAAACTCAAAATATCTATATTAAAAATTACGAAGTAAATCTTAAACACTTATTTCCTCGAAAAAATTCCAGAAAGAATTAAGCATGATTTAATTGGCAAGAATAAATGAATGCGTTATCTTTGTTGTTGCGAAGCTAAGTTTCTCTAGATTGGCAACAAATCCACTAGTCTCCTGTTTCAAATGTAAACATCAATGGCCGCCATAAAAAAAGGCTTGGCAGCATTTAGACAACTTTAAAATTGTTGATAATTCTAAAAGTATTGCACACAGATTTACTAAAGGCATAAAAACCTTAACCGGAAGATAAAAACAACATAATACAATCATTTTTAAAGCAAAAAATGTACAATTTACAAACATATAAGAGTAAAGAAACTGAGATCACTGATCCGGGTAACAGAGTGGATATATATATAAATATATTTATATACGTTTGGTGCGGCCGATTGCAACC
The DNA here is from genome assembly GCF_044657685.1 of Stegodyphus dumicola. Lineage (NCBI taxonomy): Eukaryota > Metazoa > Arthropoda > Arachnida > Araneae > Eresidae > Stegodyphus > Stegodyphus dumicola. Next base: position 109,393,907 of record NC_140770.1, on the reverse strand, counting down.
AAAATACGAGGTGCACATATACATGTTTTAGCAGTCCTCTACACAAAATTTCAACGTTCTGAGGCTACTCGTTTTTGAGTTATGCGAGATACGTACGTACGCACGTACCTACATACGTCCGTACAGACGCCACGAAAAATTCTCTTCAGAATTAATTTTAAAGCAGCTTTATAATTTTTTTGAAGGAAAAGAGTATTTTATTCTGTCCTTACGTACAGATATCACGCAAAAACATCGTTAAATTGTATTCGATAGCGGTCAAAATGGATATTTTCGTTGACATATGCTGCCTGAAACTTTTCGCGATTACAATACTTCCTTTTTACTTAGTACAAGGAAGTAAAAATGAAGATTTAATCTGCCTTCGCCTCCAATTTCCTATTCATTATGGATCAACACATCTACGCCATCAAAATTCCTGCTGGTCATTACTTCTGAGTTTTTTTTGTCACACACATATATATGTCATAATAAAAGCACAAGGAAAAGACGGAACACTGTAGATGCGTGATTAGACCCATACTGAAGAAGAATTTGATTGCGTAGTATGCTAGTAATGCTAACTTGGTAATATCTAAAGAACTTTTAAAAATATTAAAAATATTCTCGCAATTTTGCCGATCCTTAGTGCTTTCAGAGAACTACTTGCCCTAAATTTTAAAATTCATTCGTCCATGCAGTGATAGTTTTCGTCTTACAAAAACAATAAACCACCCTAAACTGCCTGCGAAGATCACGCCAAACTTTTCTTTTCTACCTGTTGAACTTCAAGCCCCCCCCCAGTACATGAACCGGCCCTCCACAGTGAAGCAAACGTGAATTTATATTCAGCCTACGATTTCGCTGAGTCAGTTATACATTCATCGTCTCTAATTATTTATGGATGGTTTCGGGCCTAAGGAGTATCAGAGGTGACACTAAGAACGGACGGCATTTAAGCTACAGGCAAGTATAAATGAAGATATCTTATTAAATATTGTAATGTTAATATTCTATATAGCTTCTAATTGGAATGTAAGTTTCATTTAAAACAAAAATATTGTGATAATTACCTGTAAATTATTTATAACTAATTTTCATTTGTTACGTGCTTACTGTAACCGCGTCTTTCGTAAATTGAATTATTCTCATAAATTTCCCTTCTCCACTTTTGGACGATAAAATTAGCAAACAAAGGTTAGAAAATACTCGAGGAAATGTGGTGTGTGTATGTGAATATATATATACACACGAGAGAGAGGCAATAAAAATTCTTTTGATCTTATATAGAAAACAGCATGATTCAAAAAATCTCTCTTTATACATATATAGCTATGAATGATTCAAAAAATCTATCTTTATACATATATAGCTATGAATGATTCAAAGTTCTTTTGATAAATTTTAAGGATAGTTGGAAAATTTATATTTTAAAGATGACATACAAAAAAGTGGTTTTAAATAGGATGCAGGGTACCAAATGCTAAGAGGAACTGCTAGAAGGAGCTCTTTGTAATTGAGTGCGTTGGCACTTTGTATTGCAGTATCATTCGAGTCGTCGATATAGTCAGTGTAGTATGGAGTGTTTTTAGTCATACAGATATCGCAAAGATGCATTAGTGATTTATGGGGAATCGGAAGGAAATAGGCCTGCAACACGCCATTTACATCAACAACGTTTTCAAATCGGGGAATCCCCCATTATCTGATGTCTAGTCATCTGGGCTAAAACTTATATACAAACGGGACATTCGAAGTAAACGCACGTGCTGGTGGAGACAGAAAAACGTGTTCATCTATCACAGAAGAAGGGATCAACGGTTTTCATAAATGCTTGGGCGGCAATTGTAAATATTGTTTACTAACCTCATACCTTCTCCCAACATATTTCGATGACAGAAGGTGTCGGATATTTTTAGATCTGTTACTAGACTTACTCCATGACATTCTGGCATACATTCGTTATAACATGATTTCAGAACGATGAGGCAGCTATATATTTCAGAAACTAAAAAGAATGTTATTTTCGTCCTTTTGTCATATCTATGTTGTTGTGTTACTGTAAACTTATATTTTCTTAAACCTGCATTGTATAATTTATCTGGTATGCTTCTCTTTTCTTTAATTCACTGACAAAGAATCTCCTTTAGTGGTCGTTCATTGCTTTTGGGACTTCAAAAATGAGTTGTCTCTGTATGCTTGACTTACCATTCAAGTTCGTCTAAAAGCTTTGGTTAGTCACCCTGTATATACACATGCTACTTAAGTTAATTATTAGTTTTTGCATAATAATTTCTAAATGGTTGGTTGTGAGATTAAATATAATGTTTCAGTATATTTAAAATTAAATATTATATAATTGTTATTAATATTTTTCAGGAAGAGAGCCTTTAATCTTTTTATTATGTTAAACTGCATAAAGCCGAATGCACAATGAATACTTTCTTTGAAATGCTTATTTCTTATTTATGAAAGATCTGTGGTTTACATCTTTGTTTTGGAGAAAAATTAGAACTATAGATATATCACATATGCTCACATATTTCTCTCTCTTAGAGTATTTTTTCCTTTTCTGATTTTAGTATATGCTTCAGAACGTACTGATTCACATATGGGCATGTAAGAGGTAGCGATAGATTGTAACATCTTGTCTTCTTAGCGAGCATAAACTAACTAGACATTAACAGACTGTGTCAGGAACTATCCATAAATCGGACGTACAACAAAGTTTAAGAGAAAGATGTAAATTAATTCAATATTATATAATGTAAATTAATTCAATATTCCTTTATTAATTCAATATATTCACAGATGGCACCGACTCGTGCTCACAAAAGGCAGCACTTTTAGCTCAACTCAAAAGGTAACAAGGAACTTAAAATAGAGTTAAGTTAGTCTAACGATTATTTACAGGTTACTTAACGAGCAGGCAGGCTTGTAAAACCGGCATAAACAAACTTAATGGCTAGAAGCGCTCAACGCGACAGAAATCTGATCCATATAAATCAAAGGTAACAACATGGCCTACAAGCAGGCAGAACACGCTCTCTAAATTCACCTTCCAAAATCTTCCCTTTAAATACGAACTTCTTTCTATCTCCTTACAGGAGCGCTACCTCATTTGCGTTCTGGCAAGAAAGCGTGGTTTGAAAGCGAGAGTAATAGGAAATTTGCTTCAAAATAAAATTAAATGTTAAGTAACTTAAATAAATCCCCACAAGATAACAAAACATTTTGTGCAAGTGAAAAGAATAATTTTGAAAGTGGTAACTGTGACTGACTCTACAAAGTATAATCATACTCATTCTTTTATTTGCAGAACTATTTTAACCGGTTATATATCGAGTCCTTCATCAAACCCATCATACAGTGAATAGTTTTCGTAAAAGAAGAAGAAAAATTAGTCAAAAAGGGAAGAAAACGAGCACTGTATAAATATCTTACAAAAAAATCATTCTTGTTTTGGTTGTAATAGGTTCATGTACCCGTACTTCTCGTTATTCTTTGTTGTGTGTTATTTGCAAGAACACAAGTTTGCAAATAGCAGAATGTTGGTGCTTTATACACACTGAATTATTTTCGGAATCAGGAATGGGAAGAATATTTTTCAAAACTAATTCCCAAATTAACTTAGTTTTTAGAATTTGTTCATAACTTCATTAAGACTAGTAAATTACTCACACGAGAATGTAATACATATTAACTATGATATGCATCACTGGCTATATACAGCAAACACTTAGTTTGCGCTCAGTAATTCCTAAGTCCTAAATTAATTTAGATGCTTAAAGTTTAAAATATTTTTGAGTATGGCATCACAAAGTAATTATTTCTTCAAAGGAGAACTATCCAAGAAATAAAATCTAGTAAAGCAAATAATAATTAATCCCAGAAGAAATTATATACTTTGTTATTATATAACTTTCTAAGCATACCTGATCATCGGCGTCTTGCTTAGTTAGTATTTTTAAAGACATACGTTATCTGTTCCGCGTGCCATCATGCAGTGATGTTATATCCAGCTAGCAATAGGAGGAATCTCGATTTGATTCTAGAAGGTGCTGCATATGATTTTGAACGTCTTAAATCTTTTAGTATCTGATAAGCGCATAAATTTGAGATTTGTCTTAACAAGCGCCAGAATATTACTAAAAATTCTTGGTCTTAATACATGCGAGAATACTTCTAAAATCTCTCTATCACATCATGCTTTATAGTGTATTCTTTTCTAATTAACTTGTTTAAGAAACACATTTCCGTAATATTTAGAATCGTAAGCGGGAAAGATAAAGATTTTCTATATTCTTATTAAATTATTACAATAATAAAATATTATATTACCTGTACATCCATAAATCGAAAAATGACAGGGAATCTTGAAGCTGTTAGAAAATCATTTTCTGTGTGCGGGAATATGGGCTTGCGTCAAAAGAGAAACTTAAAGAGTCTCATCATAAATCAAAAACCTTACACTAAAATAAAATAATAAATCCAAACTGGTAATTTTACCTTTTAAACATTTACGAATCAGGCACTTTTTGCACGCGATTAAAATTTCGCGAACATTTTAGAATTTAATATTTAAATATATTATGAAATATTCACATGAAACTAATGATGCAGTAAATAAAATTCCTTTCATAATGAGATAAGAAATTTCAGTGTAGATTGTTTACTTTAATTTCTTGAGTTAGCAAGCAGATTCTGTTTAGTTTAAAATGAAGTAAAGGTATAACTTATTTTCTTGCTTGTTGCATGTTTTATTTATGTATTTATTTTTAAAGGATGAAATGTATAACATTAAATAAGTAGGTAACAGAAGGAAAGACTGAATTATTGGATGCTGTAAAATTCTTAGGCCTCTTATAAAAAAAAATCAACTCTGTTTTCCGAATTAATCATCTTACATGCTTTAATATGGCACATTTCCTTGAGTTATGTATTATTGTAACTATTTCTGATGTTAATCCGAAGAGCTTCATTAAGTGTTCATGATTTTTTAACAATCCACTAGGTGAAAACAGACCGTTCTACGCTACCCTGTCCATTTTGCTATTTTTGTCCATAGCAGTGGTTGTGGTTATAGCTGCAATTATTGGATATCGTAAATTTACTTCTGGTGCTCTACCGAAGGAAGAAGTAAATAGGATAAGAAGAAGATCACTTGGTTTAATCAGAGCAAAACAGCAGATGTAGGTCAGTGCCTTAGTCCTAGTTAAATGTATTTCTCAGTTCTAAAATCAAATTTTGTTTTAGCAGTGAAACGCTTTGTTAATAATTTAAGTTATTAGAAAGTTGCAGTTTCTTTGAACGTAAATTTGAAATATATTACAATAAAAGGGAAAAGCTCAGTCTTATGGTTCTTAATTTCAGATAAGTTTCTGCATTTATACACATATTTTCAAGTTATACAAAAATTTATTTAATCTAAGTTATTAGTTTATTAGATTATTTAATGTTTTACGTTATGGAATCACTGCTTGCGTAAGAATACTTATTTTTACCAAAATCTTGAATATCTGTTTCCTTTCTTTTTTATTGCAGTGCTTATTTGATTTTGATTTTAGAGGGACAAGAAACACCTTGTTCGTAATTATTAACAAAACGCATATACGCCTTTCCTCATAATATGTATTAATTAGTTTTAATTTTGAGCAATTCCTTTTAAGTGTCAGTTCCAAATCACTGTTTTCAATCAGGGAAAAAAACTGTGTCCACTTTCAATTTTTAAAAATGTATCTTGGAAGAAAAATATATAATGAGTACCATTCTGTAACAGAGAAAGTTTCCAAAGTATTCTCACAATTGTAATTAGATTTGAAATTGCTATTTAGAGCGTGTATTGATGAAACCTTTTCGCGTGGAAATATATCAAACAGATAACATTTTAAATCATTTCAGAATATGTTTTTCTAGTTCATTTTCGTAAGATATTGAGAAATTCTGAAAGATATCATATGAAATGGCAATAGACAGATGATAGAAAAGATTAGTTAAGCTCGTTTTTTTTTAAAATATTATGAAAGATTTCACAAGAGAAATGCTTCCAGTTTTAAGCTCTTCAGATTGTTTCCCTCTTGATTAACTCTGTCTCGTACAATGAAAGAAATTACAATCTTCAAATCCACTATCAACAACGAATTTATTTAATCTCTACCACGTCAGTGATGACGCAATTCGAATTTCAAAATTAATAATAACAATGTTTGTAACTAAAATAAGCAAATGCTTTCAAAAAGGATTACAAGATTTCTGTCCATACATCTCTTTTCAAACTTATAATTTTACAAATTTCTTTTGTATCATTTAAAAGAAAGTTTAAACGCTTGTATCTTTAACTGAATAAGGATGAGCGTCTGAAATTAAAGAAGGAATGCACTTAAAAGGAATTCATTGAAGAATTCATTCCGTGAAGGAATTCATTTAGATGCTTTCGAATATATGATAAAGGTCTTTCTTCGAAAATTTTCAGATAGAGTTTAACGATGGAATTTTAAATGCATCAAATATAACTGAGTATAAAAGCATTTTGTTACTTAGAATAGATATTCCTTAATTTGCATATAGTTGTATATATTATTCACATGATAACGAATTTAAAGACTTTTTAAATAGACTCGTGATTGAAAGTAGGAAAATAAATATGCCATTCAAATATTTTTAGGGAAAAGAATAGATTTTAAAGATTTGGGCAACAGCATAACTAACTTTCTTACACATCGAACAATAAGTCATCTGGACAAACTGTAAAATCAATTTGTTTGAAAAAGCATTTGTTTTTGTAAAATAGTACCAGATTGTGTCTCACTAAAAACTGCGTATAAATATGTAGTAATTATAATAGACTTGTTATTCGCAATTTAAATTTTAGAAATATATTTTCATAATGAAATTTGATTGGACATAAAGAATCGAATGATCGTAGATAACGCATTTCCATATAACCAGTTATTTGGATTTTCGTACATTAAACAAACAATAAAATACGATTCTTAGAGATCACTTGATCAGAATATAGTTTAGTAAGAGTAATTAATTCTTTTCAAATAATGAGAAAAAAAAATTTAATAAAGAAATGTACTGCTTAAAGTTTAAGCCGATGGAAACTAAATTTCTAATTTTCTTTAAGGAAGAAACTTCATTTAAAGTTTTCAGGAAAATCGCAAAGTTTTGATAACATATTTATAAGTACACAGTATACTCAAAATAGATAAAAGTATGGAAAGATATGAAGTAAAAACAGCTGGAAATTGAATCGAATAGAGTTAAATAGAACTATTAAATAATGAATTAAATATATGATGAATAATAAACAAATTAAAATGATAAAAACAATTAAGGAAATTAAATTTTAAATGGAACAAACGATAACATAGTTGGCAAGGTTAAACTTAATTAGCTGTTGAGTTACATCTGCTTAATTTTCTTGCACTTTAGATGATTTTTCGCTTTCGTGCTTACTAGAAATTTTCCAAAAATACAGACAAGACGTAAAACTTAGCTAACAAATTTCTTAAATGTTTTGTCTTATGTTTAGTAAAACTAAGATTTAATAGCAGCTAGCTGCCACTACTTTCTACGTGTCAAAAATTCAAAACTGTCAATACCTCACCGACCCATCTGAAACTATGTGGGTTGTAGCTTATGCACTAGCAATTACAAAATGACTCACCAACACCCTGAATTGTACAGCAGATTAATATCTCAAGGATAAACAAATTCTGGCGAGTCACCACATTCGATCTTTTCTAAACTAGAAATTTACTTATTATTTAAACTTAACCTAACATGTGTTCTGGTAATCGTCGAAAGAGTAACTAAAAATATCAGAAAAGAAATAGCGTAAAAATTACGTTAGCTAAGATAAATTTTACAGCTAGATCATTTATTGATAATCATGGTTTAAATTCAGAAATGGTGTTTCAGCGGAAAAGAACTCACACTTCCCCTGCATTGGCCGTTGAAATCAAATTTATTCAAACTGATAACAATGCTACTTTTACTGTTTGTCTAAAAGCTATTTGTTTTCAAATTTCAGGAAGCAAAATCTATTACAAAACATAATGAATATTCGTGTGCATGAAGGTAAGTTATTTTTTCTTATTTTTAAATTCTTATTTCTTGTCATTTAACATAACTTATTTCAACATAATTTAATTCATACTACTTATCATATAACATAATTTAATTCGTATTTCTATAACATAATTTATTTGATTAAGACCCTTTACTTTCTTCTTATATGATTTGATTAAGAGCATATCTTATTCGAAAACAAGTAGTAAAATATACGATATAAATAAAAATCAACATAAGTGACTACATGCAAGGAATCTAAAAAACTTATAAGTATTACTTAATGACATACCTCTAAATAAAAGTTTAAATGCTACCTTAAGATGCCTTTAGCTATAAATTACATCACATCTCTCCACTTTTATAGACCATTTAGATCATCGAGGTCCACTTTTAGACCATTAGGCAGGCACAGTATTTCGGATTAGAAATGCCAAAAATGTACATTGCCGGAACTCGAACGCCGGACCATTCCGAACTCACTGAGACTCGAACTGCGTACCTTCCGATTGGTAGTCGGACGCGCTTTCCAGTTACACTACCAAAACACGCGGTAAGATAGGAGAAAATCTTACAGATTAAATCCAGAAGTCTTGCGTGATCGTAGAATCAAGACTGACGCTATAACTTTCAAATATTAAACTAATGTTCCGAAACCTGGGTGTAAAAGGCAGCAGCATAACCATAATTAATCAAGAAATTTAATTTAGTAGTGTAGCACTTTTTTATTTAAAATTAATGTTTTGTAACATTTTTTATGCTGGAGCTAGTAAATTTATGTCTTATTAGACATTTATTGTTTTCTTTGTGAAAACGAATGTGCATATTGTTAAAAATTCTCTATTTAGGTTATGTATCTCTCCTCTCCATTCAAAATTTTGAGGAATATTAATAATTTCAATTTTGAAGCTTGGGAGCCTTTTAAGAATCGCTGATAATTACCATTTATTAATAATTGTCATTTTGAAAGGCTTATTCATTAAGAACCACTAATAAAAAAGAAATTTTAGTAGTTATACTTGATTATTGATAATTCTCTTACTCTAATTGCTGGATTAGAAATCGGTAATTAGAGTAAATATTTCAGGTATGTCTAAAAGAGATTAAAAATTAATCATTAGAATAGAATATGTAATAGTATTCCGAATCCACTGTTATTATTGAAGAGATATTGGATGCGTTTAGCATATAATAACAGAGCAAATGGAAGATTACATTTATTTAAAATGCTTGGCAATCATACTTGTTAAATGCAGCAGTACTAATGTGGCATTACTATGTTCTATTTTCAGAGGCATCTGAGACGGAATGCTTAATCCAAAACGGATAAAGAAGAATAAATCCGAAGAAATTAAAATAGTTTTTTTCCTTAAACGTTTAGCAAAGAACCAAAATAACTTTTGTCAAGAAGTGAATTTTAGATCTTAGAATGTTTTAATCCACCATTCTTTTATCACTGCATTCTCTGAATTTCGTTTAAATACTTTCTGCATCTTATGTTGATGAAATAAGAAAAGGCACATATAGAACAATAAAAATATGCACTTTATGTGACATGATCTTATGAAATGCATTACAAAATAGACTTATTAAACAGGGAAATAAAACTTCTATTTAATGTAGCATGTGTTTACTTAATAAACAATTGTTTAACTACTAGAACCATTTTGTTCTGTATTATTTTAATGTATTAACTTCATTAAATACAAGTGAAAATGTTCTAAAACAGAGTATTTGAATGACTTTTAATTTAGTTTTAATACTTTTTATTCTATAAGTATTGATGATTTCGCGGGGTTTACAACAACGAATTTTTTAAATGCTATCCAGATGTGATAATTACTTACATCATGAAAGCATTTACTGGGAAGAATGAGATGATTCCTTACAAATTAATAGAGAACCTTTCGAGCAAAACCTTCCCTCGAGAATTTGGTAAGCCAAGACGAGTAGAGAAATTTTCAGTCACTGGTCCTAGATGTTCTGCATTAAAAGTGGGACAAACCTAGGCAGACTCGCAAAGTCAACTAAAAAGATTTGACCAAGATTTCATCAACAGGGTGCAAAAGGATTTGACCAATGACAGGCGTAACCCACTCTTTCCTAAAAACATGAAATCATGTTCCTGAGCTGATTATATTCAGATGAGAACGATTAATAACAACAAAGCAGCAACATAGGTCAAAATTCTTTGGTACATAATTTCCACTTAATAGAAACTTTTACATCATTTGCTAAATATTAGTTTAGCCTTAAAAATATTATTCATGCTATTTTGATGCTTATAGTAAAATAATTATATTTAAACTGCTGATGCTTTTAACTGTAGGCTATCTAAGCAAAGGAATTAAATGGCATTAAAGTCACCAGAATCATTATTTCATTAAATAAAGTAATTTTCAATACCTAAACCATGCTTTTTTATACCTTACTTTTTTTTCCTTAAAAGAGTCATTGTGAATAGACATGAAAGAATTGATTGCTAGAGAAACATAATGCATTTAGATAATTCAAGGATACAGTTTTAATATTAAAATCTAAATTAAAATGAGTTTGTAAATAGAAATCTTAAATAATAATTATAACTGAGAGTACAAAAAAATTTGCTTGTCTAATTTTTTTCGAATGACATATAAATTCACACATGTAATCAAAGGAAAATATTGCATAATTCCTATCATTCTTTCTCTATCCTTATTAAAAATCAGCATTAAGATACTATTTGTATTGTTAAAACATCACGCCTTATGATAAATACAAATTTATAACAAAAAGTAGATATTTGTATTATTCAGCTTGTGATTCAGCTTGTGTAAACTTTAACTACTTCCTAATAATAAAGCCTGTTCCTGTTACAGTAATTTATTTATAATAAGAATATATGAAACCAACATATGGCTGACAAGATACTGAGTTTAGACAGTTGGATAATGATGAATAAGTACTTATTTCTATCTAAAATCTTCTGAAAAAATTTTTCTCCCTCTATATTTGTGTTTTCTATCGCTTATCGCTAGATGGCAGCACTAAATACTATGTTTCGCTTTCTGAGGATTTAAGCATCGATAACTGCGAAAAGGACGGAAAAAAACACATTTTAAATTCTTACTCTAAAACAGGTTTTTGAGTATTTGCCTAACAGTTCAAACTTGGAAAATACTGGAATTTCGTCCAGAAGTCTATTCTAGCTGTAATATGGGTTTCTCACGGACAGGTAGCTTTTATGTGCTTTGACATAGGTCAAAACTCCCACCTATTAGGTGCCTCCATAATAAAGAGACCACCACATCTGGCCTTGTAAAAAAATAGCTTAATGGACTGAGCTACACTGTAACTGTTCACAATCTATCATTGGAAAAACAAAATATATAGTCGAAACTCGCTGTCTTGTTATTATAGTTGTGGTGCTTTCATGCAGATAATCCAAATGCTTCAACTGTGTTCACTTATTTCGTAGCTATAATTTTTTGCAATATTATTAATAGAAGGTGACTTTGAATATATTACTGCTAAGATATGGTTTTATGTTTTACTGCATTTCGCAAGGGACAGCATGCTAATATAGTACTTTTGGCTTATTCTGTTATATTTTGACATCATCTATTCGATTTTTCATTATTTAGTTTTTTGGTTTTGGAAGATTGGATATAAAAAGCTTTTATTTTTTGATGATCGCAAACCATCATATGCAGTGGCATGCAATAAAATTGAATCACATACTGCAGTAAATATTTGGCGTTGAAAACAGTAATTACGCTGCGTATATCCATAATGGACTGCCGCAAATAACAGAAAAAAAGAATTTCTGCATATTTGGAACTACAAACAAAACACATATATTGCATTTCATAAAGTGAAATCCCCAAAACTGCTTTTAAAATAATCTGTGAAATATCGGTACAAATGCACTTCAGTATTTAGAGTTAATGAAACTAGCTGTGACCAGAATAATGCGATTCAACTACCACAAGTGAAAACAGGAACTATAAAAATAACATTTGTTTATAACATTAAAGTGGGGTCACTCCGGACCTCAATGATAGCTTCAAAAGGACTGGGCTTTGACGAAATTCGTTTTCGGTTATGTTCAATTGGTATATCATAGTACCAGACTTAAGTGCTTCCCTTAGCTGCTTGAGTGATTCAGGTTTTTTCAGTGGTTCAAGGAACGAAGAAGGGTGCAATACGGGTAAGGAGAACAATTGCAGTTTCCACATGTTCTGAGCTAAAAATGCATAGATACGAACTTCTTGGAAACGAACACATAGTGATCCGGACATTCTGTCGCCGGTAATGAGCACTGGTCATTTTCACGTTGCCTAAAGTGATGCAAATAAGTGATGAAGGACTTATGCTGTCTTAGAATCTGAGTAAGTTGAAGAGAGTCAGTTCTTAGAAGCTGACTTACTTTTGGAAAATGTCTATAGATTCTTCTACAGTATTCTCTGTTTCTCACGGATATTGCTATTGCTTCAATAAGTCTCTTTCGAGCTCGGTTTTTAAGAACAAGCCAGTGAGAGGCACATCAAACTGGCTCAGTCGCTACTCTCTTGGATGTTGCATGCTGTACGTGGGGCTCATTTTCTACTCTCTTGATTGTTGCATCAGTAATTTCGTTACTCAATATTCCTCTGCGGGCAGATACCCATTGAAGTTTGACGATTGTCTGGTGTATTTAGCAGTTTTTGTATGGCCCTCGCTAGTGGATTTTTCTGGTACGTGCCTTGGATTCCCTATCAGATAGAGTCCGTATAAATATTGGAATAGCTATTAGCCGACATATAGGCAAGTGAAGCTTTTAATGCAACACATTCACCTAAAAAACTGAGTTGTATTCCCTGAGCTTTCATTCCCAGATCATTATCTGGCTTCCATGCTGTAAAAAATATTTATTGCCTGAGCCGCATTCTCCTTTTGTCCCATCAGTGGAGATTGCGGTGGCTTTGAGACATGCCGGCCACTTCCAGTTAATTGAAATATTAAATTCAGCCGGATGAAAAAGTGGCGAGGGAATAGTTTGCTCATAGTCAGTATATCCGTAAGTCCTATCCCACAAACTTCGTTTCTTTGAGTCGGAGCATATGCGCAATTGCACTCTTGCCCTGAGCAAAGATATGCAGAGGTGGCAAGCCTAAAATCACGTTTAGTGCATCCGTAGGCGAGGTTTTGTACCCTCAGCAAAGGAAGAAAAGTCTTTGTGCTGAGCGCAGCATATTCTCCATTTTAATAGTAATAGTTACGCCCCCACATGGAGACCTTATAAAATGTAATTCGTTCTGCCAGCTACTGTGTACCACATCCTGAGTATTCTCTCAGAAATTCCCTACATTTAAAGAAAGTCAAGGGACATCAATTATAACCCCAATGTATCTCACATTTTTAATTATTTTAATATTTTTGCCATAAAGGCTGATACACGACGCTCGTCGATTGCGTTTATCTAGGCAGATAAACATACCTTGTGTTTCTGAGCAGGCAATAATTAGTAATTATGATCGTTGGGCAGAGTCCATTGCTTCTTGCGCCCATATATTATGGCTGTGCCCTTCATCATATTTTTGAGCATGAAATTTCAGCCACTTTCATTTCCAAATTTTGTAACTGGCTATTTTATATAAAAAATACGATTTGCAAGTACTACTTAATAAGCCAGTGAATATTTCTGAAAAGTTAATTTTTATTTTACCTATTTTTGCTTAAAAATAATTTTAAATAATTTAAAATCATACAGGTTACTTATTGAAATCTCATTCTATCACTCAGGTATCTTAAGTAATGAAATCGAATATTAAAAACTATGAGCTACAAAATTCAGTAATAATTCATCAATAATTTTTAAAAATTTAATTATTAACATTTCGAAGTTTTCTTCCTAGCATTCGTAATTGAATGCATAGTTTCATTTCTTTCTCATATGGCTCCCATCACAGGGCGAGTAGCTAAAACCACTGAATGCCGGTAGATTGCCCGGTTTCGAATTCAGGAGACCAGGCTAGCTGCATGGTTGGTTTTTGTGGTTTTTCCTATGTATAACGAACCAGTTTCTTTTAGAAAGTTTTCCATGAAGGAATCCCTTCTCTTAAGTAAATAGCCGTCGTGTTTGTCATATTCCCAACCAAATTTTATATATTTTTTCTTTTCTTATTCTTGCCTTCTGAAAGTGTGTTAAGTTATTTATTATTTGAATAAATTGAAACAGGTAATTACTTAATCCGCTTCGTAACTTAATTCACATAGAATAATCCAGAAGGACTTAAAGACAGGTAAAATTTTCTGCTGAATTAAATTTAATACTATCATATTTTACTCAATTAAAATCCATAGCTGTGGTTATTTGCCGCGTATATTAAGTACGTTTATTCATTCTCCTTCTAGAAAGTTATATCTATAAAACAATTTTATTCATATGGTTATTAGCATTACCATTATTATCAATTTTTTCATACAATATTCCTTTCAAGATTCTGCTGACCTGTTTTGCAGTTTAAGAAACAAAATAAATATGTTATGCCAAGAAACATTTTACTTAGCATGCCATTAACAATATGCGGTAAGCATGACACGCTAAAAGAAATCCAAAAAAATTTGTCTTTGCTTTTTTTGTTAATTTTATTACAAATAGGATTTACTGTCTTCATGCACAGCACAGAATTTATGAGTACATTTTGCAAGGTGTTTTGAAAAGTTGAATATATAAACTTTATTTGTTTTTAATTTTGATTCTAGGACTGTATTAAAGGTTAAAACATTTCTCGAGAGAGGTAGATAATTTTGGGAAAATTTTTTCAAAATAGTGCAAGAAAAAGTTATGTAATTATGAAACGCAAATTTAAATATAGTATATATGCAGAAAAATTCCAAACAGTAAAATATTAATTACGTTTTACGAAGTACAATGCAAAATATTCCATGCATTTGCACACTAAATTGCTGAAATTTGTAAAATTAATATTTTCATTATAGGTTCCATACTGAGGACTGTTTTATGCAATGAGAAACCATTAATTAATAGAATAATATAACATTTATTTTTTCTTTAGCTGAGCGTTTTCCCTTAAACAAAACGTTATAATTTTTAATCATTATAAATCATGAAACGTATAAATCCACGTAAATTTACATTACAAATCTATGTAAGTAAATCTATTCTCAATTATATCCGAGAATTTTGTTTGTAAAGGAAATATTACTTATAAATATGTCTTAATTTCCATTAATACATTTGAAATTAAGGTCATTGTATTAATGGAAATAAATGTTTTATTAATTAAATTATTAATTATTAATATAAATAAATGTGTCTTAAGTTCCTTAATTTTCATAAATTTCCTTAGTGGAAATAAATATGTTTGTACGACTCCCATTGGATCCGTGGAAAGGTATATAAAACTTTATGCAAACTTTTATTAAAAGTATAACTAATATTTTGTAATCAGAATTGTTGGTCATGCAGCTTATACAAAGCTTATATTTTGTTAACCGTATTTTTGGAATTGTTTCTGTTAAATCTTGTGTATTATTTTGGAAGATTTGTAATTGGAAATATATGATTAGGATCAATACATGCAGAAATAAAATCTCTAAAATTCTTCTCGAAAATCTTGCAAAACTTTTCCTTTTTAAAGTTTAAGAGTTTAAGCAACCAAAATCGTTTCTGAAACCGTAATAAAATTCCGTAGAAAGAAACTAGTATTTTGCTTGTCATCGTTTTGAATAATACTCTTTACAATTCATTTCAAACTGTAACAAAGACACACAAACGACGTAGGAAGATTTTATTGAAAGATTGGACATGGAATTGCTTTACATTGCATGAATAGACGGTGCTAAACATTTTGACGTTCTTAAAGAAGACATGTCTAATTGGCTACAGAATTATTAAAAAATGAGCAGCATATGAAAAGGAAAAATATGCAGCAGTCGTTTCTCCTTTATCAGTGGAAATAAATATGTTTGTACGACTGCCATTGCATCCGTGGAATGGTTTTTGAAGTTGGAACATTTTCATCTTTGCTTTTTCACCAGTTGACCGAAAAAGAGTAAAATACTTGAACGTGAAAAACTCTTCATTAAGGTTAAATAAACACTGTTGCTAGGTGACATTTTGATTAAACTAGAACATTTCCTTTCTAAACTTTTTAAAAGACATCGTTAGCGTTGTTCTTTCCTCTTCTGCTGATATTAGTTCCAAAGTGAAATTGAGTTGGCGATATAAAACTATATTTACATTATTGCTATCTCATGTATTATACATCAGTTACAAAGGTATATATAAGTCAATTTAGGTATAGAATTTTATACAAAATTCTCATTCTAAACTCTGGCATAGTTATATCCAAAAGTAAGGTATACTCTTTCCTAGCAAACACGCGTATTCTTCAAAATTTTAAATATCTGGAGAAATTTCAAATCATCCAAAAGTTTCAAATATCATAATAGTCATGATAATAAAAATTTGGAGCCTAGAGTTTAGGAATTTATCTTACAGTTAGGAAGACATAATTGATATATTTACATTTTTATTTATCAAACGCTTAAATTAGATAAAAATTTAAGTTCTAAAATTACTAAAGAATAAAACTATAAAGCTTAAAATTGAATAATTAAATTACTAAATATCATCACACCCAGTAGCATTCTAAATTAATATTGAAATCCTTTTTAATTTCCGCGGAATGTATTCAATAACTTTAAATTATAGAAAATGGCGACATACTGTCTGTTCAACATCGTATTTTGGTAAGATTTCATAAATTGAAGTACACGTCCAAATAATTTGATTTAAATTTGTCTTAACTAATTTTTTTGCGAATATAACATTTAAAGAAGCAAAATCCTATGCATTTTTCTTAAAAATGGTACTTGCCTCTTAAAATGTATAATGATCGCATTTGGGTGTTAAAGGAAATCATTTCTCTCTTCAAATATTCTTTCACATATTAAATGACAGAGCATTTCTACATTATTATTAACCTTTTTCTACAGAACAAGACACAAAATACAAGTAGAATGACAAAAATAATCTGTCGAGCAGGACATACAATAGAAATTAAATCTTTGCAGGGATTTTACCCCTCAAAGATTTAGAACACAATTAAGTTATTCTTAAATCTTTTTATTTATTTGTTTGATAAAACTAATAACAAAACCATATTTAAAGATTAGGCATGCAACTACAAAATTACATTTCATCTATCCAACTAATCAAAATTTGTAATATTAAACAATAAAATATAAAAGATAGTAGTTGAAAATGGGATAATTTATCGAAGACCGCTTTTCTCTTGCGATTTCTCGTATTATTCTTTGCATATTTTAAGAACATCATTGCAGTCATTTCTTCATCAAGCACAATGAAAAAACATATATTTCATTAAATTTCTCACAAGTGATATATCAATGGCATCATCATTGTAATATTTATTGAGTTTTATTTGCCAAATGACAAATTTAGTTGACATTATATCAATAATGATTTATTTCAAAAATAAATGTTTAAAGGAATATTACTTAACTAAGACGTTCTTTTAAATAAATAATTTACAATAAAACATATTGCAAGGTCAACAGGAATTAACAACGAACTGAATATAACATGTAACAACATTCCTAATGCATTAAAACATACAAAAAGGAACAACGTACTTATATAGATCGATAAAAAGAACGAAACGTTACATTTACAATACAATACTGTGCACAACTATGCGTTACGAATGTGAAATTCTAGTAAATTTGATGCCTTTTATTGATGTAGACATATCAGGTACATAAATTGCAAAATAAAAAAGCGTAAAATATTTCTTTAGATTCCAAAAGAGAGTTGTTAAATTAAAGTATGGAATTTAATTAATTTGTAAAGTCTAATAAACAACGCTGAAACTCTGATTCTATTGTCAGAATGATGATACTAATTTGTCTTGTCGAAATTTCTCATAAACTTCCTCAACAAACAGTTTCAACGTTGATCATTTTTATTTTACTTAATGTGTCATTGCTATTATTTTGACATCAGTTTGCTAATGAATAGGAAGTACGTATTAAATCTGATTCTCCTCTCAATAGATAATTAAAGTATAAAAAACAGAGATTTACTTAAGCTCTAAAACGAACACTATAGAGCTTAAGTAAATATTGTAGTCCACTGCTCTAAAATATAAAGTAAAAAACTTCGGTACATTCAGTAAGGCTTTTATCACTTTAAAGACAACAACTAATCCAGAGGATTAGTTCCCTTCACCTTAAAATATTAAATATAAGCTTTAATATTATGGTAATATATGTACATATCGCAAAAGTATGGTTATTTTGCTAAATAATTGGTACAGCTAGTCCTTTTCTCACAAAGATCGAATTATCATTCTAGCATTAATTATAGTTAAGAATTACGGGAAGCAAACAGAATCGAAGAATGAAAAAAGACAAATTTTTGCCTTTGTTTGCAAAAATCCAATTTTGTGAATTATTAAAGCTCCAACTGGAGAAAATCTCTTGCGTCTACTATGAATTAAGCAAACTCTTCATCTCAAAGTTTGGTACAAATACAAACATTGGTACAAATGTAAAACAGGTATTACAAAAGTAAATGTAAGCTGCCATAAATCGCTATGTGTTCAAGGTGATTTCATATGCTGGTATCCGATAAGAATTACTCTATTTTCATCCGTTTACAGGTAATAATGTAATTATATTATTGATAATTACACAGTAATTACACTATTATCAATAATTACACATTTAAATTTAAAGTGTGATTAAAAACAGGCATGGAAATACAATAGGTAATGAAAGTAGTTTGTGAAAGACTCATGTTTTGCTTTTCAGAATTGTTAACATTTAAAAAAGGTCGACGTGTTTGAAATTATGAAAAATTCAAAGTTATTCTTAAGCTGACTTTAATAAGTACTCGATGTAGTTTTAGAGATTAGATAATTTGAATTATGCACAGAATTTTTAAAATTAATTACAATCGTAGGCTGAATGTTACTTTAACAGCTAAAATTAAAATGATCCTCATAAACCTATCATAATTTTTTTAATCAACATAGAAAATGCTTTATACTTTATAAAGAGAACAAACCAAAAAGAATTCAAAACTTTTTGGAAAGCTATTAATTAATTAAGTCAAACTAAAAAGTCAGTTACTGTTTATTAATTAAAGAAACGAGATACTGTAATCACTTTCACAGCTTAGATAAAAGCACTACAATGAGAATGTCATTACTATTTATGGCAGCTTTTTCTCATTTTTGGTCAACTGGAGAACGTATAAAATATTTTATGGAAAAAGGAAGTGTCCGTCAGAGGAGATCACACCAAGTTGCTAATTTGTTGTTTCGTTTATCACATTCGAGGTTCACGTGCAAAGTACTCGGCTGGACGTCTGACCGGCAAGATGTAAGCGGTCTGGTTCAGAACAGCTGTGCCGTCTATGATGAGACACCTGAAAATAGTAATACTAGGCAGATGAGTGCTGTTACAATTTTCATAATTATTAATTTGTTAAAAGAAAAAGTTTTATCCTTTTCTTACCACATAATTAGTTCTTTTTATAATATGAATGAGTGTAACTATTAGTTAAGATGTTATATTTTACAATCCTGGAATAACCAAAGGAATTATCTGAGAGCATCGGAAAATAACTTTCAATACTCAGAAGACAACTCAGAATTTTCAATCGATAATCATATCTTAAAAGAGGTTATATGTGCCATAGACCGCTCTTTTTTTTATGGAACAGTGTACAACACTTTCATAATTTAACTTTAATATCGTGAATACTAACGCAGAACTTTGGGAATCGCTGGAATCGAAGCATCTGTATGTTATGTACTAAATGTTGTTGTTGCTGTGACTAATCCTACTTGTTTCACCTAATCAAAACAAGCCCACGAATTTTATTGTGGCAAAGAGTACAAGCTTGCGTTTGTCGTTGGCAAGAGTCTTGAACGTCATACAGGTGACAGTCCTACATTGCTCAGTTCCGCCCCTAGTTTTGAAGGAGATCACCCCGGAGAACGGGCCCGAGGGTCTTCCTCACCTCTTCCCTTACCACCAGCCTTTCGATAATTCTGTGGCCTGCCGCATATTTTTGTGCCCCCATGCCGAGGGTCTTCCTCACCTCTTCCCTTACCACCAGCCTTTCGATAATTCTGTGGCCTGCCGCATATTTTTGTGCCCCCATGCCGCACAGACACTACATTTATAAACATCCATGCCTTTTCCTGAATTCGAACCCGGGCTCTTCAGTACGGCTGTTAGCGTCACTAGCTACTTACTTGTTTGAGTGGCCATGTGTTAAATAAACTTTCTTACTTAATGCATTTAAAATGCAAAGTATGTAGCAAGAAGATGTTAGATGTAATAACTTAGGTGTCAAAATTGGAGTTCCCTGATTTTAGGAACATTCTGCATTTTTTTATTTAATAATTACTACAAACGGTGAAGAAAATGTTTGCACGTTGCATGAGTGAAAAGGTGAAAGATTTAGACAAAACTTTTATATAATTTTATGTAAAACTCTACATAGAATTTAATGACAAATGTTGTATTTGTAGCTTAACGTTTCCTTTCTAACCAAAATCTGAATCATGTTCGCCCACATTCTAGTGAAATTGAAACACAAGTTGTGATAGTATATTTATATTTGAAGTGTGTACAGATACAGGATATTGATAAAGATCTGTATTATATGTTAACAGATCGTGCCCAAGCTTATTCCATAGTTGCCAAATCGGTTACAGAATTTTTTGTAAAGGTGATACATATTTTGGTCGACTGCCCATGTCATTCAAGGAGGAAATTACTTCCAAAGTGGAAAACCTTTTGATTTTATGTACACGACAAGTGACTATTACACATGTAGCACATACTATTTGTTTCATTTCTTAAAGTAGTATCTGTCTTAAGAAAATATCTCATGTTGAAAAATGACTTATTTCAATAGGTGACTAGAATTTTAACGGAATCCACCGCTTTTAGTGAAATAATTTTTAAATAACTTGCTTCACAAAAAGAAATTATGTATAACCAGTTATTGTAAATGTACATTTTGTCGCAGTTCCAATTTCTTTAAATTTCTTGACTTGGGAGCGAAAGAAAATAAAATTTATTTGTTGGAAAATTCCAAACAATTATTTGGTACTCTGTAGAAGACGTATTAGAAAACAGATTGTTAAAATTTCAGGACAAGGAAAAGGAATATTCTATTTAGTGTGCGTGCTTCTAAATCGGAACATTCCAAAAAACTATACATAATTTTGCTTAACTGTGCTTGCTCCACCACATCGAACGCAGCGGCTGAGTTTTTTATCTTTCTTTATAAAGAACATGTTTTGAAAGAAAGCATTTTTTTCCAAACTTAATGTAAGTCAACATTAAATTTCTTTTTAATTTAAAAGACTGTATTTTGAAGGAGTTCTGATTAAATCATTAAAGGAACATCATTAAAGAAATTAATTATTTGCTCACGTTTTATGTGCTCTTTGCCCAAGATTTTTCAAGAAGCTGTTCTTCTCTTATAGGTTATGAACTTTTGTCTGATTATAAATATTTAGAAACTTTTCAGAAATATATACGCTCTTCTAAAGCTACAGTAATATATACAAAGATAAATACAAATAAACATATAACAGAAGGCTTCAAAATTCTGTAACAATTTTATTATACTTCGTCTGTTTCATTTCCCCCTTCCTTAATTCAAATATTTTGTCTATTATTATGATAAGGTTTTCATTTATTCCTTATAAATACCAGCCTGTTTTGTGATACAGGAAATTCCGTTATTTTAATTAATTATCATCTTCAGTTTTCTTATAGATAAGTAGTAAGGTAAAAGCACTTACGTTTTCTTGTAAAATGTGAACTATTTCTGAGAAAGGTGGGCGTTGCTCGGGTTTACGAGACCAGCATCGTTTAATCAGTGTCTGTAAATCACAACAGGAATCATGAATTATCAAAATAATTAAAAATATATTACGCACACGAATATATAACTAGTATGCACACATATAGTTATTTAGAGAATGCCCATTTGTACATTCGCGACTTAGATTACTGTAAAATAAAAACACATACAAATGATCGAAATTCATTGCATTTGAGAATATATATATATATATACATGAAAGCATCCGGAGCCTCTATAGACACATAGGAGCAAAACTGTTATGTAAATTTGTAGCATTTGTGTATATAGTATTGTTTCAGTACATATAGGTGCTGTTATTGTTTATCTTATAAACATGAGTTTCACCATACATAAATGCCATTTAAATACTTTCTTTTAAAATTTTCACTTGCTTGAAATAATTAAATTATATTTTTCCATTCCCTAATTCACTAAAGTAACCCTCAGTTTAACAAAATTAATGTTTTTTCCTTTTCTTATTTTCTAAACGCTTTTCATTTAAAAATTCTAAAATTGGTTCAGGGACTCAAAATAAGTTAAGCACTTCTGATTATGTGTAACAGTATTTTCTAATAATGAGCCAGCAGTAAATATCAGTATTTGAACCAAGATGTTCATTTGTGCTCCCATCGTATTTTCCTATGATGCTCTAAATTCGTGCACCATCATTAATAAATAAAAAGTTTCTAAGGTATATTTTAATTCTATAACAGTAATTTCAATTTAATTAATCTTTTCTATCGTTCCTCGTCTCAACTTACAACTCCCAATCAGAATGAGTGTTTTTAGAATCGCGGTGAATGCAAATGAGTAAGAAATAATATTAAAGGAAAGTTCAGCTTGCTTCGAGAGAGCTAGGAATCCTGAATAGCGCGTTTGCCTTTGGGCTAAGTCTCTAAGCTGCTGTTACGCACTGTCGTATATTACGTGCCTTTTGATAGTTCGCCGCCTAGTTCAAAATTAAGGGCCAACTACGTTAGAACTGCATTAACTTCATCTAAATCTCCTGGTTAGATATAGGTAGTTGTTATTTCTTAGTTTTGAGTTAAGCCCAAGTGAAGGCTTTGTTTTAAGCCTGAAGAAAGGGGCTGACTGTTCCTCTTACTTTGAGTGAATAAAGGGTAATTAACCCTTCTTGAGTTTACATTTCTGTTCTTTGAACTAAGCGATAATTCGCTTAACAGTTCACTAGGTTCCTCGACATTTAATTTAACAGAATAAAAGTCAGGAACTCTACAAGTTTAACAAATAGGTATGAAGTAGTATGTGTTTCAAAGATATGACTTGTAAATTAAAGTGTCGGACATTTTCAATATATTTCTTCACTTTTAAACATTTTTGTTAGATTAGATTTAAGGAAAAAAATAACGCAAAAATCTCTTCCTGATAAATTTAACATCAAATGGCAAGAAACATTTATTTTGAAAATAGAATTATCCAGTGCACGTTCTGCCAATACATAAATTTTATTTTTATGGTACTTCGTATTAGTAATATTTATATTGGTCAACTATAACTATAAACAATATTCCGTTGTTATAGTGATTATCGAATCGTCAATATAGTTTCTTTAAACCATTACCAAATTTCAGCCAGTTACGAAACCTAATATAAAATAAACAAGAATGTTAAAAGAAAATGTATAAGCAGATAAAAAAAAAAAAAACGAAAATGTATAAGCAGATAATAGAAAAAATAATAAAGCAGACAAAAAAATGAAATGTCTTATAGCTGACAGCAAATAACTGCGAGGTATCTGTTTCCAATTTATACACTCAAAAGGGCATTTCCATTAGTAGAACGGTAGATAATCAATTAATCCCAATAATCTCAATATTTTACTCTTGCTAAGACTCTTGCTAATTCTTTAAGAATCTTAATCTTGCTAAGACAAGAAGTCAATTTCAGGTAAGAAATTCGCTCCTTCCTCGAATTTATAATGTCACTCTAATTTTTAATGCCTTTTATTTAAGTTATTTAACAGTTAATTCCATTCTGAAGCAACTTTCCTATTACTCTCGCTTTCTAACCACGCAGTCTTGTACGGCCCACCAGCGGCCGAGCGGTAAAGTCGCTGAACACTGGTAGTTCGGTCCGAGGTTCGAATCCCGCGAACGGGCTGGCTGCATGGGTGTTTTCGTGGTTTTCCCCATGTGTAACGTGCATACGAGCCAGTTTTCCTTAGAAAATCCTCCACGAAGGCACCCCTTCTCCTTAGGCAGATAGCCCTAGTGAGCTTTCCCATAATTAAATACACACACACACGCAGTCTTGCGAGAATGCAAATGTGTTAGTGCGCTTGTCTTGAAATGAGGTAGGAAGAAGCTAGTATTTAAGGGACGGTTTTGGATGGAGAATTGAGAGAGAGAGAGCATTTTCTACCTGCTTAAAGCGTGTTCTATCTAAAGACCACATTGACATCTTTGATTTACTAGCGGTTAGATTTCTGTGTCATGCGCTTCTAGCCATTAGGCTTGTTTACACGCCGACTTTTAGGAGGCAGAACCTCCCTGCGTATTAAGTGACCTGGGAAATGCCGTTTAACTAACTTAATTCTATTCTACTTTAAGCTACGTATCACCATTGACTTAAGTCAAAAGTGTTGGCTTTTGTACGAATCGGTGTCATCTGTAAATATTTAGTCAACAAAGTGTTGTCTTTTACATCCTTTCTCTGTACTTTGTCATACTTAAGGATAATTCTTTACATAGTGCATTGACGTCTAGTTAGTTTATACTAGCTCATAATACAAGATGTTAAGCACTTAAAACTGCTTTCTTTCTTAGTTTTAAAAATTACACCTTTTTTAATGCATGAACAAGAAATAATCCTTCAAAAATTAGTATAAATCACTCATATCAGTGTGAAAGACTATTAAATTCGTAGGTAACCAGGGCCGGGTTATAGGATATGACATTTTTTTCTGAAGATTCTGAATAGATTGCCGTATATATCTTTAATCACGGAGAATATTAATATCCATATCATCCCAGTAAATTATCGAAAAGGGAAAATTTAAGAAAATCAATTTATTTTACTATTTGGATATACTCTTTATGCATAATGGGAGAAAGCTACTGAATATTCATTTGAATATAGAAATATTCCCAGCTAAAATTAATTCCTATTATTTAACATAACCCCAAAGATGACAAAATATAATGATTGTAATTTTTATTTATTTATTTAGTACCGAAATTGTTAACAACCAAGATTATTAACAACCAAGTAACAACCAAGATTATTGATAGTATTTATTGCATTAAAAAACTACTTCGTATTTGTAGTACGGTTTCCAAAGTTTTCTCTTCCTCTCAGTATGAAAAATTAGTCATGAAGTTCATGATTACTCAACATCTACTGGACGTTATCTTAATATAATTCATTTTCAAAGAAGCGGTGCTATACCATACAGCTCAGTCATGTGCAGACTCAGATGTATGGTATAGCATCGTTTCTTTGAAAATCAAGAAAGATTCTGATATTTGTGTAATTGCTGATAAATATCTGCAAAATCTGTCTGTATTAAAATTTCTGTCTGTAATATTATATATAAAACTTATGTAATTTCTGTCTGTAATATTATATATAAAACTTATGTAATTTCTGTCTGTAATATTATATATAAAAATTTATTTCTCTAAAGCTTGTCTTTTCTTTCAACATTTCCCAGTTTTAAATCTCTAACACATCTGTCTAAAAACTGTTTCATGTGGAATAGGTCCATATGCATATTACTGAAATTGGATATGTAAATTTATTTTATTCTCTTAATACTATTTGAAAAGAAAAATATCTTTACTTTGAGTCCATTAATGAACCGAAAATTGTGCAAGGGAGCTGTTTTCCCAGAGGAAACTTGCCATACGAGAGCATGAGGTGGCTGGTCATGAAAGGCAAAACGTTCTGCCAATAATTCAAACAGCAACGACCTAAAAATATCCGAAATGAAATACTGTTAAATTTAAAGTAATTTTAATGCCAATTAAATCACATTTGTTCTTATATATGTTTTATATGAAGTTTTGGTGCTATAATAACATTTATAATAAAATTTTAGGCATTACTTGAAGTACAATTATTGTTGGAAATATATGACACGTTAATCTTTAACTGGTACTTATAGAATTTACTCTTCAGTTACAGATCCACGCGTTTACTTAGTGTTAATTGTTGTATTTCTTCTGTAGGTGGTACTGAAATTTAGAGTGATTTAAGTACCATCATCAGAAGAGAAAAAAAACTGACTCTAGGAAAATCAAATAAATAAAATAAATCTCTAAAATATATATAACAATTTTTTTTTTTGTTACAGAATTCAATTTACTGACAAAGTGGTACCCATTTAAAGACGTTGTATTTCATCACTTTTGAATCAACACCAGAATCTGATTCTTCCTCGCTGTCAAGTCTATATTTGTTACCTAATCAGTATCAAAGTAGGCTTCATTCAGTACATGCATGTGATTGTTCTATGTGTCGTATGATTGTTCTATGTCTTTAGACTTACTTAACGAAAGACAAAAATTTTTAAAGACAAAGTCGATATTATGAAGTTTCCTTTTCTTTAACTATCATTTCATTTTTCTTTAATTTTATTCCTTATTTATGAATTTCTAAACTACATTATCATATTATACTTGGATTATATTAACAAAATTATTGCAAACGATATTATATGCACCACTGTAAATGGTACCAATTATAAATTTTGTACAAAATTAAAAAATGCCGAATGAACGGATGAAGGGCAGGTCCCCATCGAAGGGGACGGTCCTGGAGACTTGGGTGGCGATCATTCGTTGCTTGTTTGTGCCACTCGAGCCTTTTCGGCCATGAGAAGTTTTTTTTTTCGGGGGGGGGGGCTTTGTACAGTAGTGCGACGGAGCAATACCTGTGTGAGCATATGCAAAGTTCTGGTGCCCCGTCCATTTTTTCCCTGTCCCTATTTTATGTGCATGATTATCATTAGCATATGATTGGTCTATGTATCGTACATATTTCCATAATCTTTTCCTTTACCCAAACCATCAAGAAACTGGATAACGCAATATTTTTACATGAGTTTTGTACCATTCTTCGTGGTATTGGTTTCTAATTTTTTCACAGTAAATCTACCGGTTTTTAAAATAAACAATTACTTTTTACGACCTCTGTGATTTTTTAGAACTAATCATCTATTTTTGAAGTATCCAATTTTAATGGTGTTAAGGCAACATAATACGTGTTAGAATAGAAGATAGGATGTAGATAATAAGATCTTGATTACAAATAACTTTAAAAAGCATGTTTTCAGAAAGATTATTATTTTTAGAACCCTTTAATTTCTCAAGATACAAAGGCACTTATATGTCACTTTACTTGCGCTGAGGGAAATATTAAACATAGCGATGACAGAAATTTTTATGTCTATAATGTCCAAAACATTCTATGATGTTCACTTACATGCTTACTTTGTGCTGTAGTTGAAATTGAAAGCGCCAATTTCAATCTATTCGTAAAAATTCATCGTGTTACAAGTAATCCACATTCATTTCTTTCAGCTTAATTAATTTTCAAATGTGGTTTACTTCGTAATATATAAATAACCAAAATTTACTGTTACCTTTAGAAGAAACGACATAAAATTCTTACAACCGTATATAATTCCCACAGCTAAATTTGCATTTAGCCTTATTGCAAATTTATGCTGCATAATTAATTGTTATGTAACTAAATTTATGTTGTATAATAGCTCAAATTAACTGATTTACATAGCCCATGCAAACAAACAATTTTTTAAATAAATTACTTAAGGCATTCCTTTTGAAGATTGAACATGCTATGAAATAACTGAATTCTTTCACAAAAGAAACTAGCTGCATCTTCCTAGACTACATTGTTTCATAGTCACGCTCTTAATAAATATCTCCAAATTTGGACAAATTGCTCGACTTTGGGACAAATTGCTCTGTCCGAAAGTATTAAATGCTAAAAATTATCCATTAACTGCTACGAAATCAACATAATTATTGTATACTAACTGATTCCATATTTCATTTGTAATTATAAGAATTGAAAAATTCAACTACTACTAAGTCTTTTTTTTTTTCATTTTACCGTAAATTTTAATGTCAAATAGATTAAAGAAAGTTTCCGTATGTTGAAGAAACTAGAAAGCAATTTTCAGTATATTGCTCTCGAAAAGATGTATACAATAATCTTTTCCTTTAAAGCTCCCTTAAAGTTTGATTACACCGGGTTATATAATCTGTTAAAGCACTACAGGGAAACCTACCTTAAGAAGATACTTTGGACACTTCCTGAAGGAAACTGTTACCTATTCAAGTTTAATATTGAAAAAAATCAGAAAATCCGCACGCAGCCTACCCTTCTGAGTAGCTAAGAACTGAGTCTTGGGAGAATTAACTGCATTAAGGTGTTCTAGTCATGCAGCCACTAGTAATTTTCTTTTTGTTTCTGCTTACATAAAAACATGCATAATTTTAAAATAATACATTTGCTAGAAGTTTTGGAAACTGAACATTGCTAAAAGAATATATATGATACCAGCTGGGAAACAATTAGAGCAATTTAAAGAGTAAAATTTCTCTGCTTAGTAATTATTTGATATATTATACTATTATTTAATTTTAATATAAAAAATCAGAAAAAATGGGCTTTACACGAAACAAAAGGGCTTACTGAAAGCACATTTTCCAACAAATGCTCTGTCGTAAACACTGTTTCTGACATGAGTTACATAATCGGAAAAGAAACCAGCAATATTTAATCGTACTGCTAATCAATGTGCAAGAAATAACATGACCTTAAAAGGACAATATGCAAACAGTTATACCCAGAAACATCTATAAATCCTTATTTAACTAGAAAACACAGTAATGACCTTACCCGAAGGCAAATATGTCGGATTCTTGAGTGCATGGTTTCGAGGTATATATGAGGGGAGGATCGATTTGTAAGGAAGACATCAATTCTGGACTAATATAACTCAAATGACCCCTCGGTATGCAGCCGTAATCACTCCTAAAATGAAAAAATGTTTTAGATATTCGATTTTTAAAGCTGATTTTTTAAATATACTCTTCGTATTTATGAAAAACACATAACTCAATATAGCTCAATATACTTATCATTTGGAATATATTTATCATTATCATCATAGTGCGATATTATACTCAATATCATGCACCATAGTGATAGCTCGATATAGTTATCATTTATCATCATAGTGGAAATTATTTAAATATAAAACACCGTGACTTCTTGGACATCCACAGAAAATTAGATACATTCTTTATTACTTCTAAATTATCCTTCTAATTCCATATACTATGCATGATTACAGTTCTTCTTAATTAAATACATACTTCAATTTTTCTTTCTTACTTCATCATAATTGATATAATTTTATTTATTTAGTTGATATAATTTTTTAATTTATCATAATTGATATAATTTTTTAAACTGATCAGAGTACTAAAACTATTTTTGAAATCCATGAAAACTGCTATTTATTTAAAAAAATGATATGTCAGATTTCCTTAGGACTTTAGTCTTCTATTCAATTGCAGCAATAGTTTTCGAACTTTCAAATCTACCGATTCATATGCATTAATCACGATTCATCAC
This sequence comes from Stegodyphus dumicola, assembly GCF_044657685.1. NCBI lineage: Eukaryota > Metazoa > Arthropoda > Arachnida > Araneae > Eresidae > Stegodyphus > Stegodyphus dumicola. Next base: position 109,364,311 of record NC_140770.1, on the reverse strand, counting down.
GAATCGCATATATAAAGTTGCTCTGAAAAAAAGGCAGAAAACACAGCAAAGTAACTGTAAATAACCATACAGAATTTTTAGCCATTTATTCATAATTATAAATAAATTCGTCAATATAACAGTGTTTTGATCTGCGTGAAATGCATTCCAAAATATACCGTGGTTACGTAAAAACTACTGATAGTGACGAAGTGAATTATCCTGTTTTACCCGTAAAACAGGATAATTTGTTTAATACATTCTCTGCATAATTATAGTTAATTGGTAAATTATGTAAGTAAGACATTATCAGTATTAAATAACGTATTAAATCAAAGTATTATGTACTTATCAGTACATTAAATACTGCCCCCATAACACAAGACATCCTCAGGATATCCTATTTAAGTCGCAATCTCCCGGGAAGCAGTTAGGATATCCTGAGGATGTTGATTCTTAGATATCCTGAGGACCTCTTAAGTCAACATCCTGAGGATATCCTATTCAAGTCTCAATGTCCCGGGATATATGAAGATCTCCTCAGGATGTTGATTTTAAGATATCCTGAGGACTTCGTAAATCATCATTTTAAGGATGTCCTGTTCAAGTCGTAATGTCCTGGGATATATGAAGATCTCCTGAGGATGTTGTTTCTCAGATATCTTCAGTACTTACTTTTTATGGAAGCTCATATCTGAAAATATTAAAGTAACCTTGTACCACACGCAAGTCATGTTATAAGAATCGAAATCTTACTCTATGGATTACCTATTCTGCATATGAAAATTTAATTGTTATGCTTACACTGGATTTCGTCTGGTATATGTTGGCTGTAAATATTAAGTAATAATATTTTCAAATTTTTGTTGTTGTTTCACAGTGCCTATTGATCAGAGAACTTTCTTACAAGTTATAGGCGCGTGTTTTCATCCGTTTTTGAGTTTCATATTGAAAGTGTGTTTACGATTAAATTCTAATTGCTACATAATATATTTTGTAAACATTATTTTAGATACTTTTCTAATATCTTTGAACACAAATATTATGTACGTTACAGGTTAACTCAGAAAATCTTTTACGAAGACATTTATCCTATGAACAGATGGGCATGATGTGCATCCATGCCTTATATGGCATTCGAACTTGAGCCCTTCTGTACGGCAATCGGTCAATATAATCTTTTACCCGTCTCTGAGGCACTAATCAGAAATATCAAGTTATAAAAGTATTCTATTAAATTCATCGATAGTTCTTAGCATAGAAATAACTATACTTTGAAACTGCAAAAGAAAAAAAAAATACTTTTTGATCTGTTACACTATTATATTAGTAATGAATGATGTTTAGTGCTGTGCAGTAATAAGTAACAATATTTTTTTTAAACAAACGAAATTTTAGTTTACAGACGCAGTTAAAAACTAGTCTGTAACTTACAGACGCAGTTACAGACTTACAGACGCAGTTAAAAACTAGTCTGTACGAGGTTTAACTTGCTTTAATTTGAATTTATAAACAGAAGAATAATTTTATTGGGCTAAAAAATTCATTGCAGTTTCTTCGTTCATTTTCTGGTAAGTTCTTTAATAATGAGAATTAGTTTTTCAAAGCGACTGAGGTAAGAAGTAACTTATTTTTTACCTCTCTGTAATAGGAAAATAAGGTTTGAGAATGGGAAGAACTAACATTAAGTTCTTACTCTCCTCAAACCTCACTTTGCTACCTCTTTAACCATACAAATATTCGGTCTTGGCTAAACAAAGCGCGAAAAAAAAATATCCAGCGTTCTGCAGTCTTATACGTTATGCCGACAATGCTACATGACTCCTCATAATTTAACAATAATTGCTGCTTTATTAATTTATTTGTAACATCCAGAAAATGCAGTAAACACGTTTCTTCAAGGTATATAACACAAAGTTAAATGTTGTTTTGAAAACTCAAAATTAGATAACGGATTAAATAGATGTTCAAACTTTAAATTAAAATGATTTAATTTTTAAATTAAACGCGTTCTTTAAACTTAGCAGTTTTATTACTTTATTTTATACTATAAATAACAATTGAAGTTGAAAATCTTAAGGTTTTGATCATCATTATCATTGGTCGTAAAACTGCTTCTCAAATTTTCTTTGCTTTTTGAGAAACCGAGCTCCGCTCAGAATGTAACACCTCTGAGCACTTTTTCTGTAGCCGATGCCCCAAGAAGATTTCTCTTTTGTTAACTTGGCAGATTTATGTGTCAGACCTTCCCTTCTTTTGTATCCCCCTACAAGGGAAACATCCCTTCACAACAAAGTCGCAAAACGCCCCCAACGGTTTTAATTGCTCCGTAATAGTGATATCCTTGAAGAACCCCACAAAGTGGAAAGTACACGTACTTACTTTCTGATTTTCAGAATTCAGCTATTCTGCTAAACGTTAATAGCCGTCGTTCCAAATTCTCTTTCAGTTACGAACTGACTTGCTGACGCTTGCAAGCGTTACATTGACAGAGTGTGAAAAGTAAGTTTCTAAATGTTTCCTTTATTCTACAAAAATGATCAGAACTAAAAAAAAAATTATCTCAGATATCTAAAAGACGGGTTTACAGCAGAATAAATCAACGTATATTATCGGATTCGTCAGAAGATGAAGTAGTATTTAATTATGAAAAAGGACTGTGTCGAATTTTCGCGCTAGCAAATATTCTTTAAGTTCCATTTCAAACTGTGATTCGGAATATGAACTTTTATGTCTCAAGAAGAACTGACTGATGACGATTACCAAAACGATTATCCCATTTTAAGGAATATTCCAAATATAGGACTAATAAATATTCCGTTAGACTTTATGTCCCTTGTGTGCTTAGGAGTAGTACAAAAAGGCGGAGGCACCTTACAAGGCGGAGTCACAAGCACGATTACCACATAAAAATGTTGAACTAATTTTTTTTTTTTTTTTTTTGAATGACCAGTTTTTAAAGCCTTATGTACCAATTGAATTTGCAAGAAAACCAAGGAACCAACTCTAAAAGGATTGAAACACTGGAAAGCTACAGAATACCGTCAATTTTTACTGTACACTAGCCCACTTATTATTATTATTATTATTATTTTATTTATTTTTTTTTTCAATTTAACAAAAAGCTACATGATCATTTTTTACTACTTCATATTTCGATTAGACTCTTATGCAAAATACAGAATCAGACGGCAATTGATGAATACGCACAGTCTCTATTAAAACTCTTCGTAGTAAATTTTGGGCTTTATTATGAAAAACAGTATATTGCTCATAATGTTCACGGCCTACTGCATATTTGCGAAGATGTAAAAATGTTTGGGCCGTTAGATAATTACAGTGCATTTAAATTTGAAAGCTATATATCTTCTATAAAAAAATTTGATTAGAAAATCTTCCGCTCCATTACAGCAAATAGCAAGACGAACTCATGAACTGTTTAATCATATTGTAGCCATGAATAATGATTCAATTAACATAACCGACTTAAGTTCAGAATTTCAAAATTTACACACATCTGGTCCACTACTTAAAGGTTATTAAATGCTTAATTTTATTATTGAATTTTGAATACAAATTAACTGAAGTCAGAACTGAATTTGTAGAATAATTTAATTATGAATATATCGAAGAATTCAGTTTTGGGCTATTGAATGGTTAAAAATGATCGAAAGATTTTTAATACTTTAAAGCAAAATTTTCTCTTATAATATTTTGTATTTATAATTCATTTCAAGTCTCTTGCTCAGTTTCAGATATATTTACAAATTATTAAATAAATTGAAATTCAAATTAGAAAATAAATTGTATAAATATTCTTAACATTTCTTTTTTTTCCATAGTAACCACAGATGAAAGACCTGAGAATGTCTGTGGAAAATAAGCAAGTTTCAGGTTATCACAACACCTTCACACACTTTCACTGGAATATAAAGAAGATTTCTGGGGATATACTGGGATGTAACATTAAGCAGTTGAGAGTATGTATTTAAGAGGTTAAAGGGATATTGTAACTAGTATTTCAAATCCTGATAACATCCCATACGCTGTCGGTGGGACCTAGATAGGATATCCTAAGGATATACTGTGATGTGACATTAAGCACTAGGGAGGATGAGTTTAGGAGGAAACTGGGTTATTACGGGATGTCCTGAGGATGTAGTAAGTAGGACTTTAAATCCTAATAACATCCCATACGCTGTCGATGGGACATAGATAGGATGTTTTTAGGATATAATGGGATGTGTTTAGGAGGTTAGTGGGATATCCTTGGATGTCCTGAGGATGTAGTAAGTAGGAGTTCATATCCTAATAACATCCCGTACGCTGTCAATGGGACTTAGTTAGGATGTCCTGAGGATATCCCGGGATGTGACATTAAGCACTCGGGAGGAGGTGTTTAGGAGGTTCGCGGGATATTCCGGGATGTCCTGAGGATGTGCGCATATCCCGCGAGCAACATCCTCGGGATATCCCAAGGATGTTTTTGTGCTATGTGGGTGTACTACTAAGCAAAATAATGTAAACTATATTGTACATTAGAAATTCTCTTTAGAATTACGAAGGTAAGCAATTCTGATATTGTAATTTAATCTGCAAAAGACAATCAAGATATGAAGAAAAGCAATTACGGCACAGAAGAATGTTATTGTTTAGAAGAATAGGCGAAATAAGAATTATTTAAGTTTTATGTGTGTCTTGGAGCCTTTATTCGTTAACTAGAACTTTAAAGTAACAATAATACGTTACTAATGAACAATTAAACATTATTTTAAAGTCGCGACAACACAATCTATTGAGAATAACGTGAATGCTAGAATTGAGATTGCAATTTTAAGAAAATGTATTGGTATGAAAACTAAGATTACTAAGATTACTGAAACCTAAGATTCCCTGCCAACATAGTTACGACCATTGAGTTGGGAGGGGAGCGTATTCACAGTTGAAATCTCATATAACTGGCAAATGCACAATGGGATTTCCCAGTGATCATTTCCCTTTTCCATATTTAGCTACATCGGCATCAAACAACCGCGCCAATGTAAGGAAGCACAGCACTAAGAGTATTTGAATTGTTAATATTTGGTTTTGAGTATTGATTTGAATATATTGTTTGGAATATTGAGCTTGTTTGAACTAAGATACAATAATACGTCAAGCACTTATTAATTTAGAAGTCAAACAACAAAAATCAGTATTTGCAAATTTTCACAGGAGTTTCCACGGTTTTACCGAACTAGTTTCGATGGTTTTACCGAACCATCATCCTCAGCTGCAAAAGCAGAAATGAACGATATAAGATACAGTGATCAGGTAAAATAAGAAAGACTGGACAGGAGTTAAGCTAAACAGATGGCGCCAGTAGCTTAATTTCTGTCCAGTCTTTCTTATCTAATCACTCTATCTTATCTCATTCGCTTGCGCTTTTGCAGCTGAGGATGATGGTTCAGTAAAACCAGCAAATCTAGTCCTGTGAAATTTTGAAAATATAACGCTGATTTTCGTTGTTTGACTTCTAAATTAATACTTTTTTGAACTGTCATACATTTTACTATGCTAGGAAATGTTACCGTTTTGTTTGCATCTTAAATTTTACAACTTAATAAAACGCAAAGCATAATTTATTTTTACACTGACGACATGAACCTCCGCATGCGGAGGTACGACTGGGTACTTTTATTTCTTAATCAATTGCCAATAATTGTGTTACAGGTAAACTACAAAAGAAGCGATAGGGTACTCTAAAACGTATATGAGAGTTTTCCAAAAGCTGTAGCGAGACTCACACTTTGAAGACCACACTTCGATGTGATTTATAGTATGAACTAATTAAATGTTATATGTACGACGCGTTTTCGTTCTTGACTTTCAACGTAAACGTTCATTTCAACGTAATGAAGGTATAAATGGTGCCTTCTGTTAAATTTTAAGAGTTAATAGAAAGGTTACTTTAACATTCTGAAGACTCTGTCTTTTTAATTCAGAATGGAACAATAACTGGCCTGTCTGCCTAGTAAAGTCTAAGAGGCACTGATTTAAACTTCTAAATAACTTAAAACCTTACAAATAGCCATTCTAAAATAATATTGGAAGGAAATTCTATACTACAAAAATCAATATACTACTCAATATTCATAAAGCTTCTCAAATTCCTCTGCTTATGCACAGATTATTTATCTATGTTATTTTTTAATTTGTATTCGTATATTTCAAAATCACTAGTCAGACTTATAATATGACTTATAGAATGGAAAGTATTAAATAATTAACATATTTATACTGGCTTGGGTATGATACAGTTCAAGAGAAAAGATATGTGCTTTTTCACTATATTATTGAGGTAAACAAAATAATATGCATGTTTATAAATAAAGTTTATAGACTATTAACTCCATTAGAAGAAAAGATTGCATTTGAAACTCATATTTTCAAATAGTTTTGCTTAAACTTAAGGTGCAAGATAAGGAAATATAAGGCGTTATATTTTCGTAATGACTATTCTTAAAATAATTTTGGAGTGTTTGAACTGCTGTACTTTTTACTATGCTAACAATTGTTACCGCTTCAGGCATAAGTACATTATTCAGTATACGCGAGGATTACCAGATTTCTCTGTTTTTATGCACATATTATTTATCTATTCGTTATTTTTAAATATGAGTTCATATATTTGGAAATCACTATTGAGAATATTCTGCATAACATTTCCTTCTTAGATTTGCTAGCTATATATCTGTTCAGTAAAATATATTTTTTCCTCATTTGTTCCAGAAGCAGATGATTCAATTGAAATCATCAGTTTTCAAAAATATTATTTAATTTTTTAAACATCAAAATATGTCAAACTGGATATTCGCAGTTTATATAATCAATTTAATTTTAAACTGCTTAGAAGATAAAGTATTAAATTATAATAGTAATAAATACAGTGCATATAAATTACTAGAAATTTAACACTTAATATCTCGGAGATTTAAATTACCATCCGTAACTTTTTAATTTCATATATTTTATGACTTATGCGTGATTCAAATACATCATTATTTGAAATTTTTGCGCTGTTCATAAACCTACTAATATCTTCTTTTATGCAAAAGTTTTAAATCAGACTCTGGTTTGCAACTCAGAGTAAATATTTGGTGCACGTAGAGTAAATCTTTGGGCAGCATTAAAATTTTACATTCACTTTTGTAGGTGATATAAAAGTTAAATCATTTCTAACTTCTTCCATTTTTTTCTGTTAAAAACAATAAAATTATACTTTACCGGTCCAGCTGTTTATCTGCCATTCCATGATCCATAATACACAACTTTACTCGACATTCGAGAATGATGTTCTTTGAATTTAATTTTCTATGAACTATGTCTTTGGCATGAAGATAGCCCATACCCTAGGGAAAGCAAGAATTCTTCATGTAAATTTGATAGATCTTAAGCTATGTTATTTTTGAAGAAAAAGTATAATGCAGAAAATTATAACACACGTTGCTCTTGTAATACACATGATGTATGCTAATGAAAATAATAGAAACATATTAAAATCTTACGTTTTTAACTCTGCACGAAAGAAATTTTACTTATATTCCTGATGAATAAAGCGATACATGTAAGAACTCAAACGGTACTTTATGTGTATATTACGAAGCAAAATAAATGTTTAAATGAAGCAGTATCTAAAGCGGATTAAACTTTTACAGCAAACTTAGTTTACAGAAAGTTTAGCTTCCTTTTACAGTGACTGTGTCTTATTTTATGTTACACCTGTTTTGTGAAATATCTCCTTATTTTCTGCGCCCAAAATTAATTTTTGACACAATATTTAGCGTAGCGTTCTTAAACTCGTTTAATACTCTTACTTTAACTAACAACGTTTATATGATAAAGAGAAAAATTATTGTCTTGAAAGCTGCAGAAAAATGTTTCGATTTCATCTTTCTTGATAATAAATTTTCAGAAATAATTTGCGATACGTAATCAGGAAGAATAGAAATTATTATCCTAAGCGATAAAACAATGATAATATTTGCTTATGTCGGTCAATTAATGAGAACTTAGATGAATATTTTTTAAATATTTTGCGCATTGCACATACAAAATTTGTAAGTCGATATATATAGTATACGTGCAAATTCTTTTGAGTATTTTTGATAACTAGCTTTTTACATAAAAAATATTGAAATGCTTGAAATATTATAACACTCGATATAAATTCAGAATTAGTATTTTTTTGTCATTAACTTGTAAACAGCAGTGGCAAAATATAGTTAAATATTGAATAGGAAAAAATATTCTTCAGATCAGTCTTGGGATGGAGGGAAGGGAAAAAAAAAAAGTCTCAAAAAAACTCATCGAATGAATCAATAATTTATCATCTCTAAAAGCCTGAAACGTTATCTTATATAAATGAAATTGTAATTGACTTATAAATTCGTGAAAATTGTTTCAAATTATAGTGTAGCCTTTTGAGTGCAACTAGCTGGTGAGGTTAACTAGCAAATATTAGTTTGTTATTCAGGTAAAACCGAAATTGAAAGAGAGAGCACTTTTCAGCAGATAATTTAAATCAAATTTACTGAATGAATTAAGATGAAAAAATGAATTAAAGCAAATTAATTTAATTAATCTTTTTTCACCTTAATTTACTTTTAAATGTGATTTAAGCTATCTTAAAATAAGTCTTGAAATTTCTTCGATAAAATGAAGCAAAATTATTCAGTTCCCTAAAATTTTCAGTAATTTAATATGCTTTAAAAATATTTCATTTTACCCTTGAGAATTGAAATTTGTTCAATACTTAAGGTTGTTTTAAAAAACGAATGTATATTGTTTCAAAGCGTATAAAATAAGTCTGTCCTGTCCTTCTGTCCTGATAATAATTTCTCATAAATCATCTTTAAATAGTTATCGTAAAAATATTAGAAGTTGCTTATCATGTTCTAGTAATTACTAGTATACGAAAACAATCTTCTACTAGTGGTAAAATCATTAGAATTATCATCTCCAGCTCCATTCATCAAACAGATATTTTCCTTTTTGCTTGACAAATGATGATGTCAGAGGAAGATGATGATTGTCACATCATTAGTCAAGAAGAACAAACGCTTTTCTACATTTCTGCCATTCTATTCCTTTATTTATAAAAGAGACATAGTAAAAGCTCTGATATTGAGTCAAACGAATGCTTGTGGCCTCCTCACATTTCATTTCTAAGGTTACAACTTATAAATGCCCCTCATCTTGTAAGGTATATTTTAATTTTATATCAGTTATTTTAATTTTAATGTACTTTCCTATCGATTCTTGTTTCAACTTACAACTCCCTACCAGAATGAGTTTTTACAATCACATCGAACGCAAATGAGTTAGAATTAGCATTTAAAGGAGATTCAACTTACTTCCAGAGAGAGAGAGCTAGGAATCCTGAGTAACGCATGTTTGCCTTTGAGCGAAGTCTCTCTAGAAGCTGTTACGCTCGGCCGTATATTACGTGCCTTGTCTTATTCACTGGCTAGTTTAAATTCAGGGCTAACTATAGGATTTGTGTTAGCTTCGGCTAAGTCTCTTCTACTTAGTTCTAATTTAGTTCTTATTTCTTATTTTGAATTCAAGGCCGAGTGAAGGCTTTATTGTAAGCCCCAAAAAAGGGCCAACTGTTCATCTTTAATCCTTCGTGAGTCTACATTTGTTATTTGAACTCAGCGATAAGTCTCTTAACAGTTCACTAGGTTCCTCGACATCTACTTTAGTGGTATAAGAGTGAAGAACTCTACAATCTGACCGCGTTTAATTTTCCTGCACTTGCCGAGAGTCTGTCTGTTTCTGTTTTCGTCTCATTTGCCAACCCTATTTGCCAATAACATACATTTTGAGGGCACATTAGCAGGTATTTAAAATTTTTAATGATAGGAGAAGTGCAAGCTTTAGCACTAATGAACGGGTACCTGTTATAAAAATTTGTAAAGATTCTTGAGTTCTCCGCAGTATGAAATGTAAAAAACCAACTGAGTCCTCTCTGGAATTCAATCAAAATTTTTCAGCTCACTAGCTAAACATGCTTATCACTTATGTCCCAATAGCACGCACGAAGGCAATTCGTTATAGACTAAAACCAACTTGGACGACGAAGAAGGACATTTTGCAAAAGAACTGCGAAATAAGAATGTTCGCCAAAATATATCCAGATTAAACATTTCGAAGCCCTCTTTGTCTAAATGTTAATCTATGTTGTCTAGAACAAAAAATGTTAAACTCATAGAATATGTTTACCTAGAGTCTGAATATTTACTCTAGATATAGATTTTTAAGATTTACGTAAGTGAAATAGCATCAAATTGAAACGGAGTCATGTATATTCTGTCGACTTTGAATGAGTGTCAATTTTCTGTTATAAGTAAGTATTATAAATTTCTTGTTTTAGTATAGTTTACGAAACGCATTTTTTAACAGTTGTATATTTTTCACTTAGATAAGTAAAAATAATATTTCCATAGAAGTAATGTTCATTTTTCTACCGTTTAACGGTTTTAATTTATCCTGTAGTAAATCTAATAACAGCATTAGTAGCCAATGAGAAAAAAATGCATTAAATAACGCAGGTATAACGCAGGTAGGATAACTATGTATTTTTTCGGTCAGCCTTCATTAAAATTAAAATTAGTTTAAATACGAATAGCTAGTAGATTTGCAGCTTAGAGGGGATATTGTGATAACCATCCATTATAGCATATTAGTTTTGATAAATAAATTTAGTTTTGATAAAATAAAGGTGACGAATCAAGAAAAGGCTATTGATAAATTTTACTATGAGTTACATTTTTGAAACGAACTTACCTGAGCAATCTGACGAGCTATGTTATGCTTGGAGTGAAAGGGTAATTTATGTCGTTTAAGATGCAGATATTCAAACAACGTTGGACCTTTCCTCATACTGAAATAGAAACAGAAATCCGTCATTTGAAGCAAAACAACAAATTTAAACTCTGTCCATAAGTCTTACACTGAAATCGTATGCATCATACTATTTCAAATATAACATGCTAAGATATAAAGTCTCTAAAACATGAAAAAACATTTTAATGTCCTTTCAAAGTACAGTTTTCTTACCATAATCCGTTTCCTTGATTAATATTTGAACAACCTTCCAGTAATTTTTAATCACATTTGATATTTCAACTAAAAGGACTGGAAATTTCAGACAGAATAGTTGACAGACATAATAGGTAATAATCACTCGCACCCACAGAAAAGTTTTGAGGAAAATGCGTAAATTTGAATCTGTCTATAAAACTCACTATAAATCGTTCGTGACGATGTGCTGTTTAATGCAGGCTGAATGCTCACCCGAAAGCCAAAGTTATTTGTTACCCACTTGAAGGAATGTTTGTAGTTGTGTTATCTTCCTTTCCCTCTCTTTGTGCATGTAATATTTGTCCCCTTGTAGTGCATTCTGGGTAACATTCGCAGCGATAAGGTAATTAAATGAGCGATGGCTTTGGCTATAACCGTAACTACTTAATGAGCAAGTGCCAAGACATTTGAAAAGAAGTAGTTAAAGTAAATCACATTTAATTAATTTTACGGATAATTTCTTTCACTCCATTAGATGATATGAATACATTCTAACTTATCTACTACTAAAAAGCTGGAATCTAAGCAGAAATCATTAATATAACTTCCCTTTCTTTTCAAATTATCTTTCATTTGGTTTTCAGTTTATATAGCTCTGGACAAGAAGCCTGAATATCTGTCTCAGATTCTCTAAAATTCTAAAGAACATTTCTTTAAAATTAATTGTCTTAACTAATTTTAAAATAATAACTTTAAGTTTAATTGATTTTTTACTTGAAATTACTTGAAATATTTTCATGTTAACACTTAATTTAGTAGTTACCGGTGAAACTTTCTTGTGTTGATTCAAAGAAGGACAGCTGTTAATTTACAGTACATTGAAATTTCTATTACTTAGCAATATATAAAGTCTCTTTATATATTGCTAAGTAATAAGGTTTATTTTAGCTGATATTTTATTTCTATTAATTCTTTTCTGCACTACGTATTTCTTCCGTCAGCTTTCATTAAAATTTAAATTAGTTTAAATAATAGTAGATTTATTTAATAATATAGAGTGATAAATAGTGAGTAGATTTGCAGTTTAGAGAGGATATTGTGGTAACCATCCATTATAGCATATTAGCCTAAAACAATAATCTTCTTACCCAGCCGACCTATGAATTTGATGAGAGAAATTTAAATTTCTTAATGTACATAGTTAAAGTTCCTGTTAGTTGGAGCCGAGTTATTAATTTATTTAAAGTTACCTTGCGTGTTGTACTTATTTAAATAAATGAGTTTAAATATATGACTTATTTAAATATATGAAATCTGCATGTAAAGATAGCTAGTATTAGTTAAATGTTAATTGATTATATAGGTTTAATAAACAGTTTAGTTTCATTTTAACTCTTATCTGTATAATTGAAACTTAGTTGTACTTCTGTTTCTCTGCAAAGACAATAACAGAGCAAGGAAAGATTAAATAGTTGCGATTACATAGATAACTGGACCTAATTTTATAAAGTGATATAAAGATAAAATAGTATGTGACGGAGTTTGTCTTAAGAATCATGAAGATTAAGTGAAATGAAGGAAACAACCAATTAATAATTTACGATATTCTAATTAATCTAAAAGACTTTGTTTAAATATTATATTTATCTCCGTATAATATATATTCCAAAGTTAAATAATTTTAAATTCTTTTCCAAGCTTTTAATGCAGTATTAGATTACAAAAAGGTGTTTCTAAGTTACTTACCTAGTGATAACGGCCAGCCTTTGGGGTTCGATACATGCTCCCATAAAAAGAACAATATTTTCGTGTCTTATCATTCCCATCTGAGCCACTTCATCCAGGAACTGATTAAGCTCTCTATCACATGACTCTCGAATCGTATAAATTAGCACTTCACCATACCATCGACCTCTGAAAAATGAGAGGTAAAATTTAAGAAAAGTGATTCCCTTAATAAATGAAGTGCACTTATTTTCTCCCTAATATTACATTACGCAACATGTAATAACAAATCACGTCCCTTTACCTTCAGCTTTATCCCCATTCAGTACTAAATTGTCCTAGATAATGAAAAACGTCCAGCTCGGCATTTATGAAAAGCAAAGGGCTTCAAGAAAATCCAATTCATCATTCTTTGAAGCCTAGCACATTCACAAAAATTTACCTTCTTTGACTAATAATATTAATTTCAACCCAGTTCGTTTCAACTCTGTGGAAATTCTCATAGGTTAGCCTTTTCAGGTTTACTGTTCTTCTCAACATATGGCAGCTAAGTTTGTTTATTCCCTTTACCTACAAATATGGTTACTCTCCCTCCCAAATTTTTCCTACGCTCGCAAAATATTAATTGTTATTGAACAAAAGAGAATTATATCAGATCACACTTTCGAAAGAGTTTTATTCAAAATCTGCATTCATCTAAAACAGTTTTTTTTTTTCATAGTTTTAAATTTTTTCCTAGTATTAAGTTTTAAGTTGAAGTGTTTTTGTTACGTACAGAATAAGTAAAACTAGTCTCTCTTTTAATCCTTTTTTTATTCTTATACATATGGTTCGAAAGATTGGAAGCGGAATTCGAGATTTAGGATTCGTCCCGTCTTTAGTGAACATAAAATAAAACGCTTGTAGTTGCTAAGACGATTCCACTATAAAGATACCAAAAAAAATCATAAATTTATTGCAAACCATCTCAGCAAAATTTAATAATAAGCGTTTCAATATTAATTTCATGGTTTTATAATTTACCGCTGAAGAATAATGTAGATGAATAAAAATAAATTACGCATTTTATTTTACTTAGAAGAAAATACTTGTTTTTATTTAATCTTCTAAATAAAAATAAAAACACGACTCTATGCTTCAGTTTAACCTCTACATGAATGAAAATTGAATAATTTATAGACCACTATATTTATGAGTGTTTAGCGCCTATCAACTCAAATAATTTATTCCTAGAAAACCTGTGGTTTCATGGAACAAAATTAAGAATTTCTCAAAAATTTTTATTAAATTTAAGAATTGCTATCTGAATGAAAAATACAGATTTTATATTAAAACTTTGAAGACAACACTTAATTATCATTAAACTCTCCGGGGCTTGCAAAAAAATACTTTTCTAAATTGGCAGTGTTTTTTAAATTTTATCATGACATGAAATCCATGAATTCAAAACAATAAATAGCTCGAAGAGGTTTTCTTCAAGATATTTTAAAACAGTTTCAATGTTTTATTTTGTCAAAAATCTTTTTTTTTCCTTCTGGAATAAAATTGATTTATTATGTTAAGCGATAATTCTTACTAAAATAACACATGATATAGGAAACAATAAAATTCCTTCAGTTGTGTTACAATAAATACGTATTTTGAGTACAGAAAAGGGAAATTAATTATCCGATACAATGTAAATAAAAAACGAAAAGAAATCAGTTATCCAGATGAACTATGGTTTTAGATAATCAAGATATTACGTATTCTGCCGCAGTAAAAGCTGAAGGCAGGTCATTAAACTCATATCTTTGGCTTGACCTCACTAAATAGAATGTTCAGCGTGAACATTTTCTCTTCATATTATAATAATTTCCATGTTCTGTTTATAATGCTGACAAATTTCTGCGCATAAAATTTGCCAGAATATTATGTTCATCTTAACTGTAATTTCTAATTCATATTTGATTTCCTACTTAGCAAAACTGATGGAGTGAAAACTTGACATTGATATTTGAATACACTGTAGTAGAACAGAGTACTTAAGAAAAGAGTATGTCAGAATACTGAGTGTCACTTTCCTGTCTTGCAAAGAGGTATGTAAGGAAGAGGAAAATGTACTTAGTACAGAAGCAAAAGGTACCATGAAAAATAAATTAAAGCATTTTCATTATTATCATCGTGCTTAATTGAAATGAATTCAGACTTACTTGTAAATATCACCTTGCCGACCATGTCGTATCCTTTCTTTGAATTCTATATCACCGAAAGGAATATACCATTCTCGAAGAGATTCCTCGCCGCTTTGAGAGTCACTCCGGAAGTCACTGCCAAAAACAAATTGAAACAAAAATTTTGAGGCATCTGTTATATTTTCTGAAAATTCATTTAAATCTAGTTATAAGACGTTAAGCAAGTATAATCAAATATAGAATAATAAAGAGCAAATAAGCTTGTTCAAGCATTTAAATTATAGTTTTACAAATGTTTATATTGTATTAAATCTTTGGAATAAGTAATTGGTCATAACTTCGATAAGCACTAAATCTATTATTTTTGATAGACTATGCATGGTAATGACTTTTAATTGGAGTAAAGAGTAATACCGTGAAAGCAGATTACTTTTTTTGATAAACCTTGTGTATAATTATGTAGAATTGCTGAATATTTTTAATTTTACAGCTTCTACTTGATACTACTTGATTTCTATTTTTTCTAATAATTATCCAAAAGTCAGCAAGCATTTAAAAATCTTTCTTTGGATTTGCGTTGTACAGTGATGTAATCAATTTAGAGACGCACAAATTCATGTTTTTCTTGGAGAAAGTAGAACAGTTTATTACAATCATTGTTTAATTAAAATTATGTCCATTAGTAGGGGGTTGAACTGAAACATGAGTAGAACAAAATGGAGAACAGAAATGGACAACAAATAAATAAAACAGAGAGCAGATATTTGCTCTCTAGTCTATTTGTTTAGAATATGAACATATTCTATTCTATTTGTTTAGAATATAAACATATTTTATTCTATTTGTTTAAAACAATGAGCGCCATTATCTATTGCTAGATAATAGTGCTCATTATTTGATGATGACCACAATGAGCACCATTATCTAGCAATTGCATAATGAAATAATCAGTTTCATGAAAGATTTTTCCAAAGAATCAGTTTTATCCAATTACTTTCTTCATTCTTGCAGCAGTCATTGGTCGTTTGACTGAAATATGGCAAAGCTGCCATATTTCAGTTGGTCTTTTCTCGTTAAAGTACTGAATGTATTATCAGAACCTACCAAAAAAATAATTATCAGATAAAAACAGTATGTCGAATCTTTAGTTTCTTTTTTTTTCTTCTTAGTATAGTTTATTACAACTCTTTTAATGAAATTTTAAAAAGTAAATTTATTAGTGTTACTTATTTCTACATTGATTGAATTACCCCAATTTGTATACTGACAAAAACATAAGTTTTTTTAAATCTTTACCAACTTCTGGATCATCTTGTACTTTAGTAATTGAAATAAATTTGATGAAATTTGTCAAAATGATTTTTACAATTCTTTACACAATTACTGCAAGTGAAAAATTTGAATTTGTGGCTTTTGAAGCCTTCATATTGATTTGTTAATGACAATAAGGATAATTACATACCTGAGTGTAAAACTTTCATCTGCTTCTTCGATGCAATCGGTTTCAGTTTCATCAACAAGTTCCTCTGCAGAAACAGTTATTCTTATCAGTACGCATTGAAATATTAATGTGAATATGTGAATATTAATGAATTCTTAGTTAACTCTTTAGTGAACTTTTAGCTATCACATCTATTTCTTTATTTTATTCTTACAGATGTAAATTAAATTTTTGGTGCTATGAAAGCATTATTATTTTCTTAAATATTTTTTCATAAATAAGTTTATTATTGACTTGAGAAAGTATGGAGGTATACTGTTACTCTGTTTGACTCTGTTTTCATTTAAATGCATTTAATTGGAATTACATTTTAAGAGAAATAAATTACACTAATATTCGGAATTGACTTTTGCTCTAGCAAAGGCTGAAAACAACAGTTAAGGCTAATTTTTCGTTTGTAGTTGCTTTCAATAACTGACGTAACACTAGAAAAAATGCTATTTGCCCATTTATAACCTTTTAATTGCGCAGTTCAAATAAAAGACTGTGCAGAACATAATTACTTTCAATATTAATCTCTGGCTCTGTGATCTTATCGTCTAAATTTAATTTCTCAGTAACATAGTTCCAGTACAAAAAAAAATGTTTAAAATAAATCTTTTTATTACTTTTTCACTTTACCATTATGTTACTATGTAATAATAGGAATTAGATTCAGCAGTTTATGTAATTGAAACAAAACTTAAAATAAAATTTTCAGAATTAAAATGTGAAATTTATAATACATAACAAACCGACAAGTTTTGACTCAAACCCTGTGTTAAAGCAAGCATTTATAACTAGCAAACCTAAAGCCAGTTCCAAATTATTCAGATACTGTGTGAAATACATTCGCAGAAAAATTAAAGGAATTTTCAAAATTACTTGTGTGAATTCTATAAAGTGAAACCTTCTGAAAGGCAGTGGGTTGGTAGTTCATGATCAAAGTTGTTACATAGTCCAGTGTAAATCGCAAGAGAATGCTTCAAATTATAATTTAAAGAATTGTACGACGAGCAAGGCAAATGTTTCAGATGTCGAAAATGAATTATGAGAAATGGCGTGGAACTGGGAGAACGGAAGCCGGACAGACACTGACAAAGGTCTGTAGAAGCTTAAAAATAGTCAAGTGCAGCATGCAAAAAATACGGAAACGGTTTGAAAACAATGTTGATGTATGCAGATAAGTTAAGGTGAAGGGGGAAAACGTACCGTAATATACTCCAAAGACTGTTATTTGGCAGCAACTTTGATAAACGATACACAACTGATGTCAGCCCTGATTCCGATGGATTTCATTCCAACTATAGTAACTCGAATTTCCAGATATACCGTAAATGACAGGCTGTAGGGAAGAGGGTTGTATGCAATCAATCTCATTTGTATCCCACTAACTCTGGCTGCAAAATGTGCCCGGTTTCTGCAGTACAGAGATCATCGGGATTGCAATACCATAAGCACCACCGAATTTTTGAAGTGTTAATTCAGACGTGACTTCTGCAGGGAGTAAAACACACGCAAAAAGACAGAAATTGTCCTTGGCTGTCATCGAAGCGAAGATGGTTGAAGCAAGATGTGAGCGGGCATTATTTTGAATGTTCTCTTTGATCTACATATTTGTAGCAGTGCTACTATGAATGTTGAAATATGCAGAGATGAGGCTTTCTGAACCTTATGTCAAGTTTTTTAAGTTTCAGTTGATAATAAATTTCAATTAATGGACAATAATGCTCGTCCCCAACGTGCTGATTATTTTCAGGGAGGAAAGAATCCAGTGGACAGAGTGCCCACATATTCTCTGGATTTAAATCTTACAGAAGTTGTGTTGAGCGTACCAGGACGCCGACTTGTATCACTGCAGTTCCTACTCAGCATTATTCATCGTCGTGCTGAGCTTTGAGCCTAAGCAGTTATTCATCGTGAATATGTTTTGGTAATGTAGGAATTCCTAACTGGTAAAATAAACAATGTTGGCAAATCATTGCAAAGCTTGCATTTTGGGCAAGAGAGACCCCATGCCTTAATAAATTTTTCTGTGTACTTCTAAAACATTGTAACAACATCTCTAACCACGTATACGTATTTGTTAATTTAAATTTAGTTTTTATAAAAAAAAGCAATTCTGTATTTTGAAAGTATGTCAGGCATGACAATATAAAGATTTTGTGCAAGTTTCCTTGCTCTTATTTGCAAACTCGTTCAAGTTACATGAGTTTTTATAGCCGTTTCTTTAATTTCTCTCTCCTATGTAGTAGAAAAACTGTCAGTAATAGCTGCCTAGCAATAGAGTCTTTTTCTTAAACACAAAAACTTTGTCCTTAAATTCATTAGTTAATTTGCATCTTAGCGTGAGTCGACGAAAATAAGTGACATTAAAGGGAAAAATAATGCAATAATTTTTAATATGCATAAAATCTTACAAGGTTGCGCCATAATTTTGATTTACAGCCCAGAAAAAGTTGACAGTATATATGTATGTACACACTGAGGGAATTAGAAAGCGTTTAAAAATTAATTCGAATTCTATAATAAAATTTAGGATAAGAAGTGGTTGTAGTCAATACTGAAACACAGAATCTGGCTTTTTGTTATTAATGAAATTGTTTTTATTCTTAAATGGCGTATATGTAGTCTTACACTCTCAATTTAGCTATAATCACATCATAGTAATTTAGACGATATTTTAGTATTAAAAAAATTGTGTTATATTCTAAAGCAATGTTTCTAGAACTTTTTAAACTTGTAATCTATTTACGAATGGCTGCAATTTATCGCTGTCCACAGACATTTATTATATATAAATATAAGAAAAAGAATACTTCAGAATGTTTCGCGACCCAATCACAACTTACACTTTGGGAAGCTTTGCTTTTAAGTCAACAATTTTAGAAAGATATGAGATTTTTTATTTAAATAGTTAAGATACACTAAATTATAATTTAAACGGAAGCGAAATTTTCTTAACAGGTTAAATTTTAAGTTAAATGTGCAGATGGATAAAATTAAGACATTTAGAATATAAGCCTGTCATCTGCGAAAAAATAAATATATTATTATGCATTAAGAATGCAAATCAAAGCGTCACAAAGCGCAGTGGTCGGTTTGGCTATTGGGCTTTATGATAAGATTCTAAAATTTCTTTCACCGTTAATGGTTTAAAGACTTTTTCAATTTAGCAAAAATCGCAGTAATGTTTGCACTTAAGTCTCTTAAAAGTTTTTCAGTGTGTGTTTTAAGAAAAAATAATTTTGGTCGGGATTTATGAATTAACGATAACATGCTTAAAAATAATTTAACTCCTGTTTCCTGATCTTCAAAAGTGTATAATAAATTGTAATATGGTAAGATACGAATAGTTTTATGAATACGTTTATTTGAACGGCAGCTACTTATCTGTAATCGAAATATTTACTTAAGAGTTTATAAGGTATTTTCCCCCTCTTTTCCGCATTCCTTCTTGATGTAACTGGAAGTAAGCTCGACGCGTATTAGGGAAGCACGAATTTCGAATCCCGGCGAGGGTACTGCGGATTTCTTCAATTTCCTAACATCGAAATATTCTAAAAAGACAAGTTTACTAGACCCGACTCTATCAAAAAAGTTAGTGTACAGAAAGTACTTTCGTATTACCTAGGCTATTTTAAACAGTTAGTTCACAGAAAGTATTTTCGTGTTACCTAGATTATTTTTCTAACGTGTAACATGAAATCGTAAAACCTCATACTACACTCATGTCCATAAATTAAGGATAATGCAAAATCAGGCAAAGGAAGAGTTAGAAGCAAAACAAATTTGAATTATTTGTAAAGCTTATTTATTAAACAAAAGGTAAAGAGCAAGAAAAGATGCTATATGTTTGATATTATTAAAAAAATTAGCGATTTTTTCTTCCTGGAGCAAACTGCAAAAAAAAATCTATTTACAAAAAAACAATATTACATGGTTGGTATGATTGTTAATACATTGTATGTCTCCCAGACGATGCAATACAGTCCGTACAACGCTTAGGCACGCTGAGTATCAAATTATTGATCTGATCTTGGGGGATATTATACCACTCAAAAAGCTATGCTCTCCGAAGTTCCGGTAGACATGTAGGAGGAGGTTGACGGGCTGCACCTCGTCGGCCAAGCATATCCCACACGTGCTCTACTGGAATCAAGTCCGGTGAGAATGATGGCCAGTCCATATCGGTGATATCCTCCGATTGAAGGCATTCGCTTACGATGTTTGCACGGTGAGGACGGGCGTTTTCATCCATAAACACAAATTGTGCGCCCATGGCACCCCGAAACAAACGTACATGTTATTCCAGAATGACGTCCCGATAGATTTGGCTTGCCATGGCTCCAATTTGAACATGCTGGTAAGTTCTGGAACCCAGAATAATTCCACCCCAAACGAGCACTCCTGCGCCACCGTAGCTGTGTCGTTCAATGATGATTTCTTGGTGGTAACGGGTACCTGGAGCTCTCCATATGAAAGTCTGGCGAGAATCAGACTGCAGGCTAAACCTGGACTCGTCGGAAAACATCACACAAGCCCACTGTTGCGGTGTCCACATTGCATGCTCTCTACTCCAGGCGAACCGCAGGCGACAGTGAGTTGCAGTAAGTGGAACGCATCTGACAGGTCTACGAGCGTATAGACCAATCTGCCCTAAGCGTCTGTACACGGTCTGCCTTGAAATTGTCGTACCAGTGGCCGAAGAGAGCTGACGAGACAGGTCTGAAGCTGTGCTCCGCCTGTTTCTTTTGGCGGTAACTGCCAAATACCGGTCCTCATTCGGCGTTGTAACTCTGGGGCGACCTGTGCTGTAACGTCTGCTCACATTACCATCATCTTGGAATCGTTACCAAAGCTTGGAGATGACACTCTGGGCAATTCCAAGTTCGTCTGATACTTCCAGTTGGATACGCCCACATTCCAGACGGCCGATAATTCTACCACGTGAAAAATCATCCAAATGGGTGCTTTGTGTCATAACTATTCGGTTATTGCACTGAAATGCTTATAAAGCGCCTGCGAACAATTTTACTTCTTTGCCTGTATTCCTTATATATCACTCTCTTACACTCTCGTCATTGTGACGTACCATCGGTATCATCTGGTTATTTCTTAAAATTCGCTTATGATTTTTGAAGATGTGTGTAGTGATTTTACAGGTGATATATTTATTTTAGAGTTTGATTTCCGCGTGACTCCGAATTATCCTTAATTTATGGACATGAGGGTAGTAAGTAATACTAATAAGTACTCTCATTCTAGTAAGTAATACTAGTACATAACATACTAGTAAGTACTAGTACACTGTTACATACTAGTAAGTAATACTAGTAAGTAGTCTCATACTAGTAATACTAGTAAGTAATCTCATACTAGTAATACTAGTAAGTAATCTCATACTAGTAAGTAATAGTCCAAACTATTACTCAGTTTTTCACGAAGATTAATCTTCGATTAAATTTAATTATATAGTTACAGATAAGTCAGTTCCGAAAGGAAACTCATGTGTTATGAAGTGAGATACTATAGGTGGCGTTGACCCGTCAAAAGAGTTAGTTAGGCCTTTTAACTCATCGTGAGTAGACGCATATCTTGAAGCGTCGAGAAGGCTAAAATCCTGTAGCCCCACTCTTGAATGTATATAGTATTATAGTGTATTGTGTATTATCATCGTAATAAATGTTGTGTGTGAACTTCACTTAATGCTTGAAAAGTCACCGACCACAAACAGCATCTTACAACTACACCTCTGGATACTTGGAGCTTTCATGATCGCTCATCATGACTATTTGGTATATTTTGAAACGTCTCTGATTTTTCAAAAATGAAACTGACCTTTAGTGGGTTTTCCTTTAAATATCATATTACTAACATATTAAGAAAATTTACCTTAAAATATAACATATTACTAGCATTTACTTTACTTACCCAGAATAGTACCAGCTTTACCCGCAGGCGGCCATGTTGCGCACAAACTTTCGTTTTTAGTGTCTCTACTTTCGATGCTCAAAGTTTTAGCTTTTGAAAGGCATGGTGGCCTTGCGAATGTCATCGTTGTAGTCTTTCCATCTAGAACGTTCCTCTGATGGTTAAAGATAGAGCTCCTGTTACCAGATATCCAGCTAGTATCATTTGGTCTCAGTGAAGGCTTAGGGGATACAGCGCATAATCTTGATCTTTCGTTAGATTGTTGTTCTGATTGGTTGCTAGCAGTTGTGGAGTTGTTATTTCCAAAGATGGAATATTTACTGACATCCTTCTCCCTGAAGTAGTTAAAATAAATTATAAATTAAACAAACATGATTACTGAAGCAACTGACTGAAAATACTATTTAGAAACATAAATGATTTATTTTATTCTAAACTTTTATGAAAGCTACACATAAATGCAATTTACATGGCTTTATTTTATCATTTTAATACATTTGATCTTAAATAATGTTTCTGTGTGCTACTTTTATGGAAGTAGGAACACTGCCTTAGAGCTTCGTTTTCTGTTATTAGAAAGTAACTATATAATAGGTTAATATTGTAACTATATAATAGGTACTTTGATTTTACTGCAAAACCTAAAGGCAATTTTACGTTAGTTACTTCAGTAGAAGTGACTTAACACTCTTTTTAAAAGTCTGCCTGACTGACAGTACTTCATGCAAAGCTATTCTTTTGATGCTGGCCAGCTATGGTCCAAACTATTACTCAGTTTTTCACTAAGAAATAGATTAAAACTAAGTAATACATTTTTATCTACTCCTGATATATTAAAACTAACAGTAAAATATAACACAGAAGGTATTCGATAATATCTCGACGATACGTTATTAAATTTAAAGCAATCTGCCCTTATAACAAATTTCCATAAACAAGTGCCTTGCAAATAAGGTACGTGGTTGTTTCATGCCACGTAAACACTTGGTGTCACACCATCTGTCACGAGAACACTTGGTTGAACCAAACAGAAAATATGACAATTTAAACTTAACTGCTTATAAAACTTCAAAATAATTGTCCCCAACATCAGTAAAAAAAGGTCTCACCATTTAATGGAGGCTTGCTTGGCCAATTTATCCCTCCGTAACCGAGTCGTTTTTATTTCTGGGGTACTGTTTGGGGATATGAAGGAACAATCACTGGGAGATGAAAGGCTGCTTCGAGGAGAAGTGAGGTCTGTCCTGGTATGATTTGCAATTGGAGAGCGTTTCGCTGCCAGACGTTGCCGAACCAGCTGGTTGTAGGAATCTCGCTGTGTTTGAGAGTTGAGCATGTATTTTTGTTGAACTTGTTGCTGCTGATATTGCCCACAGTAGTTTGTTGCATACATTTGCCTTGAAGGAAAATTTTTAAGAATATTTTAAGAAAATAACATTGTTTGTATTAAATGCCACCTTAATAAGAAAATACGTCTACAATTTGGAAAATCACCCAAATACTAAATGCAAGAACACAAACGTCTCATGCGATTCGTTACATATCATTATTTCATAAAAACGATATTTCATAAAACCTTAAGTAACTTTTGTTTCACACATATTCGAAGTTTAATATGTAATTTTAAAAAATGTTTTAACTACCTTTGGTAAGTTTTTATGAGGGTTTTTAACTTCTTCTTTGTCTGCTTATCTTCCATATTAAGATTGAGACCGAATTTTCCCTTGATGTGTTTCTCTGAGGTTTTCCCAATGGATTCTCTCGTTCGTTTCCTATGCGACAGCCACTGAACAATTTTTAAAAGTCCAGCCATGGCTGCCCCAGGGCTCGGGTGCTCTGAGCTGTAGGCTTCATCTGCATCGTAAGAAGCAGGTGAATCTGTTTCGTGGCGATGCTGGTTCATCCACCACTCGCGAGGACTCGATGTTGACCTCCATTCATCAGATTCAGCTAAACGATCCAAAATATAACATTTAGGCATTTATATGTTTTACTATGACGCATTTACCTTTTAGGTATCTAAAATGCTTTAAAATTAATACATTTATTAACATTTCTTAGGTACTGAAATTTTTAAAACTAATATATTTGATAGCATCATTTTTGCCTAATGCTTTAGTGCTTAAAATATTTTTAAATGAATATATATTGTAACATTTCCTAGGAACCTAAAATAATAAATTTAAGATTATTAAGTTTGATATTCCCTCTTAGGTAAAAGAAAAAAATTAAAATAAATAATAACATCTCTCGGGTACTTAAAATATTTTAAAATGAATATATTTGGCAATACGTTCTTTCACTTCCTGTCATTTGGCGAGAACTTATAAGCGCCAAACTTCCCTTTCTACGTTTTTTTTTTTTTTTTGGGGGGGGGAGACATCTTGATGTTTTGTTAGCTAAATAATATTTTTAATTACTAACTAATAAATATCATATTATCTGTTTTTTTTCTTTCTTTAAGGCAGCTAAAGAAATTATTATTTCAATTTATATAATTCAACTTCAGACTGATATAAACTTCACATAAAATTCTAAATATTCTGAAGAGCTAAGGTATATGTATCTTCTGTTCTTCAAGAAGCAAAAATATGCTGAAGAAAATATTTTGCCTAATAGAATATTTATTTTTCAACTTTCAAACTAATTGGGAAGTTTTCGTAAAAGTTTTCTCTGGCTTAGAGGATCTAAAACATATGTCAGGCCATTCAATTTCTTAAAAATAAAGATTTTTAATTATTTCAGCATACCATACAAAAATATCGCAATATTCCTTCTTTTCTTCAATAGAATTAAATAATAATCCTTTTGATTATCAATCTAGAATTTTTGGCTAACAATATTCTACGAGTTCTTTACATTAAATAAGGTTCAAGAAATTTTGATCTAATACGCAAACTAAAAAATACCGCTTAGAACTCGGTATGAAGTGGCTGACATTGTTGCTTGATTTTACTCATCCCATCTGGAGGAATATTTAGCCAAATGGTCCCCACGAATAAAAAAATATCTCTAGCATATTAAAAAAGTTCAGATTTAATTTCAGTTTAATATCTGCGAAAACGTAGTGCTCTACGATATGCTACATAGTGTATCCAAATCAATTTTCTTCTTTACGTTTTTAAAAAAATCAGGTTAATGTATTGCATTGTGCTCAAAACAAGTAAAGCTTTATTTTTCATTAAGTTTTCAGCATTACATAATAAAATGCACTGAATGAGAAAATTTTATTCTGAAAGTTTTTCTCATTCTGAACTAAAAGAAGGTACGTAATCAAGCGACATGCAAATGAATATTTTCATATCTTTAAAAGTAATACTTTGTATCTAACTCTTTACACAGAGGTTCATTTATAATGTATTAACTATTTTCGCCAGAACGTTTTCATTAAATTTTCATGACAACCAAACTTCCATCACGTTTCTAAAAATATTGACTTTAGAACAGCGGCGTGGTTAGAGAATTTGGGCCGTAAGGCAAAATTTAAAGTAAGTTGCATCTTCCATGGCTGGCATTTAGTGACTATATTCTATAGACCCCGCTGTCTTATGCCATCGGTAGCACTTAAATAAACCGCAGACTCACAAATTACACACACACATACATATATATACATTAAATGTCATATTAGTATAGATAATTATGAATCGAAAACTCATTTTAATAAAATCAAAGACTTGCATTTAATGTTTTTAAAATATTCAAGACTATTTTAAAAATAAACAAAATTTATTAATACAGAAAGGATCTCAGAAAACATAACTAACTGAAAAGAACAAGAAATACTAATCAAGTTACATTCGCAATAATAAATGCATTTATGAAACACATAATAAGTGATCGTTTGCGCGCTTTTGTTCACGCCAAAGAATCTATTATATTTACAAACACTTACAGAATTATTAATGACGAGGTTTAAGTAATGAGATCGGAGCAGTGTACAAACCCTGCATTTGGCTGAATAGTTTTTATCTTTTGCTGGAGGACATTATAGACATCACTCATAACAGAAGCTCAGTCATATCCTTTCCCATAACACTTTTTAATTGAAATTTCTTTTACTTTCAAGAAATTGAGAATGAATTCTTTCAGTTCTCCACAAAAATGATCCTTTACAACATAAAATCAGATAAATGTTTCTTTAATTATAAAATTTACGACTTCTGAGTAATTTATTATAAAATGTACAGTTTCCCTAATTATAAAATTTACGGTTTTGCATGGTATGGCTCAAATATCTTGTGCTTCCTACTGGCATTTCAAAAACTTGGTTCCTAACATTGTCATATTTACTTAATAATTTAATCTGCAATAAAAATTTCCATTATACGTAGTACATTTTATCTTCACTATGGCAACGAAAATCAAACGCATTCTTTGTCAGCATAAGCGTAATGTTAAATAACCGTTCTAAAACCATTTTTCAAAAATTTGCCTCATGTCGAATTGGTTTTTCTAGTTGTTTATCAAAAGTCAATTTTTTTAAACGCTTGATATACAGCCCTTGCTTCCACATGTGAGTTGGAAAAACCACGGATTTTAATTATTAACGTTAATGTTTTCCAATCTCGATTACCTGAATGCTAACTATGAGTTAGAAAAGAACCAACAATGTTTTCAGTAAGTAGCATTAAATAATACAGTAATAAAGATTTTAGATATAATTCATTTGTAAGTAAATGATTCACTTCCAAATATTTACGTAAAAGTTACATATGTACATATATAAGAGCATATATAAGATTATATACGCCCATATCTAACTTTTCTATAAACATAACATAAATGTACACGTGTAATTTTCCTAAGATTGCCTGCTTTCCTTGTAAATCTCCACGTTTTACGGAGGTATGACTTAAAGACATGCGTAATTTCATCATCTTTTTGCAATGTAACTAGTCAAAAGATGACTCAAATTAGGATTAAATATTAAAATATTACATTTCTAACTATGATAAAATATTACATTAATTTCTAATATTACAATGAATGATCTAATAACATCTAAAAAATCTAAGTATTTAATTTAAGTTTAATAATATCTATTAAAATATTATATTAATCTCTAATTATGTTGAAATATTACACTTCTTACGCTTATTTATTAATAAACTTATTTTGAAATATACTATTAATAAAGACTATTTTACATTGGTATTGAATTGTTTCAAGTTAAAAATTTAGTTAATTTTTTTTAAAAAAATGAAGGAAGTTTAATGCTTTGCAATTTGTTCACGGTTTTTTTTTTCCAACAAAAGAAGAAATTTGTCAAAGCTTTCTGAACTTAAATATTGCTATAAATTTACTAATCTCCATTTCCCTGTTTTGCTTCATTCCTTTTCTTTATTACATGTAAACCAATGCAGCTAATTATATCAACTGCCATACCTAATAACAAGTGTTCAAGTAGGTTTAGATCCAAACGTCATGTGGTAGCAATTTTAAAGCATTTTTTCCCTCGGCTTGCCTATTTTACTTTAAAAATAACTTTGTATACTGAAAATCTCAAATTTTCAACTTTAATTATTAAAATATAAGATAGTAAGTAACCATTTTTCTAGCTGTAAATTTAGCAATATCCAAGCACTGATGTCTGTATATGGTAAAATGTAGAAATGCGTTTGTGAAAGCAAATATACAAATATGGGTTAAAGCAAGCTCATTTTGTAAACAGGTTCATATGAGTTGACATGATACACTTACTTGAGTTTATAACTGGATACACGTTTCCTTCAGTAGCCTCTTGATTGTAAGGCTTGCAGTTCTGATTAGCATGATACGAGCAGTGCTTGTGAGTTAGTTCTCTGAAAAAAACAATAGTAAATTGTTATGCGTTAAACGATTTGAACGCGACTTTTTTCTTCATTGTCTTGATACTAAAGTATTACAATTTCTTTATCAGCCGACAGCTATAAACAGATAATATTAGATCAGTAAAATAAATTATTAGTTTGGGTTTTTGTTTTAGACAAATTTTTGAATGTCAAGGCTAGATATAAAATATTATTTAATCTGTAACTAGAAAGAGATTTTTAAATAAATGATGAATAAAAGTAAACGATATTAACTGAGATATTTATTTAGACCACTTTTATACACGAAGCGTAAATATCGGGTATTATTCAGCAGGTAGCTAGAAATAGAACGGAGCAAAAATAAGTGAATAAATAAATAAAAAAAAAATTTTTAATTCTTAAGTTTTCAGATTTTATATTACACATGAAAGGGCTTTTCTTAACGTTTTGGGTGCTACTTTTATTTATTAAGTAGCATGTTCTTCACACTTAAACCATAAAATTCAATTCAACAGCAATATCACAAAATAATTTTAAAAGAGTATGTCTTTAGAATTCCCGATACACAGTCTCGCGCTCGAGAAAAATATTTTTTTTCAGTACAGTGTTGCCGTGGCAAGCTTTGAAATCGTTGAGTTTCTTAATCAAACACTCATAAAAGTTTACAAAATATTAAATAGATAATAAAACAAATTCCAAATTTGGGCTTTCCATATTCAGGCGGAGACGTACGTTATTCAAAATCGGATTGCTCTAGGTACCATTGTTTTATAAGAATGCGAGAAACATACATATATTTATGCAGATCTTCATTATTTAATTTCTTTAAATATAAAACAGGGCTCTAATATTTGGTGGCAACAATTTAAAAAGGGATCCGCCGTTTATAGTGAATCAACGCAAAATGCCAAAACGAAATTAATAACCCTTCTGGACCCTTTGGGCTAAAAAGGAGAAGAAGAAGAAAAAGAAACTATCAGTAATAACCAGGCCCGGATCGAATAGGTGCGGGGCCGGATTGGATTTTTTTTTGCGGGGCCCTCTCTATATATTAAATATTTAAATAAAATTCAAATTCAGTATATATATATATATAGTATATATCAAATGTCATGGATCATCAGATAGGTAAACTTCTACAGAAATTAAAAAATAAAAATATTCAAAATACAAAAACATTTACTGAATATAAATTTACATCACCGAATATGAATACATGAATTTACATATTTCTAAGTTTTTGTTCTGTAAATTCTTCTAAAATTATTTGAAAATCTAATTTCCTTGCGTCTTCACTTTCAATCGACATAATTGCTGAATTATTTAATCTATCCCGATTCATTGTCGATCTCGAACAGTTTTTTAGTAGTTTTAGCCTGGATAATGATCTCTCTCCAGAAGCAACGCTTACTGGAAATGTTAAGAATATTCGGAGAGCAATAAATAAACAAGTTTGAAAATGCCGTTGCTCTATCATTGTGCGATAAAAATTTGAACATTTTAAACGTACGTAAACTAATATGAATTCAAAAATTTCTGAAGGAAAAATAGATTTCAAAGCTTTCATTTCTTCAACTAACATTTTTCCGTCTATATCAGCTTCTTTCACCTTTGGTACATTATTTTCTGTTAACTTAGAATCTGTTAGAGAAATTTCTAATTCAGCTGCATGTTTTTGAAGTACTTCTTTTTCCATATTTTGAAATTTTCCCAGAAACCCAAATAATTCATTGCGATTTTTTAATTGTTCAAAACGATCTTTTAGTGATTCTGTAGCTTTATATAAAACAACATTAAAAAAATATCTTGTATGTATTTATAGAGTCTTCAATAGGTTCATCATCGCTTTCATAATTGAAATGTTTCTTTTATTTCTGAAGCCTTTTATTCCGAAAGTTTATTGCCTATTAAGTTTATTATTTCATTTTGTATTGTTTTTCTTAAATAACTTTGGTGTATTTGTTTCGGGGCAATTCTTTGTATATGATCCTGCATTACTGGATCAGATTTTCCAAGTAATTCAAGTATACCTAGAAAATTTCCATTTCGTTTTGTTTGTTAATAATTTGTTAATAAACATTATGTAATATAATTAGCACTTATCTTATTCAACAATTAGTAATTGTAGTCACAAAATACGACTCTAATAATTATAACGATTAGAAGAATAGCGAACTACAAATGCAAGAAACAATTGACATTTGATACCAGCTATACATCCGCCATGGACTGGTACGGTTGCCCAACTAGTTGCGCGTGCATATACCTGCATATTAGTTTACGTACGTAAAGTAGTTCACGTAAGTAGTGCAAAATCTCTCTAATATAGGACTATCCCAATTAAATTCAATACATTTGACATGAACTTTTACGGGTATCAGTTTTCTATATTATAAAGTATATATTATATAATAATAAACACATTAATAAATCTCATCCACCAATTCGAACTTAAAATAAATATATTTTTAATTATTTGAATAATTCATAATTTATCCATTATCGTCAAAAGGAATTTGCTTTACATTTCGATTTTTTTTTTTTTTTTTTTTTTTTTTTTTTTTTTTTTTTTGTTCATTTTGATGGTAACGCGTGCCTTTCAAATGCAGGGCCCGATTGGGCCCAATACCTCCAATCGCCCTTTATCCGGCCCTGGAAACAAAATCGTAAGTTTTATGAAATAACATGCCAATTTTTTTTCATATTTCGATTCTACGACCCAAATTACGTCAAGCTACCATGATTTGTAAAAATCGCACGAGTAGTTTTCAAAAAATTAGCTCTCAAAACTTTAGCTCCTCAATGTTAATTGAGTTTGGTATATATTTATTAATTTCTCTTTTTTTTTTTTTTTATTAAACTTACTTGATTCTTCCTTTCACAGTTCCTTCACATTTCGAAATTCAGGTTCATTCCAAATAAAATTCACCCATTTTTTATGATTTATTTTTAAAATTTGTATTTTTAAATAATATTTATAAATTTTTCAAAAAGCTTGTGGAATTGTAATCTATAAAAATTTTACTATCATCTTAAAGTAGACGTATTTCTAAGCATACCTGCAAAAGATTACAGTTTTTTATTCAAAATTTCCGAAGATATACGTGAATTTATATATTGGCGCGTTTTGAAATTTGCCATTGTAAAAACCTTGAACGTTATGATCACGATTCTCTTTTATTCGCGAGTTGGGAGGGCATCAATTTAATCGAGAATATATGAGTATATCAAGAGTCAATATACCATTTTCACGTAAAGAACTCACGAATGACAAGTTCCAATTGAAATACAGTAAGATTTAGTGAAGATATTATTTACAATATATACATTTTTTAAACATGAAATTTACATGTAGTATAAATTTTCTCATCATAGGGCCAAGATTGAATATATCAAGAACAATACTGTAATTGCTTATTACCGCTATGCGGCCAAGAAAGTTCATTTCAAGTATCACTCACAAGCTAAACTAAAAGAGTTATTATACTCTTTTACTGCCGCCGGTCACGTGACCTGTTCGGCGACAGACGATAAAAAATAAAGGAAAAATTGACTTCATCAGAGGGGAAAAAGAAAT
Organism: Stegodyphus dumicola; assembly: GCF_044657685.1. Classification (NCBI taxonomy): domain Eukaryota; kingdom Metazoa; phylum Arthropoda; class Arachnida; order Araneae; family Eresidae; genus Stegodyphus; species Stegodyphus dumicola. Next base: position 109,332,580 of record NC_140770.1, on the reverse strand, counting down.
AACTTCAACAACCCCCCCTCCGCCGATGAACAATAGGTTCATCACAAATTTAACTGAATATTGAGAGTGAAAATGATACTTTTTTATGTCTATCATCAGTTTATCAGTCATTCAGTCTATTTTTGATAAGTCACTGATTATTGCAATTATTGATATCATCAATTTCTAAATTGTACAATAGCTGCACTGAATGTTTGATTACCGAATTACCAGTTTTCACTTAACACGATCTGATCATTCCATCTCTACCAATAAAAGTTTTGGTTATTCTTCCAATTTTCAAAAGCGTTTCTAATTCATTTTGAGTCAAAGATGATTTCCCAATGTTCTTTCTTAAACTAGTTTTTACACTGCGAACTAAATGTTCATAAAACCCGCCCCACCAGGCAGCACGTTTCACAATATATTTCCATGCGATTCTATGCGAAGTATAATTTTTTTTAACTTCAGGGTAAATAATCACTTTCTACATTTGCTTTAATTCACGTTCGGCTGTTTTAAATGCACTGGCATTGTCCGAGTATACAGTGGAACACAAACATCTTCGAGATACGAACCTGTGAAATGCAAGTAAAAATTCTTGAGTGTTCATGCCTTTTACGAGCTCCAAGTGAATAGCTCTTGTAGTGGCGCAAGTAAACAATAAAATGTAGTATTTGTTGTCATTTTCTTTTACATACAACGGACCTGCAAAATCGAGTCCACAAATTGCGAAAGGCGGAGATTCATTAACTCTATCCGCTGGAAAGAGGTGCAGTAACTTGTTGTCCAGGACATACGTTATATTTTTTGCATATTATGCTTTTATTCAGGATTGATTTGACATATTGTTTTCCTCTTAAGAGCCCGAATCTTTCAGGTACATCCACTAGAGTATCAGTTACTTCTGCATGACAAATCTCTTCATGAGCATCTCGTACTACTAATTCACTTAATTTATGTTTTGAAAGAGTTACTATTGGATATTTGTTGTTAAATAGTAGGTTTGACTTTTGTAACCGACCTCGTACCAAAAGTAGACCTTCATCTGATAATATGGGATTTAATTCGAACAATTTTGAATCTTTTGGAATGTGTTTGTTTTCTCTTGGGGACTCTATAACTTCAGGGAAACTATGTTCTTGAGCTTGCTTTAACCAAAAGGTTTCAGATTTACTAATTTCTTCGGCTGAAATTTCCACAAAATTTCTATTTTTCCTTTTTGCTTTTAAATTTGACATAAATCTGAAAATCCAAGTGGTCAAACGATAAAGTTTTTTCAAGGAACTAAATTTTGTCAAATTCATGAGTGGAACTTTTTCAGTTTTGTCGGTTCTAATTACACACGCTAGGATAACTTCTGAATTTCGGGATTCTTCTGATACATCATATAATTTTGGTGTTGATAGTTTAATTTTCGGCCATTGACGTTCAGGTAACGAAAGAAATGCAGGGCCATGCCACCATTTCGGATAATTTATCAGTTCTTTTGCAGAACAACCTTTTGTTATTAGATCTGCGGGGTTGAGTTATCTTCGCAATGCAATGTCTCAATGAACAAGGATCTGAAATTTCATATATTTATGAAATTCTATTAGCAATGAAAGGCTTCCATCTTTTAGCTGTACTTTTAATCCAAAGTAGAACTATTTCCGAATCTGGCCACAAAATGACATTTGAAATATGTAGAATATTTTTCAGGTAGTTGGAACTCCTAGCACCTATCAGTGCTCCCATCAATTCAAGGCTGGGAAGCGTTAACTTCTTTAATGGAGCAATACGTGATTTTGCCAAAACAAATTTAGTTTCAAATTTATCTTCATCAGTCTATATCTCAAGTATGTGACTGAGCCATATGCATTCGGATTAGCGTCACTAAAAATGTGTAACTGAACAGTATCCCTGTCCAAATTTGGTACATAAAAATAACATCTGGAAATTTTCAACATTTTTAAATTCTTTTATTTAGGAGAGCCATATTTTCCAGTCATTTTCAAGGTCTCCAGAAAAGACCTCATCCCAAGCTACCCCTTGAAGCGAAAGCTGTTACAATAAGCATTTAATTCGAATTACAAAGGGTGCGATAAATCCAGACGGGTCAAAAATTGTGGCTGCTATTTTTAATACATTATGTTTGCTACAGTTAGTGTTTATAGAGAACAGTAAGGGCGTTAACTCTAGTGCTAAGACATCTTAATCATTGTTCCATGTTAAACCTAGTACCTTTAAGGATGTACATGAAGTGTCACTACTGAGAGACTGTTCTAATTAACGACCCTAATTCCAATCCATCTTTACCTTCAGTCCTTAAAAAATTATGTTTTAGTACTTTTTTCATCAACAGATGGCGCCAGTAGCTTATCTCCTTACAGGCTTTCTTATATTATCTTTTCTAATCATTATATCTTATCTCGTTCATTTGCGCTTTTGCAGCTGAGGATGATGGTTCGGTAAAACCATCGAAACTAGTCCTGTGAAAATTTGAAAATATAACGCTTATTTATGCTGTTTGACTTCTAAATTAATATTTGTTCGGCGTGTTATTGTATCTTAATTGTAAAAATATATGAGGAAATTTAAGCATTTTGTTTTATTTTTTGTTTATTCACGCAACAATATTCATCCATGACTGCAGTATTAAGACTAATAAGAAAATAAAGAAGTCAAATAATCCATGTATCTGGAAGTACAATGCAAACAGAGAAATAAGATATAATAATAGTGAGGTACGTATTTTCGCGCAGGCCGGCAGAGGTAATGAACTTAAAATGAAATTTCGTGATACCCAATTTTAAAATTATAAGATGTTAGATATTAGGTAATTGAAGATGACGGAAATAAGAAAAGAAAAAAAAGATGCATTAAACTCGCTTTGGATTTTCATTTGGTTTTGAAAAAAAAGTTTATTCTTTAAAAAATATGATCGATCTAAATCCATCTAATGAGAGTAAAAATTTTGAAATTCGATGTACTGTATAATCGTTTTCACTGATATCAACGGGACCTCACATTGTTTCCAGATAATTGAATATATTACTTCTGAAGCTTACTTATTCCTATTTTTTGATGATGAACTTATAGCAGTCCATTTTTTTATCTATCAGCCACGATGAAACAAATAATATCCAAAACATTACAGATTATTTAATCTTAAAACATATATATATATAATTTTGTATTTCAAAAACCCAAGTTGGAGAACATTTTTAAATTATAATAGATATTATTACATATAGCTTACGGATTTGTTAGAGTGATGATATGTATAACTTCAAATGACTGCTTGCATATAGGATTATCGTCAGCGTATTAAAAATTCGCTGTGTATACAATCACATCATACGTTGGTAGAGATGAACATCATTATCTGCATGACCATAGCATACGTGAACATGATCATAGGCGACAATTTATGCCAAAACAAAACTCAGTGGCATAACAGCCCTAATGGGCCAAGGCCTGCAGTGCCCAAAATCTGCTTTCTTGACCGTGGGCCCCAAGGTGCATAAGCATATGCCCTGTACAAGTGGTCAGCCTGGTCGCAGGACCCCCAGTGTTTAGTCCCCAAGCGAACTTGGCACTCATTTTACCGGCCAAGTGATGGAAATCAAGGGATGATAGAGTGAGTCGACCTTGCCCAACCCGGGAATCGAACCCCGGAACTGTGGTGCTGCTGCGCGATGCGCTAGCCACTGGTTTATGTCAATAGTTATGTCAAATAATTTTTCTTACATGTTTACAAGTAAGGAGTAAATCTTTTAATGTCAATTGTTCTGAAAGTGATGCGTACTACTTTCAAAGTTCACGCATCAAAGCATAATAAAGAAATGGAAGTTAATCTTTATATACCAGATAATTACTTGGTCCATTAGTTGGATTGTTGGCTTGTTAATTCGGGTGGCGAAAACGTAACATAAATGTTTATCGCATTTAAACTTGATTATTAGTTCATTATATACTTTTTATCTCATAGGCCTAAATTTCAGACTACATTTAAACTTCCAAAAGTGCAGTTATTTTGATGTTGCCTGTTAATTGGGTGTCGATTATAGATTTTGTTGTATTTTTTTTTTTTTTTCGGAAAATCAGTAAAGAGAAAAAAATTGGAAAATCAAAGGTATAAATACAGGCACTGCAAAATAAATGCATTTATTAGTGTTAAAAACTGAAATTAAATCCAACATAGGATTTTATTCACTCCCCTCCCAAAAAAGAAGATTAAATAGCAAAAATTATGTAGAAAATAGTAATGAAATATTGTACAATGTAAAGAAGATTAAATTTTTTTAAATTTAAAAATTTTAAATTTAAACAAAGTTTTATTAATTTATAACTATGAGGAAAGTAAAAACTTAAATCTCATGGAACTTCTTTTAGAGCGAATAAAATGTAATTGATGTGATGAAGCATACATGTCTAATCAATAAGCTGAAATTAAGACTTTTAGATTTTTTTCGTTCAGTAAATCAGAAAATAAAAAATACCTCAAACTAAATACAAGAATAAATAGTAAAGAAGAACAAAAGATAGAGCTAAGACACACTTTAAGTTACACAACAGAAAATATTTTAAAAAGTTTTAGTTGCACAGTTTTAGTTAAATACGCTATAACGCTGCGCGCCTCTAACTAGCACGCAACCAAGAGGTGACTGTGAAAGCTTGTATAAACCACAGAGTCTTATAAAGGGTTTAAGTCCCTTTTTATTCAACGTACTAATTTACAATTGCGTCCTCTTGACGCTTACAAACTTTGCCAACTAGGCAGTCAAAATAAAATAATAACCTGAAAAGAAAATAAAGACAAGATTCTAACTACGAGGCTCTCTAAAATAACTAACTCACCGCGTTTTACAAATACCGCAGCTAATTCAGCAGACTTGAAGCTCACTGGAACAATTGCAACTACTTCCCGCCAAGCACATAGGCCGCAACGCGGGGTTCTTTAATTCTCGATTTCTACCTCCGCGCTCGCGAAGTAAGAATAACTCTCTCTGAACTTGTTTCCTTCTATTTAAATCATACTACTTCCGCTGATAATTTGAATGCTTGCGCGTTCTACTCAAATTTACATATTCTGGCATTGGCAGTTCCAGGGGAAAGTAAGGATTGACAGGAAAGATAGTTTAAACTTAAAATAAATGTAAGTTAAAGTAAATATAAACCCTACATTTGCCGCTGCCAGAATTTGGAAAACTTGGAAGCAGGTCCTACAAACGACCTGTTGTAAGTTTATCTAATTCTGAACTAACTGGCGAAAGCCTCGTTTACACAAAAAAAAATCTTATGTAACAATTAAAATTCTGTTAGTCGTTACAAAGCTTTCTTCTTACAGCAACTTTTCCTGGACTTCATCAATCAATCTTGGTCTTTCCTTCCAGCATCTGGAAAGAATAAGTATCAGTATCTTTCTACATACATTATAATTTACACTTTCTTGACACAATAAATTTTTGTTTTTAACGTTTCGTTTTTCTTAGTTATTGCTTACTTCACATTCATTCAATTTTTCAAGCATTAATTTAACTTTACCCTGGCTCTCCACCGTGTGCGGTGTCAAACGGGAATATTCGTGTTTTAGTCTTACAACACTTCCCCTAACCACCATGATTTGTTAGAATTCAACAACCAAATAGACACACCTTACTCGACATTCTACAACTCAATGAGCTACTTTAACAGTCTTAAAAATTCAAATGTAGGTGGAGAACACATTCATTCTAACTTCCCCCTCATTCATCTTTAAACATGCAGGCTTTCGCTCTAACGCATGACTTTACAGTTTAATACTTAAATTTTGACTTCATTGCTTTTAAGCATTCACTTTTAGCATCTACAATTTTATGCTTCTAGACTAAATTCTACTTTTACATAACATGCAAGTATTTACATACATTTACAAAAGTTTAATTCATATGCTTTTTACAATTTACCATAAAATGTATAAGAGAAAATAAATTTTTACTTTACTCATTCTTCGCCAAGCTGGCGGCACTGGAACTAAAATTCTTATTAGTACAAGAATACGAAGTTATTTTTATCTCCGGCCAAATTTTGGCTTTAACATAACAGAATTAGTCTTTCGACCAACAGAAAATGCTTGTTTTTAGCTTTTACACTTAAAGAAAATAATACTTTTGCCTTAGCTAAATAAAGTAAAACAAAACTAAGTCTCAACCGAGACATATTGACTTTCGTCAAAACATAGAACTTCGTACTTATGCATAACGTTTCGGAACAAAAGAGAAAAAAAAATTTATAGAAGGTTTTAACTTATCTTTGAGTTTTTGATGCTTGAAACTCCGTCATCCGTTTTTGACAAAATTGATCCCAAGTTAGAGGTGTCATGGATGTCAATCTTCTCCTTGTTGATCTCCGCGTGTCGTCCCCGTTGATCTTTCTTTTGCGTCCTCTACATGCTGGCCTCTTGACGGAGTAATCGTCTGGTTGTTGTCCTTTGCGTTTCTGCCTGGGACGGCTGGTCTTGACGTCCTCCGGTCTGGAGTCCTTGAATTTCTTCTGTTCCTCGTACTTCTGTGCCTCCTGTTGGCGTTTCAGTTTCCGGAACGGCGGCCTTGCTGGCACCTGACTCTGTGGCCGTGTGCGCGTTCTCCTTGATGTGTAATTTCTCCTGCCATCTTTTGTAGGTGGTGTTTTCGTCTTTACCACGGTTTCTTTACCCGGTTCATCTGTATTTTTGTTTTTCTTAAACGCCGGAGTTTGAAACTCATTTTTTCTTTTTGATACCGACGTCCAGGTTGTAGAAGTGCTAGGTCTCTCTTCAGTTCTCCGTTTCTTGGGTGGTGGAATAGTTGTTGCAGTCTCTGGCCCTTCTATTTCGTTTAGACTTGAGTCCTGCAAGAAACTTTTAAGGATTTCAAAATCATTGGGATTATAGTATTTTTTCACCTGGTCGGGACTTGCTTTACAGATTTCCCCTCTCTCGTTTTTAAGATATAAGACTACTCCTTTGATTTCCTGAATTACATAGGGTCCTTCAAATTTTGGAGCTAGCTTTGCCATAAAATTGTCTGGGGCACTTGATAAAGAAAATTTCCGTTTCAATACTTTATCCCCAACTTTAAAATCTGCTTCACGGCGTTTTCTATCGTAATATAACTTTTGTCTATTTCTTGCCGTATCCGAAGTTTTAAGCGCCTGATCAATTAGTTTTTGCACGTCCTTTTGTCTAAATTCCTGCTCTCTTTGTTGCACAAAGAATAATTTATCTAAAGGCGTAATTAACTTTCTGCCTAAAAATAATTCTGCTGGAGTTTTTCCCGTAGTATCATGATGTGCCGTTCTTAAAGCATAAGCTAATTCATTTATGTAGCCATCCCAGCGCTTGTGATGTGTGCTAACGTAACTGCGAATTATTTTTACAATGTTTTTATTAACTCTTTCTGCTATGTTAGCTTGTGGTCTATACGGAACCATTTTGATATGGCGTATATCAAGTCCATTGCATATGTTTTCAAATATTTGACTAATGAATTGTTTTCCGTTATCGCTAATGACTTTTATCGGTGCACCGTATTTTAAAATGTATCTGTGTACGAATGCATCTGCGACTGTTTTGGCTGACGCGCGTTTAAGTGGAACAATTTCTATCCATTTTGAAAAATGATCTACTATTACTAAAAGAAAACGATTTTTATTTAACTCGCTCTGGGGGAAGGGACCAAGGAGATCTATGCCTAAAATTTCATTCGGAAATGTAGCGCGAATGCTATTTAAGTACCCGGCCGGGCTGTAATTAATATCATTTATTAACTGACATTGATTGCAGGATCTGACATACGCCGTTACTATTTTGTATAATTGCGGGAAATATACCGCCTCGCGTACCCTTTTTAAAGTCTTTCTGACCCCGAGGTGGCCCGCTGTTTTTTTTTTTTTTTTCGTGCAACTCCTTCAAAATGCTTAATCGAAGCGAGGCTGGGATGACTGGCTTATACTCAAGATTTTCGTTCGTTGTTTTCGTATAGAATAATAAATTATCTATTATTTCATAGTTTTTTGCTCTATTTCTTATCGCATCGATATCTGTATGCTCAAAGCCTTCGGGGTCTTTCAAATAAGCATAGATATTTCCAAATTCAGGATCAGCTTTCAGTTCAGTAATAACCGTATCTCTAGAATCTAAAATTTTTGAAGTCAACACAGCGCATTTAAGTTCATTACCTTCATCGTCCAGTTTTATACGAGAAAGTGCGTCAGCTACATTGTTTTCCTTACCCGGTTTATATTTTATTGTGATATTATATTCTTGGAGTTTTAAAGCCCATCTTATTAACCTGGGCGTTAGGTTTTTTCCCGAGTAAAGTCTACCAACCGCCGCATGATCCGAAAAGACTGTTACTGGCGATTTGCCGAAATAAACTCGAAATTTGTGTACAGCCATTAATACGGCTAATGTTTCTCTTTCTGTAGCTGTATAATTCCTTTGTGTTTGATTCAATGTTTTACTAAAAAATGCCAGCGGATGGTTATTTTGCATAAGAACCGCACCCACCGCATAGTCTGATGCATCTGCCGCAATTTCCAGGTTTTCGTCCCCCTCTGGGAATTTTAAAACAGGAGCATTAATAAGCGCTTCTTTTAATCTTTCAAAAGCCGTGTTAGCTTCCGCTGTCCACGTAAATTTACTCTTTTTTCTTTTGATTACTAAGAGTGGTTCAACAATATTAGCGAAATCTTTTATGAAAGATCGATAGTAAGAACATAGTCCAAGGAAAGACGAAAGTTTCTTGGCGGTGTTGGGCGGTGGGAAATTCTTAATAGCTTTTATTTTTGAATCTTGCGTTTCTATACCCTTTTGCGAAATTTTATAACCGAGATATTTAAGTTCTTTAGTTGCGAACTTGCATTTTGAGGCGTTAATTGTAAGACCGGCCTCTTTTAATAATTTAAAAACTTGTTCGAGGTCATTAACGTGTTGTTTCAACGTATTACTCGTTATAATTATATCATCTAGATAAATTAAAGTTGATTTTCCTAGGACAGGCTTTAGAACAATGTCCATAGCTCTCTGGAATGTTGATGGGGCCCCACACAACCCAAAAGGCATGCGTAAAAATGCATAAGTGCCCGATTTTGTTATAAACGCGGTTTTATGTATATCTTCGGGTCTCATAGCTATTTGATAGTAGCCAGACGTTAAGTCCAAAGTAGACATATATCTCGTCGATTTGATCTGTCTAATGATCTCGTCTATAACCGGCAAAGGGTAAACTGGGAATTTAGTTATGCTATTTAGTTTTCTATAATCGATAGCAAACCTCCAAGCCCTTTTATCCGAAGAAGGAAACTCGTTCTTTTTCCTACATAGTACGACTGGACTCGCGTATTCACTATTTATGGGCGTTATTATTTTATTCTTTAACATCTCCTGAATATGTTCTTCGATGATTACGTCTTTTTGTTTGTCATAGCGGTAAGGTTTAGTCCTACAAGGTTTTTCGGCATTTAATTGAATCTTGTGAGTCACGATCTGACAGTTTCCCGGTTTTTCTGAAAACAAATGAGAAAAATTACTCACCACTTGCTGTATTGCTTTACTTTCCTGGTCATTCAAATGGCTAAGGTCCAATTCAGGTGTCTCCACCGGTTCCACCACCCTCTGGTCCATCTCCAGCACCACGGAACTATCTTGAAAATTTAATTTGGTCCTCGCGGCCCTTAAAAAGTCCATACCTAAAATAAGAGAGTGTTGGAGGTGTTTCACCACAAAAATTAATACTTTGAGATTTTCCTCTTTTACCTGTATGTTTAATGATACTTTCCCGATGCAGTGACATGTTTTTCCTTGCGCCGCTATAATTTCCGTATTTCTGGTTTTAAAGAGTCGTATCCTATAAAAATTCTTTTTGAAGAACTTTTCACTCATGAAATTTCCTTCTGCTCCTGTATCGATGAGGGCTTCTAGTGGTACATCGCCAACCAGGACTTGTATAATTGGTAGCTGTGAGTTTTTTACGATGACTGTATTTAGATGTCTATTTGAGGGTTTTTCTAAAACTTCCGGGGTCTGGACCCTCCCTTTCACAGGCCCCTCTAGTCGTTTAAAGCTTTCCTTTCAATCTGTGTCTTCTGGGTACGCGGATGCTTATTTTCAAATTTTCTTTTTGGGCCTTGCCCTTCAAGTTTCGATGCGTTAGCTTGATAGTTCTTTCCCCCATATGAGCGATTTCCATTTCTTGTTTCCTCCTTCCTTCTGGTACTTTGAGAATATGTTTCCCCTCTCGCTCTTTCCGCGATTCTGCGATTTTGAAACTTCACCGCCAATTCGAAAAGTTCCTGCAATGTGGTTGGGTTTCTAATTTCAAAGTAGTCTTGGACAGCGGGTAACAATCTTGGTAATATTATTTCAATTATCTCCGCATCGGGTTTTTTCCCATACAACATATCCGTTAGCTTGATTTTTCGTAAAATAAAGTCCGTCAATTGTGCTGTATCCCGTTGATAGAAACTATATAGCTCGGCTTCCAGCCGTGCGCCATCTTTCACTATGGGGAAGGCCTTTACTAACGATTTTTTGAAATTTTCAAATGTATACTTCGGGCTTCCAAATTCACCTAGTAGAAATTTTCCTATATTTTTCCACCATAGCGCGGCCTGTCCTCTTAGTGCTGATGTGGCGATGGCGACTTTTTGTCTTTCAGGCACAGGATAGAGCTGAAAGTGATTTTCTATACCTTCTAAAAATACGGACACCGAATTTTTTCCGTCGAAATAGACGTTTGGCTTGATTGATGCTCTCAAAGTCTGGACCAGGTATCCAAATCCTTCTAACTGCGTTGTCATTTCTTGGTGTTGTCCAGCGGCTTCCATCCAGTTTTCGGCCATTTCAGTTCGATAAGTGTTCGGGCGCCAATATAACGTTGCGCGCCTCTAACTAGCACGCAACCAAGAGGTGACTGTGAAAGCTTGTATAAACCACAGAGTCTTATAAAGGGTTTAAGTCCCTTTTTATTCAACGTACTAATTTACAATTGCGTCCTCTTGACGCTTACAAACTTTGCCAACTAGGCAGTCAAAATAAAATAATAACCTGAAAAGAAAATAAAGACAATATTCTAACTACGAGGCTCTCTAAAATAACTAACTCACCGCGTTTTACAAAAGCCGCAGCTAATTCAGCAGACTTGAAGCTCACTGGAACAATTGCAACTACTTCCCGCCAAGCACATAGGCCGCAACGCGGGGTTCTTTAATTCTCGATTTCTACCTCCGCGCTCGCGAAGTAAGAATAACTCTCTCTGAACTTGTTTCCTTCTATTTAAATCATACTACTTCCGCTGATAATTTGAATGCTTGCGCGTTCTACTCAAATTTACATATTCTGGCATTGGCAGTTCCAGGGAAAGTAAGGATTGACAGGAAAGATAGTTTAAACTTAAAATAAATGTTAATTAAAGTAAATATAAACCCTACAACGCTAAAAAGTAAAAAAATAACTTCAATCACCGTAAAATCTTAGTCACGTTTGACTTAAAAGAAAAAAAATAATTCTGTCATAAATCGCGAATTGTTAATTAAAACTATAAAGAAGAGAAATTTAAACAATTAATTATAGCCATTCTTGTATCTTTAAAAGCGTGAAGCTTTTAGTTTCACATTTGTTCATAACTGAAAAACTGGAATGATAAGTAATATTAAATTATTAAAAAATACTCCGTGTATTTAATAAGTTGGTCTTTTCAATGCTTTCTCAGTTTTAAAATTCATTATCAAAAATCCATAATTTTTATAGTACATTATGTGTATTTATCTCTTTCCATTTCTATAATGTACTCCAAAATATAACCTTTACTATTCAGCTTCAAAATCTATATTTATATGTTTTCATTAATTGTGAAGGTTATAGTTTCACATTTGTCCATAGCTGAAAGCACTTTCATTTGAACACAGTGCATAAACATTTGTATTATGTGGCTTTGTTTAAATTCCTTTTCATAACCTGTACGAATTTTTAACATTTAAATAGTTCATCAGTATATTTATATTAATTAATTCACTTCTTAATTTAAAATAAAAATATTTAGAAGAATATTTAGTAGAGTAGTTCTAGTTTGATAATACATATAAATTTTCGCATGACGTGAATGTGTATGAATAACTTTTAAAATATTATCTTAAGGTAATAAAAGCATCATAACTGAGATATAAAAACCATAGACCAGTTATCTGCTTACCCACACTGCTTACACCGAGACTGCGAGAAGTACACCATTTTTCTGCATCTAACACATCTTCTTGGGCCAGACAGGGTTCGACTCAATCTGAAAAAGAAATTAAAGATTTAAAGCATAATACAAAATAATCTCAAAAACCTATACAGTAAGACCCCGCTTAACGCGGGGGATACGTTCCATCAAAGTAGAGCGTAATGCGAAACAGCGCTAAACGAGGCTATGTTTACATGTAAATATTGGGGTTAGGGTAAGATGGCTAGGAAATTGGTTAGGTATTAAATTTAAAAAGTATGTTTTTTTAATAAAAATAAAACCAAACATTTATTTCTTAAAGCCCAAATTAATACCACATTATTATTTCTTGCAAAAATAAAAACAAAATATAAATAACAAAACGAATATTCTTAAAAAAAAACAAATAAAATTCTCAGTCAGTCATATTTAGTTAGCCTTCCGCGTTTTCAGTGTTCTGCCTTTTTGTGACAAAAGCATTTAATGTTGTTTGCCTTTTTCTTTTGCGTTGTTCTCTTAAAAGTTCTTCATAAACGGATAGAGCATCTCTAACACCACGCCTTACTTTTGAGCTCTTGTCAAAATTCGGATCATTTTCAATGAATTGATCCATTATTTCAGTTATGGTAGACAAACTCCTTTTTACAAACGCCATCGAAAGTTCTTTTTGCTCTTCTTCTGAATCACTGCTTTCAACATTTTTGTTTTCTTCTTGTTCAGTTAATTCCTTGAGCTCATCATTAGAAAGACTAGCCGCTGCTTCTTGAATTATTTCTTCGACATCTTCCACATTTACCCCTTCAAAATATGTCTGTACAATACCGCACCAAACAAGAAATACAAGTACACTCTTTCGGATATGTATTTGAAACCTATCGCTGCATAATATTTCGGGGAATCCCCGTATGCTGCGAGCGATTTCGTGGAATCCCCGGGTTGAAATAAAAGAGCGCTAAACCGAAACAGCGCTAAACGAAACAGCGTTAAGCGGGGTCTTACTGTAATTAACTTATATTAGTTACAACATATAATACATAAACGGTAGTTTATTTCTCTAGTCAGTACAGTTTCTATTAATCACTCTTGTTTTTACTGTCTGTTTTATATGACAATTCTGTTTTGTAAATCAGATTTCAGTTGGTTACTTTTAAGAAAATTTTTAGTGTACTGTGCTTGGTAACAGCGTATTATTTAATCCACCATCCTTAGATATGTCAGAAGTCTCACCATAGCAAGGAGATGCTACTAGGAAGAGAGGGTGAAGTACGCCGGAAGCGTACCCGCCTGAGAATGTCACTCAAGACGCTATTATTCTCAACAGGCAGAAGAAATCAAGAGAATCCTCAGCTTTTAACTAAAGCGAAGTTGCTTCTTACCATTAGTTGTGAACTATTTGCATCTTATTATTTTTACACTGCATTGTCTGCTTATCCTGCACGTCCTTCATGCAAAATGAGTTCTGTTTAGTTTATTCTGTGGATGCGCATAATAAGCAGAAACGCGTTCAACGTTTTAGCTAGATCTCATTCGGCTAGAAAGCTACAGTCTCTTTCTAGAAATGGTAAACTCAGTCTTCATATTCTGCAATGCAACGCAAGAGACGTAAATTTTTTAGACAGCCATGGAAAGACTTAACATATTAAAAAGTTAGTTTTCACAGATGGTGAGAGGTTCTATTCAGCTTGTCCTTGTTAATCTTTTGCATTTCCTGAATATCTTATTGATAACACTAGCGCCTCTAAGTGGCCGCTGCTGGATGAGCGGAAATCATCACTGCGTATCTTTTGCTGAGTGGTCTCTTAGTGTAAACTTGCTTATGCCAAAGGAAGGAACAACACATTGTTGAAAAAATAAAGTAAAATAAAAACGCTGTTAATCATAGTTTTAAAAAAATCTTTCATGACTATGTTTCAGTTACTGGCAGTTATCTCAATCTTTTGCCCATAGTCATGAGGCACTTACATGTTTTGACATTAAAAAGTCTTTAGAGCATACTATATCATAACACTTAACCTTATCATAACACATACGCATAACTTGCCAAGCATTTCCACAGTGCAAGCCATTAATTTACTTTCTACATGACCTGGCATGCATCCATCATGGCTTCTTTACCTTATTTTACATTCTTATATTGACGTAAGGAAATCTTGGTATTCAATTTCCCGAGTGTTACTATTCAGCGTGACAAAAATGTTTAACTTTTCTTTCATACTCTACGGCTCTAAAAAGTCAAATGGGGCAAAAGCAATAACAATGCGTCAAAATCTGCAATATGGCTCAATTTATCAAACTGCAGCTATTGAATTTTACAGAAATATCGAAGACCATGAAAATCCACTGCCAGAATACAAAGACACTATGTACAAGCATCCATATGCTGCCAATATTTTATTAGTGTAAAACTCTCTAATTCAGTATTCTCAAATATATATTTAAGGCTCAGTAAACTGCATTTTGATCTTAAATTATAGATCTCCACCTACAAATGTGACACTCCAAATTTGCTTGTTTCCAGTATGTCCCATATATAATAGTCATTACCACAACATTTTACGGAAGAATTTCATATGTTGTTGCATTAAATAGAAGGGGAACTTGAGTCTCTCAGTGTTCCAGAATGCATAGGTTTTGTGGAAACCAATAAATGCCTTCTCAGTAATTTCAATTTTTATATCCCAATAAAAATATTGAATTAATGTTATGCGACTTCATTTCGAAAACTTAAGTACACTGAAGACTAATTTATCTATTAGTGTCTTATGTTTACGAACACAAAAAAGCCAATTGTCATGCTGAACAATGACTTGGAATGATTGGCCTGATATTTGGATATAATTTCGTGTTTATTAGTCATGTGTATGTACTCATGTATTAATTCAATGTACTCCAAAAGAAAAGGAAATCTCATTGTTTTAGAGCGTCGTCAAATGTTGATTATTTCCTTAATGAAGTGGTATACAAATACGCTTGTAACTTTCCAGAAATTGGGAACTTTCCCTCTGTCGATCATAGCCTAGTCCGATGCTTCTACAATGTTATGTTGGATAAAACTTCAAGGTTTTGCTGTTTTATTTGTCAAATGATGAGATTTGAGAGCGTACCTTACCAAAAGATTTAATAACCATTAACATGCGGCAAAAATGTTCTTTTGGCAAAACAATTTTAATGTAAGTAAGTTACATAAACACGAAATTTAGTACATATATCTCTCTTCAAGAATGGCCAAACATTTGCTCCTTAAGTAATCATTGGAAATGGCTAAATTCTTAGTCATTTGTCATTTAGCAGTTTCATTTCCGAAAATATTATTGAGGATGCAACACAGGGGCGACTTTCTCTCTTTATCACAAACTCGTAGGCATCTGATCTACTGGAATGTTAGCATATTGGCTTAAGCCAAATTTAGCTAAATCTAAACACTTGTTGACTGTTCCTAGACAGCAGACGAATTATAGTTCGGTCTTTCTCTTAAAATCTAGTAATATAAA
Source organism: Stegodyphus dumicola (assembly GCF_044657685.1). NCBI lineage: Eukaryota > Metazoa > Arthropoda > Arachnida > Araneae > Eresidae > Stegodyphus > Stegodyphus dumicola. The sequence continues at coordinate 109,316,904 of NC_140770.1, read as the reverse complement.
ATAAGTACAGCGAAAGCATTATCAACTAAATGTTTATTCAAACTACAGGCTGATTGTTTACAAACCAGAATTTAACAATTGCTTTTGTAACCTGAGAATAGAACACTTTAAATATTTACAAATGAAATAGTAGATTAAAGACAGATAAGCTGTTTTTTCAAAAGCAACCGCGAATACCAACATAATACTAGCAAAGCTAGAACTCAACGAATCTATTTCAGATATTGAATCATCAGTAAAGTATGGCCGCTGCAGAGCTACTCGCAAAAATTACCAACATTCTTCCTCTATTATTCCTCATTGTCGCTCAATATTTAAAATCACTTAATCTGCATTTCTGATAAGTTGCTGGTTAATGTATAAAGGCTGAAAGGCTTTATCGTAAGAAATTATATGTTAATAAAAATAAGCTAATAGAGTTACATAAATACGAACTTTATATGCAGCAAAGATTAAATTACCTTACATTTTAAATAAAGTTCTTTCCGTATTAGAATTCCCGAAAGGAATATTTTGAAGACATCTGTCGCATCTCATTTCGACCCAGTGGTGTCCCTGCATCGTTAGTGACAATGCCGTCCCAAAAATACTCACACCGTTCCGCCAAAATTACCCCTCCTCAAAGGATCGAAGATCTATTTGCGGGCAAAAGTCTATATTAGGCAGATGAAACCTAGTAAAAATATCCCAGGTCGCTTTCATAAGCTGCAATGACGTTCAACTCAAGTCTCCAGCTATTGGAGGAGACTATAATGGACGACGGTCAAGATCAACAAGCTGAATCAAGTGAGCTCTGTCGCGACATGGATGTATTTCTGCAGCAGACTTTCTATAAATAGCCCCAGCTTCGCGTCAATCTTTCTTTCTCTAACACACTCCCCGCTGCCGAAGGATTAGGAACTGCGTGCTTGGTAGCAGAGGAAAAAAGTGAGCACAACGATTAAGTTGCATACTTGTTATTGTTTACTATCTATAGGCATGTGGGTTCAAGTCTCAGTTGATTGAGGGTTGTTGACGAATTTGTGAGCTCTAATTATCCAAAAGAAAAGGTCACATTGCACAAAGCGATATTGTTTGACATGCTTACGGAAAATCGAGAAACATTTCGCAATATTTTACTGCTGTTATGGCGTAGTCATTAAATGTACCGAGCCGAATTTTCCATTATTCTATGCCGGACTCCGGGCGAGAACTTAGTTCATTTTCATTTGCTAAATATGCATGTCTTCAGGAAAAACACATTATATATCCTCATATTTATATACCTGCAAATAAAAAAATAGGAAAGCTTTCAGATTTTATATTACCCCAAAAGGGGCATTTTTTTCATTTACAGATACATACACGTTTCAAGAACATTTGAACTAACGCGACATTAGGCTACAAATATTTAAAAACAGCAGAGCTTTAGAATTTCCGATAGAGAGTCTCGCGTGCCGGAGATAAAAATGTTTTTTCCTTACAGTGTTGCCACAGCTCGCCTTACAGTGCTGACATCGCTGAGTGTTTTAATTAAAAATCGTTAAAGTTTTATAAAATATGAAATAGACGCTAAAACATATTCCAAATTCGGTCTCGCAGGTGCCCATGTTGGGATAAAGGACTATGTTATTTAAAATTTGATGACTCTACCGTTTTTTCACAGTGCGAGAAGTATACATACATCTATGTAGCTTCTTTATTATTTAGTTTCTTTAAATGTAATACCGGGCTGTAATATTTGGTGGCAACAATCTAAAAAGTGATTTAAAGCGATTCGACGTTAAATGTCATTTCAAGATTAATAGTCCTTCTGGGATTACCCCCATTCGGGCCTTAAAAAAGTAGGTTTAGAAAAGTGACTAAAAAACATTCAAGATATTTCTAACAGCTCGCTTTGAAGGGCAATGGCAGACTAAAGTGAATGGATATTTTAATTAGTAAGTGCTTTTGAAATATCGGTGCTGAAGAATTATTCCGTCCACCTTGAAACTGTTACCATGCAGTGTGATTTAGCGTCAACTAGATTAAGCGTAACATCACAACAAACACATAACGTCTGAGCTTACATTTGATGTATCCCTGAACCATTTTTTATGAAGAAGGATGTAAATTTAAGCAACTGATTATCGCTTATTTTTATTGCATTTTGAAATAAATGGTAAAACTTTCAAACCTGACTTCCACAGAACAGGAAACGTGGATTATTTTCAAAGTTATTTAATACTACCATAAAAAAATGTCTGCATTACTTCATATGATCTTATCAGCTCAATACGGCGGATAAACAATAATATATTAGAGGAATCACCTCCTGGAAGTTTACACTCTGTTAGCCTAATAAAATAGTCATCGAAAGCCCTTTTATGAAGCGGGTCTAATACTGTTTGTTTATTAAATAAAGAGACGACAGTTCTTTCAGGATTCTACAAGAACAATTGGCGTAACTTTGGCAGGATCTCGCCAGTTTTTATGGTTCTGTGGTAGCCAACTTCCACGGTCGACGAGATTATAAGAAAGTATTGAAATTTCTAAACAAAATTTAGGATTTTAGATTTAAAAAAAAAATTTTTTACATACCCAAAAGACATTTTTCTCGTATTTTGAAATGTTATTTACTTAAAATATTTTAGAAAGCTGGGCATGAAGTAGTTTGCTATTTACTAATTCATTTATTTACTTTTACTTACTCACTATCTACTTATCTTTCTAAGTAACTCGGAATTTTATTAACGTAATGGTGTTAATAAACCGACATATCATACTTCTATTTCGGAATATTTCTCTCCCCAAAAGTTTTGAGTAGGGTAAATTAATTATGCAAACTGATATCTGTGATCACTGGCTTCGCTAAGATGAACAGAAAACAAAGTTTTAAAGTTTTCCAGAACCACAGGAAGTCATCTTAAAGAGCATTCTCTGGAGTTAAAAAGAGAAAATTATTAATGTAATTGCGTATATTGAACAATACATAACTTAAGGAATTAAAAATATATGATACAAGGCTTTTTTAAATTTATTAGTCCAAAGGGGCAATTTGCCCAGAAAGGACTATTAATTTCGTTTTGGCATTTTGCGTTGAAAACTTTAAAAGGCTGTATCACTTTTCAAATCATTGCTACCGTTATTATCCCTCTGTCTTATATTTAAAGAAATTAAATAATGAAGAATCTGCATAAATGTACGTATGTTTCCCGCATTGGGATAAAACAACGGTACCTAGAGGCCATCAAAATTTAAATAACGTAATCTTCCATAGAATATGGGCCCTAATTTGAATTTGAAATTTGTTTCCTTATCGATTTCAGATTTCGTAACACTTCAACGAATTTTTTATTAAAAAGTAAACGATTTCAAAGTGAGCTGTGACAACACTGTGTAGGAACATTAGGTATGTTTTGGAAGCAGGAGAAGTGGAAAATGAGCAACGCCTTCGCCGGGAATCGAACCACTGACCTCTGGAATACGCGCCAGCGTGCAGACCACCACACCACGAAGGCATGCTAGGAAGGCGGTAGAAATACCTTATAGCGGTATAAAAAATATTTTTATCTTCAGTGCGCGAGACTCTGTATCGGAAATTCTAAAGATATGCTCATTTTAAAATTAATTTGTGATATTGCAGTTGAACTGAATTTTATAGTTTGAGTTCGTAGAGCATGATATTTAATAAATTAGGGTAATACACAAAACGTTAGAAAAACACCCATTCGGACGTAATTTAAAATCTCAAATCTTTCAGATATTTTGTCTTTTTTAAAATGTTTTATTATTTCCTCCTGTTATAATTATGCCATATTTCTCGACTTTTCCAAAATTCACTGAATTTCTTTTCCTTTTGCTTTTCACTTATAATGGCCCCAAATTAGAAGTTTTCATAAATTCAATCCTGAACATTTATAGAAGCAAGCATTTTGTGCGTTAATTGAATGATTATATTAAACGCGTCATCTGCGTTAGAAGTTTACTTAGAGAAAAACTTAGTTACTATATGCAAGTAGGAAATCATATCACCAGAATAAGGGCTAATAAAAGCTCACTTTGTTCAATATCACAATATTGACATTTAACTTATTCATATTCTTCCCGGAAAACAACACTTTCGCGTAGCAATCTACGTCATCAACATGCATAAAGTAAGAAATGAAAACGGTAGCTTAAATATAAAATTAAATCTGCAACAACTTCTTTCACCCCCTCAGCGGGTGGCGAATTAAAAATTCTAAAAATCGAATTCATAATGTGGTAGTGGGTGTATTTGAGATATTTTATCTGCAAAAACATTTTAGGGGTATATTTAGAATAACGATACATTTGTTAAAGCTAATTGTAAACAGAGAGCTACAACTTAGCATACCGATGGGATTATTATGGGAAAAATGTTTATTTGAATACCATATTTCTCAACCCAACATATGAAATTTGTTATCCTTTGTATCAATACTGTTTATTCAAAGTTTAAGAATCTAAATTAAGCAACATTTATCCTTAAACTGTAGGCGGTTATAATGAAAAACTACGAATTTTGAAACTAATGAAAGTTGGGTACAAAATCTGTTTACTTCCAAAAAGCAAAATTATCATCCACGGAAAACTGGCTATTGTTAATTTGCGTTTCACATTTGATTATGAATTTTTGAAAGTAGTAATATTTTTGAAAAACCATTCAAAACTCTATTAAAACACTTATTGCATGATATTTACCTGAGAACGTGTGTTATACGAGTATAATTTAGAACATTAACAGGAACTTAAATTTCAGTTTAAAGTTTACTACAAATAAAACTTAAACTAAACGAGAAATGTTTCCCATAAAACACGATTATTAAACCTTAGTTTATTTGGAAATTTACTATTTAAAATACATTTTCCCACAAAGTTGTTTATAGCTATTTTAGAGGCGAAATCTCAGTTTGCACAAATGCCGTTTACGATTAAATGCTTACGATTTAATATTTTCTTGGATTCAATATCAAAAGCTCAATAAGATCACAACTTGTCAAACTCATGGTAAATAAGTTCTGCAGATTTGTTATTAACATTTGTGTACCGAGTGGTCACCTAAATAAATTCTTCCAAAATATTCTTCCCAGAATTCTCCATTAAAACATGCGACGCACCAGTTTAAAATAAATCACCGCCATAGGTTAAATAATATAGCATACAATTTATGTAAGTTGAAAAACATAACTAATAGATGATGATCAGTTAATTCTTCTTATACTTACTGCAAAACTCGTCCTTTATTTTATAAAACACTTGAAATACTTTCAAAATTAATCGCATACAAAACACGTAAAATTACCCGTAATTTCAAGAAAGCTTGAAATTGGTTTTATGGAGATATTCTATGTGTTTCAGGAATACGATACAGCACCCTCCTCTTCAAGCTGCATATACTTCTGTTCAATTTTAACGGAAATATATTACTTTGATGAATGAAATACAAATAAATATATAGAAATAATGTGATGAAACTTATAATCATCAGTAAAAGCTGATATAATTTTTTAAACGTAGAAGCTTTCAGAAAAATTTAATTTATCAAACAAAGGAATAGTTTATAAAGTATTTTTCCCTCCTTTCTGCATGCCTCCGTGGTGTAACGGTAGCACACTCGGCGCGTATTCGAGAGGTCCAGGTTCGAGTCTCGAGGAGAATATTGCTCCTTTTTCACTTTTCCTGCTTCACAAAATAACCTTATGGCTCTACAGTGAAGCCCGAACTAAAGGGGATGGATGATGATTTTTCATGCCTCATTTTTCACGTCTCCTGATTTAAAAAATAACTTAATGACTCTACAAGTTTTGAATGATCATGTGACGAGATAAGTGATCAAGTGATGAGAGAAACCAAGGTATAGCAAGCATTATAATAGAATATTTATCAATCTTTCATTTCAAACAAAAGCAGGTCATTCATATTCTGTTGTGCGAAATTTAAATTTCCACTTGTTGTACTAATGTGCATTAAACTGAGATGATAGGTAATTAATATTTGGACCCTCTGTTATTTCATCAATTTATATATTAAACAAAATTAATTAAATTATAAATCTTAGATTTTTTGTCATTTACTAATATCTGTTAAATACCAGCGTTAAGAAATTGTAATTTAATGTTTCTTATTGCTCTGACCTTAGAGTACTTTCTTGTGTAAATCTAACTTAAAGTTTCTAACACCCTACTTAGGATAACAAATGAGTTATCGCTCCATCTGTGAAAGTACTACAAAGTCTTAAAAAGGTTTTAAAATAAATCTCTTATTTCTTATATAAAGTACAAGAAGTCTGTAATTGTGGAAAATTTCGTTTATCATATTTCAAAGGAAACATTCATTTTGATCGCTCCCAAATCCATTTCAGCGACTTTTTTTATATTTTTTTTATATCTATATATACAGACAGAATAAAGGATTCTTTTTTTTAACAAAAAGTATTTTTTTTCAATGGCGGGCTTGCCTATGCCGGCATCGGCCACTCCTAAGGCCAGATGTGGTGGTCTCTTTATTAGGGAACACCCAATAGGTGGGCCACCTTTGCCTCCTATGAAGGGACAGACAACTTTTACATCTATGCCTTCTCTGGGATTTTCTTCGCGCCCGGGCACTTCGGTATCGCAGCCAGGCTTCCCTAACCACTATACCGTCCGAGCGGCCCCAAAGTATTGTAAAACTGGTTTAAAATCGATTTTTTTAGTACGTATGTATATATGTTTGTATCTCTCATAACTCAAAAACAATTAGACGTAGAACTTTGAACTTTTATACACGGTACTGTTATAACATCTACTTCTGCACTACCCTTTTTCATTGCAATTCGGGGTACAAAACGTATATATATATACATGTATGTCCCCCAACTCCTTACTCGATTAAAAATCCTTACACAGCTTTTTATTTTTGCAAGCGTTGACAGTAGTCACATACATCTAATTACCGAAGGGTTTTTAATGGAGAAAGTATTCATGTTTTGGCAATGTCAAATCTTTAAAAAAATAATTTGGACAAATAAAGAAATCTAACTAATGCCGTCTCCCGTTTATAGTTACGTTTCAAAAAGTTTATACTCGTTGTGAAAAAATAAAATTAGAAGTTTGATTCCTGTCCGAAAATATTGACCGGGATATTTAATTTCAAATTTCGCAATTTTTGATGCCATTTTTAACTTGACTTCATAAATTCGTTAATTAAGTTCAGGTTATTCGAGGAAATAAATTTTAAATGAAGTGCAGCAAAATATATGTATAGTTTAATAGGCCGTGCAAGGAAGTCATATAGTGTCCACATCAGATTTATTTATTTGAAAGTTAACAATCTCTCATTTGTACTTACTGCTGCTCATCGCTGCTTATGAGTATCTGATAATAGAAAATTGAATTCTCGAATTTAAATGGATTCGGAGCCTGAGACTACGTGTATAACTAGCCTAACTAAACGTTGGCTCACTTTTGACTGCGCGACATAAGTTTGGCTAGCAAATTGGCTAATGCCAGAAGAGTAACTATTACTACCGAAAGCCTCTCTGTAAAGCTTTCAAGAACTCAGACTTAAATTTCCTTACCTTGTTTATACACTGTTGAGAGTTAACGAAAAGAAGAAGTGAAAATATAGATCAAACTCATAATAAAAAGTATTTTATTAATATATACTGTACACAATATCTGTTAAATTTCACAAGGAAGAATTTTACTCTGCTATGGTATACCAGCGTTTGTTAAGCCACAATGACAAAGAATAAAATAACTTTAACCAGAAATAAAATTTTGAGACTGTGGTCTCTAAGTCATAGTTACGAGGAATGAAAATATTTTCATTTGGTGTACTCCGGTACGGATAAACAATTTAAATTTTAAAATAAATATTTCAAGTTCTACAAGTTAGACTGAAATTCAGTTTTAATGATAATGTTCCTTTTAGAGTAACGATGGAAGAAGAAATTATAATTTTTGGGTTCTATTCTAATAAATACGGTAACTAGCTTAGAAGAGAAAGACAAATCCCGATTAACCAGGGTAATATAACGACATCAAATGTTAATTTCATATCACAATACGTCGGAGCGCTGTTTAACGTAGGAAACAATCAAAGGAAAGAGAAATAAACCACAGTTTACTAACAAGAAATACTGTTAATTATTAATGCAGATATTTTTAAGTAGTTTATATAGAAAATAGTTATATTCCGTTACATAAATTAAATTAATATTCGAACCAAAAAAAGAAGATATTGCAAAAAAGATAAAAAGTTGCCATTAAAAATAAAGAAATTAAGTTAAAGAACGGTAGAAGCATTAAAGAGCTATATTTACAAGAGAACTTGAACAATGTTATTGGTTTCAAACTCACGGAAGAAAGGTAAGTTCAATCTATTTGTTTTTTACCCACAGTCTATTTGACAGATATCATCTGTTATCGTAGTTATCCTAAAAATTCTTTTTTGTGTTTCCCTTTGTGTATTTATTGCTAACAGTTTTGTTTTACGCTGATGGTTTTAGCAGTAATGTTTCCATCTTTAAAAAATAAACAAATAGGGTTAATAGGGATTTGCCTGAAGTTCGAATCCGTAATAAAGCTGCTGCACAAAAAAAAAAAAAAAAAAAAAAAACCACGTTTTCCATAGATTAAATGCAATAGCAACCTAATTCGATAAAGAAGAAAGTTTTATATTATAATACAACGCAAGTGATGGCTTGGTCTACGATAAAAATTTGGGGCCCATGTTATACATAGGCTTCTCTCGTTTTTTCAACAATCCGAAAGCACAAGCGGTTCATTATTTTTCGCTTTAAGATGAAATTTGGGCTGCTTAATTTAAGTTTAATAAAGTTTAGTTTCTAATACTCTGTCAATGACTTGCTAACTTGTATTGTTTCTTCTCGAGTTCTTACGCTTAACTATATGTTATCGGAGCTCTCACGATCTGTATCAAGCAATTACCTATAAATCTCTAAACAGTTATCCCTGGTGCAGAATAATTCCCTTCTAGATCAACACAGAAATGGAATAAATTTGGTAATGTAATGCCAGCGGAAAAAATAGCAAAACTTTAATTTGATCAACTAAAGCAATAACTGCATGTCTCCTCCAGAGAAGTGGAAAAGAAAAATTAATAAAGGAGAAAACTATAGATATAAACTCGTTAGAAAATTAAGGATATTGCACATATTTTAAAGAATTATGAGACTGACGCCCCGCTTACAGCATTACCGAGGCTACATTTTTAAAGATTACGTACTCTTAAGCTGAACATTAGATAACCTTCCTAGACCTAAGGCCAATTGTTTTCCCGTCTTTAATTTAGAATCCAAAAACAAGAAGTAATTATAACATTTACAAAAATTTATTTGTACTTCGACTTTTAATTTACAACTGAAATGTTATCAGTCTTCTAATGTAAATGCAAGCGAAAGCTAAACTCACTTGAAAGTGAACATAACTCTATGGCAGTAGAATATGAGAGTCACATCGCTCCTGTTTGAGTTGCCAACACTCTCTGTTTTACTTAATTTGCATTTTTGATGAAGTTTTCTAAGAGTAGAAGCCCGAGATATATTTTACATTAAATAAATTGTTAATTTTAAAAAACTGTGTACATAAAGATCATACAGATATATATTACAGAGATAAAAATACTACAGACAAGCACAAACGATAAGAATTTCCTTTCCTGGCACTAAAGACCAGTCAAACGATAATGTCACATGCATCGTATGACAGAAAATGAAGGGAAGTAAATAAAAGCATTTGAAGACGTATGTATGTAGTATAAATATAGAAACTATAGCAAAAATAGTATTTAAATGGATGACTTTGAATTTAATAAAATTCAATTAACTAAAGATAAAGAATATCATCCGTATTAATATTATGAATAGATTTAATATTCAGAAAGATCTGTGAATCTTTCATTCTATCATTATACTAAGTGCTTTATGAGTCAATCAGAGTACATAAAAAATTCTTTTGATTTATTCGTTCACCCTTCTTGTTATATTATATATAGTGAGTTCAAAAACAGGGCTGAAAGCTTTACAAATAGTGCTCCAAGACATATATTTCCAGTTACATCATTAAAATAAGATTTAGAATTTAAAGGCAATGGTTCTAAGGGAGGTTCTGCAAATACAAAATCATACTTTCATTTTGCCCCTTCAGAGTATAAATTCCAGCTTCAGTTAGCTTTAGTAAAGTTAAATACTAAACGTTCTTTACACTTAAATGCCAAACTCGTGTCAATATTTGAGAATGAATACTTGATTTAGAACAATTTTCGATGTCTAATACTAAGTGATTTCGAAAGAATACTGACGATATTAAATATGAATGTACAAAACGAAAATTTCTCGTTTTCGTGTCCAGCAATTCCATTGTAAGTAACAGTACTCGCTTTTAAATTTGTCGTTGGTCTCATTAAAATATTAATATCTTGTAAATTCTGCATGTAAAGGTAAGAATACTTTTGTATTTGACTCTTTTAAGTTTGATGAGCAATTTTATGTTAAAATATTTTGCTTTCGATATACAAATAAAACTATCTCCAATACTGGGATAGTTTTTGTGTAAAAGTTTTCATCTTAATTTGAGAAATGTTGCGAACAAAAATGCATATCTAGGATCAATATTTAAGGTCTTAAAGGCCTGCATCGCCTTTTTCAAACACTACCTAAAAGTGAAAAGGGACTATTTAGTTTTGAAATGGGATTTTCCATCGGTTCAGTATAAGCCAAGGAGATTAGAATAAGTAGAATAAACATTCTCCGTATGTCCAGTACAATGAAAATGGAGGCATGGCACGTCACGATATGACGTTATGACTTATCATGGCCGTTGCCATATGCGAACTTTTATTTACATTCTAATTTGTGTTTATATGTTAGCTACTATATATCATTGAACATTTATAAATCTCCTGTTCTGATTCTAAAACTTAACATAATTGATTTTCTACTTCGTATATAAAAAAATGAAAGGATTGTAAATAACTATTTCAAATTTATTAAAATGTGTAAATGGTAATTTAAGACAAATATATACATGGTAAAGCCTGAAAGACCAATGAAAGTTTCAATGGTATTTCATGCAAATTATGCCTAAAGACACTTTTCCGAGCCTGCGGACGTTGATATTTTCTCTCGAAGTCAGGGAATTTTTTTTAACAATATGTTTGAAACTTTTATTCGTACACTGCACGACGGCCATGATAAGTCATGACGTCACCTTGCTGACATTTTCCTGGCATCATTTCTGTGACGTCATTCTTATTCCATCTTTTCGAACTTATTTGGTATAAACTACGGATTACTTTTCAAATTGTTGCCACCAAATATTACGTCCCTGTATTATTTTTAAATAAATTAAATAATGAAGAATCTGCGTACATGTATGTATGTTCCTCGCGCTTTGACAAAAACGACTGTACCTAGAATCATCAAACTTTGAATAGCATAATCCTCCACCCAAACATGGGCACCTGGAAGTCCGAATTTGGAATTTGTTTTATTATTTCTTTCATATTTTGTATAACTTTAAAGAATTTTTGATAAACAAACTTAATCTGAAAGCAAGCAGTGGCAACACTGTTTGAAGTAAAATATTTTTATCTCCAGCTCACGAGATTGTTGCCATTCGGAAAAAGGTGAGATATTTATCTTTTAATTTTAATTTAGAAAACTCGACTTTAAGAAATCAATGTGTTGCCACGGCGGGAAATAAAGCACTTCTACCTGCCCCGTGCTTCCCGTAAAACCTAAAATACTTTTACTAAAATACTTACCTAAAATACTTACCTTTAAAATACTTTCCAAATTTAATCTGGAAGATTACTGAGTAATAAATTAAGCGATTTAAAAGCAATAAACACAGTTCTTAAGAATAATTTTTTGTACTTTTTAATATTATTGATTTAAATAAACATGTAATAAACTTAAGAGATATCTAACCGTAAATATTAAGCAATTTTATGAAATTACACTAGATGAACTCATTAAAATCAATACACACTTTTCTTTTTTATGATAATTATTTCAATCGGCTGAACGCACAAGAAGCTAGTTTTTAAAGAAATAAGCTCGACTATAAAACTAAATATGTCAAACTCTAACAGTCTACCGTGAATTCTAACGATACGGTTTTTTTAAACATTTCGTGATTTGGCTGTTGAATGGAATTTTATGTGTAAGAAGAGCTATCAGGTTCAATGTTTCTTCTAACCTTCTTCGGAAACATACAAGGACCTGACTAAGAACAGAGAGCTTACTAAAGCTATGTTCATTAATTGTAGTAAGTAGACAGGATACAGACGAAGGGTATACAAAACCCTTTATTTTTCTTTATATACAATGACTTCCGTACTTCGGAATACAATGACCCTCCACTCGGGGTCTAACGTAAAAGATATCAAAATAAAACTAAACTCTAATTTAACTTTAGAATAATACACGTGTAAGATTGGCCTTATAATAACAGGAAGCGTATGTAGCACAGAGACTGTGAACACTACAATACGTTTAATTTATCAAGAGGATTAAAACCTCTGGCTTGGAAGGCAAATAGCAACTGCGTAACTTCTAAGGTAAGCGGCCTGCTTCGAACTCACTGCTTCCTCTCTTTCGCTTGGCAAAAAGGCCACACTTAAATACTTGGCGTTCGCCAGACAAACTTTGCATAAAATCCTTAACGCTTATAATTCTGGCCGGAAGTAGAAAATAAGAAGTGATAGTAAAGATTTAAAATAAAATAAACGTTAGTAAAACTTAAGATCCTTACATACTTCCCGCCAGAGTTAATTAGTTTGAAACTGAGGTCTAAAACGACCTTGTTGAAAACTTTTAGCTCTAGAATCTAACGCGAGGCCAACCTTTTACAATCATAACTTCGTCAGAAACTAGAAAATTTAAAAAAAAAGAAATTTGTTACAATAGCAGCTCCCAGGATCTACAACAATCTTTTTTTTTCATCTGTACTGCATCTAAACAGGAGCTTTATTCAATTCTGGTTCCTTCCAGAGATCTGGAAGGAAAACTAGTTTAATGAAATGTTACAGAATGACAATGCAAATAACACATAGAATATACTTCTCTTAACCTTCTTATTTCATTCATGACTATTTTAATTATCTCTCCCCGTGCTCTCTGACATGTGTTGTAAAAGAACACCAAACACGAATGTGTTTCTGTCTACGTGTGCCACACTTCCTCCTACAATCAAAACACTAACGTGTTAAAATTCAACATAACGAGACCTCTTAACACACCCTACTTTCAACTCTAAACCCTGAGGTACTATTCTAAAAGTGGTTAACTCTAAAGTGTAGCGTCAGAGAGCCTAACTACATCATTCAACCTTTACCACATATTCGCTCTGATTTAATCTTTACAGTCACACGAATAACAAATTTTTAACATTACTTTCACTTTTACCATATCACGGTATTTCTTAACATTTAAAATAACAGTTCACATGTATATAAGAACATATCAACATGCCGTTAATTTTACACATTTGAAAACATACATTAGTAGTACATTGTTAACTTCTATTCTTTTCAAAGCAAGTGCCAATTCTTTCTAAATTGAAATAATACTACATTTCAAAACGTCTTTCAGACTAAAACTTCTTTCTTGCTAGAATGTTTTAAATAAAATTTATACAATAACTTTTTACAATATTTAAGTCTTTACACAACGCTATTATATATCAACTTTAGTTTTACGCACGAGTAATTTAAAAACATAATACGAAAATCGGTAACAACTCATTTCTCGCCCTTTTGGCGATAAAGGTAGACCTCGCATGAGGTAAAACTTCTTGAAATCTGCCACTTGCAGTAAGAATGAAAGATTAACTTAAGTTTGCAAAGTAACATAAAATTTTACTTATATTTGTAATATTCGGACATCCTTTTCTGGGCCCAGTCTTTAAAGGTACTGCAGATATTAGCCTGGTTTATCCTCCTTCTTGTACGGGCTCGCCCTTCAGTGCTTTCCTCTGGAAGCTTCCGTTCTTCACCAGTACGGCCACCCTTGAACACCTTCCTTTTCTCCTCTGCTTGTGGTCTTGGCCGTTTAAAGGCAGCTGGTCTTGGCGGAACCGGGAAACTTCTGTCGTGATCCTGCTTGGACCTCGTTGTTGGCCGTTCAAATTTTTCTTGTACTTTTTCCTCCGCCGCTGATGGCCCTTCCGCAGTTCGGCGACTTTTGCTGCGGAGAGTTCTGTCGGATGAGTCGATCTTCCGTTTTAAAGCCGGGTTATAGTTGCCGTCCTTTCTCCTGGTCCTCTTCACATACGTCGTCCTTCTCCCTTCTTCATTCTGCGGGTGTTCATGAACTCTGTTTTCTGGACGGTGGAACGACTTCTTTTTCTTTTTACCATCAATTTTTCCGCGGGGCAATTTTCTTTTCACTTGCTTCTGTCTCTCATTGGCTTGCCCTTGTACTTGTCGTTTTCCCACCTCTGGAACTTGTACCTGCGGTGTCTGCAAAAGATCTGAAAAGATTTGCATTTTATTACGATCGAAGTAGGGCTTAATTTGATCAATATTTGCGGAACAGGTTTCACCATTTCTGGCCTTTAACACTACAACAGCGTGAGTTATTTTTTCTATAACATATGGCCCTTCAAATCGTGGAAAAAGTTTGGCAGTTTTATCTTCTGGTGCTGAAGAAAGTGAATGCTTAATTTTTAAAACTTCATCCCCTACTTTATAAGTTACTCCCCGTCGTTTCAAGTCATAATATAATTTCTGTTTTCTTTGTGCTACTTCCGTATTCTTTTTTGCTTCATTTATTAGTTTTTCTGTATCACCCATTTTAAATTCTGGGGCTCTTTGTTGCACATAAAATAGTTTATCTAACGGTGTTATAATCTTTCTGCCTAGAAATAACTCAGCAGGAGTTTTTCCCGTTGTATCATGTTTTGCGGTCCTAAGGGCGAAAGCAAATTCATTGACATAGTTATCCCAGCTTTTATGAAAATTTTTAACATAACTACGGATAATTTTCACTATATTTCTGTTGACCCGTTCCGCTATATTTGATTGCGGCCGATACGGGGCCATTTTTAAATGACGTATGCCCAGTTTTTGGCACATGTCTTCAAATATATTACATACAAATTGAGGACCATTATCCGATATAACTTTTAGGGGCACCCCGTATTTTAAAATATATTTATTTAAAATAGAATCAGTAACTAATTTCGCGGAGGCTCGTTTTAAGGGAACAATTTCGGTCCATTTACTAAAATGATCAACCATAACAAGGAGATAGCGACTTTTATTTAACTGACTTTTTGGGAAAGGGACCAATAAATCGATGCCAATTATTTCATTTGGAAATTCGGATTTAATACTATTTAGAAACCCGGCCGTGCGGAAATTAATATAATTAACGGCTTGACATGTTGGGCAGGACTGGACATACGCCCTTGTTAACTTTTGCAGTTCAGGAAAGTAGACTGCCTCGCGTACGCGTTGGATAGTTTTTCGAATACCAGCATGAGAAGCTAAAGGGCTGTCATGAAGCTCTTGCAGGATATTTAATCTCAGACTAGCTGGGATAACAGGTCCAAATTCGTTGTTGGAATTCGTAGTTTTTGTATAAAATAATAGACCATCTATTAGTTCGTAATGGGCCGCCCTATTTCTTATCGCCACAATATCTTGGAGGCTAAAATTTTCAGGATCCTTCAAATACTCATAAATACTTCCAAACTGAGGATCCTTACCCAGTTCGGTTATTACAGTTTCTCGGGAATTTATTGTACACGCTGTAAGCATTGCAAATTTTACGGTATTACCTTGTTCGTCTAATTTAATTCGTGATAGGGCATCTGCTACGATATTTTCCTTTCCGGGAGTATGCTTGATTACCAGATTATATTCTTGCAGCTTGAGTGCCCATCTTATTAACCTTGGGGATAAATTTTTCCCTGAGTACAATCTAGTTACCGCCGCATGATCAGAATATACTGTTATCGGCGCCTTTCCAAAATAGACTCGGAACTTTTGCACTGCTAACAGAACTGCAAGTGCCTCTCTCTCGGTCGCGGAATAGTTTCTTTGTGTTTGATTTAAAGTTCGGCTAAAAAATGCCACGGGCTGCTGATTTTACGAAAGTACCGCTCCTACCGCATAATCCGAAGCATCCGCTGAAATTTCTAAATTTTCATCCTTTTCAGGAAATTTCAACACAGGGGCTTGCGTTAATGCTTGTTTTAATTTTTCGAAAGCACTATTGGCTTCGGCCGTCCACGAGAATCTTGCCTTTTTCCTTTTTAATTTTAACCATGGCTCAGCGATAGCCGCAAAATCTTTTATAAAGGACCTATAATATGAACAAAGTCCTAGAAAAGAAGAGAGCTTCTTTGCCGTATTTGGAGTCGGATACTTTTGTACAGCGATTATTTTTGATTCATCTGTCTCGATCCCTTTTTGCGATATTTTGTAACCTAAATATTTTAATTCAGGGGCTGCAAATTTGCACTTTTCGACATTAACTTTTAGACCGGCCTCATTTAATAAAGAAAACACCTGTCTTAAATCCTGTATATGTTGGTCGAGATTATCACTAGTAATAATGATATCATCTAAATAGATAAATGTGGACTTTCCAAGAACAGGTCTTAACACAATGTCCATGCATCGCTGAAATGTTGCTGGGACCCCAGAAAGGCCAAACGGCATACGCAAAAATGCATAAGTGCCAGACTTGGTTATAAAAGCAGTCTTAGGCACGTCCTCAGGCCTGACCCCTATTTGAAAATAACCATTCGTTAAGTCTAAAGTCGTCATAAATTTGGTTGATTTTATGTTCCTTAAAATTTCTTCTATGATCGGTAACGGATATACCGGATATTTCGTTATGGAATTTAATTTACGGTAATCAATAGCGAATCTCCACCTTTTTGGATGCTCCAAAGGATAATCATTATTTTTCTTACATAAAACCACCGGGCTAGCATAACTACTTGAGATGGGCGTTATGATCTTTTTACGTAGCATATCGGTAATATGCCATTCTATAATTTTTTTCTTATTCTTATCATATCGGTATGGTTTTTGACGAACCGGCAATGCATCTCCGGTGTCAATACTATGGTTAGTAACCTGAGTAAATTCTGGAATATCACTTAATAACGAAGCAAATTCACTTACCACTTGTCGGATTCTTCCTTGCTCGTCATTAGGGAGGTGGTCAAGTTTTAACCTTGGCGGTTCCACCTTTTCTACACGCACTGGTTTCATTGTCAGCCTAAGGGACGCTTCATTAAAATCCAGTGTAGCTTGTGCGTCTGAAAGAAAGTCTATTCCTAGGATTAAATGTGCTTGCAAATTCTTTACTATAAAAAACATCACCTTTACTTGTTCGTCCTTGATACGGATATATAAAGGTACTTTACCTACGCACTTACATTCTTTTCCTTGCGCCGGCCGCTAATAGTGTCGTATTATCCGCATTATATATGCGGTATTTGCGAAAATACTTTCTAAAAAAGACTTCTGCCACACAGGAACACTGCGCGCCGGTATCCAGGAGTGCGGTGGCCGGGATATTATTCACCAAGACTTCAATCTTCGGAAGAGTCAAATTTTTCACCATTACTGTATTTAACTTGTAGGAAGAGGAGTTTTCGTGGCCTTCGGATTTCCGCACCCTCTCGTCAGCAGAAATCCGTTTTAGTTTAAATTATTTTTCCTTTCCGTGCTTTCCTTCTTTTTCCACTGGCCTTGAGACTTTTTTCCTGGGTTGCTATTGAACTGTCGACGTTCGCCGGCTGTTTTTGAATGCTCGGGTTTCCTTGCCCACTGATTCGCTTTTTCTCCGTAGCCATGTGCTTGAGTTTGCTGTAGTCTTGGCGTACCAAATTGGTTTCGCTGTTGATATTGGCGTCTTCTTTCGACGTCCGCCGTTCTTCTACTTTCAAACTGGATTGCTAGCTCAAATAACTTTTCCAGTGTAGTCGGATTTCTTAATTCAATAAACTCTTGCGCTTGGGGTAGTAACCTCGGCAAAATCACTTGAATTATTTCAGGATCCGGACGGTTTCCATACAAGAGCTTGAAAACGTGAATTTTTCTTAAAATAAAGCTCGAGAGGTTTTCGATTCTTTGTTGATATATACTAAAAAGTTCCGTTTCTAATTTCGCACGATCCCTTACAACAGGGAAGGCTTTTAGTAGGGCAGTCTTGAAATTTTCGTAAGTATAGGTGGGACTTCCTGCTTGACCCAAGAGACTTCTGCCGATACATTTGAACCAGTTAAGCGCTTGGCCCCTCAAAGCGCTGGTAGCTAAGGTAACTTTTTGAAACTCGTGCACGGGGTAGAGCATGAAGTGGTCATCCAATTTTTCCAAAAAACTGGTTACCGGTGAGTTTCCATTAAATGTTGCTTCTGGTTTCATCGAAGCGCGCATGGTCTGGACGATGTACCCAAATCCTTCCAGGGCGGCAGCTGGCATTTCTGGATTCTGAGCCGTTTCTGCAGGCAGCACAGGTTCTTCTTGAAACTCGGCCATGGTTATTCTTCTACGTTGGGCGCCACTATCAGGTTCAATGTTTCTTCTAACCTTCTTCGGAAACATACAAGGACCTGACTAAGAACAGAGAGCTTACTAAAGCTATGTTCATTAATTGTAGTAAGTAGACAGGATACAGACGAAGGGTATACAAAACCCTTTATTTTTCTTTATATACAATGACTTCCGTACTTCGGAATACACAGACCCGCTACTCGGGGTCTAACGTAAAAATATAAAAAAATAGAACTAAACTCTAATTTAACTTTAAAATAATACACGTGGAAGATTGGCCTTATATTAACAGGAAGCGTATGTAGTACAGAGAACTGTGAACACTACAATACGTTTAAAATTTATCAAGAGGATTAAAACCTCTGGCCTGGAAGGCAACAAGCAACTGCGTAACTTCTAAGGTAAGCGGCCTGCTTCGAACTCACTGCTTCCTCTCTTTCGCTTGGCAAAAAGGCCACACTTAAATACTTGGCGTTCGCCAGACAAACTTTGCATAAAATCCTTAACGCTTATAATTCTGGCCGGAAGTAGAAAATAAGAAGTGATAGTAAAGATTTAAAATAAAATAAACGTTAGTAAAACTTAAGATCCTTACAGAGCAAAGAGCGTGATATTTAATAAACAAAGTTAGCACATAAAAAGTTAATGATAAAAAAAATTGTTAGCATCTTACTAAGAAAGTTGAATATTGAATGTGATGAATTGAGAAAAAACTGTAAAAATATAAAAATTTCTATCAACACCTAACACTACATCGGGAATTCTAAACATATGCTGCCATGCAGCTTTTAAAAATTTTTGATTTTGTTGTTGAACTGTATGTGGCATAAAGGCAAAGAAAACGATACCTAATAATAAAACTAAAAAGATTTAAAAAAAAGAGTTAGCAAAAGTGAGTGTAAAAGCAGACTAGTAGACTGCGAGCTCAGCAAGGGCGTAAAAAACTTTAGCAAATCCTTTTAAGCGACAGTTAAAAATCTGAAACTTCTCAGTTTTTTTTTTTTTTTTTTTTTCCCCGCCTCTGTCACTTTTACATTCGAATGACTTTTCGAACTGTTTCCACCAAATGTTATTGCGATGTGATACTTTCAAATAAATAATTATGAAGAATCTGTATGTATGTGTATGCATGCTGCTTGCGTGGTGAAAAACCGACGGCACCTACTATAACCATTGAATTTTTAATACACGTAGTTCTCCACCCAAAAACACGAGCACCTCGAACCTCAATTTCGAATTTGTTTTTGATTTGTTTCATAATTTGTATAAATTTAATTAGTTTTTATAACTCAGCGATTTGAAAACAAGAAGTGAGAACAGTGCTCAAAATAAAATATTTTTATCTACAGCACGATAGCCTGTTGCCATTCGGCAAAATATAAGGTATTTTTATTTTAATTTAAATAAAAAAAATTTTATTTAACTTGTAAGGTATTTCTCCCGTATTTCTAGCGTGCCTTTGTGGTGTAGTGGTTCTGCACGCTGGACCGGTATTCCAGATGTCCGTGGTTCGATTCTCGGCGAAGGCGTTTGCTAATTTTTCACCTTGTCTGCTTCCAAAAAAATACCTAATGTCTCTACAAACTGAATCGTTCCTAATTTTTTAAAACTTCTAATTTTTTTTACTTAACTTACCATGATGGACTTTCATTGTTCTGACATGATTCTTAAAAAAGCAAATTGTTCAGCAAGATACTGGTGTGCACAGGCACCACAATAACTGCTCCATTGCAATTATAATTCGATAATCTTGATATTTGAAAGCAATGTGTTGCCACACTCGAAAATAAAATACTTTTATTTTTCAACATCCTATTGCCTTTCAGTAACGCTTAAGTTTAACTTTTAGGTTTAATCTGGAATGTTACTGAGTAACAATCTAAGCGATTTAAAAGCATAGTTAAACACAGTTCTTAAGAATATTTTTTCTGCTCTTTAATGTAATTGATTTAAATAAATATGCTTTAAAATCATGGAGATATCTAATCAGAAATACTAAACATTCTTATAAAATTACTCATTAAAATCACTGTACACTTTTTTTATGACAGCTATTTTATTCGGCTAGCTTTTAAAGTAATAATAAGAAAAGAATTCATACCAACCCCTAAAACTATATGGGAAATTCTAAAGATATGTTGTTTTTAATATTTTGTGATTTTTCTGTTAAATTTTGAATGGCGTATGTATGAAAAAAATCGCATTTAATAAACCAAATTTAGCCCACAAAAAGTTATTAATAAAAAGACCTAAAAAGTTTTGTAAATCATTTAAGTAAGAAAACTGAACATTAATATGAACTGAGAAAGAACTGAAAAAAAGCAAAAAAGCGCATACCAATACTTTACCGAGAATTCTTAACATATGTTGCTATGCTGTTGTTAAAAATGTTGTGATTTTTCTGC
Source organism: Stegodyphus dumicola (assembly GCF_044657685.1). NCBI lineage: Eukaryota > Metazoa > Arthropoda > Arachnida > Araneae > Eresidae > Stegodyphus > Stegodyphus dumicola. Next base: position 109,295,992 of record NC_140770.1, on the reverse strand, counting down.
TGAATCGTGAAGAAAACGCTAAGTGCGAAAAAAACGATGCTTAATAATAAAGCTAAACAATCAAATAATTACATTAGCAGGAGTGAGTCCAAGAGCACTTTGGTAACTTGCGATGCTCAATGAGAGTATAAAATGCCTTAACAAACCTTCTGGTGTGACGAAAACTAGAATTATCTTTTTTCTTTCATTGTTTTTAAGTATATTGAATAGGATAATATTACGCATGTGAACAGCTTCATTAACATCCAGCAAGATGTTTTGGACAAACTTTTTTTTCTATTTATTGATATCAATCTTAAAATTTCAACTATAGTAGTTCAAATTTTGAGTGATCATTTTTCATAAACAGAAACGTTGAAAATTTTTCGGTTTCTAACTTAAAAATTAACTTTAATAAACGACTAAAAATTATGATAGCATAATCGATACAATAATTTTCAATTTATATTATATACATTAAAAGTTTTTTTTAATCTCCGGCACCAGTAAATTTCATAAAGGCATTTTTAGATTTATTTTTACCATAATACATTATCATAAAAACCGTAAATATCTTATTAGCATTACTTCAATCTATCCTGTCATAAATATCAAAAATGCCCAAGCCTTCAGCATTTTTCAAAACCGAATCCCCCTTCTTGAAAACGTAAAATAGAGCTGAAACTGGAACATTCTAAAAGTGCATTTTATGTTCTGTTGTTATATTTTTGGTATTTTAATGGCTTTGTAAGTAATTACCAGACCAATGTTGCCTTTTGTATGCATGTTAAGGTACATTAAGTTTTCTTTGCTAAATTTATTTGCATATATCTTTTGAAAATGGGCCAAAGCTACATAATTTAGTAATCAATCAGATAAATAAATAATGCAAATGAGGCGATAAATAATAAATTCTAAAAAATGACAGAAGATGTTAAATTGAAAATTTTCTTTCCTAAACAAAAATTTCTGAACAGTACTTTGCTATTTTTCACTTTAAATAACTATGCTTTAATAATTAATAATTTAATTTTATATCTACATCAAAGCAGAATCGAGCACGAAATATCAACATGCTAATGCCCAATCTATGTAGTTGATAATTAAAAGACATTTCTGGGATTGAAAATTTCCAATATTTTCAATTTGTACCATTTATGTGTGTTTTAATCAAAAGTAAGTATTTTGTACTATACAAATAATTAAAATATTTCTAAATATGAATTTGAAGCCGTATTTAGAAATATTAAGTCGAAATAAAATTCTAATTACTTTGAAGAAAACAATTCTTCAACCATATTGAAGAGGTAGTATATAATGCTATCACTAATTTTTGCAATAAATATACTCTTCAAAGGAATAATTTCAGCGAAGTTCTGAAACATCAAATTACTTCAAAAAAATAGTTTGATGTTTCCTAGTCTAAAAGTTAAGCATATTCCATGTTTTAAAACTTTTAAGTTCCTGTTTTCAAAAGTTAAAAATTGTTAGCATATCTATCTCTAATAACGTTCTCACCGATATTTTTGTTTTATTTTTAATCTGAAACATTTACTCCTATATTTAATCATATATTTAATCATATATTTGGACTCTTAACAATTATTACTCTGATATTTCTTATTTCTTTGACAAATAACTCATACCAAATCATATTAAGTGCTTTTTTACAGTCGAAATGAAGTAAGAGTTTCATTGAATTATAATATTCGATAGAAGAAAAGTATTTATGCAAAAAATGTATAGCTTAGTATATTAACATTGTAAGCTACTACAGGTATACTATATCTATTATAAGCTTTACAATAAAGTCATATAATTATTATAATTTTATATTATATTTCTCATTATTTTAACTTTTTCTAAAAATTATGATAATATACCTTTTATTAAAAAACATTACAATGTAAAAGTTACACTTTTCAGAAAATATTTGTCCGATAATTTAATTTTAATACAAAAACTTCTATTGTACACTTATTTTATACTTTTGAAAGTTTTATTTTATTTAAAATAATTGGCTTTGAGAGCAATGATAAGTATGCCAAGAATACTTTGAAATATTTATTACATAAACTCATTCATATGATGCAATATTTGTATAAAGCTAAATGTACCATCTCTTAAAACTGTGTTATTTTATTAATTGAATTTATCTTCGCATACTAAAATGTATACTAAGCAGTTCATATATTAAGCTCTCTCTCTGCTTTGTTAAATACATCTAAATATGCAATATATTCAAAAATTATAATCTAATGTTTCCTATCTATATTATAGATCATGCACTAAATTATTAATACTAAATATAAATTTAGAATTCATTACTACTTTTTATGATTAATCATTCGACAGTTATCTACCACAGGAGAGATATTTTCTAGGAAAAAAAAAATCTAACGAAAATTATTTCCTCTTTATAATTCAGCAAGGAGAAATTTTTGGTGCTCTTCTGTTATCAGGACCAGCTTCAGAAACATGTGCATATATGCATGTATATATGGATGGGTATGTTATGTATGCATGTGCATATTTTACGTACGTATTTATGCATGTGTATACGCATACATACACATATACGCACATACATACATATACACCTACAGAGATACATATATTTCTGAATCTGGTCCCGATAACAGAAGAATACCAGATTTCTTAATTTAAATAAAATGCCGAGATTAAATGGTTTATTACGGGCAGAATGCTTAAACGTGTCAACGAATCAACAGATTGTATTTGTTTGTAAAGGCAACGAATAACTAGTAGTATCAGAATAAATAACTTCTACAGCATACTAGGCAAACTAAAGTATTGTTAAGTAAGATTAATTAGGTATATTTTTGTTTATCTCAGTTTTACTTAAAATTTATCATGAAAGATCTCTGAAACCTCTATCTCTTTAGCACATACCGACTGTAAGATTTGCAACAAGTTGTATTTAGAATATAAATATTTTCAAATGATGAAAACCAATTAAAATATTTCAAAGTGAAAACCATCTGTCATCTGTGTAACTTGCCCTGTAAATTGATATAAAATCACCTAACCCGCAAACATTTAAAACAATTCAACCTAGAATAAAAATGTCTTTAAAATTTTAAAACTTTAATTGATAAAGTATATTTTAAATCCTCAGAAAGAAATACATAAATAGCTAAAAGATAACTGATAAAGAAATACCATTTATAATTCCAGAAAAAAATTATTAGAAGAAGCAATAATCGTACTTCAGAAGATCATTAAATGATATGTCATTTTACTTGCACATAAAATTTTGATGAATAATTCTTCTTCAAAAATAAAAAAATTAGTGATTTTGTTTGATGACAATTTTAGAATAAGAAAATTTAGAAATTAGAAAGAATTTAATAACAATAGCAGCGCTATGCAAAGATAATACTGTATCTGCTAAGGCATCTTACCTTTTCTTGATATCGTTCATATTTCGAGATGGACAGCTTCGTTCCTTGTGCTGGCACATGGACTGTGGTATAGTGAACGAATTCTCTCCCCTCTGCTAGACGCATACCGGTTTGTGACACCTCTTCTGCCTTTTGCTCTCAGAATACTTCAACAGACAACATCGCTTCACCTCCTTTTTCCTCCAGACTACACCTGCCACTACTGCTTGCAGATTTAATGCTCCATGATGTCAACGTTCAGGTTTGTAATATTAAAATGCTTTTCAAATTATGCCAATAAAAGCTGAATGAAGAAAGCTCCAGGTATGTAGCTTATATTTACTTAGGTGTCACGAGGATTACTGAAACTTTATAGTTGTAATTTTACAAGCCTAGTCACCCGAGCAGGTTAAGGACCGTATATAACCTTGTTTCGAGTTGCAACTGGAGAAAAACAGGGTTGTTCCGTTTGGCGAGAAATAAAACGGTGCCAACATCAAATCAGAAGCCAAAATATTCCTCCCGACTCGTTGTACTGATTTTAAAGAATACAGGCTCCAGAAATTTGTTCGTAGCTAAAATATTACCAAAGGAAAATGAAGACGCTAAAGCACTTTGAATTATAAACGAACAAAGCAATGTTTTTGTACTAAATGCTTACTTTTTTTAAGAATAATATTTCTAAAAAATACATTTCTGGATTTTGTCTTTTATTTATCATTACCATGGCAATTTATGGATGGAATTCTTTTACAATTGGATTTCGTCACGATTAGGAACGAGGATATTTAATTGATTCCTGAGCAAAATTCGAGCCCTGAGTTAGAGAAAGACAAAACATATAAATAATATTATAAACGGCGTAAAGGTACCTTCTAACCTAAGAAAGGAAAAATATAATACCCAAGAACTTAACAGATTCAACAGAAAAATTAAAAGTTAAATTAGTGTCGTCATCATAAAAAGCATAAATTGTACCGTTAAAAACTGATATAATAATTTCTGAATGTGACAGTTAAATACAAATTTTATATTCGAATTTTATTTATTTATGCAGATTTGAAAATAAAGGTGAAATGTACTTTGAAAATCAAAGCATTCGCTTTAAATTTTAAGTGAATTCTTAATATGTTTACTGAGGTTAGTAAGCAAGATCTTTACAAAATCATTACATTGTGGCACATACACATCAATCTGTCATATAAAACTCCTTTTTCTTTCGCATTTTTATGTGCATCTGCCAAAAAGGGAATGTATGTATTTTCTCATAAACCTGTAAATAGGAATTACAAAAAATCATTGCTATTAAACTTCATAGCAATAACAACTTAGCAAACTTTATTATAACTCTTTAAAACTGATTTAAAAAAGACACAGTTGTTACATTTATTACGTAGATTAATAAATATTAAAAATATATTTTTTAAGATAAGAAAAATATTAGCTGAGCGTCTTTTACGTGTATGAAATCTTATATCACTTCTAATCCTTTATTTTAGTTATATCACCTTTTTTTTTCCATTTTTCTTTCTTATTAACCCTCTTTTCTTCATATGCATTTGAAAAGGTAAGTGCTATATAGCATTCAATTTACTTTTAATGTTTATTGTTGGCCCAAAGAGGCGTTAGCCGAGAAGGGCTATTAGTCTCGAAATGGTATTTTGCGTAGAATCACTAAAAACGTTGAATTACTTTTCAGATTGTTGCCACCAAATATTATCGCCCTGTATTATATTTAAAGAAATTAAATAATGAAGAATCTGCATGAATGTATATATATTCCTTGCATTGTGAAAAACCAACAGTACCTACAGTCATCATATTTTGAATAACGTAGTCCTCAACCCCGAATATGACCAACTGGAAGCCGGAATTTTGAATCTCGAGTTTGTTTCATTACCTTTCTCGTATTCTGTAAAACTTTGACGAATTTTTTATTACAAAATTTAACGATTTCAAAGCGAGCAGTAACAGCATTGTACAGAATAAAATATTTTTATATCCAGCGTGCGAGACTATCTATCAGAAATTCTAAAGATATGCATTTTTTAAATATTTTTGCCCAAAGAAGGGTTAGTCCAAATGCTCTTGAAACGGCTTTCGAAACGAGTATGTGTGTGAAAACCACCCCTTTGGCGTAATATAAAATCTGAAAGCTTTGAAATTTTTGTTGAGAACAAAATTTAACATTCTTCTTTTAAAATAAAAATTTGATTTGCGGTTGAGAAATCGCACAGACGACTATCTTTACTTGAGTAAGTAAATAAAGCATAATATTTGAAATACCTGTCACTTTAAAAAATAGGTGTTTTCTTTTTTTCGATGCATAGTCTTGAGCGTATTAATTTGTAAAGTGAGGAAAATTTAAGTCTTTAGTTTAAAAAAATATCCACTCGAAAACAAATTCCTCCAAAAACTGTTTGCATAAACTTTTTGTTTCACATTCAGTTACTTTTTGAAAAACTTTCTAAACTAGATGCATATTTGAATAAACATTCCGTAATATGTTTCAGTTAAAAAAAAAACAGCATATTATTCCGTCTCTTTCAATTAGAAATTTTGAATATCTGACTTTGGTAGCAGAATGATAATTCCACTCAATGACTTGCTCCCTAAAAGCAATTATGATTAAATTTAATCAATATATATCAGGGAAGTGTTTAATATTTTAGATAGTCTAGGAAATTGTTTTAAGACAAAAATACAAGAAAGAACAACAACAACAAAAAAAAAAGTAAAAAGGTCAAATTGATATGATTACTTAAAGATCTGTTTTTCAGAAATGTTTCACTATTCATATAAAAATTTACATAATTGCTCCTTTCTATGAGTTGTTCAAAACTAATTCTAATAGTTACAATTTTGGAATTGCATCAAATATTTTTCACAGAAAATATTAAAAAGAAAAATAATTGTCCAAAAATTTCCTATTTATAAGAGTAAGAAACACTTTAATTATCAAATTGCAGTGTGTTTTAATCTGTTTTGGTCTTTTCAAATATTGATCCATTTTTGGAACTTAAAATGGAACAAAGAAAGAGGCATATCCCACAGTCAGTTTTTTTAAATTGTATTCTTCGTTTCATAAAATCTTACATTCAACAGTAAAATTTCGAAACTCCTAAAATTCCCAAAGGTCATATTTTTAAGTAACAAACATCGTTGTAGTACCGTAACATCGTTGTAACGTAAGAAATGATTTGGTTAGTAATATGATTAAGAAATGGGGTAAATATGTGAAATCGGATTTATAGCGGTAACCTTTCGTAATTTAGAGTTCAACTTTAATTTTTCTTTGTTTAACTACAAATTATTTCTTAATTGCAAGAAAATCATTTTTATTAGTTTCCATATATGTGTTTGGGTCCGACTTTTAATTCCTTTTCAAGCAGTTTTAGAAAAATATCACTAGTCAGTATCAGAGCCTGATATTCCAGATTCTTGGCAAAGTATTCTTTCCGTTCATTTTCCTTAGTTTTATCATGAAAAAACATGATTATCTGTAATTTCAGAAGAATTTTCTAAGGCCTTATATCTGGGGTTCTAGAACATAAATAAAAGTCCTATACCAAACGGGGTCCTGAACAGCAAAGGTAATGATGAAAACATGCTTTTGGAAAACGCCAGCATTTCAAAGTATGTTCCCTGTAAAACTTTCTTATCAACATTGTTACTTATTCGGCAGTGAAAAATGCAGTCTACAGCGATCTCGTTTTCTAACAACCGCATCTCACTAAAGTAAAACTTAAAGCCGTTAATAAAATACAATCCTGCTCGAAAAATAAGCAACAAAGGCAAAACACGGAATAAACCAAACTATTTAATAGATATGAGGGAAAATGTTCCAAGAGTTTGGTGTGGCATTAATAGACCACATAGCAAACAATAGAGCAAAGATCTTTTAATTCTCCTATTTACATTCGTACTTTTTCTTTTAGGTTTTCATGTTTATTGTTTTAGCACGAGTGTACAAATGAAAATTGTTTACTTTTTTAAATTGTTCAACGTTTCAAATCCTCTAGCAGAAGATAAAATATTCTATGTCTTACTAACATGTTTAGTTCGTCTCACTCATGATAATAGTTTATACAGTGTTCTTTTTCTAATTTTAATGCCTGGTTTATAAAATTTCTTTTTCATGTAATAAAACTTTTTTCTCTGAAGGTAATGTGCAAATAACTTATGTTACCTTGATTCCTTGCTGCTATTTCTTTTGTAGTGCTTTTTTAAGTACAAATAGTTAGCTTTATTGCATTAATTGCGAAGATAGTAAGGTTACCTAGTGTTAAGAATGCGTATAACTGGAGTCTAAGCTTACAACTTAAAAATATGTTAATACTTTACTAATTATACTTTTATATAGCGAGAGAAAGCTAACGCCTTTTAAGTAGAAATACATTTTGAATTGAATTTTGCATTTATTTATACTTTTTGTCAGATAATGTTAGTAACTAGTCTTTTGTTCAACAGAAAGAGAGAAATATTTGCACGAATTAGCTGTACTGCAGCGAAGTGTTCAATTTATGTAATCTGAATATTTACAATTTCTGTTTAGCATATATTTACATAAAACTTACATGGATGGCATTTCTGACAGAAAGAAAATCCATCTCTATTTTTTTTTTAATTTGGCAAAGTAATAAGGTATTTTCTCCCCCTTCCCCTATGCATTCGTGCTGTAAAGGTAGCACACTCGGCGCGTATTCGAGAGGTCCAGGTTCGAGTCTCGGGAATGGCGTTGCACAATTTTTACATCTCTTGCTTAAGAAAATCTAATGGCTCTACAAAGTATAAGTAATTTTTGGCAAGTATAAGTATATATTTGTTTTATTAAAACGTCATTATAGCTGAATCAGACCACCAGCGACCGAGCGGTAAAAGTCGCTAAATACTGGTAGTTCGGTCTGAAGCCAGCGATCGGGCTGGTTGCATGGGCATTTCTTGCTGTTCCCCATGTGTAAAGTGTATACGACCCAGTTTTCCTTAGAAAGTCCTCTACGAAGGCATCTCTTTCCTTAGGCAGATAGCCCTGGAAGCTTTGCCATAATCACATAAACCAAACCAATACATCTGAATCACGCGTTTTAACGTGTAATTCAAAAAGATAGATCTATATTGACTGACTGCAAAGAAAGGTAAGTTTTTTTTAAGTATTAATTTGAGAATTGAAGGATTAAGCTAAAAACTTTTGCTTTTACTTACTTTTTTATCAAGTTCATGAAATTTTAAATTACATAATAGAAGTTAATTACTGTAAATTATCAGTGCAAAGTTATGCCCTTTAAATTTTGTGAATAAGAACCTATAAAGCTAAATTCGTTTTTGAGGAACCCCAAGAAGAGAAAGCTAAAAAAAAGAATTGAAAATACAGTCAACTTCTGATTAACTGGGAGCGGATTAACCTGGCCTTGTCTAAAAAATATTAAGTTCATTTATTGATAAATTATCATTCAGTATTAAGGATTATATTGAGTTATTTAGGCTATAGCAAATCACAAAGTACACTGGTTCATATTCATGTTGCACGTGATAAAAGCATAAAAACAACATGCAGTTAACTTATTCGCCGGGATTGAGATCCAGGTCAAACTACCAGTATTCAGCGAGTTTTACTCGGCGACTGATGTGTCCTAGTATTCCTGTTTTCATCTACAACAGTGAGTAATCTTATTTATATAATCTGGAATATATTAACTTTGTTAAATTATTCCTTTAAAATAAATTAAATGCACAACGGCATTAATCTTCTATTCCGAAATACAACAGTAACATAAACAGAACTATTGCTTTTTCTGTTTTAAAGAAAAATCTCCTTATTCCGAATTTCTATTTAATTTACAAATGAATTTATTCTCGAAATTGAGCTGTTTAAAAATGAGAGTAAATTAATTGTTGATAGTTTATTTGTTGTTGTTTACTTTTGTTGTTGTTGTTAATTGTGGTCTGGATTATTCTTATCTCCTGTGGTTTTGTAACTGCTGTGCGGAACAACCGTGATTTTAGGTTAACAGAACCATGGATATCATTCCTTTTATTACCTCCATCCATTAGGAGTCTATTATATATCAGTATGGATTATATTTTATGTGTAAAAAGCGTAAGATTTTATTTCGTTATACCTTGTTCGTTACCCAACGGTTTGAATATAATGTAACTATCACTACGTTATGTATGTTTTATAGCTGGGATGTGCGAACTGTTTTACGTAAGATATCTGTTTTACGTACGTCTCACTCTATTTTCACATTATATGTAAGCGCATTTCATATTTGGTATTCAGACTCTTTTTGTATTCTGTTTTTGTTGCTATGTAGATTCAAAGCGAATTTTACCTGAATAAAATCTTTATATTTTTTTAGAAATTCGGAGGTATTTTATACGAATTTGTAACCAACCTCGAAGAATTCTTCTTACTATCAATTGATTATTATCATTTTCTTATTATCATTTGATTTTTAATATCCAGTATCCTGAGATAACAATTATAACTCGAGCTTAGAATTATAAATTAAGCTGTTTAGAGTGTGCAACAATTTTCATTTAGAATTAGACAAGAAGTAAAGTAACAAACCTCCAAAATTTAAAACTTTTTGTATCATATAGTTAGTGCACATCAGAAACGCAGAACCTTCTATGCTAATTAATCAATGAATTATTCTTGCACGCTAATCTATTTAAGTCTGACTGAGCGGGATCGCACTTTACAAAGTAAACGTACTTTATATTATTTCTTAGATAACAATAACAGTATTTTTTGGCTGTTGTTGCCTTAAAGTATTATTTAAGTTGTTGACGTTTTAGTTAATAAGGTATTATTTAATTAATTTAGATAATTAGATGTGCGATCCTCATATTATACGAAAAGTTTTTCGAAGTCTGATTTTGTCTTGCGCAATCCCGAAATGAGTTGATGAAATCCCAGGTCTTCGAAAAGCAGAGTTTAAAGAAAATTGATGTACGATGTTATAAATATCATATACAGATAGATGTAGGAAATCAAAGCTTGTTTCTTCGCTTGAGAGAAATATTTTACATAAGTATTTATTTAAATAAAAGTTTCTGAGAATTACGTAACATCACCGATCTATTCCTCTGCTTTCACAATACTAAGAAAGCAGTAATGGCATATTTCAGTTACTTTTTTGTTTATTTGATTTGATTTTCACTTGTGGTTGCCTAGCAGCGCATTACATTTTTATTTCTAGATTTCTCTAGAACTTTCCCAAGATTACAAGAAGGAACTCTAAATATCTTTAAGTAATTTTTCCTTTTGTCATTATTTACATTTATGTCAACTTGACGTTGCTTTTGCTTTTTATTTGAAACTGCATCCTATATTCTTTTCCTTTCAAAGAGTTTGAAATGCTTTTAGATAGTTTTCTGGTTCGAGTACACACGAGCACACTAAAAGATTTCTTAGTACGCTAGAATAGAAAACCCAGTTTTTTTTAGTCCAAAGAGGCTTTGTTCCTGAAGAACTATTGTTTTCGTTTTGCGATTTTGGGTTGAATCACTATAAATGTTCGTTTCACTTTTCAAACTGTTGCCCCCAAATGTTAGAGTCCTGAATTATAGTTGTAGAAATTAAATAATGAAAAATCTGCATAAATGTTTGTATATTTCTCGCATTGTGATAAAACAACGGTATCTAGAGCCATCGAATTTTGAATGAGGTAATCCTACTGCGAATATGGCCATGTGAAAGCCCAAATTTGAAATTTGGAATTTGTCTTATTATCGATTTCATATTTTGTAAAACCTTAACGAATTTTTGAGTACCAAACTCAACGATTTGAAAGCGAGCAATGGCAACAATCTACGGGGGGGGGGACTTTTTTATCTCTAGCGCGCAGAACTGCGTATCAGAAACTCTAAAGGTAGGCTTGTTTTAAAATTATTTTGCGGCATTTCTATTGAACTGAAATTTATGGTTTAAGTGCGAAGAACATGATATTTAATAAATAAAGGTAACACACAAAACGTTTAAAAAAGCCCTTTTGGACGTAATTTAAAATCTGAAACCTTTCAAATTTTTTGTTGTTATTGTTGTTGTTTTTAATATTAAAAATATTAATTAGTTTACACTTTTTTCCAATGAAATCTATATTACCTTTTCGCAAAATTAATATGATTTTTTAAGAAATGGAATTAGATAATGCCTTAAAGGTTAAGCGATACATTTTTCAATTATTTCAATGTTTTTATTAATATTGCATTGCACTCTATAGAACAGATTTAGTGGTCTTTTAAGTAGCCTTTTATTTTTAACACCGTAGTGTCATGAGCAATGCTTCAGTACATCAAAAACTCTTAAAAGCTTTAAATTGGGACATTTTAGAAATTTTTCTAATAATTTTTATTGGAGTAACCAAAAGCTATTTCATGAAAAATACATTTTACCATTTTAAAAGTAGCAAAACCCTTGCGCCATAGAAATGTATCTGTGTTAGAGTTCATGCATCTTAAAAAGAAAAAATTAAAATTTCAAAAACTAATAACACATACTACAATTCTCCGTTCAGAAAACTCCCAATTCGTTTATCAGTCAGATATTGTAATTTAAATTCATTTCAATCTGTAATGTCTAACTATCGCTTAAACAAAATCATGTCATTACAAAATTGTCCTAAAATTTTGTGACAGTTTTTTTTTTCATAATGAAACAATAATACACGTATACGTATTGTGTTTTATAAAGTAATATTTTGGAGAGCTTTAAAGCTTTTAAAACTGTGTTATCTATTTTGTTCAAATATATATAGTACTACAGAATTTCTTTACAGCAAAAATATCCCAAATAATTTCCGAGCAAAATGCCGGTGAAATATTAATTAAAGACAATAAAGTAATAAATTTGAGCTAAAACAACAAAGACATGAAAGAAAATTAATACAAACTAGTACGATCCCTAAATATTTTGAGAGATTGTGCTGATTTTATACTTACGTTCTTTTATGTCTTTTGTTGTTTGCTTCTAAATTTATTACATTTTTGTCTGCACTATATATAGATATATATATTGTTCATCACTTTAGAGATAAAATATTATTTTTCTGAACACTTAAACACACGGCATAACGCTTAATTAAATTTTTAAACCTGGATTTATGGTTAACTGGTAGCTTTCCTTAACGAAATAAAATCTAAGAGCATGATATGAAATGTTTTTGTGAGTGATCTTCTTGAATATGCATACACATAATTACCAGTTCCAATATTGCGTCAAAAAGTGCAAAAGAACACAAGATTTGGTATCTGAAATTTTATGTGAATAGACTCACATATGAGTATACGAATATAGTAGCTCCCCAGGCTACCATATATACAACTTTTATAAGACTTTAAAAAAAATCTAGAAATTCAAAGGTATGAGAATTTGAAATTTTGCAGATAATTCGGGATCTACAAGAGTTACCTCATGCTTTACTGTAAAAATAACGTCTGTAGAATTTCTATTATCAAACTGTTCCATTTTCAATTCTGAAATTCTGAAATTAAGCTTTGTTTAGAGTATATAATGATAATTATTATGTATTCGAAGAAAAGACGTCTTATTTAGTCTTGTGGTTAGCAAAATCGGCTACCGTATTATTAAGCCTGGGTTCGAATGCCAGAGTGGATACAGATGGTCTAAACATAAAGTGTCTTTGTACATAGAGGCACTTAAAATCTGCCCCGTCAAAAGCCTCCTTGAGTGATTAATGGTATAGTTACGCAAAACTCGTATTGTTGCCTATAAGTTCAGCGACATATTCTAGTCTCTTTCTTCGCAGCCACGATGAATTTCGTTGGATTTAATCTGAATCATATAAAGAAGGCAAGCAACAACTATAAAAAATTATTGTAGTTGAAATTAATTTTTAATGGTTACTAATTTCTAATTTATAATCTAAATTCTGATGTTAAATGTATTTTTGTTAACTGAGTAGTAACCAATTGCCAACAAATTTTATTAATATTAATTTCATATTTTATATTATTCTAATTGCCATTTCCCTAGCATAAGGTTTTAATAAATAAACGAAATTATAAATGCATAAGACTTTCATTTTTAAATTAATCTTTTATACGTTAATTATTGTTAGCGTGTTTAATTTTGCCAAAAATTCATCCTGGCATACAATTATTATTTTTCTTTTTATTGCATTGTTCATTCATTTTATTTCATTCATTCATTTAGTCAAAAAGAGCTCAAATAGCTCTTTTTATTAATAAAGCTAAAAATTTGCTGTTTTTTTCTACGGCATATATATATATACATACTTCTATCCTGCATAATATCTGAATTTAAAAAAAAATTCAAAATTATTCAAATTATTAATTTTAAACAATTAAACAACAAACATAGACAAAAATGGGCTATGTAGAACAAAACTGAGATATTGGAGTAAAGTATGTGACTTTTCCAGCACTGTTTTATTTCTTTTTTTAATTTTGAAGATAAATGCCACCGAGTATTAATGTTTTAGTTTTAGTTTTAATAATAACACTATTTATTTTTCCTTCAATCCATAACATGTGAAAACTTTACACAGTATTCTATGGCTTTTTCTACACACTTATTGGCATTTCTTAACACTTTTATCTATAAAACAGTTGATTGATATATACAAATCGGAAAATGAAAATGCCTGTCTAAATTCATTTCTTAGTCGACATTTTTTTAAGAATTTTCTGTGGATTATAAGCAAAAATGGAAATGTAAATTAATTTTTTTCGCTTTATGTGAATTTATGTGGAGTGTTCTCATAAATATTCAATCATGCTCAATTTAGGGTAAAACAAGCACCAAGGAATTATTAAACTTTCTAATGATTGCTGTAGCTCTTTAGAATAAAAGGAGAAAATATAACCTATATTTTCTATCAGAAAGTAATTCTCTGCTCTTTTACTGTCCTCATTTTGCTAATTTTGCATGCAATGTGCATGCTTGAATTCAGATAACTTGTAAGTTATCACACCTAGTTCAACACCACTCGAAACGTTGACTTTTCTTTTCTAGAGAGAATTGTGGGGCAGTAATTACACGCTAAAGAATTCAGAATAAATTTTTCGAAATTTTCATAAAAAGCGTGATACGGTCGTAAATGCATGCTAATCTATATGATGTTATGTTTAATTAAAGCTACTATTATTTTGGAGTTTTTTTCCCTTTCAACAGATTTGTATAATTACAGTTTTATCCTTGTAACTGTTTTCGTTTTGCTTAATAAATACAGAATCTAAAATTGTATTTTGTTGAACTTCATATTATAGTGTCGAGTGTAATCAAATATTTTTTCTTTATCTGTTGTTATTCTATCAACGATATTATTATCATAGATTTATTATCCTATCATAGATTTATTATCATATCTAGTATCTCAACAATGATTCTGTGTTTATAGCCCAATCAGGAAGGAGAAATAAAGGATATTTCAAGAAGGAAATTATGAAACCTTATTATTCTGAAGTCACACTAAATTAAATTTGGTCATTTCTTTCACTAAATGAAATTTGAATTTGGTCATTTCATTTGCATTTATTACCAGCAACGGATATAAACGGTAAACTATTTCTTGTTATTACTATCAAAAATACTGTAATTAACCTTTAACTTGAAGAACTAAAGCATATTAGGATCGAAAGTTTTAGAGTTTCATTTCTGATTAACTCTTAATATATGTTATCAACAGAGCCTAATATAAATTTTTCTTTAAATGAAGAACTTCATTTCCTTTGGATGGGAGGAACGTCATACAACTTAGAATGCATTAACATATTTATCAACCAATTTCCTGACCTGACCAAATGTCTATTTTGTTAATGCAAAGTAAATATTTTTTTCAATTTGAGTTCATGTGAATTCTCTTCTGTTCGGGTAACCATTACTACTTGTCCGGTGCTTTGAAAGATCTTTCGCATCTTCGAACAAATTTAGCATCTTATTATATAATAATTATTTTTCGTAACACCCAAATTGGTCTGAGATTTGATTACGCTGGAATTTTTAAATAAAGTTTTGCATTCTAGTATTTCTACTAATGATGTATTTGCTGTGTTGACAAGTGTGTAATTTGCCAACATCGACACTTGAGTAATTGGTACATGGGCCCAACTGTGCACAGGCTGTATTGCGACTATGATAATTGCTTCATGATTATTATTGAGGCAATCAAAATCAAAGTTTCAGAAATAAAAGTAAAAAATATCGTTGTTAAGATTCTTCTCGGTTTACCTTTAGTCTTTATTTTGCATGAAGTATCATTGAATAGTTCTGTTTATGATAGACTAGTGACTAGCTCTAGTAAGTTCTATTTAACATTTGCCACCTGATGTTGAAAAACATTTTCTCCGTATCTCTGCGTTTATCATATTGTGATACCAAAAGTAACCAAATATCATTTCTATACCTGCTGTTGTTCTATCAACGATATTATTATCACAGATGTATATTTTCCTTACTGTTATTCAAGAATGAGTGCATTTTTTATGGCTATAAAATTCTGGATAAATTTCGAGTTTATATGAATTTGCTGTAATAAATCCCGAGTCAAAAATTAAAGAAATAAAATTTAAATATTGGCCCTTTTTTCAACTGTAATCAAACTAAATGAAACACTAAATATTTTCATATAATACCAAGGAATTATTTAAGTAACTGAGTAACAAAATAAAAGAAAAAGAACTTTATTCGTTATAAATCTCTAATCGTGTTGATATGAAATGTGCTATTTAATAAATAAGATGAAAAAAACCATTTAATAACTATATTTGATGAATAACTGTTGTCATCGGTGGGTGATTTTATATTATCATATTACTAAAATTTACTTCCCATATGTATTTGATTTTTAGAAAGCAAATCCTATTCCTTACTCCCTTCTTTAAGACATTTTAACTAGGCATTTTGGCAGAGACACATTTTCAAACTTGTTTTAATTACGTAGACTTTTAAGATATACATTTATTCATAAAGGTAAAAGATATCCAACATAATTCCTTTAAAATAAAATTAGCAGATTTTCTTCTTGTAGAAATATTGTTGACAATATTTTCCAAATTTATCAAGAGATTATTCTAGAAAACTATTTCCTCAGAGCACTATCCTTAACACACTAAAATCTAAGACATATTAGAATATCTAGGTCTTGTTACCCAAAACATATCAAAACACTTGCATTAATTTGAAGATTTTATTAATCAAGCGACTAATGAAATTGTTTCTTTTAAAACTACATTAATTACCAGATGAAATATCAAAAGTTACATCTTTATAAACTATAGTTGTTACCAAAAGTAACATTTAATGCTCCAGATTAAATTCTTTCACACACAATAAGCGCAAAACCTCAGTGGAGGCGTCATCAATGTAGTCTGAACAACCTGTTACCCTTTCAGTCAGTCACCCTTCCCACCACCTCCACACCACGCTCAGAGAAGAAAACGACGATCTTTCTTCTGTCACCCTTCCCCACCTTTCTACAATCCACCTTCTACAGAAGTATCACAGACGGCCTAAAGCTGAAAGTATGGATGCTCTGCTTATCATAGGCCTTTCACTTCATGGTGTAATGTCACGACCCCTTGCCAATGATAAAGAGAAAGATTCCTCGCCAAATATGGAACAGCCCTCTCAAATCTTGCGATTCGGAGGTTTTCTACTGACGCGCAGGTTTCCGGCCGGAGCTTGGGGTCCGGGTTCCCTCAGCCCCCGGAACCGATTGATCCATGACGTCACAGGGCACCACGTGTCTGCAAAGAGCTTTTGCAAAGGAACGCTGAATCCCCAGACTTCCTCTAGTGAAGGAATTTTACCAAGTACTAAATGTCAAATTTCGTAGATCACTGTGCTAAATGGCGATCTAGGAAATTGCCATTTGCAGCTTTTGATTTCTTGCAGCTGGCAATAATCTTGCACCATTTATGTTTCAAATAAAAATACAAAAATACTTTTGCATTCAAAATTTTTCAGTACTAAAAGAACTAGGCATTGTTTTATTCTTTGTGTTTATATTTTTTCAGTATTTTCTTGGTACACCCAGTTTTAGGATGATTTTCCTTGCATGATAGTGATTTTTTATAAATTTTCAATTCAAAGCATTCTTTTTTAAAACAAAGTGCTTCAGTTTTCTCTAAACTATGCAGCAGTTCATTTCCCCTAAACACAGGTAATATTATAAAGCACATTAATATCATCTAAAAACTAGAATCAATAAATTAATGAATGCATTTCTGCAATTACTTTCATTGTCTTGCTAATTTTTCCCCTAGTTCTGTATTCGTCTAGTTTACCAATTTTTAATTTCTGTCAAATTAAGTAAATTTATAAATTCTCATTTGCAATTAGTTAAATCGTTGTAGGATTCTAAATTGTGTAGAATTTTAAATCAGTGTCTTTCAGAACTAGACTGGCAAGCGAGTTATCACTCCAGTCTGAATTAAAATGACAAAGACCTATAAAGGCTGAAATAACATTTTTATTAACTCTTGAAATTTAACAGAAGGCACCGTTTAACCGCTAACAGAAGGCACAAACTGTGTCTTCTGTTACAAACTCCACTATTTGCGGGTATTTACAACAGCGTAAGTTGAAATTCAAATTCAAGCAACGCAGTGGGAGACTACACAAAATAATCTACTTAAATATTAATGGCACTTTTTAATGTCAGTTAGTGTCATGGGCTAAAGCCGAAATAATCTTTTGCAAATCTGGCAATAAAACTTCAACTGTAAGCGAAGCTGCCAAAAGCTCTAAAACACTCAAACTCTGGACTTAAATACTATAAGCAACTAATTTGATTCTGGTGAGTACTACAGAAAAAAGTTAAGGCTTAAAATTATAGTAATTGGTTAATTAAGATAAAATCCTTATAGCGTTTTGTCACTCTTTTTTTCTTATGAATATAAATAATTTTGAGCTGTTGTAACTTTTACAGCACTATTATTTACATTTCAGTGTACTAATACTTTATATTATTTTCATTAGTAAAAATAAAAAAGAGCGAATATTTCTTATGAAAATTTTTAAACCATTACCTTTCTGTAAATTCATATGAAGTGAGACTTAAAAATATTTAAATTTCAAAACGCTAACCGAGTTTGAAAAGAAAAAAAATCGTAGCCTTCTTATGCCAAGAAAATGCATAAAATTTAATTATGATGTAAACAGGAAATTATTCCTCACTTTGCGTCTGTTGCATTATATGAATTCCGAGCTAATGTATATGCGCAGAATTTTGCATCCAAGGAAAATAAATGTAAATTACTGTTTAGTGAAATACGTTAACCGTTATAATGTAATTAACTTCAAATTTAGATTTAATCTTGCTGTAAAACGCATTATACTATATTTATACGAAATTAACATTTAAATTACATGACAGTATGTTCAGAGTTATCTAAATTCCTAAACCTAGTGCAATCTAATCTTAATTTCCATCGTAATCCTCATCTTATTTTTAAAGAAAATTTCTGCAGATGCATCGGATTTTGCGGTAGGAGACGTGCTTACGATAAACGGACAGCCAGATGCATATTTTAGCAAGGAGCATAACCGAGCTCAAAGATATTATGCCACTATCGATAGAAAAACATTAGGAATTTTTAGGGATGTAGAACTATCGAGTGTATTTTTCGGAAAGGCACAGATTAATGTTTATACAGACCATGCGGCCGCGGTTCGTTTGTATTCCAGAAAGTATTTATCGCCTAGGATAATACAATGGTCTCTTAAATAAAAAGAATACAATTTAACATTCAAATATACATATTCCCGGGAAATAAAATGTTGTAGCGGATGCTTTGTCAAGAATTAAATTAGATAATGAGGGAAACTATGGGAAATCTGCAGTGTTAAATTCGAAAATTTTAGCTTTCGGGAAGCAGTTAAAGCACAACTAAAAATAGATATTGAAATTTAGAATATTTATGCGTATTTGAAAAATCCATACCACTTTGAATACAATGATACGACGGGTATTAGAAAATGGGCTGCAAATTATGAAATTATTGACAATATTTTGTGCTGCTCTAAAGTAACAAATAATAAAAATGAATTAACGCCGGTTATTTCAGAAAGTTTAAAACTAAGAACTTTAGATAAACTGCACGATGCAGGCCGTCTAGAAATAAGGAAAACAGTCCAGATAGAATGGGAAACTGTTCATTTTAAATAGCTAAAAATTTTTTACAGTATCAAATTTTGTAACTGTTGCCAGTTAATTAATGAGATTAATTATAACCCATCCAAGTACCGAAATAGCATAAAAAATTTTTTACCTAATGAATTAATAGGAATACGTAATATACGAGAAACAATGTCTTGAAAAATTATACTCAACCACAATGAAAGCATAATTTTTAATTAAAGTACAACATATGAGTGTTCATTTTCGGATATTTTTCATTTATAATAGTATAAAATAATATTTGGTGATCTCAGTTATATGATTTCTAACTTAAATGCCGAATTATATAAATTTTTGTGATCGCATCGCTTAAAATCGGGGTATAGTCAGCATTTTAGAAGATTTTAAATTTTCATCATTGTGGGGAAAGGGTAAAAATGACTTATAATAATAGTATAATGATAATAAAAGAGGTTAATTCTTGTAGTTGTTATAATTTGCTAACTAAGAGTATATATAGATGTTTGTGACAATGAAAATTCTTTATAATGAATTTCTACTTTAAGGAAAATGCATTAGTTTATGTACATTGAATTAGAAGTAAGGAAGTAAGAGACGATGTAATAGCAATTTGTACTAGTAATGTAAATGTGTATTAATAGTGATTAATGTATCAGGTGACTTATGGAATTAAAATTTGAATAAGATGCTAAGAGATAAAATTGTTGTGGAATCGTTTGTGAAAGTAAAAAAGATCAAACTTCTGCCTCCAGTTCAGAAAAATAATCAAATACTTGTATTTTATTCAAGAAAATCATATAAATTTCGGTGGGAAATACGGACAGAAATAAAATTAGATTCCGAGGGAAAGGAAATAATAACTAAAAAAATACTATATAGAATATAAATACCGAAACATAATATAAACTAGAAACCATAGCTTAATATAAAAAATATGGAATAGCATAAGTATCAAAAGAGGACTAGCAAATTTAGGAAGCGATGGGAAATAAATAATGAAAAATATACGGCTTTTGAATAATGAAAGATGAATAAAACTCATGTTCACAAAATAAATCATTTAAAACAAAGGGTAAAATTTTAATGGGAAAAAATATTACTAAAATTCAAAAGTAAGAAATCAATTATGAAAATAATATTATGACTTTAACTCGTGAATTACACATAATGTCCAAAAATAATTATTTTAGATTCTTAAAGATATATATATATACTCTGAAATATACTCTGAAAGGGTTATTATAAAAAATATTATTTAAACAAGTTTTAATTTCTGAATCTATATGAAAGAAATCATTGGTTCAAATTCCTCTTTAACTCACAGTTAAAAATTTTGCTTTAAGAAAATAGTTTCCTGAATTCGTTTTATATCATAAAGATTGCAGAGGTAACAAGCATATTCTAAAGAAAATAATTAAAAACAGTTCTCTCCTTTCTGATGTATCAACAATTTTCCCCATATCCACTGATAGATAAGGCTCCCTACCACCATTTTCTGATAAACCTCCCACGGCTGACCATTCCTTCTCGGGAACTCCCTCTTAGCCCCGCTCCTTAACTCTCATTTTCCTCTACTCAGATAAACCCCAGTCCCTTAACTGTTAACTTCCATATAAAATTTTCTGACGTCGTTGTAGAGACCTACAGGCGCTATTTAATAAAAACTAAAACACTTTTTCAACGACTCTCTATGGTGATGAATACGCTTCTCTTCGCGGACAAGACTTCCCTTCTTCTGATAGCCTAAGAAGAGAAGTCCTGTCCAGTACGTAGCTGACTACGACTATGATACAACTGATATATTATGATCGTTATCTTACATACTTCCATTAACCCCCGGCATGTAATCTTCTTCCCAGTAAAATAGTTTATTACTACTGACTTTTTTCCTGTCTTCAGTACTAGTACATGTAATGTACGACTATCTTTTATGAGTCTGTAATATCTCACATAAGGCACATTATGGTTTTATTTTATTGCATGTATGCATATGGAATTAGCATATAGGTATTTATATGATTTATAATGCTTGTATTATGGGTAGTGTGTACATTATATAGAGTGTATTAGATTCATATATACCGGGTGGCCATAATTAAACTGACAGTGCTCACAGTGTTCTGTAGCGCGATCTATTTGCGAGAATGACGCCACATTTTGTAAGAAGATTAAACAAGACGGGGGACCAAGGATTCCAGGAAAAAACAAATTAGTTCCAAAAGTTAACAAATGCAAATTAATACGAAAAAAATTACCTTTTATTATGCACATTTTCTGATTTAGTTCAAGTGCAAGATGGCAACACTTTTAAAAAAGCGTAAAATCTACATAAACACCGATAAAGTCTCGTGATCTGCAAAATCACGTACGCTGAGCAGAAGAAGAAGTTCTTCATTCAAATTTAACGTTACATCCATTCGCACAGTGCCAGCTGCTTGGGTTTTAAAAGGCAATGTGTTATATTTCGAATCAATCGGATTGAAAGTTTATGTGCAATGTCTCTTTAGTCGAGCGTGCGTTACTGGTCAGATTCTTTTACCTCAACCAGTGCAACGCGTCAGCCGCTCTTCGTGCTTTTAGAACGCGCAAAAAAATGCGCAAAGGTAACGGTCCTGTGTCAGTCAATGGGCTAAAAGCAATGGTTGCGACGTTTGAGAACACAGGTTCTCTGAAGGTTCAGTCAAGCAGAGGACGAAACCCTGTACCACAAGTTACAATCGAAGCAGTTGCCACGGCGATTGTCGACAGAGGACCAGACAATATTGCTGCCACCTCTAGCGCACGTGGAGTAGCTCTAAATATGGATATGCCTTACAGTATGATATGAAAAATCTTACGGAAGATTATCAACTTCTATCTGTACAACATCAGCCGTGTACAGGAGTTACTGTACCCCGACCATAATAAGCGATTGACTTTTGCTCTCACCTTTCCTGCCAGAATGGAGATGTATGATGCTTGGCCGTGAAAAATGGGAAGATGAAACCCACTTTTACCTGAATGGAACTGTGAATACCCAGAACTGCCGAATTTGGGATGACAAATCACCACATACAGTCACAGCAATTCCCTTACATTCATCAAAGGTAACTATTTGATGTGGGTTCACAGCGGAATTTATCGTAGGTCCATTCTTCTATGAGAACATAACTCCGACAGGACCGGAAACTTGTTCTGTTACATGAGAAAAATATCGCCACATGTTGAACAGCTTTGTCATTCCGGCACTTCAGCAAAGACAATGCCTGGGGGGAAATCATTTTCATGCAAGATGGAGCCCCTCTACACGTTGCTGTATGGGTGCAACAGATGCTACGACAGAAATTCACAACAGAAAGAGTCATTAGCCGCTACTTTCCAACTGCATGGCCACCTCGGTCGCCTGATCTTACCCCATGCGACTTCTGGCTATGGGGTTACCTTAAGTCCAAGGTCTATCAAGGAGTGGTCCAGGACCTGGCCACGTTGAAGGATAACATATCACGGACTGTACGGGAGATTCCTGCAGACATGTTACTTTCTGCTGTTGTGCATACTGCGCACTGAATGCAATATGTGGTCCACAACAACGGCAGCCACAATGAACCTCATTTGAATGCAAAATAAAAGGTAATTTCCGTATTGATTTGCATTTGTTAACACTCTATTTTCTATTACACAGCTCCAAATATTCCCCTAGCGGTGACTTTTGGAACTAATTTGTTTTTTCGCGGAATCCTTCGTTCCCCGTCTTGTTTAATCTTCCTACAAAATGTGGCATCATTCTCGCAAATAGATCGCGCTACAGAACACTGTGAGCACTGTCAGTTTAATTACGGCCACCCGGTACATTATAATTCAATATAGCATTTATGCAATATGTTATTTAACGTAAACTTTTAGGTGTTTTTAGCACATTCTATTAAGGTGCTTGTGTGCATTATGCAGTATGCCAATTATTATGCAGTATTATGCTTGTGTGCATTATTGTATATATTATGCAGTATGCGAATTGTGAAATATGGATATAGATCTTAGGCGCATCAAAGAATCAGTATTGTATACATGCATTGTGAACTTAATTTAGATTACTGTTTCATTTAGCATTTTTTTTACTTTGCAATCTATGTGCTTTATAGCTGTATGTTGTACTTATACGCTGTGGATTATTTTTACTTAAATGTCTATTTTAACATATTTCATATAGAGATTTGCTGAATAAATGTATGTATTTTTCAAGCATTTGTATTGTGTGATTGTATGTAGATTTTTGCGTGCATTATAATCACAGTGTATTAATGCAATGTTTATTATACTTAGTAGTGACTTTTTAGCTTAATTTATATAGGTATCTTTTTGCTATATAACAGTATGCATTATGTAGTGTGTGCATTCCGTGGCATTCTGTGGTAGTGTGGCATTCAGTTTTTGTATTTTCGTTGTAATTCAACATTGCATCTATGCACTCAATTAAATATCATTTCTAGTATATTTTATATAGTTAATTTAAACGTTTAAATAATTGTATCTTGTGCAGTGCGTGGAATGCAATTCTTATGCACGTCAGAACTTTACTTCAATACACATTTATGCCTAGTGTATTGAATTCTGTTTAGTTCAGTGTTTCAGTTAGCGTACTTCATGATGGTAAAATAAGTATTTTATATGTGTATTCAACATGTAGTGGGTTAATTGAATAGTTTGAATATAGGTTCTTGTGTGTATTATAATTTAATACTGTACCTATGCAACGCGTTTTTTACCTAATTTTGTAACTCTGTATTGTACCTAATAAGCTACTTTCTCGTTCCTTTCCGCATGCCTTCGTGGTGTAATTGGAAGCATATTCGACGAGTATTCGGGAAGTCTGGATTTCGAATCCTGACAAGGGCTTTGGGGATTTCTTCAGTTTTCTTTCTTCAAAAAAATTCTAAATGACTCCCCTAATGGCACCCGAATTAAAAGGCGGTGGGCAATAAATCGTCACCACCAGGATTTGTCGACTGGGTTCTCCAATCCCCGGTCCCTCTTTAAAAAGGGGAGTATACAAGGTATTTCCCCCCCCCTTCTAGCATGCCAGCACACTAGGCGCGTATTCGAGACGCGCTCAGGGTTCGAGTCTCAGCTAGAGCAATGCATATTTTTGGGGTCTCCTGCTTCAAAATAACTTAATGACTTTACATCTTATATTTATAAACTCTTTTTGCTCATATGCGAATCATCAAAAGCAAAAAAAAAAAAAAAAAGAAAAAAAGAAAAAAGAAAAGAAAAAGACCTGGAATGGGATGTTTTATCTTTCGAAAATGAGCTGGAAATCTTGGATGTTGAGGAAATTATGAAGAACATCGCTTTAGAAAATAGGTTGTGTGAAGCCGAGACAAATCATCTAAAGCGTTTTACTAAAATGTTATGTAGGAGTATTACCTATTAGCCCTTGAGTTACCCACCTAGTAGAATATGATCTCAAGTTTACTTCGACGAAACCAGTCAGACCTAGATCGTATAGGACACTTCGAGGACGTATTATGATTTGAGACATTGAAAGCAGAACTTTGTAATTTGGATGGAATTTTTGTCTTCGCATATGTTGAGAAAAGAGTAAAATAGGTAGCCACCGACAAGTACGTACCGCATCTAGTGAAAAGATACTGGAAAATCTTATTGAGCCGAAAGGTCTCAAAGTGCAGCCGTTTTATGACATCCTTTCTGAGTTGTCGACCGCTTCGATTCCTTTCGGGTTGAAAAGAGCACTTTTGTCTATAGTAAATTAATGGCAGATTAATTCCTGTTTCTTATTTCGACGATGACGCGATTTTTCTATCGAAATGCTTTCGAAATCGAAAACATGCGACCGTTTTTTTGAGAGATTTCGTCAGTTTTTTGAGAGATTTCGTCAGGCTTAACTACCGAGCTCAACAACCGAGCTATCTAAGTGTAAGTTCGTGCAAGACGGTATCTCTGGCATAACGTTAAAGGTGAAATTAGATTCCCTTTCTATGCTAAATAGAGCTGCATCCAGATTTTCCTTAAAACCAGGACAAATAAACAAGGGAGCACGTTCCTAGGCCTCACCGGTTACTACAGCCTCTGTGTGAAAGATTTCTGCGAGATAACTGATTCCTTAACAAACATTACGCAGGGAAAAGCTAAGAATAGAGAGATTTCCTGGAAAGGAAACTGTGAGAGAGCATACACATATTTAAAAGAGACACTAAATGAGTCAACCAGTTCTCTATGAACCTAATTTTGAAAACAAAAACTGTTTAGTGTGACGCATCGAACATTGCTTCAGGAGTTGTTCTACACAACGAAGCAATAGCCGTGCGTTATCTTAGTAAGAAATTCGCTCGCGCGGAGAGAAAATACAGAACGACTGAACAAGAGTTGTAAGGATCTTAAGTTTTACTAACGTTTATTTTATTTTAAATCTTTACTATCACTTCTTATTTTCTACTTCCGGCCAGAATTATAAGCGTTAAGGTTTTTATGCAAAGTTTGTCTGGCGAACGTCAAGTATTTAAGTTGTGGCTTTTTGCCAAGCGAGAGAGAGGAAGCAGTGAGTCGAAGCGGGCCGCTTACCTTAGAAGTTACGCAGTTGCTTGTTGCCTTCCAGGCCAGAGGTTTTAATCCTCTTGATAAATTTTAAACGTATTGTAGTGTTCACACTTCTCTGTACTACATACGCTTTCTGTTAATATAAAGCCAATCTTCCACGTGTATTATATTAAAGTTAAATTAGAGTTTAGTTCTATTTTTTTATATTTTTACGTTAGACCCCGAGTAGCGGGTCTGTGTATTCCGAAGTTCGGAAGTCATTGTAAATAGAGAAAAATAAAGGGTTTAGTATACCCTTTTTGTGTATCCTGTTTACTTCCCACAGTTTTGAACATAGCTTTAGTAAGCTCTCTGTTCCGAGTCAGGTCCTTGCATGTTCCCGAAGAAGGTTAGAAGGAACATTGGCCCTGATAGTGGCACCCAACGAAGAAGAATACCCATGGCCGAGTTTCAAGAAGAACCTGTGCTGCCTGCAGAAGCGGCTCAGAATCCAGAAATGCCAGCTGCCGCCCTGGAAGGATTTGGTTACATCGTCCAGACCATGCGCGCTTCGATGAAACCAGAAGCAACATTTAATGGAAACTCACCGGTAACCAGTTTTTTGGAAAAATTGGATGACCACTTCATGCTCTACCCCGTGCACGAGTTTCAAAAAGTTACCTTAGCTACCAGCGCTTTGAGGGGCCAAGCGCTTAACTGGTTCAAATGTATAGGCAGAAGTCTCTTGGGTCAAGCAAGAAGCCCCACCTATACTTACGAAAATTTCAAGACTGCCCTACTAAAAGCCTTCCCTGTTAGTGCAAGACTTTATTGAATTAAGAACTCCGACTACACTGGAAAAGTTATTTGAGCTAGCAATCCAGTTTGAAAGTAGAAGAACGGCGGACGTCGAAAGAAGACGCCAATATCAACAGCGAAACCAATTTGGTACGCCAAGACTACAGCAAACTCAAGCACACGGCTACGGAGGCAAAGCGAACCAGTGGGCAAGGAAACCCGAGCATTCAAAAACAGCCGGCGAACGTCGACAGTTCAATAGCAACCCAGGAAAAAAGTCTCAAGGACAGGGGAAAAAGAAGGAAAGCACGGAAATGAAAAATAATTTAAACTAAAACGGATTTCTGCTGACGGGAGGGTGCGGAAATCCGAAGGCCACGAAAACCCCTCTTCCTACAAGTTAAATACAGTAATGGTGAAAAATTTGACTCTTCCGAAGATTGAAGTGTTGGTGAATAATATCCCAGCCGCCGCACTCCTGGATACCGGCGCGCAGTGTTCCTGTGTGGCAGAAGATTATTTTAGGAAGGATTTTCGCAGATACCGCATATATAATTCGGATAATACGACAGTGTTAGCGACGCAAGGAGAAAAATGTAAGTGCATAGGTAAAGTACCGTTGTATATCCGTATCAAGGACGAACAAGTAAAGGTGATGTTTTTATAGTAAAGAATCTGCAAGCACATTTAATCTTAGGAATAGATTTTCTTTCAGACGCACAAGCAACACTGGATTTTAATGAAGCGTCCCTTAAGCTGACAATGAAACCAGTTCTTGCAGAAAAGGCTGAACCGCCGATGTTAAAACTTGACCACCTCCCTAATGACGAGCAAGGAAGAATCCGACAAGTGGTAAGTGAATTTGCTTCGTTATTAAGTGATATTCCAGAATTTACTCAGGTTACTAACCATAGTATTGACACTGGAGATGCAATGCCAGTTCGCCAAAAACCATACCGGTATGATAAGAATAAGGAAAAAATTATAGAATGGCATATTACCGATATGCTACGTAAAAAGATCATAACGCCCATCTCAAGTAGTTATGCTAGCCCGGTGGTTTTATGTAAGAAAAATAATGACTATCCATTGACACATCCAAAAAGGTGGCGATTCGCTATTGACTACCGTAAATTAAACTCCATAACTAAATATCCGGTATATCCGTTACCTATTATTGAAGAAATTCTAAGGAACATAACATCGACCAGATATATGACGACTTTAGACTTAACGATTGGTTATTTTCAAATAGGGGTTAGGCCTGAGGACGTGCCTAAGACTGCTTTTATAACCAAGTCTGGCACTTATGCATTTTTGCGTATGCCGTTTGGCCTTTCAGGGGCCCCGGCAACATTTCAGCGATGCATGGACATTGTGTTAAGACCTGTTCTTGGAAAGTCCACATTTATCTATTTAGACGATATCATTATTACTAGTGATAATCTCGACCAACATGTACACGATTTAAGACAGGTGTTTTCTTTATTAAATGAGGCTGGTCTAAAAGTTAATTTTGAAAAGTGCAAATTTGCAGCCCCTGAAATAAAATATTTAGCTTACAAAATATCTCAAAAAGGAACCGAGACAGACGAATCAAAAATAATAGCTGTACAAAAGTATCCGACTCCAAACACGGCAAAGAAGCTCTCTTCTTTTCTAGGACTTTGTTCATATTATAGGTCCTATATAAAATATTTTGCGGCTATCGCTGAGCCATGGTTAAAATTAAAAAGGAAAAAGGCAAGATTCTCGTGGACGGCCGAAGCCAATAGTGCTTTCGAAAAATTAAAACAAGCATTAACGCAAGCCCCTGTGTTGAAATTTCCTGAAAAGGATGAGAATTTAGAAATTTCAGCGGATGCTTCGGATTATGCGGTAGGAGCGGTACTTTCGCAAAATCAGCAGCCCGTGGCATTTTTTAGCCGAACTTTAAATCAAACACAAAGAAACTATTCCGCTACCGAGAGAGAGGCACTTGCAGTTCTGTTAGCAGTTCAAAAGTTCCGAGTCTATTTTGGAAAGGCGCCGATAACAGTGTACTCTGATCATGCGGCGGTAACTAGATTGTACTCAGGGAAAAATTTATCCCCAAGGTTAATAACACGGGCACTCAAGCTGCAAGAATATAATCTGGTAATCAAGCATACTCCCGGAAAGGAAAATATCGTAGCAGATGCCCTATTAAGAATTAAAATAGATGAACAATGTAATACCGTAAAGGTAGCAATGCTCACAGCATGTACAATAAATTCCCGAGAAACGGTAATAACCGAACTCGGTAAGGATCCTGAGTTTGGAAGCATTTATGAGTATTTGAAGGATCCTGAAAATTTTAGCCACCAAGATATTGTGGCGATAAGAAATAGGGCGGTCCATTACGAACTAATAGATGGTCTATTATTCTATACAAAAACTACGAATTCCAACAACGAATTTCGACCTGTTATCCCAGCTAGTCTTAGATTAAATATCCTGCAGGAGCTCCATGACAGCCCTTTAGCTTCTCATGCTGGTATTCGAAAAACTATCCAACGCGTACGCGAGGCAGTCTACTTTCCTGAACTGCAAAAGTTAACAAGGGCGTATGTCCAGTCCTGCCCAACATGTCAAGCAGTTAATTATATTAATTTCCGCACGGCCGGGTTTCTAAATAGTATTAAATCCGAATTTCCAAATGAAATAATTGGCATCGATTTATTGGGCCCTTTCCCAAAAAGTCAGTTAAATAAAAGTCGCTATCTCCTTGTTATGGTTGATCATTTTAGTAAATGGACCGAAATTGTTCCCTTAAAACGAGCCTCCGCGAAATTAGTTACTGATTCTATTTTAAATAAATATATTTTAAAATACGGGGCGCCCCTAAAAGTTATATCGGATAATGGTCCTCAATTTGTAAGTAATATATTTGAAGACATGTGCCAAAAACTGGGCATACATCATTTAAAAATGGTCCCGTATCGGCCGTAATCAAATATAGCGGAACGGGTCAATAGAAATATAGTGAAAATTATCCGTAGTTATGTTAAAAATTTTCATAAAAGCTGGGATAACTATGTCAATGAATTTGCTTTCGCCCTTAGGACCGCAAAACATGATACAACGGGCAAAACTCCTGCTGAATTATTTTTAGGCAGAAAGATTATAACGCCGTTAGATAAATTATTTTATGTGCAAAAAGAGCCCCAGAATTTAAAATGGGTGATATAGAAAAACTAATTAAGGAAGCAAAGAAGAATACGGAAGTAGCACAAAGAAAACAGAAGCTCTATTATGATTTGAAACGACGGGGAGTAACTTATAAATTAGGGGATGAAGTTTTAAAAATTAATCATTCACTTTCTTCAGCACCAGAAGATAAGACTGCCAAATTTTTTCCACGATTTGAAGGACCATATGTTATAGAAAAAGTAACTCACGCTGTAGTTGTGTTAAAAGCCAGAAATGGTGAAACCTGCTCCGCAAACATTGATCAAATCAAACCCTACTTCGATCGTAATAAAATGCAAATATTTTCAGATCTTTTGCAGGATCCGGCACGGCAGACACCGCAGGCACAAGCTCCAGAGGTGGAAAAACGACAAGTACAAGGGCAAGCCATTAAGAGGCAGGAGCAAGTGAAAAGAAAATTTCCCCGCGGGAAAATTGAAGGTAGCAAGAAAGAGAGGCCGTTCCACCGTCCAGAAAAGAGAGTTCACGAACACCCCCAGAATGAAGAAGGGAGAAGGACGACGACGTATGTGAAGAGAACCAGGAGAAATGATGCCAACTATAAAACGGCTCTAAAACGGATGATCTACTCATCCGACAGGACTCTCCGCAGCAAATGTCGCCGAACTGCGGAAGGGCCATCAGCGGCGGAGGAAACGTTACAAGGAAAATTTGAACGGCCAGCAACGAGGTCCAAGCAGGCACACGAAAGAAGTTTCCCGGTTCCGCCAAGACCAGCTGCCATCAAACGGCGAAGACCACAAGCAGAGGAGAAAAAGAAGGTATTCAAGGGTGACCGAACTGGTGAAAAAAGGAAGCTTCCAGAGGAAGGCACTGAAGGGCGAGCCCGTACAAGAAGAGGATAAATCACACAACTATCTGCAATACCTTTAAGGACTGGGCCCAGAAAAGGATGTCCGAATATCACAAAGATAAGTAAAATTTTATGTTACTTTGCAAACTTAAGTTAATCTTTCGTTCTTACTGCAAGTGGCAGATTTCAAGAAGTTTTACCTCATGCGAGGTCTACCTTTATCGCCAAAAGGGCGAGAAATGAGTTGTTACCGATTTTCGTATTATGTTTTTCAATTACTCGCGCGTAAAACTAAAGTTGATGTATAATAGCGTTGTGTAAAGACTTAAATATTGTAAAAAGTTATTGTATAAATATTATTTAAAACATTCTGGCAAGAAAGAAGTTTTAGTCTGAAAGACTTTTTGAAATGTATTATTTCAATGTAGAAAGAATTGGCACTTGCTTTGAAAAGAATAGAAGTTAACAATGTATTACTAATGTATGTTTTCAAATGTGTAAAATTAACAGCATGTTGATATGTTCTTGTATACAATGTGAACTGTTATTTTAAATGTTAAGAAATACCGTGATATGGTAAAAGTGAAAGTAATGTTAAAAATTTTTTATTCGTGTGACTGTAAAGACTAAATCATGGCGAATATGTGTTAAAGGTTGAATGATGTAGTTAGGCTCTCTGACGCTACACTTTAGAGTTAGCCACTTTTAGAATAGTACCTCAGGGTTTAGAGTTGAAATTAGGGTGTGTTAAGAGGTCTCGTTATGTTGAATTTTAACACGTTAGTGTTTTGATTGTAAGAGGAAGTGTGGAACACGTAGACAGAAACACATTCGTGTTTGGTGTTCTTTTACAACACATGTCAGAGAGCACGGGGAGAGATAATTAAAATAGTCATGAATGAAATAAGAATGTTAAGAGAAGTATAATTATATATGTTACTTGCCATTTCATTGTGTAACATTTCATTAAACTAGTTTTCCTTCCAGATCTCTGGAAGGAACCAGATTTGAATAAGAGCTCCTGTTTGGATGCAGTACAGATGAAAAAAAATTGTGTATCCTGGGAGCTGCTATTGTAAAAACAAATTTCTTTCTTTTAAATTTCTAGTTTCTAGCGAAAAAATGTTTGTAAAAGGTTGGCCTCGCGTTAGATTCTAGAGCTAAAAGTTTTCAACAAAGTCGTTTTAGACCTCAGTTTCAAACTAATTAATTCTGGCGAGAAGTACGTAAGGATCTTAAGTTTTACTAACGTTTATTTTATTTTAAATCTTTACTATCACTTCTTATTTTCTACTTCCGGCCAGAATTATAAGCGTTAAGGTTTTTATGCAAAGTTTGTCTGGCGAACGCCAAGTATTTAAGTTGTGGCTTTTTGCCAAGCGAGAGAGAGGAAGCAGTGAGTCGAAGCGGGCCGCTTACCTTAGAAGTTACGCAGTTGCTTGTTGCCTTCCAGGCCAGAGGTTTTAATCCTCTTGATAATTTTTTAAACGTATTGTAGTGTTCACAGTTCTCTGTACTACATACGGCTTCCTGTTAATATAAGGCCAATCTTCCACGTTTATTATTTTAAAGTTAAATTAGAGTTTAGTTTTATTTTTTATATCCTTACGTTTAGACCACGAGTAGTGGGTCATTGTATTCCGAAGTACGGAAATTATTGTAAATAGAGAAAAATAAAGGGTTTTGTATACCCTTCTTGTGTATCCTGTCTACTTCCCACAACTATTGAACATAGCTTTAGTAAGCTCTCTGTTCCGAGTCAGGTCTATGCATGTTCCCGAAGAAGGTTAGAAGGAACATTGAACCTGATAGAGTATGTGACCATACTATATATGTTCTACGAAAACTGAGATTTTTACCTCGATGGCGGAACTTTTATAATTCAAACGGATAATTGACTTTTTCCGTGGCAGAATTCTCATTCTGATGCTATTGCGGACACAGTTATATAGAGTTAACAGCAATTTACTATTAGAGTCATTACTACAGACTCTATAGGCTTAACTGTTTTAACGAATTTCAAAAACTGCTACTGCTTGGTGTTTTTGTTATTACCAATCTCACCTGTCTGATAAAAGTCAGCACAAGCCCACGACATTCGTCGTGGCAAGGAGTCAAATGCACTTGTCCTTGACAAGAACCTCGAGCACCATATAGGCTACAGCCCGACTTGAGCTTATTTATGTCCCCAATTTTGAGACATGGCTCCGTGGGAGGCTCGGTCTGAAGGTTTCCTACCCCCTGTTCCCCTACCACTAACCTATCGAGAGGACTTTCGGCTCACCGCATATTTAGAGTGTCCCCACGCCACACAGACATTATACATTTACAAACATCCATGTGCTTTCTTCGGGATTCCAACCTAGGCCCTCAGTACGGCAGTCAGCGTCGCTAACCACTATCCCGGTTGGGCAGCCTGCATGGTGTAAAATGTTTAATGTAATAAGTATTGTCTCACTACAGTGTTCAATTCTTAAAGGTAATTATAATATTGTGAATTTAGTACCTATTGTGAAAGGTGTATTGTTTAAAATTCGGAAGTATCTTAGACAATAAGCTGAATTTAGAAATGTGTAAATATTACTTGATTGAGAGACGAAATAAATTTTGTAAAATCT
Organism: Stegodyphus dumicola; assembly: GCF_044657685.1. NCBI lineage: Eukaryota > Metazoa > Arthropoda > Arachnida > Araneae > Eresidae > Stegodyphus > Stegodyphus dumicola. The sequence continues at coordinate 109,262,526 of NC_140770.1, read as the reverse complement.
TAATTTCTATATTAGGGTTAGATAACATTCTTAGCTAGCTAGATTAAGAACTGTTTTTTTTTTTATTATTATTATTCATGCCTCAAGGTTGTTAAAGAGAAAATCTCGAGACATTCTATTATTGTGTACGTGTGATCGCTTGACTAAATCGAATTGTTTGGAAGGACCCTTTTTCCTTGAAAAAATACCTTTCTTGGTAGATGCTGTAAAGATAGCAAATTTTAATGTGTTCCACACGTATGTAGAACACGCATACGGGCAGTTAAGCTTAGACTTTCCATGTGTTTCCAGCAAAAACCACTTGGCGACGTTAAAGAATGCGTGGAGAGTCATGAGCTCAGCATGTATGCATCCCATTGTCCTACGAGTATATAAGGGTTAGCTTTTCCGGCAATGGAGATTTTTTTTGCTTTTTGTGAAAGCTCTCGTCTTATCAGGTTCTGTTTTCCTCCTTACTTGCTTAAGGAACATTTAACTGTCCTGACTCGGAACAGGGAGCTTACTAAAGCTATGTTCAATAAATTTGGGAAGTAGACAATGCACACAGGAAGGGTATACGAAACCCTTTATTTTTCTCTCTTTACAATGATTTCCGGACTTCGGAATACAGAGACCAACCACTTGTGGTCTGAACGTAAGAATATAAAAATATTAACTAAACTCTAACTAAACTAACTTTAATCAACCAAGTGCCTAACTCCAAGATTGGCCATATATTAACAAAAAAGCCGTATGTAGTACAGAGAACTGCTAACACTACGATACGTTTAAAATTATCAAGAGGATTAAACCTCTGGCTTTGAAGGCAACCAGCAACCGAGTAAAACTACTATGGCAAGCGGCCTGCTTCTAGTAACTCCTTCCTCTCTCTTGCTTGGCAAAAAGCCACAACTTAAGTACATGGCGTTAGCAAGACAAATTTGCATAAATAAGTTAAAGCTTTTAATTCTGGCCGGAAGTAGAAAATAAGAAGTGATAGTAAAGATTTAAAACAAAATAAACGTTAGTAAAACTTAGGATCCTTACAGTCTTGTGAAAGCTAGTTCTTAGAAGCAGCGTGCGAAAATGAAAGACTAACGGTATTATAATGATGCATCTTTGATGATTATTGCAAATTGCTTTTTGTGCGTATTTCAGGCCTCCAAAAAAAATGCTTCCGTGCCTTTGAATTTGCAGTCCAAATGATAATTAATTGTCTTATTACACCGACTTGCTTGAAATTTACCGCAATCCATCCAATTTTTCATTCTTTGCTAATTACACTCATGTCCATAAATTAAGGATAATGCAAATTCAGGCAAAGGAAGAGTTAGAAGTAAAACAAATTTGACTTATTTGTAAAGCTTATTTATTAAAAAAAAGGTAAAGAGCAAAAACAGATGCTATATGTTTGATATTATTAAAAAATTAGCGATTTTTCCTTCCTGGAGCAAATTACAAAAAAACTCTATTTTCAAAAAACCAATATTACATGGTTGGTATGATTGTTAATACATTCTATGTCTTTCAGACGATGCAATACAGTCCGTACAACGCCACCTAGGCATGCTGAGTATCAAATTATCGATCTGATCTTTGGGGATATTACACCACTCAAAAAGCAATGCTCTCCGAAGTTCCGGTAGACATGTAGGAGGAGGTTGACGGGCAGCAACTTGTCGGCCAACCATGTCCCACACGTGCTCTACTGGATTCAAGTCCGGTGAGAATGCTGGCCAGTCCATACGGGTGATATCCTCCGATTGAAGGCATTCGCTTACGATGTTTGCACGGTGAGGACGCGCGTTGTCATCCATAAACACAAATTGTGCGCCCATGGCGCCCCGAAACAAACGTACATGTTGTTTAAGAATGACGTTCCGATAGATTTGGCTTGCCATGGTTCCAATTTGAACATGCAGATCAGTTCTGGAACCCAAATAATTCCACCCCAAACGAGCACTCCTGCACCACCGTAACGGTGTGGTTCAATGATGTTTTCTTGGTGGTAACGGGTACCTGAAGCTCTCCATATGAAAGTCCGGCGAGAAAAACCTGGACTCGTCGGAAAACATCACACAAGCCCACTGTTGCGGTGTCCACAAGGCATGCTCTCTATTCCAGGCTAACGGTAGGCGACAGTGAGTTGCAGTAAGTGGAACGCATCTGACAGGTCTACGAGCATATAGACCAATCTGCCCTAAGCGTCTGTACACGGTCTGCCTTGAAATTGTCGTACCAGTGGCTGAAGAGAGCTGACGAGACAGGTCTGAGGCTGGGCTCCGCCTGTTTCTTTTGGCAGTAACTGTCAAATACCGGTCCTCATTCGGCGTAGTAACTCTGGGGCGACCTGTGTTGTAACGTCTACTCACATTACCATCATCTTGGAAGCGTTGCCAAAGCCTGGAGATGTCACTCTGGGCAATTTGAAGTTCGTCTGATACTTCCAGTTGTGTACGCCCACATTCCAGACGGCCGATAATTCTACCACATAAAAAATCATCCAAATGCGTCCTTTGTGTCATAACTATTCGGTTATTGCACTGAAATGCTTATAAAGCGCCTGCGAACAATTTTACTTCTTTGCTTGTGTTCCTTATATATCACTCTCTTACATTCTCGTCATTGTGACGTACCATCGGTGTCATCTGGTTATTTCCTGAAATTTGCATATGATTCTTGAAGATGTGTGTAGTGATTTTATAGGTGATATATTTATTTTAGAGTTAGATTTCCGCGTGACTCCGAATTATCCTCAATTTATAGACATGAGTGTATAAGAATCTCAGTCGTTCAATTATAACTTCTAAATGAATATCTCGGAAAGGGTAAACGAAACAAAATTTTTGTATTTTTCAACTTGGTGTTCAATTTTGCGTGATATCTGTAAGTAAGGACAAAATAAAAGACTCTTTTCCTCCAAAAAAAAATTATAAAACTGCTTTAAAATGAATTCTGAAGAGAATTTTTTGTGGCGTCTGTACGAACATATGTACGTAACATACGTACGTATCTCGCAAAACTCAAAAACGAGTAGCCTCAGAACGTTGAAATTTTGTATATAGGACTGCTATAACATGTAGATGTGCACCTCGTATTTTGGTTACAATCGGCCGCACCAAACGTATATAAATATATTTATATATATATCCACTCTGTTACCCGGCTCAGTGATCTCAGTTTCTTTACTCTTATATGTTTGTAAATTGTACATCTTTTGCTTTAAAAATGATTGAATTATGTTGTTTTTATCTTATGTTAAGGTTTTTATGCCTTTAGTAAATCTGTGTGCAATATTTTTAGAATTATCAACAGTTTAAAGTTGTTTAAGTGCCGCTAACCTTTTCTTTTGACGGCGGCCATTGATTGTTTACATCTGAAACAACAGACTAGTGGATTTGTTGTGAATCTAGAGTAACTTAGCTTCTCAACAACAAAGATACGCCTTCATTTATTATTGCCAATGAAATCATGCTTAATCCTTTCTGGAATATCGATATTAAAATTTATAAATATCTATATTAAAATTTACTTCGTAATTTTTAATATAGATATTTTGAGTTTTTATGTATTTTTGCCTACTCGCGAAGTGAGAACTGAATTAACTGAATGAGAAATACTCAACTCGTCTGTGAAAAACTGTTTCTTTTTTGTTTTGTTTGCTTAATTTCTTTTATAGATCATTCTAGCTTTATTATAGTATTTGAATAGAACATGTGGCAACGATTAGATAATTCTATTCTTTAAATGATATAAATTTTGTGCATTATGATATGAACATTATGTTATAATATTTTGTGCATTATGTTATAATATGAACGAAATATAATACTGTTAAGTGAATCTAGCTCCAGATTGTCTCTATGGTAAACAAATACTGAGTGAATTTTAAAGAATGCATTTATTCTATTGTGGTTTATGCGCTGTCGGCGAAGTAGATTTAATTCAATCCAATAAGTTTAAATGAAAAGCAAGAAAAATGCGTATAATTTAATATTCCGTACAAGGAAGTCATGTGGTGTACACATCAGATTTTTTATACTTTTAACTTCGTGAGAGGACTCGCAACTAAACAAATTTTAAATACCTCTTTCGTTACAAAACACTGTAGTAGTAAATGTTACTATGTGTAAACTCATCGCTGTAATGAATATGGTACTTTAAAAAATGTATAATTGTAGTGTTCAGATATTTAGTCACAAAGCATCTTACTTTGGACCAGAATCAATTCCGACCGCATACCAGACAGTCTCCTCCGATCACCATATCGTTCGAAATGGCTGCTCAAAAAGTAACAGCAGTAAGGATTTCACTTGCTCTGCACCTGTGAGCAAACATAAACATCACAGCTTCAAATATAATTTATTCCAAAGCTTGCTTCAGACTTAGTTCAGCAACCAGACGTGGAAATCTGACAGTCAGTTCTTGGTTAAAACTTATGTATGTAAAGTGGTATCCCATTAAACAAAACCCTTACTGGTAGATTGAGCCCTCGACGAAGTTGCACTTGTTTGGGGCATGTTTTGGCTCAAAACCATAGATAGGTATTGTGAAAGCCAATCGAATTGTATAAAATCAAATTCAAGACAACTGCATTTGAAAGCTTCGAATTTTATAATAAATTTAATAAGTAAGGAAAAAAGTAAATTAATAGTAAGTAAGGAATTTTTTAAAAAATTCTTCCTCAGTAAGTTTTAATTTATCAAAGTAACATTCGATTAAAATAGATAAACCTTATTTTTCCAGAAATATTTTTCTGTCTAAATTGAGTAAGTAATTTGTAAGAACTTATTCTATTTTTGGAGCGAGTTCTTTGAATGGTGCCCTGAATAAGAAAGAAGGAAATCTGGAACTTTCAAATACCTCTTCTTCCTAGAGAGATGAAAAAAAGATAAGGAAATACAAAGCCTTTCCAAGAATTGTTCCAAATCACACCTTTTCTTCCTTCACATTCCATTTACGGCAATCGAAGGTAAAGAAGAAACGTCAGCGAGGTAATATTAAATTCTCGTTGTTATCTGTCAGCTGCGGGAAAATGCTTCCATGAAACAGCCAAAAGTTATTGCGGTGAAAATCAATGTCAGGAAATTATGATTCGCTTGGCATCCAGTTTCGAGAAAATATCCACTTGCGGCATGATGTGGTACTTTGCTTGTTCTTAAGCAATAAAAGAAAACTTTTGTTATCGCTTCAGTCGCATATTAATCTATAAAAAAACTCAAGAATTCTAAAACTGTATGAGAAGAGTATTTTCCTCATCATAAAAAATGGTAAGTTCCATATTAAGTGTTATATCGTAGAGCAGAAACGAAGAACTTACCTGGGTATGAAGCAAGGTGCTGAGTAAGTCATAAAATTCTGTTTATAAGCACTTCATAATACCTTATCAACATTCCAGTAGAATAATGTGAGATTGACGAAAATCTTATGAAACTTCCGCAGAATTGCTGTAAATTGATCATTAAAAATAGTTTTAAATAAATCTAAGCAAAGATAAATGGCGTTAAAAAGGCTTCAAGAAATATCCTACTTAAATACTTTAATTTTGAATTTTTTTATAGAAAAATCCTTCCCCTTTATTAAAATATTTATTCGAATTTTATATTTAAATATTAGCCAGTAAAAATAAATTCTTTGCTATTTTTATATAACAAGTTATTTAGTATTTTATTATAATTACAAAAACAAAAATAAATCAAAGATAAGTATTTTAATATCGGTAATATTTTTATCGACGTACTATATCAGAGTTGGCCAAACTTCATGTCAGTAAGAGCCGCACGTTTGAATTCAGGAATGTTCGAGAGCCGCATCTAAATTTTCTAAAAGCCACAAGTTCATATTTACATCATTATAGAAGTAGTGGAGGAGGTTTTTAAATAGAACGAAATCCCTGATAACTTTGTAAAAAGAGTCTAAACTAATTCATTACTTCCTTTTGTACATTGAATAGTTTTAGTTTACCATATTTCATACATATATTAATTATATGCATGAGCCGCACAAATTGTCTGCGAGAGCCGTATCAGGCTCGCGAGCCGCACTTTGGCCACCTCTGTACTATATCATAATTTGGACATTATTTTGAAAACATTTCATCAGACTTGTTGCAAACTGTCAAATTTTTTCCAGTCAAGTATGAAACATAATCGATGCTATGGAAATTTTAGTTCATTGCTCATTGTCGCAGTTAATTAAAGTAAACGACGTGACATTTCTTTAAATGGTAGAATGAATGCCATGATTTCAACAAACATAATTTTTGCTTATATTTGTTTAATGGCAAATATTCTAACGTTATTGAAGAAAAGAGTTACGAATAACTTCACAAAGAATGAACCATTTTGAAGAATGTAGAGGCACTTGTAAAATACTGAAAATTCGTTATTTTTCGAAATAAAATTTTAAATAATAAATGTAAAATTATTCAATTATTTATAACGTTAGTTAAGCTTGTATTGTACCATTCTTATTTGTCAGAAGCAATACACAAAAATCTTTACAGTATGGCAATAAATTAGAATAGCTCAGGAAATCAACTACCAGTATCTTGATGAATGATATTCTTCTGACAAAAGTTGATATACTAATCTCTTTCAGATTTTACTATTTCTAAGCTGTTCATATAATACATTTTGCTAACTAATTTCAATTCTAACATTTGGCATGTAATAATAAATTTTCAAGAATACTGTTTACAAACATTGTGCTGTTCCTATTTACAGGAAAAGTAAAGTACCAGTATTTCAATGTTTTTCTTATATGTAAGAATAATTGCATGTATGTTAAGCTGAAAATTTAATGTTACATTATTTTACCAATTAAATAAAATAACATGGTAAATAATAGAATAGAAATTAACATAAACGAGACTCTTGTTATAATAATTGACAATGACAGTTCTTGTTTTCGGGGATGTTTACAATAAGATGAAACTTGACTTTTTCTTTTCACATTTACTTGCTCGGTGTGTAACTGTAACGATTTTAAAGATTTTATTTACAACTTAATATCATAAAAGGCGTTAAACAGAGTAAAATGAAAGCAAGCGAAAAAAGATCTGCAAGGATTCAGATTTTATATGACGTCTAAAGGGGCGTTTTTTCGTTTACACATACATACACGTTTCAAGAGCATTTGGACTAAAAATATTTAAAAACAGCATAGCTTTAGAATTTCCAACAGACAGTCTCGAGTGCTGGAAGTAAAAGTATTTTATTCCGCATAGTGTATTGCCACTGCTCGCTTTGAAATCGTTGAGTTTCTTAATAAAAAATTCGGTAAAGTTTAAAAAAATATGAAATAGATTATGAAACAAGTTCGAAATTCAAGATTCGCGCTCCTAGGTGCCCATGTTTGGGTGGAGCTATACGTTATTTAAAATTCGATGGCACTAGGTATCGTTATTTTTCCACAGTGCGAGAAACATGTGCGTTCATACACATTCTTCATTATTTGATTTCTTTAAATATAATACAGGGCGATAATATTTGGTGGCAATAATTTTAAAAGTGATTCAGCCGATTTCAGTTGATTCGACATAAAATGCCGTTTCGAGAATAATAAGCCTTATTACTATTATACTCACTCCCCTTTGGACTAAGAAATTTTTTATTCCAGATTTAGTACTTTTTTTTTCCCCCTTTTAACTGCTAGTGCTTCTATTGAGTAATCACCCTGTTTTATAAGCCCACCTTTCTTACTGATCTTTTTCATATTTTCAACTCCTATATGGAATTTCATTGGATCAATTGTGCTAATAATTTTGCTCTTTTTCCTCTTGTGAGCATTACCTCTCACTCTTTTCATATAACGTGTATCACATTTATATCGCATTCTCTTCCTTTCTGAATTTAATCTTGTGTTGCTTTTAGTTTTCTTAGAATTTTGTTCTAAGGTTGATGTGAAACTCATCCCTTTCTTAGGGATAGACTGCTTTGCATCGCAACATTGCAGTGTTATCTACTTCGCATGCATAAGGTTTTGATGTCATTTGACAGAAGAAATTTCAGCGTGTACTTAAATAAAAAAATTACGTTATTTGGTTACGTTTTTAAAATTTTTAAGCATTACAAATGGCATAAAATAAGGAGCATTTTCAATATATTATACTTTTTGATTTCCGGAGAGGCAAGAATGCTTCACAAACACGAAAGAATATACATATAGGTCTTGTATGATCAGGCAGTGCTGATAAAAATGAAATATTATCACCGGCAAATAACAACCCAAGAGATTGGAAGAATTTTTGGAATTAATGGAATGGTTGGCAAGAGCAATGTATGAATGTCTCGTGAGATAAAGCAGAAAAATTCGCTAAATCAAATTTTTGGTGGCGATTCTGTATTGAAGAGCAACAAAATAGATCTATTTTAAAGTGGATGTTTAAAGATGATGAAAAATGTATGATGTATAATAATTAAGAGATTATGGTGTAAACGCAAAAATATCCTTTAACCACAGAAAAACCACTTTACATCCGAAGAAGGTCATGCTATGCATTTCGTGGGACTGGAATAGAATCATTTATCATGAATTGTCGCCTGAAGTCTAACCGTCAATTCGGAGAAATACAGATAATGAAATAAAGCTACCAATCAGTCAGAAACGGCATGAATTAGCCAAGAGAAAGAGCATTGCATTCCGTCAAGACGATTCTCCTGGATCAGCTTTTTAGTTGAAAACCCCAGAATTTCTACAGAAGAGATGCAGAAATATCAGCAAATATAACGTATTTATCGTATTGGTTGAATACAAGTTTTTAGTAAGTAGAATTTTTCTTCAGTTTTTGTCCAAAAAATGTGACGAAGTTTTGCATCAATCCCATGATGCATCCAAAACATTTGCAGAATGTTGGGTTTCCGAAGTTCTATGTACAATTTCTCTGTTATTGTTCTTCCTTATGCTCACTTGTCTGACGTAGTCAGACCAAACCCACGAAATTCCTTGTTTCCTTGTTTTGAATTATTGTAGTCAAAGCTAGAAAAAATGCAGTCCCTATGTCGTGTGAGTTGTGGCAAGGAGCGCTAGAATACACCTGCCCTTGGCAATAGCCTTGAGCGCCATTCAGGTGACAGTGCGATTAAGTTCCGCCCCCCAATTTCGATGGAGAAGATCCCGGACAGAAGGGTCTGAGGGTTGGCAAGAGCCTTGGCCATCATACAGCTGACAGAAACATTTCGTCCAGTTTCACCTTAATTTGAGAGCACCCCAAGGGGTCGGTCCGACAGTCTCCAACCCCTCTCCTCTTCCACCAAACTACATGAGAGGACTTTCGTCTCGCCGCATATTTAAAGTAACCCCATGCCGCACCAACACTATACCTTTACAAACATCCATGCCTTCTCCGAGATTCGAACCCACGCTCTTCGGCACGGCAGTCAGCGACGCTCACCACTATACCGGTTGGGCGGCTCCACAACTTCTCTTGTTTCATCAAGCATACCTTTCAGCAAAACATACTGTGTAGATTGATTTGCAATAATACGATAAGGTTGCTGATAATGGGCTAAACATTTGCACCTATAAACAATCTCAGTTGTTCACTTTTCAAATTAACTTTACACATAATGCTGCGGAATTTTCGATGGCTTTCGAAATAATTGGCCCTATTTACTCATCCAGTTCATTATATCAGATATATATTCAAGTTTTTACGACTTGTAATTCAATCATTGGTATTTTGAGTTTGGCGTTCAGCTTCCTACTGCCCCTAGGAAAAGGAGCTACCGATCCACAACGGGGATCTAATCTCCCAGAAAACTAACGCTGAGCTTACAAAAATCAATCAGAATATTCTCAAAACAAAACAAAACAAAAAAAAAAACAGTCGCAAACTGCGACTAATTAATTAATTTTCTCTCTATGGATTCTTAAAAATAAATTCATCATCATTAATTAATTACCTTTATTTTGTAAACTTTTTTAAAAGAATATTGCAAGCAAAATTTTACCTTGCTTGATTAAAATTCCAGTATCACAAAGGAAGCAGCTGATCGATATGAAATTTACATAATACATACAGCTCAGTAAGACATGTGTTCATTTGAATATTGCGAGCAGTATATAAAATCTAAGATCGCTTAGTTTGTTTATTTCATAGCTGAATAGTCAGTCCATCTCCGCCGGAAGTTAACATAACTGATCTATGATTTATCTTGCAGACGCAGTATAAGTTGTTCTGTTCCTACTTTCTGCATGTGGCAAAAAGACTAGTGGTTGATACAAATTTTACAAATTTGTTTTTGAGACAGCCATGTAGAATGGCTGGTATATATTAATGAAGTGTTATATTAATATAACACTTCATTCACAACGCTTATTTCGAATTTTGAATTATTGTAGTCAAAGCTAGAGGAAATGCAGTCCCTATGTCGTGTGAGTTGTTTAGTGAACTAGTGTTTAAAATGACGAATCAACACGAAAAAAGATTAGCAATGCTGCGCAAATGCAATTAATGAATACCTGCAACGCCGTTTATAGTCAATGCAAAATGATAGGGCAAGTTTTCCATTCTGGAATCATGTTTTGTGAAGTTTGTTTGACTAGAAGTATTGAATATGCCTTTAAAAGAAAAAAAGAGAGAGAGAATACAGCAGCATGGTACCTGAATTTGATAGTAAAATAGTATCACTTTTCTATTAGTCCCTGAAATTATGTTAAGGTTCTAATAGAATTCGTATGTGGTAATCCCATGATTACATAAAACTGCGAGGCTGCTAGTAATGGGAAATTTTAAATGAAAACTGACAGACAGAAATTTATTTAAGTTGACTGTAATTATGTTTATATACTATGTCATTTCAATACTATAATTCAAATTGTTCCCTGAGACACAGCAATGTAGTAATATAATCTGTAATTAGGAGTCTTACTATTTTAAATTTAGCCACATACGAGCAAAAATGTTTTGAAATTTCAAAACTTATTTTACAGTTCATTTAACTGAAACTGTAGGTATCAAAAGAGAGTTTCGTATGCTCTGTTTTATACATTTAATCTGTAAAATTCGGAAAAGTGAAAAAATCCTGTCTTTAAACGCAGAGAAATGACTCTTTCTAGTCTGGGATAAGACTGCATCAAAATCATTTAAATTTCCGTTTGAATTAGAAATATGATTTCTCAAATCAGCGAAGGAATAAATTTTTAATTTAAAATTTTATATTGCTAGCAATTGCACAACATCTAAACATACCAATATAGTTTTAGAAATCCGTCAGAATTCTAGAAATTGCCAGAAAATCCCGAAAACTTTTCTTAGGAGGATTATTCTTTGTCAAGTCCATGATGAAAAGATCAAGAATTTTCGAGGATGAGTTCGATTGCTAACGAACAACTTTTGGAAAACATTCAACTCTAAATATAAATATGTATACCAAATCTTCCAAAACTTCCTTAGGAATATTGTACTCTTATTGCAAATATATATATGGACTTATGATATCAAGAAAACTGGAGCAATAAAAAAGGGATTAAAATTAAACAAAGAGAGAAATATAACTAAATAAAATAGTGTAAAAAATTTTATATAGTAAAATATAATGATCTTCCTTAAAATATTACTCACTAAAGTACGTCGAATAATCGAAAATTTACAAGAAGCGTGGAAATTAAAATGCATCAAAAAGATTTCGGAAAAGTTCGGAAGTCAAATATTAATGAAACAAGACCACACGTATCAAGGAAAGAGATAAAGGAGATAAAACTAATGCAACAAATAATTCTTGCATTTCATTAGCAGAGAGGTCATTTTACAGCTTATTCATCACACTAGGGGAACCGAGCATACTGCCCTAGGCAATGGCCCATCATAGGGCGATTTCGGAAAAGGAAAGAGTTTTTTTGGAGGGAATTCTTTGCTAATAACACAGCCATTTTCAAAGCATTTTGTTCGGAAATACGAGGCCTTGTTGGATTAAGCATTTGCATATCACTAAGATCATAGTAGAGCTTGATGTGGTCTATGATTGCCACCATCATTTCCCTATTCTTATTATTTAAATAAATCGCCGCCTCCCCAATCTTTTAGGTTATATATGGTCCTTGAAACCTTGGACAAACTTACATGCTAATGAAGGCTTCAATTTAAGGTACTTTATCTCCCATCTTGTAATTAACTTCCCGCCTTTTCCTTTAATAATATACTTTCTACTTTCCCCTTCTAATATCAGAATTTTTTAAAGCTTCTTCTATTAATTTCTGTATATCACACATTTTAAATTCTGGTGCTCTCTTTTGAACATAAAAATAATTTATCCAGCAAGGTAACAGCAGAATTATTCTCCAAAATAATTCTGGAGTCTTTCCTATCGTATCATGTTTAGCCAACATTAAGGCAAATGCTAACTCGTTGACACAGCTATCCCAGCACTTGTGATAGGTTTTTATACAGCAACATATAATCTCAATTACATTGTTATTTACCCACTCCGCTATGTTTGACTACGGCCTATAAGGTACTGTTTTTAAATGCCGTATGTCAAGCCCTGCACATAATCCCTCAATTACTTGACTAAAAAACTGTTTTCCTTCATCCAAAATTACTTTTAATGGAGTTCCGTGTTTTAAAATACATTTATTTAGAAAATATTAAACGATTTTAGCGAAGGCTCTTTTTAGTGGGGCTATTTCTACCCACTTATCCACGAAAAACCCACTTATCCTAGAAAAATAATCCACGATAATTAACACTATAATTATAATAACACTATAACCGATCTACTATAATTAATATCGTTATCTAGCTAACAAATATAGTACGACTTGACATACGCGCTTAGAAACTTTTGCAACTGCGGAAAATATACCGCCACGAAAACTAGCTGTACTGTTAATCCATATTCCAAGGTGTTTGAAATTGGCAAAAAATTCAACTCTTGTAAAATGCTTAAAATAGGAAGGATAAAAGCTATGAAACTGTAATTCTTAATAGTAGTTTTTGCATAAAATAAGAGATTGTGGATAACTTCATAATTCGCTGCTCTGCTCCTGATTGCCCTAATTCTTATGCCCCAAAACGGTCGGGATTTTTTGGATAAGCATAAATGTCTTTAATTTCGGAATCCCTTTGTAATTCACTAACAATTTCACCCGAATAGTATATTTTATAGTATTCCCCTCTTCATCCAGTTTTATTCTTGATAAAACATCGGTCACCACATTTTCCTTCTATTAATCTTTCCTTTCTATTTAATGATTAGGTTGAATACTTTAAATTCAAGAGCCTATCTAATCAATCTATCACTCTTTGAGATAAATTCTTTCCTGAATACAAACGACCCACATAAGCATGATCGGCATAAATTGTAACGGGAGCTTTACCAAAATATAGTCCAAATTTTTTCATTGTTAACAAAGCTGACACTGTTTCTTTTTCTGTATCTATACAATTTCTGTGTGTAGAATTGAGAGTTTTTCTGAAGTATGCAGCTGGTTGACCTTTCTGAGTATTCTAACTCACCCACTGCGTAATCGAGGGCATCCGCAGTGATTTCCAAATTTTCATCACCTTCAGGAAACTTTAATACCGGTGCTGAAATTAATGCTTTTTTTTTTTAAGTTGTTCGAAAACAGTATTTCCCTCGGCTGACCAGATAAATCTGGCTTTCTTTATTTTGTTTTAACAAGGGCTCAGCTATTTTAGTGAAATCCTTAATGAAAGTCCAGTAATATGAATGCATGACTAAATGAAGATAACTCCTTTGCAGTGTTATTTGGATGGTTATTTTTCGTAGCTAATATTTTTCAATTTTCTCTTTCGATTCCGTTTTTCGATATTTTATATACTCAATATCGAAGTTTTGTTACCGCGAGCTTGCACTTTTAGGTATTTACTTTCAGTCCTACTTTGTTCAGAAGCGAAAATCCTTCATGTAGATCAGTGGTTTCAGCTTTCATGGTGAGCGGAAACGAAGCAAACAAACGGCGCTGCGATTACATACTAATCGGCTAACTCTTGACTAGTAACGATCAGGACAGTGATCATACTCTGTTACAGGGCATTTGTACTGGGAACGCTCCCGACCTCTTTCGCGACCACCTGTTCCGCATCCGCCTGACCAACACCGGGAGACGGGAAGGAGGTCTCGCATATGAAATCCCCTCATATGTGGTCAGGTCGTAAATTTAGAACCCCTTTTTTCACGGGGGGCTGAAAAGGAGGGGATAATCTTGCTCGTGGTCTTGAGAAAATGTGGGGGTCGTTTAAACATCTAACTTCTCTACATTCAGTTTTATACAGAGGAAAATACAAATTGAATTCTTCGAATGAATGCAATTTTGTACAATGAAAATGTATTACTTAACGATAAACTGTAAGATAAATAACATCTTTTTTAAAGCCATAGGTGTAGAAAGACAGATATTTGTTACACGAATGAATTTGTAGTAAATATTGAGTTTTTCATTCCGAATGCTATGTTCCATATATGAAGTAGCTGAGTATGTGAGATAATAGTCATAACCGAATGGCTTTCAACCTTTTCACGGCTAAGGACTGTTTCTCAATTACATTGTGGTCGCTACTTTTTGGTTAATTTTCTAATGACATATAAACAATAATTGTTTTTATTTGAGACTTATGAATAAAATAACGCAAACTAGACAGCAGAAAATTCTTAAGAATGAAGTTAAATAATACTAAAAAATACATTATTGATGCACTTTTGTGTTCTATATGTAGTAGTATTAACTACTACTATAATCCTTAAATTATATATATCTATGTATAGGTATATATAAATGGAACCAAATATAGAACAAGGTATAAAATATCTTTATTATACAATATTCATTACCATACGTATATTTACGTAATATCAATATAAATAGTTAGTTAGGTTCCGTACATATATAATTTATTTTTATATTTTGTATTTTTTGTATTAGATTCAGTATTATATACGTATCTGAAGCTTAATTTGTTCTCTTTTTAGGTTACGACTTTAAGTGAGAAAGAATTGTTAGGGCCTTCATAGGGATTACATTATGTACAATCAGTTAGGATCCGACTTTTCCTTTCTTTTAATCATTATATATATTGAAATACTACTTGATAAGTATACATAAAATATAGCAGTTTTTTAAGCTACTTATTTATATATCTATTGTTTGGTCTGGTTTGTTTGATTATAGCAAAGCATTCGACGGTTATTTGCCTAAGGGTAAAGGTGCCTCGTGGAGAATTTTCTAAGCAAAATTGACTCTTATGCACGTTACACGTGGGGAAAACCTCGAAAACGCCAATACAGCCATCCCCGTCGATCCGGATTCGAACCCCGGATCGACCTGCCAGAGTTCAACGACATTACAGCTCAGCCGCTAGTGAGCCACACACACACACACACACACACACACACACACATCTACATCCACACATATACATTAAATAGTATTTACATGTCGTTTATAAAGTATAATTGAGTGCAATTTAATCATAAAGAGTTAGAAAATATTCTACGGAATTAGTTCACTTCGTAGACTTTTTGTTAAGCTTCACCATATTTCTTAAAGAGAATCTCAATGCCAGTTCCATTTCCAAGCTGTTTATGTACCTTATTTTTCATGCTTTGAATTATATTTAGAAAATTATTTCATTTGGTTATAGCTGAAAATGCAGTTTTTTTATTGAAGAATTTAAGGGTAAGAAGAGAATTATGCCCTTTTCTAATTATTCTTGAAGCATTTAATTTTTTTTTTTAAAAAAGCGCACATTAATACGGATCACTGAACTAAAGTGCTCGATACAAGACAGATTAATTAGCTACTAAATTTTGATTTTCGTTGAGTAAAAATGAATTCATCTGCATTCTATAAGAAAGTAAATATTCAAAAAATGTTTTTTTCCTATTCTCGCAGTCATAATATTTTTCTTAAATATTCAGTTAATTCATATTCAAATATTCCAATCCATTACAATAAGTAATAAATGGATACAGTAAATAAATAATTAAAATCAATTAAATGGAATTTTAATTGCCATTTTCTCTCTGATAAACCCCTCTTTAGAGTTCAATAGCAGTCGATCAGCTTTTGTTGGCGGTTCATTTTTCTTTATGGTATGCTTACGTTATATATGTATGTATTATGCATTGCTCATACTCGTCAATTGCAGCTTTTAATATCTTTTGGAAAAAAATCAATATGAGAATTCAGAAAATGATTCTTAGCGACGCTAAAACTATTATTACTAGGCACTCTCATGCCACAGTGTTAAAAAAAAAAATCCCATTATTTAAAGGTAGATTCTATGCTCATATTTTAGTCTAAAATTAAAAGCTGCGAGTCAAAATTAAGGGGGTTGCTCTTAGAAACCCTCAATTAGAAGTAGTTATAGGAAATGTTAATCAATACTTATAATCTTACGGATTAAACACTTATTCCCTATTTGATCACGTGTATGGCAAACAGATATTCGTTATTCATAAAGAAAAGAAAGGTGAATCAAAATGAGTTATATTCTTGTTTTTCCAACTGCAAAAACATCTTAAGATACTATCGGATTTAATCTTTAAATTATTCCAGTAATAATCAGAACAATGGGGGCCATTATTCTTAACTATAATTTACTAATGCAAATCCTATTTTGGTTTCAAATAGCTTTCATTAATTACGTTAATGATATACTGATATACTGATACTGAATGAAACCTAAAAACATTTTTTTTAAAAATATATCTCCCCTTATGATTCCTGACACAGCCGTTTACTTTTCCCTTCCGTAATTAACGTCAGTCTCCTGCTCTTGACCGCATTTGCCAAGCCACCCTCGCATATCATATCGGAAAAGCCCGTAGCGTTACAAAAGTCGAGACCACGCAACAGACTTCAAGAGCATAAGTTTCGTTCATGTAACGTTAGTGAAGATAAATCATTACCTAATCGAAATTAAAGTCACAGTACGTAGTTTGATTTCTGAGAGAAAGCACGTACTTACAGCTTCTAACAAAATATTGCCATAAATCGTGACGTCATGTCTCAAAAAAAGGAAATACGCGCGACTATAATATCTGAAGATGGGTTTCATAGAATCTGTTGCAAATTAACAACATCCAGTGTGTTTCTTGTGCCCTTAAATATTATGCAATGAGGCAATGAAGCCACGTCCATTGCGAGAACATCTTTCTACAAAGCATCCAAATGACAAGAACAAACCCATTGAACATTTTCAGGAAATACATAAAAAAATTCGAAATCGTTTAACTATCGTTGCATCATTCAAAGTTGCAAAGCATACATATCGTTGCAACGCATGCAAAGAACGATGATGGATTAATTGTCACTTATCGCATTTCACAATAAATTGCAAAAAGTGGTAAAACTTACATTATTGGAGAAACTGTAATAGTACCTTTATAAAAAAAATTTCTCTCTACAATAATGCATCAGGATATCTCTCAAATTTTAAAAACGTTGCCCCTAAGCACTAGCACAGTTACGCGACGAATTGATGAAATGGCAGTTAAAAGTGTTGAAAACAAACTTTTCAGTAATCTCCAGAACTCCTCATTTTTCGTGCAACTGGACGAATCAATCACTGCAAATAATGACGCTTTATTGATGGCATATTAAAGCTATTTTGATTAAAACAATATCTTACGAGAACAAATGCTATTCGTAATAAATCTCATCACAGATACAAAAGGATTACCTATATTTAATATTATGAGAATGTACTTTACAAAAAATAATATTCTTTTGAATAATACTGTTGCATGTGCTTCTGATGGCGCTACTACCATCAATGATAGGTCGCTATTGTGGATTTGTTACTTATCTGAAGCAGGAAGTGCCAAATATTTCATGAATTCATTGTGTGGGACACAAACAAATTCTTGTAGAAAAACATTTTAAGTACGAATCTTCATTCATCATTAATTATAATACAGGGTTCGTACACATTTCTGCACACGGAAATTAAGTACTTTTAAGAACTTTTAAGGGCCATTAATGAAAAAAATTAAGGACCTATGAGCAAATGGGAACTGAATAAATTCAATTAAAAATATTATTCTATGCCTGAATTTCACTTTTGTAATACCATCCTAAAAATAAAATAGATCCCTAAGTAGTATGCATTATTACTAAACATGAATTAACTAACATAATTATTAATAAGTTTGAGAATAAAATAAACTTCATGCAGTTTATCAAGTAGCATTAAATATTTTACAGTTATAATAGTTGGACATATTTAAAAGAAGATAAGTGACATTTACGTTTTACAAATAGTATTATACTAATAATACTATATAATAGTACTTTATGCTGTTTTTTTAATATATATAATATATTAAAATATATATATATATATAATATATTAAAAAAAACAGCATAAAGTATTATTATTTAGTATTATTAGTATAATACTATTTGTAAAACGTAAATGTCACTTATCTTCTTTTAAATATAAATATATATATATATATATATATATATATAATGTTTCATTTTGTCACATACTTGGTCAGTCTAGAGGGTTTAGCAAATAGTAGGGAGATTTTATGTCAAACGGCATAGGTTAAAATGAGAAGTTAGATCATAATCAGCATGATTCATAACAAAAGACTGAATGTTGTACCTCTGCTGCTTGTCTATCGAGAAACCTGCTAACTGGAACAAACCTGAAAGCCTGATACAGTTACGGTTGGCAAGTGTTGAAAGTTAGTCAAGCTCTGCTTAATGCAGTTAATGTCATAGCTTTGTGTAGAGTTCCAGGGGTTGTAACCCAGTTAATATACTTTAAAGTTCCAATAAGCCATTTAAGCACCAGGATTTGGCGATTGGATCTCCTAAAAACCCCAGTCGTCCTTTAAAAGGGGAAGTATATAAGGTATTTCTCCCACTTTCTTGGCGACCGTTCGTGGTGTAGTGGTTTGCACACTGTAGCGGTATTCCAGAGGTCCGCGGTTCAATTCCCGGCGAAGCGTTATTAATTTTTTATCTTTCCTGCTTTCAAAAATACCTAATGTCTCTACAAGCCTTCTCAAACATTTTGGCTAGTTTATATCGATTTCCTTCTCTTTAATTATCGATGTTTTCTGAAAATAATTAGAAATTTGTCTCAATATGCAAACAAATGTTCTCGCTAGTTTCTGTGTGCTTTATCTCCTAACTTGTCAACCTCTCCACAATGTACCTATGAGGGTTTACTTGATCTGGTAAAAGTTAAATAGTCCCATCCCCCCCCCGATAGACGTGAAACAAATTATCACTGTATCTGAAAGTAACTACAATATCAGACAAAGAACTTTGAACATAAAGGTATGTTTTGATGCTAACAAAGTCAATTACAGCTCACGGTGACGTAATTAAACAAGGATAGTCAAATTCAATCTAAAAATGTGGACTAGTGGTCAAATATAATACAATTAAATTTTAATTTAATCTGGCTCAGTAACTCTATCATATGAGGAAACAGAAATGGGAAGTTATAGTAAAGGCTTAAATGATAAGCAATCGGATAACTGCACATATCTTTGAAGAATAATTTTCTTTATGTATTCGGTTTCTTTCTTCAGCGTGTTTCCTTTTAAATTTAGAATTTTTGGATTTAATTAAGGATTTCTTTTATTCTAAAAAACACTAAATGCATTTAGAATGTTGCAACTCTCAGGGCTACAACGTGCAGGTTACAAATTAAATAATCACAGCAGGGATTATCAGGGGCGTAGCTAGAGGGGGGGCATCTGTCCCCGGGCGCAGAATCCAAGGGGCGCCAAACTGATGTTACGACATTTTAGAATTAAATGTTTTCCATCCTTGGCAAGCAGTAGGGGGCGCAAACTCTTCAGTTGTTCCTGGGCGCTGAAAACCCTAGCTACGACTCTGGGGATTATTAATATAAAGATTTAATATGGATATCTCACACAAGCTGAAAACGTTACATTACTCTATAAAGTGCATACATATAACTGAATGAAAAGGGAATTTCCCCGCTTAGTTCGCAGTTAAAGGGGAAAAAAATAATAATAATAAATAGTCCAATCAAATGCGGCGCTCTTTCTGTGGACTTCGCAGAGCCGTTACGTAATAGTCTGTCTGCAGCAGCCGTCTCCAACATTCTCCCCCTCTTTGAGTCGACTTCAGGTTGGCTCAAAGACATACAGTACCTGGTCGAAGAGATCTAATCTCTGAGGCACCTTGATCACACGTCCAAATCTTGACACTTTATCACCTTGTAGGATGTTACTAGAGTCATTTGAAGAGTCATTAGAATCTGAATGTTCATCACAATAAATAGAAGAAATAGCATTAGTAAAAGCGTTATCGTGTCAGTGGATGTGTCCGTTAACTGCGCTTCCAATGGAAAGACTCGCTGAATGGGACGAAGCAGAATACCAGCTTGAGTCTTCAGTTCTACAGTTCTCACCTTGCCATCTTTCCCAGGAATTAGTCGAATGACCTTAGCTAAACGCCAATACATCCGTTTTCTTACGTCATCTCCTATTAGAAAAATTTCACCCAACCGTAGCTCTGATGATGGACCTTTCTCATTTTGAACCAGAAGGCCTAAATGATTAAATCATCCGGATTTTCGGACAGATAGGTAAGAGGTCTAGAGTTAATTATTGACTCGCAGTCGCACAATACTGTGTACAACTCCTCGGTTGTAAGAATCGCGTTACCGAGTGTCCTTCTCAACAGTTCCTTTACTACAGGAACTAACCTCTCCCACCAGCCTCCCCACCAAGCGGCTGTAGCAGGATTAAACTTCCCTATTATACGTTGTATAGCCGTTTGCCTCAAAATTTTTTCCCAATCGATGTTACTAACTTCTCTTTGCGCTCCTCTGAAATTAGTTCCGTTGTCGGAATAAATTATTCTTGGCCTTCCCCTTCTGGCTACGAATCGTCTCAATGACAACAAGAATGCGTCGGTAGACAATGAGTAAGTCAATTCCAAATGAACGACTCTATATTGCACATGTGAACAAAACAATCCAAACTTTTTCACCTCCCTTCACATACAAGGATCCTGCCAAATCATCTCCTACCACCTCGAACATCGCTGCGTCATTGACACGATCGCCTGGTAGCGACACCGGCTCGCAATCGGGAGACTTGGCCTTGTATCGATTGCATCTTAAACACTTTTTTACGACTTTCCTGACCGCTCTTCTGCCCCTCACTATTCAAAATCGCTCTCTTAATATTCCGAGTAATATTTGGGTTCCAGGGTGACAATTTTGTAAATGATAATATTTTATCAAACGCTGGGTGAAAATGCACCGGTCTGGTAAAATAATTGGACAAATAAATTCAGGGTTGTCTGATCGCTCTGTAATGCACATTTTCACCCTTTTTATACCCTCTCCGTCTGAGATGACACTCATGTTGGGAATAGAGTCGGCGGAGGGAAAATAGGAAAATACTTATTTTGTACAATTTTTATAAGTTTTTTCGGCATATTCCATCTCATGAACGGTTAAATTTCCAGTCTCTCGGAATGCACGTTTAATTTTTGAGTTTTCACAAACCGCAATATCCTTGCGACTAATCGAATGATGGAATGATGGATTGCGACTAATCGAATGATTGAAGATTCGAAAACCTAGTTGCATACCAAGGTATTTCCTCTTCAACTGAATTAAGGTTACACAATCTGACCTTCCTTTTTTCTCGTTCTACCTCAAAGGTCTCGTAAGCCAAACGGTCTGGTGGCCAGTTGTTATTAGATTCCAGGAGCCAGGATGGACCCTCCCACCAAAGAAATTCTGAAAATGAACGAGGGGAACTGCCTCTTAAAAGCATACCTGCTGGGTTTAAATCATCTGGTACATGGCGCTTTTGCACCAAAAGCTTTCGTTTATCTTCAAAAACATTCGGCAGAATTGTAGGATTTCTCACAAAAAAATAGAACATAAATTTCGCCTACCTGTATTGTTTTGAACATTTACCAAGGCAGCAGCTGTAGAGCAACCCGGATCATCACAATGGGGACGCGAATATGCAGAACGTGAAGCTCCCAACCCGGTACGAGCGAGCTTAATCATTTCCTCACTTTGCACTTCGTTTCGAAGAAAACACGAAAGTTTATCCAAAGAACGCACACTATCTTGCTGTGACGTAATATCTTCTATCGAGCGGCTTCTTTGACTCAACGAGTGGTTCAAAAAATTCTGCAAAATTTTCCTTAGTTCTACCGAGGCTTTCGAGTGCCATAAGCTTGCCCTCAAGTAAATCATAAAGTTCAGCTAAATCTGCTTTAATCCAACCAGCAGCATTTTTCATTACTATGGAAAGTAGATCCCGTACATAAATCCGAACCAAAAGTTCATCTCTCCCGAAGCGTTCTTTAAGTTGTGCAATCACCTTTGAATAGTTTTCTTTAGTTGGCGGAAAACTTGTTACCACAAAACTTGGACGCTTTAGAATCTGCTACCACACATTGTAACAGATATTAAAATTTGTCTTCATCCACAACAGTCATATTTGTGAATTTTTTCAAACTGGGACCAAAAGGCAAGAAAGTCTTTTGGTTCTCCACTAAATTTCCTCAATTCAAGTTTCGGAAACTTGAATTTCCTTTTTTGCTCGGTTGTTTTTCCTTCCGTAACCGAATTTGCCTTCTTTGCATTTTCTAACAGCGAACCAATCAAGCAGAACTTGTCTTGGTATTCTTCTGCTTTCAAAAAATCTTCGGAATATTCGTCTTGAAGGGTATCATCACTTAGCAACAAATTTGAAACTTCTTGAATTGTTTCCAAACGTGTGAATTTGTCCTGAATCTTTTTAAACAACGTACTGACTTCGTCACTTTTTAAACTTTTGTTTTCGATATTCTTAGATATATCGTTGCACCATATCGTAAATGCTGTTCTCAGGGACTTTCGTTTTGCTTTCAAGACTTTTATATCCATTTTTCATCCAAAATATAAAGTAACGGACACCAGATTTACTATGTTGCAACTCTCAGGGCTACAACATGCAGGTTACAAATTAAATAATCACAGCAGGGATTATTAATATAAAGATTTAATATGGATATCTCACACAAGCTGAAAACGTTACGTTACTCTATCAAGTGCATACATACAACTGAGTGAAAAGAGAATTTCCCCGCTTAGTTCGCAGTTAAAGGAAAAAATAAGAATAATAAAAAATAGTCCAATCAAATGCGGCGCTCCTTCTGTAGACTTCGCAAAGCCGTTACGTAATCGTCTGTCTGCAGCAGCCTTTTCCAACAAGAATGTACAGAAAAAGCGGCTAATTTTATTTCTGTAGTAATATAAACATTCAGAAGAAATATGAAATGTATATGGTAAAGGCCGGTTACAGAGCTAGTGTGGTAGAATTTTTAGAATTTAGTGACACACAGAACAACAAAATCTAGAAATGGCAAAACTTTAAGAATTTAGAGCAGCATTGGAAGCAGAATTTTGATAGGCACTAGGCAGCAGAATTTAGGATACACAGAGATTGCATCGGGTGGGAAAATGCATAGCACCAGCTCTGTGTACGATGCATTTAGACATATTAGATGAATCTTTTAAATTGCAAGTTTTCAATTTCTTTATTAATCAAAAAATCTCTTTCTATAATGCCTGCTCAAGTGATAACATTAGAAGCATTTTTGATATTTTCTATGCTTTTGTCTAGCGAAAAGTAAAGAAAATAAAGGGAACATAAACATGTTAAGAAAAAAGATTCTAGTATCAGGAGTAAAACATTCAAATATTATGTTTCCATTGTTCTTCCAGACGTTCTCCAAAAAGTAAGAAATTCATCGCAAACTTTCTGTAAAATGCATCTATTACGTGTTGATATGTTGATACCATGGAGACATTTTTCATTTTGTCACATATTTCTCGAATCTTCTAGAATCGTGTGTATAAATAATTCTTCTAAGCTTTCCATGCTGCAACGCCAAAAATACTAAAGAAAAATTATCCCAACTAATTCTGTAACAGCAAAAAGCCAGAAATATTTTGAAAAAAAAAAAAAAAAAAAAAAAAAACGAAACGTAAAAGTGTAAAATTAATTTTATAGAGAAAACTGATGCATATTCTGAGAATTTTGAATATCTGAGACAATTACATGAGAAAAACGCTTACTATGAAAAAATTAAAAAGAAGACATTTTAATTAATTACATAGCTAATTTTGTTTTTACTAAGAGCTGTTTCGTAAATTATGCTTTATAGCTATATACCTTGTTTATTTTTCAGATTTAAAACATTGTATAATAAGTTGCCAAAATGAAACTTTATAATATGACAGCGAAAAATAAAAATGTTTTATTTTAATGTTACTTTTTAAATATAATTCTAATATATTACCATTATTTTAACGAAATGTATCAATGATATAATGTTTTAAAAAAAATCGCCGAAAAATTCTCAGATCTCGGAATTAAAAATTTTCTATAGAAACTGATCTCAAAATTGCCAAAATGTTGACAAGTTGTCAAATTTAGAACCATTTAAAAAAAAAGGATTCACAACCCCAAAAGCGAAAAGTTGTTCAAGAGCTCTTTATTAGAAAAAATGAATTTCGAAATGCTTATGTTTCACTTCTTGCTCAGAAACTCGAGTATCCCATCATTTATATTAGAAATAGAAACAAATTATAACCCATGAATCCATTCAAAAGGTAACCATATACGTCAGTGAATTGCCAAAAATATTCCTCCAAAATGCTAATTCACACTCAAAATGGCAGTCGTAAAAAGAGAGAGAAATTTCAGATGATTAAAATTAAGGACCTTCTACTGATTTTGGCCAAAATTAAGAACTTTTAAGGACCGTACGAACCCTGTTAATAATCCGAGCCGTAAAAAAGATCAAATCAAACACATAGAATGTTTCGGCAGCTTTGCCAGGTCAGTAATGAAGATTTTGTTAAGTTACTTTTGCACACAGAAGTTTGGTGGCTGTCAACATTTTTGGCTACATTTATAGCATTATATGCAGTCTCATACAATTTTTTGAAAGTAATAATGAGAACATTCTGTGTCATCAACACTTAAAAACAGCAAAAAATTATGCCGTTTCCTTGGCAGATGTTTTCAAGAGATTTAACGATGTCAGTTTCGGCAGCTTTGCCAGGTCAGTAATGAAGATTTTGTTAAGTTACTTTTGCACACAGAAGTTTGGTGGCTGTCAACATTTTTGGCTACATTTATAGCATTATATGCAGTCTCATACAATTTTTTGAAAGTAATAATGAGAACATTCTGTGTCATCAACACTTAAAAACAGCAAAAAATTATGCCGTTTCCTTGGCAGATGTTTTCAAGAGATTTAACGATGTCAGTTTGTTGCTTCAAAGGACTAATACAACTCTTATAGGTTGCCAAAGTATCGTGCTATTATTTATTTTGAACTTCTTCATCATAATTTGTTTAAGACAGAATTTCATCAGTTTTCTGAATTATCATCTATAAAAGATGGTGTAACTCCAGAGGGCAGATTCAGTAGCCACCTTTATGAACTTAACCGTTTGACTGCTACGCGGCGCAAAAGTGCTGCATTCATTTGTCTCGAAAACCGCAACACAGTTAGTTATTTTAGAAAACACTCATGTTATAAAGTACACGTGAGGTCAGATTACGTTCATACCCAAAGGAGCAACAAAGACACACTGAAACTCGCAGCGCATTTCGAAACAAATGAACACAGCGCTTTTGCGCCGTGTAGCAGTCAAACGGTTAAATTGAAGAAAAAAAAAAAAAAAGAGATTTTAAAGTATTTTGAAGTTGAAGGTACATGACTATATGAAAAATCCTTTCACCACAGACATTAAAGAGCCTGATACAACTTGCCAAGAAGAACCATTAGAAATTAGAAGAACATAAACATAAACTCGATAGTGGTAGCTATGAAAACTTATGGCAAAATAAAAAAAAAAAAAAAAAAAAATGTTAGTCCTATATGAAATATGTGGAAAATGGTATTCAGTTTATTGATACCTTTCCCTACCTCATGCCTTGTGGAATC
Source organism: Stegodyphus dumicola (assembly GCF_044657685.1). Classification (NCBI taxonomy): domain Eukaryota; kingdom Metazoa; phylum Arthropoda; class Arachnida; order Araneae; family Eresidae; genus Stegodyphus; species Stegodyphus dumicola. The sequence goes on along the minus strand of NC_140770.1, from coordinate 109,236,612 downwards.
AGAATTTCGTGTTGGTAATCATATTATGACCAAAGAAAGAAACTGCCAGAATATTTCTTATCATTTGTTCCTCACAAAAATTAAACTGCAAATTCAATATTTAGTTTCTCAGCATCGACCCCAGGGATCCCACTAATAATTCCGTTAACCAGTGTAATTTCTATGTATGCAAAGTATAAATAAAAAGACAGATTTAACTATAGTAAGTTGTTTTATAAAGATTTATTCTACCAAACTTCGCGAAAATCTGATAAAAATTATTTGGTAAGTAATTATTACTAAATGCTTTAACTTAATGCGGTTACTCTGCTTTAGAAATTTTATAAAGAAAGTTATTTGCCCACTTCGTAAATCACCATTACTGTGGAACCACTGGGCGATCAGAAAATTTTATTACTAACGCAAATACAAAAGTGGGTGGTAGGTATAAAAAGGTTGACTACACTGATGTAGATCTTAAATGTGTTCAATCGTTTCACTAGTAATTATTATATCCTCTAGATAGATAAATGTGCTTTTTCTGGGACCGGTCTCAAAATAATGTCCATGCCCTTTGAAAAGTTGCGGGATCTCCACATTAGCTAAACAGCTTTCTTAGAAAGGCATAAACGCCAGAGTTTTGCTAAATGCGGTTTTCGGAATGTCTTTTGGCTTTTTGCCAGTTTGAAAGTATCCTGATGCCAGATCTGAAGTAGTCATATACCTTTTAGATTTAACTTTGCGAAAAATATCTTCAATTATGAGAGTAGGATAGTCAACTGTGAATCGACATGCTTTAAAATCTGTAGGTGGGAGATTATTTTTCTTCCAACAATTCAAACAGGCTGATGTAAGGGCCACTTTACATTACATTTTTTTATTTCTTGGATATGAGCTTCTATAATTTATTCTTTAAGTTTATCATAATGAAAGGGGCATTTACAGGGGCCGCGTTTCCAGGATCAATGCTGTAGCTCACAATCTGATTGAGGATAATTCTCTCTTCAAAATAAAGTAGAAAATTGACTTGTCAAACTCTCCAACTTTTCCTTTTCTTCCGCACCATACTAGTAAGTCAATTACCAGTATGATCAATTACCAGTAAGACAATTACCAGTATGGTAATTGACTTAAACCATTTCAAGCATGTGAGTCATTTTTACCTCTCTACTTACTTATTCTGTGAATTATTGAATTTTCAGATGTTAACAGACTTTTGGGTCACCTGGTATAATCATAATTATTATTCTTTTCTTTGCTGAATTTATTTATGAAAATGGACCATACATAATTTCAAGTAAGTAATAAAATTGGAGATATGTGGCGTAATTTTGAAGTGACTAAGATAAATTTTTTAATCAGAAATAAAATTATTCATGTGTAGTTGAATTTTAAGTATGATTTACTGTATAAAAATTTATCTGAAAATCTGTTTCCTTGTTAAAAATATTTATGTAATTACATATTCTAAGCAATTTTCAGTATAAAAATGTATTCGTTTAACATGAAAATATCTTATGCATTTCAAAATACTAACATTCAAAAGCTACTCATACATTTTGTGGCACAGGGGTACTGGGTAAAAGCTGATAAATTTCTAAGATTTTCCCCATTTTTTTACACTTTATTATTATGCATAGTACTGCTGTAGTATTAGTAATAATGTGGGACTAATTTAAAAAATTTTTCAAATTTCAAAAAGTAATTTAAATAAATAAATAAAATAAAATAAAAAGCTCTTTCATGAAAACTCAAATAATAATATTAAATTTTTGCTGCTCTCAAAACTACTCTTTTACATTAAATAATTTTCTATTATTTAGCTGACACTTATTTTTGATTTATGTAACTACTTAAAACATAGATTTAGGATAGATTTAATAACTTAGTATAAATTTGAATCAGTGATAACAGATTTAGTTTTATTTACAAGTTTATATATTATTTACACTAAAATGAATGTATATTAGCAAAAATAATTATTCCAAGTAACAATTTAAGTATTTAATAATATCAAATACTTCCATAATAAACAAACAGTTATTTCAAATGATATTTACAAAATCTAAAGATAAAATATACATGTTGTGCAAAGATTTTTCAATAAAAATAACCGAACAAATTCAGACTAGCACCAAGAAAATATATAAATCAATAATGAATTATTTTAAAAATCACACAACTTACGACAAACAGTTCCCAACTGAATTCTGACATAACAAAAACTACCATACTAATAACTTTTTTTTAAAAGGGGGGAGGGAGAGAGGCATGTTAATTTGCTAATCTTCTATTAACTGTAATATGCAAAATGTGTCAATGTAAAATTGAAAATTACTATTCAGAAAAATGTAAAAATTCTGGATCATGCCAACTTGATAATATATATGTCATAATAAAAGCAAAGGAAGAGACGGAACACTGTAGATGCGTGATTAGACCCATACTGAAGAAGACTTTAATTGCGTAGTATGCTAGTAATGCTAACTTAGTAATATCTAAAGAACTTGGCAGTCGAGACAGTTTTAATTCCATTTTTATTGGCAACTGATATTTGCGGCCACAATCACTTGGCACTCTAGTCGTGCCTTTCCACAGAAGATTTACATTTTTGATATTGTTGAGATAGAAAGCAAGCCAGTGAAATTACACCTTAGCAGAGTAGAGAGCAAAAGCTGAAGTGCGTAGTTATGAAGGATGGAAGCACGCAAAGAGGAAAGTTTTTGTTTGTTATTTGGTGATTGGTCAAGAGGCATCTGCATTAGCGGTTACGTTAGATCGCATGATTAATTTGAATGACGCAATGCAGAGAAGTTATTACGATTTTAGAATAAAGAGGAAGAATTAATGTTTTATAGTTTAATCTATAATTTTGATTCATATATTTTTATCTTACATATATATATATATATATATATATATTATTATAATGCAGGGAAAAATACTGCAAAGATATGTTTAATAAATATTTTTATGAATTAAAAAATATATGTAAACATTTATCTATTAAATTAGCTTTTTATTATTTATTTAAATACGGTGGCACCTTAAAATGCATTTGTTCTGAAATAATCCAATTTTGTATACATTCTGTTAGGATGCAAATGTTTTGTCTGGTATATGATACCTGTTTGGAATATGACCCGAATTCGATGAATCACGACAGCAAGGACTACTCTTGTATACCACTTTTGAGATAATGTTACAACCATCAGTGAAAGTCAGTATGCCTGTACCTACTATTCAGTATACAACCTTCACTATAACTGTGCATTTTCCCATGATTTTGTGTTTTCTCACCCAATTTCTTTAAAATGTGTTAACAACAAGTTTTCAGAAAGTTACTGTGAAGAGTCAAGAAATGTAGAAAATGATTAGGATCACATACCATCGAAATGAAAAAAGAGATTGTTGAAAATATGAAGATGGCATGCACATTCAAGACTTGGTTACTTCATGCTGCATGCCAAAAATGATAGTATCTACAACTGCGAAAAACAGAGATGCTAAAAAATAAGGTAACATAGCAAAGGAGACGAAATCTGCTACCAAACAAAAATTAGCAACATTAGAGCATGTCAGAAATTGCTTTTAATCTGGATAACAGTAAAATATTTATATACAGTATATATTTGACTAAATAGTACTATAACAATTAAAGAGTGGATTAATTATTTTCTATTCAAAAAGTTTATTTGGTACTCATCCAGTCTGATATAAGTCTAAGGATCTGAAATGGATGAATGACATTACACCAAGGGTACCACTGTATAGTACTACGAGAATTTTAAAAATTTAAATGTTAAAAATTTCTTGTACTATGCTTTTTTAAAACTGCTTCAAGAAATCAATTTAAAATTTCATCATTCATGTTTTGTACTAATTTAATACTGGACAATACAGCTAAGTGTAAAAAATACTGAAAAGGCACATGGCTTAAAAGCAGCAACTAGAAAGTACTCAAAAATATTCACAGTAAGCTCAAGCTGCCCTGATCAATATAGTGATTAGCATTTCTGGCTGCCATATCATTGGGCCTGGTTTTAAATACCGGAGAAGGCTTGGATTTCTGAAAGTGTATAACATATTTGTGGCATGGGTGTACTTAAAATACAAGGCAAGCTGAAAGACCTCTAAAGTGGTTTGGCGGTAGAGGAAAAGGGGTGAGAGACTCTTGGACCCATTCCCTGGGGGATTCTTCTTCAAAATTGGGACAAACCCGAGCAAAGTCACATTGTTAACTATGAGGGGCCCAAGGCCAATGCCAACAAGAGATGCTATTGTGCACTGCTCATCACAATGAAATTTGTGGATGTGTTCTTACACTACTATCAGAAAAGTGAGGTAAGTCACAACATAGTAACACACCACAACATTGTAAAGTCACATTTTAGCTAATACGCGCATCTAACATTTTCATATATTCCATAATTCACAATAATAAATTATAAAATATAATTTATACAAAAATATTTAAAAATTCAAGTGTCTATGACTTTGTAAATAATAAAGAAGTAAAAGATAATGAAATTTTTCAATCTTTGTAAAATCAGAAATATGTTTAATTTACAAATTCCAAAATAAAAAATGCTTGACTGTTTCTTTTTAAGTACAGACATATTTTGAGGATTTTCAACACATTAAGTGCCGCCATATAAAAAAGTTGTTGCTTGGGCTGCCATTTGTTATTAATATACTTTAATTTTTCTCTAACATTATGGAATGTATTTGTAATACATATCATATTTACATCTATTTTGAGACACTAATTAGCATGTAATGATTTGAATACTTAATGTCAATGTGAACAAAATATATGTTTTTATGCATACAAGTACTGCTTAATTTTTATTCTCTTACGGGAGGGTAAGAACATGTCACTTCTTTCCTTAGGATTTTAAAGGAATAAAATTCTGAGATGAATTACAAAATTTTATGCAACCTGTTACAGAAGTCTGGTAAAAATCACAGCAAAATCTACTTTAAATACAAGCACACCTTAGCATACATGAAAACAGAATGCATATGAAAATGAAGAAAGACAACAGAGAATTAAATTATTAAATGTAAAGTCTAGCACTATCATTAATACATGAATATATGCGTACATCTAATTAAGTGAGAGGAAAAAAATTAGAACCAAGTTTCAAATTCATGGTAAATCATATTGCAAAACATGATGTAACACCTACTGAAATAATTAGCATACATATATCCAATACTTTTTCACAACCTGTTCTTTCAGCCCTTTTCATTTATGACATCTGTAATAAATATGTAATTTTTTTAATGTAATACATAAATTTAAAATTTAATTAATTTATTTAGGTTTTGCACGCATATATCACATTTTTTTGGCTTGACACAGGCACTGGTGCTTGAATTATCAAATAAGCAGGTTATGTATATATGCATGTGAGTAATAATTCTATGCAGAGATGATTTGAGGATTGGAAGATAGTGTAAGTACATAAGATGACACAGCAGAGATGAAAAAAACTTGTAGATGCTGGCATAAATAACAAGGTACAATTTTATTTCTTGATGGATAGTTCTGAAGACATATTCTCCTTTTACACATGACTACGGGCGTGGCAAGCACCTCACAATTATATATAACTGATCACGTCTTGAGAGACACTAGATGAAGCAGACAGCAGAATGACACGCATTTGCATAGTGAGAGGAACACAGGAGATGTGAGTGTGTATTCAGCTGCTGGGGTATTTATAGAGTTGATTTCTTCATTTAAATTTTGGACTACGATGGGACAAGAGCTCACCACACTGTAGATGACATAATGTGGATTAGTTTTTAAATTCCAAGTGATGAAGTTTAGATTTCAGGAAGGAAACAGAGCCAAATTAAAATAAAGAATTAAAAGGACTACTGCTAAATTAAAATTAGTATTTTTCTTTCATATCATATATATAATATATATAAAACAGTGATTTGGTTCTTCATCTAGAATATATCTGCCAATGCTATAATAACCAAAGTACTTAGTTGTGAAATAAATTTCTCATAAGATTTAAACTATCAAACCTAAAAGTATTAAGAAATAAAATTTTTCTCATTTATATATATAAAACCAATAAATTGTAAAAAGTAATTTTTAAACAAATAACATAGCCTTTAAGATCTTGCTTTTAACTAAACACTTCTATGAAGCTCAAAATGAATACTTCATAAAATTAAACATTTATTATTTTATGAATAAATCATTATATTTGGTCCATGTAATATCATGCAAATTAAACATAAAAATTCTATGCAAATTTGAAAATATATACTTTCTTATTTACTTCTAAAAAATTTGAATCTTGTGTTCTGAAACCTAAATAATAGACTTCCAATTTGATGCACTCTGTAATAACCAATCATTATGAAATTTTTAATGTTGCAATTCAGTACCATGTAACTTTAGTATCATTAGCAATTCTTATCACACACAACATATAATTAATTTAATTATAAACATTTATCACATAAAGCTGACCACCAGCCAACTTTCTTCAACATGAATCATCATTCTGAATATCTTTGGGCTCGGGCAAATGCCAAGAATATTTGTTCAAGAGAGGTATCACTTATTAAATAATCTTCAAGATTGAATCTTTGCTTCATATCATCCATAAACCTGAACAGAAGACTTAGAGTGACATTAGGATCAACAATATGATACTGAAGCATGCCCTAAAATGCAAAATAACACATATTATTTATTATGCATGTAAAATCAATTTAAATTTAAAATTATCAACTACATCATTTGATGGGCCTACAGTTACACATATTTACAAAATCACAAAATAATTCACAATTTGTAGAAATTATGAAAAACAACTGCAGTAAAATAATATTCATTTTTCTTTAAAACACTTATTTATATCAAGAAAATATCCTAATTACATTAAAAATAATAAAATATAATTGATTTTCTATCAAGAAAAACACATCTTCATTCAAGTTTTTTTAGTTATTTTAAATGAATGAAAGGTGTTATTCACATTAATTGAAAAACTGAAATTACTAAATAATATAAATTACTTTTCTTTTCCCATTTTTTCTGTTCTTGGAAATATCAGGACATTTAAAGTCAAGCAAATTAATATTTCACAAAACAATTAGTTAACCTCTATCTTTCCTATTTTAATTATGCAACTTCTCTTTCATAGGTCAAAAATAATTTTCATTATTGTAAAATAGAGACAAATCAACTCTTTTCCTTCAATGCCATTCACTTAAAAAAAAAATTAGGAAATTTACTCTGCTTTAGATATATAATCAATAGACTAGACCAGTGGTTCTCAACCTTTCAACTAATGCGTACCATCTAAACAAAACTGAAAAACTTTAGTACCACCACCACATTTTACAATGATTATTTTTCAATTTCTTATTAGAAATATTAAAAAAATATATATTTTTCATTTGCACAACCCATTGGCTATTTGTATTAAATATGCACACATGAAAAATATTAAATTAAATATTGGTTACCATTTTAATTATCAAATTTTAAGTTATAATACTAAAATTCTAAAATTTAGTGCAAAATTTGGGCCTGTTTAAGATAGAACAATTTCTTTGTCAGGTCTTATTTCACTTAGTTTTTAACGTAAATTGGGATCCACTTTTAATTTTGCTCTATATTTATTTTTTAAATATAACATGGAAAAAAATCCTTGTTCACACAAATAAGTTGTGCAAAAAGGCAATAAAAATTTAATAGCTTTATTTGAAATGTCTTTAAATCCCCCACCCTTTTTTTGTTTGTTTGTTTGTTCACCCAAAAGTTAACAAGTGTGTTATTTTTGAAATCTTCAGTCCGATCACAGAAAATTTCTATCAATTGTTCATTTTCTTCACAAGGTAAAATTTCAGGCACATCTGAACAAAATAAATTTCTAATCCAATTTTCTTTTTCATAATCCTTCAGAAAACAGCTGTTGAAATTATTTATCAATGACAAACAATGATTTTTAATGACGGATTCTAATTCTTCTCTTATTTACAGTTAGAAAACATTCTAAAAGTGGTAAAAAACTTAAAATATTATTATCCAACTCTGATTATTAGCTCAAGTTTTTTTTTTTTTTTTTTATCATTCCATTTATTTTATCTCTAATGGTAAAGAAATTAACACTTTGTCCTCGTGATCCTAAATTTAATTCATTTAACTTTCCAAAAATATGCTAAATGCGCCAATCATAATTCACTAAATAAAAATTTTTACAATTCAGATTTTGAATCACCAGGAATAAATTTTAATTTCTGATCAAAGTTCAAAAAGACGATTTAAAGCTTTGGATAACCACCTTACTTCAGCATGTAACAAAAGCGTTTCACGTTCACTGCTCATCTCTTGCCATAAAATCATAAATAACGCTTAGCTGCTGGTAATAGAAGGTTTTTTTTTTCCCAATAGTGTGAGCCTGCCCAGTCTTGGCAGTTCTTAGGCTTGATAGGTAATTAGCTCCTAAAGCTTTTTCACTTGAAAAAACAAAACCTTTCATTACCTGTTTATTATTTTTGAACTCCAATAATTTCCTCTTAAAATATTCTTCAGATTTATCCTTTAAATAGGCATGCATAGATTCAAGATGTCTTTTAGGAAACAATGGTTTCATATTTTGATTGGAAAATAGCTGAGGGTCCATTTCATCTCCATTCCAAGTAAACCCAAATGATAAACAACTTTCATTAGATTTTCTATGAGCAATTTTTCTTTGTTTTCAATATTCTTAGTGCTAATAAATTGTCTTGAATCAATCATCTGTGAATCATCACTTTTCTGTTTAGTCAAACCTAGCCATTTTTTCATTTTGAAAATCTAGGTTTGTTTTATTATTTTTTCATAAATATTTAAATGCACAATATATCACAAATGAGAATGTTCTCAAATCGCATAGAAAAGTAAGGAAGACAAAATGCCAGCTGTTAGAGACAGCAAATCGAGGTTAGAAAAAAAAAGATTCTAATTGAAAATAGAGCAATATAAGCCCAGAAATGGTGGCAACATAGAACAAACATGCTAATAATCGATCAACTCTTGAATTAATGAGAAACTGTTATTGTTTTATAGAACTTATTTTTATTTCCTATTACATGCAACATCCATTTCTAACCCTGTTTTTAAAAACATTATTTATGACAGATTTGTTATGTCTATGTCTAAAAGAATATTTGTGAAAACAAAAACTGATTATTTTGCTGAGGTCTATGCGGGGCTTTAAACTTCGAACAAAGATCAGATCCCATAAATTTACTAAATTTACGAATGTTAAGAGAAAAATTTAAACAGGATGTTCAGGTACTTAATTTTTGAATTTAATAGTTTAAAATATTTTGTTTCTTTGTGGACTACCTACTTTTCTTTTGCGTACCACCGATTGAAAATCGCTGGATTAAACTATCGTGATTATTATGCACATTATATAAGAATAAAATGAATATTAAAATTCAGCATATATCATACACATCTAATTCATATGGCAAGAAAATCATACATAATTCCCATATTTCATATGCAAAGAATTAAAACTAATTATAAGGACAAAAGAAAAGAATTTTTAAAGCCATATTAATACAACATTAATTCTACTGTTTTATGCATAACCAGCAAGAAGTTTTATCTTTGTGAATATAAATTCCAGAAAATTTTCGCATATAGGAATTTGAAGACAGAATGCATCCATTTAACATTAAAGAATGACTTGAAAAATTAAAATAAATAAATAAATAAATAAATAAATAATGAAAACAATCACAGTAGTATTATTTTAATTTTTAAGTGAACCAACCAACATGTTTATAAAAAACTGATAATTTAACATTTTAAAGTGTTCCAATTTTAGAGCTCAAGGTTGCAATTTAAAAATATTATATTAATAAACAGCAGAACTTGTACATACTGGAAACATATAATTAGTAGTTTAAAAACTAATTAATCTTACTTGGTGATCATCTTTCAGATATGCACCTTGCAAGTTACTTTGAACATATGTTTTGATGGCAGGCATGGCTTGTGGATCATTCTGCATTTCCCTTTTCATCTTAATAATAAGTGTATAACCTTTACCATACTTTGATTTCAACTGCTGAATAGAGCCTAAGCACTGAAAGCGGCCATTCACCATGATTGCAAGCCTACTACACAGTGCTTCACATTCCTCCATGCTGCAAAGTAATCAAAATGAATTAATATAAAATAACCAAGTAATATGATCTACTTCATAAATATACTGTTAAAAACACTCCTCATAGATTTAAAATATGTATTATAGAAAATGAAAATATTTGAAAGGGCCCGCCAGCGGCCGAGCGGTAAAAAAATCGTTGAACACTGGTAGTTCAGTCCGAGGTTCGAATCCCGCGAACGGGCTGGCTGCATGGGCATTTTCGTAGTTTTCCCCATGTGTAACGTGTATACGAGTTAGTTTCCCTTAGAAAGTCCTCCACGAAGGCATCCCTTCCCTTAGGCAGATAGCCCTAGTGTGCTTTGCCATATTCTCAATACACTAACACCAACAATATTTGAAAGGAAAAATACTAATTTTTAAATTAGTTATATTATTTCCACATAAAATCAGTAACTTTTTGGAAATAATAAAATTTATCTGATTGTATTGTTTTGTATTTTCCCCCTTAGAAACTTAATACTACATGTATGTCTTAAACAAGCTCAAAATATAGAAAACAAAAACTTCATAAAAACTAAACAAATTTTAGCAAAATTTTGCTGGTTTTTGAAGGCGGTACAAATACTTCAGTGCTATGTTTACTATCCATGTCTATCTTTTCCATATAATATTTGTGATACCGTCATACTCTAACATTAATAGTAATTTAAAGAATACACTTTATCAAAACAAAGCTGTCATACAGTTCATCATAAATCACTCATCAGCTGAGCAAAATTGCTAACTTATGCTTATGGGATGGGGGTGGGAAGTTAAGCAAACACAAATAATAAAAAATTCAAGATTACAGATTAAAACATCAGATTACAGATTTACAGAAAAAAATTAACAGTGTAATTTTTCGGCACACTATAATTTAATAGTAATTCTCTAGTAGTTAACAGCATTAAATACTACACTGAAATAATAAGCAATTCTGAAACTAATCAGTTATAAAACTAAAAACAAGTATCAAATTAAAAATCCTTTGTATATCTCAAATTTATGAAAGAATGCAAAAGTGCATCAGCCAGGTCCTTCTCCAATAAGTTAATTTTGTTATTTATTTTCACAAAATTTCATTATAAAGTTTATTTTTCTTTATACATTCAACTATATTCTCATATCATTTACCTCCACGTGATTAAAAAACTTAACTATTTTAAAATGATAAATATATACAAGGTAAAAAGTTTTTAAATAATGAATTAACTTTAAATAGTATCTAATAATAATATCTTTAAATAGTATCTAATAATAATATCTGATAAATAATATCTTTAAATAGTATCTGATAATTTCGCAGATGACTTGAGGATTTGAAGATAGTGCAGATACATAAAATGACACAATGGAGAAGAAAAAACTTGCAGGCACTGTTGTAGATAACAGGATACAATTTTATTTTTTGATAATTAATTCTGACGACCCACATCCTCATTTACACATCACTATGGGTGAAACAAGCACACCACAATTTTTTATAGTTCATTTATAGTTTATAGCAGAGAGTATTTATAGAGTTGGTTTTATTGTTTAAAATTTAGACTATGATTGGACAGCTTTCTGCATTGCAGGATTAATAACACAACATAATGCAGATTAGTTTTCCAGATGATGCATTGTAAATTCCAGCCAAATTAAAATAAAGAATTAAAAGGACTATTGCTAGATTAAAGTTAGTAGTTTTCTTTCACATTTTACATCTCATGCATACGGAAATACAACCACTAATTCTTATAGCACTTTTATTATTTGTATCTTTTAATAGAAAAGTAATACCTTAATCAGTTTTTTGTACAACAGCTAACAAGAATGATAAAAGAAATAAAATTTATCATTATTGTCAGCTTTCTTTAAAAAGCAAGCATTATAATTTCATACATATATAACAAATTCCACATAGCTTTCTTTTTACATATATAAGTCACAAGTAATACATTTTTTTTACACACCTAACATTTACTAATAATGACTTTTCCAATATCAAGAAAATCAATAATATAATATCAAGAAATCAAAATGGTAAATACTGTAAACTGCAAATGTGTTACTGGAAATTTACTGGAGAACATAATACAATCAATTATACATGATTTCAAAAATTAACATGAGTATTTTACTTTTTCTCCCCAGACATAAATAAGAAAAAAGATTGCAGTTCTTAAGCTATTTCTCAAACTATTTGAAAATTCAAAACATTCAGCAATGAAAAACATGTAAAAGAATAGCCACAAACTTATTTCATATTCCTTAACATACACTAGATGAGAACAGTGAAGCTTGATGATCACTAGATAATTGGATGTTTAAAGACATGATTAGTCTGTCCTGTTATCATGCTGATTAAACAACCCATTTAAGATAAGGGGGAGGAAGAAGAAGAAGAAAAGAAAATGGGTAATATTCGGTAATCCCTAGAAAAGATAGCCAATTTTAAATACTACAAATCACATTTTTGATTTAAAAAAAATAACAGAATATTTAGCCAAGCCATATAAAAATCATATGAAAGTTCAGGAGTAAGTGATAGCAGAAGAAATATGCTGCAAAAAATAAAATTGTAAAACTTTTTTAACATATTTAACCTTTTTAACATTTATTTAACCTTTTTAACACTGTAACAATCCAAGCACAAGCATCAATCTCATTCAGAAATATAGTATTATCATCAAAATTAAGTTATTGGGATGTCAGTTTTAAGTACCCTTCACACAATATATGAAAAAACACCATTTAAAACTTCAAAACTATATAAAATTTAGTCTTAAATATACTTAAAAATTCTTCTGTTTATTTTGTATTGTGTTTCATACTTCTGTAAGCTCCATGTGATACTATGTGGTACATGGGGAACTTGTTGTGTTTCTTTTAATATATATATATATATATATATGTAAGATAAAAAATATGAAAGCAAACTTCTAAACTTAATTCACTATAACTTCCATTATTTTCCATTTCATTTTAGAACTTCCTCTATCTGTCCTAAAAATAGCGCTTAAGTCTAAACTGCGTCATTCAAATTAATCATGCGATCTTACTTAACCCATAATGCAGATCCCTCTCGACCAATCACCGAATTGTAAACCAAAACTTTTCTCTTCGCGTCTTCCATCTTTCATAACGACGCTCTTCAGCTTTTGCTCGCTACTGTGCTAAGATGTGATTTCGCTGGCTTGCTTTCTATCCCAACAATATCAAAAATGTAAATCTTCTGTGGAAGGCACGACTAGAGTGCCAAGTGATTGTGGCCACAAATATCAATTGGAAATAAAAATGGAATTAAAACTGCCTCGACTGCCAAGTTCTTTAGATGTTACCAAGTTTGATTACTAGCATACTACGCAATCAAAATCTTCTTCAATATGGGTATAATCACGCATCTACAGTGTTCCGTTTTTTCCCTTGCTTTTATTATGACGTATATATATATATACATATATATACTTAAAGTAGTTTTAAAACAGCTTTGTGAATTTCTAAAATATACTGCTATATTAGACTTCTAAATCTCAATTTTAGTTTTGCTTCAGCTGTCAATATTTTATCTATGCAAATGTGGAAAAAATAAATTATCAGCTATTCTTCTTATTGATTTATAAGTTCCAACAAAAATAAAAACTCATGCTGATTTTTATAAGATGTTAGTTTGAAACTTTATCTTCGCAATTAAATATACAAGTAAACACAGTCTTTGTAATTTTTTGTAAATGTATAAGATTATGCAAAGGAGCATTATGGGTGCATTTTATTCATGACAAATATGAAAAGAGAATGTTGTTAAACAAATGTGAAGTCAAACTAATAAAACAAAATATTAAACAAATGTGTCAAATGTGAAGTGTTATTAAGGTATTTCATTACAAAAAGTGTTTAATATTACTACAACAACCTGATAAATTGTTCATATTGAAGCGTACAGGATAGCAGGTGGTTGTAGCATTTCTGATATGGGAATAACAGTGTGAAATACAGCCAAGGTCAGGTCACTCTTTGACCAAAATTAGCAATATTGTAGTAGAATACTACTCGATAAAATCCTACGACAGGCACCCAGATGATGACAATAGAATGTGCTCACTGTCTACGATTGTTTATCATCTTCATGGCCTGTATTTTAAATCTACACATCCTCAAATAGGAGAAATAGGAGCCCTTGAGCTGATAATAAAATGGGCTTGAAAACAAGTCCTATTACACAAATAACTGTTGCAAAATCTAAATGAAATGCAGAGTTAACTCAAGATTTAAAAGACTGAAACTGGCAACAGCAATAACGTATTTGAAGTTAACAGTTCCAGCCAGGCCAGAAGACACAAAAAGTAGTTCATAGAAGCCAGACTGAGAAGGGAAAAAGGTAAAAAAGGTACAATATTCTGCATCTGACGAAATGCAGCCTGCACAATGCAATGGAATCATAAGCTTGATGGTTGGGTTACAAATGGACAGATCTAAATGGCATCTCCATGCTATATTGTTGTAAAAATATCTAGCACTGATTAACTAAAAGATAGCTATCCTCCAAGTTGATAACATATCTTGCCATGCTAAAAAAAAAAAAAAAAAAAAAATTAAATAACTGTAAGGAACAGAGATATCACCACATTTCTTTTATAGCCAGGACCCATTTCAGATATCATTCTTACTGATAGAAAGCCCTTCTTCCTAAAGACAAGTGATACAATAACACAGATGATGTAAAAAGTATATAGTCTGAGTTCTTTTGTGCTCCAAACTAGCAAAGTGGTCACAGGAGTAAGATCCAAGCTCAAGGGAAGAATACAAATGGTTCATATGTTAAAGAATAATATCAGTGCATAATGTACATATGCACACTCAAAACTCAGTATTTCAAATGGCATAAATGTTTGATTCACAATATTAAAAGTTATAAAACAGTTAATATGGCATTTTGAAAATTCTGACAAACTAATATTTTACAATTTCTTCAAAACATAGTATCAAAAATATAATTTCACAAAATCAAACTTATATTAACCTGTGAGTTGTAAGAATGACTGCCGCACCAGTTCTGTTTCTTGCTTGAGCTAAAATTTTCCAAATTTTCCTTCGAGAAACAGGATCAACACCTGAAGTTGGTTCATCCAGAAAAATTAAAGGGGGAGCTCCTATGAGAGCAATTCCAATTGATAGCTTCCTTTTACTACCTCCACTATATTTATAAGGGGGAAAAAATACTAATATTCTATAATACTTATAACAGTAATTGGATAAAATGTTAAATCAAAAATAAAATAAATAAAATACAAACCTATAAAATTGAGACTGTTTATCAGCATGTTGAGTAAGGTCTGTCATTTTTATTAATTTATCTACCATATTTACCATACGTTGTCCAGATAAACCTCTCAGCCGAGCAAAAAGACAAAGCATTTCTCGTCCAGTTAAACGATCAATAAGGGCATCAAACTGAGGACAATATCCAATATATGACTGAAACTGCAGAAAAATTAAATATATATTTTAAAATACAGAAGCAATATCGCAAATAAAAACAAGAATATAATGAACTCTCATGTGGCAACTATTTTTTCTTTCTCAGGTCACTTCTGAAAGTGATCCATATATCTGAGTCTATAAATAAACACTGGTGATGAACATTACCCGAAATTGAATACTGGAGTCATTTGAAACTGCAGATAATTTTGTTTTAGAAAGAATTCACTATATTCATTTTATAATTAAATTTTTAAGCAAATAAAAATTATTTAAAAATTTCAGATTTTTTAAAATAAACAATTTCTTTAACTACCTCATGTAAAAATTATATTCATTAATCATTTCAATAAGTTTTTCTAATATATTTTCTTATTAAGATTACAATTATTAGACACAATCTTACACTTTCACATTCCCTTTTATACTAACATAAATAAAAGGAAAACAAATTACAAGGCTTAGCCATCCCTCCACAACTATTTACAATCATTAATTACTTAGACCAAGTTCTCAACTTAAATCTCAATTTAAATTACATATAGCCTAGAAACCAGAGAATTAACTAAGAGCTGTAGTGGTAACCACAATCTACAATTATATGAGATAATTAGAAAGTTCTACAATTTGTAAGTTCACAGATGCATGATCAAGCTTAAAAAAAAATAATAATAACTGGCAGTAAATGCCTACAAAAAAGAAAGAAGCTCTCTATATAGTGGAAATTTATCAGGCTTCACTATATGGAGGGCTTCTTTTTCTAATCATAATTTTTAAATTAACATAAAAAGATTAATTCAAATTCACTTATTAGTAAATTAACAAATTTAAATCAGAACAAATTAGTCTGAATATGAGTTCACAGTATAGTGGTTGCAAAACACTATGAACTCCAGTTATACAGGTAATATTAAAGAGGAATTATTGTTTAGTCAAAACAGTACATATATCTAAAACATTAAATTTTTTTCACACTAAATTAATTAGCACTTTTTTTGGGGGGGAAAGGAGGCATGCATCAAATATGAAATAATTAATATACCAAATTAATTAAACTGTACCTGGTTAATGAAAATTAAAATAAAAGTCTTTCAAAATTATTTTATATACTAATGCACAAAGCTATCTAAATTAAGATGCATTAAATACTTCTTCAGCTGAAAATATGCAAACAAAAGAATTAAATTTGTAAATTCAAATCCATATTTTTGTAATGATATAACTGGATGTAATTGCATTTAAAAAGCTGTTTCAACATAACAGGATTTTGTATTGAGGCAGAAAATAATACATAATTAAGTTTGATGAAGAGATATGTGCACTGATAGTTAATACACTAACAAGCGGAAAAATTCATTAAAATGGATAACAAACATATTGTTATATGTTCATGGCAGAAAACATATTACCCTTAATGCTTTACTACAGCTTTAATGCTTTACTCACTCATTCATCATCAATCAGGAAAAACATATATGGAAACAAAGCTTCAGTTTTTAAAACTGGTTTATAATAATTTCTATCTGGGGAAAAAATATTCAACCATAAAAAAAAAAAAAGGACGATACACAAAAATGTTAAATTGGACAGCACATGGAACAGGAGATGTAATTCAACAAGCAGCAGATAATACAGAAATCCGCTACCCCCCCCCCACCAGCGAAAGACGAAAAAAAATTGCTTCAAATTAAAATTTTATATAAAAACATTTTTATTAACACGCTAGAAATAACTAATTAATTTTACAAAATGCATAACTTTGGACTTCATTTGCATATCTCATTTTCTTTGCCGATAATACTTTTTTTTTTTTTTTTTTTTTAACATAAATTTAAGCCTTGCAATCTCCTTTTCTTAGGGGCAAGGAGAATTCTTATAGTAACATCTTTAAGGTGAAAATATTTTCCATTCATGTGCTATATAAACAGTATTATTAATAAAAAGGGAAAGAGACATATTGTGAAGACTGAGACAGTTTTTCCCATTCTGGTATCACAGCTGAGTCTTCCTCACTTTAGTACAGTCAAAAGTAGTTAATTCGGACACCCATAATCCGGACCTCAAAGCTACAAACTTTCTACGCATGCGTCCCTTTGACGCATGCAAGTAAAACCTTTACGGCTGCGAATATGCGTGTGCGCATGCACAAAATACGTTTACGCTTGCGCGTTTAATGTATAACGGATGGTATAAGCTAAGCTAAAATTATCTAATTCAGTTAATGTTGCAGGCTGCATTGTTCTTTAATCTTCGAATTGGATCCGGCTTATTATTTTTTGCAGACTGTTAGAGCAATTTTATAAAAGTAAGCCTGAACTTTCGATTATGTCAAATAGAATTTCCGATATATATTTACTAATATGTAAAGGATCTACTAAAGCGAAAGTATGTTTAGACGTCCATTAAAAAAAAGTGGAATTGCTGCAAAAAATGACCTAACCATTCCAAAATCTGTTTATCAATTTCACGCTGCTCTGCGGCGGGGTATGGGGGGGGAACGGCGCACAATAAATTGGAAGTTGATCTGTCAGCACTATCCTTATCTTCAGTGCAGATGTTTTCATTTTATTTGGCTTATAATTCCTTACTAAATGTAGTATTTCATCTCGATGTATTCCGTCTTTGATATGATTTAAATCAAAATCCTTGTCATTATAATTTTCTTCCGATAGTGAAGAAAGTGACACAGAAGTTATTGAAAACGAAAAAATTTCGATTGACAAATTAGTCGGTATTCTCGACATAGCAATTTATAGGACTTGAACAGCGGAACTCTGTAACTGAACAAGAAATTATGTCTGTTTATAGAATTAAAGAGAAAGTATTATCACAGAAAACGAAGCAAACAACTTACATTGAAAGAAATGTTTAATAAAGTAAACAAATAAATATTAAGCTTTTTTTTTTTTTTTCTTTTTTGTAAATTTTGATACCCTTTAGATCATAATTGTTGTTTATTTCATAAATTACGGTTTCATATTTTTAATTTTATAATTTCTGCATGCCATCTTACCAGATTTAAACTGATGATATACAATCTGGAAAAATCGATAATCCGGAATCGCCGAAGTCCCGACGAGTCCGGATTAACGACTTTTGACTGTATCTCTAAACATGCAGTATTTTTCTTTTGAGTAAACAATTCAGCACATTCCTATTTTAACTTATTTGTATTATTTTATTTTACAGGCCAAGGCTATAAGTAATAAGAGAATCCTTTCTCCAATGCAGAATATTTTTGATTTCAGAAACTTTATTTGCACTTCACATAACCTCTTTAAACTAACTTCAAAATGAAAAAAAAAAAAAAAAAAAAAGAGCAAATATATCTGAAGATGATCTGAGTCTGCCTTATCTACGTTTTCACATAAATATACACATACATACATTGTAAGAATTATTTTGATCCAAAAATTTAAACATAATTAAAATTCAGAAAATAAAATTTAAAGTTCACAAGATTTGGGGAAAACTCAGTTTTAAAAATACCTACACTTCTACACAGACATGCATATAATCAACTAATTTCATATCTCCTGTAAGAATTATTTTGATACAAAAGTTAAAATATAATTAAAATTAAGAATATAAAATTTTTAATTATGCATTTATATTAGAAAATACTGTCTGTAATGGCAAAAAACTATAAGGTTTTCTGATGACACCCATGAGGTAGCGCATTTTTTCTTTAGATTTAGGATATGCGGAAAGAAAGTGAGCTTTCTGTCAAAGATAACTCCTAAGAAATTTGCTTCTGGCTCAACGCAGATAAAAGAGCCGTCAAGATGCAGCTCTGGATCAGGATGTAGATTTCTTTTGCGACATAAGTGCATGCAGACCGTCTTCTGGCTAGAAAATTTAAAACCATTGTTGTTGGACCACTTTATGATTCTATTTAGAGCAATTTGTAGTTGTCTCTCATTGTATCACATATCTTCACCTTGACAACAGAACATCAGATCATCAACATACAGGGAACCATGCACTGTGGGAGGAAGTTCTCTTAAAATGGAATTAATTTTCAGGCTGAAAAGAGTGACACTGAGCACTGAACCTTGTGGTACACCTTCTTGTTGTACATATACTTGAAAAAGCAACGAACCAATCTTGACTTGGAAAGTGCGGTCCTTCAAAAAGTTTTGAATAAAGATGGGTAGATTACCTCACAATCTGGCTGTAAAGGTCATGAAGAGTTCCATGCTGCCAAGTTCTATTGTATGCCTTTTCCATGTCAAAGAAGATTGAAACCATATGATTTCTTTTCACAAATGCATTGCGTACTGCGGTTTCTAAAAAACAGGACATTATCAAGTGAAGATTTTCCCTTACGGAAACCACTTTGGTAAGGCGATAGGCAATGATTAGTCTCCAGATAGTAGGTGAGACGGTGATTTACCATTTTTTCCATAATCTTGCAAAGGCAGCTAGTGAGCGCGATGGGGCGATAATTTAAAGAATTTTTCGGGTCCTTGCCGGATTTTACTATAGGGATAACAAAGGCCCTGCACCAGGCAGTAGAAAAAATTTGTTCCTTCCATATCTTATTATACAGAGCAAGAAGGACCACTAGAGATTCATAGAGCAGGTGCTTTATCATCAGATAACTTATGCCATCAGGACCAGGGCAAATCCTATAAGTGCAAGATATTACATTTCTTAATTCAAACATGGTGAGATCTTTATTATAAGATTTTGCATTAGGATGGGAAAAGTCAATTTGAATCCTTTCCAAGCGCATCTTTGCGGGCAGAAACTCTTTTGAGTAATTGCTACTGCCAGATACAGCAGCAAATGTATCACCTAAAGCATTGGCTATTTCTTCTCTAGTGCTAATCAACTTTCCATCTTTTTCTAGAACAGAAAAGGAATAATCATTATATAGTCCAGAGGCTTTGCGGACTCTTTCCCAAACCTGTTTGCTAGACATTGAGGAGGTAATAGTGGACACGTAGGCTGCTTATGATTTTCTCTGACTTTGCCGCCTCACTTTTCTTACATTCGCCTTAGCTTTTTTAAAGGCAAGAAGATTTTCCAGCGTTGGGTATAGGCAAAAGATACGCCAAGCTTTCTTTTGCTCTCTCGAAGTTTTATGACAATCATTGTTCCACCAGGGTTTAGGGAACTTTGTTGAGGACTTCAGAATACAGAGTCCAGCTGCTTGTACAATAGTATCAGAGATCACTTTTACTGCAGTATTAATGTCCAGATCGTTGACCATTTCTTCAGTCGTTCATACATTTCAATAAAATTTCAAATGTAAAACTTTAATAAATATGAATTTTCTTTTAAATTTTTATTTCATTCACAATCATTTTAAAATTGTACTTGTGTGCAATTTAATTGTGTATTAGTGTAACCACCTTTGCACAATTAAGTGATTTGGCTCAATAAAGATTACTTTAAAAATGTAACACATTTACACTCTTCTTCAAGCTTTTCTATAATTTTTTTGTGCTATTCTCCTGAAATGCACAGCAATCTGTTTTCGGTTATAAAAACATCACACAATTACAGAAACTTGGCCTTGTACATTCCTCCGCAACAGCGGCTATCAAGGAAACCCATTTCCACATCATTTCTCTTAAAAACTTTTCAGGAAAATTCTGTATTCTTGGAGAAACTAATCGCAGTTTCTTCTATTGCTGGAAAATTCCACAGCTCATATTTTAAAACTTTAAAGCAAAAAAATATCATGGTTGGTTTATAAAAACCATTGGAACTTGGGTTAGGGTTATTCAATTATGGCAAAGCACACGAGGGCTATCTGCCTTAAGGGAGGGATGCCTTCGTGGAGGACGTTCTAAGAGAAACTGGCTCAATACACGTTACACATAGAGAAAACCACGAAACCCCCATGCATCCAGCCCATTCGCGGGATTCGAACCTCGGACCGAACTACCAGTGTTCAGCGTCTTTACCGCTCGCCCGCTGGTGGGCTCCATTGGAAATTGGAATACAACAAAAGAAGGGACATATGAATATATATCACCATTGTTTGACTAAAGCACTCTTATGAGCATAGTTGACAGAAGAATGGTTATGCACATGGTTGCCAGAGTTTGATACATTCTGAAAATTTGGTGACTTCTTCTAAGGTGATTGTGATAATACACGAGTACCTAAAATTCTTGCCCACCAGCAACCAAGTGGTAAGACCACTGATCACAGGTCTTTTAACTAGTTTAAATTACAGAAAATGGGTTGGCTGTATGTGAGGTTTCCCCTCCCACACACACACACTCGTCATGTGAAAACATGAGCCAATTTTCCTTAAAAGTATCTCTCCCCTTAGAAAATTGCCCTTGTGTGCTATGCAAATAATTTAATCTAATCTAAAAATTATGGTGTGTATTGTGATAATACATGAGTACCTAAAATTCTTGCCCACCAGCAACCAAGTGGTAAGACCACTGATCACAGGTCTTTTAACTAGTTTAAATTACAGATAATGGGTTGGCTGTATGTGAGGGTTCCTCTCACACACACACATACACGTCATGTGAAAACATGAGCCAATTTTCCTTAAAAGTATCTCTCCCCTTAGACAAATAGCCCTCGTGTGCTACGCAAATAATTTAATCTAATCTAAAAATTATGGTGTGTATTGTGAATACGGCAAAGCACACTAGGGCTATCTGAATAAGGAGAGGGATGCCTTCGTGGAGGACTTTCTAAGGAAAACTGGCTCATATACATGTAACACATGGGGAAAACCAAGAAAACGCCCAGGCAGCCAGCCCATTCGCGGGATTCGAACCTCGGACCGAACTACCAGTGTTCAGTGATTTTACCGCTTGCCCGGTGGTGGGCCTCTAAAAATTATGAACCAGTAACTTATTCATACTTTCTCAAAGTTGTCTTAGCTACGATTTAATGTTTAGTTTTTACATTATTACCCATTTTCTGTCTATGTAGCATTCAGCTTCTAGTGAAGAAAAAAATCTGATATCGACACCACATGAGCTATTAAATTACACACATTTTTTCCTGCACTTCATTTAAACTTATTTCCTCAAATTTCATTAGTATATTTCTCATTCAATCTATCAAGTTCTCAGTTTGCTGCAAGGCAAAAATATATGGCAGAAATCTACACTGCAGTCAGTGGCAATGTTCGTCTTTGCTGCACAATATGCATATGTGCTTAGCAAAGCGAGAGTATAAAAACTTGAACTTTATTGCCGACTACTTACTTCTCACCTGATTTTGAATGTTCATTATCAATGTCTGGCATCAGTTCATGCATGTTAATGTTAAATGTTTACCTTCTTGC
The DNA here is from genome assembly GCF_044657685.1 of Stegodyphus dumicola. Classification (NCBI taxonomy): domain Eukaryota; kingdom Metazoa; phylum Arthropoda; class Arachnida; order Araneae; family Eresidae; genus Stegodyphus; species Stegodyphus dumicola. The sequence continues at coordinate 109,213,716 of NC_140770.1, read as the reverse complement.
AAGATATGCTTTTCTACTTTTTAAATATTAATAAAGTTGGTTCTAACTGTTAGCTGAAGTCTGTGCCTTTCTACTGACCTTCTAATGGAGACTAATAGTGATAAACCATCGCCATAAATACATTAACACTCAAAACATTTTCATCAAAAATTGCAAAATACAGAAAAACCTAACATACAAAATACAGTTAGAAACAATTCTTGCAATTAAAATTAGAGTTTCTATGATTTGGTCAACAAAGTAGAAAGACAAAGTCTTCAATGAACAAAAATTTAATGTTAACTTTTGGTCCCACTTTGCAAAAAGTCACTTAAATTGGTGCACCAACTTAATTCCCTATACTACTGAAAGTTTCAAATGTAAAAAAAATAGCCACCTTGTTAGGCCTAGCACAACTTACACGTTTAAATTGTTGATAATTCCACAACTATTGCAAGCAGATTAACTATTTAAAAAACTTAAACAAAACATAAGAACAATATAACTCAATCACCTTTTAGAGCAAGAAAGCACAATTTGCGAACACATAAGAATAAAAAAACAAGAGCATACAGAGCCAGGTAGGAGACATATGTTTGGTGCGCCGATTTAAACAAAATAGGCAGGTGCACAACTAGATGTTATAGCAGTCTCATATACAAAATTTCAACGTTTCACAACTACTAATTGAGTTCTACATACATACAGATGTCATGAAATGTTCTTTTAGAATCAATCTATTTTGAAATCCATTTGGAAAAAAAAAAAAAAAAAGAGTCCTGTGCTTTGTCTATACGTACAGATGACAAGCAAAGAAATCATTTAACCTTTAACTGCTGTAAGCGGTTTGAGAGACCACTGAGGATATTCTAACCGTTGTTTCCACCCCTAAAAATGGAGAATGGTCCATGTCCTTCCTCCTATCTTCCCAAACCCCTCACATATCCAGTTTCACACTTCTAACTTTATTATGGTTTCAGTTACCATGTTTTTTACTTTTTAAGTTGTCTGGGAGACTGCTCACAGCAGATGCGTACCAGTTTTAGTGGATGATACATGTAATTTATTGGATGCTTGTTTTTCATAAAATTGATAAATATGGCTTCAAAATGTTATAAGAAAGCGTCCCGTATATCTCACTCAAAAAGAAATTCAATATCTTGTCAACAATATTTTTGATGTAGAATACTCTGATTCTGAAGAATCATGTAGTATTCACATCGAAAGCAAAAGTGAATCTGAGCTTTCTGCAGATGAATATCATAATTTTTCTAATGACTGTGAACAAAATGATAATTTTTATGGGAAAAAACACTTCAAATGGTGAGAAAAAGAACCAAATCAGGCAGTACAAACACTAAAGGATAACATACTAATAATTCAGCTCCTTAGTCTGATACACCCTGAAACTGAAAACAAAACCATTTATGCTTTTATTAGCTAATCAATTTATTAAACCGCATCTGAAAGTTGGGATAACTTCCGCTTTTTTGCCAAGGGAACTAAAGATAACAGTTAGAAGAATCCTTGGACAGAAGGAAATTAAGAGAATTGATTTATCAAATCAAGAAGAAAAATTAAAAGAAAGAAACACATGTAGTCTGTGCCCACCTTGTAAGAAGAGAGAAATAGTATGCAAATGCTTGGAATGCAAGGAACCAGTGTGTCTTCAGTGCTTCTCAAAAAATGTATTTTGACTATGTGTGATCTTATGATTCATCCTTGTAAACAAAGACATACTTATCTATTATTTATTAAAAATTAAATTCATTGTTATAGAATTATGGTTTAATTGACAGTAATATTTAATAAAGTCACATATTTTCATACATGTTTAATAAAATCTTTGTGTTATTTAAATGCTTTGTTCCTTAAAACGAAGAAAATAGTCATTCTTTATAAGAATTAAACTGTGTAAAATTAAATGATTTATATTTAAAATATATTGATTTAAATTAATTAAAATTCCATAAATGTGCATAAAGTATCTATAATATTCCTTAAAAAGGCATAAAAGTATGCATTTTTATGTCTTTCTTTAAAAGGTCTGTGAGACTGCTCACAGTAATTATGCCTAAAAAATTGTCCCAGCAGTTAAATGGATTCGAGTGCTGTAAAAATGGATATTTTCATTGAAACATGATATCCAAAATTTTTTGCAATTACAATACTTCCTCTACTTCATTCAAGGATGTAAACATAGACTATGGCAATAATAGAGTAACAGACTCTTTGTTTTTTGACAGATTCATTTTTAAAAAATTAAATAAAATTTCATTTCACTTTCTAGTTGAATTTATGTATCCCCTAATGCATGCTCTAAAACAGAACTGAAAAAAAATTTAGACTAACTTGGAATTAAATCCACAACACATTCCTAAATAAAATGTATTGAAGGACCATAAAAACAATTACTAAAAGAACTTTTTTGGTACTCATGTATTAACTGGAACCTGCTATTACCAACAACAACCTATTGGTGTTTTCTGGTGATGAAAAATATTTTTAACATCAGCAAATTAAAAGTTTTTTTTTTTCCCCCTTCTGGTAAGTATCATTTGGAATTGCATTCCAAATCATATCAGATAATAAATTTCCACAGCTTTTCTTTCATATGAACTCTGCTAAATAAAAGGTCATGTGACATCCCTCAAACCCAGCTCTTATTCTAAAATTTTGTTGGCTATTGTTGATATTACATTTCCAGCATATTTCCACCATCGCTGAAGAATCAAAATCAGAGGTGGCATTTTTGACGATGTAATTACAGGTACTAGTTAACACATTAAATGCGTTCTTTTTTCATTATAATTGAATATATCCTACCTTTCTTAAATCTTGCATCAATGAACAGTTCTTTATGAAAGCATTACCTTCAGTGGGAAGGCAATCACCTGTAAGCATTCTAAAAGTTGTTGTTTTGCCTGCCCCATTCACCCCGAGAAGTCCAAAACATTCTTCTTGATGAATTCCAAAAGTCAAATGATCAACAGCGTGGAAACTGTTAAACTTTTTACTTAAATTATGTACTATAAGAGCTTCATCAGCTGCATTATTAGAAGTCATGTTACGCACTCGCTCTTCCTCAGCAATAACTTCAGAATCTTCTGCGATGCTGCTACCAAGCACTTGGCCAATTAATGCTTTTTTACACTTTGGCAAATGGTTTTTAATACTGTGTAAGATTTTTTTTACCATAGTAGTTTCTAACAAGAGCAGAAGGGCAAAATATATGAATCCATCTATAAGCAACATCACAGCATCTCGGAGACAAGCACCCTTATCCCATGTAAGAAATGGAGTTTGTTTAAGGCATTCCTCTCCACAAAAATCTGTTTAAAAAGAGACAAAACACAATTTCACTATACTTTAAAATATATGAATCTAAGAATTAAAATTTTTAGCAAAATCTGCATAAAATCATACCTTTACAACACTTGTAAATTGGACTTCCCTCAGTGATAAATTTTGGATCACATGCAAAAGCTAGATCATTTTTTGGTATATTATCACAAAATGCATTATTATAGGCAATAGCAAACAAATTAGAAAAACCAGAAGATACACAATAGTTTGGGAAAATGCGAAATGCCCAAACTGAAGCATCAAGAGCAGTACTATTCATCTTCATTGCAGTGAACTGGGCCTGCACAGTGCTCAATGCACTAGCTATAGCAACCCCTAAAAATAAACAGCCAATTAGTGATTAAATTCAGCAGTGTCAATTAGCGAAATATTCATACAGAACTTAGATATTTATTCAAAATTTCTAACAGTTAAAAATTATTACTAACAAACAAATATTTTTAAGAATCCCTTTACAAAAAAGTTCTGAAATTTAAAAAGCATCTAATTAAAAATACAGGAGAATACTTACCAGCTAAAACAGAAATTGTCACAAGAACTGAAAAGCCAGTACTGCCTTTTTTGAAAGGAAATGAAAACAAATAACTAAAAGGTATTGATGCCCATCCATACATTGTGAACATAAAAATTGCTGTACCTGTAAAATATACATCACTCATATAAGTAAAAACTGCATGCATTATCAGAACAATATATATATACATATAATCCTTTTATTTTAGCTTATTATAACAATAAAATGATAATACATTACTGTCAAAATGAAAAAGAAATTTGTCAAAGACTCAAGAACATATTTCTTTAATGCATTTTAATAACAACATATGATGAATGAAACCCAGCAATGACGGCATAAATTATATTAATTGAAAAGCTGCACGGAAATAAATAAGTTCTTGAATGTTAAACAACTTTGCCTTTTACTTTATAGCAGCAATTTATTTTACTTTATGTTATTTACATTGCTTAGATCAAATTAAAGGTATTGTGGACTTATTAATGCTGCTATTTTTTTTTCCAGAAATTAATATAAAAAAGGATCAGTCATTAGAAAATATACACAAAATACTATTGCTAATATTCTTATAAAATTCTGTACAAAAAAATTATAATCAAATTAAAAGCTATACTGATACTAAGCAGCATGATATTATCAGTCAAAAACTTTCTTTCATTATTAAAATCAAATATATAGAAATTTTTAAATGAAGAAAAATGTATCTAGCCTGTTCAGCAAAAAATCTTTTTTTAATATGGTGTATAGTTATCTCTAATAGAAATGCAAACCTCACATTTTAATTTCATAGACTTTACCTAACCATTGATCAATTTTTGTAGAACGAACTGCATGCTACTCTTTCAAAAAAGTTCTTTTCACATCCTGGGGGAATATGTGGTATGCTAAATCAGTTTCAAGTCTATGAGTAAAAAATTTCCAGTATATTTGAGTGGCATCTTCTGTTTCCAGTGTTCTGATACCAAAGATCCTAAATGCAGACAAAAACTGTCATCCATCAGCAAAATCTTTGGCCCAACAGCACTCTAATGAGGCACCAAGACCTTGTCTACATATCTTGCAGAATCTCTATCAAAGACATACAGTTAAATAATGGCCCTTCTAAATCATAGGCAGTTTCATGAGAAATGGAGAAATGGGATTTTGCATCTGATGATAAATGGAATCTCATAAGAAATGGGATCTTGCATTAAGAAGGAAAGGCAAGCTGTGTGGTTCTCACTCCCTTCAGATTAAAACACATTCTAGAATCATAATTCCAGGTATATCTGAATTCATCACTAAGTACATAGTTCCATTCCTCTTGGCTCCACTTGAACATGACAATGATGCCTCTTTAAATGAGCCCCATTGGAATATGAAGTGGTTCTTTTCGCATAAAGTAACACCTTGTGAAGCTTTTATGCAGTGAAATGTACAATTTGAGTTCCTGTAACAGCCTTAAGATCTAAAACGAATTCTCTTATAGTGGAATCAAACAAATTCTCTTATAGTGGAATCTCAGTTTTTCTTACAGCCAAAAATGACAGAAAATAGTCTTCAGATGTAGTTGTTGCAGTTGACTGTCCTTGACCAGATTGTCTACTAACTGATTCCCCAAAAATATAATTAAAAAGTGGCTCCAACAGTTTCAAGAATATCTAAAAATTGAACGACTTCGGTCTACCATTGAATCTCCACTTTCGTCTTTCACTTAAAACATGCCTTTGAGTCATATCTAATGAACACTAATCATCACAGAAATCTCAGAAATCCCACACCACACTAATCTAAGAAATCACATAAACTTTAAACAACATTACATATTTGAATTTCAAATCGCCCATTTTCTATACATTGTCATTTCCCCAATTTACATATTTTGTGAGCTAAAGTATGCACTAATTTTGCATTCAGAAGTAAATAGTTAACATAAATAATTACACCACCAAGAACTGGTTAAAAATTTTAATCAATCAGCCTTTTGGGGGTATTATGCTTTAAATTTGATGCACAATGTATTATTTAAAAAATATAGATACTTTATTTACATATGTTAAATATTCAAAAATCATTATTCCTCCAGAAACTGATTTATAAAATGGAAGTCTTATGCAGGATAATGAGTACTGATGTTTAGGCAAGCATTAATACCTGTTTATGAAACATTAAACATTATTATAAGCAGCTTATGAACCAATGTATTCATTATTATTATCTACTTGAACTACTTTATGAATCTGAATACATTAACCAAATGATAATATTAAATAATGAGAAAAAATTTCTCTTTGAAACAGCAATATAATTTAGCTAATTTAATATAATACAACCACAAACATAAAAATAGGTACTTTTAAAGTATTTCAATTAGGGAAATATAAAAATTTGTTTATGATCTGCTCATAGTACCTTTAATGCAAAAAGTCATTAATAAACTGCTCATAATGTTTCTGGAAATTATTTGACTAATGCCGTATTCCTAATCTTAATACTTGGAGGACATCCCTCATTGAAAGATAACATGAGAATATACAATTAAAAATTAGATAAAAAATAAATAAAAATAAAAAAATCTGAAAGGTTTCAGATTTTAAATTATGTCTAAAGGGGTGTTTTTTTAATGTTTTGAGTGTTACCTTTATTTATTAAATATCATGTTCTTTGCACTAAAACCAAAAAATTCAGTTCAAAAGCAATGTCGCAAAATAATTTTAAAATGAGCATATCTTTAGAATTTTCGATACACAATGCAAAATGCAATAATTAAGAATATTTAAATATTTATCTTATTTATTACTATGAAGCTAAAGACATAAGTAAATACTACAGAAAATATACACCTACAGCATTCAAAAAGTAGCCAGGATTTTAAAAAAGTTCATTTTTAAAAGAAATTTAAAACAGTGTATCATTTATAATAAATATTACTCTTTTGTTATTTCAGATACAACTGAAATGCTTAGAGTTATACAGGACTCAAAAAAAGTGTTACGTAGCTAGCGGGAAAAGTCAGAATTATTTAGTGTAATGCAATTTCACAACGTAATGCCTTTTTAAACATATCAGTTATTTTTGAAAGCAATAATACTTCTAAAGACAGCATTAATACAATAGTCAGATTTCTAAAGTGATGAGAGCAGCTCATTAACACAGTTGAACTTTGGATCACAAACAATTCAGTTCATGAACTACTGGGGAAAAAAAAAATCCTTAGGTGATGAATTGTGCTTTCAGTTATGAATACTCAAGCTGGTAACATGACTTTCAAAGGTGTTTTGAGATATCCTATGCTAAATAATTAACATTCAAGGACTTTAGGAAACCTTTTAATATTTTCCATTCCTTAACATATCATAACTGCTATTCCTTCTAATTGCCTTGGGGAAACATCTAATAATACTGAATGGAAACACAGAGCTTCCACACATACACGAACATAGCTATGTTCAAGCTAAGAAGGGTTAACTTTACCCTTTATTCTCTGTGAATTAGAGATGCTTCTGCATTTCGGGATACAAAGACCAACCACTTGTGATCTTAACATAAGCAAATAAGAACTACTAGCTAACTAAAGAGCTAAACTCGAATACATAACACAAATGAATAACACTAAGGTTGGCCTTTAAGATTATTACGTATGTAGAACGCAAACTGCGGAAAACTACAATATGTCTTAGATATCAAGAGGACTAAACCTCTGGCCTTAAAAGCCGACAGCAACTGACTGAAAGCACACATGAAATAAAGTGGCAAGAAGGCTCACTCTCTCCCCATTTAACTCTGTTCTTGGCGAAAAGCCACAACTTAAATACTTAAGTGTTAGCAAGCATAATTTGCATAAACAGATTCATGTGTTTATTCTGGCCGGAAGTGGAAAATAAGAGAGGACAGTTAAGTTTTAAAATAAAATAAACATTAGTAAAACTTAAGGTCCTTATAAACTCTCAATAATAAAGCCTTACCAAATTATGGCTCGATAGGATTGCAGGCAGAGACTTTTTGACATTTGAAACTGTTTCTGTTATCTAAGATATTGTGTCTCTATGCAAATCATGGGCTAGGAAGTTAACAATGAAGTCATGAAAATGTTAGAAAAGTGCACTCAATAAGAAAGAGCAACTTAAGAAGCAGCAGCAACAACAGGCAGTTGTGGAAGAAATGTCTTCAAAAAGAACAGGAAGAATAAAAAATTATCCTAATTTTTTTATCCCTGATTTTTATGCAAAAAGGCTAGACGAGAAGTTTCCACGTAATGATATCATTCAGATAAAGTAAATAGCAAGCTGCAACACAAGCATCTTCTATAACAATGCCATGTCTGATTTTAGAAGTGTTTTAAAATGCAGACAACAAAAAATTACACAGTACAAATTCCGAGTGAAATAAAAGCCAACAGAGTCTCAGGCACATATAAACAAAGGAAATATTTTTTTAAAAGGCTTCTAAAGACAGTTACCTAATGTTTATATGAAACAGAATTTCACATTCAAGCAATAATTCTCTTTAGGAGTGCTTTGCATTGCATTGTGCTTAATGCTCTTAGTAGTTTGAAGTGTAACTACTGATTGTACTTTGTGATGCTGTGAACACTTGTACATGTATTTCTATGGAAAATTTCAGAACTCTGAAATGCTTCTTTTGTTAAAATACATTTTATCAACCTATCATCAGACCTGTGTACATTCAGTCTATTACAAATCCCTGCACACACAACAATATTTACTGAATTTCATTGGCTTCAGGAAGAAATTGATCCATTTTACATTAATTGCTGTAGGGAAAATGTTTCCATTTTCAAACATTTTGGTTTACGAATGCTTTCAGGAACTAATTAAATTCGTGAACCAAGATTTCACTCAAGTTAAAAAGAGCGCTATTAGTTGATAAAATTATATCAGATATGTGAACAAAATATTTCATCCACGAAAACAGATTACAATAACACTTCACTCACTTCCTTTTTAAAATAGGAAAATTTTGCTTAAAAGTATTACTTAAATCATGAACCTTTTATGATACAAAGGGATTAATCTGTACATTTGCTACCTCAGTTTCAGATGGGGAAGGGGGGGGAAGGCTCGCCATTTTTTATTTCTATAACATTTTAGGTCAGTGGAAACATTTAAATTAATGCTTATTTTTCTGGTATGGTTTCATTGCTGAGGTGCTGTATCAGACTGTGGTAGTTTAAAGGCTTACCTAAAGTAATTCTTTTCCTATATGTTCACTAACATTTTTTCCTTTAATGAATTAAAACTGTTATTCTATGGTATCATATGTATTAATTTTATTTTAACTGTATGAAAAAAATACATTAGTTTATTTGTCTAAAAGTAATAGGGAAAATTTTCTGTTGATGATTACTTTTTAAATTCTAATTTTACAGTCTATCTGCTAAGCTAGAGGGAGGGATAACATCTTGGAGGGCTTTCTAAGAGGAACTGGCTCATATACACTTTACAAATATGGGAAAACCATGAAAAATGGCCATGCAGGCAGCCCTATTGTCGGGATTCTAACCCCGAACCAAACTAGCAGTGTTCAGTGACTTTACTATTCAGCTGCTGGCCAGAACATAAAAATTAGAAAACTACTACCAGCAAATTTATGTTTAAAATTCATTTTTAACACTAACTACAATCATAAACAACTCAGTAATAATTGTTAAATAGTCATAAGTTTAACATCCTGAAAGCATTGGCATTAATAACTATTGATAACTAGCTGGTAAAAATTTTAAACTCTTTTGAACTAATGCAGGGATGATTGGGAGCCTACTTCAAAACTCATAAAAACTACCACAGGGAAAAAAAAAAAAAAAAAAAAAAAAAAAAAACACCATAATGTCAAATAATTCAGAATATTAAAGTGATACTCACACATACATGTATACCCACATATTTTCAATTTCATTGGCAAAACAAAAAGTATATTAAAATGAATTTATTTCACATCATGTCACAGTTATCTTTTTGGTTCCTCAACATTAAAAAAATAATAATTGCTATATTTACCATGCTTTTGGGGTAGGGTTAAGTTCTGCAAAATTTCTGTGCTTCTTCACTAGCAATCGGAATTCAGCAGGGCAATTTGATATAGGCAATAATTTTTACTTAACCCTTCATGTATTACATTAACCACTTTCGCTACGACTAAACTTCATGGTTGCGGTGCCGTATGCTACAATATAACAAGCAGTAAAGTGTCTCATTTATGCCACTCCACGTCTGTGAGTGCAATCCAATCCAGAGCTGTTACTTGAGAAATAAACAATCTCGTTGTTAGGCGACGTGTGCACCCCGTTATTTTCATTTTTGTGCATGGTTTGAGACAAAAGCATCTCAACATGCGTGGCACACCTTTTTAGCACAAATGGTTAAACCCGAAGTATGCATATGAACAGATAGCGGGGATAAGGAATTGCCAACTTTATAAGGTTAGGTTAAATTAGGTTATTTGAATATGGCAAAGGTTATTAGCCTAAGAAGAGGGATGCCTTCATGGAGGCATTTCTACAGGAAACTGTTTGTATTCATGTTACACATAGGGTAAAACAACCATGCAACCAGCCCGTTCACCTGGGATCAAACCCAAGCCAGGTCAAATTGCCAGAATTCAGTGTTTCTAACCACTCGGCTGCTGATGGGGCACTAACATGGTGAAAACGATTCAAGACATATAAAACATTTTGGTAAACTGTATAGTTAGTCATTAGATTACTCCCCAAATTTGTATTACTACAGACCTGATAGAAATTATCTAAACTAAAAATTTCACATGTATTTTTAAATAATGATATTCAGTATTATAATATTTTAATTATAATATTCAATCTGCATAGCATCTAGGCTATCAATGGATCTGTGGAGGCAAGTTAAACCTAATGAAATCTCCAAATAGGATGCTAAAGACATATGTCCGTATGATGCCTTCTTCTTTTAATGGATGCTACTTGAGTATATGCAGAACTGTGGACCGGACTAACCCAAGCTGTTTAAAGCTTACAGTTAATTCCAATTTCTATTATGGTTTTTGTCATGTTTACAGTTTGCCATTTTACAGCCTAGGAAACAACCACAACATTGGGAATGTTCTAATTTAATGAAAAATGTAATGTGGAGGGAGGGGGCAACACAGCAGAACATGACTTACATCCACAAGTTTGCTCACTCGTATAGCACAAGCGTTTTAAATTTATGTAACCCTGAATGATATATTCATTCTGAAACAAAATTTGAGAAAAATAATAAGTCTTCATTTATAAAATTTGAAAATTAAGGATTTTAGAAAATAAAAAAAATTCCAACTATATCTGGACCACAATCACCCCTGCTAATGTATCTATGTAAATACCAAATGAATCTTTTCAAAAGTAAAAGGATAACAATAGGTAAGGATAATAAATTTAAAAAAAAACTAATGATAACAGAATTATATTTATAAATAAACACATTTACTTATGTTAACCCCTTAACTGCCACGGAAAATATACAAGATTCATTTCTCAGTGCCACGGTTTTTCACACAGGCACACGTAGTTATGTGATGTATTAGGAGGAAAATAAGTGCAAGTTTTACTTTCTAAAAACTGTTTACTTTCACAAAATAAAGAATAAAAAAAAATGAATGAACAAAATTTAATGTTTTGAGTAAAAGTATAATAAAAAAAATATAATAAAAAGATCACTAAAATGGAGTTTCGATCAATTCATTTTTAGACCAGTAAAGTGTAATATCAGGTTTCAGTGTTATACCTTGTGAAATCAGTATGCCTAAAAAAACATATACAGTCAAAAGTCGTTAATTTGGACATCCATAATCTGGACCTCAAAGCTAAAAAACTTTCTGCGCATGCACCGCGTTGGCACATGCGCATAGGCGTTTTACACATGCGCGTAAGACCTTGGCTACTGCGCATATGCGTGTGCGCAAGTGCAGAATACATTTTCGCCTGCGCATTTAATGTATAACGGATGGTGTAAGCTAAAATTATCTATTTCAGTTAATGTTAATGATTGCGTTGTTCCTTAATCTTTGAATTGGATCCCACTTATTATTTTTTGCAGACTGTAAGAGCAATTTTATAAACGTACACTTGAAATTTCGAATATGTCAAATAGAATTTCCGATGCTAGAACTTCCAAAGGATCTACCAAAAAAAAAAAATATCTTTCGATGTCCAACAAACAAAAAGTGGAATTGCTCCAAAAAATGGATAAAGACGTGAAGAATGTGACAGAGAGGTTAGTGAAAACGAAAAAATTTCGATTGACAAGTTAGTCGGTATTCTCGGCGCAGCAATTAACGGGACTTGAACACCGGAACTTTGTAACTGAACAAGAAATTATGTCTGTTTATAGAATTAAAGAGAAAGTATTATCACATAAAATGAAGCAACTTAAACAGCTTACATTGAAAGAAATGTTTAATAAAGTAAACAAATAAATATTAAGCTTTTTTTTTTTTAAATTTTGATACCCTTTAGATCATATTGTTCTTTATTTCATAAATTACAGTTTCATATTTTTAATTTTAGAATTTCTGCATGCTATCTTACGAGATTTAAACTGATGATCTATAATCCGGAATCGCCGAAGTCCCGACGAGTCTGGATTAACGACTTTTGACTGTATTTCTTCTGAACTGGTTGAATGCCACAATTTTGTTCTCGATTTTTCATTTGAAAGGTGTTGGTTCATATACTAGTCTACAAAACGGTTAGTTTCAGTAACAATATGAAGCACGAGCAGTTCATCAAAAAATAATTCAAAAAAGATAAATGGGTTTGAAACTTCCGTTATAACTTTCTTTATTCCAGCAACCTACTACAAAAAGTAAATGAAAACGGAGGACACAGAATTAAAAAACATATATGTTTTACTCAAACAACACCAGCCAATACCGAGCAGTCATTACTTTAACCACTTTAGACACATTCCCCTCTCCAATTTCTCCCCACACTTCTCTGAAATAGTATCCTCCTTCGCATGCTTTGTCAAGGTCATTGTGATGTTGCATTCCAAAACTTTGCAAGTAATTTTACAGGTAGCAGCACAAAGCAAATGACAGTAGTTTGGAAAGGCGTATACATACGCCCGGGGCAGTTAACACATCAGCTGAGCAAGGCATATATATACGTCCGCTGCAGTTAAGGGGTTAACAAATAAAACACAAAATTACAAATATATTTAAAACCAAAATTATAATCTAATGATTAATATTTACCTATTGCTTCAGAATGAGGAGAGAAGAACACGTGACGGCTAAAGATAACAAATGGTATAATTAATATAAGGGAAATGATAAAATTCACAAAAAAATCCCAGATAAACATGGTAAACCAATAAAAGGGAGTGGAACAGCCGGTCATAAGTTGCAATAATTTTGCCTTCGTTGTCTTTTCTTGAGTGGGAAGAAGAACAAAGCTAGAAGATATGAAAGCTAATGCTAAAGAAATAAAAATACTTCCCATTATTCGTTCTATGATTCTAACTTCATTATCATAAAAAGTTGTTCGAAAACTTGGCAAAGGAGCATTGTTCAATGTTATGGAGCCTGTACTAGTAACAGACCTCAAGAGAGAAGTGTGCATGAGCAAAAGAGACATAGGGGCTGCATGATAAGGCTCACCATTGTACCAAGCTGTTAAAATAAGACTACCGTTTTCCTCTTTTCCTACACTGCCACCTACTAGGAACTTTTTCAAATAAGCTGTGAGATCTTTGGCACCATAGTCTAAAATTAGTTTATTAGGATCCTTAGTATCTGTTACAGATACAGAATTTTCCTTAAGCACATTTTTAAAATGCCCTGAAATGTCAGTTTCATTTGCCTCAGAGAATCCATCTGTTTCACCATAGACATCTCCTATATCTAACTTCAGAGGTGTATAAGTACTTGAATACTGCATAGAAGTAACTGAAATAATATAAAAGCAGAGAGTTGTAATTATGAATGGCAAGAGAAGTTGGATAATTAAAAGGCCCCAGTTCCTCTTAGCATAATCAAAGCGTTTTATTAACAGTCCAAGCAACTGTGTAACTTTGGAAGCATCTGGAAGTTTTTCTACTGCCTCGTACACATCTAGAAAACAAATAAGAAAATATAAACATAAATAGAATATGAATATAGAGGTAAATACAATACATGTTAAGTCTAGAATTAAATGCTTAATAATTCTTAATAAGAACTACATTACTTTCAACAAGCACACAATTTCAAATTCTTATAAAAAATTAAAATTAATGAACTAATACTACAATTATTTAATGCAATCTGGCTTATGAGAAAACTTTTTTTTTTTAAATTCTAAAACTAAACTATACACTTTCACATATAAGTAACTTTAATAATTAATATTTTAGTACTTTAGTGCTATAAGAATCAACAAAAACAATCTGCAGCATAAAATTTTACCTTCAGCATCTAAAACTTCTCCATTTTTAAACCCATTATCAACTTCCTTTTTGAGCTTACTATCAGACAAATTGGCTACACTAAAAAAATAAAAAATAAAAAGAATTATCTGGACAAAATTTCCATAGTTTCAATAATAATAACAGCAATAATAATAATACAGAAAACTTTCTACCAAACTTTGATTTCAAACTTCCTTAAACTTAACTTTAAGGGAAAAGATGGATGCATTTTTTCCATGTTTGATTTGTAAAATTTTTACTAAGTAATTATTATTTATCTTCAAAATTAATAATACTGTTTTTTTACAATATTTTGAATGGAAGGGATGCATATCTGCTCTCTAACAATAGCAAATTATAAAATTTATTATATGACTGCGAAAACAAATTATTTGTCCTCATTTCATAATAATGTATTTCTGCCAATGGCCATCTACCAATCCTCAATAGCAAAAAAGACATCCCTAAATATTATCAAAAATTAACTTCAATCTAAATGTATGAAACTGCATCAAATAATTTCCAAACTATGGATTTAAAAAGTTGTATTTTATTCATTTGATCAAAAAAGAATTAATTATTTTAACATCACATTCCCGATTTTATTCAGGTTGAAAACAAAACAAATACCACCCCATTTTTCAGAACTGTGTTCATTATGTAAATCGCTCACTACGAAGTATGCTACTAGGTTACAATGGGAATAACCTTAATCTATTTTGGAACCCAGTTCAAAGTTGCAAAACACAGTAAAGATATATCAGAGAATATTTCACCATTGTTGGAAACATTAAGAATTACTATTTATTAATTATAAAAATATCTACGTATGTTATATATGTATACAGTTTCAAAGATTTTTCAGTTCAGTTAAGTACGAGCTCTCCCAGTCTTCCACCTCCAATGGAAGACTCAGATAACTTTGTAGTTCACCAATGGCACTGAACATTATTCAGTTTGGTAGTTCAGACTGCATGCAAATCCTGACCTGGCTGCATCTGTATTTTTATGGTATTCCCCATAAGTAACATGATTACAGACCAGTTTCTTAAGTCCTCAACAAAAGCACTGCTTCCCTTAAATAGATTGCAATTCTGTGCTTTACTTCGATCCATTAACCAAGCAATCAATTTTGCCTTCAATCTGCCTTTGGATTTTAAGTCGTCCAAATTTGAAGGATGATGTCTAAAAGTGTTTAGCTTCTTTTTCTTCAAGATGGTTCTGAAGTAGCAAGGTTGAATAACTGCCTATTGGAGCGAATGCATCTAACTGGGCCCTGTACTCAAAAAGACCTCACATTTGTGGAAATTTATGTAAAGATTTTGTTATGCGTTAAAATTTAAAACTGAATAAAATACATTTTTTTCTTTAAGCAATGATTATATTTTGACTAATCTACAGCTCACAATCAGTAGTAAAAATTGTATCATAACTATATACCCTTTTGGGTCCTTGAACAACGCTGGAATTAGCAAGAACTGTTGCAAGCTATGAAAAATAAATGAATTCAATATTTATGGATTTTTTTATTACTTTTCCTGTAGTAGAAGTATTAAAAACTTATACTACAGGCGACATTCAACTTTTGCACATAACTGGTTCCTGAAAATATGTGCGAATTTTGAATGCTCCAATGCAGAGGGATGTTAAAGAAAGAAACATTAAAAATTGCATTTTAAAATATTTATTTATCAGTAATATTATTTATCTATTAATATATATTAAGTTAACATGGCATGCTTAAGAATTTTGAGTTTTATATATATATAAACTTAGAGTTACTAGAAAAATTAAGAGTTAACTGAATACCACCTTTTTTCCTCTTTTCTTGATAAAAAGTTCTACAATATTGTGTGTCTTTTTCAATTGTCCTATGTACTTGAGATATACAGGGTGTCCTTAATCAAACTTGAAATTTGCAAGTAGTCTGTAGCAAAAACTATGCAGCAGAATTGCATGAAAATTAGGTAATGGCAGAATGAAATGATGGGAATTTTATCTAGGGGGGGGGGGGACAAGGAGTTTCAAAAACCACCAATGGATGGTGTTATACAATGTAAACTATTGGCATATGCAAATGTCGTAAACCATGGTAATACTGAGTGCGCACAGCTACCCCATAAAGTTGCGAGAGGCGAACCGTAGTCATACTTGTTTCCAAGTTAAGGAAAATTAAGTTGACTCTTTAGGAATGTGCTTTACTGGTGAAACTGTTTTGCCAAAACGGGGACTCTACTACCGAAGCTTTACGGAAATTTCGGTCTTTGAAGCAGTTATGAAAAGATTCACTCACTAGTCAAGGATTAACAAACATGATTAGGAAATCTGAAGTAACGGGAACATTGGGGATTCAGCCATGAAGGGATCGAAAGTATGTTGCAGCACAGGTAGCAGACGATGTAGCGACGCAAGTGGAGGAAGACAGATTACAAAACATTGACAGCACTAGTGTTCGGCGTATTGCAGCATCTGTTAATCAACTTCATTTCACAGTTCATAAAATTCTTCAAAAGGTCTTACGCTACTATCCCTATGAACTGTCGCTAGTGCTGCAGCTCTTTCCAGATGATCTGAATAGTCGACAAACTTTCACATTGTGATTTCTTGCACAAGTTGAGCTCCAGGATGAAAGGCCATAGAGCATTTTGTGGACCGTGAGGCCCACCTTTATATGGAAGGTGCTTTAACAAGCACAATTACCGTATTTGAGCTGGATCAATCCTACAAATTCCATTACACTCTTTGCATGTAACGGTTTGGTGCGACTTTACTGCAACCTTCATTGTGGGTATGTTTTTTTTTTTTTTTTTTCCTGAAGAGCACAGCACCGCAGGGCTTGTGATATGCACCGTCACCAGTCAACAATACGTTTCATTATTAGAGCGATCTGTTATTCTGGCTCTTCAGGCAAGGCGATATGATACAACCACAGTGTTTATATAGAATGGTGCTCCTCCACACATCGCCCGTTGTGTGAAAAAGTGCTCCACCACCATTTCGATGATGACAGAATTATCAGCTGGCAATTTCCTACAGCTTGGCCTCCTAGATTCCCCGACTTGAATCCTTGCGACTTTTGGCTTTGGGGATACCGCAAGGCCATTTTCTACCATGATCCCATCCCATCTCTATCCGACTTTAGAGAAAGCATAGAACACCATGTGCATAACATTTCCAAGTTCATGCTGCTTTCAACAGTTGAACATGTGATTTTATGCTTCCAGATGGTAGCAGACAACATGATATTGAGCATGTTTTGTTCCAGATGGTAGAACATCATATTGAGCATGTTTTGTAAACTTTTGTAGATTATTTATATGTTCTCAATAAAGCTTTGATATGCCACCTAAGGGTGGTTTTTGAAACTCATTGTTTTCTTTTTTCTTGTTTGTTCCATTACTCAGGAATGTTTTGTTCCATTCCTGAGTTTTTTTAAACACATTGTGTTTCCAACCTCTCCCTTTGTTTTCGTATGTTTAACCCATCTTGAAATGATGGGATAAAATTCCCATTATTTCATTCTGCCATTACCCAATTTTCATGCAATGCTGCTGTATAGTTTTTGCTACACACGGCTCGCAAATTTCAAGTTTAATTGTGGATACCCTGCGAGTCCTTCGTTAGGATTCCATTTTTCCACGACAGTAAAAATTTTTCAGGATGTGTGAAGGTTCCATTCATATTTTTGATAGTCAAAGTCTTGACACTTTTATCAGCTTCTACTTCCTCATTTTTATTGCACATTTGCTTTAAAATCTTGTTGCTGAATTAAGTGTTCATTCAACTGAGATTCAATTAACTCATTAATGTCTTCAATGTTAACATCCAACAGTAGTTTATTCATTAGACTTACTATTTCATCTGCAATAGTTTCCAAATTTTCTTCAGAATTTATAAAATCACTCCTCATTCATGGGCATAATTTTTCCAGGACCTTTCATTTCAGCTAATTAATCTCTAGTTTTGTTCACTGTGTTCTATATGTTATAGTTCTTCAAAATCACTTAATCTAGGGCTATCTTCTTTGTCAGTTGCCTTGATGATCTCATTTGATATTGTTCTCATATATTATCATTTAAACATATCAAGAAATAGTCTTCCACCAAGACAGCGTCATGATATAAAAAGATATTCAAAGCATTTGTAAATTTCTGTCCTGATAAATAGCGTAAAAACAAAACAATACACATAGTGGATGTAAGAGAAAAATCCTGACGCCAACAATTTCAGAAGTGGGACTGCCGATGTCAATGTCAATTTATTGTGACTAAATGCCATTGTAGGTCTGATGCAAAAACGAAAAAGGTAAATGTTTTGTTGGTTTTTTACTCTGTTCTAAAGTTATTAAACGTTTCAATGAAACCATTAAACATATGCATGAAAGCTTTTAAACATATCTCCAAAAGCTATTAAATGTATCAATAACACGTTGAGTGCGGCACCGGTCCCTAGGGACTGGCAGTGAACTTTACGGTGTGGTTGGTGTCAGTCCCTGGGGATTAGCACTGGAGTTTTCGTTTGGCTGGCGTCGGTCCGCGGGACTGATAGTATTAAAGTTAAAAAATAAATATAGTCCCAATGAAATGTGATCAAATTTAGTTTTAATGAAATGTTTTGAAACATTCTAAACAAAAATACGTCTTAGCTTTACAACTTAGCTCGCTGCCGGCTGAACAGAAAGGTCAGCAAATTCGGCGCCGCACTCAATGTAATAATAAGTATAACATGATTAAACATATATAAAAAGTAACTGTAAAGATGTCTTTTCTTGGCAAGGGACATAAAAGCGATCTAACTGAACATGTTATGAAATTGGGGAAACGGTTCCACCAGACGTCATTGTGATTATGATTAAAAACATCATCACAAATAGTAAAAATTATGATGAACTATTTGTAAAACAAGTCTTTGAAAGAATTATCGAGGAAAGAAGAACATGAAAGATTAGAAAAGCAAGTGCAATTAGAAATTCAAGAATGAGAAAAACAAAGAGCGTTAGAGGAACGGAAAAAACGAAGAACAACAAAGACTATTAGCTTCAAGAACGCAAAAAATGAATTCAGTTAGAAGCTGAAGATTAAGAAAAACAAAGTAATTTTGAATTACAAAAACTAAAACTTTTAAATGAAAATAAATTAATGTCCCAAACGTCAACAGGAAATAATATAACCACACAAGAAAACAAAAAAATTATCGATTTGAAAAGTGGTATGCAAAAATTCGATTTAAAGGATGGTCACATATCTTCATTCCTAGTAATACTTAAACGTCAAGCCAAACAGATGGGGTTAAATGAAGACGATTACATTTTTCATTTATTAGGACTTTTACCACTCGAGATCACACAGCTGATCACCAGAGAATTTGAAGAACAAGCTAATGAGTACGTACAATAGAAGTCCAGAAATCCGCAAAGCTTGGGACCAGAGGTGGTGCGGATTTTAGGATTTTGCAGATTTCAGGACACAAAAGATAAAGCATAATATTCGGACTAAAAGTGCAAAATAAATAAGGTGTATTAGATACATTTAATTAAATTATTATATACATTATTGCAATAATTTATTATATGCATTAAATTAATATTACATATATAAATTGATTATATTATTCATTGTATTATATGTACATAGCATCGAGGTTTGCTGATTTTGCCTCATGCAAAGATTTCCGGTTTCGGATTCCAGTGTCAGAATCACTGCTGCTGTAAAATTTCAACAGCTTTTCTTTATTTTTCCATATATCATACAGACTCATGTCACAGTTCCATACCATTCTGCTATATATCGAGAAGTAGCACCTGCCTTCATCTTTTGCACTTTTTGCATTACCGTCAATGCAATGTGTTTACTTTTTTCAACGTTGCAAGCAGTAAAATCATGAATGCCGATCTTATCTGTCATTGTATTTAAAAGGGCTAAAATTTAAAATATTCTTAATTTATCCACAAAATATCGGGATAAAAAAAAAGGCAGCAATAAACAATCTCATGAAATAACCATGCTTAGAAAATACAACAACGTGAATGGTGAACTTAACGAAGAGTTGAGCGAATAATCTGCTTTTTTACCTTGATGCAGAGATTAGAAGGAAAAAAATTTTATCTTATTTTTTAAAACTTTTTTTATGTCAATAATTTGGTATTTCCGTTATGACTCATTATTATTCGGTAATTATGACATCATTATTCGGTAAGTATTTTTTCTTCAATATTTCATACTCAATGTTGCGGTTTCCGGAACCTATAAACTGAATGTTTATATTTTGAGAGGCAACGTGGATTTCAGGAGTTGGTGGATTTTCGGTGTTTGACAGTATTTGTTAAGAATTTATTATTAAAATGTTGCAAGTCCAGAAAAATTTTGCGAGAAATTTGTTAATCATATTAGAGATTCAAAAAAACACAAGGACAGATTTTTTTTCAAAATTTGTAACTATTATAACGAATGGTTAGCAGGATTAAAAATAAATGTTTCAATTCTTTAAAAGAATTAATTATAACAGATCAATTAAAAAGATGGGTTCTGAATTCTATGAGGGAACATTTTATTGATTCATGGCCTAAATATGTAAACATGATGAACTAACTGGAAAATTGGACAACTACGAAAACGTTCGATCAAGACTAAAAATAAACAATGAAAGTAAAAGCAGTTCTAAGTTATGGTGCTGAGATTATTCTGAAAACACTCTTGATAGTAATCAATTCTAATAATTCTAACAGATTCGGAAACAGAGACATGATGAGAAGATATAAATATTGTGAAAAGGACAGTTTTGATTAACAATTTTCGTAATGTGTCTTGAATGATTGACAATGGAGCGTCGTCATGTCTACTTAAAAAATTGTCTGTGAAAGCCTTGGGAATAAACATTTCATTTTGCAGAAAGGAACTATTTGGTTTCGGAAATCAAAATTGTCTGATGAAAAGTCTTGGTGCGGCATTAGCGGATTTAAAAATTGATGACGTAGTGGCAAAAGATATTCCAGTGTTAATTTGCCAGATTCGGCTCACCCAGTTGACTTATTGGTTGGATGAAACATTCTTAGATTTGCTACATATTGCATATGCTTATGCTTAAGTCTGTGATGAATTGCATATCGGCTATGCAAAAGATTATCCATTTACTGAGTTATATTGCACTGAAAAACATTTGTGTATTAAATTAATAGTGGATGAAACAAAGAAAATAATAAATAACAGTGCAAATTTTGTAAATGTAAAAGCTGAAAAACATGTATTCTATCTTGCAAAAAAGTATGAAGTTGATTATGCTAATCAAACTTTTGTTCAAAGCAAATGTAACAAATACAGAGGTTTGCACCGCTGCATCGTAGGTAAGACGTATGATTGGGATGTGGAATATGATGATCACGTTAATGTTAGAAGCAAAGCTGATTGTTCAATAGGCTTGCATAGAAAAATACCAATTATAAAGCGAAAGCGATTTCCAAACTGAAATGGTCTAGCAGACAGCACTGGTTGGGAATCTGACTATGGTTTTGAATATGACCAAGTTGAAGGTAATGTGTTATACATGCCTGAAGGAAATTTTGTAACAAGAGAAGGCTACCATTTGTACAGAGTGCACAGAAATGATTCAGATATGAAAGGAGAATACAAAAAAAGGTCTTCTAATACAGCACGTTTAAACTCTATGGATGAAAGAAATTTGAATAATACTGTCAACAAAATTAGAGCACCTACTGAAACCCTACATGGCTATTCTCCAAGATTTAAAGAAGAAATCCTACAAGAAGTTGCTAATGAAAGTGCATATGTATGGACTGATCGAAAAAAGTTCAGGAAGAAAAATGCAGTGTCATCGAAAGGAAACAGAATAAGCTGAAGAAGTACTACTATATATATAAAAAAATGGGGGGGCATGGTAGACTGTATACACAACAACAGCCCATGTAAGTCATCTGAAGTTTTGGCATGCTAATAACCTAGATGAGCTGGATCAAGAGGAACCAGGTAACTCGGATATTAACTCGTGAAGCGACAAGTGAACTTTTATTTTTTTTGGTCCCGAACCTACAAAGAACTTTACTGGAAAAACTTCATTACAATTTTTTTAGAATTTTTTACTTCTTCTAGAACTTTAAATTATGATTAAACTGTACACAAAATGTGGATTCTAATGGTATTGTCAACAATATTTGTTAAAAAAAAACAATTGAGGGCAATTGTTTAGTCAGGATGCCCGACTGTTAGCAATTTCCAGTCTACCGCCAGATGGCGTCATGATATTAAAAGACATTCAAAGCACTTGTAATAATAAAAACGAGAGATTGAGAATGTAACCATGGCAACCAACAGACGATATTAACTACTCATGGAACTTTTTAAAATATAAGTAGAATAAAGCATTTTTGATGATGTTGGTTGTTAATTTCTGTCCTGATAAATAATGTAAAAACAAAACGATACACACAGTGGATGTAAGAGAAAAATCCTGATGCCAACAACTGTAAATTTTTATCTTTACAATATATCTTAACTGCCACCAGAAAATGAAAAGTGAACCAGTCTTTAAATATTAATGGAGAATCCAGGCTTTTTATTTAATTTCCGAATGACTAAAAGAAATACTTTATCTTTCCCTTTCAATGCTTTGGGATTTTCTGCTTAATTAACTAATACTGGCTTCGGGATTAGCTTCAGGATTTTTTAAATTTGATCAGCTGTTCCACTTTTTACAGCTGTTTTAACTAATACTGGCTTCAGTTCTAAACCATAATATTTGCAATATCGACAAAAATCTTTAAAAAACTTTCTCTTTTATCTTGAATCATTCAATATAGAAATACTGGACTAAAAAATTTTTAAAGAAATCTAGAAGTCATTTAAGTATTTAACCCCTTAACTGCCCATTTCCCGGTGTCACGGTTTTTCCCACAGGCGCACATAGTTATGTGATGTATTAGGGGAAAAATAAGTGTAAGTTTTACTTTCTAAAAACTGTTTACTTTCACAAAATAAAGAATAAAAGAAAAGTGAAAGCACAAAATTTAATGTTTTGAGTAAAAGTATAATAAAAAGATGTAAGTATAATAAAAATGATGTTTTTATAATAAAAAAGATCCCAAAAATGGAGTTTTGATCAGTTCACATTTTTAGACCAGTAAAGTGTAATATCAGGTTTCAGTGTTATACCTTGTGAAATCAGTATGCCTAAAAAAACATATATTTCTTCTGAACTGGTTGAATGCCACGATTTTGTTCTTGATTTTTCATTTGCAAGGTGTTGGTTCATATACTTGTCTACAAAATGGTTAGTTTCAGTAACAATTTGAAGCACGAGCAGTTCCTCAAAAAATAATTCAAAAAAGATAAATGGATTTGAAACATCCGTTATAACTTTCTTTATTTCTGCAACCTACTACAAAAAGTAAACAAAAACAAAAGATACAGAATAAAAAAAAAAATGTTTTACTCAAACAACACCAGCCAAGACAGTGGAGTCATTGCTTTCACTACTTTAGACACATCCCTCTCTCCAATTTCTCCCCACGCTTCTCTGAAATGGTATCCTCCTTCGCATACTTTGTCAAGGTCATTGTGATGTTACATTCCAAAGCTTTGCGAATAATATTACGGGTAGCAGCGCAAAGCGAATTATAGCAGTTTGGAAGGGTGTATATATATGCCCGGAGCAGTTAACGCATCGGCTGAGGAAGGCATATACACCCGTAAAAGTTAAGGGGTTAAAGTACAAGGAAGAGGAAGGAAGACACTTTAATTACAAAACAGATGATAAGCCAACGATTTATCTAACAGAATCATCTAAAATATATTTTTATAATCTGATACTGGATAAGTCATGAGGATCATCAAAAGTCAGATTCGAGTAATTAAAAAGTCTCTCATACATATTTGGTTTTTCAGCAAAATTTAATCAAATGAATAAAGTGGAACTACAGAAACATGCAACTGATTTAGAAATAGCTTTGACAATAACTAAATTAAAACAAGGGAATAAAGTTCAGAACATCAAAGAATTAAATTTAGATGGCAACATACTGGCATAAGTCAATAGTTCCAAAGCCCTGTGAAGCACCTTTGAAAATATTTAAATTTTCTCTGTGAAAACAAGAGATCTATTGGTTTCTAAATTTTTTTATTGCTCTTAGTCTACCTAACAGTACCAGTAAGCATTGCCTCAGGTGAGAAATCATTTTTAAGGCTGAAACTTATCAAAAACTATTTGATGTCAATGATGACCAAAGATAGGTTAAATAACATAGTTACAATTTCAACTGAATGACAGAAATATATTAATTTAGATTTAAATCATATTTCAGAAGAATTTACCAAAAAAATTAGAAAAATGCAATATAATAATAAAAATCTAGTAATAGTAATCTCGCAACAAAAATTAATTATTTGAAATTTCTTAACTGGATCACACTGCAAAGGGATCCAATCAGCCCCCTGCTATGCCTTGAGCATGTTATCATTTAATTAACATTATCAAAATAGTCTTGGATGAATGTGATCACATTAAGCGGCACCTACTGTAATATAATATTAAGATATGCATTTATATGCCTACTCCTCTGCTCATTGCCTTTTTTATACTCAGATACCTTTTCTATACTTACATGCTCTCTAAAAAAAGAAAAATTAATTTAGCTCCATATTTAGTGACATTCATAGTAGCATACGTTGATGCTCATTTGAAATTCTTAATGTTTGACCAAGCTCATTGCAAGGAACTTTTTTTAGTCTGTACTCTTAATGAGGCATCATTATACATAATACCTCAAATATTTGGGGGGGGATACTTGAGAACAAGCCAAAAAAGTACAATACCACGTTGCTATAACAGAAATGCATTTAGTCTATCTTTTTTCGGTCACATAATTTTCTGAATATTTAGTTCCCTTAATGAACACATCCTTCTTTGAATTACATAAATTCCTAAAATGTAATTTTATTTTTAAAAAAACTCACCAGTTTGCCATGCTTTAAAACTAAAATTTTAAGCTTTTAAATTTCCAGAATTATTAGAAATCAATTTTAATAGTGTTAATAAAAAATAATTCTCACATTATGAATAATTATATATAATAATATTTTTTAATACATGAAATATTATACATTTTTAAAGTTGAATTGAAATATATTCAGTGTGCACTGGTATTAAAAGATAGCCCATATAATAAAATACTTCACTCAAATGTTTTTGAAAAATAAAAAAATAAGAAATATGCTGTTTATATAAAACTAAAATCAAGTTGCAAAGGTTAGCAAAATCTTATTTAAGAATTAAATAACATTCTTTTTCACCTATTATTTAAGCTTCATAAGAAATGAAATAAACCCATATTTTTAACCCTTATTAATAACTTCACGAATCCAAAATGTAAAAACATACAAATCATATTACCATGCATGCTGATAGCATTACATACATTATATACAACCAACAACAAGAAATTAAATATCCAACCTTCTTGGTGCATTTGGTGTAAAAAATATCAAGCATCTAATTTAAAACAGGGTTCGTAGCCCCATTTTAGTTAAAATAATAAGCACCTATAAGCACTTTTCAAGCACATTTTAGGGAAAAAAATAAGCACCTGTCTAATTACATTATACACAACTGCATGATCTTAAAAGAAAAATTAGACTTGTAATTTAAAATATGAGAAATTCAGTATTAAGAGAGAATGAGCATTGCTCAACCATGGAAAACAATTACATTCTTTTTTTTTTTTTTTTTTTTTTTAAATTTTAAATAACAGTTCAATTCACAAAACTAGTTTACAATGAGAGAAAAAAAATTATGCAGAACTAAATCATATTACAAGATTTAATGACGAAATTTCTGTTCAAAATAGAGAAAATAAATAAAAATAAATCATATTTATTATATTCGTTTGGCACCTAAAATAAATACAATTTATTTTTCCAATCTTATAATTATTTAAATAACTTAAATCAAAATTCTGAACATTTTCAAAATTTTCATTGTATAACAGTTTTCCTTTAACAGAAACTGCAGGCAAAGTAATTTAAGTAAAAATAAGTAAAAAAAAAAAAAAAGGAGCTTTTCTGAAATCAGAAGATGGGAAATTTCTTCATGCAGTCATCCTTTAAGAGTAAAAGCTTAACTAACCGGCATACTCGGAAATTTCCAAATATCTGAAAACTCCGACTAGTCGAGCATAACTGGTAAAAGTGGAAAGGGGGGTAGGTTGTAGCCATTCTTTAGATTTTTCGACTAAATAATGCTCTTGACATTTCGATATGTGCATCATATAAAAAAATAGTCCAACGGAACTCAAAATTAATCTGCTTAGCAAGCACAGCAAGACTCTTTTTATCTCTGTGAAATATCGCAAACGTTATTGCGCAATACGTGCACCTTAATTCTTCCACACGTGATATTACGCAATCGGAATCAACAGCTGCCAGTATTCGGAGAATAAATAACTAAATAAAGGAAAACACCCCTTTGCTTCGTCTGGTTTTCACCATCATGTGCTCATGTGGCATATTTATCATTGAGCAGGACAAGTCGCGCTCCCTGCCGTACTCATATTGATTAATAAAGAGATTTACCAATCTGGGATGTTTGTCATTCTAATTTTGAACAGACTGCATTAAATTTCCGGAATAGAATCATTCTTTGCTTGTGTTGGTACACAGCAGAACTTTTAGTCCTATTCAATCCAGATGGGAAAGTGACCAAAAAAAAAAAAGTCCGCTGCTTGCTTTGCTGCGAACTGTAACGGTTTCAATATTCGAGATTTTGCGGAGAAAGGGGAGAACCCCCAACTTCCATACTATATAATGCATTGGCAAAAAAAAAAAAAAAAGAAAGTATTTTGACTATTCGATTACTTTGACTTTATTTATGCCATTCTGAATATTATTCCTTTGAAAACTAATTTGTGTTAAAACACACTTACCCATTTTTGAAGCTTATCTATACTTCAGCAGTTACTGCAAATATAATATTATAAATATTCATACATATGTTCATAACCAAAAGCCTGGCGATCATACGAAATGACCGCTGTTCTAGATATTATAAATTGTAATTAAAATTATTTTCTCAAAGGTGTCTGCTAATTTTAACTGAATTACCCAGGGCAGGCGGCGAGGACGCCCCTTTGCTTACTGCCCCATGGGGTTTCCCCCTTCTACTTGCTTAAAGTAGAGTGCAATGAAGGAAACCATTGGCAGTATATTTCTTAAAAGCCACTGCTAGCTCATTCAATAAAGGTGATTTAAATAATGAAATGTTAATTCACATGTCAAAGATCTCTTTGTACACAGCATTTCTTGTGTAAATCTTTCCATCATTTTTAAACTCGCCTTGCAGAAGACCATCCATTATTTCTAATTTTACGTCCATTCTTTCATGAACTCTTGAACAGGCAACATAAAGTTGACCGTGTTCAAATACAGGCTCAGGTAAAAAAATGCCAACACGCTTAAGCCTTTGGCCCTGAGGCTTATGGAGGTCATAGTAAAGGCAAGTTTTACAGGAAATTGTCTACATCTCAATTGAAACAGCAAACCTGTGCCGTGGCAACTTCACCCCATTGGCTAATACAGTTACGCAAGCAACCGATAAACTATCGGCGACAAACAGACACTTAAGCCGCATATATATGTATATGAGGTGAAGTAACATCATCTCCTCCGAAACAGCTGGCTCCCGGGCTTAGCAAAGTACACCGTTGGATTCCGCAGGTCCGTGCCATGCCATTTTGACCATTCCCGTCTTCTTGGGACTTTAATTAGCCGAGATATTGATTAAAAACTAATTTTCCACTTTCTTTCTTGGTTTTTCCCTATTACAGGGATTTGGCTATGTGCCAAATTCTTTTTTTTTCGAATATCTATGGAACGGCGGAGTTGAAATTCGAGAAGCGTATCCTCGGATTCCAAAAAATTCTCCGAATCCATCGATACCGTTCTCATCTTCATACGACTTTAATCGGCCAAGACATTAATTAGAAACTGCGGAAACGTTCATTTCTGAGCTCATTATTCCGAGTGGCAACAATAAACTATCAGCGACACACACTTTAGCCGCTTATATATATAAAGATATAAGCATACCGATCATAATAAACGTGAATATGAACTCACCACGCGGAACGAGAATGTAAATTATTAAAATCTTGATAGAAATTCAAACGTGTGTAGTATTGGGTGGGAGCAAAAGAATACGGAATGTACCGGAATTTTCTATCTCTTTCTCAATTCTTTGACCAATAGAGCGACATGCACTTCATGTTAGTGCAGAGAAAGGGGGCGGAAAACTATTTCTGGGATTATGATTCACCATCTGACGTTCCATATAAGTAAGAAAAGTTGTTTATTTAGTTTCAGCTTTGGTACGGAGAAAAAATGTACGTTCATTTAAAAAAAAAAAAAAAAAAAGCACTAAAAGCAAAAAAATAAGCACTAAAAAGAAAAAGTAAGTGCTTTAGAGAAAAAATAAGCACGTATAAGGGCTTTTATATTTTATTTTCAAATATAAGGATTTATAAGCACTTGCAGGGACCGCTACAAACCCTGTTAAAAGAAAGATTTTATAATATGGCAGTGGTTGCTATGATTTTTAATGAATAAATGGTACTCTCTGATTACCTGCCCAACCCTAACAAGAATCATTGCACAAAGCACTATGTCACCAAAGTAGGAAATTCATAATTTTACAACAATGGCAACCCATTAATGATTGCACGCACATTACACCAGCATATAAGGCACGTGATTTTGAAATTCAAGGGTAATGTTTGTGGTTTCTGCTTGTTTTGATTTGTGTATGGATTTTTTTTTTCGCTTGCACCGACACATAATGCCACTGTGGACTTTGCTTGCTAATGAAAAAGGTTAAGTTAAATGACTAACTTTCATTCATCTAGAATTTTACATTATTGTTATGGAAATCTTGCACCTCAAAAGTAGTTTACGAACCATTCTTAGGTGGTTGTGATAACAGTTATTTCCTAATAAGTTGAATTCTCTAATCATAATTATTCTTTAGTGATAATATCTTTTTCTAAATTTGTGCAAGTCTCTGATTTTTTTTCGAGTTAAAACAAGTTGGCACATGGAGAACAGTGCCAAGTTGCTCCGAGATGCCAAGAATTCTGAAATTCTCAAACTTAAGTTAAAACAGATCACTCTGCACATGGATGGAAGATTGGGGAAAAAAGAAAGTCCTTTATTACAAATGTTTGCTGCATTTTTAATGCAGTTAATTTGCTGCCATTTTATGCACTTTTCAGTGCTTCATTGTGGATGTTTGTTTCATGTAATTTTCAGTGTTTCGTAGATGTTTCTTGTACTTTTAATTTCATTAATTGGCTGCTGTTTTATGTAATTTTAAGTGCACTGCCATTTTTTTAAATTGGCTATTATTTTTCATATGTTAGGTTGGTGAAAAATTAGACGTCAATGATTTGTGGGAGGATTGGGCAGATAATCAATGTGTACCAAATAAATATCATGCAATGATGTTCTAGCACAAACCATTAAATTTTAATTAAAATCTACAGTGAAGTTCAATCAGAGGGATATGCTACTGAAGCACTGAATTAAAAAGAAATATAACATCTGGCATAGCTGAATTTGATGACAGAGATATTTGAGTTTACGATATAATCTAATCCAATACTTAAGTCTGTGTCTAAGCTGAGTCAATTTAAACCAGTCTTTTATTTGAATAAAAATTCAATTATTTCAATGTCCTCCCTTACCGCCTTTAAGAAAAAAAATTATATTAATTCACATAATAGCAATACTCTATTCCCTTTACTAGACCAGCAAAGTGATAATTACATGTGAATTATTTTATTTCCCAAATCACAAAACATGCAATCCTTTTTTAAAGAAACTTAATTTAAAATCCCTGATGACTACAATAAAAGAATTGTCAATGATTTCTAATTCCTAAATCCTTTCTTGTTTCTGAAAACATTTAGCAATTTTTCACAGTATTAACATTAGTTTAAGACTGTGACTATGAGTAATGCTATTACAAAAAAATCAAACGAAAAACTCTTACTCTTAAATTACACATTTCCTAAAATCTGCTTTAGACATTTTATTTGATACATGTGGTGGATCTTAACTCAGAAATACAATATTACTGATTATTAAATTTCCCCAAAATATTTGAAATTAATATTTATGTTCACATCATTATTAATCCCCAAATATTATTAAATAATTATAAATCATTATGAAAGACCAAAAACTAATAATTTGGATACTTTTCTTTCGTTATAAAAATTCATTTCCAGTAACAAAACTCATTACATTGCTATAATAATTTTCTAGTACAAACTAAACATGAAAAAGATTGTAACAATGCATAGCACCTTATTCACTGAATAGCAACAAAAAAATCTCCATTTACCAGATATCAGAAAGAACAGAAACATTTTAAACACAGCCTTTCATAGATATCAGGATGTGCGAAAACATATAACTTCTCAATTACAAAGCGTTCAAGCATAATATTACAGGAAATACGAAATACTTACAATGCAATTAATTAGGCACAGAATATAAGAAATTGTGTTAAAAATTTTTATTATTGATTTAAAAACCACCAGTAGCACAATTTACTCAGTTAAAAAATTCTTATATATTAATAATTTGTTTACACATTTAAAACACTTACCTTAGAAAAACATCTTCCATTGTTGTAACTGTTACACCACAAGAGTTAAAACCAAGTTCTTGTTTACGTGTTTCAAGCTCTCCAAACAAATCTCCATATGATGCATGAACGCTAGTAGATAGGTTAAAAGTAACTTCTTTTTCCATATTTGCTTCCAAAGTAGATCCAGGTGTATGTCTCTCTAACAATTCAGTTATGCTTCTTAAATCAAATTTCTCATTTTTTACTATATGCAAATGATAGCCAGTGCCTGAAATAATAATAGAAATTAAATAGTGATATTAGTTCAATCAAGTACACAGAGCTAAAATACAGTTTTTTTGTGTGTGTTATAAATTTGAAAACAGATAAATTACAGCTTAAATATATAAAAAATAAAGTTTATAAAATATATAAAATTAAATACAAAAATATATAAAAAATAAAGTTTTAAAAATATCACTTTAAACATGATTATTCTTTCATTTTCATCACTATCCATTTAAGCACATTACATACTTCTGATGATACACTTTTGCTATTACTTTTGGAATCTAGCCATTATAAAGTACATGAAGGAACAATAAACCACACCCACAGATGAAAAAAATTTAAATTATGAAAAAATTACTTTTGTTAGTATTGGACATGTACAGAGTAGAAATTTATCAAGTATAATCATTTATCCAGAAGATACATATGGAAAAAGACAAAAAAACTCTTATGAATTAACATGGTCTAGTTGCATCTCAATTTTTAGCATATGAACCAAACAAAATTTCAGAAAAATATCTGAAACTGACAAAATAAAGAAATAAATATTACTATGAACACTTCAACCAACTTCAGTCTCTAAAACATTATAAAAATAAGATTGAAATTATCTTTAAACAATTCCACCACTAACTATTTCTGGAAAGTATCATTTCACCTTATTTTAATTATCAATAGCATGTTTTTTTTTTAATTAATTCGAATTTTTAAATGTGACTGCATTTTATGATATATTACAAGATTCAAAAATATAATCTTTGCAAATATGAATAACAAAATACATAAAAAATACAGTAGCTCTCTAACAGCTATCTTCTTCAAAAAATGATCAGTATTCATAAGGACTTTTAACTAGTAACTTTCTTAGTTTTTGTTAGAACAAATATCATCAAAATATAAATTAAAACAATCATTAAAATATGTTGTTGCATTACTAAACTAAAATATTTTATTAACAATACAAATTAAGCAGTAATATTTCAAATTTGTAAATTTAAAATATTTTATTAACAACACAAATCAAGCAGTTATATTTCAAATTTTTAAATTAACAGCGAAATTATTTTTATCAAAAATAAAAGTTAATCATTTCTGAATCATCACTTTTATCTTTTCCCAGCATATTTAATATAAATATAGATTCAGTGGCTATAGTCCAGTATTCTTTAAACAATTCCTAAATAATTTCATTAATATTTTTCGTTCCTCACAGAATAACATATTAACCCTCTCGCTGCGCATCCCGCGATTTCCACGGCAATGTAGAAGTAGCAAAATTTGTGCAACCCGCGATTATCGCGGGGATGCGTTTTTGCCACCTATTTAAGTGTGCAACCCGCTCTTTCCCCGTTCATGTTTTCATTTCGGCTTTTCTGTAATGTTTAATTGTTTATTTAGATGTCGACTAACAGATGGCGTTAGTTGTCCACGTTTCTGCAAAATATAAAAAGAATTTTTTTTAGCATTTTGCGCGTGCTTTTCAGAGCTCAAAGATGTCTGGCAGGAAATGTTTCGCGAGTGATATGACCTATGTTCCTGACGATATTTCCGACACTGACAGTAGTTCTGACTCTGATTCCGAGTATACTGATGATATTTATAGCGGAACTGATGAAAATTTCTCGGATTCCTCTGTGGATAGTGATGAATCTGAAAATTCATTTTCTATTCAAAACGCCCGACAGTGGTGCAAAATTGATATGCAAAATATTTCACCAGCTCCTGCTTCATTTCCTTTTATTGGCAATTCCGGACCAAATTTCACTATGGCAGATGATGCAACTGTTTTGGATTATTTTGAACTTTTTTTTTGACGATGTTATGTTGCAAATAATAGTAAAAGAGACCAACAGATACGCTCAGCAGTATATGAATAAGGCAGTTCCTAAAGAAAGATCAAGGTGGATAAATTGGACAGATACGGATGAGAAAGAACTTAGATTATTCTTTTCCGTTTTGTTTCTCCAAGGAATTGTAAAAAAGCCTAAACAAGAATATTATTGGTCCAAACGTCACATATTGCAAACACCTATTTTTCAACAAGTAATTCAGAAAGATAGATTTATTTTGCTGATGAAGTTCCTTCATTTTACAAATAACGAAGAGTTTGATAAGGATAATCATCCATGGCCAAAATTAAATAAAATTTATGACATCATGGAGCATCTTCGAAACAAATTTCGAAATCTTTATATACCAGATAAAAATCTCAGCATAGACGAGAGTTTGATGCGCTTCAAAGGCAGACTGAGCTGGAAAATGTTCATCGCGAAAAAAAGAGCAAGATTTGGCCTTAAGTTTTTTGTGGTCTGCGAAGTGGGAACTGATTATATTGCAGACTTTCTCATATACACAGGTAATGGAACTGTGTATAACCCGAAATTTGCAAATTATCCAGCTTCCACTAAAATTGTTCTGCACCTGATGGACAGATTCCTGGGCCATGGACAATTACTACATGTCTCCAAAGTTAGCAGACATTTTAATTTCAGAAAGAACAGACTTATATGGAACTGTAAATAAGCATAGACTCCAACCTTCAGCAAACCTTGTCAGTAGTCAACGCGTGAACGACATTTTTACAACTTTGAAAATGTGCGCGTAGCGTATGTTGTAATTAACCATTCATTAATTTTAAATTAATAATTAATTGTAATCAATTTTATTACATTTAAAATCCATATACATATAAAACTGAATAATTAAAAATATACCTTGTAAATTATATGCACATTTAATTAGAAATTTTCTTTTAACTCCTCAAGCATTCACTAATAAAAAGTACTTCAAATCACTACTAATCATAGAAAAAATCAGAAGCTATAAATCTTATCTTTATTCTGGATATGATTTCTACAGGGAAATAAAATTTAAATAACCAAGAATGATACATATAAGTATTAAACAAAATACGCATAATTTATGAATGCAAAGATTTATATGTAGCATGCTTAGCAAGCTTAAGTTCTGATTTTGAGAATGTTTTTTTATAACACAGTTCTTCATTTGCCTGCATATTTATTTTTTCAATCAAAACTGCTTCAAGAGTTTTAAGACCTAAATTTGGTCGAAATTCCGTCTGATTTTTTTTAACAATAGAAAAAAATTCTTTCGCAAGCTGCATTTGAATGAGGTATTATTAAGACAGCAAGCATTACAGAAGGCAATACTTTGTATTTAATACACCCATTCATATTTTTTAATTTGGCAATTTCTCCCCATGCTATATCAATACGCAAATCTACAATTTCTTTCAAATCATCTACTTGATACATGGAAAATTCAATTTCTACTTGATTAAGACATTTTTCATCAATAATGGATGGAAAAGTATTCATCAAGTAAAGAACAGATGAAAATGAGACTTCAGTTCTCAAGTTGATGTCAGCAACTTCAGCATGTTTTAGAAATGGATCACTCAGTGGAAATTTATCAATTATATATGAACATGCAGTTACAAAAAAAGCTCACACAGAATTGAAAAATGATTTCACTTCACTTTCATTCAACTTGGCATTTTTTAAATATAGTCTTGTTTCCGCACCAATCACTAAATTTTCATTTTCTTTTTGCTTACTATACTTCTGAAATGGAATAGACATTAGAATAACATCTTCATTTTCTTTAGAAATTACTGATGGTTTTACGAATCTAACAAATAAATTCATTAAAAGTTCAAAAAGTTCTCTTCTCAATTTATGTATATAAGGAGCTTGTTGTTGCAAATTAATATTTACTGTTATAAACAAAGTATTTTTCAAAAATAACAAGTACAATTTGGTGGTCGGTGACTGTAAAATTTTTTTAATGTTTTGCAATCTCTTTCCTTCATTCTCACTGTTATCTGGTTTATCTCCAAAAAAATTTATCACAGCATCCCACTGTTCCAAAATCCTTGTTATAGATTCTAAAAGAGACAACCATCTCGTACTGCAATATTTCAAAATTCTATGAGATTTTGCATTCTGTCCCAAAATTTGTTGAGCAACTTTGAAGCTATGCTTCCGTTTCGAACTTTTCTCCAAGTAAAAATATATATCAATTA
Source organism: Stegodyphus dumicola (assembly GCF_044657685.1). NCBI lineage: Eukaryota > Metazoa > Arthropoda > Arachnida > Araneae > Eresidae > Stegodyphus > Stegodyphus dumicola. The sequence continues at coordinate 109,178,492 of NC_140770.1, read as the reverse complement.
TCAACATTTCAATTTCTGAGCCAATTAATTTTTCAGCAGCTTTTTTTGCAGCTATATGCAAGAGGTGGCACGGACAACCTCGGGTGATTATACTTGGTTGATGCATTTTGATAAATGATGCTACACCTTTAAACTTTCCAATCATATTACTAGCATTATCTGAAGAAAATGATAAGCAATTTTTCCATTCTAAACCTTTGTTTTTAAAGTTTTCATTTATACAATTAAAAATACCTTCTCCTGTATTATTCGTGCATTCTAAAATAGAAATCAATGAAGTAATTATCACTCCCTTTTCTTTACTGTAGTATGTTATAACCAATGGGTACAGTTTGTTATCATTGTTATCATTACTTCCATCAGTACTTAGAGAAAATGATGTACTGCACACTGATTTTATAATATCAGCAACAGTATTTTCTGCAAGCGTTTTCACAATAGCAGCAGTTTTGGTATGACCGCAGCTAAATTTTTTTGCTATGGCAGAATCCGGAAACATTGCTTTGAAAAGCTCTTTGGAATGATCCGAAACAGAAAGCGGTAGATTATGTTCAATTAAAAAACGAACAAAATAGCATTCGGCTTTTATAGGATCTGTTTCATCATCTTTTATTAAGAAATTTGTTATTTCTTTAGATTTTACGGTGCCAAGTTCTATATGCTTTTGAGAAAACACATGCCGTTTACAGTCATCTTTTCCGCCATGAGCAACTGAGAAGTCTTTGTTGCATACACTGCAGTGTGCGTGATTCACAGAAATTTCGGACGCTTTAATGCATGGAAATTCTGAAGAATATGAATCTTTAAACTTCTGCTTTGATAATTTTGGCTTCTTCGTTCGAGGCAGCATTATGATTAAAAATCTTTCACCTGATTCACAGTTCACAAGACACACGCTAAGCTCTCGCCGTAAACTACACAATGCAGCCGAATGCAGCCTAAACACGCATCAGCGAGGAACCTGGGAGACAGACAATTGGGTGGAACTATTGATAAGTCGTTAACGGTTGGAGTTACTGATCTACGATTGGCTAATTCTTCAAAACTAGGAACGCACTCAACACGTGATATATGATAACACGAGTATTCAGCCAATCATCGGATGAATTAGTTGGTTCTGTTTTGCGTACTGGTTCTCCTGCTCTTGTTTCTGTAAAATCCGTAGTTTTTTCCATACTTTTCATAGCTCGTAGTTTTTCATGAATTTCCGTAGAAACTACGGAGAATCCGTAGTAGTTGGAGTCTATGAATAAGATGAGGAAAGACCTTCCTCCAAATTTTGCAAAAGAAAAAATCCCTAAAGGTCACGTCCTTGCTTACCAAAGGGGTAAAGTTATGGCTCTGAAGTGGCAAGATAAAAAAAGTGTTTTTCTTATAAGTACAGTTCATAATGCAAGTTCCCGTTTGGTGAAATGCAAATCAAAGAAAACTGTACTCAAACCAATTGTTGTTTGTGATTACAACAACACGATGGGTGGGGTTGATTTATGTGACCAAGAAATGTCATATTACCCCACCCTCAGAAAACAACAAGGGAAATATTATATAAAAATTTTCCGACAATTCATGGACCAATCACTGTGGAATGCTTATATCCTTTATAAAAAGGATAACCCATTACAAAATATAACACTTCTAGATTTCCGTTTGCAAATTATTGAACTAAGCATTCAGAAGTATTCAGATAGAAATTCCAGTGTTCACTCTAGCAAATGTAGTTCAACTCTCAATCCCATGAGGCTAACTGCTTGACATTTTGCTAGCCATATACCCCCAAATCCCATCAAGAAAGAGCCTCGTAGACAGTGTGCTGTCTGTTGTTAAAAAAAAACTGAAAGCGGAAAAAAATTCGAAAAGAAACGCGAATTTGGTGCAAAGATTGCGAGGTCGGACTTTGCTTCGAGCCTTGTTTCGAAATTTACCATACAAAACTTCATTTCTAATAAATGTTTTGTAAGTATTTTGCATATTTTCATTAGTATATACTTTTTACCTTTGTATTTTATAAAATAAATCATAATTTAACCAAAATTGATTTTCAAAATTTTGCTTTTTTTCATTATTCTTCAATTTCAATATTCTGACAACTTTTTTCTATGATCTAATTCTATACAGTCAAAAGTCGTTAATTCAGACACCCATAATCCGGAATGATCTATAATCCGGACCTCAAAGCTAAAAACTTTCTGCGCATGCGCCGCGTTGACACATGCGCATAGGCGTTTACGCGTGCGCGTAAGGCCTTTTACAACTGCGCATTTCCGTGTGCGCAAGCGCAGAATACGTTTTCGCGTGCGCCTTTTATGTATAACGAACAGTATAAACTAAAATTATCTAATTATCTATTTCAGTTAATGTTGATGATTGTGTTGTTCCTTAATTTTCGAATTGGATCCAGCTTATTATTTTTTGCAGACTGTAAGAGCAATACTATAAAAGTAAACTTGAACTTTCGATTATGTCAAATAGAATTTCCGAATCTGGAGCTCCCAAAGGATCGTACAAAACGAAAGTATGTTTCGATGTCCATCAAACAAAAAGTGGAATTGCTGCAAAAAATGGATAAAGACATGAAGAATGTGACAGAGAGGTTAGTGAAAACGAAAAAATTTCGATTGACAAGTTAGTCGGTATTCTCGGCACAACAATTAACGGGACTTGAACAGCGGAACTTTGTAACTGAACAGAAAATTATGTCTGTTTATAGAATTAAAGAGAAAGTATTATCACATAAAACGAAGCAGCTTAAACAACTTACATTGAAAGAAATGTTTAATAAAGTAAACAAATAAATATTAAGCTTTTTTTTGTAAATTTTGATACCCTTTGGATCATAATTGTTCTTTATTTCATAAATTACGGTTTCATATTTTTAATTTTAGAATTTCTGCATGCTATCTTACGCGATTTAAACTGATGATCTATAATCCAGAAAAATCGATAATCCGGAATCGCCGAAGTCCCGACGAGTCCGGATAAACGACTTTTGACTGTATTGAAAAAAAACTCTTTTACAAAAAATTTTGTATATTTTAAGTCTAAAATATATGTAGATTTGAAATATGTAATAAAAAAAATACGCAATTTTTGAACCTATTTTGATAAAAAAAAAAATACGCAGCGAGAGGGTTAATAAAGCAATTATAGAGCAGTTAATTCACCTTTCAGGTATTTTAGCAAATGGTTATATTTATTTCAAAACTAATAGTTTAGCGCATATATGAACACGAATTTTAGATTTATTTAATAATTAAGTATTTCAGAAAAGGAACCAATTAAAAGAAAAGATCAAACATAAAGATTTCATTGGATGAACATTTTAATAAGCAATTAATATTTTCCCAATGACAACACAAAATACATAATATAAAATTTCTTTTGCAAAAATTTATAAGCTCCAAATTTTGACACCTCCTAATTAAAAAATCAAAGAAATTTAGAGAAAAGCACCATTTAAAGAAAATCATCTCATAATTTATTAAATAATAATACAGTTATTAATTTTAAGTTTAAACTATTTTAGAATTGATTAATCAAAATAGAAAATCAAATAAGCAAATTCCTTTTTACTAAACAGTGAAAATTTTTTAAGTGACTAAAAACTTTTAACATAATACTTTACCTCCTTGTTTTTATACATAAATATTTTTCTACATTTAAAAATATTTCAGATTGAAAATTCCTACAGTATATATATTTAATTCAACCTTTTTACAAATACTTTTAATCCTGAAAACTGCAGAATATTACAGAAATTATTGTAAAATGTCAAACTTTAAAAATTAAGCTAAAAATGTTTGAAAGCTACTAAGATCCGTTTTACATCAGGAACATTACCAAATTTCTTTTTTAAAAACATAGGTGAGCCAACACATTGAATTTCACCCTCTGCCATAATTGCCACTCGATCCCCTAAAACATCTGCTTCCTCCATATAATGTGTTGTCAGGATGATAGTACGGTCATGTCTCAAAGTAAGGAGAGCATCCCAAACAGCCCGTCGAGCTTCTACATCCATTCCTGAAGTTGGTTCGTCCAAAAACAAAACCTGTAATGGAAATGAATCAGCAGTACAGTAATACAAATTATATCCCCAGCTGCCAAATGATATTTAAACCAAGAGCAAATAGTTTTAAAAAATAACAAACAAAACAAAGTTTTTTAATACGAAATGACATTAACTAAATTGAGTCTTTTCTGAAACTTAAATATTACAGAAATTAAAAAAATATTTAAAAAATCATATAAATAGTGTCTTTCCAAAAAACTTCATTAAAAATTTTCTGGAAAAGCTGTTATTAAAATTTTAAAAAGAAATTAAAACGAATCATAGAATATATTAATATTCTAGATCACAACTCTTCATGTATGATTAAATATTTGGATCTTGAAAATAAATTAAAATGATGTGGCATGAAGGCATCCAAAAAAAAAGACATTTATTTTATTTTCTTAAATAATGAAGATATACATATACTTTCATTTACAAAATTTCTCAAAGGAAGGATTGAAATATACATCCTTAAAATGAGCATAACAAATATTTTCAAAGGATCAGCTATGATTTTAAAAATGAATTTTTATGTAAGTCAGAATTAATAATCTTCAAAACAGAGAATGGTGCTTATGTACTATCGCAACCATTTTGGCACAATTTGGCAATTTTTTACGAATGAAATTGTAAAAGTTACTCAGCACATGCAAGCTGGTGGTTTTTGCATCTTTTTAAGAAAGATTCCTGAACTATCAATATTTGTAGTAAGTTTGGAGACAATATCAACAAAGGGAGGAAAAAAAAAACAACTTTAGCAATTTAAAATACAAATTTGAATCATTAAATAAGGACTATATCATATATTAAAAAAAATAAAACACATTCTTTGAATTTTTCTGTAATTTATTTTTTTTTCGTTATTCTTCTTGCGAAGTACACAGCGATCTGTTTTCACTTGAAAAAATGTCAGAGAATTGTAGAGACTCGGCTTCATGCAATCTTCGGCTACAGTGCCTATGTAGAAAATGCATTTCCTCATTGTTCTCAGAAAATTTTCAGCAAAATTCTATATTACTGCCAATTTTACTGTAGTTTCTTCCATTGCTGGAGAATTCCACAAGCTCATAATTTAAAACTAAATTTAAGGCAAAATATATCACAATTTGTGTATAAAAATACAACAAAAATAGATCTCATACGAAAATAGCAGCACTGCTTGACTAAAATGATTGTTATGAGCATGGTTGCCAGAAGAATGGTTATGCACATCATTCCAGAGTTTGGCACTTACTGAAAATTTAACTACTTCTACTAAAATGGTTGTCCAAGCATCTAAGTAACTTTTATTCTGCAGCCACAACCTCAATTCAAGATGCTCTTAAACAACTTGAACTATGTCAGTAATAAATATGCGAAAATGCCCAGCCATCAAATGCATTTATAGAATTTTTTTTTTTTTTTTTTTTTTTTTTCCCATATATAAAGGTATGGAATTCTTTTTCATCTAACTTATTAGAGTATAATGAACCTTTTACTTGTCACACTTTTTACTCTACTGAGACTACATTTTAATTTGTATTAACAAAATTTTTATTGTTTTCATAAAACTATAACTATAAAAACTTTTCATAAAATTATCTACTTTTTTTAAATAAGAAATCCATAATCGACTGGATCATTTGGAATATGACAAATTACACCATGACTATATGCCTAAGATAAGAGATGCTATTACACAGAACTTTCTAATATAAAACGGATAACATTCTTATCACATATTCGAAAAACGACAAAACCTCTAAAATAGCCAGCCTGTTCACAGCATTCGAAACACACATCAAACTATCAACATCTAGTGAACTTACCATAAGACCATGAATTTGTAATTGAAAGTACATGCATAAGATCATTGTTTAAATAAATAGTGCTCATAGGCAGTTTATCAAATTAAAACTCTGCTGAAATCAGAATTAAATTTCTAAAATAAAACATGATTTTCTAAAAACTTATATGTTAACTAACAAGATGACTCCCTTTTGAAATAGAAAAAATTATTTCAGTATTCATTATAATATTGTGAAACAATCTAGGTGCATAATAAAAGATGAAACAAGAATCTGTTTGTAAAATTGAGACAAAAAAGAGCATCTTTAAACGAGAAAGACTTTCAAAAGTGTTCAACCAAGTAAAAGTTCATTGTGGCAACACATTTTAACACTTGAATACAGCAGACAGAAAAACAAAAATTCTGCCTACTCTCAAATGATTATCTTAAGTGTCAATATTTCATCAATATGCCTAGTACAATAATAAAAAAAAAGTCTAATAATATAATAACAGTAATAATGCCTAATTATAAATAAAATAAGTTTAAATTCCACAATGATACAGTTACTAATTGCATTTCATGCTCACATCCCAGTTTTAGAAAGTTTAATGTAAGAAACTAAAATGTGCAGCATTCTTTCCAATGCAACAACATCTGGACTCTGAAATAAAATTTAAAGGGTATTTAAACAACTCCAATAGCATACATCAAGCGAAACTCTCAATGAAAGCTACCATCAACATTGCATCAATAAACAATTTCTCCAATATCCATCAACTCAGACAGCCAAGCAGCCATACTCTCCATCCGAAATCCAGACAACCCTTCTCACCTGGCTCATAAATTAATAATTTCTCTAAAGATTTCAATACTGAAATAACCATAACTTAGATCAAAGGGCACAACGGCAACAAAACCAATAATCTAGCAAAAACAACAGCTCTTTCCCAAGAAGGCGAGTTCCTCAACATAAGTTTCCAAAATCGCAACTACAACAAATCCTAAACAAACATCTAAGGCATGAGTGACAAGTAGAGTGGAACAACTCCACAACAAGCCGGTGCACTCACCAGTTCTTCCCAAAAATCGGCTCAAAAATTAAAAGCTCCAAGGCCTTCCTAACTCCCAGTCACGGCCCATATCCAGATTATTTTCTTAAAAGGAATTTCTCTATTAGTGACAATTGTGTGTGTGTGGAGTCAAAGGAGATGCAGACCATTACCTATTCTTCAGCACTCCTACAAGTGACCTACAAATTCGGAAACCCACCAATCCAGATCTTAACTTTAAAAGACTGGTGATATCTCAATGCCATCTATATCCAAAAATCATGAAAGTACACCAAAAGCTCAGTGCTCTAGGACTAGACCTATGACAAGTCACACCTTAGGACCGAAGACAAAAAAGCAAAAAGAGCAATAACTAGGCTACACCCCAATGATTGATTCCAAGCAGTATTAACAATTTCCATAATGCTTTCAAAACACCAAACATACTGACTGAGCTAAGCGCATGAACTATATTTATGAACTTGGACTTTAGACTGAAAAATCTGAGCTGAGTACAGTCTTACCTGCAATAAATATCCTGACATAACAAGAATCAGACTCCCAATATGTTAACAAAATCAAATCACATATGTTTATCTACTTACATAAAAATACAAAGTTTCCAGTGCAATGATCTCCAAAATATCAACTCTTCTGTAATTATGCAATTCAATTCTAATAAGTATACTCAAGAGGTTGTTGTTATATTCCATAACTTAATTTTATGTTATTTTTTTCTTATGTTTAAATTTAACAGAGAAAAACCAAACAGTCAGTTCCAGTGTTTCATGCTCTAGCTGGTTAGTGTATTGGGGCAAAACCCGTTCAATTCATTAGTGAAGTTTCTGGTGTCCCATGCATTTTTTTCCTGTTTACTTGCATCAAATCCTTCTAAACCTCCAAAATACAAGGTCTAAAATTCTAAAGAAAAATTATCACAAACAACTGTGAAAGAGCAAAAAGCCAGAAGATTAAAAAAAAAAAAAAAATCAGAAAAGGAAAGTGTTAAATATTCTGTTTATAATATTTACTTATTTCAATTTCCTTATATTTCTTGATGCAGTTCTCTAAATTTGTAAAGTAGCAAAAATTATATGCCTTTATAGTTAAAAATTATATGCGAATGTTACGAAGTTTACAAAAGTTATCCATTATTATTCAAAAGTTAAATTCCTTTCATTTGTAGAAAATATTACATATTTTAATAATAGAAATATAGAAAATATTACATATTTTCAACAAGCTTAATTTTGATTTGAATGAGTTTATACTTCATATCAGCTCAATAATAGTCTTTTCTCCCACCTGAAGTTATATATTTAAATAAAATTTATTCAATAATATAAGTTTATTTATTTTGGTTGTTATGTTTGCAAGAAAAACTATATAAGATAACCAGTTATGATAACCTTTTTGTTAAGTTCACTAAGTTTTTCATATGTTTTGTTTCAGGATTCTAAAAATCATTTTATCTCTGGAAGGAACTCTTAAAACTGCTGTAGGACTAACTTAGTGCCTTTACTAAAGAATCTAATTTCTGAATGAAAGTTTCATACTTAGCATCAAGTTCATTAGTCAAAACTTCGAACAATCTATTCTCAAGCAGTCTGCCACAAATAGCATTTACAATTTTTCTAACAACTTTCATCATGAGTTTGTAACATAAAACTTTTGACTGATGATGATGCAGTGGTAGTTAAAATATTTGGAACGTCAGCATCATTCTTACATACGATGAAACCAACAGCAGAACCAGACCAGGATTAACCATGAAACAAAATACGCACATGCATGCGTAGGTCATCAAGGAAATGAGACACCACAAAACAGGTACTTTGGAAGTCAGAAAAAGGGGCACCACAAAAATTTCTCATTGCCAGTTTTACCATGGAACATATGATGTAGCTAAATCAACACTGAGAGAGAAAAAAACAAACAAAATCTGTGTATAAACTATGTGTAAACTGTGTATAAACTGTGTGTAAAGAGGAAGCACCAAAGTCTTTCAAGAGCTTAGGGCCTATAAGTATTAATTCGGATCTCAGCAGAACCAGTCATGGCAGCTGCACTACCTATTATTATGAACACACATTTTTGAAGTGAAAGATTAATTTCAGTTATGGTATATATCCATGTTGTATGTATTACCTTTTAATGGCAAAACTGACATTACACCTTTCCTTCATTGAGAAATCGCTAAAGCCCATCCTTATAAAAATATTTACTCAAGCTACATTGCAGATTTCTGTTGATTCACCTCACTGAAAGGTTGAGAAAATGCATTTTTGTAAATCACCTTTCACCCAGCCTCTGACATTTTCAGGCAGTTTCCATTCTAAGAGTGATGGAATTTCTAGATTATTAGACATCTTGGACAACTGACATAATTTCATTCTTATTTTTAGCTTCTTGAAATAAAATCTCCAATGCAGCAAGCATTGCTTCTTTAATAATGTTACCATCCTTAAAGGTTTTTTGTGAATTCCAAATGTATATGCAGTCTGAAATGATGCAATTGTAGCATCCTTCACTTTATTTACGAACTTTGTAAACATTGATTATTTGCTAATGAATTTGCTTTACAATTCTTTCATTTTATATTTTCTTAGATTATTGTTAGTATCATATTTTTTATAATCTATGGTAAAATGTTTAATAACTTTAGATTATTCCATGATGCTTTTTTTTTTTTTTTGAATAAAAACTACTGAGCCATAAATCAAACACATACATTTGTTCTTAAAATTAATGAAAAAATATTTTGCTTCTCGTTCATCATAAAATTTATAATTACACGTACATTCCCCGCCAGCTCATATGACATGATTAGGGTAACAACATAATCATTAATATCTATTAAAAATAATGATTAACTTGTATAGAAAAAGTGAATATTTTTTATACCCATAAGAAATAGACATATCAGCTGCTTCATGCATAACTTCGAAAATTTGTTCTGTATTCATCAATATGTGTTTCAGGCAAGTTATGGCATGAAACTGACAGTGGCATAATAAAATAACTAGACATTGCACAACAAAGGTAATCATAACGATCAACAAATGAAAATGCAGCATTCGGTTCAATCTGAAGCAACCGACAGTGATGTCAGTGATGATGCATGAAATACTGAAAGAATGTCGTCGCTTAATGTCTAGTGTAAAATAGCATGTAGGATACAAACCTCCTGCAGAAGATCTATCTTCAGAGGATTTGGTTTGCTGTGCCTTTGACTGTAAGGTATAATTCAGCTTTCATTTTTCCTCTACCCTTTTGGCATTTCACAAGAATGAGAAGGGACCAGATGTTCATTGTAAGCTACATCCAAAATCGTGTGTGCCACGTGTGGCTCGCAAGCTACAAGTTGGGTATCTCTGCTCTATACCTACACCAACTTTGAAATTAAAGTGAAATATTTTTAATGTTTAAATTTACATATATCTCTCAAATTTTTAAATAGAAAATTAATTTTTTTATTGGAAATAGGTCTAGAAAATTATTTACTTCATGTTCTGATTTTTAAATATTACATTTCAATTTTTTTTACAAAAAATTTATAAAAATGAATTTAAAATGAATTTTTTAAAAATATCTGGATTTCATTTGGATTAAATTTAAGTTTAAGATTATTGAAGAAGAAATCAAGAAAGTTCCATTAAAAAAATAATATTAAATATGTATTAAATTAAATTTACATTACACGACTAAAATTTTGATAGCTAATTTTAAAAAAACTGCTTGTGTGACTTTTACAAAACTTGGCACCTGGGCATAATTTGAAGCATAGAATTGAATTATTGGGGGGGGGGGAGAACACAGAATTCTCACAGTGAACACGGTGGCATTATCGATTCTTGAATCGTTATCGCGCCCTACCACGTGCATCGCATTGGATAAAAACTGGAAGGACTGGTTTTGTCTTTCTCTTTCTGCCTGACGTCGTGTTAACGAGTGTGTGGGCTCTCGCCATCATCCACTGAAAAACATCATGTAATCGAGCTGATATTCCTTTGCATAAAATGGAGGAGAAAACATGTTCTTGTACGAAGAAAGCTGCATAAATGAGCAAATAAGAATTCAGGTAAACTTTACTGGTTATGCTGCAAGGTAAAATGGTTCCTGTGCTGTGATTCTACGTGTATAATCCTGATAACTGGATTTTTCGAAGTGAGACCATGTGCGACAAATTCAAGCATATCTACAAGAAATCTTCTCTCTTCTCTCGCGAATAATTGCACCGCCTAATAATTAAGCTTCTTGCAAGATGCTGATAAGTAGTGTGTCATCGATGCTTTAAGATTTAGGAATTACAGTATACAGTTAAGAAATGAACGCGGTGAGAGTCCCGTAGGACTAACGAGTAGGACATGCTAAAAAGCATTCATGAATGTTGTTTGTTTTTGTAACGTATATAATTTAGGCTAATCAAGAAAAGTTTGTTTTGTGATTTAATAAATATATATTTAATAGAGAGCTACTGACTCATGCATGCCTTATTGGGTAAGTCATTTTATTCTTATTATTAAAGATCATGCAATGTACTAACCACTAAATTTTAGTTTAACTATTTACGCAGAATTAATTCGCATTTGATACTCTTAGTATCGTTACTTTTATACGATCATGGCCAACAACACCACAGGGGGCAGTATGTAATTTCAGAAAAAGTGTGATTTTGTGTAAAATATATATGCTGCATACAGTGCTTTATATATAAATCTAATACATATCCTAAGTCACACTTTTGAGACATGAAAAACATGAATTTTTTCAAGCAACAAAATAGAACTGTCCCTCCTTTTTTTGATCCACTATACATGCACGGAAATGGCTTTTGTTAAAATTCTTTTAAAATCTCATTATCAAAAAAACAGCATCAGGAAGAGTAGCAAGTACATCTCACATTTTAAGGCCTTCGCTGCTGTAAAAGGGATTTTATTTAAAAATTTCTGGTAGATTTTACTAACTAATTAACTAATCTCTTCTTTATTGCATTTGATAGCAAAACTAAGTGAAGATCATGCACAATCTCATCTAAAACAACATATTTTTCCCTAACAGTTTAGTTAAAACATCAATGCAAGAGATCAACTGAAATTACTATGCTACTGAGTAAAGTTAATCACTGAAGACTTCTACAAAAGGAAATTATTTAAATGACTCTAGATTAATTCTTGTCTTAAAATTGTAAAGTAACACAAAAGAAAAATGTTAAGACATAATATGGATATCTTACAAAGATCACTGGATTTAAAAGACTAGGCTAACCTCAATTACAGTCTAGAACAATAGTCTCACTCTTTCAACCAAAATGAGATCAGAAATTTCCATATTTACACTCATCAGTCAAATGTTCTAAGTCTTTTGCATTCACCAGATTTGATGATAGCTAAGATTTCACACCTTGAAATCAGAGTTGCAAATCCCTGTTTGATTTAGTTTATTTGATTTTGGCAAATTGAACAAGGGCTATTTACCTAATTCAGATGCAAATTATAAATTGAACGAGGGCTATTTACCTAATTCAGATGCAAATTATATCACATGAATGTAACTACTGTGCTGCAGCAATGTTTTACAACTTATTCTCTTTTAGGATAACCCAATATTGTCTATTATAAATGAGTGAAATGATAGTGATGATTCAACAGTGAAATGATTATGTGCATCTTTCTTTCCATTCACTGAAGTGTGCATTTACCTCTACATATTTATAAGTCAACTGCTCAACACAAAAAGTGACTTGAATTACATTTCTAACAAAAATCTGATGCATATACTCATATTATAGATGTATATTACAGATTAATATACTCATATTATTACACATAAATACTATTAAAGTTTATTTTATGAACATTATGAAGTTAAAGAAAATTTATGGGTGGCTGATTAGTTATAGTGAAACACTCAACTGTGACCTGTCTAACGAGTCAAATGACATAGCAAAGGATTTCTATGAGAGATTAGCAAGTATTAATGTCTCGCATAAAAAGAAACCTCAGAAACCCCAAATAACCAGCCTATTCTACTTAGTGTTAATATTCCAAGATGAACTATTTATGTTTTGCATCTTTAAACAATCATTATTTAACTCGCAAATTACTTCTATGTTTTTCACTGCACAGAATTAACAAATACATTACATATATTTTAATTTTAAAAAATACTAAATTATGTTTATATAAAAGCGCAGGAACTATTTTTTTTAAATGCACACGCACCAAACAAAAAAAAAAAAAAAACTTGCGTTAATTTAAGTAAATCCTTTCACTGACTATCTAGAATATATAGAAAGATAGATAAGTTAAATTAAAACTAAACATGCAAAAGAAAAACAAGTAATATAATAAATAATAAAATATTAATAGAGCAAATTAATGGTGCTCTAAATTATAAGTGGAGTAAACTGATTTTTGTTTAATTAAAAACTAAAAATGGAGTCAAAATAATTTTTGCCATATCATATAAATTAAAATATTGCAGTACAAAATGGAAAAAGCTGCATTATCTTCAGACTCTTAATGCTGTCAAGAATAAGTAAAGCATTCTTATAACAATACACTTTTTCTGGGAAGATTTATTCTCTTTCTGTAGATTTAAAATTATCTGAGGTACTGAATTAATAATACAGTCAAAAGTCTTTAATCCGGACTCGTCGGGACTTCGGCGATTCCGGATTATCGGTTTCTCCGGATTATAGATCATCAGTTTAAATCTAGTAAGAAGGCATACAGAAATTATAAAATCAAAAATATTAAACCGTAATTTATGAAATAAAGAGCAATTATGATTTAAAGGGTATCAAAATTTACAAAAAAAAAAAAAAAAAAAAAAAAACTTTATATTTATTTGTTTACTTTATTAAACATTTCTTTTAATGCACGCATGCATAAAGCATACATTACGCATAGTTGAAATTAGGAAATTGCAACCAGAAAACTATTTGATGTGCATTCATGATATTTATAATGATGAGGAATTTGATTTAAATCATATCAAAGACCGAGTACATCGAGATGAAATACTACATTCAGTAAGGAATTATAAGCCAAATAAAATAAAAACATTTGCTCTATTAATATTTTCAGGATAGTGCTGAGAGATCAACTTCCAATTCATTGCACCCTGCATCTATTAATGAAGTTCAATATTCTTACTACTTAATTATGTTCTCAAAAATACTGATCGATTTCAAAGACATCATGACACTGTTTCATAATAGCAACCATGACACTGAATTATGTATTTGACTAGAGAATGGTAGTGTTTCTAACAAATTTTTACATAAATGTGAATTTTGTGGATCAGATAGTTATTATATTTGCTAAGCTACACTAAATGGTGGACTGTAATGAAACAAAAAAAAGGGGAAAACACTTTCTTGTACCTAATTAATATGATCAGCATTCTATAGATACAGGATATTGGTCATCAATTTATCATGTTGTCTTATCCAGTTGGCATGTTGCTCTTGCCAAGTTAGCAGTTAAATTCAAAGTTTTCTTTTCTACATTAGGCGGTATATTGCATGTGGCAATATTTTTCTTAACAGTTATAAAAAAAAAGCTATCTTGACCGAAAATGGTGAATTAAGACTTTTCTACATTAGGCGGTATATTGTATGTGGCAATATTTTCCTTAAATGTTATAAAAAGAAAAGCTAATTTAGCTGAAAATAGTGAACTAAGACTACATACGAGCCATATGACTTAAACATTCAACAATATATATCACTGCAAAAATGAACTAATATAACTTACTTTAGAGTCACCAATAAGAGCAATTCCTAAACAAAGTTTTCTTTTCATACCACCAGATATGTTTTTTGTCAATTCATTCCGCTTTTCATTAAGGTTCAATATGCTTAAAATTTCAGATGTTTCACGAGAAACATCACTCCATTTTACACCTTTCAACTGGGAAGAAGAGGGAAAAAAAAATGCATTAACAAAAATAAGAAAATCACATTTAAATAATACATTCAATATATGTAACTTAAATTTTTCCATTTCCAGTTTGTGCATTTGTAAAGATGATCCACAAAATACAGGGTAATTCATACAATAAACTTCATGCTCTTTAACTGCAGAAGTGCTTCCTTTTTTCCAATGAGGCATGTTCGCCATTTTGTGATTGTATGAGTTTCGATAAGTGTTTTTCCAATCTTTTAAGTTTGATTTACATTTTACGCATTTTAATTTTTCTTATTTGATATTGTGCTTTGCTTGTCTGATTTCATGCTGTTTAGTTGCAAATATTTTGTTTTCAGTCTAAAATTCTTCTAATGTTTTGAGCTTTATTATTGGTTAGTTAATTTAGTTCGATTTTCTGCATTGTTTATCATGCTTTCATCCATTAATTGTTTCACTAAATTACGCCTGAAGCGACAAATTTCTGAATCACCTTGATTTTTACTAAAGTTCAAACATAAAAAAAAAAAATAATAAATAAAAACAAAATCTGAAATGTTTCAGATTTTAAATTATGTTCAAAGGGGCGTTTTTTAACATTTTGTGTGTTACCTTTCTTTATTAAATATCGTGTTCCTCACACTTAAACCATAAGATCCAGTGCAACAGCAATATCGCAAAATAGTTTTAAAACGAGCATATCTTTAGAATTTCCGATACAGAGACTCACGCGCTGGAAATAAAAATGTTTTTTCTGCACAACGTTGCCATTGCTCGCTTTGAAATCCTTGAGTTTGTTAATCAAAAATTCATCAAAGTTTTAAAAAATAGGAAATCGATCATAAAACAAATTTCAAATTTCAAATTTGGTCTTCCACATGCTTATATTCGTTGGAGGATTACGTTATTCAAAATTCGATGACTCTATGTACCGTTGTTTTATCACAATACGAGAAATATACATACATTTATGCAGATTTTTCATTATTTAATTTCTTGAAATATAATGCAGGACTCTAACATTTTGTGGCAACAGTTTGAAAAGTGAACCGACATTTATAAGTCCGACGCAAAATGCCAAAACGAAACTAATAGTCCTTCGGGATTCAAATCCCTTTGGACTAAAAAAAAAAAAGAATTCCCAATTTATTCAAATCAAATCTAATCAAAAATTGTGTTTTAAGAATTCTCTTAAACTGCAAACTTGCTTTGCTTTGGTCCATCATAAGGGATACATGTAAACAGTTATCCAAAATTGAACATGAGCTTCACCTAGAACTCACTAATTCATATCCAAAATTCATTGCCATTAAACAAGTGGTCTAGAACTGAGAACGTGGTTAAGAATCTTTCAAAAATAGTGTCTGTGTTTGGAGTGAAATCTTTTTAGGTTACTGCAAAAACTTCCATGTACTTCCAGATGGAAATGTAACTGCTGTCTTTTTCCAAAAATAAGACACTGTCTTACTTTCTTTTTTGGTCCAAAATACACACTAGGGCTTAATTTCGGGGAAGGGCAAAAATAAAAGTATATTTACATATTTTTATTTAATATTTATTTTACACAGAATACAGAAATTTAAATTTATTCAATTACAGTAATGTCATCTTCTTCTGGAACATCGTCATAAATAAAATTCTGAATTATATTCCGATTTTCTTCCAAATTCATTTCCTGTTGAATCATTGGTCTGAATCTCTCATGTCTTGCGATATAGCTATCGTTAAATGAATACTTCTTGTCTAAGTAGCCTGTTCGTAGTGCATTGGAAACATCACTATCAGTTATTTTGTCCCATGAATTTTTTACCCAAATCACAACTTCTTGTAAGCTTGGTTTTACAAAATTACCTAGATGACTTCTCACCATTCTGTTTTCAATATATTCATTGATTTCCATCCGCAAATGATCCTTTAATAGCTTGTTTATTGCAATGTCAAGTGTCTGGAGGTAACCAGTCATTCCTGCCGGAATCATTATTTGATCAATCTTCCTCTCAGCAAGAAAGTTTTTCATGTCTTTAGTGCAGTGAGTACTGGCTGAATCCCAAACTAGTAAACCTCTATTCTGACCCCTCAACAGTGGTAGCAGCATAAAATAAACCCACTTTCTTATAACTGCTTGGGTGCACCCGGCTTTTTCACTTTCAATGACATAAATTCCTGAAACACGTTGAATCTGGTCTTTTTTACCTTTAGTGATTAAAAATGGCGATACTTTCTTGCCATCTAGACGAATCGCCAAAATACAGGTAACACATGCACTATCGTAACTGGTAGAAGGAATGTAAATTGACGAAGAAGCTTTGTGATGAACTGTCGTTTGAGCTCCATGGCCTGGGAATATCGCGGTCTCATCCATAGCAATCACGTTGCAGAGATGTTATTTCGAAAAATCGATGCCATCAACAAAAAGCTTAAACACAAGTGCACGCTTAACAACTTCATTGTCTTCCAACTTAAACAATATTGTTGATCTCCTTAGAGACAGTTCATATCGTTTAAGGAAGTTGTCCAACCAATGTGACGATGCTTTAAATTCTTCTGTGGATATATCAAATTCAATTGCTGTTTCAAGGGCAAATTTTTGAATAGCAGCCCTGCGCACAACCAAAGCCATTGCTCTCCTGCCTGCAATCCATTCGCAGATGCAATCTTCCAACTCAGAAAATAAAGGCTGCCGACCTGATCCAACTCTGTGTTTTTTCTCATTTCCTTGGTCCACCAGTTGACACAGGTAATCGTAGTTTGCAAGCCATTTACGAACCATACGAAGATCCAGCATCTTCTCTTTACAGAATGCTACAAGATTTACACCCCTGGAGTCTTCCACGATTCCCTTTTTGTACTCGACGGAATAGCTCTTTCGTTTTGTCCTCATTTTAACTGGGGTTAAAAATTATTCACTTTATTTTTAAATAAAATTACGTATGAAGAAATAATCAAGACTTACAAGACTGAAATAAATGAACGTTGTATACCTGCTCTGTTGCTCAATGTAGACTGCTGCCTTATGTTGTATTTTTAACCAGTTTGCCGTTCGGAAAATTGCAAACATTTCGTGCCATTTTTCGCATCCAAAGGTAAACTTTTTTTTATCTAAAACTGGGCTCAGAATATTTCTTTCCCCCTTTCACCACCTGTGAAAGCCTATTTAGAAGTTCTGTTCAAATCAGATTGAACAGCATACCTGTCACACTGAAGGATGGTGAATATCGACCCCCTAAGGGGCAACATAAAACACAAAGACTGGTGTAGTCCTTAGAGCATATATTTTTCCCTTTGCACCCAACCCCACTTCCACTTCCTGCACCCAGCCCCAGATCTATTGCAATCTATTACAATGTAAATGTAATTTTTAATTGTCAAGAAAAAACTTTATATAAAGTAAAAATAAGGGCATTAGCTAGTATTTGAAATGTCCTTGAATTTTGTTTTATTATTTTCTTGATGGCCTGTAACAAAAGAGAAGAATTTAATCGTTAAGAATTGAAAAGATAGCATTCAAAGCCCTTCGTTCATTAATTGAAAGGGAGAAAGCTGTTGTGGATCTAATAACATATGTTGAAGGGAAGAAATTCTATTCGAAGAAAGTGTCCCCAGCCTTTACTTTCCTAAAATAGCCCTGCTGTGATTCTAATGCGACACCGCTGAGAAGATAAGTAACCCATCAATCACCCCTTTTGATTTTCGACTCATTCTGTGGGGGTTGGAAAAAGGTCGATGCATCGTATGTGTCTCGGGGGTTATGGTTCAGTCCAAATTTCACCCCAACGAGAGTCTGCCGACGCTAACGGATGACGATGCCTTTCCTGTGAACGTATCTCTCTCGAGGCAAACGGTGAACTGATTAAGATAAATTCCAAGAATTAATTTGAAACGAACTGTAGAGGTAAACAATTAATTTCTCGGAATATTTTGTTTCAAACATTTCTCTGAAATACGAGTATTAGGAAAGCTAAACATATTATTACTTAATAAATCAACAGCATTTTTTAACGAATTTTTTTTTTTTTGTTACATTATTTTAACTAGGGATTATTTTCGGGGAATGTCTTATTTTACAAAAAGTTCCGAAAATCACGATAGGGCTTATTTTCGGAGGATGTCTTAATTTACAAATGTTCCGAAAATCACAATAGGGCTTATTTTCGGAGGATGTCTTATTTTCAGAAAAAGACGGTAATGAAATATATGGATGTGAAATCTTTGATGTTTACATATGCTCACATGCAAGTACAGAAAATTTTCTTGTTTAGAATGACAATTCTACATCACATGAAGCTTGTGCAATGGTATATCTTCAGCAGGAAACAATAATGTGCATGGAGTGACCAAATTAATCTTTGAGTTTGAATTTATTGATGTTGTCTGAGATGCCTTAGGAGGACATATCACTGCTCTCAATCCTTCTCCTCAAAATCTTGATCCATTTGTAACAGCCTTGCAAGAACAATTGGTGTCACTCTCTACTGAGTTTAAATACATCATCGTCAACAACATTAATCATCACTGCAAGTGTAATATGACTGTTTACATAACTACACTCCACAAAGAAGACCCTTTTTTGATTTCAAACAATTATTCAAATTTGTCATTTTCATTCACATTCTAATTGTGAAATCACAGAACTTTCCCTGAATCCTGTTTTTGTATCACCTATTCTGTGGGAAAATTTGCAAAACTTCATATCAGTTTTTAGTAATTATTATTTTTCTGGTTTTCTTTTAAATAGAAACTAGTGTATTTTTAGAAAGCACGGTGAACTCCAAAAGCTATTTTAAGTAACTATTGACAAAAGATACATAATAAAAACAAAAATCCACATTAGCTACTACATGTTGGCAGCAGATGATTGTATTGCACTCTTTCTCACTAACTGCAATGAATATAACCATTTTTAGAATAGCCAAAAATGCTTTCCTTTCGCCTATTATTGCTTTATTCATTTAGAAAGTTATGCAGAAACTCCTAAACACATTATTACACACAACAGCAACAACAACAAAAAGAAAAAAAGGGCAAGGAAAAAAGTCTTTTTATCAATTAATCTTCTTCAGCATCTGAAACCATTATTTCAGTTACCAATAATTATATACTTTATATTCGACACCTGAAATCATTATTTGAGTTATCAATAATTATACACTTTATATTAAGATTTCTTTTTACCTTTCTCATTTCAAATACAGGCTGGTGGTTAAGGGGCTAATTAAATACACCTGTTATGTATTTTATGAAGTGTTAGAAAACTCTAGACAACAACAGGAATGCTGCAAATCTATCACTAACTACTGAATTCAATTCAAAACATACATTTTAGGAAATAAGTAAAGTAGATTAAGAAGTAGTTTTAAAAAAAGATAGGAAATATTCACAAAATATAACAATTAAAAAAATAAGAAATCCTAAATCAGGAATCAAATCAATGATTTTTAATAATAAAAGTTTTAAGGATTTTCTAATCCATGCTTCTTTGAGACAAGATATTTCACAAAATACAATTAATGTATTCACAACTTTTTTTAACTTCCAATCACTTATGAACTACGTGAAAAATTCCATCTATAAACTGTGAAACATTTAATAAACAAAATAAAACTAAACTTACTCCAGCATATATTTTTAAATGTTCTTCCACTGTAAGTGTGTCATACAACACATTATGTTGTGGACATACACCTAAACTTCTGCGAGCTTTTTTAGTCTGTGTTAAAATATCCCAGCCATTAATGGTTGCTGATCCACTTGAAGGAGCATAAAGTCCTAAAATTAGAATAAATTCATAGCAAATACAATACTTAAAATGAAATAATTCATCAACATTACAAAATATAATAAATTATTAAAGTAGAACACTAACTTAAGTAATGGAAAATAACAACATTATATATGCTTAACAGAAAGCAGTTTCTAGTTTATATACATTGCACCAGCTATTCCATTTTTATCAAATTTAACAGACGCATTCTTGTTTTAATGTATTTTTTTCTTCCAGCTTGGAACTGATTTCAAGGATCACAAATATTTAAGGGGATGCCATTCAATGTAGCTAAAAGCTATTCATATTACTTTTGTACTTTTTATTGCACATGCACAAAATCTGAAACTTTGTGGTACTGTTTATTTAGCAAGAATAAAATAGGTCTCATTTTTTGAGAAAGTTAGTTTTTATTACATATTTCAACTATCAGATTTCTTAAAATAGGCTTTTATTTTAAAGATTTCATTTGAGAGAAAGATCTCCCCCCCCCCAAAAAAAAATTACATTGTTATAATCGTTCTCACAGTTACAGAAAAGAAAATTTTAGACAAGATAAAATTCAAACATTATATTAGAAAAAAAGCATAATTCAAACAAAATTTTATTTTTATTAGCTGTCCTGCAACAAAATAACACTTTACTGATGTTATTCAAATGTTATATTACAGAAAACATAATTCAAACAAAATTTAATTTTTACTAGCAGTCCTGCAATAGAATAATACTTTACTGATGTTATTTCACTTTAAATGTAATGCGGGCTTCACATAACATTTCCATCCCGGGTGATATTCAAGCCATCCCTTAGTGATATTATCACATTATTAGTTAATGCTAGCCCGTAAGGAAAAAAAAAAAACACGCCCTTATACAAAGAATCGAAAAAAAAAGGATTGAGATAGAAACAAAATACACAAAGCTTTTATTATTTACAATATAGTCATATCTCTTCTGTGTATGGTTTTGCACTTAATGCAATTTTTGACACTGGATTTCATCCACCAACATATGTACATTAGGTGCATACACTGAGGTTCCCGCACACAAGTAATTGTCAAGATGCGAATCAATGGAGCCTGCTCCGGTTCTTTGACTTGATAGTGTTCATAGTTGAAAACAGATATTCGCAGAGGTAGGTAGACCCAAAACAAGATTTGATTTTATATGCAACACTTCTTAATAATGGAAACCTGTTCTTTTCAACAAGTTTCCAGAAGTCTACATCTGTGGCATGTGCTGGCAGGATAATATTCTTCAGATCGACTACTTCCCGCTCGAGGTTTTCCATTTCTGCAGCAATAATTCTTGCAATTGCTGTGGCGGCTTCAGTTGCTTCATGGTGAATGGGTTGCCAAAAAAGCTCACCACTGGCTTCAGGCAACTGAAAACTTGAAATCGCTTTTAAAATATGTCCAGAAGCGTCTCCAGATGGCCGGAAAATCACAAGGACCAAAATTATCGTCATTCGCCATTTTTTTTTCATGTTTGAAAAATGAACCAGGGACTTCGATCTCATTTGAGTGAATTTGTCAGGGTTAGATTGCGTGAACTCTTTTATCTGCTCAATTAGAAATAAAAACCTTGATACAACTTTACCTCTGCTGAGCCATCGGACTTTTGCATGCAAGATGAGGTCAACTGTTTTATCTTCAGAGTCTTCCAGCAGTGCTTTAAAAAGCTGGTATTCCAAAGGAGCTGCACGAATATAACTGATAATCAATGTGACAACATTCATGACGTGTTCAAATACATGTCTTCAAATATATGTTCAAATATCTTTGCGCACAACGCTTTTTGATGAATGATGCAGTGATAAGGCATGAAGTTTGGAAAACACTCGTCTTTCTTGGACAAAGCGACAGAACCGTTGGTTCTTCCTGTCATGGCAGATGCTCTGTCTGTGGTAATTGCTGTTAGCTTTTTAAGCGGCAAGCCAATTTCTGCCGCAAGCATCTTAAAAATGTTGAAATGTCCCTTCCCCGCGTTCTCATCTTCAAAGGCAGAATTTTTATTAATTCTTCTTTAACAGAATAGTCGTTAAATACCATTCTTATCATAACAGCTAACTGCAATGTGTCGGAAATATCCGTGGACTCAGCAAATTGGAGAGAAAACCATTCACATGTTTTCAAATCTCTCTTCAGTTGAGATTCCATGTCATCAACAATTGCTTCTTATTCTCCTTAAAACAGTGTCATCTGATAATTGAAGGTCCTGAGTCGCATTGATGATTTCACACTTGTTAGAGAATCCATCAAAAAGAGACTTTCAGCATCTGCAAGAAATGCTTCCTTCAGCAACTCACTGTCTTGAAATGGTTTTTTCTTCTTCGCCAGCAATCGAGCAATTTTAAAGCCATTCTTGCAGCATTTTTGGACTTTGAAACTGGCCTAACAAATACTGATTGCTGCACAGAAATCTTCAATTTCAGCTCACGTATTTTCTTCTTCCTAATTTCCAAACCTTCCGGGTAGTGCATTGCAAATGTTCCATGATTCGTGTAAAAAAGATGTTCCACACTATGTTTCTTAGTCAATGCTACAGAAGTACCACACAGCAAACACACACACTTCCTTTTCTCATCAACAAAGCAATATGTTTTTTCCCAGCTGAAATTGTAATTATATGTCTTCTGCCTTTTGCTGGAACCACTCATCAAGCTGCAACAGTTAAAAAAAAAAAAAAAATCGCTAAGCCCCAACTCAGAATGAGGATGCCGAACAAGACTGGGTGCACCACTAGCACTGTCACTGCCAAACGCTTCAAAGAGGACTGGCAAAGAACGCGGGTCAAAAGTTGTCCTTTGCTACTAGTTAAATGCCTAATATAATTGTGTCATACAGTCGACCTGCAGTTCCCTCCACTTTTGTCACTCTTTTTCAGCCATTTTTGGTGTGGTGAGCCTTGTAATATTGTGCCCCGAATTTTAAAACTTTATCATCCTATTAACCCGCAAGGACACGCTTCAGGCCTGTCAGACTCGGTCATTACTCCTTTCAGTAAAATTTTTCGACCTTCTCAGTAGCTGAGTTCAAGGTCATGTACATGTCATTCACAGACATTTCCAGAATTTATCTCTCCCTCTTTTTTCAGAAATTGGGTAGCCGGGCCCGCATTCGCATTGCCATTTTAAATCCGACTGAAGCAATAAGAAGAATCAAGTTAAAACACGCCATCACCCTCGATGTTTCTGAAACCCAAGACAAGGCCAACCAAGTTTCTAACCCCTTCCCTGCCAAACACCCTCTATGTGCAATCCCAAAAAAGACTGTTGCAGCAAAAAAAGGGGGGGAAAGAAAAAAGAAAAATTACCGAAGCTTGGCGGGCACTATGCAATGTCGCCTCGGGCACCAGGTTGAGTACCCTGGGTCTAGAAGCATGAAAAATATAACTCCAGCAAAAATTTAAAATGCTTTAGATTTTCTCTTCAAATAAGCTACGTTAAAATGGAAAACATTTGCATATACTACTCTACTGAATCTATTCTCTTAAAAATAAAGTGAGAATCTTTATTCATTCATACTTTTAACATTTCATAAATAATGAAAAACAACTAAAAATTTAAATATAACAGTGTCTGTATATAGAAACAGACAAGCATACGTTTTACTATTACACTTTTAAATTATTTTTAAAAAAATTAAAACAGATAATATGTAACTTAAAACTGTATAGAATATTAATCATAAAAATGTATGCCATATATTAAAATTTTAGCAAGAAATTACAAATTATACTACTCGTACAAAATGCTGTAGAAAAAAATTATAAAGTATATTACAATATATGCGAAAAGAATTATATTAACTGAATAAGGTATTACAGTTCCTCTGCAAATAACAATAAAATATTATATATAAACAAAATGAAGTAATAAGGTTTTTAAACATTGCTTGATATCTCAAATTAAATATTTTTGCAAATGGGCTTTTCTCATAAGACTAAAATTTCATGAATCCATATAATGTCAATGAAACAAATTTTACTAATATACAGCTACAGAATAGAGGTCGGCAAAAATTGCTTAATGCACCCTGTCATGAAATCTGCACAATGACCCAACTAATTTTATATGCAAACTACTGAAATCAGCAGCAGGAGTATGTATCTTATTGTTACCATGTATATGCATACATATATATATATATATATAAATTTAAACAAATTTAAATTCTAAACAAATACGTATAAAAGTATTGGTGCAAAGAATATTTAATTAAATATTTAAATTTAATTTTTTAATTAAACTCAATTTATTCTTTTGAAACATATATATATATATACACACATGGATTCCCAAGTGGTCAATCAACACTAGATATACACTAGATATGTTAGAAACTGAGAACACTAGATATGTTAGAAAGAATCTATACATGCCACAGAATATACTTTTATAATTTCTAGCTTATTTAAAGTAAAAAATATGAAATTATGAGCATAAAATGTTATTTCAATTTATATGTATGTGGGAACTGTAACTAAGATTATGTAAAAGCGCCATCTAGATTAGGGTGTGGTCAGACAAGAAGTAAAATAGTGAAGAACAGTAAGGATAGACATATACAAAAATGTTTTGACAACTATTCTTTTACTTTTATTTTCATTCTAATGTAAATAAATTCTAGTTTAACTTTATGAGTTGTAGTAATGTTTATCATCAAGTCTTCCCTGTACATATGTATTTTTTAAATATCTAGTGTGAAGTGTTTCCCTTTCCCTCATGTATCCTCAGAAACAATAAGGGCATCACAAAAAATTTTTACACAAGCAAAAAAAAAAAAAAAAAAAAACCTGTGTACCTTGCAATGGCCCTGCCAGTTGTTCCTCAGTCCAGAATCGCATGGGTAGTGGAGAGCTTTCTGGCAACGGCATCGAATTATCCGAAAGCAATCGCCCAGCTTAGAGAGAGGTTTGGAAGAGAAGACTTACTTGTACGTAAGAGATCTAAGCATGGTTATGCATTATGCAAGTAGTGGAAGTGTGAAGACGAAATTTCCTACTCTCTACAATGATTTAGAAATGAAGATTAGAGCTTTAGAAAGTCTTGGAAGAACACAAGAAGTATGGGGATTTCTTAATGCCTTTAGTTGAATCCTGCCTGCCCGAAGAAGTATTAACTGCTTGGGAGAGAAAGAGAAATTTAAAAGCACCTCAACCTAATGACCGATGCCTTGAAAACTTGATGAATTTTCTGAAACAAGAAGTGAAAGGAGAAGAAATGGTCGTGTTAGCCCGCACTGGGTTTGGTTCGAATCATGTTTATAAGAAAAAAGATACACTAAATAAAAATCTAGAATCCTCCACTGCAGCTACGTTAGTAAGTACGTCAAATTCTGAGAGCCCAGGTAAGAGCAATTTTAACTATCTCTTTTGTGAAAAACAGCACCCAATTAAAGAATGTTTTTCAGCTAGAAATATGTATGGAGTATTTAATTATGGCAAAGCACACGAGGGCTATCTGCCTAAGGGGAGGGATGCCTTTGTGGAGGACTTTCTAAGGGAAACTGGCTCATATACACGTTACACATGGGGAAAACCACGAAAATGCCCATGCAGCCAGCCCGTTCGTGGGATTCGAATCTCGGACCGAACTACCAGTGTTCTGCAACTTTACTGCTCGGCCACTGGTGGGCCCACTAGAAATATGACATTAGAAGCTAAGAAAAATATATTAATTAAAAATGGTGCCTGTTTGGGATGTTTCAGATTGGGACACACATGTAAAACATGTCAAGTAAAAAATTCCTGTATGTACTGTAATAAAAATCACCATTCTTTAATGTGTCCCAGTTGCCAAAAAAAAAGTCCAAATGAAAAGTCTAGAAGTGACATAATTGAAACCAGTACATTAACTAATAACTATGCATAGAAAATGAAAATGAGAATCTAATAGTTAATATTAAATTTAAGAATGTTGAGCTTAAAATACACACATTACTGGATACAGTTTCTCAGCACTCGTATGTCAGTAAAAAATTAGTAGAGAATGTAAATTTACAACCATTAAGGCAAATTAAAGCATTCATTATTCAGGGGAAGAGAAATGCAAGCGCAGATTCATGATGTTTATAATTTGTGCATTTTGATGCTAGATGAAACTTTCTTCTTGCAAATCGAAGCATATCAAAGAGCAAAATTTGTGGAATAGTGCCAAATATGAATGATAATAAAATTCTTAATGAACTGAAAGATAGAAGCGTCAGTTTGTCTGATTTGGGTTCTTCTGATCGTGACATTGGTCTGCTTATGGGAGCGGATATTGCCGGTGCTTTATTTACTAATAAATCTGTTCAGTTGGAGTTGGGATTATTTTTTATTGAGCCTTGTTTGGGATATGTGTTAACTGGGAAGATGAGTCATTTGACGATGGCAATGATGATACTGTTTTGAATGTAATTTCGTTATATGTTAGTAATTATTCGACAAATAAAGATTTAACTTGGAAGTGGCCTAAAAGGATGTGCCAGTGAGCACAGGATAAAGCACTTTTAGAAAAATATACTACGATTTTCAGGAAATGGAAAAAATTGAATATAATTGAAAAGGTAACTGATAATATTGACACAGGGCATTTTTTTACCTCATGAAGATAGTGATGACAGTCATGAAGCTAATGATAATGATGTCGATGATGATCCAATCAGGGAGAATAATGAAGAAACTGTGCAAAATCAACTGAATCAATTTGAACAAGGATGTGCTGATCAAACAAACGAGAAAACACCTGCTAAAAGTGCAGAAACTCCCAAAAAACAGAAACATAATTCAAGGAAAATACTTATCTCTGACACTACGATTTCTCAAATTGCGGAACTTTTTCCAAAAGCATCTCAGATAACTCTGAATTTATCACCTGTATATCCAAATGCTACCTTCAGTTACATACAAGAAAAAGATGCAGTTGAAGCTTTTGAGACAACAAAGAATGCTGAAATTTTTGGAAGAAAAATTACTCTTTCATATTCTTTAGGTGTTCACCAGAAAAGAGCCTGCAAATACAAACTTGGAGACCAAATGACAATCCAACTAGGACTTTCACTCAAAATTAGACTTCGTCCCAAATTCTTCGTTTCTTATGAGACAACGAAAGTTCATCCCTCTGATTGTTGCGAAGTATGAAAGATATGCCATGAAGGCACCATTATCCCATCAACCTCTGCTGAGCAGATGATCTGGTGGTGCACAAAGTTAACATTCGCCACCTGGACATTGTTTTTTTTTCACTTTTTCTTTTTCCTTTTTTTTTTTTTTTTCTTTTTCTTTTCTTTCTTTTCAGATCAACCCCGATCTCCGGAACCCCACTGATGTTTCCGATGTACGTGACAATTCTAAGACTATAAAGACACAATCTGGTAGAACTGTTACGATGCCACTAAGATTGAACTTGATAGACTTGAATGTTTTCAGTAGCTACCCAGCAACTCAAAAGGGGGGGGAGGATTTTGGGAATGGCATTACTACACCAACGAATCAAAGGCTAGATAGAGACTGATGTCATAGGATGCCAGAGAAAAAGGAGGAGTTGCGGTTTAGATAGCTAAGGACGATGTTTGCGTGAAATAAATTCATACTTGCCAATCTATCACACTCAAAAATCAGGAGATTTTTCACAATGTTAAAAAGACTTTTTAAATGGTAAAAATATAGTTTTTAATAATGAATTAACTTTAAATAGTAACTAATTCTTAAATGCAAGCAACACAAATATACCTTACACATAAAAAACATTTTTATTACTTGCATCGTTTAAAGAAAAAAAAAAAAAAAAAAGATACTTTAATCAGTTTTTGTACAAATATTGTAAACAGTGGCAGATTTTGCTTTCTTTAAGAAACTTCATAATTTTGTTCATAGCAATTGCCACGTAGGCCTGCTTTCGCTAATAAAAGTTTTTCTAATGCGTCATCACTAATATTAGATCTAAATTTAGTCCTCGGTTTCGCAACAACACTGAAAATCCTCTCATACTCTGCATTACTATTGGGAACTGTCAAGATGGCCAACATAATTCTAGACAGTTCACTATATTTTAAAATTCCATCAGCATCTTTCAGTTTTCCAATTAAACTCCACTGAAAACAAACTAAACAACAGTTGGATACAGTTTTGAATTGGTATTATTGCTTCCATCTGTAGAGAGGCAGAGCGGAGCTGTTTTAATGCAATCAATAACTGAAGATTTATTTTTCAAACCCATTTCTTTAACAATTACACCTGTTTTGGTTCTTGCACTTGAGTATTTCTCAGCGATGTCACTATCAGGAAACATTTTTCTAAATAAAGCTGCAGCGTGATCCGATGCATTCAGTGGCAGGTTTTGCTGTAAAAAGGCAGAGAACAGACATTCTGCATTAATAACTTTTTGGTCCTTTGTTTTCAAAGAAAAAATTAATTTTTCGTTTTTTTCAAAACAACTCATGTTGTCCTTGTGTTTTTTTGTACGCACATGTTTGAGGACATTGCCCGTCCACCATGCGAAATCGAAAAATCATAAATTTATTACATTTCCTTGAGGAAATAATAGAAGGAAAGTCATATGTTTACGATTTCTGAAACGTACACGAGTATTTCACCTTTCTCGCAGACATAACAAAAGATGATAATTTCTAAAACTATTTCTTGAAGGCACGTGTACTCACACGTACTCACAGGACAAAATGAACAAAATAACTAAAGAACATCCAAATAATAACTTGAGCTGGGATTCCCAAAGTGGTCGATATCGGTTTCCTAGGGGTCGACATAAACAAAAACTGATTTTGGAGGTCGACGAGGTCTAAAAATCGACCCCTATTAAATTAACACAAGTTCTTATTTAAAAATTTCAAGATAGGTAGGTACTGTATTGTTTATGTTGTGTTACGTGTACTAAGAATAATTAATATTTTTGTAGGAAACAGCATTGTTGTATTAATGTAAAGTCTCAAGTTCGTACAAGATGAAGAACTTGGCAAGTCTGTGTGGACAAGTTTGTGCAAGATAATGAATTCGAGCGTACGTCTTTCAGGCGCGTTTTGACTTGCTCTCTATTTGACGCTTACGTGATTCAACACGAACGAATTCATGATCAAGTCCAAACATGTTCCTGATATTTTACTATTTAACGAGCTTTCACTTAGGTAAGTTCATTTGCGTTTTGAAATTCGTTGGAGCTTGAATGATAATAATTCATATAAGTACTCATTTATTTCAAGAGATTACAAAGTTATTACATAGCTAATTAAGTGAAGTAAAGTGACTGATTACTGAGAGTTTTATGATGGCGGACACGAAAAAAAATGCAGACAATACAGTTTGGACTACTTGAAGTTCGGATTTATTGCATCTAAATCAAATCAACACTTGCCGATGTGTCTCATATGTAAAAATGTATTCAGTAACGATGCCATGAAGCCTTCAAAAATGGATGACCACTTATCAAGAGTACATGCTGACAAAAAAAGTAAGCCCTTGTCATTTTTTCAAGCACTTAAAGAAAAACTAGACAAAAAAGGCTATCCATAAGATCGATGTTTGCATCACCATCTATTAAAGACGATGATGGTTTACGAGCGTCCTATAATATATCTTTACTAATAGCGAAGTCAGGGAAACCCCACACAACTGGAGAGCAGCTTATCTTACCAGCCATTGCGGAGGTCCTTAACAATGTATTGCACAAACCCGCACATGATATTTTAAAGAGAATACCTTTGAGCAATAACACCGTTCAGAGATGCATAGATGAGATGGGACACGGTGTGGAAAACATTTTATGCAAGTTCTTACAGACCAACAGATTCTCTCTCCAGTTGGACGAGTCTACATTACCCGGCAATGAAGCTCTGTTGTTAGGATATGTTCGATTTATCAAAGATGAAAATGTGTGCCAAGAACTGCTTTTTGCTACATATTTAGAGACTGATACCAGAGGAGAATCGATTTTTCAGGCCGTGGAACATTTTTTTACTGACAAAGCTATTCCATGGAAGAACATTGTTTCTGTTATGACTGATGGTGCACCGTCTATGGTTGGTCGTCATCGAGGTTTTATAGCTCACTTAAAGCAACAACTGCCTGATGTACTCTATGGTTGGTCATCATCGTGGTTTTATAGCTCACTTAAAGCGACAACTGCCTGATGTACTGGTCATTCACTGCGTGATTCACAGGCAGCATTTAGTAGCAAAAAAGCTGAGTCCTAGATTGCATAAGTCCTTACAATATGTAATAAATGCTATCAACAAGATTCGCAGCAATTCTTTGAACTCTAGGTTATTTGCTCAGCTATGTGAGGAAAATGACGAAGTCTTTACTCGATTACTTCTGCACACTGAAGTTCGCTGGCTATCAAGAGGCTCTTGCTTAGAAAGATTTTCAGCCATTTTTGAATCTGTGTTGGAGTTTTTAGAAGATCCGCACTTGAAAGAAAATCTGAACAATTGTAAAACAGATATTTATTACTTGACTGATATCTTTGGAATGTTCAACAAAGTTAATTTGCAACTGCAGGGTGACGATCTTAACTTGATTAAAACAAAATCAATAATATAGGCCTTTGTGGGTAAACTAATCCTTTATAAACAAAATTTAGGCAGAAAAGAATATTCGCAGTTTCCGCATTTGTCAAAATTACCAGAAATGCTTCAAGATGATGATATTTTATTATATATCACTCACTTGGACGCATTACACAAGGATTTTACAGAGAGGTTTGAGGATCTTTTAAATTTACAAATTCCTCAATGGATAATAAATCCGTACAATACCATAGCCATAGAAGAAGCCAATGTGATAATGCAAGAAGAATTGATTACCATCAGCACAGACGAAGAGCTTAAGCAAAAGTTCAACCAAGGCTATCAGAAGTTCTGGTTGCAACGCAACATTGAAACACAGTATCCTACATTGTGGAACATTGCTGAAAAATACCTTATCACTTTTCCATCATCATACCTAGTTGAAAAAAGCTTCAGCGTGGTAACAAACATTTTGACGAAACAAAGAAACCGTTTGAAAATCAACCAAAGTGGAGATTTAAGGCTGCAACTCACCAATATTGAACCGGATGTAGGTAGATTGGTAGATAGTCACCAGGTTCATCCATCACACTGAATGTTTTATTTTCTCTTTGCGAATTAATACTTTTTTAAAAATAATTTCC
This sequence comes from Stegodyphus dumicola, assembly GCF_044657685.1. Classification (NCBI taxonomy): domain Eukaryota; kingdom Metazoa; phylum Arthropoda; class Arachnida; order Araneae; family Eresidae; genus Stegodyphus; species Stegodyphus dumicola. The sequence goes on along the minus strand of NC_140770.1, from coordinate 109,146,798 downwards.
TACCTATTTAAGATTCTTTAAGTACTTAATTTGTAATAATCATTATAAATTAAACTTGATATTTACTGAATTGTATGTCTTTTTATTTTGTTAAATTTTGATGAGAAAATGAAGTCAACTTTACTCACTTAACCAAGTGCAAAGTTTTCCAATTGGTACCTTAGTACCTAGGTATTTTGTATCAATAGGAAAAAACTAAAGATAGGCCCCCCTTATTCATAATAGTCTGCTAACTTAAAGCATTGCTAATTCTCACTCTGTCTTCTTCTATTGACCTAAGTCAGAATAAAAAATAACACTCTGTAGCAGCTGTTTTAAGTTAGCGGACCATTATGAATAAGGGGGTTGATCTTAAAAGTAGGTAATTTGGCCATGGGGGTCTGAGGTACAGTTCATTTTGAAAAAGGGGTCACTTGTCCAAAATAGTTTGGGGATCCCTGATCTAGAGAAAATTCAATTGCTTTCAGATGTCCAAAATTCCTTTTTTTTTTTTTTTTTTTTTTTTTTTGGTTCATATAACAAAGTATTAAGCCATTTGGTCGAAAATCGGGAGAGTTGGCAACTCTGTAGATAGATAGATATTTGTTATTCATTTAACTTGTACAAATGTGTAAATAAACCTTTTTCCTTAAGTTTAAAAGATTTAAAGTGCTCCATTTATGATAATTCATCAGGTAGATGACTTATGAATCCCTTTCTGAGCTAGTCATTGTTTGAACGTAACGCATTACGTAACAATAGTTGCATATTAATTCAATTTAATTGAATGATATGAATACAAATTTTGAAAACTTATCACATTTACACATAGCTACTTTTAAAGCTATATGGAAAGGAAAGACCCCCGGACTTAAAATAATTTTTACTTTTAAATATTTTCAAGCAGACATATATATAACATGCATTTACATAGTGCATACACATAGTTCCTTTAGATCTAACAGGCAATCTTTTCATGGCTAAGCATTCACTAAAGTTATGGCCGAATCCAAGTCATTTAGCTGCTACCAATAAGATTGCAAAGGGTTCATTGCAAGGGAGAGATCAATATTACATTTATAGGAAAGGGGAAAATAACATATATACAACTAAGCTTTACTTGGGAACTCATACTTTTGATTTCAGGCTAGAATTCAGTCTTGCTAAAGGGTAGTTAGAAAATACCATACCATATAGGGTAGTTAGAAATTGGGGCACAGTCCCCAGCCCACCTAGCCAAAACTACATTTGACAAAAAAGAACACAGTGGCCTAGTGAAACTTAAAAAGTTATAAAAAAAATGTAATAAATTAAATACAACTGATGAGTACAAATTCATTAGACCTAATATCTACACAAGAAAAATGAAAATAATAAACACAAAAAATAATAATAATAAAATGTTACACATTTACAAAAAACAACACAAAGAAAATAATAAGCACACTTAACAACTACAATCAAAACAAAATTCCAAATTCAATTTTCCTTCCATTTATGTCCCTAATAATTTTCCCTGTCACTCTCTTAAGTTTCATATAGTTTCTAAAATCTATTTCCAGGTAAAACTGATGATACTGCAAAATATTCTTAGTTGCACGACACGTCTCAAAAAAGTGAATTTTCACCCTTAACATTACACATTTTAGTTTTCATTTTCTTTGCGAAAACGAAAGGTCAGTTTAAATCTAAATAGTGATATTGTGATAAATAAAGTTCAAATCTAAATAAATAGAACAGGAATCATCTGTGGTCAGTAATAATCTCATTAACATCAGTACTGTTATATATTCTCAACATTTGACCAATCTCTAAACTTCTCCTGTAACCACTGTTCTTTTTCGACAATTCCCAGCATTCTTTCCAGTGTTCAATAATTTTTCGTTTCATTAATGCAATAATTCTTCGTCTAGAATATAATATCTTCAGGTCTTGATCTACATAACCCCAGACAGTTTCTTTTGCCAGTGTGTCCACCCTCTAATTTTCAGCAAATCCAACATGGTCCTTAATAAAATTCAAGTAAATATTGCGATCAAATAAACGCTATGATCGTCATTTAGATCTAAAATCCTTTTTAATCTGTTCACCATAGTATTGCCATTAAAAGGACTGGAAATCGCTTGTAAAGCAGACATAGTATCTAAGTACATATGAACAGTTTGTTTATAAACCAGATTTTCTTTTAGCCATTTCGATGCATAAAATATCACCCTCAATTTGACTTGATAAACAATACTCAGCCTATCCAACGTAAATTTCCTATTCTCAATCTCAGTCTCATGAAAGTATACCACAAGAGTGCTTCCGACTCTGCTGTTTGTTTCAGAGCCATCTGTATAAATATCAATTTGTCCAGCACCCATAACATTTTTATCAAATGCAACACTTTTTTTTTTTTTTGGCAGGATGAATTTTAGTGTCATTATAATTCAAAAACATTTTTATTAACATATACATCCAAAATTTCAAGTCCTTTCACAAAACTGCTTCTTAGTAGAAACTTATTATAGTGGTATTTATATTTCAACAAGAGGGGGACACACCAGCGAGATCACATGGCACCTCTGTCGAGACCATCCTGAAGCATCTCATGACTGCCAGCATCTACGCTCACTATCCAGATTCTGTCTTAACCTCAGAAGTTCCCCCCCCACTCAGAAGCCCATGCACCAACACCATACATTATAGCTGGAACAATAACATTTCAATATAAAATCTTCAGGGAGGCAATCTTCTGAGCAATAAAACTTAAGGAGAATTTATCTCTGAAATACTTTAAAACAGAGTCTGTTCCTCTCTGTATACTTTTAAAGTACTCAATGAAAGTCAGTTTACAGTACAAAACTACAGCCAAATATTTAATTTGGTCTACAAATTTAATTCTCCTATCATTATATTTAATCTTTGATATGCTAATCTTCTTCCCACTTCAGAGAGGAAAAGTCCACAAGTTTTGTTTATACTGAATTCAACTTATTTCTTCTTTGCTATAATTTACATATTCTTTTTCTACAAATTTTAAATTTGTTCTTCTTCAGAGAAAAATAAAAAATTAGAAACAAAATGTTGTCCGCAAAACATAAACATACCTATTCAATGTTATCATATTGATTTTACTAACTGATTTGTTGGCGATAAGGCTCCAAAACAGGGAGGCACTACAGGAGCCCAGAGGACACCCTTTTCTTAATTATCTTTCAATAACAATACCACTAATTTCATTTGAAAAATAATCTTCCAGTTCTCACAATAATTCCTTAAAATACATAACATGCACTGAGAACTTAACTTTAATTAGTCAAATCTAATCTTTTTAATTATTACATCAGGGTGAGCCAACAAACCAAATGGAATGCCCCCCAGACATCAAATGTATTGCTGTTCAGAGATATTTTTATATGTATTATATAAATGAAAATATAATCTGTTTGCCCACAATTTGTTTAAAACTTTTCCAAATACCTTCAATGGATGAATTGGCCTTAATGGAGCATTATACTTTGGTGTTAAAATCAGCTTTGCTATTTTCTAGGGTCTTGGAAAACTATTCAAATCAAGACATTTGTAATACAAGGTTGTTCAATAAGTTCGCAGAGGACCATATATTCGTCAATATTAGACCTAAAACTTTGACGCCATTTTTATATTTGTTCTTTTTTAGGAACACGTCAAAAATTTCATTTCGATCTCTTAATTTATTCATTGTTTAACCGCCCTTTATATCTAACGTGTTGTGCCTTTTTTCAGGTATGGATAAAATTGAGCAACGTGCAGTTATCAAATTCTTTGTAAAGAAAGGTTTAAAGGCAGTGGAAATTCATACCAAAACGGTGAATGTGTTGGGTGAATCTGCTCCTTCAAAAACAATGGTTTGCAAGTGGGGTGGTTTATTCAAAAGTGGTCATACCAGCCTTGAAAACGATCCGCAAGAGGGACGTCCAAAAACTGCATCAATACTGGAAATCATCGGAAAAATACAAGATATGGTATTGGAAGACCGTCAATAGACTGAAAGAGATTTAACAGAGGCTTTAGGCATTTCATTGGGCACAGTGAGCAATATTTTGAGTGTTAATTTGGGTTTCAAAAAACTCTGTGCAAAATGGGTGTCGCATTCTCTAATGATGGAGCAAAAACACATTCGGATGCGACTTTGCCAGCAACATTTAGAGCGTTTTAAGAAGAATAAAAGCAACTTTATCCATCGATTTATCACAATGGATGAGACTTGGGTCTTCCATCATGATCCTGAATCAAAACAGGATGCTAAGGAAGGGTGTGAACGCGGCTCTTCGGCGCTGAAACGAGTTTGTGTGCAAAAATCAGCCAAGAAGGTGTTAGCATCAGTTTTTTGGGATGTGAAAGGAATTTTGTTTATAGATTACCTTCAAACTGGAAAAACAATTAATTTGTATTATTATTGTAACCTTTTGAATGAATTAGACGAAAAAATTAGTGAAAGAAGATCCGGATTACAGAAGAAGAAAATCATTTTCCACCAAGATAACGCACCTGCGCACACAGCTCAAAAAACCATTGCTAAAATAATTGAATTGAAGTACGAATTATTGCAACATCTAGCCTATTCGCCAGATTTAGCTCCCTCCGACTTCTGGTTCTTCCCACACCTCAAACAATATCTCCGTGGAAAACGATTTTCTTCAAATGAAGAGGTAATAGCTGCCATGGAGGGATATTTTGCAGAGCTGTCGAAAAACCACTACAGTCAAAGGATCCATAAATTAGAAGACCGTTGGAATAAGTGTATTGAAGTTGAGGGAAACTACGTTGAAAAATAAAGTCATTTTTACAAATAAAAATTGGTTTCTTCATTTCCGTTCTGTGAACTTATTGAACAACCTGGTATACTATAATGAAAAATGATGGGTATAGTTAAAACAATTTCTTGATACTATCGGTCCCAATCCCATCCAGTCCAGAGGCACTTTTACTTCTCGGATTGTTGATAATCATCAATATTGCCTCAAAAGCTCAAAAGTAAAATGTTTCTTGTATTCACACAATATCAATCTGTGGTTCTGTAATATCATCAGCTACCAAAATTTCATCAATTATACTTGTATACTAGTATACTTTTTTCTTATTGAAATATCTTCTTCCCCAAATTTTCTTTCCCCAAAAAATGTTTTCTTTCTCTTATTGGCAGCCAGCTGATAGTTGTCATAATTCTCTACCAAAACTAACATTTTTTCCATTTTGTTTTTCTTTTTACCCTCTTTATCTTCCTTTTATAAATAGTGAGTTCCTTCTTAATCTTTCTGTTGTTTTTCATATCATCATCAAGGTTTTTATGTATCAACTTTTCAGAAAGGGCTCTAAACAAATCTTTGTTTAATTAAGCTAAACCAAACCCACCAGAAATTCCTCTTAAAATTCTTTTTATGTTTTTCAACAAAGAGACACTTATTCATATCATCCTGAATCGTCATCTCCAATTCACTAATAATCCACTGCTTTATGCACAAATGTGCATAAAACATCATACTGGTCTTAGAAAAAACTTTTGTTAGAAATGCTAGAATTCTTTATCAGATTCAGAAGTCAAACAACAAAAATCAGCGTTATACCTACAAAATTTTCACAGGACTAGTTTCGATGGTTTTACCGAACCATCATCTTCAGCTGCAAAACCGCAAATGAACAAGATAGGAAATAATGATTAGATAAGATAAGAAAGCCTGGACAAGAATAAGCAAGTGGCGCCATCTGTTGGCGAAACCAGAACTAAAACATAATTTCTCTAAAAGCCGAAGGCAAATTTGGATTGGAATTAGGATCGTTAACTAGAACAGAAAGATTTTTATGAATGTGAAATGCCTCTAGAAAATCCAGTTCTCCAATGGAAGATGTTTTTTGAATAATTTTGGCAGCAGAAAAATTGAAAGTGTGATTTTCGGACCAACAATGTTGAGCAACAGAAGACTTCTGTGTTTCCTTTTTTCTAACATATGCCTCATGTTCTTTGACGCGAAATTTTAAGGCTCTCTTAGTTTGGCCAATGTAAATTAAACCACACTGGCAAGGAATCCTATAAATACCCCAGGAATTCATATCCGGAATGGGGTCCTTGAGTATAGAAGTTGGAATTTTATTGATGGGAGAATAAACAACCCGAAAGTTAAATTTCTGCAAAATATGTGCAACTTTATAGCTAATTGATGGAAAGAAGGGAATGACAACAGAATTTTTATAATCTCCTAAAATAAGAGTGTGGCTTTTAGTGTGTTGAGATGAGAATTTTTTAACTGCTTGATTAATAATGTTGGGTGAAAAGCCCCTGTCAATAGCTATTGCTTTTAAATAATTTAGTTCTTCATCAAGGGCGAATTTGGAGGAGCAAACTTGAAGAGCACGGAAAACATAGGAATAAAATGAAGCTAACTTTTGTTTAGTCGGATGACATGATTTAAAGTGTGGTGGAAGGCAAACCGATGAAGGTTTACGGTAAACTGTAGTACTGAAGTTGGATGTGTTACGTGTGACCAGAATGTCGAGAAACGGAAGAGAATTGCAAGTCTCAAGTTCATAAGTGAACTGAATAGCAGGATCAATAGAATTCATTGTTGAAAGAACTTTATTTAAATCATGTTTATTACCTTCAAACAGGGTAAAAGTATCGTCTACGTAGCGGAACCATGCCGGAAAGTTTAAAGTTTCAAACAATTTTGATTCATAATAATGCATGTAGATATCAGCCAGGATGGGACTGAGGGGGCTTCCCATGGCTAATCCCTCAGTTTGTTTGTAATATTTATTTTGGAAAACAAAATGTGTTTGTTTCAAACAGAGTTGAGTGAGAGAAATTAGCTCCTCAATTTCGATGCAAGAGAAATGAAATTCGCGAAGTCTGGTTTCTAGACATCTTAATGCACCCTCCACTGGGACATTGGTGAATAATGATTTTACATCAAAAGAAACCATGAGTAAATTACTAGGAGAAATGTTTTTAACCTTTTTTACAAACTCTATTGAATTTTTTATGGTGTAAATATTATTGTCTAATAGAGTGGAAAATCTAGAAACTAAATATTTAGCTAAAGGATACGAGGCAGTACCTAAATTTGATACAATAGGGCGGAAAGGAATACCACTTTTATGAATTTTGGGAAGAGCATATAATCTGGCACAATTCGCAACAGATGGGATAAGCGAATGTTTTAAGTTGCTTGAAATGATTTGCGAAGATTTGATCGCAGTTTTTATTTTGGATAAGTCCAAAGGTGAAGGATCTTTAGGGATCGGATTATATGGTCCTTCGTTTAAGAGTTTAGTGACACCATCGATGTAAGTGTTCTTATCCATGACGACTATCTGGCCACCTTTGTCGGCCTTTGAAATGATAATATCCGGGTTAGAATGAATTTCGCGCATTGTAGCTCTTTCTCTCGCAGTTAGATTTGGTTTTAAAGGTTTATTATTGAATTTCACATTATGAGCGATAAGATGCCTAATCATTTCTTTCTGTGAATCTGAAACTTTACTGAACTTGAAAGCTTTTTCGATAGGAGCCAAAATCTTTGGAATCGAGGGTTTACAGGTTTGTGAGAAGTTAAAATTATATTTTAGAATTCTCTCTTGTTCTTCTGAAAGACTAACATTAGAAATATTAACTATTGGCTTGATGTTTACAATGGGAAGATTTTTTGAACTACTTGAACTGGAAGACTGTAAAAGAAGTTTTTCGAATTTAACTGCAAGGGTGTTTTTATGACGGTTAACTGCATTCTCCGTTCTAGACCAAGACTTTTGTTCAAGGGCAGTGAATTTTGGATATGATTTAGCGAGTTCCAGATGAAGCTTATAGAGTTCATGTTCAATTTTGGACAATTGTTGACGTGTATCCCTTATCACGGACCGAAGTAAGGCAAGCTTGCAATTTAACAGAATTCTTGAAACGCGACTCGAAGGTTTTTGATTAGATTTGATTTGAATAAAATTGGGGATCAATTTTTTACATTTACATTTAAGTAAAAAATCAAGATGATTCAGGAATTTTTGCCGTTTCAGGCGTAATTTAGTGAAACGATTAACGGATGAAGGCATGATAAACAATGCAAAAATCAAACTAAATTAACTGAGCAATAATAAAATACACACAAAACACAGAAAAATCCCTCGCTGAAATGAATAGAAAACAAAACGTTTCTAAGCAAAATACATGAAATCAGACAAGCAAAGCACAATATCCAAATGTACAAAACATAAACATAACTTGAAAATTGCAAAAATGTACTCACCGAAACTCCTACAATCACAAAATGGCGGCCACACCACGTGCAAAAAAGAAAGCAAAATATAAGCCTGTTTGGGGCTTCTATAATTAAGACACAATAACACGCCGAATAAATACTAATTCAGAAGTCAAACAACAAAAATCAGCGTTATACCTACAAAATTTTCACAGGACTAGTTTCGATGGTTTTACCGAACCATCATCTTCAGCTGCAAAACCGCAAATGAACAAGATAGGAAATAATGATTAGATAAGATAAGAAAGCCTGGACAAGAATAAGCAAGTGGCGCCATCTGTTGGCGAAACCAGAACTAAAACATAATTTCTCTAAAAGCCGAAGGCAAATTTGGATTGGAATTAGGATCGTTAACTAGAACAGAAAGATTTTTATGAATGTGAAATGCCTCTAGAAAATCCAGTTCTCCAATGGAAGATGTTTTTTGAATAATTTTGGCAGCAGAAAAATTGAAAGTGTGATTTTCGGACCAACAATGTTGAGCAACAGAAGACTTCTGTGTTTCCTTTTTTCTAACATATGCCTCATGTTCTTTGACGCGAAATTTTAAGGCTCTCTTAGTTTGGCCAATGTAAATTAAACCACTTCGCCCTTGATTAATTAAAATTAAATCCAAATTCGCCCTTGATGAAGAACTAAATTATTTAAAAGCAATAGCTATTGACAGGGGCTTTTCACCCAACATTATTAATCAAGCAGTTAAAAAATTCTCATCTCAACACACTAAAAGCCACACTCTTATTTTAGGAGATTATAAAAATTCTGTTGTCATTCCCTTCTTTCCATCAATTAGCTATAAAGTTGCACATATTTTGCAGAAATTTAACTTTCGGGTTGTTTATTCTCCCATCAATAAAATTCCAACTTCTATACTCAAGGACCCCATTCCGGATATGAATTCCTGGGGTATTTATAGGATTCCTTGCCAGTGTGGTTTAATTTACATTGGCCAAACTAAGAGAGCCTTAAAATTTCGCGTCAAAGAACATGAGGCATATGTTAGAAAAAAGGAAACACAGAAGTCTTCTGTTGCTCAACATTGTTGGTCCGAAAATCACACTTTCAATTTTTCTGCTGCCAAAATTATTCAAAAAACATCTTCCATTGGAGAACTGGATTTTCTAGAGGCATTTCACATTCATAAAAATCTTTCTGTTCTAGTTAACGATCCTAATTCCAATCCAAATTTGCCTTCGGCTTTTAGAGAAATTATGTTTTAGTTCTGGTTTCGCCAACAGATGGCGCCACTTGCTTATTCTTGTCCAGGCTTTCTTATCTTATCTAATCATTATTTCCTATCTTGTTCATTTGCGGTTTTGCAGCTGAAGATGATGGTTCGGTAAAACCATCGAAACTAGTCCTGTGAAAATTTTGTAGGTATAACGCTGATTTTTGTTGTTTGACTTCTGAATTAGTATTTATTCGGCGTGTTATTGTGTCTTAATTATAGAAGCCCCAAACAGGCTTATATTTTGCTTTCTTTTTTGCACGTGGTGTGGCCGCCATTTTGTGATTGTAGGAGTTTCGGTGAGTACATTTTTGCAATTTTCAAGTTATGTTTATGTTTTGTACATTTGGATATTGTGCTTTGCTTGTCTGATTTCATGTATTTTGCTTAGAAACGTTTTGTTTTCTATTCATTTCAGCGAGGGATTTTTCTGTGTTTTGTGTGTATTTTATTATTGCTCAGTTAATTTAGTTTGATTTTTGCATTGTTTATCATGCCTTCATCCGTTAATCGTTTCACTAAATTACGCCTGAAACGGCAAAAATTCCTGAATCATCTTGATTTTTTACTTAAATGTAAATGTAAAAAATTGATCCCCAATTTTATTCAAATCAAATCTAATCAAAAACCTTCGAGTCGCGTTTCAAGAATTCTGTTAAATTGCAAGCTTGCCTTACTTCGGTCCGTGATAAGGGATACACGTCAACAATTGTCCAAAATTGAACATGAACTCTATAAGCTTCATCTGGAACTCGCTAAATCATATCCAAAATTCACTGCCCTTGAACAAAAGTCTTGGTCTAGAACGGAGAATGCAGTTAACCGTCATAAAAACACCCTTGCAGTTAAATTCGAAAAACTTCTTTTACAGTCTTCCAGTTCAAGTAGTTCAAAAAATCTTCCCATTGTAAACATCAAGCCAATAGTTAATATTTCTAATGTTAGTCTTTCAGAAGAACAAGAGAGAATTCTAAAATATAATTTTAACTTCTCACAAACCTGTAAACCCTCGATTCCAAAGATTTTGGCTCCTATCGAAAAAGCTTTCAAGTTCAGTAAAGTTTCAGATTCACAGAAAGAAATGATTAGGCATCTTATCGCTCATAATGTGAAATTCAATAATAAACCTTTAAAACCAAATCTAACTGCGAGAGAAAGAGCTACAATGCGCGAAATTCATTCTAACCCGGATATTATCATTTCAAAGGCCGACAAAGGTGGCCAGATAGTCGTCATGGATAAGAACACTTACATCGATGGTGTCACTAAACTCTTAAACGAAGGACCATATAATCCGATCCCTAAAGATCCTTCACCTTCGGACTTATCCAAAATAAAAACTGCGATCAAATCTTCGCAAATCATTTCAAGCAACTTAAAACATTCGCTTATCCCATCTGTTGCGAATTGTGCCAGATTATATGCTCTTCCCAAAATTCATAAAAGTGGTATTCCTTTCCGCCCTATTGTATCAAATTTAGGTACTGCCTCGTATCCTTTAGCTAAATATTTAGTTTCTAGATTTTCCACTCTATTAGACAATAATATTTACACAATAAAAAATTCAATAGAGTTTGTAAAAAAGGTTAAAAACATTTCTCCTAGTAATTTACTCATGGTTTCTTTTGATGTAAAATCATTATTCACCAATGTCCCAGTGGAGGGTGCATTAAGATGTCTAGAAACCAGACTTCGCGAATTTCATTTCTCTTGCATCGAAATTGAGGAGCTAATTTCTCTCACTCAACTCTGTTTGAAACAAACACATTTTGTTTTCCAAAATAAATATTACAAACAAACTGAGGGATTAGCCATGGGAAGCCCCCTCAGTCCCATCCTGGCTGATATCTACATGCATTATTATGAATCAAAATTGTTTGAAACTTTAAACTTTCCGGCATGGTTCCGCTACGTAGACGATACTTTTACCCTGTTTGAAGGTAATAAACATGATTTAAATAAAGTTCTTTCAACAATGAATTCTATTGATCCTGCTATTCAGTTCACTTATGAACTTGAGACTTGCAATTCTCTTCCGTTTCTCGACATTCTGGTCACACGTAACACATCCAACTTCAGTACTACAGTTTACCGTAAACCTTCATCGGTTTGCCTTCCACCACACTTTAAATCATGTCATCCGACTAAACAAAAGTTAGCTTCATTTTATTCCTATGTTTTCCGTGCTCTTCAAGTTTGCTCCTCCAAATTCGCCCTTGATGAAGAACTAAATTATTTAAAAGCAATAGCTATTGACAGGGGCTTTTCACCCAACATTATTAATCAAGCAGTTAAAAAATTCTCATCTCAACACACTAAAAGCCACACTCTTATTTTAGGAGATTATAAAAATTCTGTTGTCATTCCCTTCTTTCCATCAATTAGCTATAAAGTTGCACATATTTTGCAGAAATTTAACTTTCGGGTTGTTTATTCTCCCATCAATAAAATTCCAACTTCTATACTCAAGGACCCCATTCCGGATATGAATTCCTGGGGTATTTATAGGATTCCTTGCCAGTGTGGTTTAATTTACATTGGCCAAACTAAGAGAGCCTTAAAATTTCGCGTCAAAGAACATGAGGCATATGTTAGAAAAAAGGAAACACAGAAGTCTTCTGTTGCTCAACATTGTTGGTCCGAAAATCACACTTTCAATTTTTCTGCTGCCAAAATTATTCAAAAAACATCTTCCATTGGAGAACTGGATTTTCTAGAGGCATTTCACATTCATAAAAATCTTTCTGTTCTAGTTAACGATCCTAATTCCAATCCAAATTTGCCTTCGGCTTTTAGAGAAATTATGTTTTAGTTCTGGTTTCGCCAACAGATGGCGCCACTTGCTTATTCTTGTCCAGGCTTTCTTATCTTATCTAATCATTATTTCCTATCTTGTTCATTTGCGGTTTTGCAGCTGAAGATGATGGTTCGGTAAAACCATCGAAACTAGTCCTGTGAAAATTTTGTAGGTATAACGCTGATTTTTGTTGTTTGACTTCTGAATTAGTATTTATTCGGCGTGTTATTGTGTCTTAATTATAGAAGCCCCAAACAGGCTTATATTTTGCTTTCTTTTTTGCACGTGGTGTGGCCGCCATTTTGTGATTGTAGGAGTTTCGGTGAGTACATTTTTGCAATTTTCAAGTTATGTTTATGTTTTGTACATTTGGATATTGTGCTTTGCTTGTCTGATTTCATGTATTTTGCTTAGAAACGTTTTGTTTTCTATTCATTTCAGCGAGGGATTTTTCTGTGTTTTGTGTGTATTTTATTATTGCTCAGTTAATTTAGTTTGATTTTTGCATTGTTTATCATGCCTTCATCCGTTAATCGTTTCACTAAATTACGCCTGAAACGGCAAAAATTCCTGAATCATCTTGATTTTTTACTTAAATGTAAATGTAAAAAATTGATCCCCAATTTTATTCAAATCAAATCTAATCAAAAACCTTCGAGTCGCGTTTCAAGAATTCTGTTAAATTGCAAGCTTGCCTTACTTCGGTCCGTGATAAGGGATACACGTCAACAATTGTCCAAAATTGAACATGAACTCTATAAGCTTCATCTGGAACTCGCTAAATCATATCCAAAATTCACTGCCCTTGAACAAAAGTCTTGGTCTAGAACGGAGAATGCAGTTAACCGTCATAAAAACACCCTTGCAGTTAAATTCGAAAAACTTCTTTTACAGTCTTCCAGTTCAAGTAGTTCAAAAAATCTTCCCATTGTAAACATCAAGCCAATAGTTAATATTTCTAATGTTAGTCTTTCAGAAGAACAAGAGAGAATTCTAAAATATAATTTTAACTTCTCACAAACCTGTAAACCCTCGATTCCAAAGATTTTGGCTCCTATCGAAAAAGCTTTCAAGTTCAGTAAAGTTTCAGATTCACAGAAAGAAATGATTAGGCATCTTATCGCTCATAATGTGAAATTCAATAATAAACCTTTAAAACCAAATCTAACTGCGAGAGAAAGAGCTACAATGCGCGAAATTCATTCTAACCCGGATATTATCATTTCAAAGGCCGACAAAGGTGGCCAGATAGTCGTCATGGATAAGAACACTTACATCGATGGTGTCACTAAACTCTTAAACGAAGGACCATATAATCCGATCCCTAAAGATCCTTCACCTTCGGACTTATCCAAAATAAAAACTGCGATCAAATCTTCGCAAATCATTTCAAGCAACTTAAAACATTCGCTTATCCCATCTGTTGCGAATTGTGCCAGATTATATGCTCTTCCCAAAATTCATAAAAGTGGTATTCCTTTCCGCCCTATTGTATCAAATTTAGGTACTGCCTCGTATCCTTTAGCTAAATATTTAGTTTCTAGATTTTCCACTCTATTAGACAATAATATTTACACCATAAAAAATTCAATAGAGTTTGTAAAAAAGGTTAAAAACATTTCTCCTAGTAATTTACTCATGGTTTCTTTTGATGTAAAATCATTATTCACCAATGTCCCAGTGGAGGGTGCATTAAGATGTCTAGAAACCAGACTTCGCGAATTTCATTTCTCTTGCATCGAAATTGAGGAGCTAATTTCTCTCACTCAACTCTGTTTGAAACAAACACATTTTGTTTTCCAAAATAAATATTACAAACAAACTGAGGGATTAGCCATGGGAAGCCCCCTCAGTCCCATCCTGGCTGATATCTACATGCATTATTATGAATCAAAATTGTTTGAAACTTTAAACTTTCCGGCATGGTTCCGCTACGTAGACGATACTTTTACCCTGTTTGAAGGTAATAAACATGATTTAAATAAAGTTCTTTCAACAATGAATTCTATTGATCCTGCTATTCAGTTCACTTATGAACTTGAGACTTGCAATTCTCTTCCGTTTCTCGACATTCTGGTCACACGTAACACATCCAACTTCAGTACTACAGTTTACCGTAAACCTTCATCGGTTTGCCTTCCACCACACTTTAAATCATGTCATCCGACTAAACAAAAGTTAGCTTCATTTTATTCCTATGTTTTCCGTGCTCTTCAAGTTTGCTCCTCCAAATTCGCCCTTGATGAAGAACTAAATTATTTAAAAGCAATAGCTATTGACAGGGGCTTTTCACCCAACATTATTAATCAAGCAGTTAAAAAATTCTCATCTCAACACACTAAAAGCCACACTCTTATTTTAGGAGATTATAAAAATTCTGTTGTCATTCCCTTCTTTCCATCAATTAGCTATAAAGTTGCACATATTTTGCAGAAATTTAACTTTCGGGTTGTTTATTCTCCCATCAATAAAATTCCAACTTCTATACTCAAGGACCCCATTCCGGATATGAATTCCTGGGGTATTTATAGGATTCCTTGCCAGTGTGGTTTAATTTACATTGGCCAAACTAAGAGAGCCTTAAAATTTCGCGTCAAAGAACATGAGGCATATGTTAGAAAAAAGGAAACACAGAAGTCTTCTGTTGCTCAACATTGTTGGTCCGAAAATCACACTTTCAATTTTTCTGCTGCCAAAATTATTCAAAAAACATCTTCCATTGGAGAACTGGATTTTCTAGAGGCATTTCACATTCATAAAAATCTTTCTGTTCTAGTTAACGATCCTAATTCCAATCCAAATTTGCCTTCGGCTTTTAGAGAAATTATGTTTTAGTTCTGGTTTCGCCAACAGATGGCGCCACTTGCTTATTCTTGTCCAGGCTTTCTTATCTTATCTAATCATTATTTCCTATCTTGTTCATTTGCGGTTTTGCAGCTGAAGATGATGGTTCGGTAAAACCATCGAAACTAGTCCTGTGAAAATTTTGTAGGTATAACGCTGATTTTTGTTGTTTGACTTCTGAATTAGTATTTATTCGGCGTGTTATTGTGTCTTCTTTATCAGATATTTTGATAAAATTCTTATTGAAGGCAGCAACAAAACTAAAATAAATGGTAGGAAAAAAAGGAAATGCAATAAATGACATAAAAATGATTCAGTACACTTAAACAAAAATACAGCAATCATTTTTTCTTACTTAATGCCTCGACTTGCACATCAATGTGCATTTAACATTGATGTGCAAGTTGAGGCATACTGACTAGGGTGTCATAAAACGGTTTTCCATGAAGTTTTGGTACAAAAAGAGTCTTCCACAGTCATTTGACATTATATGCTTAAAGAGAAAGGTGCAATTTTAAAAACAATACATTTTTGAAGAAATTGGAGAATCTGATCCTAGACAGCAAAATGACACTTTTAAAGATAACTTAAGAATTAAATTCCATAAAAACAAGAATGAAGATCCTTCAAGATATTGATTTGAAAGAGCAATAAGTAACAAGAAAAGAGGAAAATAGTCTTCCTCATTATGAGCAGATTGTACAGGAAAGAAGCATCAGCAGAGATTTTAGTGCAGGATTTTTTCCAGTTTTAAAGATATTATTAATAATCTTGCATCATAATTATGATTTTAAATTATAATAAAAAATTACATAGCTCTGAACATTAATACTCTTGGTCCATACATAAATATCACAAATTTTAATTCTATTCATATTAAAATTTCAAGTACAAACAAGCCTAATAAAATTCTCACTATTTTAATACCACATATACAGAAAATTTTGTCCTGACTATCACTACAGGAACAAGATACTACATGACTTTACAGTATTAAGGCTTTACTGAAAGCTTAAATGCATTTCCAATATACTTTCTCGGAATTTCAAATTTAACCCTGAACATAACAAATACGTTTAATTTCAATCATAAATCTTGAGAATTATTTTATAAAACCAAATGACTAAATTAATATATAAAATTTTATATTACACACCAGTGAGAATATTAATAGTTGTAGTTTTTCCAGCTCCATTATGCCCTAAGAGAGCAGTAATCTGTCCATTATAAACATTCAAGGAAACATTGTTGACAGCTACTTTCTTTTGTAATCCAATCCTGAAAATCTAAAATATAGTTTTATGGGAAAAAAAAATTAAAACACACATAACAACTATGAAGTTTTAAAATCATTATTTACCAAATAATAATAATAATAATAATAATAATAATAATAAAAGGTTTAGAGAAAATAAATTTATAAAACCTCTTTTCTTTCATACTATCAGTTTAAAGACAGCCCATACAGAAACTACAAATGCAACACTAATATTGGTATTTACAAATTATCTCATCAATAATCAAACTATCTCAAGCAGAGTGATTGAACACCAGTTGTGGATAAGCATCAAGTAACAAAACAGATAATATCTGCACTTGACGTAACTCTGATTCTCGATAACGCATTTTTTATTTTTCTGAACAAGAAACATAAACTTACTGTTATTGCTATAATTTTTCATGCATTTTGAAAAAAAATTATTACAATTTGGGAGCTTCCTACAGAACAGCAAGCAGTGAATTATGTTCAGAGTTGTAGGATCCTTCCATCAAAAAAGTGCTTACTATTCACCACAGTGTGGTCAGCTGCTGCTGTAAGATCAGAAGTAAAATCAGAATCTACTAACAAAATAGTAGAAATGTAGAAAAGCTCTTTTATGAAATGGAAAAGTGAAGCAGATGGAATAGTGATTGTTTATTGAATAAAGAGGCATCAGAACCTTCAGAATTCCACAGGAATGACTGGTGCAATTTAAGCGAGATATCTGCCAGGCTTCATATTCGATTGTAGCTTTGAATTTGACAGAATAAAATGCAAGTACCCTAATAGCTTCACTTACAGTTTGACTAGTTGCCTATCTGCTAGATAATGATTACTCAAACATGTTGTATTTAAAAAAAAGGACTCAATGATATGAATTTTAAAAAAAAATTGCAGTTAATGTGCAAACTCCCGCCATTTAAAAAAAAATTAATAATACACTTAAAAATTAATGCAAATTATATCATATAAAGATATTTGTTTACGTTTCTGCACTGTATAGAAGAAGGAAATTAGTAGCTCATCAGAGATAAGAGGAAAATCTTATTTTATCTCAACAAAAACAGAAATAGATTGTTAAATTAATAAACAAATCTGTTGACTCATAGCCATGTAAATACCATAAAAAGATGTATACCATAAAAAGATACCCATAAAAATAAATACCATAAAAAAATGTAAAATACCATAAAAAGATGTATGACTGTAATAAAAATAAGAGGACTTCAAGGGGAAAAAATTCTGCATGAAATGAAGAAAATATATATTTTTCATCTAGAAGTAAAAAATCTGATGTGAACACTACATGACTTCTTGTGCAGCCTACAGAATTATATATATATATATATATATATATATATATATATTTGATGCACTTAATTAAACTTATTTCCTCAAATTATGTAACTTAATTAACTGATCCCTCAAGGCAAGTTAAAAATGGCATCAAAAATCGCAAATTTTGAAGTTAAATATTGCGGTCTTGTAATTTAAATTTTTCATAATGAATATAAAACATTCTCAAATATAAGTAGAGAAAAATGGGAGACTGCATTAAAGATAAAATTTTGTTATTTGGCCAATTTTTTTTTTCTTTCTTTCTCTCTCTCTCTCTCTCTCGTTTTTTTTTTTTTTTTTTTTTTTTTTTTTTTTTTTTATTTGACACTGTTCGTCATTCGTAACCCTTCTGTAATTGGAAGTGTATGACTATGAACAATGATTGTGAAAATAAGGTGGAGAAGAACTTTTAAAACCAGGTAAGGAAGATAAATATATATATATATATATATATGTGTGTGTGTGTGTGTGTGTGTGTGTGTGTGTATGTATTGCTGATTGCAATAAAAAAAAAGAGGTGCCCATCTATATGTTACAGCAGTCACATATACAAAATTTCAACATTCTACAGCTAATCACTTTTGAGTTATGCAAGATATATACTACATATGTATGTTTAGACATCAAGGAAAACTCCATTTTGGAATAGAGTCCTTTATTCTGTCCATACATATATATATCACCCAAAGAATAGTCAAAACATATTCAGGAACGGTCAAAATGGATATTTCCATTGAAATATGACAATTTTTTTTTATGATTACAATACTTCCTTTACTTTGTACAAGTAAGCAGAAGGCACTGATGAAAGCTTGTGGTTGTTCTATAGCCTATACAAAAGTAGCTAATACTTAAAGGTAACTAAATGTGTTAAAATGAAAAAAGAATCACTTAATAATACAAAAACGCAAAGCTGAATATAAAAATGGATAAAAACTGTGATTATACACTCAAATAACTGAAAACTTTATTTTTCAAAATGCCTAAATGATAAATTTGATCTAGATAATCTTAACAGGAATAAACAGCCCAGGGATGATTTGTGTCAAAAACAAGAGTTTTCAGCAAATATGAAGGAAGTCAAATTACAATCTGAGCATATACTGGATATTTACAAAATTGTTATGGTCATAACCAATCAACAAATAGCATTGTATATTATCACTCTATGCTTTATGACTGCATAATTCTATTTCAAAGACAGTGAAAAATCTGCATTTTATAGCAGATAAAGAAAAATTTCACAACCCAAATCCAGTAACTTCTCATGGGTCATTTTGAACCACGTGATTTTGTGCTTGTTATGCAAGTATCATACAGCATCATGCTATGGTTATAACAGATTAAGTTTTCAGCATGATGCAACAGTGTCTTAAAATGCAGTTTGAGAGTGATGCTGGTATCTGATAGCAGTGCCTCTAAACACACACAATTACGCTTTGTGAATTCCATTAAATGCATAGTATTTGCAGGTGAATATGTAGTTCAGCTGAGTTTGAAGATGTACATTCTTATTTACCCACGTTTATATATTCTTGCTGCTGATGTAGCCTTTATACCCATGTGAATGAGAATCCAACCAGTACTCATGTAACTGCATTATTTGGTTACAACAAAGGGTTATCTTCCTATGAGAAGGAATGTCTTTGTGAATGACACTCTTAAGAGAAATGAAATCAAACTAGATATTAGTATGGCAATTACAGAGCACAGATAAAATGGTTTTTACATGCTGATTGTTGAGAGATATACTATGTCACTGCTTAGGCTTGTTCAAGCCAAATATATGCAGGCTTTGATAACTCTAGCAAAATTTTTAATCCTGTTACCTCTGCAACTTCATATGTAATTACAACAGCACTTCATATTTAGTTACAGTGGGACTGATGTAATGCACGGTTAAATACCACCCTAAAATAGGACTGATCTTCAAAGTAAAATTGCCAGCACAGAAACACAAGAAACAACAGTTTATATTGCATTCTCCTACAACACCTCCAATGAATGGAGGCTTAATAACACAATTAAAAATTTTAGGACTTGTTGAAAAACATATCAGAGCTCATATTTTAAGAATGCACTTAACTTGGATGCAGTTCCGTATAGCTTCACACCTTTGTACCCTTACAGAAATTTTGAGAACATTCTGGCAAATCTTTTCACTAATTATGAAATTGTTATAAATTTCCCTGCAAGCTAATATTATTAATTTAATTTGTAATTAAAATAATCCCTTAATTATATTATAATTTTAAAAAGATAAATATTTATAACAGCAAAATAATACAAACACATTAAAAGTTAAAAGTTTATTAAAGAATTTGAAGAATTTTTCAAACAATTTAAAAAAATTTATTTTTTGTTGTTTGACTTCTGAATTAGAATTTAAAAAAAATAAAGGAAGCTGAAATGAAAAATACCTTTGAAATACTTTGTATAACAACACCAGGTGATATACCTCTCGGGTCATCTTCAAAAAAATCCTCATTTGCAGTATGGTTAATCAACTCAACTTCATCAGTATCTTTAGGCAGATGTCCACACCAATAGCTTTTCTGCAAAGAAATTTTAAATAAAGCATAAATGATTGCACGCATGCACACATCCAAGATGAAAAAGATGAACTGAAAAAGATGGCTTGTATTTTACTTTCTTCAACATTGATCTTTGTTTCCATTTTCTTAAATAAAGAACAAAGTTATTTTAAAGCAGTCTTAAAATTGTAGACAGGCAAGGTTCAGTACAATTAAATTCCTAATTTTTATATAGTATGTGTTGCTTAAAAGTTCCATTAGTAAAATTTACAAAGATATTAAAAAATGAACTTCAGTAAGTCATTTTTCTATACTCAGATTCAAGACTTTTAAAAATGAATTTGGAAAGTATTTACAAAGCAAAAGCTCCTCCTTTTGGGTAAACAGTTTTATCTTGGGTAAACAGCATATATATTTACAGTTCACTCTTTCTTCATCAAAATAATAAATACAAAATCATCATAAAAAATGCTTATTAAGATGTCTCTTTCAATTTCGCACATAAAGATATTACACATTTTTTCACCAATTAAAGCAATGGATACCAAACTGGGGTTATGCATATCTTTTTGTTTTCAACTAATTAATACAAACTGGGATTATGCAATAATTTGTTTTCAACTAATTAAAGCTCTGAAACAGTGGTGTACACATCCCCAGAAATATATGAACTGCTCTGACGGTAACATTTAATAAATAACAAAGAATCAAGCTATGTTGCCAAGATCTTATTTCGCTTTTATAAAACATTTACTTATTTTTTTTTTTTTTTTTTTTTTTTTTTATTATTATAAATAAACTTTATTTTGCAGCTTGATATTTCTAAAGCTGAAAAAAAAAGGGAGCGCACACTTACTTTTTTTCAAAGGTCATCAAATTAATCACAATAGTCTGAAGGAATATTCACGATCACTTTCTGCTTCTCTTTAGTGATCAACAAATCCACATATCTCTTAGCTGAAAATTGAATTCTTGGTTTAAGATGAGTAGAACTTTTTCTGATCTTCTCCCAAATTAAAGGATAATAATTTAATACCTCAAGCACTATAATTTAATGCTGAAATTATTTCAATTAAATATGATGACTGTAAAAATCCTACTAAGCCCTGAATTCGAACTTTCTTCATTAATGCCGCTACAGTATTCACCAGTAGAAATTTCAGATACATCCAACCAAATAAGTACTGAACCAGTCAGTCATCAAATTAAAACATCCAAGTCATTCTGCACTTCGACAGCTGAGGAAGATGGTTTGGTAGTAAAACCATAGAAACTAGTCCTGGAAAATTTGCAAATATGACACCGATTTTTGTTGTTTGAATTCTAAATTAATCATCCAAGTCTTATCAATACACAGAAAATACATAAGCTGCTAGATGGTTCCAAATAGTTCAATACATAATGACATGAACAAAAAGGTCTTGACTTCAAATTTCAAATAATAAAAAAGCATTATCCTGGACACTTTCAAATTTTCTTCTTTAGGAAGTGAATCACAACATACACTACTTTTGCAATGAAGGACTGAAACACTTGTCAGAAATTTTTTACCCTTAGTTGTCACACCTGTCTCTCATATGGGCAGCCGGTTTGAATAAATTTTGTTGTGCCTGTATCTCGTACAGGCTGCGCATCTGCTATAAAAAGTCATGAAAATTCCAATTTTTATCACACTCATATCAGTTTTACTTATAAAGCAGATTCATGGATGGTAGCACAGTACTTGTAATTTGATTATACAACAGTAGTATGCAGATTTAGATTTTTTTTTCCATTAGAACATGTTTTGAAAGGTTTCAGTGCTCATTGTTTTTTTGTGTTTAATATTTATAAAATGAGTATCTCATGTAAAAAAAGAGGATTTAAGTCTTGAAGAATCAGGAACTGATTCAGAAGACAACTTTTTTTCAAATGCTTTTGATTCTGAAGTATCAAGATTTGAAGACAGTGATAATAGAGATGATCCTGTGCAACTTTTAACAGGGTGCCAATGGAACAAAATTTTACATGTCCTAGATATTTATCCTCTTCGTTTTTAGTTCAAATCATTGTTAATCAAGTTAATATTTCAAGGTAGTTCAGACATTTTACAATACTATAAGCAATTTATAAATGATGAAATAGTGGATGTAATTGTAAAAGAGACTAATCATTATGCTGAGCAATCAGATAATGTTGTTGGTAAAAGAAAACTGAAAGGCAGAAGAGAATAGAAACTTGTATTGCCTCATGATTTTTTTTTTTTTTTAACCGTGAAATAAAAAAAAATACTTGCATTTTGTGAACAATGATTTTCATAATCCAGAAAGTCATACTAACCCAAAACTCTACAAAATTGAGCATTTGAATAAAGTATATCAAACAAGAATTACCCTTGAAACAGATATTAATATAGATGAAACTTTGATGATGTTTAAAGGATGTTTATCCTGGTGCCAATATATACCCTTGAAACAAGCAAAATTTGGGATCAAAACATACATGCTAAGCAAATCTAGTACTGGTTATATGTGATGTCATTTATTATATATACCGGGAAAAGAACTTTATTTCATCCTAAATTCCGATCCCTTTTGGTACCTTTACAAGTTATGGCTTAGATGATGCCATTATTGTAACAAGGCTACTGCAACACCTTAGATAATTATTATACTTCCAGAATTATATGATATCATTTTGACTTATCAAACAGATGTGATTGGAACTGTAATACAAAACGAAAAGGATTTACCAATAGCATTGAAAAATAGAAAGTTAATCTGACAAAGTTTGTCATTTAGACATGGAAAAATCCTCACTCTAAAATGGAAAAAAGCAAAAACAAAAAAAAACAAAAAAAAGAGAATGTTTATTATTAATTTGTTTAATTTACATTAAAAATTTCTAATTTTACAAACATCTGTCATATTTTTCTTCAACTAAACCGCATCCTAAATATTTTGGCGATTATTTTTATGCTTACGATCTGTCGCCAGATCGTCTGCTTTTGGCAATATCTGAATCCAGTTTTGATAACAGAATGGTACCTTAATTGTTTTTATTGTTTCCAAAAGTTTTTTTTTTTTTTTTTTTAGTTTAGTTTAGTTTAGGTGCCACTATAGAGACAATAGGATTTCTTGAAGCGAGAGACGTGAAAAAGATGCAATGCCCTCCCCAGGACACGAACCTCGGACCTCTTGAATATGCCCCGAGCATGCTGACCATTACATCATGAAGGCATATGCTAAGAAGGCGGGAGAAATACCTTATAATACACTGGTGAAATAAATTAAGAGAATTTGCATTTTTTATCGAGTTGTATGAAAAGAACTGAAATGAATGGAAAACCACTGCTTCTAGATAAAAATAAAAATCTTGTACAGCAAATACGTAATCGTACACATGCATGTAGGCAGAATCAGCTAAAAAACAGGCTTTATAAGCGCGTGGAGGGTAAGACAAATTGCATTTGCTAGCACACCTCGGCGAATTTCTTGCCGTTATCTTCCAGCAATCAGTTAAATTCACATTGAAAGAGTAAAATTGAGTAACCACCAATGTTTAGATAATGGAATGAGGTGGCAAAATGTTGAGAGGCTAGAGGCAGGCCAGTCACAAGTCCAGATATGCAGGGAGTTTAATATAACGCCCAGCATCATGTGTAACCTATGAAAACAGTTCCAGGCTACTGGATCCATAGAGAGAAAGACAGGGCAAGGTTGTCCAAGAGCCACGACAGCCAGAGAAGATCACTATTTGTCCATTTTAACGAAGCGTAACAGAGGGGCTACAGCTTCTCAGCTCTCTTGGGACCTGTATGCAGCCACAGGAACACATGTAACAAAGGTGACTATTTCCAAAAGGCTGAATGAGAGAAGGTTGTTTGACAGAAAATGGCTGTTTGCATCCCGCTCATGTCTACAGACAGGAGAGTCCGATTAGCATAGTGCAGGCAGCATAGTGACTGGAATACGGAGCAATGGCCGACCGTTCTGTTCACCAACAGGTCTGGTTTTAGCCTAAACACCGATTCTTGCTGTACTTCCATATGGAGAGAGCCAGGGACCCACTACCTACCCTCCAATGTCCGTGAAACCAACAATTATGGCGGTGGCAGTGTAATGGTCTGGGCAGGCATCATGTTGAATGGTCACACACGACATCCTTGACAGAGGCTCTGTGACTTGTGTGAGTATAGGTATGAGGTCTTGGAGCCCTATGTTCGCCTTTTCCAGGGGGGCAGTGGGTTCCGAGTTCATCTTGCAGGACGATAACGCAAGTTCACATAGAGCTCTTCTGGTAGACGAATTTCTCGAGAGTGAGGATATTTGCTGGATGGATTGCTCATGCAGGTCTCCAGACCTCAACCCTATAGAGTATGTCTGGGATGCTCTGGGGAGGGCAGTTGCAGCTCCCAACCCCCTCTGAGAACTATCCAGGAAAGAAAACAGCATTGCTGAATGAGTGGAACCAATTGCCACAGGCACTGATAAACTGCCTTATTTCCAGTATGACATCACGCTGCAAGGCCTGTATGGCTGTAAGAGGGGATCATACCCCCTATTAACCCATTTCTTTTGTGTCTTCTGCAACCACTGTTTCAGACCTTCAGACTCCCATGAGTGTTACACACGAACATGTGTGTCTATTATAACTGTTGAATGCTTATTTTGTTTGTATTATATCAACCTATGTTCACACTAAATTTTATTAAAATCTGTCCAATAGTTTTGGAGATTATAGATCAAATATGAAAATTTTCTTAATTTATTTCACCAGAGTACTACATGATACTTTGCAGCCAAAAAATACGAATACCTAAATACAAACTGAACTTGTAATGCAAAAATAATAAATAAATAAATAAGTAAATAAAATTTGTAAAAAAATCTGGGAAACACTCAACTGTAAAAGGAAAGTAAAATGGCTTAGGTATTCCATACTGCCATGGCCACACTGCATCAACATACCAAAGAATAACAATATATATAATGCAAGATACAAACATCATTCCCATGACCATCAACATATTCAAATCATTTGTTGCACCATATTCAGTTATATTACTCCATTTCACACCTTCACCTGCAAATAATCTATTTCAATTATTTATTTCAAGGACATACATGACTTTTTTATAATTATGATAAAAAATAATAAAAATTTTTAATTTTTGAATTGATTTTAATCTTTATACAAAATTTTTAGAATACTTTGGTAAGATCTTTTTTGTTTAAATAAATCATTTTTTTACACATTTTTACATACAAATATTTCTGCGAAAACGTTAAAGAATGAACATTCTGATTTTATTAAATGAAACCAACTTGCATATGTGCCAACTTTACTGACAAGGAAAGGAAATCAAGAAATTTTTAAAATGCTTCAGAAAATGCATTTTATTTTATAGAGAAAACTGATATAATTATGAATATTTTAGAACACAATTAAAAGGGGAGACCACTTTAATTGAACAAGGGGGGATCTATGAAAGAAATATGGAAAAATAAACAAATTCATAAAACTTATTTAAACATGCTTTATTTTAGCTTTTATTGTTTTCAGTAAAAAGAAATTTAAAAAACCTGCCTTACTGCATTTATTATCTTGTCTCATTTTCAAAAACACATAATCTCAGCATAAAAGTAAAGAATTATAAAGTTTTACAAAAATTTGTTCTCCTAAAATAATCTAATTTTGATATCACAATTTCATTATATGTGGAGTTTTACCTTCCTCTCCCACCCCATATTTCTTCAACATCACGTCCTAATTTCTCCTTCTGGTGCATGTGCAATAAGAATCTCATATCTGTGGGACTGCAGAAAAGAACTCTTCCCTTCTGTTTTGAATGGTTGCTCTGTTCATCACTCAGATTAATGTCATTCTAATACTAATATATATTTTAATTCATCAAAAGAATTTTTTCTTTACAAATTTTTGGTGTTTAATAATCATCGAAAAACCCAAAATTGTGACTATGGACTTGAATGCATAAACAGTTCGAACAATGTTGGTAAATGATGATACTATTGTTTCTACGCAAGCACCTGAAATCAACAAAATTTCAGTTAAAGTGACACCATTCTGGAAAGATAATTCAAGTATATGGTTTTGCTAAATTAAAAGCTAGATCATTAATAGTGGGATAACTGCCGATGCAACAAATTATGATATCGAGGTGGGCCACATCAAGACCAACATGTTAAGTCAAGTAAATGAATTGATCCACCTCCAGTTATTCATGCATATGACACTTAAAAAAAAAAAAAAAAAAGATTAACTGAGGCTTTTTCTGACTCTGAAGAACAAAAATTAACAAATCTTTTGAGAGATATTGAACTAAGTGACAAACGCCCATCTGCTTTACTTCAACAAATGCAGGAATTGGCTGGGCCTCTAGCCAAAAGTGAATTATTAAAATCTTTGTGCCTTCAACGTCTTCCAGCCAAGATTTAAGTCATATTGGCCTCTTCCAATACTGAACTTAAAAAATTAGCAGCTATCACTGACAAAATCTCTGGCATTACAACCCCTGCTCAGTTTCATGCAGTTGGAAGTCAAATCGAAAGTAACTAATTCTGCCGATACAAGTGATGTTTTAGATAACTTGCAGAAACAAATATCTGATTTATATAAAAAAAGTAGATAACTTTTTGCATTGTATTCTCTTGTTTCATTTCACTCTTGTGGTCATTTGAATTCTATATCTAGATCTTTACCCATGAATAAGCAAAATAAAAAAGTATCCATGTGCTGGTACTATGGAAAATATGGGGGAAAAGCTGTTAAATACAACAACCCTTGCAATTTTAAATAAAAAACTAGAAGGCCAAGTGATGAATGTCATAGACCAAAATAATTTCCACCTCCTTGTACATGAAAAAAAAAAAAAAACTTTTCAGAATGCATGTTTTGGTCAATAAAGGAGTTGATTTGTCCATCTTACCTCTTACTCCACAAGACCAATTTAAAACAATATCTTTTCAATATCAATGGTTTCCAAACAAGATTTTCATCATATCACTGTGTGTTTTTCGGGAGAGTTGCTCAATTTAGTTGCTCAATTTATTGCTCAATTTAGTTGCAGCAAACGGTCCAAAAATTGATGTCGTTGAAAAATGTCTAGCAAATTTAGACTTAGGTCTATGCCAAATTTTTTCATGGATTTTTACTATTGCTAATGTTATATAATCAATTTTGGGTGTAGAATTTTTAAATAATTGTGGCATTGTTGTCAATTTGAAATCCCAAAAATTAGTTGACAGCAAGAATAACATTGCAGGTGGCAAGATATCCTGAGATACTGTACCAAAAATTAGTTTTACAACTGTCACATGTACTTACGATTTACTTAAAAAAATATGATTCTGTCTTTGAAGGTGTTTTACAGCAGCCTCTGGATACGAATACTCATAGTATTACATATATAATTGAAACTGAAGGTTTTCCAGTAGTGACTAAGGGTAGACACTTACCACTTAGTGCAAAAAGGCATTTGTAGTCCTTCTAAGCTGTTGGAATAGTCCTCCTCTGCACATGAGTTAAATAAAACTGGGTAGGTCTTAGTGACTTTGCAGGGACTACCATATACTAAATTCAGTAACAATTCCAGATAATTATCCAATTAGACATCTGCATGATTTTACATCAAATTTAAACAATAAAACTTCCTTTTTTTTAAGCATATCACAGGCATAGTTACTCCTTTTGGATTATTTAAGTACATGATATTTGGTATATGTCAGGGGAGGCCAAGCTGCGGCTCTTTGAAGGAATATTTATGGCTCTCGATAAATGTACCAGAGTTTGCTTTTCATTTTTGTGTTACTATATTTTAATCATTCCGTATGTGTTTCAAAATAATTTTTAAACTACTGACAACAAATATGAAAGACTAAGTGCAACATTGTAACAAATTTTATTTCCCTCCAAAGAATGATATGAGTCATCGAAAACTGCATAAACGAACATAAACAGTGGTGTATCAGTTCTGTTCATCGAATTTTCTTCCCCTTCAACTGCTTCATGAATTATGAAAAACATACGGGAGTCAAGGCCTTGTCCGGCCGCTTGCTTCTCGATGAATGATGATCTACGATATACATAATTGAGCGACTCCAGACCGATTTTGAATTTGTAAACTTTCATTGCAACGGACGGTTGACACTGCGCTCTGGAGGAAACAATTTGTATCACTCTTCCTACAGATACAACTTGTAATCTGGAATATTTGGTAAGTTAACTATAATTCGTTTCGTAATATGTAACATATGTTGTTATTGTTTCAATAACACAAAACTTGTATTTTTTGTCAATTTATTTATTTCCAGTTCTTTTAAAAATATGACGACAGAGAACGAAAAGAAAAAAGAAAATATGAGTAAGAAAATAGAAGTTTTAATAATGAGTGGGAGGAGAATTTCTTTTTTACTCACAATAACGGAAAAGGCATTATGTGTTATTTATAATTCTATGGTAAAAAATTATAAAGCTAGCAATTTACATCCACATTATGAAATCAATCATATTCAGTTTTCTAATAAGTAGCCATTAAATTCCAAATTAAGATCAGACAAAATTGCTTCAATAAAATCAAATTTAAATACACAACAGTCAATTTTGATTACCTTTAGCATTCAAGGTAATAATGTGGCTGAAGCCAGTTTTGTTATTGCCTGGGATATTGCTCACACAAAATGCCCATATGGAGAGGGAAAGTTTATTAAAAAAAACTTGGAAGATATACTTTTAGTTTAGAAGTTTTATATCCAAATAATGCAGCATTGCGCAAAGTTGTTTCGTAAATTCCAATCTCGAGACACACAACACGATGCATAACTGCAATTAATACATCTTTTGAATATAATTTTAAAAATGATTTGAAAAACTGTATTACATTCAGCATAGCCCTTGATGAATCGACAGATATCGCACATCTTCCGCAATTGGCAATTTTCATATGTTTCGTTTCACCCAGTGGCGTAGCGAGCATAAATGGCGGCCGGGGCAAAATACCTTTTTGGCGCACCCTCTCCCGAAAAACACACAGTGATATGATGAAAATCTTGTTTGGAAACCATTTGGCGCCCCTCTGCGAGCGGCGCCCGGGGCATCATACACCCTCTTGCCCCCCGCTCGCTAAGCCACTGGTTTCACCTGACTTCGTTGTTAAAGAAGAATTATTAGATTTAGTAGCACTTCAAGAGTCAACCCGTGGTGTCACTATTAAAAATGCATTAGATTCCATAATGAAAACTTTTGATGTGCAAATTATCGCTGTGTCGGAAAGTAACTAAGTCACATAAAGGTTTAAATAATTGATTATACAGTCAAAAGTCGTTAATTTGGACACACATAATCCGGAATGATCTATAATCCGGACCTCAAAGCTAAAAACTTTCTGCGCATGCGCCGCGTTGACACATGCGCATAGGCGTTTATACGTGCGCGCAAGACCTTTACGACTGCGCATGGACGGTATAAGCTAAAATTATCTATTACAGTTAATGTTGATGATTGTGTTGTTCCTTAACCTTCGAATTGGATCCGGCTTATTATTTTTTGCAGACTGTAAGAGCAATTTTATAAAAGTAAACTTGAACTTTCGATTATGTCAAATAGAATTTCCGATGCTGGAGCTCCCAAAGGATCTACAAAACGAAAGTATGTTTCGATGTCCATCAAACAAAAGTGGAATTGCTGCAAAAAATAGATAAAGACATGAAGGTGACAGAGAGGTTAGTGAAAACGAAAAAATTTCAATTGACAAGTTAGTCGGTATTCTCGGCACAGCAATTACGGGACTTGAACAGCGGAACTTTGTAACTGAACAAGAAATTATGTCTGTTTATAGAATTAAAGAGAAAGTATTATCACATAAAACGAAGCAACTTAAACAACTTGCATTGAAAGAAATGTTTAATAAAGTAAACAAATAAATATTAAGCTTTTTTTTTTTTTTTTTTTTTTTTTTGTAAATTTTGATATTCTTTAGATCATAATTGTTCTTTATTTCATAAATTACGGTTTCACATTTTTAATTTTAGAATTTCTGCATGCCATCTTACCAGATTTAAACTGATGATCTATAATCTGGAAAAATCGATAATCCGGAATCGCCGAAGTCCCGACAAATCCGGATTAACGACTTTTGACTGTATTATTTTAGTTAAATTTATCAATGTTATACTGTTTCCAGAAAATCGTCGAAACATTCTCAAATCTCAGAATTAAAAATTTTAGATTGAAACTGAGCTTAAAATCTCCAAAATGTTGATAAGTTGCCAAATTTAGAGCCGTTTAATTAAAGAATTCACATCATCCCCAAAAGCAGAAAGTTGTTTAAGAGCTCTTCATTACAAAAAAAAATTAAATAATTTTGAAATGCTTATGTTTAACTCCTTGCTCAGAAACTCCAGTCACACCCTTTATATTAGAAATTGAAACAAATTATAACCCATGAACCAATTCAAAAGATAATATTTGTCAGTGAAT
The DNA here is from genome assembly GCF_044657685.1 of Stegodyphus dumicola. Lineage (NCBI taxonomy): Eukaryota > Metazoa > Arthropoda > Arachnida > Araneae > Eresidae > Stegodyphus > Stegodyphus dumicola. Next base: position 109,116,068 of record NC_140770.1, on the reverse strand, counting down.
CATCAAAAATATTCCACCAAAATGCTAATTCACACTCAAAATAGCAGTCGTAAAAACAAGGCCTAAATTTAAGGACCTTCTGCCGATTCTGGCCGAAATTAAGGACTTTTAATGACCAAAAATCGATTCCAAAACACCTAAGGACTTTTAAGGACTCTTAAGGATGAACCCTGGTTCGACTGCAGTAGTTTTTGATGTTACAGAATAACAATTTCAAAGGTTATATCAAATACATAAAAACAGTTTGTACTTTAAATATGGATTTGGCTATAAATTGAACATCATTTTCTGGGGACTTTACAAAGAAAAATAAATAAATAAATAAACTTATAAAATGTGGATTTCGTGCATAAAATTATAAAACTAAACAAATTTTTTCAAAAAAAAAAAAATAAAATAAGGGAAAAGTTGGCAGATAAGCAACTAAATCATTATTATAAGCTACTTTGAATTCAATTTAGAATTTTCAATATAAAGTTAGGGGAAATTATGCTGAAAAATAAACTTACCGCTCAATTCAAAGAAAGACACTATATTAAAAATTGTGAGAAGAGATCCAGGAGGAAGTAAACAAATACCTAACTTTCCACCCAACGATAATGAAAAATATCTTATCTTATTATCCAACACAAAGTACATAACTGCAATTTGTGATAATGAAACACTATACGCAATAAGCAGTGCAACAGTTCCAAAAATAGCTGGAAAGAAGCAATAATATTGTTAGAAATACTAGTTTAGCAATATTTTTAACAAGCAATAATATACTTATACATACATGGAAATATAAATGTGATATGTGAAAAATACAAATATTATTAGGTAATCCAAAAAAGTTCTGCATTTTTTTTCAAATCAAAGCACTTTTCCTTCTAATTATTCTGTTACCGCTGATACACAGTGACCTTGATTGAAGCGGATGTTTATGTAGTCTTTTACGTTCCTGTTGCATAATTCTAACATGTATTGTGGCATAATTTTTGTTTCTGCACAGTGCTAAGAATGAAGAGCACAAAAGTTCATTTTCGTCAAGTTCTTTTATTTTTTTAAAAGAAAAAATACTAGCCAGACCACTCATAAATTTATGCTATATACAGAAAAAGTGCTGCTTTTGATGGCATAATTTGAAGGTGGTTTAAGAAATTTAGGCGTGGAAACTACTGCTTGGAGATGATGCCCGTTCAGGATAATTCTCTCTAAACAAGAACTTGTTAAAAGAAGTTATAGTTGAAAATTCATACTATACATTTTGGGAACTATTAGACAGTCTAAAGATTCCGAACGTACAGTATATTATCATCTGAAGAAAATTGGGTACGTAAACTGCTATGATGTATGAATACTCCTTACTTCAACAGAACATGTTTCCTCAAGTTTTGATATGCGATTTTTTGTTGGAAAGAAATAAAGTAACTTCGTTTTTGAAATGGTTCATTAATGAGATGAATACCATACAATAACATTACAATAAAAAGATCATAGAGTAAGCAAATGAACCTCCTTTTGAAACACTGATAGAGTGTCTACGTCCCAAAAAGGGATGCTTTCTGTATAGCAGAACTATTAAAGAATTGTACACTATGAATTGTTGCTATCACAACCTGATAAAAAATTCAGATAAATACGCTGTTTCCAAATGCCTGTTTTGACTCTTAGAAAACTGAAGCCTTCGCTAACCTGTACATTTAAAATAGCAAAACACCCAAAATGCCTTACGAGATTCACAGCAGTTTCCTCCCTTCCCATCCATTAACGCATAAAGAAGTGTGAAGATTTCAAATGACATCCTTTCCACTTCCTAGCAAATAATGATCAGAAACCATAAATAAATCCTTTTAGGACAAGCTGTCAGCAATAAACTGTTACAATGCACTTTGGGAAACTGCACCTGCTATTGCATACCTTAGGCGGTGGGAAGAAAACACCATTGCAATCTCAGCCATTTCGGGCAGTTGCACTCATTTCAGTGAAAGGCCATCTCAGGCATTTTGGTTTTGAAAAGATTAAAAGCAGAAATAAAAGCAAAGTGCCCAGAACTAACCAATCATCAAAGTCCTGTCTTTCATTTTGATTCTGCTTAGGCCTATATTTTAATGAACGTCAGACAAAGACTTATTGAGTATGAACAAGATGTTTTATATCCTCTCTCATATTCACCGGATCTTTCTCTCTCGGATTTCCATCTCTTCAGGTCACTCAAAATTTTCTGAATGGCCTGGGGTAATGATGCCCACATGCATATGAAAAATAAGTTAGCACTGTGCTATGATATTGTTCTTTTTCATACAAAGGTTTAAACACTCTAACATGCCCAACTTATATGAACTGAAAGTTAAATGGTTTCTTATTTTGTTCCAGCCATTTTGTAGAGAACATTTTATGCTAATTAATTCGTTTTCTGATTTTGATCTTCATTATCACTTCTTCTTCCTGTTAATTTACACAGAGATGTAAATCAGTTACAACTATTTAAGTCATAATTTTTTAAAGTTGTAGGTTTAGAGCTTTGGCAGCTACATTCAAAGTAGTACTTTCATCTTGACAAGCTCTGCTACATTAATTATCTGCCATTAGCTATTTTGCTACCCAAATTTAAATTGGACGCTTCATATTTGAGCCAATGCTTAATTAGGCCCTTTGGACTGCAGTTTCCTGCAATAATTTACTTAAATTGTAAATCCAATTGTCTGTTAGCTGATTAAGTTGCAGACCATGAAATTGTACACACAAGCCACGCAGTTTGTTTCAATTAAAACTTTTAATAAAAATGTTGATTAAACCTTCTTAGGATCCCATTAAAATTTCAAAGATAGAGTGATACCTAACCTGTCAGTCTAAGTAAAGTTTAAAAACTTGAATTTAGGTAAAAAAAACACCCTATAATTTATGTTTGTAATTAATTTGCATTTGAAATTAACAGTAATTTTAAAAAATGCTGAAAAACAAAACATTACACAACCTATACAATAGAACTAGCTTTAAATCTACAATATGCATTAAAAGCATGCCGTGTTTCCTAAAAAATAAGACTACATCTTATATTAATTTTTGATCCAAAACACACACTATGGTTTAGTTTAGGAATATCTTATTCTTTCCCGCATGCTTAAAATCTATCCATTTACAACACATCACATTTATTCATATAATTAAGAATCTCCCTTTATTCATTTATTTATGTACATAAATTTACATTTATTGAAGTACAATCATATGAAAGAAGCCCATTAATCAGCATCTGCAGTTCTATGGAGAAACTCTCGCTTGGGCTACGCAAATCTTTTGTCTTTGGGTGATCCTCACAAATCCTCTCAAATGGAACCCACACATATATTTTATTATCTAAAAGTTTCAGGTGCATAAAGCTAGACTGTACCTCTTAATTTCATGAAACAGTGTTCTTCCTATTGATAACAAACTACGCATTTAGAAGTCTATCTTGTGATCCATGTTATGTTATACTTGTCTGGCCTGGGCATACTCATGTAAATAACACAGGGAAATGCAGCAAACTGCCAGAACAGTGTTCTGAGGCAGATTTTGGATGCACTATGGTGCATTTGTAATAAAACTATTCTTGAGAAACTTGGCATTGTCAAGCTCAGAACCTTTTACTACTATCTTGCTAAAAGTTTTCATTGTTGTATGAGAAATAGTAACAACACCGAACTGTGAATTGACAGTTACGATTATAATAATGTGCAAAACATAAGACAGCCTATGGCTATTCTCAATCCTAGAATTATTAAAGAACATTAATGTATTATTACTTTGCTTTCTTTTCTGGCTTGCTTTGTTAGTTATTGTATTTTTATATGCAACTTGTATTCTACCTTTCCAGTGTTGGTATGACTTTTCACACTTGCTCACCATTGCTCACTGTACTCAGAAAAACTCGATAGCTTTCTGATGCTTCTCCCCATATATCCATTTTCTAGTACAAAGGTTAATACTTTTTTATATTATTAAAAAGAAAAAAAAAAATATTAGTATAAGTCTGTATATATAATTTTATTATAATCGACTTTAAATTAGTCGAGATACTATTTTGAAGCTTTGTATTTTTTTATTTGGGGTAGGGTTCGGCCAGGTACCCAAATGTCTTTTAAACACTATTCCACAAGAAAGAACAATTATATTTTCTTCTAACCAATTTCTTTTAACTCAGCATTATAAAGCTCTAAACCTTGAATTCTATCATCATCAGTCTTCTTAGGGATTGATCATATCACTAAAATAAGTCATCAACTCACTACTCTGATGCTTTGAATTCTTCTAAGGATATTTCTAACTGTTGTACAAATACTCAAATATGAGACCTGTGAATAACCAAAAACTTTTACTTTTTGTCAGCAATGTATTCAATCTTTAATCTTTCAATCAAGAAATACTGACTACCAACCCGATTCACATTTCTGCTGCCTAGCATTTCTCTGGTCCATCTGTTGATTGTGGTTATCATACACTAATACTAATTTTTGGACCATTCGAGATCTAACTTATTTTGTAGTACTTTGTAACTTATTTTTGATCTAACTTATTTGAAACCAATTCTTTGCAGAAATCCTCCATTATTACTTTTGTGTTCTTCACAGGATAGCTATTTATTTAGACTTGTCTTGCTTAGATATCAAAATTTTATTCCACTTAAATTCATTATTAAACTGTGTTAACTGAAAATTTACTATATAGAACGTGACAACAAAATCTATTGAGAATAGAGAGTCTCAAAAAAGCAACAAAAACTTGCATGTGCAAAATACAGAAAGCATTTCTTTATTTCACATGAGTGTATTAAGGCTGTTACACTGTACAACGTATTGAAATGTGAAGCTTCTAAACAGTCACAACCATGTCCATTCATTATCAAGTGCACTCAAATGTTGATTTGCATTCCAAGTGGTCATTTGGTAATAGATCTGGCCAGTGATCTTAACTAATGCTTTTGGGGTAGGATTTGCATTATAAGCATCCCAAAATATCACAATAAGGCTTATTTTTCTAATTAAGTTTTATTTTCAGAGAAACACAATTCAAAGACAAAGCAATTATTCGAAGTTTATACACACAGTGCTGTTGCTGTTTTGATCTTTAACAAAGAAAAAGGGAAGATCAAATTATGAACTGAGTGTCAAAGAAGAACTACTGGAATTGTGTATGCAGCATATTTATTTTAATACTATTCTGTATTGATATGTTTGAAAACTATATCCTTTATTACATACTCTTCTTCTAAATAAGTGCCTTTTGAGCCCTTGATCCAATTTAATTAAAACAAAACCATCGACAAAGTTAGATTTACATGAATCGAACTTGTGAGCTTTACATCAGTTCCATTTATTACACAACTTCAAAGGATATAATACCAAATTACAAAAAGCTGTATAATTCTTCACATGCTTAATATCTTGGGGTGGAAAAAGACACATTAATAAACCTGACATCATAAAAGTAATTATGTGCAATTTTAAATTTAAAAAGGCCTTACTGACACACACACACACACATAAATCCAAATAATGAAAGCAATATAACAATGCAAAACTAAATTCTAAGATTCACATAATTAAAAAAACAAATTAATTTTTCTTCAAGTACACTGGCTTCCAGAAGTTAAGCAGCTAATTAAAGAATTATGATAACTTGGCTAAAAGTAGTTCTAAATTCTTGAAATCTGGAAATGCTACAGATAAAAGCAAGCTACATTGAGAAGCATTGTTGCAAAAGAGGAGCACTAACATAGTATAACATTAAGTATGATACAGTTTAAAAATAACTGTTCAACAGGAAATCACTATTCATGATCCGACAGTATATTACAACATTTCAAAATACCCACTGTCAAAATGAGTTCAGAGCAACACTTATCAGCAGAATTGCGTTATAAAGCCAAAGACCTATCAGATGCAGTCAACGACATTGCAAGGTGGCTAAATGTCAACCGTTCCGTCATCAGCTGGTTGCGAAACCAACTTCTAGCTACTTGTGGCAGCCTCTCAAAAACTTACTAAAGGTAGGGCAGGAATTACCACTTCTGCAGATGACTGGTATCTGTGATTTAGTGCTTACTACAACAGCACTGCAATTTCATTTCAGCTTAGGTTCGCACTTCTGCAGGAATCAGTCACAACAGTACGCAGAAGACTGCATGAAAGAGGTGTGTTTATAAGCTAGATGACAAACATTTTGTGTCCTACTTACTTCCAATAACCAGAGGGAGAGTTTGAACTGGGCTAAGTTAGACTCAAAATCAATGGAGGTCTGTTCTGTTCAATGATGAGCTCCATTTTGCTTTGCAGAGTGATTCCCAATGTGTTTACATACGAAGAGAAACAAACATCTGATACTTTCTATCTAGCATGGAAAAGAGAAATCTATGCAGAAGGTAGCATTCTTGTATGGGAAAAAATATTTTTACCTGGGTGCAGAGACCTGTATGTGCTGCCACATAAAACACTTAATGCTCAGAAGTACAGAAATTGACATACTTGATCCTATTATGCATCCATATGCTGCTGCCATTGCCAATACCTTCATTTTGCAAGCAGATAATGCCCATCTTCACATTGCTCGTCTTCCTGCCGCACCAAATTCTTGAGAAGAAATTGCAGTCCATATGGAGTGGACAATACGTTCTCCTGACCTCATTCAGAATGCAAGGGATGCTGTCACGAAGAATACTGCTGGCCTCCATCCTCTCTTCCAAAACCCTAGATGGGCTTAGAACTGCTTCATGTGAAATGGACACTGTTACTCATGCAGCTCATTAACACCACCATAAGCAGCATGACTGCTAGGCCAGTATTTTTGTTCAGAATGATCATTAAGAAATCTTTTTTGTATTTTATTTTTATATCCTAATTCTGGAGATTTGATGTTCCTGTGATTATCACAAAATGTAAATATTCTCTATAATAATTTCTGGTGTTTTTAAGTTCCAAGTGGTATAGTAAATATTATCACCAAGTTTTGTCAAATTAGTTTGCACATCTTTTGAGTTATCAGTTTTTAGTTTCGAACCAAAGTAGTTACTTTTGGAAACCAGTGTAGCTATGAAGCAATTTTATCATAAAAATAACATTACATATTATGAAACTTCCATAAAAATTTATTTATTTCATTAAATTATTGACCGAAAAAATTAGCAATCAATAAACTAACATACATCGACTTTTATAAAGACTTGATAAAAGAAAAACTAATATAAAGGAATTATATATAAATATAATATATAATTCTATTTTATAAAGACTGATATAAAGAAATTAAAAATTAACAGAAGTACACATACTTTCATTAAATAATTTTGGGTTTTTCAATATATGAGTACAATTTTAATATTCTGAAATTAAAGATATTTAAAAAAGTTGAAGATTTATTTTGTTTTATTAAAAGTTCATTTCTGATGAATAAAGATTAATTTAATTCTTTTACATCGAGAAAGGACCAAATCTCTTTTCCTCAAACATCAAAAACGCCAGTGGATTCGAATTTCTGTTGGAATGCTTTTCCTTCCCCCCATGACAAATTGAATACTGCAGCATTAACAATAATCTACTTAAGTAAAGCAACAACTTCTTTCTTGGAGGCTTTCACCCTGTGTGAAGTTCCCCCTTGGGATGGGCATGCAACTTTGAGCATCAATAGCTAAACATTGACAGTAAACAAAGGGGGAAAAGGTGCACTAAAATAACAGAACTATTTTTAGTTGCTTGAAAAGAATGACCGACATGTCATTTAACAACTCCTGAAAGCAATGAGCAATGCAGTAATGTGATGGGGGAGCACTAGGTAGGAAACTATTCAGGCGTTCGGGCGACCTGCCGCTGTCTGAATGTTCGGGCATTTGGGGTGACTTCGATACGAAAGAGTTAAAGGCTGAAATAAAAGTAAGTATACCATATTATTATAAAATTGAATAACTATGATGTAAATAAAAGTATTATTTTATACACTTTTATTTAAGCTTTATCTTATATATTTAAATTTATTAAAATAAAGTTTTAAGAATGAAATCTAAAATGATATTTAACTTACCTCGATTGAAAAATGTACTAAATGCCATACAAAATAAAACCAGACTGGCCATAAATAACAACATTAATACTAGTAATAAAAAAAAATCTGTATGTGGAATAAAAACTAAGGATAATCTCAGCGGACTCTTATAAATTATGGTAATTATCAGCATCACCAGGGCTCCAAGTCCAAAAAAATTTATAAATGTACTAGTCCAATACAAAGCATCTGTCATGCCCATCATCTTTAAAAGCTCCTGGGGGAAAAAAAGAATTTTACACAAAATGCAGTTGAAAAACTACATATGAGAAAATAAAAATTCTCACATAAAAAATAATGCACAAATATAATAAAATCTTGCTAAGAAATTTATTAAACTTAAAGCATAATCCAGTAAATATATAATAAATCCTAAATAACCCAAGAAATATAATGCATACATAGAATCAAAAGGGATAAATGTTTCTAGATCCTTAAATACTCCAGGTCTTCTAAATTAAATGGTATTTATCTTCTAAGTTAGAAAAAACTTACAATAAATGTAAAGCACCAAACATAAAAATAACAGCAAAGAATGTAATCAGTACGTTAATTCTTTGGCTAGTGAAATTAATTTTTAGATATCATCTACCTATATATTAACATCCTAGCATCATGGAACTGTTATTAAAATAGAATAACAAGTAAAAAATAAAAAACATAACAACATGTTAAAATGATACAGCACAAGTCTGACACTCTAGCACATTCAAGACTTTAGTGATGCCAGATCCTCATTTGTAAACATTTTTAAAAAGCAAAATTTATTCATAGCTTAATCACGTTTAAGCAGTTTATCATTTGAAGTCATCAATATTGCCAATGTATCATTTCTTTCCAAATGAAGTTCAAATGTTCATTTGCTTCATAGATTCCACTAATAAAGACTTCTCCAACCTTTTTTTTTTTTTTTTTTTTTTTTTTTAAATTTGTAAAACATGAGTATGTGGCAGATGATATTTCTCAAGCGGCAAACGTCTTCTTCGTGGCTGAATGACTGACTCATCAGCATGTGCCACAAATTTTCAGATGAAGGACACACCATGTGATTCTTACTTAAAAGCATAAACCCAAGCTATTCTTTAGATTACTGAACAGCAACAACAGCAGTAGAAGTGACAAGTGGAGAACCAAAGGGACTTCCTTAGCTGTTCCTGAGCTTCTGACCTGTTCCTGATCCGACAGCCTGTAATAGAAGCCTGCAATTGTCCTGAAGGAGGCAAGGCCAGCACTTTTTTCATCCATACAGCAGCATTAATATCATCTTCATACTGCAATCTTTCATTTAATGGCAAAGTGCCATTCTTTAAATTTTTGTTATGCTAGTTTTTTGTTAGTTTGATGGACATGAATAAATTCTGATTCAGTTATCAATAGAATGTCTTACCTAACTCCCTTTTTGTTCAGAATGAAGTCATATAGGAAGCATGTTGTTCCTTGTCGCTGTATAACTGATGATAATTGGTGATCTGGAACATTCATGTACTTGTTGTTTACAATACATACACTGACGGGGGGGGGGGAATCCCAACAGCAAGAAAATATTAATGTAGAGCAATGAAATTTTGGCAATACATTTGTCTAAGTAATACATTTAGTTGATTAAATTTTCAAGATCATAGGTATTGAAAGCATAATATTTAGGCATAATTTGAATTGTAGAATTGAAATATGGAAAATAATTGGCATCTCATTTCAGAAAATGTCTGATTTTGTGTCAAAATACCTATATTAGAACAATGCTATATATAAATCTAATACATATCCTACGTCACGCTTTCGAGTCATGAAAAACGCAATTTGAGTTTCGTGAATCAGCCTAGTAGAACGGGAGATATAAAACTCTCCCCCTCCTTTTTTTTGCACAGTGTACATTATAAACCTGTGTAACCAGAATGCAAGCATGCAGATATGCACGCACTGTGTCGCACAAGTACCAGATGTCAGTCTGTGGGATAGAGTTCCATGTCTGTTGCATTTGGTCGGTCAATACGGAGACAGTTAATGCTGGTTGTGGATGATACTGGAGTTGTTGTCCAATGATGTCCAATAAGTGCTCATATGAAGAAAGATTTGGTTATCTAGCAGGCCAAGGCAACATGTCAACACTCTGTACAGCATGTTGGGTTACAGAAACACTACAAGGGTGAGCGTTATCCTGTTGGAAAGCCCCCCCTTGAATGCTATTCATGACTGGCAGCAGAACAGGTTGAAACATGAAAGTGATGTAAAAATTTGCCATCAGAATACATAGGATTACCAGAAAAGTGCTTCTGCTGCCATACGAAATTGTTCCACAGACCATAACTAAAGATGGTTCAGTGTCTAGGCCATAGGTTGATTGCAGGAACTCACCTGGCTTCCTTCTAACGAACATAGGGCCATCACTGCAGTCAGACAGAACCAGCTTTCATATGAAAACACAAAAATATCCACTCCATCCTCCAATGAGCTCTGGCTTGATACCACTTACATCGCAAATGGCAGTGGTTTGGAATCAATGGAATGCATACTACACGGTGTCTAGCTCACAGTGTGTCTTTTAAATAACCAATTTGTAACAGTTTGTTGGGTTAGTGTAGTGCCAACTGCGGCTTGAATTTCTGCTGCAGATACAGTATGATGTACCACAGCTATACACCAAACATGGCTGTCTTATCTCTCAGTACTGCCGTATGGTCATTTCAAATTCTATAGCAGCTGTCATTAGTCTTAAGCACATCTGATTACTTGGAATCATTGTGCTCCAAGGTTCAAAATTTATTAAATGGAAGACTTTTTCAGCCATTGTGCCACAGATCAACAGTCTAAAAGGTCAAGTTTGCATGGCTGAAAAGGTTCCACTGTACCAAAAACATACTGTTGGCACCATAAAAGTACCAAGAAAAGTCTGAAAATTGCATTCCTCTGTGTAACTGCTCAGAAATTGCCACGACAAATATGGGGGAATGTAGAATAAAGGAACGTCAGTTTGTTTCACAGAGAAAAACAGTCCAGTGCTCTCTTGTATACAGTGGCGCATTAATGACTGTTTTGCTCGGTGAGCTGTGGTCTAAAATTTCGTAACTGCCCTGTCAGATAAAAACTGAATTCACATTTTTTACTGCTAATGGTCTAAAGCGGCATGAAAAATTTGGAAATGAAACTAGCTTTACACTGAAGTTTTCTTTTTTCTTCTGTAATTGCAGATGTGTCTCACCTTCTTATTGATAAGAATTTTTTGGCTTACTAGTGGCTGTCAAAAATTGTGTGTTAATCATCACATCCCTTAAAACAGGCATTAAATTTAATTAAGAAGACTCCTATTAGTTCTATTTCACTATTTTATGCACTGTTGCTTACATATCCAGAACTTTAAGATTCCTGATTAATAGGTGCATTTAAAGTACATGGAGTTCAACATTATATTGACTATTCTCATTCGAGGAGACATTTTCTGGAAAAATCTGAGGTTTCGAGAAAGGAGCTTAAGTCACAATTGAAAATGGCCATAATTTAGCCCTCAAAAATTCAGTGATTAAGCCTGTTCATTTGGCACCTAAGAAAAATGGATAATGGTATATTAATAGAGGTTATTGATGTTGTGATCACGGCCTGTCTACTTGGTGTCTAAGAAAAATGGGAAATGGTATATTAATGGAGATTATTGATGTTGAAATTCTGTGACACTGTCAAACTGTTACTCAATGCAACATATACATGATTTTCAAAAATTGACTTAGTCTACCACAAGATTCCACTTCATCCACATGATATCCCTAAAATAGCAATCATAACTCCTATCAGATTGTTTGAATACAAGTTTATGTACTTTGAACTTCTTACTGCAGCATAAATGTTTCAAAGATTTATAGGTATAATGAATTATTGACTTCATTATTTGGTTAATGACTGTTGCTCTGCTTATCAAGATGGCATCCTTGTCACTTCTACTGATGAGGCAATTTCCAAAGCTGGCTTGGAAAAGGTACTTTAAATATTATGTGAATATGGAATAGGTTTCAATCCAGATAAATAAGTATTTGGACAAAAGGAATAGTTTATTTAAGCTTTCAGTTGTTTCCTAATGGTATATTACCTTTACTTGAAGTTAAGTGTTTAAAGGATTTACATCCTTTACCATCAACTAGTATTTAGTTACAATGTTTCCTAGATTTTGAATTTTTATCATCTATTTATCAGCAAAGCCATCCTTTACCATCAAGTAGTATTTAGTTACACTGTTTCCTAGATTTTGAATTTTTATCATCTACAGTCAAAAGTCGTTAATCCGGACTCGTCGGGACTTCGACGATTCCAGATTATCGATTTTTCCGGATTATAGATCATCAGTTTAAATCTGGTAAGATGGCATGCAGAAATTATAAAATTAAAAATATGAAACCGTAATTTATGAAATAAAGAACAATTATGATCTAAAGGGTATCAAAATTTACAAAAAAAAAAAAAAAGCTTAATATTTATTTGCTTACTTTATTAAACATTTCTTTCAATGTAAGTTGTTTAAGTTGCTTCGTTTTATGTGATAATACTTTCTCTTTAATTCTATAAACAGACATAACTTCTTCTTCAGTTGCAAAGTTCCGCTGTTCAAGTCCTATAATTGCTGTGTCGAGAATACCGACTAATTTGTCAATCGAAATTTTTTCGTTTTCAATAACCTCTGCGTCACTTTCTTCACTATCGGAAGCGAATTATAATGACGAGGAATTTGATTTAAATCATATCAGAGTACATCGAGATGAAATACTACATTTAGTAAGGAATTATAAGCCAAATAAAATAAAAACACCTGTCCTGAAAATAAGGATAGTGCTGACGGATCAACTTCCAATTCATTGCGCGCCGCGGCGTTCCCCCCCTCCGCCGCAGAGCAGCTTGAAATTGATAAACATATTTCGGAATGGTTAGAGAAACAAAGGAATGCCTTTATCCATTTTTTGCAGCAATTCCACTTTTTGTTTAATGGACTTCGAAACATACTTTCGCTTTGTACATCCTTTACATATTAGTAAATATATATCGGAATTTCTATTTGACATAATCGAAAGTTCAAGCTTACTTTTATAAAATTGCTCTAACAGTCTGCAAAAAATAATTAGCCGGATCCAATTCAAAAATTAAGAAACGCAATCTGCAACATTAACTGAATTAGATAATTTTAGCTTAGCTTATACCGTCCGTTATACATTAAACACGCATGCGTCAACGTATCATGCGCATGCGCACATGCATATTCGCAGCCGTAAAGGTCTTTGAGGTCCGGATTATAGATCATTTCTGATTATGGGTGTCCGAATTAATGACTTTTGACTTTATTTATCAGCAAAGCTGGTCAAATACAGGCTCTGTTGTATGTTATGCTTAAAGAGGGGGGGAAAGGATAAATAACCACTGGTTTGGTCTATAACTTCAAAATCTTTCTTTGCAGCTTGTTTTAAAGCTTCAGTAGTTGGTATTACATTACTATTGTACTACAACCTTAAATCTAGATTGCGTTTGTCTACAGATGCCACTGAAATTATAATTAGTGCAGTATTACAAGCAGCACAAAGATAATCACATCGATACTTTGGCATTTTTCTCTCGACAATTAACAATAACTAAGATTAATTACAGTGCTTTTGATAGAGAGTTGCTTGTGGTTTATTCTGCAGTTCAGCATTTTAGATATATGCTTGAAGGTCATTAATTTGTTATTTATATGGATCAGAAACCTTTAACATTGCTATGCAGAAGTCTGGTGACAAGTATTCTCCAAGACGATGTCAACATACAGAAATTATGAGACAGTTTACACGTGACATAATACAGGGCAACGGTATACAGAACATAATTGCTGAGGTCCTTTCAGAAGTAGCTGTCCCTTCACCAACAGACTTTGAAGAAATAGCTTGTGAGTAGTTAGCTGACAAAAATTACAATCTTTGCTAAATTCTGACACTAGGTTGAAAATGCAGAAATTTCTATGGGATTCCAAAACTTCAATGCTCAGCGATGTTCAAAACTAACAAACAATTTGAATGTGTGTCCTGATAGACAGTCTCACCCCAGTTTTTAACTAATATTTAGTTTAAAAGAAGGCTATCACAGTGGATGTTAGGGAGTGGAGGAAATTTTGTTTCCAGGATCTAAAATTCAAAGGTACACTAAACCTTCTTTTGGAAATTTTTTACTATATTTTGATAGTTCCTGTAAAGTACACAATAATGTTGTTGGACCTCTACCCCATCTAAAGAATCTGGATACATTTTAACATGCAATTATCAATTTACTATGGCCTGAAGCTTTCCCTTCAATCTTTTCAAGAACAAAAATTTTACGGCATTTCACTCAAATGACCACAACCGCCCAAAACGGCCGAGGCTGCAATGTTGTCTTCTTCCTTCCTCCTAAGGTATGCAGTAGCAGGTGCAATTTTCCCAAATACATTGTATCAGTTTATTGCAGACAGTTTATCCTAAAATGATTTATTTGTGGTTTCTTATCTTTATTTCTTAGGAAGTAGAAAGGATGTCATTTGAAACCTTCACACCTCTTTGTGCATTAATGGATGGGGAGAAAAGGAAAATGCTGTGAATTTCGAAAGGTTATCCTAAAGAAGGCAAGGCCAGCTGTTTAAGCAGAGAATACTTTTTCATCCCTAGAGCAGTGCTGATATCATCTTTATGTTACAATTGTTTAAAATGTAGTCCTTTAATTTTGTTATGTTAGGGTTTTTTTTTTTTTTTCCTCCTCTCGTTTTTTTTTTTTTTTTTTTTTTTTTTTTTTTATTATTATTATTATTATTTTTGCTTGATGGATGTCAGTAAATCGTAGTAAGTAAAGTACCATAAAGTACCTTATCAAACATTCTTTGTGTTCAAAATTTAATCATAAGGGGCAGGTTGTTTTTTGCCACTATAAATATTCCTTAAGAAGCCAACCACAGGGACTTCCTCAGCCGTTCTTGAGCTGACAGCCCATTTCTGATTGGATGACTTGTACCTGAGCTGACAGCAATTATCCTAAAGAAGGCAAGGCCAGCTGTTTAAGCAGAGAATACTTTTTCATCCCTAGAGCAGTGCTGATATCATCTTTATGTTACAATTGTTTAAAATGTAGTCCTTTAATTTTGTTATGTTAGGGTTTTTTTTTCCCCCTCTCTTGTTTCTTTTTGTTTGATGGATGTCAGTAAATCGTAGTAAGTAAAGTACCTAGCAAAGTACAAAGCAATGTTTGATAAGTACCTTATCAAACATTTTTTGTGTTCAAAATTTAATCATAAGGGGCAGGTTGTTTTTTGCCACTATAAATATTCCTTATTCCTCCAATATTATATTTAGTTCTCCTCCCCCCTTTTTTATGAAGTCTACAAATATATCTCGGCATTTCACCAATCTCAGGCTAATTGATCTTGGTTAAATAACCTTCTTCCTTTTAATCATTTTCCATTTCTATTTCTCATTACAGATTCAGACATTTTGAATTATGATCTTGTCACTTTATTCCTCCACAACTGTTTAATTTTCACCACTTTCAATCTATACAATAATTTTGCATTCTAAAAGAATAATTTAAGTTTAAAAGTTTCTATTAACTCCTTGATCCATAAACTGGATTAATATTGTTACATTATTTTCTTCCTTCACGTTTGTACAGGGTTCTTAAATTTGGAGTGAATAACGACGACACTTGATGAAGTATCAAAAAACTTTTATTTACCAGTATTAATCAGATAGCTCCAAAATCACTTTTACAGTCACCGAACTGTTATAAACAAGCTGACACATTCAGCGACACAGCCTTCACACTGTCAGGCAATAACGTAGACAGCTTCACCACAAAGCACCGGAATACAGCTCCCAAATCTGCTTGGTCATTCTCGGAACTCCACGTACACTCAAGACTCTCCACACGATGCACTTGACAATGCACTAAAAGACTCTCTCGATGTACTCGACGACCAACTTGGCGTTAGACTTCGAGACACTCGCTCAATGACTGACTATCAGCTCACTAGACGAGGTACACACACTCTGACTGCGGACCAGCAGGGTTTATATAGCTTTCAGCTTTTGTTCAAGAACATTCTAGGCTAAACTGGTAAGAATTCGTTCCAGAAGATTCTCCATCCGTTCATGGTATATCGCCAATTTTGTCGCCAAATGGGCTATTTCTTGCCAAATGTGGCAACCCTGCTTTCCCTTGCCATTTTATGGCAAGCCTAAAACTGCTTTGCAGGGAAGCCATCTTACTGCGCCTGTACATTTCGTAACACTGCCCCCTCCCAAGGACTGCACATCCCGGGCAGTACAATCCTTGGTCAGAAGCACAATTCAATACAAACACCCCTAAGAATCAGAAGCACTACGTACTATGGCAATAATATGGGGCTAATCTGTCATAATGAACGACCTTGGGTTTTGAATTGGGGAATTTACGGATCCATATAACAACATCGTTCAATCTGTTGAGGACTGTATAGGGCCCTCCCAATGCGACTGCAGTTTGGGAAAAACGCCCTTACGACGACTTGGATTTCCCAGCCAAACCTTGTCGTTTTCTTGGAACTGATGTTCGGTGGCTCTTGCATCGTATCTCTTCTTCATCCTGTCCGTCGAGATGTTGATCCGCTCTCAAGCAAACCTGTGTACTGTTTCCAACCAGGCCTGGAGGTCCTGCACATACTGCTCACGCGAGGAATGTACATCGAGAGAGAGGCCGAAAAGCAGGTCACTTGGCAGACGGAGATCGCGACCGAAGAGCATCTGTGATGGAGAATAGCTGGTGCTTTTGTGGACGGCACTACGGTAAGCAAGCAGGAACAGGGGCAATTTGCAATTCCAGTCTTCTTGGTTTTTGGAAACCATGAGCGAGAGGTAGTTAAGGATTGTACGGTTAAACCTCTCCACCATGGCATCAGACTGCGGATGTAACGGGTCGTCTGTGTTTTCTTGATTTCCAACAAGTCACAGAGTCCCTTGAACACAGCCAAAGTAAAGTTCCTGCCTTAGTCAGAATGAATCTGAAGGGGGTCCCAAATCTGGACACCCAATTCTGTAACAGGACTTCAGCTGTCATGACAGCCTCTTGATCTGGAACTGGGTAAGCTTCGGGCCACTTCCTAAAGTAATCCATGACAACGAGGACGTATTTGTTGCCATCCGTGGTCTGAGGAAAAGGTCCAAGTATGTCGAGGGCAATTCCTCAAAAGGCGCTCCTATGTTGTATCGCTGCAGCCTTCCTCGGCTACGTCCCTTCGGTCCTTTCCAGGCTGCGCAAGCATCACAGGATCGGCACCACTTCTCAACATCGTTTCTCGCCGAACTCCAGAAGAAGCTCTCTCGGACCTTGTTTAGTGTCTTCATACAGCCAAAATGCCCTCCTGTTGAGCTGCTGTGTATTTCCTTCAGAACATCAGGTATTCGGTTTCGAGGAAGCTGCAGCTGCCATCTCTTATTAGTTCCATTGTCGCTTTCCCATAGTCGATATAAGACTCCATTTCGGAAGTGGAGTGAATCGCAGAGAACCCAGTACCTTTTAGTTGCAGAACTGCAAATGGAAATGTCCTGCCACTTGAATTTTGTACTGGACGATTCCTTCACTTCTATTATTGGCCTAATATCAAGATCTGCTGATTGGTCTTCTCTAACTTTTTCATCATTCCACGGATCTGGATCAGTTGATATTGAAGATGTTACTTGCTGGATACTTAGATTCGCCAGCCCGTACTTAGCCTCGGCTCTTGAACAATGGCTGCAGTGTGCAGAACAAGGCTTCCTGGATAAAGCATCCGCATTTCCGTGGGAGGAGCCTTTACGATGTTTTATCTCAAAGTCATTCCTGCACTCTTTGAATCCATCTGGCTATTTGTCCTTCGGGATTTTTGAAATTCAGTAGCCAGGTTAGAGAAGCATGGTCGGACCGCAATAAGAATTTTCTGCCATAGAGATAATGATGGAAATGTTCTATGGTCTTTACGATAGCAAGCAATTCTTTATGGGTGACCCAATAATTCCTTTCTGGTTTGGACAAGCATTTACTCCAATAGGCTATTACTTGCTCTTGACCATTAAACATTTGAGAAAGGACAGCTCCCACACTTTTGTTGCTTGCATCTGTGTCTATTATAAATTGTTTGTCGGTCTAGGGATACGCCAGCACGGGCATAGATGTTAATGCCGCCTTCAACTGATCGCACTCCTCAATCCACACAAATTTTTTTTTTTTTTTTTACTTTCTGTTAATTTATGCAGAGGCCTTGCAATGTTGGAGAAGCCCTTCACGAATCTTCTGTAATAAGTACAGACTCCCAGGAAGCTCCGTAGTTTATGAATATCCACAGGACGTTCCCAGTCTTTAACTGCTGACACCTTTTCTGGATCTATGTGGACACCTTCGGCAGAGATGACGTGACCGAGATAGGAAAGTTCATTGCGGAACAACTTGCATTTCAAAGGACTCAATTTAAGGTGGCATTTCTCAATTTCTGGAACATCTTCCTGATATTTTCTAGATGTTCCTCGAAAGTACGGCCCACTATAATGATGTCGTCTAGGTAGACCAGACAGGATTCGTAAGAAGTGTATGAAGCAGTGTCTCCATCAAGCATTCAAATGTTGCAGGGGCGTTACAAAGTCCAAAAGTAACTTTAAACTGCCAGAGTTCTTGACCGATAGTGAACGCAGTTTTCTCTCTATCATCGGGATGAATTTCCACTTGCCAGTACCCACTCTTGAGGTCTAGGGTGGAAAACCACTTGTGTCCTGATAGGGTGTCAAGAGTATCCTCAATCCTGGGAAGAGGGTAACTGTCTTTCTTAGTGACATTATTTAGTCTCCGGTAGTCGACACAAAATCTTGTCGAGCCATCTTTCTTCCGGACGAGAACTATAGGAGACGCCCATGGACTTGTGGATGGTTCGATGATGTCATTTTCTTGCATCTCCTTCAGAAGATTTCCAACCTCTTCCTGTTTTGCAAATGGTAAACGTCTGGGATGCCGCTTTATCGAAGAGTGATCACCCGTATCAATTTGATGTTGTGTCAGCTTTGTGCAGCCAACATCTCTGGATGACCTAGAAAATAGATCTTCAAATTCTTTAATTGCTTTCTGTGCTGCACGTCTTTGTTCATGGGTTAAATTTGCCCTCTGCAGAAGTTCTTCCATTAATTTCCTAGTTGCCTCAGTCAGAATTTCAAGTGGGGCTTTACAAACACAAGTAACTGGAGTGCTTGCTGCTAGCATTTCACCCCTTTATGTGTTTCTCGGTCTGTGGCTGACAATCGCCACTCTCACAGGGATGAAATCTTTCGAAAGGTCTACTAATGAGGAAGCCACTAATACCTCTCTTAAACTATTTTCAAGGTATTCAATTAGTCCAAATCTGAAGCTACTCTTTTCCATGGATCCGGCTGTTAATGATTCTGTCATAGGAGGGATGGTGACATCTGTTTTTTGTTGTTACTTGGTGAGCTGAGGGAATGCTGCTCTTCATTTCAAACACAGTTATATCTTCTTTCGCAGAGTGCATTTCGTTATGTTTAAAATCCAGCATAAAGTCATACTTCTGCAAAACGTCCAGTCCGAGTATTAATTCGTCCATGACGTTAGCGACGAAAACTAAGTGCTGGTAGATCTCATTTCCGAAGTTACTGTCTTTTTCTGAAAATAAGACCTATCGTGATTTTCGGAACTTTTTGTAAAATAAGACATCTTCCGAAAATAAGTCTTATCGTGATTTTCAGAACATTTTGTAAAATAAGACATCCCCCAAAAATAAGCCATAGTTAAAATAATGTGACAAAAAGAATTCGTTAAAAAATGCTGTTGATTTATTAAGTAATAATATGTTTAGCTTTCCTAATACTCGTATTTCAGAGAAATGTTTGAAACAAAATATTCCGAGAAATTAATTGTTTACCTCTACAGTTCGTTTCAAATTAATTCTTCGAATTTATCTTAACCAGTTCACCATTTGCCCCAAGAGAGATACGTTCACAGGAAAGGCATCGTCATCCATTAGCGTTGGCAGAGTCTCGTCGGGGTAAAATTTGGGCTGAACTGTAACCCCCGAAACACATGCAATGCAGCGACCTTTTTCCAACCACCACAGAATGAGTCGAAAATCAAAAGGGGTGATTGATGGGTTACTTAGCATCTCAGCGGTGACGCATTAAGATCACAGCGGGGCTGTTTCAGGAAAGTAAAGGATGGGGACACTTTTCTTCAAATAGCTACCCCCTCAACATATCTTATGAGATCCACAACAGCTTTCTCCCTTTCTATTAACGAACAAAGGGATTTGAATGCTATCTTAACAATTCTTAACGATTCAATTCTCTTTTGTTACAGGCCATCAAGAAAATAATAAAACAAAATTCAAGGACATTTCAAATACTAGCTAATGCCCTTATTTTCACTTTCATATAAAGCTTTTTCTTGACAATTAAAAATTACATTTACATTGTAATAGATTGCAATAGATTTGGGGTTGGGTGCAGAAAGTGGAAGTGGGGTTGGGTGCAAAGGGAAAAATATCTGCTCTAAGGACTACACCAGTCTTTGTGTTTTATGTTGCTCCTTAGGGGGTCGTTATTCAGCATCCTTCAGTGTGAACGGTACGCTGTTCAATCTGATTTGAACAGAACTTCTAAATAGGCTTTCACAGGTGGTGAAAAGGGGGAAAGAAATATTCTGAGCCTAGTTTTAGACACAAAAAGTTTACCTTTGGATGCAAAAAATGGCACAAAATGTTTGCGATTTTCCTAACAGCGAACTGGTTAAAAATACAGCATAAGGCAGCAGTCTACATTGAGTGACAGTGCAGGTATACAACGTTCATTCATTTCAGTCTTGCAAGTCTGATTATTTCCTCATACGTAATTTTATTTAAAAATAAAGTGAATAATTTTTAACCCCAGTTACAATGAGTACAAAACGAAAGAGCTATTCCGTCGAGTACAAAAAGGGAATCGTGGAAGACTCCAAGGGTGTAAATCTTGTAGCATTCTGTAAAGAGAAGATGCTGGAACTCCGTATGGTTCGTAAATGGCATGCAGACTACGATTACCTGTGTCAACTGGTGGACCAAGGAAATGAGAAAAAACGCAGAGTTGGATCAGATTGGCAGAAATTATTTTCTGAGTTGGAAGATTGCATCTGGGAATGGATTGCAGGCAGGAGAGCAATGGCTTTGGTTGTGCACAGGGCTGATATTCAAAAATTTGCCCTTGAAACAGCAACTGAATTTGATATATCTATAGAAGAATTTAAAGCATCGTCACACTGGTTGGACAACTTCCTTAAACGATATGAACTGTCACTAAGGTTATCAACAACATTGTTTAAGCTGGAAGACAATGAAGTTGTTAAGCGTGCACTTGCGTTTAAGCTTTTTGTTGATGGCATCGATTTTTCGAAATACCAACTCTCCAACATGATTGCTATGGATGAGACCACGATATTCGTAGGCCAAGGAGCTCAAACGCCAGTTCACCACAAGGCTTCTTCGTCAATTTACATTCCTTCTACCAGTTACGATTGTGCACGTATTACCTGTATTTTGGCGATTTGTCTAGATGGCAAGAAAGTATTGCCATTTTTAATAACAAAAGGTAAAATAGACCAGATTCAACGTCTTTCAGGAATTTATGTCATTGAAAGTGAAAAAGTCTGGTGCACCCAAGAAGTTATAAGAAAGTGGGTTGATTTTATGCTGCCACCACTGTTTGGGGTCAGAATAGAGGTTTACTAGTTTGGGATTCAGCCAGTACTCACCGCGTTAAAGACATGAAAAACTTTCTTGCTGAGAGGAAGATTGATCAAATAATGATTCCGGCAGGAATGACTGGTTACCTCCAGACACTTGACATTGCAATAAACAAGCCATTCTAGAATCATTTGCGGATGGAAATCAATGAATATATTGAAAACAGAATGGTGAGAAGTCATCGATGTAATGTTGTAAAACCAGGCTTACAAGAAGTTGTGAATTGGTTAAAAATCATGGGACAAAATAACTGATAGTGATGTTTCCAATGCACTAAGTACAGGCTACTTAGACAAGAAGTATTCATTTAACAATAGCTATATCGCAAGACATGAGAGATTCAGACCAATGCTTCAAAAGGAAATGGGTATGGAAGAAAATCAGAATATAATTCAGAATTTTATTTATGACGATGTTCCAGAAGAAGATGACATGACTGTAATTGAATAAATTTAAATTTCTGTATTCTGTGTAAAATAAATATTAAATAAAAATATATAAATATACTTTTATTTTTGCCCTCCCCCGAAAATAAGCCCTAGCGCGTATTTTGGACCAAAAATAGAAAGTAAGACTGTGTCTTATTTTCGGAAAAAGACGGTAATGGTGATGTTAATTTTACCTTCAATGGGAATCCTATCACCTGTCACTGTTTGTAAAGTCACACAAGGTGGAGTCCAGAGCAACATCTCGGTCAACTGTCGAGCTACATCTGTTCTCACGATGGTTACATTTGCTCCCGTATCTATGATCACTTTACAAGGATGCTTATTCCCGTATCCTTTAACGAACAGTCCGTTATCTCTGCCGCTCATTGAAGAGATTTGAAGAACTTTCAGAGGAGCTGCATCTTTGCCTGGCAACCTCCACCCCATGAGATTGCCGCATTTTAGTTTCCCTGGTTTTGTTTCGTGGGAGCTCTCTTCAAGTTTTGATTCACGTGACACTTCCTTCCAATTCGCAGTTCCAGCACTTGACGATTTTCTTCCCAGTATTGTTTTTATTAGGTCTTCTTAACGTCTCCCGAATTTCTCTTATTTCTTTTTTTAGTTTTGAGATATCAAAATTTGTATCTTCTATTTGTGATGCTCTAATAGGATGGCGATCTCTTCGAGTCGCTTGTTGAGCCGATTCGAACTACATAGCGTAAACCAAGGCAGATTTCAGGTCTTTCAGATCCGCCGATCTGAGAGCTTTCTGAATTTTCGCATCCTTAACGGCATCGATGAAATGCATCAAGGCCAGATTTTCTCAGACATCAGGTAGACAGTCCGGATATGCTTGATGCGCCAACCTCTCGATGTCAGTCGCCAGTTCTTGAAGGCTTTCTGTGATTTTCTGCTGGAGAGATTTCAACTAAAGACGGCTACAGTCCTTTGCGCACTTTTCCCTGAATCTCATTTCCAGTGCATTTGAGAGGGCGTTGAAGTTTAAAATCTGGTCTTCGGAGAGGACCCCTACGATATCTGCAGCATCCCTTCGGAGTGACGCAGCCAACTGCGAAGCCTTCAGGTAGGAGTTCCACTTGTTATTTTCCGCCACGATGGAAAACTGGGTCTTATATACACTCCATGATGATTTTCCATCATATGTGCTTGGTTTGATTACCGTATGAGAGTACATTGGGGGAACCTTGAAATCTTCAGCTTCGTTCTTGGCCCCAGTCCGGTTTTCTTTCAAAACATCTATTTCTTTCTGGAATTTTCTCAATTTTTCTTCAAATCGTTCTTCTACGGCTGCTATTTTTGCTCCAGTATCCTATCTAAGCTCCACGATCTCACTTTTAACCTTTTCTTGTTCCACTGCCATCTGTTCGAATTTTTCTTGCATCTTTTCTTGAATGGCTTTTATTTTGCTCTTGATCTTAGCCTTTATCTCCTCCTGTCCGGATTTCATCTCTTCGTGTCAGGCTTTCATCTCTTTCATTTCGACTTTCCCCTCTTCCTGTCCAGCTTTCATCTCTTTCATTTCGGCTTTCATCTCTTCCTGTCCGGCTTTTATCTCGGCTAAGAAGTCCATCAAAAGTGTTTGTTTCCTCTCCCATGGCTTTCCTCTGCAGACAAGTCTCTGGCATTCACTCGCAAATCTCACTTCTGACACCATTTGGCGCATTATTTTCCTTCTTCACGTTTGTACGGGGTTCGTAGATTTGGAGTGAATAATGATGACACTTGATGAAGTATCGAAACACACTTTTATTTACCAGTATTAATCAGATAGCTCCAAAATCACTTTTACAGTTCTCGAACTGTTATAAACAAGCTGACACATTCAGCGACACAGCCTTCTCACTGTCAGGCAATAGCGGTGGAGACAGCTTCACCACAAAGTACCTGAGTACAGCTCCCAACTCTGCTCGGTCGTTCTCGGAACTCCACGTACTCTCAAGACTCTCCACGCATTGCACTTGACGATACATAAGAGTATAACTCTCGACTCAGCACAGTCTAAGACAAAACTCGACACTGCACTAATTTGCGATGCACTAAAAGACTCTCTTGATGCACTCGACTACCAACTCGGCGCTAGACTTCGAGACACTCACTCAATGATTATCAGCTCGCTAGACGAGGCACACACACTCTGACTGCAGACCAGCAGAGTTTATATAGCTTTCGGCTTGTGTTCGAGAACATTCTGGGCTAAACCGGTAAGAATTCGTTCCAGAAGGTTCTCCATCCGTCCATGGTATATCGCCAATTTTGTTGCCAAATGGGTGATTTCTCGCCAAACGTGGCAACCCTAAAACTGCTTTGCGGGGAAGCCATGTTACCGCACCTGTACATTTCGTCACAATATTACTAAAATTCAATAAAAATTATTGTCATATGTTTGCATTTTATTCCCTTATCGACACTTTTAGCAAGCTTTGAAAACATTCTAAATTAATAAAGAAAATAAATGATACAAGCAAAATTTTTAACAAAAGACAAAAACTACACATAAAATAATCACCAAATCTTTCTGAATATT
Organism: Stegodyphus dumicola; assembly: GCF_044657685.1. Lineage (NCBI taxonomy): Eukaryota > Metazoa > Arthropoda > Arachnida > Araneae > Eresidae > Stegodyphus > Stegodyphus dumicola. Next base: position 109,091,284 of record NC_140770.1, on the reverse strand, counting down.
GCCCAATATAATAGTTCCATCTTACAAATAAAAATGCCAGTGAAAGGGATGCCAAAACTATTGGACTTTCACACCACATAAGATGGCAGAGATAATTAGGAACTTGTAAAAATTTTACAACTCGGCCAGTTTTCAATATATAATCACAAAATTAACAGAGAAATAAATAAAATCAGGTTTTTCTAGATGATGCTTCATCAAAAAAAGAAAACATACTCCATAATATATGCAAAACTACAGGCAATTGATCACTGTGAATATTTTTATTAAAAGTTGTGGCTTATTGCTCCTTTCCAAAAGTTAAAATAAAAAAGCAACATGGAAATTATTTTCTATCCTTTATGTATGTTACAAAATCCAATATTTGCCTATACTTCAGATTAAAAATAATGTTGTTCTGGAACAGAATAATTTAAGGTTAATTATGGACAAGGAGAGCTGAAAAGCAGAACCATATACACTCTTCTGCAAAAATATCGAAGCCTCAAGAAGGATTTTTGTAATCGTGACGAAATTTGGTATGCAAAAACATCTTGATCGAACATGCAAATGATCAAAGTTTCAAGGCAAATGAACAGGAATTGCGATCATAGCGTACATTTCTAGCGTACAATTCGCAAAGTATAAAACCAGTAACAAATGTGGAAAATTTATCTTTTTTTGTTGCTGCCATTGTAATTCCGTAAAGAAGAAACTAAAGATGCCATTACGATGATATTGAACACCTTACAGACAACTAAACGACTTTGAACATAGTCACATTGTAGGGTTGCATGAAGCTGAGTGGTCATACCGAGCAATAGGCCGCCACCTGCAGCGTGCAAAGATGTTGGCAGCAATGGTTGCTACAAGGAAATTGTCGATGAAATGAAGGCTCTGGATCACAAATGTGAGGCAAGATAGGATGATTGTTCACCAGGCCCGAACCGTCCCAAGGGTATCATTGTCGACTATTTAATGCACCACAGCCACAACTATACAACCCGTGGTACCGTCCACCATCTCACGGCGCTTGTCTGAAGAGGGGTTACGTTCACAGAGGCCTTTTAAGACATTTGCCTTTGAACCCACAACATCGGCGCAGCCGTCTGGAGTGGTGTCGAAGCTAATCATCATGGCTGCCATCAGACTGGCATCTTATAGTGTTCAGCGATGAATCCCGCTAAACTCTTGAAGTAAATGACCACCATGTTTGTGTCTGGAGAGGACGGAGTGAGCAGTAACAATTAGCCTTTGTTTTACAAAGGCACACAGCCATAACCCCTGGTATGATGGTGTGGGGCGCTATTTCTTATAACAGCAGGTCATCTTTAGTCATCCTCCTTACATCTTTAATAGCTCAATAATATGCTGATATCATCCTGCGGCCAGTTGCATTGCTCTTTATGGTACATCATCCTGGGGCCATTTTCCAAAAAGATAATGCCAGATCACATACTGCTCACATATCTCTGGACTGTCTCCATGCAGTTGTTACTCTTCCTTGGCCAGCAAGGTCACCAGACCTTTCACCAATCAAGCACGTCTAGGGCATGGTAGGCCACCAGATTCAGGCACCACAAAATATCACAGATCTGGAGCAGCAACTGATGAATGCCTGGCAGAATGTATCCCAGAATGACATTAGGAACCTCTACCACTCCTTGCCTCAACGCAAATTCACGCATGCATTGCCACCAGGGGCGGTTCAACTAGCTACTAATTTGAACACTCAATGGGTGATTGTGAGCTGTGAACAGATACTATGACCTTGATTCTTTAATCATTTTATTACCTGTGTATGAGCTATACACATATTCCAATTTCATCAAAAACAACATCCTTCATGGTTCTTCGATTTTTTTGTAAAACAATGTATTTAGCATTCTAAGCTAAAATACCATCTCAAATACATAATTAAAAACTCTCCATCTTCTTAAAAAAACTCCATACATTTCTGCGTCAGTTGTATAGCTGTACACAGCAAATTCATCAAAATACAAATTTTTTATAAGTTTATGGACTTTGGGATCACTTATTTGAAACAAATTGTACAGAAGGCAAAATTAATATCAAGAGGGAAACTTTTCAATACTGTTTACCTTATAAATAAAGTTTACTTTATTATGTTATATATATATATATATATTATACTTCAATACTGTTTACCTTATCTATATTTTTTATTATAACTGTTTCTTTTATTTAATGTAAGCAAAGTTTCTAGTTCTTTTCTAAAGTAGACATCAACTCCTCCTGAAAATTAACCACTCAGTGTACTTTTACATTACAGATCACTTTAAATTAATACCACACTTTTGAGAAACATGATTACTGAAATTAGAATCAAAGAATGCATACTAAGTGCCTCAAATATCATGAAGTATTTTTAATATGAAACTCAGAACCATTATTTTCAAACTCAAACAAAAATTTAACAAAAAAATTTTTCTAAATATTTAATATAATTATTTTTTTCATAAAATATGAAAACAAAAATATTTAAAATATCCTTACTTTAGATCCATTAGCTTTTTCTTCAATAATTCTTCTGATGATATCTATTATGAAAATTAGTAAGCTATATCCAATAAACCATGGAATTACTTGATAAATACTCATTGTATCCCTATTTGCTCTGTGACGAGGATATGGAAATTTCTGCATCAGCAACTAGGAATTAAGTTTTAAAAATCAGAATACTAACATACTGTGTTACTACACCATTAAAAAATTAATATTAATTTAGATTAAGGATGAAAGATTGTCAGGTTTAATAATCATTAAATTCAATATTAGTGAGTGGATTGCTTTCAATAAGAAAAATCTTAGAACATTTTAATATATTTTGTTTTTTTTTGTCACACACATGTGACAAACACTTTACTGAGGTGCTGGAGACAACCTACAACACATTTTGGTTTTAACCACGAATATACTTACACTGGTCACTATTCTCATGCATTATATTAAATATGACTCATGGCAACGTCGGCTACCTGTGGCTGCATTTTTTTTTAAATGGGCAAGATATGAAAACATCATAATAGCAATTTCTAAATATTAGCTACCAAGATATCTCATTATTTTTTTCCTATTTTAGCCATTTATTAGTGTAGCAATATATGTGTTAATAGGCAATGGAATGCGATACTTTAAGCATAGTACCCCATATTCTCAATGCCATATTGGTGCATTTAAGATTATTTCTAATTATTATATAAAAGATCTCCCATAAAGCTTGTTTCATTTTTTATGAGTAGTATTTTTTCCCCTTTTTTCTGTTGGATTCAGGCCTGAATACCCTTTCAAAAACAGGATAAACATGAAATAAAAATAAATGCAGAAAAGAGATAATTATATTTATTGCATTTTACATTACTAAAAAAAAATACTTGCAAATAATATAAAAAGTAATAGTAGTTAATAAACACTGCATCTAAACAAAAAGTCATTTATGTGTAAAAGTTATTTAAAAAAATGTAAATGTACATGTAAAAGTCATATAAAAGTTATTTACATATTTTATTGAGAGTCCAATAACACTCAATAAGATACATAAATAAATCATATACACAATAACAAAATGCAGGATCCAGGAAAAAGTGTCCTAATATAAATATTAGGATACCTTCTTCCTGGCATGAACAAAGACTGCATAGCCATTACAGTTTCATGTAAAACTTTAATTTTAAGAAGTGTTATTGTAACACAATCTTTCTTTCAAAATATTTTCTTGAAGAAATAGAGTAGCCACTTGATCATCTCTTGGCAAATACCAAATTATAAAATCCGCAGCTGCAAATTTTTTTAGAAAAACAGTAACTACACTTAGATGAAAAATAGGCAGTACAAGTAACATTAAATGAAAAATAGGCAGTACAAGTAACATTAAATGAAAAATAGGCAGTACAAGCAACAGTTAAAAAGATAATTAGTGACAGGAATGAAGCTAGACTAAACTGCTGATGAGAAAATATGGTAAAACAAAACAGAAAATTATATGGAAAAGATCCAGTTCTACAATATTATTTTGCCTTGATGACTTTTCAAAATCCAAAGATCATGATTTACTTAACAGTTGCGACAGTCAAAAGCCATAAACCATTAAAAATCTCAAAGATCTTCGGGTGGCACAAGACATAATCCAAACTCAAAAAAACTTGCTTGTTTTTATAACTATTTGAGACTGGAATGACCAGTAACAAGCCCATAGTGTTTGCAGCTTGAAAAGATGACCATACCCAATGTGCTCACAATGTCCCTTCCCTCATTTCATTGTTGAGAACACTGTGTAAACTATCAACCGAGATGTCGCTAGATGCTTAACTACTCATCTAATTCAAAGAGCCAACACAAATCATAATTACTTGCACTGCCTTCCCTAGATAAAATACACCGTTTTAGAGAAGAATTGCAAATAGACACTATTTTTGTAAAACAGATTTCTTGAGACAGGTACAGAATTAATATAAGGAACTCATTTCTTTTTTTAAGTACCTATACCTTGAGTAAACATGAACTTGCCTTTTAGAAATTCAACAAGCTTTTTTTATTAGTATTTCTCTTTGCTTGTTTGTTATTATAGTGAATCACTACAGAACTCTGCAGTTCGTCCACTTTTATTTTCATTATGTTGGAACATATGTCAAAGTTTAGACTATTCTTGGACTTGTGGCCAATGTGCAGTGTTGAGGTTATGTGTGATACCAAGTGCAATTCTCTGAGGTTATTTTTTGAAAAAACAGATTGCTACCTATGTGGGAAGAACAGCTCAAAAACATTTCAGCAGGATTTCTCAAAAGAGCCCTTTTGATTTTTTAACCCTTTGATGGTTGTGAGATTATGCACTTTTTGCACGTGCAATATCTGTCAGTCATAAATCTGTAATGGGAACTGGTTCATTTGTGCCCACTATGGCATGTAACTGGAATATGAGTTCAGCTCATTCATGACCATCAAAGAGTTAATGAATTTTAAAAATGCAAATGGCCCTGCATGCATAGTTGATAGATGTAAAGAAACACAAACAAAAATTTCTCTCCAAAGTTAACCACGAGTTTGTTACTTTTTGGTTAGTGTGCAGAGAACCAGAAAGTACCTAGTTTTGTTTACTTTTATGACCAAAAAATTTCCGTTTTCTTATTTTGGCTAGCATTTCCTAGTCACTTTCTTTTACAGCTACCTTTTCTTTTAAACTTTTTTTTGGGGCAAGCATTTTAAATGCATTTTGCTATCAATACCCTTGTCAACAGAGTATCAGCAGTATCTTCAATAATTTTTTTAATCATATTATTAAGCTTCAGTATTTTTATCTTCAGTTTACCAGAATTTGATCTTAAGGATAATTACTAAAAGTTAATCAAATTTGAAACTGAAAACTACACAACTTAAAAATAAACATGATTTACCACAATACCTAAGAAAATACACCACAATATCAAGGAGAGAAATGAATTTGTTTTGGTACTGTTCAAACAGTAATTTGTTATATGTTAATAGTTATACAGATAGAAAAATGAAAAATTTATATAAATATTACAAAACACGATAAATCATTTTCATGGTAAGAATTAAGACTATAGAACATCTATAAAATAGATAAATATAATTCAGATATGATTAACTACTATTTTTAACAAAATTAACTTTATTAATACAGAAAGAACTGGATATATAACTCTCGGTAAATTTCCTGATTTATTTAGAACAAAAAATATCTTAGCTTGATACCAAATTAGATTTTTATTATTATAATTATTATTTTCAACTGAATATTTACAGATTTGATCAGATTAGCAATAATCATCTCAGAGAATAATACTGTAATTACTAATACTGATGTTTCCTTATGTTCCCCAAAATTCTGATAAATTTTTTAAGATGACTGCCTAAGGCAGTAAGTTGTAATAAGAGATTCGATTGCATAAGATACTTCAAAAACATTAATATATACATACCTTATATTCCAACTTTTTTCCTTCGACCTTCTGATTGATAAATGTTTCCTCTACAGCAGTTTGCCATCCCAAAAAAAAAGTCTGTTCATAATCTATAAAAGAAAACAGAGATTTATTCTTTACTTGTTTATTTATTTGTTACAGGTCCATCAGTGACCAAGTGGTTACAAAATACTGAATACTGGTAATTCAACCTAGGTTAAAATTCTGACCTACAGATTGACTGTATGAACATTTTTGTGGTTTCCTGCTTATGTAACACAAATATTAATCGTTTTTCCTAAGAAAATACACCATAAAAGCATTTCTCCCCTTTGGCAGAGAACCCTACTAGGCTTTAGATACAATTATTGATTATATCTATTTCTGTTACTTGCAATAAAATTTAACCAATCACAGTTATTTATGGGGATAAACTTTAATAGTAAAACATCAGCTCGAATACAATCTATGATGATATTTATACATCATAAGGAATATATCAGACAAAATATGTATATATTTAATTAAATCATAAAACAATTATTTCTAAAAAATACTCTTTAAAATCATAAATGTGCACTAAAACACAAATGTTTTCAAAAGACCAACTTGAAATCATACGAAACATTATAACTAGTGACAGAGCATTAAATTAAAATATCAAAATTTTAGAATGACACCAAAACGCTGGTGTCAACTGTCATTTTTTTAAGAAAGTACTACAGTCAAAAGTCGTTAATCCGAACTCGTCGGGACTTCGGCGATTCCGAATTATAGATCATCAGTTTAAATCTCGTAAGATGGCATGCAGAAATTATAAAATTAAAAATATGAAGCCGTAATTTATGAAATAAAGAACAATTATGATATAAAGAGTATCAAAATTTAGGAAAAAAAAGCTTAATATTTATTTGTTTACTTCATTAAACATTTCTTTCAATGTAAGTTGTTTAAGTCGCTTCGTTTTATGAGATAATACTTTCTCTTTAATTCTATAAACAGACATAATTTCTTGTTCAGTTACAAAGTTCCGCTGTTCAAGTCCTGTAATTGCTGTGCCGAGAATACCGACTAACTTGTCAAAAGAAATTTTTTCGTTTTCACTAACCTCTCTGTCACCTTCTTCATGTCTTTATCCATTTTTTGCAGCAATTCCCCTTTTTGTTTGATGGACATCGGAACATACTTTCGTTTTGTAGATCCTTTGGGAGCTCCAGTATCAGAAATTCTATTTGACATAATCGAAAGTTTAAGTTTACTTTTATAAAATTGCTCTTACAGTCTGCAAAAAATAATAAGCCGGAAATAATTCGAAGATTAAGGAACAACGCAATCATCAACATTAACTAAAATAGATAATTTTAGCTTATACCGTCCGTTATACATAAAACGTGCACGCGAAAACGTATTCTGCGCTAGCGCACACACATATGTGAAGTCGTAATGGACTTACGCGCACGCGTAAACGCCTATGCGCATGTGTCAACTCGGTGCATGTGCAGAAAGTTTTTAGCTTTGAGGTCCGGATTATAGATCATTCTGGATTATGGGTGTCCGAATTAACGACTTTTGACTGTATATTGTACTGGATTATATTTACTTATTTAGTAATGATTATTTAACATTGAACTCCTAGGTCATCAGAACATGTGTTTAAAAAAAATTTTCTTTGTGGGATATATTAAAGAACTTGTATTCACACCACACCTAGACATAAGCCAATACTATCTCCAAAAATGCATTATTAGCACCGTGAAGACTGTCATAGCAAATACATTATGTATCAAAAGATTAAGACTTTCAATACACAATATATTCACTATTATATATATATATATATATATATATATAAATCTAAGCAAATACTTGCACACAATTCAACCCTTCAAAACACCTTCATGAAACTAAGCAGAGTTCATATTTTAGCTTAACGAAATAATCTGTAGATAAAACAATGTTCCAGAAAATATAAAAAGAAAACTGAATCTGTTATTTCTGCAATATTTAATTAATTAATTTATTTAGTTTTCATCACGTTTTAATCTTTTATATTAAGAGGAATTTTTAAAATAATAGATAATCCAAGCTAAGCATGGTAGAAGAGCCAGCATACTCTGTGTAGCCAGTCTCTCAATTTAATAGTATAATTTGGAATTATTTGAAGAATTCCAAATCATGCAACAAGATTTTCATACTTCCCAAGCTCATAGCACAGGACAAACACAAAATCATCCAAAAGACTGACAAAGTCATCAAATTCAAATTAAAGATTATTCATCAAATATGTACTATGTATAAGTCAAAATGCACCCTTATGAAAGCCTTTATGATTTGTCACATTTTCAAAAAGCTAGATTGAAACAAGTACCAATCTAAATAAATAAAATATGAAAGGTTTCATATTTTAAATTATATCCAAAGGGGCATTTTTTTAATGTTTTGTGTGTTATCTTTATTTATTAAATATCATGTTCTATGTACTCAAACCATAAAATTCAGTTCAACAGCAATATCACAAAATAATCTTAAAATGAGCATATCCCTTTAGAACAGGATTCATAGCCACATTTTAGTTAAAAAATAAGCACCTATAAGCACTTTTCAAACACATTTTAAGAAAAAAATAAGCACCCGTTTAATTGCATTATACACAACTGCATAACCTTAAAAATTAGACTCGTAATTTAAAATATGAGAAATGCAGTATTTATTAAGAGAGAATAAGCATTACCTCAACCATGGCAAATTACTTTTTTTTTTTTAATTTTAAATAACAGTTCAATTTACAGAACTAGTTTACAATGAGAGAAAAAAAAACTATATTACAAGATTTAATGATGAAATTTCAGTTCAAAATAGAGGAAATAAATAATAATAAGGCATATTTATTCTATTCGCTTGGAACTTAATAATAAATACAATTTATTTTTCCACTCTTATTGATATTTAACTAATTTAAATCTAAATTCTGAACATTTTCTAAATTTTCATTGTATATCAGTTTTCCCTTAACAGATATTGCAAGCAAAGTAATTTAAATAAAAAAAGAGGAACATTTCTGAAATCAGAAGACAGAAATTTGCTTCATGCAGTCATCCTTTAACAGTAAAAGCTTAACTACCCGCATACTTGGAAATTGGCGAATATTCGGACAATCGAGCGTAACTTGAAAAAGAGGAGCGGAGGGGGATAGACTGTAGCCGTTCTTTAGATTTTTCTGCTAAATAAATGCTTTTGACATTTCAATATGTGCAAGTTCCGTTGGTTTGTTTCATTTAAAAACAAACCAATGGAACAGAAAAATATTCTGCTCTGCAAGCGCGCCATAATTCTTCCCTACATGATATTACGCAATCGGATTCAACAGCTGCAGGTATTGGGAGAATAAAGAACTAAAGAAAGGAAAAGAAAGAGACTTAAAGCGTTATCACATTAGCTGTTTGTTGCCGAAACAAAACGTTTACAGCAACAGTTCTGAGAAACAGCCTTTGGCGAAATAGGGTTACCATCTTCACTTGGTAAACAGGCTGAAAGCCAAACAAGAATCAGTTATTGCTCAGATTGGCGAAAGTGACGTTTCCTTTCAAGTGACATTCGCTTATTCGTGTAGTTTTGTATCGCTCACACGCTTTTCATTTTAAACTTTATTGTTAGTAATGGAAGACAATAGAAAGGTGATTGCTATGAAGTTAATCACTTTGATCTCCACTCTGGCACTTCATGTAACAGATAAACACACTTCTGGTTATAGCAATTAATTACATTATATGTATTTTCTGTTGTCTGCATTTCAATGAAAATTTGATGGCTCATTGGAAAATTTGTGACCTGGTGAAAGCATTTTCTGACTAACTTTATGGCTCATAATTACTGTTCTGTCCATTCAAACAAACAGACAAAAAAAAAAAAAAAAAAAAAAAAGACTTCTATGACGACAAAAATCTATATGGCTGATATTTACCTCCTCACAGCCAGCAGATACTATTCAGCAAAATGAAGATCAAATAAAGCATATGAATACAAAAAACAATCAAACATGTGCAAGTTGTTTTCTGTCCCATAGAACACTCGGTAATATACCTAAAACACATTAACTGTACCAACTCTAGAAATTAGGTGTTCACATCATGAGTTTGTTTTATGGTTTGGTTTATTGAGATTACAACAAAGCACACTAGAGCTATCTGCCTAAGGGAAGGGATGCCTTTGTGGAGACTTTCTAAGGGAAACTGGCTTGTATACACGTTACACATGGGGAAAACCATGAAAACGCCCATGCAGCCAGCCCGTTCGTGGGATTCGAACCTTGGACCGAACTACCAGTGTTCAGCGACTTTACCGCTCGGCCGCTGGTGGGCTCAGTTTGTTTTATGTGATTACCGCAAAGCCTCAAGGGATAACAACAGGAGAGATCCCTTAGAGAAGTATTTTAGTAGAAGTCCTTAACCCTAGAAGTATCCCTTAGTAGAAGAATTTTTAAAACTGGCTCGTATACCAGTTACAAATGGGGCAAACCAAGGAAACGTCATGTAGCCAGCCCGTTCGCGGCATTCTAACCTTAGACAGAACTACCAGTGTTCAACGACGCTTCGGCCACTAGTAGGCCCGTGCAATTCATTATGTAAACAGATATGAAGGTGATAATCAGTTGTGCACTGTTTTAAGTAATCAAATGTTATAAATGCACAGCTGTTACATTTCTTATTATTTATTAGTCATGTTTTTATTATGTAGATCATACATATGATATAATTATGAATTAACCCAATAACAAAATGTGTACACTCTTTAGTACTCAAATACTCATCAATTATTTTTCAACAGATTATTACATACCCATAATTTGCAAAGAACTGATAACTATAGTTGCTGCCAATTACATAATCGTTATCTGAATTAAAAGCAACTTCAAATAAACTTCTTGGCAATGTTCATTTTTGTATTCGTACATACATATATATATATATACACATCTAATAAGTCATATATTTACATACAGATAGAGAGATGCGATGGTTTAGAAGTTGTTAACATATATTTATTAGTATTAATGTAAAGAATAAGATTTATGTTAATGAATGTATATACAAATGTTTTTCATCATGCATAATAATAAATCCATAAATTTCCAATGTTTCGATATGTAGCATTTACAATAAAAGTATAGTTTCTAATGTATTTATAATCCAAAAAGTATTTCATTAATAACATGAAAATAATAGACAAATTTAATTAGTATTCTCATTATTACATAAGCTATGCTTTTCTTTTTTTATGCATCTTTTATGCTGTTTAAAATGTGTCACTGATTATGCAATTAACAATTTAAAAGATAAGTAATTAGGTGAAAAGCCGCGCATATACAAACGGATTTTAAAAAATTATTCAACTTAAATTTAAGAAATAAAATTCTATTATATAACAGTGATAATACACGATCAGCATGAAATACGACAAATTTGGCGAACTTTTGGCGACGAACAATTTGTAAACAAATCCGAACTGCAAGAACGTCGTAAAATACTGTCAACTCTGAAATTTCCACGATTATATATTTAATGAATATATACACATTTAAAAAATGATTCAGGCAGTTGTATTACAACAAAACAGCAATAATTAAATTGGCCTCTATTTCCACCGTCCATCACTTCACAGTGAGAGCCATCGCCATATTGAAAGTTACCCGTGATCCTTCAGAAGCAGAACTTTCGTCTGATTGGTTGAACATTCGAGGAACACGTCTCCAGCCGGAACATTTTCGGATAAATTTTTAAATGTTGCTCGTAGCCTGACAGGTTCCTCCTAGCTAGAGGAAACATTTCTCGGAAGCCTGCCGCTTAAAGCTGTGCTACTAGAATCTCATTTCTAGGAATTGTCCCGGGTAAGCGCACATCCATAGAAGTGATAGGGCCATTACCAATCTGGGCTGTTTTTCATTCTGATTTTCAACAGACTGCTCTAAATTTCCGGAATAGAATCATTCTTCGCTTGGGTTGGTAGACCGCAGAACTTTTAGTCCTATTCAATCCAGATTGGAAAGTGACAAAAAAAAAAAAAAAAAATCCGTTGCTTGTTTTGCAGTGAACTATAACAGTTTCAATATTCGAGATATTGCGGAAAAAGGGAAGAACCTCCCAACATTCGTACTGTATAATGTATTGGCCAAAAAAATGAAATTATTTTGACTATTAAATTACTTTCCCTTTATTTAAGCCATTCCGAATATTATTCCTTAGAAAGCTAATCTGTGTTAAAACACAACCATTTTTGGAAGTTTACTATACTTCAGCAGTTACTGCAACTATGTTATTATAAACATCCATACATATGCTCATAATATAAGCACAACGATCATAATAAACACGAATATGAACTGACCAAGCGGAACGAGAAAGCAAATTATTAAGATCTTGATAGAAATTCAAACGTGTGTAGTATTTGGGTGGGAGGCAAAGAATGCCGAATGTACCGAAATTTTCAACTGCTTTCGCAATTCTTTGAGCAACAGAACGACGGGCACCTGTCTGTACTCTCCGTGCAGACCAAAGGTTATGTTAATGCAGAAAAAGGGAGAAAAGCTATTTCCGGGAGTATGATTCACCATCTGACATTCCATATTAGGAAGAAAAGTTGTTTATTTAGTTTTGGCTTTGGTACGGGGGAAAATTGCGCTTTCATTTAAAAAAAAAAAAAAGCACTGAAAGCAAAAAATAAGCACTAAAAACAAAAAAAATAAGGGCTTTAAAGAAAAAGTAAGCACCTATAAGGGCCTTTATATTTTATTTTCAAATATAAGGACTTATAAGCACTTATAACGACCGCTACGAACCCTGTTAGAATTTCCAATACAGAGTCTTGTGCACTGGAAATAAAAATATATTTAGATATCAATTACAATTAATATTAAACAAGATACTGCATATATGTCACACATGCGAAAAATCACGAAAACACCCATCCAGCCAGTCATGCCACACTTATAAATGATACTGAATAATACAAATTGATACTGATTAACATATTCAACCGCATTGAGAAGAAAATTAAAGTCAGCACAATACTAATTAGATAATGATTAACAAAGTAAATAAATGCTTAATGAATGATATTATTTGTCATACTCAATGACAGTAATTGCTTAATGGATAACACAAAACATACTAATTGATGTATTTAAATAGCATTAAGTATCTAATAATAGTCAGCACTATAGTAGTAATAATGCAGTAATTAATTGTCTAATAAAGCAGTAAATAACAGTAATTAATTAAGCATTGTTTAAGCAGTAAATAACAGTAATTGCTTAAACAACAATACTAACAAAAGCAGTGAATGATTACTTAGATCAGTGTGACAAATGAGCATGCTGATTTTCACTATTTGAATTATTAATTTGGAGTACTCAAAGTTGCTTAGTTAATCAATCCAAAAATCAGGAATTTGTCCGAAAAATGCACTAAAATTTCGTATCTCGGGAAATAATAACCCAATGGGCTCCAAATTTAGAAATTTAAAACTGATAGATGATTAAAGGGGGGATTCCCTTTGTTCTAGAAAGATTGGCAAATTAGATGATTAATTAGTATAATGACTAAAAATACTCCACTACGTTAATTTCATCCCTGGTGAATGGCCTTGATAATTTGAATGCTCCATGGAATACCAGCTGCCCACCCCTTAAAACCCATCGCTTTTGAATCGAATCACAATCTGTCAACAAAGAATTTGGAAGGGAAGAAAAAGGTATTAGGGCGTTTTAATTCCCCTGCTAATTATTAGGCTCCTAATTCGTAAAACAGTGTGGAATAAAAGGCATCTGCCATTTGAGCATGTATCAGGCGAAAGCTTCAAAATTGGAAAAAAATCAACTAATTAGTTCCCTAATTACTTTTTTTTCGGGGGGGTGCATTTTTCCGGCTCAATTTGTCTAATTAAGAAAAATGTACTAAAAATTCGTAATTCAGGAACTAGGTAATCGATCTGCTTCATATTTCGAAACTTTCCCCTCCCGGATGTTCAAATGACGGATTCCGTTGGTGCCAGGCGGGTCGACAAATTAGACGCTTAATTGGCGGAATGATTAAAAATGCTCCAGTACCTTAATTTAGTCCATTGGCAGCACCTGTGGCTTGAAAGTTTCGTTTTTATTCAAAATGGCGAATTTAACAAAGCAGTGGTTCGAAGGCTACATTTACGCTCTTTCCGAAGAGAAATATGCATACTCTGTTATCCAAAAACGATGTGAGAGTCATGGTTTTGTGATATCTAAAGCGTCGATAGGTAATATCATCAACAAGAAAGGAAAAAAACGTCAAATTGGAGCCTCAAGTGGGACTAAAATTCCAAACAAGTATCCAAGGAAAAAACGGACATCTTCGCGACTATTGCAAAGGTACGTTGTTTAATGTTAAAAGAAAATCCCCCTAGTCAAAGGACAATTGCAAAATCATTAAAATGCTCGGTGTCCACTGTAAACAAAATGATAAACGTTGATTTAAATCTTAAGAAAGTGGAAAAACTCAATGCGCATCATCTTCTTCCAAAGCATATCGCTCAACGCAGGACACGCTGCAGAATTCTATATGAGAAACACTTATCCAAAGAAAATGGAAAACAATTGTCATAATAGATGAAGCATGGGTGTATTTAAATGATTGTAACAAAAAAAGAGCCATTTATTATCATAAAAGCGGAGAAAAAATTTTAAGTACATGGTTCAAAGAATCGAAAGAAAGTTTTTCTAAGAAATTCATGATTGTTGCTGGTTTTTCTTATATTGGCAAGTTAAAGAGAGTGCAAAAAAAAAATGTCAAGATTAACTCCAAATACTATCAGGAACATATTTTATCACCAATTTGTCTGAATGAAATACCATCACTTTACCCACAGTGACATCAATCTGTGAGACTCCATCAGGACAAAGCTAGCAGTCACACATCAAAATCCACTGTAAATTTCCTAAAAGAAATGGAACAAAAAATTGGTATCAAGGCCATACCCTTCACTGATATCCCAACTAAATCTCCCGATGTGTCACCTATAGATTTTTGTGCTTTCGGACTTTTAAAAACTGCATTATCCAAACGCTGTCCCAAAACCGTAACAGGACTCTGGAAAGCTGTTCAGGAGGAATGGGACAAAATACCTCTTCTGCCACTTCAAAAGGCATTATTATCCTGGAAACTGCGGTGTCGAAAGATAGTTCAGAATAAGGGATGTCAAATAGAACATTTAAAACACAAGAATTTTATGTAATTTAGTTTTGTGAATACAATATACATCGTCCAAAAAATGTGTGAACAGACTCTGTACAATATTAAAACTAAAAATATAATAGCATTATTACAATATCAAAACTACACTACTAAAAGAACGTCCACTTTATATATTACCCTATCTGCAGCCAAGCAGGAGAAATTAGCAGCTGGCACACTAAATAACGTAACGCAAAAGAGTATCAGTAATTCTTTATACTCACCTGTCTTCTTGAAATGTCACAGAAATATTGGTGTATGATGCCATTTGGTCACTAATAAGCATAATTTAGAAAATAGTTCCAGATGCATGAACTTCAAAATAAAATGGTTTGAATACAAATAATTGATATTTAATAGGTGAGACAGAAGAACTGTGAAATATATTTATTAATAACAGTCAGACAGAACCATCTCAAGAAACCTTCTTTTCGTTTCCTTTTTTCGGGGGGGGGCTGAATTCAAACAAAATTTTCTCTACTTAACATATTTTTCCATCAACTATGGAGTTAATGAGAAAATATGTTTATGCAATTTCGTGCAGACATACCATATGTCCATGAACCACTCCAACAGATGTCTGAAGGAACAGGACACTTATTAATTACAAAATTAACAGACAAATTTAACAGATAGAAACATTATCCAACATTCTAGAAGTATTAACTAAAATATATTAACAGATAATGATTTGTTATCCCAATAATATTCTAAAATAGCAACAAAACTGTCACTTCCTTTATGAACTCAGCACCACATGATCACTGGTAATGAGATATTCTATGGTATCCTTTTATTGTGCCTTTTTTAGGAACATCACTTTCAAAGTTGTGAGTAATGAGTACCAATACACCCAACCCAGTAACTTCGAAAATATTTGACTGCTTGCTGTTTTGTATGAAACAGCAGTTAACTTATATCCTTCTGTATAAAAACTAATTTGTTTTTTGAGAAACAAGTAAGTAAAAAAAATAAATAAATAAATAAATAAATAAAAACCAATGCAAAGATTTTATGGATGTTTTGTGGCAACTTGCTTATCCGTTAACAGCCCTCAATTGCATAAAAAATAATGAAATACATGAATATAACATGAAAAGATATAAATACAGTACAAAGTCAGAAATCTGGACTTGTCTGGACTTCGTTGATTCCAGATTTGGGATTTTTCTGGATATTAGATTATGAGCTTAAATCTAGTAAGATGACATGTAGAAATTATTACATTAAAAATATGAAATCGTGATTTATGAAGTAAATGGTATCAAAATTTACAAAAAAAAGGCTTAATATTTATTTGTTTACCTTATTAAACATTTCTTTCAATGTAAGTTGTTTAAGTTGATATGCAGCAAAGGAGCCATATTACTTGTTAAGAATAAGTTCACAAAAACAAAGGTAAGCGGACTGTAATATCACTTATTTATTTTACATAACACTTTCAAATAGAAGGAATGCCGTCTACGTGACGACACAGCACACTTCACTCTTAGCACTGTAGCAATTAAAAAAAAAAGAATAGAATACAAATCACATAAGTTATGAGTTGAAAGTTCGTTACCATAGCAACCAAAATTGAATCATCAGACAGCAACGCCATCTATTGTTGCAAAGACACACTAGTAATTCGTTTGGTAACAAAAAATACTAAACATAGCCCCTGGCCTTGAAGCCTTCTAAGGGTTCAAAAAAGACAAATAGTTAAAGCATACATAATAACATTAACAAAAAATTAATTGAAAATATAACTAAAATTAAAGTTCAATAATATGAAAAAAGTCAATAGTTCATAGTTCATATTAGTCATGATCGGGGATAAGACACAATTTAGTAACAGCTCGTTTGAAATCACCAGCGGCTGTATGGATTGTAGCCACTCGAACTTTTTTATCACTACCTGGATGAATTAAGGCAATTCTTCCAATTTTCCATTGGTTTGGAGGCAGTTGTTCGTTTTTGATCAGAACTAAATCACCACAATTTAGATTTGGAGATGCACGAAACCACTTAGCACGTTGTTGAAGTATTGTTAAATATTCTGCACACCATCGTTTCCAAAAATGTTGCACAGTATGTTGAACTAGAGACCAACGTTTAAGTCGTGAAGATTTCACATCACTCAAGTCAGATTCCGGAATGGCAAGCAAAGGGGCTCCAATCAGAAAATGACCTGGAGTCAATGCACTAAAGTCATTTGGATCACTAGACATCGCACAAAGAGGACGGGAATTCATACATGCTTCCACTTGTGTAAGCACTGTTCAAAATTCCTCATAAGTGTGGATCCTAATACTCATTTAAAATGAAATTTCATGGATTTCACATTAGATTCCCACAAGCCACCGTAGTGAGGAAATATCAGAAAATTAAATAACCAAGTTATACCTTCTGAGGTAATGTAGTCACATAATTCACTGCTAAATGCATGCTGCATTTTTATAAATCTCCTTCAGTTCCTTACTAGCACATCTGAAGTTAGTAGCACAGTCACTCGAAATTTTAGATGGTTTGCCTCGTCGGGCGATAAATCTTTTTAGAGCTGCTAAAAACATTGAAGTTGATAGATCACTGACTAACTCCAAGTGTACAGCTTTTGTTGAGAAACACACAAAAATGGATACGTAACACTTGAAAGTTTTTGTTCTCCTCCCAACTTGGGACTTAGAATATGGACCAGCATAATCAACACCGGTGACTGCAAAAGGTCTTGATGGTTGAACTCTGGGCAAGGGTAAATCACCCATTATCTGGGTCACAGTCTTGCCTCGATTTCTAATACAAGGAATACATCTGTGAATAATCTTTCTCACTACGCTTCTCACTGCAAGAATCCAAAATTGCATTCGTAAAGTGCTTATTAATAACGCTTGACTAGCATGCAAATAATTGACATGGTAATGAGTTACGATGAGATTAGTGACATGTCCTTCCTTTGGAAGCAAAATAGGATGTTTGCTATTTTCAGGAATGTTTGCATTTTTAAAGCGACCCCCTACTCAAATGACGCCTTCTTCATCAAGGAAGGGAGTTAATTGTATTACTCGGCTGCTCACACCTTTTAATTCTCTCGATGTTTTTAAATAAGAGAGCTCTTCAGGAAAATATGATTCTTGGACATTTTTTATCACTGTTTCTGTAGCTGATCGAAGCTCATCGGTTGTCAGAAAACCTCTCAAATGATTTTCAAAGAAGTTTCCACAGTTGTAAATAAATCTTAGGCATAATGCAACTATACGACATAATTTTGTCCAAGATGAATACCGTTTAAAAATGTCATTTTCCTTTACCGCACAAGATACTGAAATGCAAGTTTTTCTTTCTTCTCTACGAACTCCTTCATAATCTACATCAGCAAGATGTTCACTGTCAGGACATGGTTTGTAATCTTGTGAATATAACCAAGTAGGTCCAATGAACCATCGCTCAGACTTCAGAAATTCTGCTGGAAACATTCCTCTTATACCTGAATCAGCTGGGTTCCGCTTTCCATTGATATGGTTCCACCTTACATTAGGAATTGTATTCTGTATTTTAGCAATGCGGTTTGCAACAAAGGGAACCCAACGGTATAGTTCTGCAGAAATTCAGGACAGTACAACAGTTGAATCTGTCCAGGCTAAAACTTTACGTATAGGAAACTCTAAATGTTCTAACACTGATTTAAGCAAATTCACTAACAAAACTGCAGCGCATAACTCTAATCGAGGTAATGATTGCACTTTCAGAGGGGCAACTCTTGTTTTTGATGTTAAGAGTGTTACTTTGATGTCCAAATTACGTGACACTGAACGCAAATAAATTGCTGCACAGTAGCCTTTCTCGGAGGCATCACAAAATGCACAGATATCAATATAGTTCACGTCAGGAATCAAAACAAATCTCGGTATTTTTAATTGTTGAATAAGATGTAAATCATTTCGGAAAATCTTCCATTTGTTAGCAATCTCATCACTAACAGGTTCATCCCATGATAAATGGAGTTTCCACATGTCTTGTATCAAGATTTTGACATAAATAATACAAGGAGCAAGCCAACCTAATGGGTCAAATATTTTTGCTAAATCAGAAATTATATCTCTTTTAGAGTATTTAAACTTTTCACCAGAAATGGATACGGAAAAGTTAAAGTAGTCTTCACGGGGGTTCCATTTAATTCCTAAAACTTTGATTGAGCTTTCGTCTTGAATTTTCATAGCCTCAGAATCATTTCTCAACTCCTGGGGTATATTCTCTAACGCTGACAAGTCATTGGATGACCATTTACGCAGAAGAAATCCTCCACGTTCTAACATTTGCAAGAGTTGATTTACTAGATTTTTGCACTCTTCAGTGTTTTGAGCACCTACCAAACAATCATCTACAAAAAAATTTTGAAGTACAGCCTTCGAAGCTAAAGTATAGTTATTCTGCTCATCGTATGCAAGTTAGTATAAAGCACGAGTAGCCAAATATGGAGCCGAGGCAGTGCCGTATGTGACAGTATTAAATCGAAATTCTTGAATAGGATAACTTAGACTGTCCCGCCAAAATATCCTTTGAAAGTTTCTATCCTCTTCATTAACTAAAATTTGTCTAAACATTTTCATGATATCAGCTGTGATAACTACTGGGTAACATCTGAATTTGACGAAAACTGGAAACAGCTCTTGTATTCTGGGACCTGTCATCAATATGTCGTTAAGAGATAGTCCTGATGAAGACTTACTAGTAGCATTAAATACCACATGTATTTTACTCATAGAGTTAAGATTCCTTAATTACTGTATGATGTGGCATGTAGTATGCCTGACTTGGAGACTCTGAACTATGGACTGGTTCCATATGCCCGAGATCCAAGTATTAATTCATGAAATGTTTATACATATCATATGTATCAGGAGATCTTAAGAGATTTCTCTCTAAAGATTTAAATCTTTGTAAAGCAAGATCTTTAGAATTACCCATATCTAAAGATCTAAAGAAGAAGGGTTATCTTTAAATGGAAGTTTCACTACATAACGACCATTTTCATCACGGAAGTGTGTTGTTTCAAAGAACTCTTCACATTTTTTATCTTCACTTGAAATATGTTTGGCTTCAGGAATGGAGTCTAAAGACCAAAATCTTTCAACTAATTCGTTTGTATTCAACTGAAGATTATTCACTGTAAAAGTGTTAGTTAGATTCGAGACATCAGTAATAGTGTTCCTGGAAATTATCCAACCCAACTGAGAACAAATTGCAAAGGGTAATAATTCTCCTCTCTTTATAATGTCTCCCTTAAGCATAGTAAAAAATACATTTACACCTAACAAAATATCTATAGGTTTTCTTTCATAGAACTTAGGATCAGCGAAGACTAGATCGTCAAAATGATTCGCAATTTTAGAAGAAAGCGACACGTTAGGCACATCTGAAGTTATCCTTGGAATCACGAATGCATATGTTCGAAATTTGAAATTTGACTCAAAGTGCGGGGTAAAAATTAATTCCACTTCTCCACTTGTTACAGTGTTGAACGAACCAAGGCACGATACTTCAATTTTTTTGTTAAATCTACCTAACTTCAGTTTTCTGACACACTCTTCACTTATAAGCTGGCTTCACTGCCACAGTCTAGTAAAGCCCTGCAAGGATGGCTTTACCATTGGAATCACTAACTTTAATGAGAGCAGTACACAGTAATACACGTTTTGATTCACCTTTAGAATAACTAAATTGTCCTGTACATGTTGTGGCATTTGTAACGACTTCATTCTTTGGTAAGAACACTTCGGCTCTGGGGAAGAGTGAGGAAGTTTGTTTTGGTTTCTCATTTTCACTAGTTTTGATATTTCGATCAAAATGAAGAACAGTATGATGAGGTAACTTACAAGTCATACATTTATGTAAACTACGACAGTTTTTCACTAAATGAGGCTGAGAAGATAAACAATTAAAACAAAGTTTGTATTTCTTAACAAATTTGATTCTTTTTTGGACACTTAAGTTTAAAAACTTACCACATTCGTGAAGAGAATGATCTTCCTTGCACATTATACAACTGTTTTTACTCGACACTAAAGAAGTTACTTTGGAATTAGAAAATTTCCTAAAATCTTTAGATTGGTTTCTACTATTCTGAAGGGTTCTAGCGTGGTCTTTTAGAAACTCGAGTAAATTATCTAAAGTATCTAATTCATCTTTTTTCAAAGTTCTTTCCCGCCAAAATTTTATGTTTTTATCTAATTTCTCAGTTATCAGATAAACAAAAAGAACATCAGAAAGATCAGAAACTTCTATCTTAAGAGTTCTCAAAGAGCGTACACATTCATTCACTACATCAACACAATGTAAAATAGCTTGAGCTGAATCAGAAACATTTGGCAAATTAAACATTTTACGAATTAATGCATTAGTTAATTCTCTTTTATTAGAATAACGTTCCTGTAAAAGTTGCAACGCTATATCATAATTAGCATCAGAAATAGGAATTGACTCAATAATAGACAGAGCCTTTTTTTTACAAGAAGCCTTTAAATATTGAAACTTCTGACATTTAGAAATATTCGGATTGTTATCTGCACTAGCCTTAAAAAAATAACAGAAACTAATCCACTCATCTGTATTTTCCCCTGTAAAGGTAGAAAGTTCTAATTTTGGTAATCGAACGTCAGACGAATTTACTTTTGCTACAACCTGTTTCGATAACAGAGTCACTGGAAAGTTTCTGTAACTTGTTATTTATAGTTATCCATAATTCATCTAAAGTTTCTTGTATTGTTTGTTGTTCCGTAATGAATGTATCACAATCTTTTTCAGGACACAACAAAAATATTTCCTCATAAATAGAACAAAGCTCACTGTTAAAAGCATTTAGTTTCGTTTCAAACAACTTTACCTCTAAAATTTCTGCTTGTTCTAAATTCGAATTTACCTTGCCTTTAAACGTTGTTATATTGCTTTTTAGAACCTTCTTTTTAGTTAAAACTGGTTTCAAATCAGCCATTATGAATAACAATAAATATTATACTAACAACTCTAGCAAAAGAAGATGAAATTTTGGAACGTACTCACCCCAATGTTGAGGTTTCTACGCTACACCATGCCACGGGAATATTCCACAAATCGAAACTGATTTCACCACAGATGCCACACGCATAATCCACAAATCGAAAGTGATTTAACTTGCTAATATTTGAAAAAATCACATCATATCCAAAGCTCACTAACTCTTCTCTTCGGTCGCACGGTCCAAGAATGTTAAGAATAAGTTCACAAAAACAAAGGTAAGCGAACTGTAATATCACTTATTTATTTTACATAACACTTTCAAATAGAAGGAATGCCGTCTATGTGACGACACAGCACACTTCACTCTTAGCACTGTAGCAATTAAAAAAAGAAAAAAGAAAAAGAATAGAATACAAATCACATAAGTTATGAGTTGAAAGTTCGTTACCATAGCAACCAGAATTTAATCATCAGGCAGCAACGCCATCTATTGTTGCAAAGACACACTAGTAATTCGTTTGGTAACAAAAAATACTAAACATTACTGATCATACAAATTTATGCTAAAATGATTCAATAACAAGGTATTTTATTTAGTATCAAAGTGAAATTAAGAATTGGAACTCTCCAGATGTTTTATTATGCGCGAAAAGAGGGGGGAATCAAATGCGAATGGGTAAAGCTTACAAGAAAAATGTTGTTGGTGGTTTTGAGGTCCCGATTTTAGATCATTCCGGATATTGGATATCCGGATTTTTGACTTTGTACTGTATCAAATTTTCAAACATTTAATAATTGGGTAGCTGAACCTTTTTAATATTTAGATCTACCCATTAACAACTACAAATATAAATGTCATATTATCTATTTAATTATTTTTTAAATATTTATCCATAGCCAAAAATGTATACATTTATCAATAAGACAGAAGTTTTAAGGATTTTGAGCAGTGGCAAAATTACATTTATTCATACTTTTTTGAACCATTCATAATTATATTGTGCTTCCGTACATTTTTAAAAACAGATACTATCACAATACTATAGTATCTGTTTATATTAATAATTTATATCAGAAATCAGATGCAATTGCTATCCCATCTGCCATTAAAAAACATCTAATTGTTACTTTGGCACCAAAATCTTACACCTAAGTTACAAGCCAACATATTTACTGTCAGTATAATATTTAAGAATTAAACAAACTTGCCATGGTGCCAAGAGCTGAACTTCTAAAATTAAAAATGGCAAAGCCTATGTAGAAGGCCATTCAAGAAAATGAACAAATTTACGTAAATAAAATAATAAAATAAAATAATAAAAATATATTGCATTAATGATAAGCAGTAAATAATAAATTTAAATATCAGAGTTTCTGTTACTTAGGGCTCCAGCTGAAATTATGATTTTACTCAAAGACTGAGATGTACTGAAACCAGGCACTGATTAAATTTACTAGTACATATATTTTTAAAAATATGATTAAAGATTATACAGAATACACAGAAACATTATTCAAAACATCTACTAATCTCAGATTTTTAAAAGATAACCGCAGCTGTAAAATAAAAAAGGTGCTTACATTGTAACAAGTACCAAAAAATAAACATGTTTATTTAAAACTAGCTACTGATGTTTAGCTTAAGCATATACATTCGAATTATTCTCTTGTAAGTAAACAAGAGAAGTTAATGATTTTTAATGAGTAAAAATTTTATTTTAATTCAAAAAAGAAAAATAGCTGAATTTTGAAATAGAACTATTGTTTCAGAAGAAAAATTTGCCAATACATAATCAAATTTCAGTTTATGTTACACTGTCCAAGTTAGAATCTGTCTAAGGATGCACATAACTGATATTCACTCAGTATACTGATATGCAAAAACTGAACATTCCATATCACTTTATACATGAAACATTACAGCTCAAATGTTTGTTAAATTAGGATTAAATCTAACATGTACTTTTTTTTTTTTTTTTTTTTGATAAGTCAAAGTACTTTCTAAGTCAGAAGTTCCCTATACTTTCTGTTTGATATGAAACTGACCTCCGGAATTATTGTTGTTGTTGTTATTATTATTTGTTTAGATTTCAGAGCTGATTACAGAACTATTTCAGTTTATTTTCAACCAAAGTATAAAAGAAGTACAGCATACGGGATTCAAGTGCAGGATCAACAATATACATACCAATCTTTTAATAAATAGTAAGTTACTTTATTAACTAAACATAACAATATTTTAATAAATAGTAAGTTACTTTAGTAACTAAACATAACAATCTTTTAATAGCATTGATTACTAAACTAAATAATAATGAGTAAAATATTTTGAAAAGAATTAAATACATAATATAGCATCTACTTTTGCAATTGTCAGTGCTGGGTTTCAAATAGTAAAAATGCTTCTGTATTAAACTATTAAATGCTCAAAAATTTTGTCGGAATCTTAGTAAGTATGACAATACGATGGATGATAAAAATGGGTATTTGAAACAGCACTGACATGTGTCAGGAGAAAATGATTTAAGTATGATCAAATATTATTTAATACTTATTATGGTATATATCAGAACTTGGCTAATTTGTTTATTTGATTATGGCAAAGCACTCAAGGGCTATCTACCTAAGGGGAGGAATACCTTCATTGAATACTTCCTACAAGAAACTGACTCGTACCATGTTACACATGAGGAAAGAAGAAAACCACAAAAATGCCCATGCAGCCAGGCAGTTCTCTAGGAATTGAACCCAGGTTGAATTACCAATGTTTAGCAACGTTACCACTCACCTACTGGTGGGTCCATTAAATTATTTGAAAATTACCATTTTGAATTCTATTTCATGAGACACAGCAGAAACAGGTTATGAGAAACTATGAAAATAAATAATTTTAACTGTCTGTACATGTTTCAGCTACTAAAACGTTTCGAAATCTAAAGTTACCAGACATCCAGGACTGACCTAGTCAGCTCCAGACTGAGTATTATCTCAATGATAATAATCTGGATAAAGCTAATATGAGATTTTGCAAACAGCGGTTACAAAATAATTATTAATTGAACAGAAAGAGAATAAGATCATGAAGCCAGTGTAATAATTTTACTGTGATGCAGTTTTTCCAGAACAAATCAAGTCCCACTCCCCTTTTAAATCAGTGTCTTAAGTTTATTAACACACTTTCATGTTATCCATATCTTCGTAACAGATCTAGTGAATTCTTAAACAAAGTGGTTATTAAATTATAATATTCATTCAGGCACTTTATCACTGCTTAGTAGCAGCTAATTATTACCTGCTTACACAGTAAACAAGTTTTTGAATTATTAGAAGTGTACTCCTAAACAGACCCACAGCAGAAAATACCTACTTTTCAATATTTTTTTATTTTTCTGATGACTGAACTCTTTCCAAGCCCTTTTTTTTAACCCAAATTTAATTTCACATGTAGAGCTGTATAATTTATATATCTTTCATAAAGTGTTTTTTTTTTTTTTTTTTAACTACAATAACTTTAAGTTAATCCCCAATTAGAGTACAATGGAATTTAACCATATACTACCTATATCCTCAACTTCCCAGTAAATTCGATGTGCGAAATTTCATAATTTCTAAATACTTACATAAATGTATGAATACTTTTTAATACTTATTGCTGTTGTTAATAGATATTTCACTTTAATTTGGTTTGTAATTTATTATAACTAGTTATTTATGCCCAAAATAATTAAAGACACATAAAATAAATGATTGATTGATTAATTATTACGGAAGTCTTTTCCTTAAGGAACTAGATATTTAGGATGATGATTTTTTTTTTTCTTCCCAAGGGAAACAGTTTCATATTTATATCTTACATGAACAGAACTATGAAAATATTCTTCCTGGTATCCAATTTTATACCTAAAAATGAAGCCTAAGATGTTGTTTTCAGCCATTTGGTCAACAATAAACTTACTAATTGAAATCAGACAACTATTTACAAAAGCATACAATACAATGCAAGGTCTTTTATTTTACCAGTGTCATAACTTGGCCCATTAACACGATACTTTGAGGTAGTGTAAAAAGATCGCTGATATGGTTCTCCATATCGTATTTTGTAATCTAATGATGCAGGTAATTCCTTCTTTGAAACAAAATTATTGAAAACTGTTCCAATTATAGTTAAGTAATTGTCAGATCTCTGTGCATAACGGCAATATGCTTCCATTTCATCTTCATCAGCAACACCTTTTATTACTGAAAAATAAAAATAAATAAAGTATTATAAAAAATAAAGTTGAATGAAAAATTTTCAAATTTTTCATACTATAAAAATGTCATAAGGATAACTTTACAAAATAATGCTAAATTAGAAAAATTCATAAGCTTGTAAAATAAATACATTATGTAAGAAAATATACAATATAAAACAAACACAGAATAAATATGTAAGGCATAACAAAATATGATTGCTGCTTTAAGAATAATTGGAGACATCAAAATTAGTGAATCTAGATTTCATGCTCTTTCCCTAAATTCATCTGTTCTCCCAAATTCAAGATCTTTCTATGTTACATAATACTGCTTGGAAAAAGTAACTAAAACTAAAATTAACCAATCACAGCTTCGAGTACATTCTGCATCATACTTAGTATACAAATACTCTTGGCACAACAACTAAGTCATTCCTTTCCCTGGCTTCCAACCTGCAAAGAGCTCTGCAACGCTTATGCTGTCTTGACCAAAATGCTTTTAAAAAATATCTTGTCTGCAAAAGAATGTATTTTGACATGTGCAAAAATAAAGACTGGTGATTTGTAGAAATCTAGTTTTGTTAGCTTCATCAGCACACATTCAACTCTCAGCCATGACAGATATCAAAAGCTGTTAAAAGTTCCAGTGCTTTCTTCTATGCATTAAATTATGACATATATATATATAGAGAGAGAGAGAGAGAGAGAGAGAATTAATCAAGTTACCTGATTATTAATCCCGGATTAATTTGTGTAAAATAAAATGTAAATTTGAGTCTGAAAGGTCTACAGCAAGGAAAAAATAGCAAAAAAAAGGTGTACTAGTAATTAAAACTGCAAATAATAAATTTATAAAATTGTAAAATTATTACAGTACAAAGTCTATAATCCAGACATCCATTATCTGGAATGATCTATAATCCGGACCTCAAAGCCACAAACTTTTTTCTTGTATGGTTTACGCATGCGCGTTTAATGTTTATGCATGCGAGTTTAGCACAAAAAACGAAGCAACTTATATAACTTACATTGAAAGAAATGTTTAATAAAGTAAACAAATAAATATTAAGCTTTCCTTTGTAAATTTAATACTCTTTAGATCATAATTGCTCTTTATTTCATAAATTACGGTTTCACATTTTTAATTGTATAATTTCTGCATGCCATAATATGTTTACGCATGCACGTTTAATGTATAACGGACGGTATAAGCTAAGCTAAAATTATCTAATTATCTATTTCAGTTAATGTTGCAGATTGTGTTGTTCCTTAATCTTCGAATTGGATACGGCATATTATTTTTTGCAGACTGTTAGAGCAATTTTATAAAAGTAAGCTTGAACTTTCGATTACGTCAAAGAATTTCCGATTCTGGAGCTGCCAAAGGAAAGCATGTTTCGATGTCCATTAAACAAAAAGTGGAATTGCTGCAAAAAATGGATAAAGGCATGAAGAAAGTGAGAGAGAGGTTATTTGTTTCTCTAACCATTCCAAAATCTGTTTATCAATTTCACGCTGCTCTGCAGGGGGGGGATGTCACGACGTGCAATGAACTGGAAGTTGATCTGTCAGCACAGTCGCGGACACTTAGCCGACAAGGACATTTAGCTGACAGGACGTTTAACCGACATGGACACTTAGCCGACAAGGACACTTAGCCGACACGGACACTTAACTGACAGGTGATTTAGTCGACACGGACACTTAACCAACAGGTCATTTAGCCGACACGGAGAGTTAGCCGTCAGAACATTTAGCTACGGAACACTTAACTGTCAAGACATTTAGTCAACACTAAGCCGACAGTTAAGTTTAGCTGACACGTACCCAATAATTATTCAAACTTACTATGGATTACAAAATTTCTCGACTTCTCCATAAGTTCAATATTTAAGTTATTTTTTTCACTATCAGTAAAATTCAGTTTTCAATTCTTAAAGATCTCATATGTGTTTTTAATTATTGTGTTAATTTAGCATTGTTTGATATGTATGGTGTATACTGGCCAAATTGAAAAAGCGCTGAAATTTCTCGTCAGGGGATATGAATTAAATTTCAAAATAAAAAATAATTTTTTTAGCTAAGGACGACGTTCACTTAATTACATTTTAATATGGGATCTTCAAAAATTATCCATAACCCTTCTTCATTTAATCAACTGAGTTCTTTTGAACACTTTCACATGATTAATAATTTCCCTTGTTTACTTGTTCCTTGATAATAATTTTCCAATCTCGCTCTTTCAAATTTCTAATATCTTTATGTTTCATTAATATTTTACTCATCTCATCATGTTACATTCTTTCCCTGAGATATGTTGTGCAGACATTGAAGACAATAAAAGATTTTGAACTTAACCAATTTATTAACAATATAATAAAGAATAAAAACACAGAAAATAAATTTCAACAATATCACAGTCTTAGGAAAAATATAATATAACCATCATTCATCAAATAATATTTTTACCTGGTCTCCAAAACACTGGCATTCAATACAAATAAAATGTCCTAAACAGTAATTAAGCGGCCTCAAAATGAAGTTGGCTACACTTTCAATAAGTCCATAATCAATGGTTAAGAACACACCTGAAAAATTTAAATCAAGTTCTTGAAAGCACTTAAAACCGGCCTAACTCCGTTTGCACGAGGAATCGCCGCTCACGTGTTTTAAATGCCGCCTTTATTGAAGAACATAGATGCCGCCCACAGCAGTCACTCATATGGTAGCCTCTGGAACCAAGGAACTTTATTCTGGATCTTATGGATATGAACCAAGGAAGTCATTCCGGAACAATCATCCCGCGGACAGGCACCAAGGAACTTTATTCAGGAACAGCCATCCCGCGAATCGGAACCAAGACACTTTATTCACCGGACTGCATGCATCCTTCTGAAGGGGCTGGAAACAGCTCACTCAAGTTCCAGGAAAGCAGGAACTAGAAGGGGGTTGAGCCATAGACCATCGCGTTTATAAGAGGTGTGCGACCTGTGAGGGCCTTTACCATCAGAGCGACGCGAGATACTTATAGCAGAAGTAGGAATGACGTTATCTCACGGCAACCAATCAGCTATCGGCACGAATCGACTTTTCAGATGACGTAACATCACATTTCGTTTTTGCATCTCAATTAGGTTGAAACAGTCCGTTCTCAATGCAAACAGTGGCAGCAAGAAAAAGAAGTAGAAGTAACTACTATATTACTTTAAAATAAGAACTAAACTAAATAAACATTTCAAGGAGGAGAGATGATGCAGTAAAAGGTTTAAAATAAGCTATATTTTCCAACAGATTATACCGTCCGTTTATAAAACGCGCACGCGAAAACGTATTCCGCACATGCGTACACGCATATGCGCAGTGGTAAAAGGTCTTACGCGCACGCGTAAATGCCTATGCGCATGTGTCAACGCCGCGCATGCACAAAATGTTTTTAGCTTTGAGGTCCAGATTATAGATCATTCAGGATTATGGGTGTACGAATTAACGACTTTTGACTGTATATTTTATTTTGTTATTAGAAACAATTAAAAAAAGTGAATTTTTAAGACAAGCAAAGGTATAAATTATTTGTGACCTCTATAATTTGCAGTTCATGTCACCATTCTTGAGATAAAAATATTGTGACCTTTTTTTACCATGCCTCTCTCTTAAAATAATGGTTAATGTTTATTGCCTTAAACTAGTGCATAATGTTTAATTTAAAAGTAAAATATTCTTTAAGGTTTTGTTTTATTCACAACTGAAGCTGCAGAAGGAGAGGCCACAAAGTAGAGCAGAGCAAAGCAACACATCGTGAAAAGTCACCGTAATGTAGTGCCATCTAATGGTACTAGATTTAACTATATCTGTCATTTAAATAGATAATATTATTTACTATGTTTTGAAAGTCACGATGTATAATTTGCAATATATGTTATATTAATGTTTTTCTTATAAAATATAACTTTTCTCAATATCTGTTAAAAATGTATATATTTTCATTTCATTTTTCATTCATTTTATTTATTTATTTATTTATTTATTTTTCCTTTCATTCCTTCTCTTTCTTGTTTTTGGTTTAGCGACCACCTAACACAAGTAAGTTTGGTTTATGTAATTACGGCAAAGCCAGAGGGCTATTTAGTCAACACTAAGCCAACAGTTTAAATTATTTAAGGGGAGGGATGCCTTCGTGGAAGACTTTCCAAGGAAAACTGCCTCGTATACATGCTACACATGGGAAAAACCACGAAAACAGCTGTCTGTTCGCGGGATTCAAATTTGGACCGAACTGCCAGTGTTTAGTGACTTTACTGTTCGGCAGCTGCTGAGTCTAACAGAAATAAAGTCTTAAGATATAACCAGTCTCTTGCAATGAAAATTGCCTTTTTAGGCTCAAACTTTATAATTACATTCAGGAAAATGGGCACCAAAAATTTTCCCATTACCATGTCCTTCTGCAGCTTCAGTTATGAAAACAAAACCTTAAAGAAAATTTTACTTCTAAATTAAACATTATGCACTAGTTTAGGGCTATAAACATTAACCTAAGTAAGTATTTTAAGCGAGAAGCGTGGTCAATAAAATGCTACAGAATTTGTATCTCAAGGATGGTGGCATGAACTGCAAATTATAGAGGTCACAAATAATTTATACCTTTGCTGGTCTTAAAAATTCACTCTTTTTAATTGTTTTTAATAACAAAATAAAATATATTTGCTAAACTAACCCTCGCCGCCATATATTTCTACAAAAAAGTGTAATTAAAGAATAACAACATTTTTTATTGAATTATTCAGATTTTTCATGACAGGGAAAGGAAATTTCATTAGTGGGAGGAACCAAACAATTTTTTAAGGCAAGGAATGTAACAGGATGTGATGAGCAAAATAGTAATGAAATTAGAAATTTGAAGAGCGAGATTAGAAAATTAATATCATTAAGTAAACAAGAAAAATTATTAATGATGTGAAAGTTGATTAAATGAAGAAGCTTTACGGATAATTTTTGAAGATCCCATATTAAAATGTAATTGTGAACATTTTAATATAGGAATTGAAAGTAACCGCCGTATTTAGGTAAAATAAATTCTTTTTCCTTTCGAAATTTAATTCATATTCCCCGACGAGAATATCAGTGCTTTTTCAATTTAGCCAATATCAAACAATGCTAAATTAACACAATAATTAAAAGCGCATATGAGATCTTCAAGAATCGAAAAATGAATTTTACTGATACTAAAAAAAATAACTTAAATATTGAACTTAATGGAGAAGTCGAAAAATTTTGTAATTGATTGTAAATTTAAATAATTATTGCGTACGCATCAGATAAACGTCACTGTCAGCTTAGTGTCCTGTTGACTAAATGTCTTGACAGTTAACTGTCTCATAGCTAAATGCCCTGACAGCGAATTCTGTGTGTCGGCTAAATGTCCTGTCGGCTAACTGTCCATGCCGGCTAAATGTCCATGCCGGCTAAATGTCCTGTCGGCTAACTGTCCGTGTCGGCTTAATGTCCTGTTGGCTAAGTGTCCTTGTCGGCTAAATGTCCTGTCGGCTAACTGTCTGTGCCAGCTAAATGTCCCGTCGGCTAAGTGTCCTTGTCGGCTAAATGTCCTTGTCGGCTAAATGTCCTTTCGGCTAAGTGTCCATATCGGCTAAGTGTCCGTGTCGGCTAAATGTCCTGCCAGCTAACTGGTGTTGGTTAAGTAGTTGTCGGCAAAGTGTCACAGACCCCTGTCAACACTATCCTCATCTTCAGGGCAGATGTTTTTATTTTATTCGGGTTATAATTCCTTACTAAATGTAGCGTTTCATCTCGGATGAACTCCGATATGATTTAAATTAATGTAGTGTTTCATCTCGATGAATTCCGATATGATTTAAATCAATTTCCTCATCATTATAAATATCATGAATACACATAAAATAGTTTTCTGGTTGCAATTTTCTAATTTCGACTATGCATAATGTTTGCTTTACGCATGCGCGCGTTGAAAGAAATGTTTAATAAAATAAACAAATAAATATTAAGCTTTTTTTTTTTTTTTTTTTTTTTTGTAAATTTTGATACCCTTTAGATCACAATTGCTCTTTATTTCATAAATTACGATTTCATATTTTTAATTGTATAATTTCTGCATGCCATCTTACCAGATTTAAACTGATGATCTATAATCCGGAAAAACGATAATTCGGAGTCCCAACAAGTCCAGATTAAAGACTTTTGACTGTAATAATTTTTAATTTTTATTATAATACTATTTATTACCATAAAATTATTATTATATTAGAATTCATTGTAATGAAAATTATACAACAAAATCTAATAATTAAATAATTATATTAACAATTATAATACAAAAATAATTATTTATTTGTATATATAGAAAAATTAAGCTTTGAAAACACTCACATTTTTAACAATACATAAATAAATATATAAATGTACAAAATTAAACACAATGTAATCAAACAGTTAATTATAAATAATGACCAGTATGTTATCTCACATTACTTAAAACTAATCTGTCCTCATTAGATGCTGCGAAAATAAACAGGGGAAAAAAATAAGAACAGAAAAATTGCTCTACTACATGATTCATGCTCCATCCCTCCAATTTTTATAAATCGGTCCAAATGGCACATATGTATTTGTGCTCATGGTCGCAGTCAGCACAGTTAAATTACAATCAGGGCTGCAAAGTCGGTAGGGATCATGACCAACTCCCACTCCTGGAATTTTAAACTTATAAATTCTGACTGCCTCATATATATGTAAACATATAAACAAGTACTAATAAAGTAATAAAGCCTAAGTAAAAGGCTCTTGGTTCTTTATTTTCATTCGCTTTGCCTTTTCAATATTATCCAAATATTTCTCAAAATCTAATTCATCACTGGAAGAGGATGATAGAGACTCAGTTGCAATGTCTGCATTCTGATTTAAATACTCCAATTGTTTTGAGAATAATTTCATTAAATAATTGTTTTATATAATTTCAATAAAGTTTATAGATGGCTTTTTTTGCCTTTTTAATTTGTTCGCCATCCAACAAAATTTGGCATTTTGGATCTACATATACTGAACCCAGCAAGATCTTATTGTCTAGCAAACTAGTTTCTCTTTTTTTCATTGAAGAAATAATTCCTTCTGCAATAAGCCCTCCATTTCAGAAATAACAAATGCCACATTCTTCCATTCTCGTCTCATGTTAATTCCTCAGATTGGAGCTTTTTTGTGGTTATATATGCTGTAGATATAAGAGTTTCCAATTCTGAAAGATCATTCCACAGTCTATCTGTTAGTGAAATATTAGGGTTATGAACATCTTTTAAAAACATTCTCAATTCTAACAACCTCTTTATCATCAAATATGTGCTTCCCCATCACATTGCTTGAACAATAATTGCTTCTTTTTCTGCTCACTTCCTAAAAATGGCATCAATTTTTGGGAATTCTTGTTGCTGTTGCTGCTAACCTAAATTTACCAATGAGATTTGTAACTAAATGAAGTAACTAAATCAGTTTAATCAACAATGGTCAATATCTGATCCATCCTCCTCTCTTATATTTATTTATTAATATGTCAATAAAATAGAAAATAAGTATTTATTAATGTATAAAGTTCATAAATAAAAATAACTCAGTTCGTCATTTTTTTTTTTTTTTTCAGTTCACTTTAATTTCATTTCAAATTCAAACTGTCCAACAAAAACTGGAGTCAGAGTCGACGCGTTTTCAGCGACTCCAGCTCCGACTCTTTTTACCCCAAAATCTGCGTAACTCTGATTCTGACTCTATGACTCCTGACTCCACCGCCCTGACTACAATACTTTAATTGAAAATAAAGTTCCCAAAAATTTTACAGTCAAAAGTCGTTAATTCAGACACCCATAATCCAGAATGATCTATAATCCAGACCTCAAAGCTACAAACTTTCTGCGCATGCATCGCGTTGACGCATGCGTGTAAGACCTTTACGGCTGCGCATATGCGTGTGCACAAGCGCATAATACGTTCACGCATGTGCATTTAATGTATAATGGACGGTATAAGCTAAGCTAAAATTATCTAATTCAGTTAATGTCGCAGATTGCGTTGTTCCTTAATCTTCAAATTGGATCCGGCTTATTATTTTTTGCAGACTGTTAGAGCAATTTTATAAAAGTAAGCTTGAACTTTCGATTATGTCAAACAGAATTTCCGATATATATTTACTAATATGTAAAGGATCTACAAAGCGAAAGTATGTTTCGAAGTCCATTAAACAAAAAGTGGAATTGCTGCAAAAAATGGATAAAGGCATATCCTTTGTTTCTGTTTGATTTCTGTTCCGAAATCTGTTTATCAATTTCACGCTGCTCTGACTGGGGAGAGGGGGGGCATTGAAAACGAATAAATTTCGATTGACAAATTAGTCAGTATTCTCGACACAGCAATTATAGGACTTGGACAGCGGAACTTTGTAAATGAAGAAGTAATTATGTCTGTTTATAGAATTAAAGAGAAAGTATTATCACATAAAACGAAGAAACTTAAACAACTTACATTGAAAGAAATGTTTAATAAAGTAAGCAAATAAATATTAAGCTTTTTTTTTTTTTTTTTTTTTTTTTTTTTTTTGTAAATTTTGATACCCTTTAGATCACAATTGCTCTTTATTTCATAAATTACGATTTCATATTTTTAATTGTATAATTTCTGCATGCCATCTTACCAGATTTAAACTGATGATCTATAATCCGGAAAAACGATAATTCGGAGTCCCAACAAGTCCAGATTAAAGACTTTTGACTGTAATAATTTTTAATTTTTATTATAATACTATTTATTACCATAAAATTATTATTATATTAGAATTCATTGTAATGAAAATTATACAACAAAATCTAATAATTAAATAATTATATTAACAATTATAATACAAAAATAATTATTTATTTGTATATATAGAAAAATTAAGCTTTGAAAACACTCACATTTTTAACAATACATAAATAAATATATAAATGTACAAAATTAAACACAATGTAATCAAACAGTTAATTATAAATAATGACCAGTATGTTATCTCACATTACTTAAAACTAATCTGTCCTCATTAGATGCTGCGAAAATAAACAGGGGAAAAAAATAAGAACAGAAAAATTGCTCTACTACATGATTCATGCTCCATCCCTCCAATTTTTATAAATCGGTCCAAATGGCACATATGTATTTGTGCTCATGGTCGCAGTCAGCACAGTTAAATTACAATCAGGGCTGCAAAGTCGGTAGGGATCATGACCAACTCCCACTCCTGGAATTTTAAACTTATAAATTCTGACTGCCTCATATATATGTAAACATATAAACAAGTACTAATAAAGTAATAAAGCCTAAGTAAAAGGCTCTTGGTTCTTTATTTTCATTCGCTTTGCCTTTTCAATATTATCCAAATATTTCTCAAAATCTAATTCATCACTGGAAGAGGATGATAGAGACTCAGTTGCAATGTCTGCATTCTGATTTAAATACTCCAATTGTTTTGAGAATAATTTCATTAAATAATTGTTTTATATAATTTCAATAAAGTTTATAGATGGCTTTTTTTGCCTTTTTAATTTGTTCGCCATCCAACAAAATTTGGCATTTTGGATCTACATATACTGAACCCAGCAAGATCTTATTGTCTAGCAAACTAGTTTCTCTTTTTTCATTGAAGAAATAATTCCTTCTGCAATAAGCCCTCCATTTCAGAAATAACAAATGCCACATTCTTCCATTCTCGTCTCATGTTAATTCCTCAGATTGGAGCTTTTTTGTGGTTATATATGCTGTAGATATAAGAGTTTCCAATTCTGAAAGATCATTCCACAGTCTATCTGTTAGTGAAATATTAGGGTTATGAACATCTTTTAAAAACATTCTCAATTCTAACAACCTCTTTATCATCAAATATGTGCTTCCCCATCACATTGCTTGAACAATAATTGCTTCTTTTTCTGCTCACTTCCTAAAAATGGCATCAATTTTTGGGAATTCTTGTTGCTGTTGCTGCTAACCTAAATTTACCAATGAGATTTGTAACTAAATGAAGTAACTAAATCAGTTTAATCAACAATGGTCAATATCTGATCCATCCTCCTCTCTTATATTTATTTATTAATATGTCAATAAAATAGAAAATAAGTATTTATTAATGTATAAAGTTCATAAATAAAAATAACTCAGTTCGTCATTTTTTTTTTTTTTTCAGTTCACTTTAATTTCATTTCAAATTCAAACTGTCCAACAAAAACTGGAGTCAGAGTCGACGCGTTTTCAGCGACTCCAGCTCCGACTCTTTTTACCCCAAAATCTGCGTAACTCTGATTCTGACTCTATGACTCCTGACTCCACCGCCCTGACTACAATACTTTAATTGAAAATAAAGTTCCCAAAAATTTTACAGTCAAAAGTCGTTAATTCAGACACCCATAATCCAGAATGATCTATAATCCAGACCTCAAAGCTACAAACTTTCTGCGCATGCATCGCGTTGACGCATGCGTGTAAGACCTTTACGGCTGCGCATATGCGTGTGCACAAGCGCATAATACGTTCACGCATGTGCATTTAATGTATAATGGACGGTATAAGCTAAGCTAAAATTATCTAATTCAGTTAATGTCGCAGATTGCGTTGTTCCTTAATCTTCAAATTGGATCCGGCTTATTATTTTTTGCAGACTGTTAGAGCAATTTTATAAAAGTAAGCTTGAACTTTCGATTATGTCAAACAGAATTTCCGATATATATTTACTAATATGTAAAGGATCTACAAAGCGAAAGTATGTTTCGAAGTCCATTAAACAAAAAGTGGAATTGCTGCAAAAAATGGATAAAGGCATATCCTTTGTTTCTGTTTGATTTCTGTTCCGAAATCTGTTTATCAATTTCACGCTGCTCTGACTGGGGAGAGGGGGGGCATTGAAAACGAATAAATTTCGATTGACAAATTAGTCAGTATTCTCGACACAGCAATTATAGGACTTGGACAGCGGAACTTTGTAAATGAAGAAGTAATTATGTCTGTTTATAGAATTAAAGAGAAAGTATTATCACATAAAACGAAGAAACTTAAACAACTTACATTGAAAGAAATGTTTAATAAAGTAAGCAAATAAATATTAAGCTTTTTTTTTTTTTTTTTTTTTTTTTTTTTTTTTGTAAATTTTGATACCCTTTAGATCATAATTGTTCTTTATTTCATAAATTACGGTTTCATATTTTTAATTTTATAATTTCTGCATGCCATCTTACCAGATTTAAACTGATGATCTATAATCCGGAAAAATCGATAATCCGGAATCGCCGAAGTCCCGACGAGTCCGGATTAACCACTTTTGACTATACTATTTTTTTAAAAATCTGACATTAACTAAAAAATTTAAGCTTATTACAAAATGATCAAGCTATTCCAAACCTCAAAGCAGGAAGTGTTAATTAAGATTGAAGATTTGTAGACTGGAAATTCATATTGTTTTGTTGTTGTTAGTATTGTAATCATGTTCAATAAATTTCTGTAAATGTTTCTCCCATTTTTTCTTCAACTAGCAGGTCATTTTAAATTTCAAAAATCACCAAAATAGCTGACTTGGCCTGAAGATTATTTACTGTTGTTCTATTTTTCTATTTCCTTAACTTTTTTGCAGAAATTAAAACAAAGTTGACTACATTTCTACTTTTACAGTTTTGGTCATTTTATACCAATTTCTTTTGCAACTGCCCTCTTACAAGAAATTTATTAGAGCAATGCTTGCCAATTTGTTGAAACTAATATTACTAGTAAAGTAACCTATATACTAAATTCTTAGCTTCAAAAATCAATCTGCAGTATTCTTTACGAAACTTTTCCCACCAAAGATAGCCAATACTTTCTTAAGCAACCTTAGTCTAGGTTAAAATAGCACACCAAGTAATGATTAAACAAGTAAGAAAACTTAAGTTTTAAACAAGTAAGGAAACTTACGTCACTAATTTCACCTAAACAAAACTAGTAGGTATTTAGCTGCAGAACTTTAGTCATGGATGGCAGTTCAGCCTTAAATGTTACAACCTTGTTGCAAAGTAAGAACATAATTTTACCTCATTTTAAACCCATTATTTCCTTTATAAAAGATATTTTTAACCATAGCAATACAACCACCATTTTAAAATTACAATTATTAGAAAGAGAAGACATTATTCCAGTTATTTTTTAGTCTTTAGGCTTTGATATGTACATACTTTTTGTAAAAGCATGATTTATTTCTAGTTTTTTAACTGTTTTTCATTGTCATTTTTAATTCTACTTATTTAAATCGATTATGATTTCATATAACTTTCTGTAAACACGTTACCTTTTAATGGAAACCTGAGTGAGCATAGGTCTGTTATTCTAGCTTATCTGGGAGCTAGTTGAGTTCTTTATTGTAACAATTGTCTTAATTAGCAATTGCAGTTAAATTATTTTCAAATAGGCATGAAGGATAGAAATGCTTAAACAGAGTTCCCTAATTACTGAATGGATTGGATTATATAATTACAGCAAAGCATATGAGGGCTATCTGCCTAAAGGGAAGGATATCTTCGTGGAGGACTTTCTAAGAGAAACTGGCTCGTATATACATTACACATTGGGAAAACCACGAAAACGCCCATGCAGCAAGCCCGTTCATGGGATTCGAACCTCGGACCAAAGTACCAGTGTTCAGCATCTTTACCGCTTGGCCGCTGGTGGGCCTAGTTACTGAATGAGAAAATGAAAATGAGTTAATGCAACCTGATGAAAACAACTTAATTTCATATAATCATAAATAACCAATTTTATAATTTTATACACATATTATTTGAAACTTTTAATTATTAAATTTTCCTTGCATTAGAATAAGACTTTTCACATTCACAAAAGCTGGTAATAATTTATAAATACTTAAAAATAATTTATAAAGGTTTGCCTTGGCGACAAACTTTTGTCACCAAGGCAGATCCGGCTTTGACGATCAGACAAAAAAGGCAGATCATACACAAAACTCGTCAGGATCTAGATTAAATAACAATCCTAAAAAAATAAACACTTGAACAGAATAGTGCAAAAAAACAGTTTTTCTCAAATTTTCAACACTTAGTACTGATAAGATAAATTCTTGAAACACTTCCATAAATTAATCATATGTTACGTTGTAATGAAATTTACAGAAGGTTAATGAATGCATTTTAAAGCAAATACTTTACTAGTATACGTTACTTTAGTTTCTTAGATTCTATTATTAAAAGTAAATAAAAAAGTTTCAAGATGAAGTAAACCGAATTAAATTATCATAACGAGTAAATTTTGTACCACTGTTAAAAATACTTATTATGAATTAAATTGTAATAACATTATTAGGAAGTGCATATTTTTTAATCAGTCAATTTATTACAAGTAATTAATGATTATAATCTAAAAGTTAAAATTAAATTATAATAACAAGTAAATTTTATACCAATAACTGATGATTTCTATGAAAGATTCATACAATCTTTGGAATCCACTAGTAGTGCAGTGATAAGACACTGAACACTGGTAGTCAAGGCTAACTGTATGGGAGTTTTTGTGGTTTTCTTTACATGCAACATGAATCTGAGCCAGTTCCTCTTAAAATGTCCTTTACCAAAGCATCCTTCCTCTGCTAGCCTGCATTTATATTTATTTTCTATTCATAAATACTTATTAAATGCAGATCACTGTACTTTGTTTGCCCCTTTTACAATAACCACTAGACAATAAAAATTAGCTTGTTTTAATAAAGAAAAAAAGAATGTTTATAATTATGAGTTAAATTAAATATTTTGAAAAGTAATGTTACTTTTTTTTCTTCTATGGTTCACACTGCTGTAGCTAGCCACATCATTTTTATATGAAAGCTTTACACAGCAATGGTTTAAAGTTGTAGTAATAATATTTGTAGTTATCTCACTTTTTTCATTCTGAAACAGTCTTTCCAACAGCAATTGAGTGATGTTTCTTAAGACATGAAATTAACTGATTTCTTAGAAAATAAATCTTATTTCTAAAGTGAAGAATTGTTGTATCTATAGGTAGAAAAATATGGCCAATATGTTTGCAAAATCCTGTTTAGTTTTGGACAACATTTAAATAAAGTAAATAATTTGCATTGATGTAAACAAAAATGCACTACACTATTTGATGTAGTAAATAATTAATCAGGGGACAAACTGTAATGTAATGTTCCTTTATTTTGTAACCAGAATTATTTTATGTTTGGGATCTTTACTGTCCTCTTTCCCCCTCTATTTTCCCACCAGAATACAAATGAGAATTTTAGTTTGTAAAACAAACTGTGTTTTGCCTTTCAAGGCCGCGTTACTAGGTTGCTAGATAAGATAAGATTAGTAGTCTTCAGTCTTGCATTAAGATTGCTGACAGTTGAATTCCATGCCAGTTAAGTTTTGAGCTAACTTCGGATTAAATTGATTTGTGTGTCCTTTGGCTACTAGTTTATTTGAATTTAAATTTTACATCTGGAATTAATTGTTATTATAAGTTATCTTGCCACAAGTTTTCCACTGAGTTATAAGCACTAGGTGTGCCTTCTGTTCTATATATCTAAACTTTATAATAGAATAAGAATAAATCTTAACTTTATATAAATATATCTAAACTTTATAATACTTACATTTAAAGACATTGAAATTAGTACTATTTAAGTACTTGCCATGTAGTCAAATTTTTATACATAACCTGTACTCTTACTTTTGTTACAGAGTTTTTATTGCAAAAAATTCAGATTTCTCATTCAGATTTCAGAAAAATTCAGATTTAGATGAAATGTTTAATTATCAAATTATCAGCTTTAATTATTAAATTTTGTTTTTATCTTAAACAAAAAAACAAAAAAAACACAAAAGTAACTTTTAAGAAAGACTTGCAATTTATCCCTCCCACCATCAAAGCTTTGATACCTACCAAATTCATAGTCTTTATGTGGACAGAAATGGCGGCATGCATTTCAGCTCAGTATTCAGGGTTATCACAATTTTTCATTTATCACACCCAAATGTTGCCAAAAAGGACTAATACTAAAGCTGTGATTTAAGTTTTTTTTTTATGTTCTGTCCGTATATGTTGACTACCTAACTGAATAAAGATCAACCTTTTCCTTTAAATATCTGCGAGAATGACTGGCGCAAGTTTTGCGAAATCGCCAAATTTTATGGTCAATAGAATTCATAAACGACTATGAAGTTTTACTTTGGCGTTTATGTCTGAAATGCCTGTTTTTCTTTTTTCGATATCTCATTTCATTTCATTTAATCCTGTGTTAGGTAGATTCGTTTGTGCTGTACAATTACGAGCATGGGTGCATACGTCTATTAAAATGCACCTAAAATAAGAAAAATCATTTCATGCTACTGCCGCTACAACAAACACCAACAATTAACTTTCAACCTCTAAATGGCACGATTCCGAAAAGCTACACATAGTGCTGCAAACTTGGAACAAATATCACTGTCGGACACCTGTCACCTACGCATACCATGTAATTGCTCTGCTATAATTGCTTTCTCCTACTCCAATATTATTGAAAAGTGGCCACCTCTGCATTCTTATCAATTTGTTCACTATTTAATCACATCATGCCCGCAGAAATAAATTTCTGCCTGGATATTTCGTCGCGAAAATTTAATCTTTACTTCACTATGATTTGTGCCATATGCCAGTGAGCCTATTAATCTGTAAAATCTTTCCTTTCCACTTTTTACTTTAGTATTGTATTTATGTGTTAAAAATTTATTATTTTTTTTAAATACCAATATATATATATATATATATATAAACTTAAAAAAATACAAAAAAAAAAGTTTTAAATCATAAAACTTCCAAAAAAAATCAAAACTTGATTTTTCCTAACCTTAAACTTTCTCGAGCTAACATAGCTCCCTCTAGTGTACATCATGATATGCAATTTTCCTATTTCTGCTCACTACTTAGACATTTTTCTGATGTGAAGGTACATGGTTTTGAACCATAGGCACTCTGTAACCTATAATCATTGGCATTGGCTAGGATTAAAGTGCTTGATAAACAAGTTGAGGCACAACTTTAGTATTAGTCTTTTTGATGAGAGTTTTTTGGTCGACTTTTTTGGGAGTGATAAATGAAAAAGTATGATAACCCAGTTATTGATGGTAACCCTGAATACTGAGTTATAACACATGCCGCCATCTCTGTCCACGTAACTTTAATGAATTTGATATGTATCAAAGCTTTGATGGCAAGAGGGATAAATTGCAAGTTTATTATTAAAGTTACTTTTGTCTTTGGAAAGAACAATATAAAAAAAAACTTTTCAACATCATTTTTAAAAAAGCCAAAATTTGATAGTCAAGACTTATGCTTTTAATGATTCTTGATACTTTTCTAAATGTCAACTCTGCATATTATAAACTCCCCCCCCCCAAAAAAAAACAGATTTTTAGCAAAATGAGGCAAACTCTTGGTGTTTTCTGTGGTAAGGAACCACATGCAAATTTAGACTTCTTACTTGTTTCTTAAAATGGGCCAAAATCAAAATTACCTTGGTCTAAAAATACTTTTTCTGCTTCATTTCTTAAATTTGAACTATAGGGATATCAAATTGTCTGAATTCATAGAGCAAAATCAGGTTTTCATTATGGTTTTTACAACATTTTTATAATTTGTCTGACTATAAAAAATATAATGTTTCCTAGATTATGAAACATACTGCTCATTATTTACCATTCTCAAATTTTTTAAATCTCACAATCTAATAGCTGCATATGAATAATCTTCATTGAGTATCATTACTCTTATTAATAGTATGTTGACATAACTCTCGACCTTTTTTTTAAAAAAATTTTATGCAAATTTTGTACATTACTTTGACTTTTAATCTAACAGAAATCTGAATTTTTTGTAATAAAAGTGTATAATTTATATATATAAAAATTTAAATACATGGCAAGTACTTTAATACTGATTTCAACGTCTTTAAATGTAATTGTTATAAAGTTGAGATATATTCTTTGCAATCATATTGTGTATCTAAACTAATGTCTTTAAATGTAATTGTTATAAAGTTTAGATATATTCTTTGCAATCATATAGTATATCTAAACTTTAGGCAGACATTAAGCAAATTATCACTACGTCTAAAGTAAAAATTAATCATGAAAAT
The DNA here is from genome assembly GCF_044657685.1 of Stegodyphus dumicola. NCBI lineage: Eukaryota > Metazoa > Arthropoda > Arachnida > Araneae > Eresidae > Stegodyphus > Stegodyphus dumicola. Next base: position 109,047,708 of record NC_140770.1, on the reverse strand, counting down.
GATGTAAATGATCCGTTTTTAAAACTACGGTTGATCTTTGGATTATGGTAACTTGGCGTTTTTTTGGCGAAAATTTGGCGACCAACTCTGCTACAGCAACCCTCTTTTTTTTTTTTGCCGCCATTTTGTCTTCACGAAGTAAAGACATGTTTCTTTTCTTTTTATTAACTGAACACTTTTTCCAACAATCTACTAGCCGAATTACACTTATGCTAGAAATTTTATGTAACAAAACTCCTTAATCATGACAAATATTAACTGCAAAATTGGGAAAAAGTGCACAATCGCAAACTCCTTGCGCGTTTTTCAGAATAGCACAAACACATAAACCATTTACACGTCGACTTATTTTTACTTAAAAAAACATCCCAGAATTGCACAAAAATGGCATTGCACACACTCTTAACTTTCTACACTTCTCTTAACCATCTACACTACTATTTCCTCATAAATTACAAAAATTTGCATGAAAATGCAAAAAAATTCTGTGAATCTTTCAACTCGGTAAAAAGCACATACATGAAATTACCTGATCGCGAAAAAGTATATACCCTTTCCAAGGATGAACATTTCCATGTATAAAATAAATAAAATATCCAAAAACTTTTACCTCTAAATTATCTATTATATTATAAACGTCACCAACGAATTCATAAAGCAAACATTACAAATGGTTACAAATACTTAGTGTCAAATATTTAAATTATTTCAATACATGTTTACTTCAACTGAAACGTATACCAAATTCCTACAAACATAAAATTCACAAAATAATTATCATTTAATTAAAATATCACTAAACCATGTACACGTCGACTTATTTTTACTTAAAAAAACATCCCAGAATTGCACAAAAATGACATTGCGCATACTCTTCACTATCCATGTACACTGCTTTTTTTCTCATAAATTAGAAAAATTTCACGAAAATGCATGAAAATTTTGTAAATCTTTAAATCCGGTAAAAAGAACATATATGAAATTATCTGATCGCAAATAATCCGGAATGATCTATAATCCGGGACGCATGCGCGCAAAACCTTTATGGCTGCGAATATGTGTGTGCAAAATACATTTACAAATGCGCGTTTAATGTATAACGGACGGTACAAGCCAAGCTAAAATTATCTAATTCAGTTAATGTTGCAGATTGCTTTGTTCCTTAATCTTCAAATTGGATTCAGCTCATTATTTTTTGCAGACTGTTAGAGCAATTTTATAAAAGTAAGCTTGAACTTTCGATTATGTCAAATAGAATTTCTGATATATATTTACCAATATGTAAAGGATCTACAAAGCGAAAGTATGTTTCAAAGTCCATTAAACAAAAAGTGGAATTGCTGCAAAAAATGGATAAAGGCATATCCTTTGTTTATCTAAACTCTCTTTATCTTTAACGCCGCGGCGCGCCATGAATTGGAAGTTGATCTGTCAGCACTTTCCTTACCTTCAGGGCAGATGTTTTTATTTTATTTGGCTTATAATTCCTTACTAAATGTAGTATTTCATCTCGATGTACTCCGTTTTTGATATGATTTAAATCAAATTCCTCGTCATTATAATTCGCTTCCGATAGCGAAGAAAGTGACAGAGGTTATTGAAAACGAAAAAATTTCGATTGACAAATTAGTCAGTATTCTCGACACAGCAATTATAGGACTTGAACAGCGGAACTTTGTAACTGAACAAGAAATTATGTCTGTTTATAGAATTAAAGAGAATGTATTATCACATAAAAAACTAAGCAATACATTGAAAGAAATGTTTAATAAAGTAAACAAATAAATATTAAGCTTTTTTTTTTTTTTTTTTTTTTTTTGTAAATTTTGATACCCTTTAGATCATAATTGTTCTTTATTTCATAAATTACAGTTTCATATTTTTAATTTTATAATTTCTGCATGCCATCTTACCAGATTTAAACTGATGATCTATAATCCGGAATCGCCAAAGTCCCGACGAGTCCGAATTAACGACTTTTGACTGTATACCCTTTCCAAAGATGAACATTTCCACGTATAAAATAAATAAAATATCCAAAAACTTTTACCTCTAAATTATCTATTATATTATAAACGTCACCAACGAATTCATACCGCAAACATTACAAATGGTTACAAATACTTAGTGTCAAATATTTAAAGGTTGGTCTTTACATTATGGTAACTTGGCGTTTTTTTGGCGACCAACTCTCCTACAGCAAACCTCTATTTTTTTTTTCCCGCCGCCATTTTGTCTTCACGAAGTAAAGACATGTTTCTTTTCTTTTTATCTACTGAACACTTCTTCCAACAATCTACTAGCCGAATTACACTTATGCTAGAAATTTTATCTAACAAAACTCCGCAGAATAAAGCCAAATACAAAATTTCCAGATTTTTTTCCCGATTTCCCCCCTTTTCCGATTAAAGAACCGTAATTCGTCCATTAATATCACATGACATATCCCATGATCTCTCATTTCCCTCACACAAAATAATGCGTAATCGGAACTGAGTACTGCTCACGTTATTACCAAAGTCCCAGGTATTATCGCCTCCAAAATCCATCCTTTATCCAGGTACCTTTATCGCCTCCAAAATGTCGCCAAACTACCAGTTACCATATTCTAAAGATCAGCCTATTTAAATTACTTCCATGCACGTTTACTTCAACTGAAACGTATACCAAATTCCTACAAACATAAAATTCATAAAATAACCATCATTTAATTAAAATATCACTTAACCATGTACACATCGACTTATTTTTACTTCAAAAAACATCCCAGAATTGCACAAAAATTCATTAATGTCACATGACATATCTCATGATCTCTCATTTCCCTCACGCAAAATAATGCGTAATCGGAACTGAGTACCTCTCACATTATTACCGAAGTCCTAGGTAGTATCCTTTATCGCCTCCAAAATGTTGCCAAACTACCAGTTAAATATTCCAAAGATCAGCCAAAACTATTAAATAAGAACAGAAGACACACTTTACTTATGAATCAATCAGCCACTTGTAAGAAGATAACGGGGAATGTGCAGAATCGCCCACTGCTCGGCCCGTTTTTAAGAATTGTACATACTTGGTATCCATGTACACTTCGACCTATTTTCACTTAATCCCAGAATTGCACAAAAATGGCATTGTGCACACTCTTGACTTTATCCATGTACACATCAATTTATTTTCACTTAAAAAGTCAAAGAAATTTGACAAAAATCCAATTCTTACTCATGTAAAAAGCACCAAACAAATAAGTGGACGATTCTGCACTTTAGCTCAAGATAACTTATGACAACAATTAAGTTCAAATGTAAAATTTGGATTCAAATAAACTAGTAGCCAAAGGCTGCATAAGTCAGTTTAATGAAGTTGGCTCAAAACTTAAGTGGTGTTGAATTCAACTATTGGCAATTATAATGCAAGACTGAAGACTACAAATCTTATCGTATCTCGCAACCTAGTATACATGGTCTTAAAAGGCAGAACACGCTTTGTTTTACAAACTGAAAACCTCATTTGCATTGTGGTGGGAAAACAGATAGGGGAAGTGACAGTAAAGATCCCAAAAGTAAAATAAGTCTGGTTACAAAATAAAGGAACCTTATATTCACTTCAGAAATAAGATATATTTTCTAAGAAATCAATTAATTTCATGTGTTAAGACTCAACTACTGTTGGAAAAACTGTTAAAGAATGAAAAAAGTGAGGTAACTACAAATACTATTATCACAGCTTTAAATCATTGCTATGTAAAGCTTTCATATAAAAATGATGTGAACAGCTACAGAAGTGAAAGGCATAGAAAAATGAAAACTAACATTACTTTTCAAAATATTTCATTTCACTCATAATTAAAAACATTCTTTTTTAATTTATTTCTTTTATTCTAGCTAATTTTTGTTGCTCTATAGTTATTGTAAAAGGGCAAATAAAATATAGGGATCTGCTAACAGAAGAAGGATGGCTTCAAAAAGGACTTTATAAGAGAAACTGGCTCAGATTCACATTATATGTAAGGAAAAACACAAAAACCCCCATACAGCCAGCCTCAACTACTAGTGTTCAGTGGCTTATCACTCCACCACTAGTGGATTCCAAAGACTGCTTGAATCTTTAATAGAAATTATGGTGGTGGTGTATTTAATTATGGCAAAGCACACTAGGGCTATCTGCCTAAGGGAAGGGATGCCTTTCGTGGAGGACTTTCTAAGGGAAACTGGCTCATATACATGTTACACATGGGGAAAACCACGAAAACGCCCATGCAGCAAGCCTGTTCGCGGGATTCGAACCTCGGACCGAACTACCAGTGTTCAGCGTCTTTACCGCTCGGCCGCTGGTGGGCCTAATAGAAATTATGAGTTACGACAACTGTTACTGTGTATTATTACCATTGGTACAAAATTTACTCATTATAATAATTTAATTTTAGCTTTTAACTTATAATCTTAAATTACTTGTAATAAATTGGGTGGTTTTACTTTTAATAATAAATCTTAGAAACTAAAGTAACATATACTAGCTTTAAAATCTCTTTATTAATCATAAATTACGTGTAATAAATTGAGTGATTTAAAAAAAAAAAAAAAAAAAAAAAACTTCTTAATAATGTTATTACCATTTGCATAATTTAATTCACAGAAACTATTTCTAACACTGATACAAAATGTAATTGCTACGATAATTTAATTCGATTTACTTCAACTCAAAACTTTTTTTTTATTTACTTTTAATAACAGAATGTAAGAAACTAAAGTTGAAAATTAGAGAAAGATATTTTGCAGCATAAACAGCTTATTTTAACGATAAAATTTTTATTCAATAAAACAGCTTATTTTTTAGGATTTTTATTTAGTCTAGACATTTTTCTTGTTAACGGGTTTTGTTGACGATCCCCCATTTTTTTTTTTTTTTTATCATCAAAGCCGGGTCTGCCTTGGCAACAAAAGTTTATAGCTAAATCAAAAAATCGCCAAAAGAACTAACACTAAAGCTGTTCCTCAAGTTGATAATAAATAAAATTACTCTTTTTATAATTTTATACTGAAAATTTTTTCTTCCATTCATTTGAATTTTCCACCGTGAACTGTGTTTTTATACGTTCAATTATCCGGAATTCGGCATTTCTCAAGCATTCCAGGTAATTGAGCTGTTACTTTAAAAAGAAGTCACTCAAAAATTCATTTCAGAGCTAAAATAATGCAACAAAAGTTAAAAAGATTTACTTTTATTTATACATATTAATATGCATTTACAACACTTCATATATAATTATGTAATATACATATATAATCAACATAAGTATATACTTACCTATACTCTTGGGTTTATATTTCGTTTTTTCTTTCCATAGCTCAACTGAAGCATTCATAAGTTTTTCAGCGATTCCATTTGATGGTGCAAAAACAAACTGCATATTTATCTCATACATTCCTTTTTCAAATGGATCAAAAGGAAGATAAAATTTTAGATCTATCCATTCTGTCATATATTCTGATGGTTTATCGTAATCAGATGGTCTATAAGGAGAACTGGCATTGGATTCTGACTGTATTATAGCAGGCACACTCATAAGCATAACAGGCACAACAATCTCAAAAAATGTAACTATATAATGTCTCTTTCGAAATAAAAGCCCTTTATATAACAATATCAGGAACTGGCGTATACTACTAGTTTCAACCATCTTCATGAATGAAAACAATCTGTAACATAATAAAAAAAACTTATCAGACAAAGTATGAATGATAATAACTTTATTACGGCTAAAAACATTCGGATAGTTAAAGACATTTATGAAATAACTCATACTGATAATTAATGTAAATGTTATCAAAATTTCTATTTAAAACTAGTTTCATACCCAAAATTTACTATGATTTCTTTTATTCAGTTACACCGAAAACGTTTATTTCTTTCCAAATATTTATTGCTAGTAAATTACTAAACAGTACACAGATTTTTCACTCATTCATATAATAGCGTGAATAAAGTAATACTAAATAAAAAGCTAAAAATACTTACTTCGAAAACCTATCACAAACACGGAAGATTAAGCTGTTTTCACACAATGAAGAAAATGCATGTTTTCAATCTGCCTAGCAAAGATCACCTAATAACAGAAAAGCTCTGCGAAAGATATATTCTACGATAAGGCACAGTATTGCAACTCCAACAGCAATCTCAGTGTAAAACAGAAACTCAGTAAAGTAGGCGGGATGGCTGATCCAAGATCCAAGGGAATTCGTTGTTGACAGGTTATCTTCACGAGAAAAAAGGGGCAAAAAATGGGAGGAGTTACGAGATTCTCTGGGTTGCATGAAGATCTACTAATAACTTTCTCGCCAAGTAATTTGGCGTCATTGGCTCATTCTTATTTCTGGAACTGTGGTTGAAGAGTGGTATGTTTTTGATCCGTAAGTATGCTAAAATTCTATCGTAAATTTTTAATACCTTGTTTTCCAAATTTACACATTTTGCTTGATTAATTTGAAGTTGTTTGTTTTTAGATGTGCGCAATGGCAAATTTCAGGTTATTCGTCAAATACCCAAGGTTTCTATTTCTCTGGTAAGTGTTTGCTTTATATCTTATATTTATTATTAAATATGAAAAGTAATTTTTTCATGCTCATTTTCTGTTTTATGTGCTGGTAGATTTCTGGCCGATTACCGTGTTTTTAGATAAATGCGCCATTTTCATTTAGGTCGTGTAGAGATTACTGTTACCATTTTTTTTAAGTAACCACGAAAATTCTAACACATGTAACAGCTTTACTAGTAAACTTTTGATTGAGGATATTTCAAGTAAATGTGCCATTTTTACTGAATTTGTGTGGAAGTTGCTCTTCGTTATGCCTTTTTTGAGCCAATATGTTAATTAGTTGTATTATTTTAATGTGTTGTTTTGCAGATTAGTGCAGTTTATTTGACAGATGTGTAATGCTGTTTGTTGAAAAATGCATTAGAACCAATGATGGTAAGAGCTTGGCCTAGCAAATTGGTAAAATATTACCTGCTCTTAATTACTGAATCATATTGTAGGATAAAATCTGCTGTTTATGTATGAAAATTTGTACTTTATCTCTGATTATTTGGTATATGCCCAGAATTTCATTATTAATGATCGATTCATTAAAATTATTTTTAATTGTCTACTTTGTTTTGTGTTGCTGCTGCTCATTCTGCATTTTTTTGGGGGGGAGTAGATATAAAAATTAATTCTTGTTTTTTCTTTTTTCTTCCTCCATGTCTCTTTTTATTGTGCTAGTAAATTTCTGACTGAACTCATTTCAAGTTGAATGTGGTATTTTCTTTAGCTCATGTAGAGATTCATCAAGTTTTTGCTGGTAAATTTTTGACAAAATTTCAAGTAAATGTGCCGTTTTTACTTAGTTTGCATAAAAATTGTTCTTCTTTATGCCTCTTTTGAATAAATATGTCAATTCTTGTTTGTATTATTTAATATCTTGTTTTGCATATTAACACAGTTTATTTAACAGATTGAGATGCGAGAATATTCATTAAAACTAATGCGGGTAAGTTCTTGGCCTAACAGATTGGTAAAAGATTTTCTGATCTTAATTACTGAATTTTATTATATTCTAGGATAAAAGTCTGCTTTTTACGTGTGAAAATTTTTATTTTATCTGATTATGTGCCAAATTTGATGATTCAAGAAAAATGCCATTTCTGTATGTAGCTAGTTCGTTGTTGCTGTTCGTCATGCAGTTCTTTTGAATATGTATCAGTTTGAAAATTTATTCATACATGTGTATTTTTCTCATCCATTTTTGCTGTGCACTTTTCCTGTGAATATTATTTTTATTTAGTCTATATAGAATTTCCTCTTTGTATTTTTTTGAATAAGTATGATAATTAGTTCTTGTTTGTGTTATTTTAATGCCCAACAATTCACTTTCGAATGTTTGTTAATTATAGAAGCTAATTTTACTTTCTGCTTGCAGTTTTTAACTCTCTACCTTTTATCCAGACATTAATAACATCTGCCTTTTCATTTCTAAACTTAAAATATCGCAGTCGGGAAAAGGTTTCAATTTGAAAAGTAGTGGCTTTTCTAATTGCAAGAATTTCTCTTCAGAATTATAATTAACATAAGCTGTGCATTCTCTGCTGAGTATTTCATTTCTCGAAAAGTCTAGTAGACCTTTTAAATCGCAATTTTAATCTTTAATTTTTTGGATATAATTAAGAACGAATTCATTTGGAAGCAATTTAAAAAATAAAGGCATTAAAATATTTCTGTATAAGTCAGTATATTTTTAATGTTGCCGTGCAGCGTAAAAGCATCTCTACTTTCTCCTAGAAGTCTTGCTATTTTTCAGATTTCAAGGTTGACTTCTGTGCCTTGTTTTGCAGATTAACATGCTTTATTTGATTGCATAGAAGTTAACTTTTCTTAAAAAGGCCTTAATTATAGTATCATTATTGGTAAATTCAATGCTTAAACAGATTGGTGAAATGTTTGACCTTAACTACTGAATTCTACTAATTATATGGGATATGTCCATAATTTAAATTTTCTCCTAGTAAATCGATCAGTTGGAACAAAATGTGAAATGAATTTATTAAAGAGTATGTCATTTGCTGTATTCATAAATTTCCAGCCATGCATATCATTTAATAATTATTTATTTTTAGGATAAAAAAAAGTAGTAGCAGATGGTCCTACCAATTTGAATAAATATGGAATTTAGTTTTTAATAGTTTTATTTATTTCATGTAATTTATGATATTAAAGTATAAAGGCTATGCTCGTGGATTTTCTAGTAAAGGCAAGTTTCCAATCAATAGCAGTTTTTAGTGGTTGAGCTGTGTATCCAGCATTTTTTTACTATGAAGACTAATCATACTAAAAAAATTTGAGCATTTTTTTCAAGTAAAAATTAGTATGTTATAGCTGTGCCAGTATCATTCTGCATAATGACAAAAGTTCATTAAATATGTTAGTGACATTTAAGTGTTGGTTTTGATTATCATGCAATACTGAAACTAAATTCAGAATTTCATTATTGACAAAAAAAAATTTTTTTTTAATTCTGGGTATGAATGTCTGAGCATGTGTGTAAATTTTAAGTCATAAGAAACGAAATTAATTTGTTAAATTCGTTTCTTTCATTTGATTAATTCGTTAAACTTGCTGTTGTCTGTGAAAAATTTTCCTATTGAACTTTACCTTTCATTTTAGTGGCACATGTGATAATAGAATTTTTTAAAATGAAAATTTCCAAGTGTGGCTATAGAGAGTATGCTCAAGTTCATAAAATAACTTAGTTTTTCTTTATCATCACCTTTCTGTTCGAGAAGCTTTTCTGCAGCATACATTGACCACCCCTATTCTATTATAAGAATACAGTCAGAAGTCTTTACCGGAATCTGGACGTCCATAATCCGGAATGATCTATAATCTGGACCTCAAAGCTACAAACTTTCTGCGCATGCTCGTTTAATGTATAACGGACGATATAAGCTAAGCTAAAATTATCTAATTCAGTTAATGTTGCAGATTGCGTTGTTCCTTAATCTTCTAATTGGATCTGGCTTATTTTTTGCGGACTGTTGGAGCAATTTTATAAAAGTAAGCTTGAACTTTAGTTTATGTCAAAAAGAATTTCCAATTCTGGAGCTACCAAAAGATCTACAAAGCGAAAGCATGTTTTGATGTCCATCAAACAAAAAGTGGCATTTCTGCAAAAAATGTATAAAGGCATATCCTTTGTTTCTCTAACCTTTCCAAAATCTGTTTATCAATTTTACACTGCTCTGCGGGGGGAGGAACATCACGGCACGCAATGAACTGGAAGTTGATCTGTCAGCACTATCCTTATATTCAGGGCAGATGTTTTTATTTTATTCGGCTTGTAATTCCTTGCTAAATGTAGTATTTCATCTCAGTGTACTCCGTTTTTGATATGATTTAAATCAAATTTCTCGTCATTATATTACGGATACACATCAAATAGTTTTCTGGTTGCAATTTTCTAATTTCGACTATGCGTAATGTATTCTTTACGCATGCATGCGTTGAAAGAAATGTTTAATAAAGTAAACAAATAAATATTATTTTTTTTTTTTGTATATTTTGATATCCTTTAGATCATAATTGCTCTTTATTTCATAAATTATGTTTTCAAATTTTTAATTTTATGTTTTCTGCATGCCATCTTACCAGATTTAAATTGATGATCTGTAATCCGGAAGTCCCAACGAGTCCGGATTAAAGACTTTTGAGTGTAGTAATTTTAGAAATTTATCTGCATGTCTCCTGTGGACTTTCATTTAATAGATAACTAAAGCCAGTATGGAAATTAGGACATTTTTTATATTGAAGTATAATTCATTGCTGCCTACTCTCCTTTTTTAAATTTTTAGTCTTAACAAAGGAAAATGTTTCTCAGAAATAAATGGAATGTATTTAATTAAATTAGGCAAATTCCATTCCCTCAATCTCTAATGATTTTCAAAATTTTTAAATTCTATTTCATTTGAATTGTACTTTTTCTTGTTACATTTTATTAAATTTCATTTGGTCAGAGTTGTCTTAATCTGTAGTCATTTCTAAATTTTTATATAAAGATTTAAAAAATGGAATTAGCCAAAGAATATAAGAATTAAATGTTAATATATTTTACAACAGAATTGAGTTTCAAATAGTTCAATAATCTAGTCCATGTAAATTTGAACTGAATTTTAATTTGATTTTTCTATTAATTCATTACATTTATTTAGGCGCCTAGAATGTGAACATGGTAAATAAAATGGCAAGTACACATTCCTCAGTATATTTTGGTGGGAAAAAACTTCTGAAATTTATGTTCAGTTTGTAGTAATATTATTCAGTTAACTTCATATTTGTTTAGGAATTTCACAGGGTGGGTGATCTTCTGTGCAAGATACTGAGAAAATTTTGATATTCTTTATGCTAAAAATAATTTCAAGAATTAATAAATTTCAGTTTTTTTATATGATAGACTGATTATTCAAAGTAATATACACCAAGGTCACCTTGGATGATCAAGAGCTTGTATCATACATGCATATTAACTGTTATAGGATAGCTATGGACTTTGGTCCTTCAAATTGTTTTATTAATATATATACAGTATTCAAAGAACTACAAAAGGGTGGAATGTAGTGAATAAAACATTTTTGCTTCTGATAGAAGTGTACAACTGACTGAAAAATGTAACAGCCATCATTAAAATTCAACATCATTTGAAAGATCTTTCTTAAGTATAGTACATATTTTTAAAAAATGAAACTGTATACAGTCAAAAGTCGTTAATTCGGACACCCATAATCCGGAATGATCTATAATCCGGACCTCAAAGCTTAAAACTTTCTGCGCACAGGCGTTTTAGGCGTGCGCGTAAGACCTTGACTACTGCGCATATGCGTGTGCGCAAGTGCAGAATACGTTTTCGCCTGCGCGCTTAATGTATAACGGACGGTGTAGGCTAAAATTATCTAATTATCTATTTCAGTTAATGATTGCGTTGTTCCTTAATCTTCGAATTGGATCCCGCTTATTATTTTTTGCAGACTGTAAGAGCAATTTTATAAAAGTAAACTTGAACTTTTGATTATGTCAAATAGAATTTCCGATGCTGGAACTTCCAAAGGATCTACAAAACGAAAGTATGTTTCGATGTCCAACAAACAAAAAGTGGAATTGCTGCAAAAAATGGATAAAGACATGAAGAAGGTGACAGAGAGGTTAGTGAAAACGATAAAATTTCGATTGACAAGTTAGTCGGCATTCTCGGCGCAGCAATTAACGGGACTTGAACAGCGGAACTTTGTAACTGAACAAGAAATTATGTCTGTTTATAGAATTAAAGAGAAAGTATTATCACATAAAACGAAGCAACTTAAACAACTTACATTGAAAGAAATGTTTAATAAAGTAAACAAATATTAATTTTTTTTTTTTTTTTTTTTTTTTTTTTTTTTTTTGTAAATTTTGATACCCTTTATAATAATTATCATAATTGTTCTTTATTTCATAAATTACGGTTTCATATTTTTAATTTTAGAATTTCTGCATGCCATCTTACGAGATTTAAACTGATGATCTATAATCTGGAATAATGTAACATATTAAAAGAAGATAAATTATGCATTCAGTATTTCAATAAATTTTCCGTTTTATACATTCTTAAATCAATATAAGAATTATCAGTATTTTTAAAATCATTAGTGTAGTTGTTTTAGGAAAACTTTGGTTTAAATTCAGGCTTAGATACTAAGAGTTCTGTTTTATGAAGCAAAAGTATCTAATATTTGTTTTGCAATTAAGTTGAGCTCAAATCATTAAATGTGAATGACATAATAGAAAAAAAAATCAGAATTATTTTAATGACTGTGATGATGATATGTTATCTCTTATCACAGGAAAATACTTGGTATTTTATTTCAAGAAAAAAAAACCAGCTGGGATGTTCTGTGGAGCAAGGTTTTTAAATTTTTAAATCCTGTTCCTAGAGCAGACTTGCTAGTTCTTGGTTGTAGGTAAAGTTCAAATGGTATTTTAAGAACCTGAGGCTTAAAAAAAGCAGGGAATAAATAAAGGTTTATTTTTTATAGAAAAATTCATTTATATTTCGGTAGTAGTTATTATATTGTGTGGCTATTCAATTTCTTCACTAAAACATTCTCCAGTACTTACATATTATCTCATCGACTGTGAAAGTTAGGGAGATGTTACCAAATTTCTGTTAGTTGTTCCTGTGGAACTCTGAAAACCTGACGCATCTTTATTTAACAAAAAATCAGTGTTCAACCTGCTTTGTAAAAAAGCTTTCATCAATTTCTATTAGTTTGTTTTGCCTTCCTGATTTTACTTGAAGCTCTGTTTAGAATGCTATGAGTGCAGACTTTCTGCAGCTAGTTTACTGTTTTGTTGAACATATTGTATAGATTACACTTTTTTATGTCAGATTTCATAACTTTGAAAGCAATCTGCTGCTTGCTGTTCTGTAGAAATGTTTCCTAATTAAATTTTTTTTTAGCTTAAAATCTTACTGCATACTGTCAGGGTCGAATTTATGTATAAGCTACACGAGCTATAGCTGAGAGCCCCCACTTTCTGGGGGGGCCAAAAATTAAGATATAGTATAAATAATATTAAAATATATTACAGTACAAAGTCCATTATCCGGAATGATCCATAATCCCGACCTCAAAGCCACAAACTTACGCATGCGCTTAAAGCCAGTAAAGCGTTTACCCACGCGCAACTTCCGATAGCAAAGAAAGTAACAAAGAACGTTATTGAAAATGAAAAAATTTCGATTCACAAGTTAGTCGGTATTCTCGACACAGCAATTACAGGACTTAAACAATGGAACTTTGTATCTGAACAAGAAGTTATGTCTGTTTATAGAATTATAGAGAAAGTATTAGCACAAAAAAATGAAGCAACTTAAACAACTTACATTGAAAGAAATGTTTACTAAACAAATAAATATTAAGCTTTTTTTTTTTTTGTAAATTTTGATATGCATTAGATCATAATTGCTCTTTATTCCATAAATTACGGTTTCATATTTTTAATTGTATAATTTCTGCATGCCATCATACCAGATTTAAATTGATGATCTATAATCCGGAATAACCAAAGTCCCGATGAGTCCAGATTACAGATTTTGTACTGTATAACAGACTTATAAAGGGCCCCATATCTCAAATAGCTTAGGACCTTATTAAGTCTAAATATGGTTCTGCATACTGTTAAGCACGAAGTTGGAAGCAAAATGGTTTGTATATTTCTCGCTGCTCCTGGAATAGGAAATTTACTTTTGTAGGTTTTTTTTTTTTGTTTTTTTTTTTAATTTTAAACAGTTTTCCTGTATTTTCTTGTTTCCCACCTACAACTTCCTACCAAAATGATTTTTCAAAATCCCGTTTTATATAAACAAGGTGGAACCAGTATTTAATAAGAAGTCTCAGGAATGACCACATCAATTTTTTTTCTTCTACTTTCTAGTTACTTCTGTGGAAGAGCTTAGTAATGCGTGTCTTCCTTTCTGGCCACGTCATTGCTTTAAGCTAAATCTTACTACGTTCAGCCGTATTGTTACGTGCCTGTTTGTATTCACCAGTGAGGTTTAATTAAGGGCCAACTCTATTAGTTATTTCTGTACAGCTTTTTCTAGTTTTTAGTTAGTTAGCATTAGTTTCTTATTTTCTATCTTAAGTTAAAGCCCAAGTGGAGACTTCATGTAAGCCCAGGATTGGCCAACTGTAAATGGTCTCAAGTTAAATAAAAGGATATTTAAACCCTACTTTGGACTTGTCGCTCTAGATTTTTAGAAGTCAATGAATAGTCGCTACACAATTCTCAAGTATTCTAGATACCAAGGGCAACCAATTTTACTAGAATTTTGTATCATTTATAGTGGAAAATTATATAGATCAGTATATAACTATTATGAAAATTTGAAAGCATCTGCAAGAAAATTGGAATGCAAAATACATTCATGTTTTATCAGGATAACGATTCTAAACATGCAGCCCTAAATGTTCACATGTGGTTTTAACTGTCCAGAAGTTATCACAACTTCTTCCTTCATTTAGTCTTCAGACTTAAATCAAATTGAACATGTATTGAGTGAGTTGGAGAAAAGAATAAGTAAAGTAACATTTCTTCAAAAGTTCTATTTAAAGCTATTCTTGTGAAGGAATGGAACAACAGTTACTCAAAAAATATAGATAAATGCATGTGAAAAGTGTAACTTTAGCTAAAAGATATCTAACCATTATGAGTATTGAATGTCCCATTATTTTATTAATTTATTTTATTTTTTTATTGACTCTTTCTTCAAAGTATTCGAATACTTATATGAGTTCATTATCAAAACATTTTGAATATCTTTTCTTAACCAAAAACGCTTAGACCTTTTTTTTTTTTTTTTTTTTTTTTTTTTCAAAATAAGGAACAATAGTACATGTGAAAGAAAAGACATTTTACTGATTATTATTAACTGATATTTGGAAATAAAATCAAAGAATGCAAGTGTTACAAAATTAATTTCATAGGTTTTATAATTTCATGAGTTAAAACTGATATTTTAAATTTAAAAATATAAAAACATGAATATTTGTCTTATTCAAAACATGTTTGTAAGTGCAAGTATATATGTCTAAATGGCTGGCAGTTACATAAGGCATAAGAACTTTTAAAGACATACGATATGTTAAACTTCATATCTTAAAATAATTTACATTAATGTCATAGTAGAAAGACAATTTGACTGCACTATATGTGATTTCTTTAGGGTAATTAAAGAAAATTACACCACATGTGCTCTTTCCCAACTTTCCATCTTATTTTGCAAATAAATTGAGCAGAACGTAATTTTTTTGGCCATATGATACCTTCGGTATGACATACCAGGCTCTATCTAGTAATGCTGAAGTGGCACTTGTAGTTGTTCATTCAGGAGAAGGAAAGATTGAGAAGATTGAAGGGGGAAAATTGATCGCAATCAGGCATACTGGTGGTCCTGGTACGTACGATGAGACAACAGTTCAGTGATTCTTAACACAAGTTGATTTTTATGTTATAATGTAACCTGCTTGTAAACAAGATTTTTCTGAAACACAAAATAAATGTAACAGCACAGAAGGGCTATTTAAGTCCCAGAAGTATGTTGATAAGTATGTTTTTCATTCAATCTTAGCCATTTGGTTAGGTGAACGGATCAACAGATTATCATGGAGAGAGAGGAGGCTTTTAGAAGGACCGAGCAATGGTGTTTAAATCATACTATAGAATTACATCCATCTAATCTTATGCTTATTATGCAAAAACTAGAGGAAGAATATTACTCACTTAGAGATGTTCCCAATCAGTCCGAGGAATAATTAGCTTATCTTAATGATCTCAAAAATCAAATCGCAGCAGTAAGCCAGTACGTTATTGAACTCAAACTGAAGATGAACCCACTAATTACTCCCAGCTACTATGGAAACTCAATCTACCGAATCTCATCAATAAATCTACTCAATCAATAAATATACCGAATCTCATCAATAAATCTACCGAATCTACTAACGCTAAAATTAAGCGTAAGAAAAACATAACGGATAAAGAAGGTTTTACTACACCTCGCATAACACATAAACGCACTTTTTCAAACGCAGAGATTAATGAACCAGCACAGAAAAACAAATTCCAGGAATTAAATCTCGAAGACAATATGTATTCTACTAACGAGCAGGGTGATTATATAGCCCCAACAAAAACGGCAGGGCATATCCCCCTCCCACTGTCCTACCGATTTCAGGCGACTGGGACAAATTAAAAGATGCTATTGAAGAAAAGTTACGAATCAAAAAATTCCGCGGAAATTTATCCGGTGGAACTCTTACCATTAAAGTTTACGACTCTGAACATTACAGAATGCTCACTGATTTTTTAGATAAACTTGAACTCCCCTACCATACTTTTAAAATGAACATCGAGAAACCGATTAAAGCTATAATCGAGAAACTGCCAAAGACTGCTAATATTGAACGTATCAAATCTGAAATAAAAGAAATGGAAATACCCTTCCAAAAAAACCGTCAAATCACTCATGTTATTGAGGGAAAAATTATCCATTTACCTGTATACTTAGCTGAATGCACCCGCAATAAAGAAGGTAAAGCTATGTATGACATAAAGAAATTAAGAGTATGGTGATTTCCAGTTATGTTTTTACCACCAATCCTCAAATTCCATATCACAGATTATGTTCTTACTGCATTAATATAATATTAACAAGACATAGTGCACAATAAAAATTAAGCTTTATTTAGGAACTTCGCGCACACTGCCCGACAGCCTGCCTGTTTTGCTCTGCTCGCTACTCGTAAGAAATTTCTCCTCTAGGGTTTCCACACTTATCGGAGGGCGCAAGGCGCGCTCCTTATCGCCATCACCACAGAGTTTCCCCCCAGTTCCTTTAATGGCTATTCAAAGGAACGACATAGGTTATGAAATTATCTCAGAGTATCCGTACTGTCGGGTATTTTTACATGATTACAAAATTAGAATATAAAATTAGAAAAGATCAAAATGCAATTCAATATATAACAAGGTATTGACACATAACAAGAAATATGTTAAGATATGAATTTTAAAAAAAATGTTTTAAATTGTTATGTAAGAAGCAAGTTTCTTAGGGAAGTGAACATGTCTTCCCGATCTGGTGACAGTTTGTGTCTTAAAGAGTTCGTTTGCAGATTTATTCTGCTGAACTGTCTTTAAGTCTTTATTTGTTTTCAGTTCAGGCAAATTAGAGTCCGAAAGCAAATAAGCTGGTTTCACACGGTCTATAGACACAGTAGATTTCAGACCGTTAATATCAATTGTGAAAGTTTTGTCCGTTCTAGAAAGGACTTTATGCGGACCTGTGTATGGTTGGCACAGAGGTGGCTTTACTCGATCGACACGTAAGTATACATGCCTACACGACTTTAAGGTAGCACTTACGTAACATTTTTCTTGGCAATGTGCAGATGTTGCTATTGGATTCAATTGTTGCATTCTATGCCTAAGATTCGTGATAAATTGTGTGTCATACGGAGATATCTTAGATGACGTTATCATATCACTAGGCAGCTTGAGAGTTGTGCCGTACACCAGTTCAGCACAAGATGACTGTAGATCTTCCTTTACGGCTGTCCGAATACCAAGCATAACAACTGGTAGTGTTTCAGTCCAGTTATTGGTCTCGTGAGCCTTGAGAGAAGATTTTAAATGTCGATGAAATCGTTCAACAATGCCGTTTGACATTGGATGATAGGCTGTTGTTGTGATTCTGTTCGTACCCAAAATGCGCGTGAATTCTGCAAAAAGTGCGGATCTCATTTGAGAACCTTGGTCTGTTGTTATGATCGATGGGCAGCCAAAACGAGATATCCAACAGTTGAAGATGGCTCTGCAAATGGTTTCCGTTTTCATATCCGGGATGGGAATGGCTTCAGGCCATCTGGAGAATCTATCTATTAGAGTCAAAAGGTACACATTGCCTTCTGATGGAGGTAACGGTCCGACGATATCCATATGGATTTCTGAAAAACGTGCATCAGGAAGAGAGAATGTGCCCAGTGGTGCTTTAGTATGCCTAGTAATTTTCGATTTTTGGCAAGATTCACAGGATTTCACCCAATTTTTGATATGACGTTTCATATCGGGCCATACATAACGAGAACAAATAAGCTTCGTAGTAGCTGCAATTCCTGGATGTGACAGATTATGCAGATGATTAAAGATGAGTCTGCGAAAGGAATTCGGAACAAATGGACGAGGAATGTCTGTTGATATGTCACAAAGAATATTACCATCAGAATATTGGCACGGTTTAAATTCCGGTTTCAAAGATGATGTGTTGTTTTTGAGAAGGTCTTGTACCTCCGGATCATGCCGTTGAGCTTCGGAAAATTTTTTAAAATCCAAAAATGGAGATTTTGTTATGGAATCAATTTCGATTCTTGAAAGAGCGTCAGCAACGACGTTTTTTGAACCTTGCACATGCCTAATATCAGTAGAGTACTGAGAAATAAAATCTAAATGGCGCAATTGTCGAGGTGAACATTTATGAGGGTTCTGTTTAAAAGCGTATATTAACGGTTTTTGATCCGTATAAATTATAAAATTTCTGCCCTCTAACATGTGTCGGAATTTCTTAATTGCAGAATAAATAGAAAATAATTCCCTATCGTACGCGGACCATTTCTGTTGACTTTTACTGAGTTTCATAGAGAAAAATGCTATAGGTTCCCATGTTTGTTGAGACAACTGCATAAGTGTGCCGCCTATTGCGACGTCTGAGACATCTACCCAGATGCTTAGCTGGGCTCCGGAATAGAGTGTCTCAAAAGGGTAGCCTGAGCAATGGCATTTTTGGCAGCAATAAAGGCTTGTTCAGATTCTCGTTCCAATTTAATTGTGGGGATGAATCCTGAATACGGGAACGAGATAATTCTTTTTATTAATATAGCCTTTTAACAATTTTATTAAAGGAGAAAGAATATGTGCTGCTTTAGGTATGAAACATCTGTAAAAGTTAAACATGCCTAAAAATCGGCGAAGCTGAGTGAGAGTGGTAGGTTGAGGAAAATCTAAAATACATTTGACTTTGTCAGGAAGAGGTTCAATTCCGTTTTCACTAAGGTGAAAACCTAAGAAATCAATAGACGTTTGACCAAAGGTGCATTTTGAAACATTTATGCAAAGTCCATATTCCTGAAGTTTGGAAAATAAAGCTTTCAAATGCCTGCAATGTTCCTCAGAATCTTTAGAGACTATGAGCAAGTCATCGACAAAAGTATTTATATATAACTTCTAAATCCCGCGTGACTTCATCTATAAAACGTTGAAAAGTCGCGGATGCATTGCATAAGCCGAATTGCATACGGGTACTTTCGAATAAACCGAATGGTGTGCATATGGCGGTTTTGTGGATGTCGGCTGGGTTAATTGGTATTTGATGGTATGCCTTAATCAGGTCGACATGACTAAAACTTTTAGTACCGTGCAATGCAGCAGTAAAATCGGCTAAGCATGGAATAGAGTATTTGTCTTTTATTGTTTGAGCGTTCAATGCTCGATAATCTCCTACAGGTCTCCATTCCAGGCTTCCCTTTTTTGAAACCATGTGAAGTGGGGATGCATAATTGCTGCTCGAAGGTCTCAAATGCCCCAATTGCATCATAGTTTGAAATTCTTGTTTTGCTATTTTTAAGCGATCTGGAGCTAACCGACGAGGTTTCGCAACCACAGGTGGACCTTTAGTTATGATATAATGAACGGTGTTGTGTTTAACAGGTTGGTTAGGATCTGGTAATCTAGTAACTTAAGGAAATTATTTTAAAATTTTGTGATATGGTGTATCACTAAATACAGTTTTTACTGAATAAATGCTTGCATTTTTCACGCAACCGACGGTTTTAAAATGCGTTTTTAAATCGTTGAGACATTTGTTTCTGAGATCAGGCACCAATTCAAAGAAATGGAGAAAATCTGCTCCAAGAATGGGTGTACTAACATTTGCTATAAGAAAAGTCCATGTAAACTGTCGTCTTAATTTGAAATCCAAAGAAAGTGTTTTTTGACCATAAACATGAATAGTAGAAGAATTAGCAGCGAAAAGTGTTTGTTGGGACGAATTCCGTTTTTGAGAATTATTTGCTGGAAGTAAGGACACGTCAGAGCCGGTATCGACCAAGAATGAAAGGTTTGTTCTACGGTCACGAACGAACAGGCGACGTGAAACTTGAGGCAAAGAATAAGTCGCCTCTATTCTTTGCTGGTTTCGTTTCCCTGCCATGAACAAGGTTTTGTACATTTGTCATCTCTACACTTTTTCCCAAAACGTCTATGATACCAGCAAACAGAATAATCTCTCCTTTGGGAATTGCTTCTTTCCTTATTGCGATCTCCGCGATTTGGCGAGCGACCACGAGAAAGAGAAATGCGATCAATACGTTTGTTTAATTTTTCTATTTGTTTAAATAATTTATCCTCAAGAGACTGATCGACTGTGCGAGAAACGGCACAAGTCCCTGGGGTTGGATTTACTTCTAAAATTCTGTCGGCAATTTCTGCAGCTTTATCTACAGTTAAATTGGAAACCGCTGCCAAAATAGACTGAACAGTCGAAGGCAAACGTTGAAGGAATAATTCTAACATTAAGTTATCAGGAACATTTAAAGATTCTGCTCGACGTTTCATATTTCTAAGCAAATCGGAAGGTTTTCGAGAACATAATTCTTTTCCAGATAATAATTGGCGAATTTCTTGCTGAGAAGATTCTCCTGAACGATTTATTAACTCAGTTTTAAGCTTTGCATATGGATCAATAGGGTCTGGTTTCATAAGTAAATCCCGTACTAGTGATGCGATATCTGGAGGAAGATGAGAAACTACATAATTATATTTAGTAATGGATTCTGTGATAGGTTTGGGGGTGGCAAGAGCAAAGGTACTTTCACACATAATAAACCATAAAGATGGGTCTGATCGGTTATAAACCGGAATTTGGACGGCATAAACATCAGACATTGTGCAAGGTTTTTAAGCCAAAATAAAAGCAAAAATTTAACTAAAGAAAATGAAATTAAATGATAAGTAGAAAACAGAATTATAAAATGATCTATAATTAGTACTCATCTGTGATCCGGAGGATGAAAACCGATGTAATCCATTACTTCTGGTTTGGAGATCTTGAGTGATGGCTTGTAGTCAAAACCGAAAGTGCTTGAGAACTGTTCATACGATTTAACACAGTCCGGGTTACCATTATGTAAATTTCCTGTTATGTTTTTACCACCAATCCTCAAATTCCATATCACAGATTATGTTCTTACTGCATTAATATAATATTAACAAGACATAGTGCACAATAAAAATTAAGCTTTATTTAGGAACTTCGCGCACACTGCCCGACAGCCTGCCTGTTTTGCTCTGCTCGCTACTCGTAAGAAATTTCTCCTCTAGGGTTGCCACACTTATCGGAGGGCGCAAGGCGCGCTCCTTATCGCCATCACCACAAGAGGACTCGACGTGTTCGTGGAAACCTTACAAATCTCGCCCTGGCCCCATGCAATGCCATAAGTGCCAACGGTACGGACAATACACGGGATCGCCGCTAATACAAAGCATGCTGTTTAAAATGTACAAAACCTCACGAGACCTATACTTGCTCCCAAACAAAAAATGATGAAGATAAACCTCCAGTCTGTGTCCTCTGCGGAGCAGCTCACATTTCTTCTTTTAAAGGTTGCCCTAAGCACCCACTTAATATACAGAAACAGATTGAAGAAATTAAAGCCAAAATAGAAGCGACGAAGAATCAATTCCATTACGACAAAAATGAATTCCCGGCCTCAATCCGAAGGAGATCCCTAAACGTAGTCCTGCCTGGCAACAGCCATCCAGAGATGAAAGCCAACCGAAAGGATCAAAAACTAGCAAATTAGGATTTTATGAGAGGTTAAAGTTACAAATTAAAGATTTCTTCTAAAAATTTTAAAATGCTAAAGGAATATTTGAAAAATTAGAGGTCGGCATGGCCGTTTTTGATTATCTGTCAAATATTGATTATGAATTTTAAGCCGATTCATAATATTCCTAATCTTATTTCAGCTACCAAAAGCTTTATAAAAATTAATTTCTTCAATGCTAACGGTATCCGTAAGCAACAACCTCAGCTCATCTCTTATTAGGGTATGGATAGAGGTGCGGGTGTGATCACCGAGGCAAGCGGCAGCACGATCGCTGCGCTCCGTAAAAAAGTGAAAATTTTTCCTTTCCTCTTGGTGATTATCAATTAAATTTCTTTGAAAAATGTTTATTTTTCCCCTACAAAACCTCTATCATTCCAATGAATTTCGGCTCCGATGTTGACGAGAATAAAACAGCGGACAATGTAAGGATATACTCCAAAAGCCTGGAATTTTAAGATAAGTACTTTTCTTTCATCTAAACTAAATCAAATTTCTATAAATAAGTGCCTTTAAATCAATAAATCTTAATTTTTCATCAGTTTGAAGCATTAAAAAATACTTGAAATTGCCATTGCTTGTGGCTTCCTTTGTGTATCAACTCGAAACAGACGCCAGCGTTATCAGTTCACGTCTGTCAACACTTACAAAGCCCTTAAGGAATCTCGAGAGAGGGAAAATTTGGGGATGAGAGGGATAATTTGGGCATCGCGCTATTTCCCTCTCGGATCTCCTGGATTCTCTTTTATTTCTAGATCGCTTGAATATAGTTTCGCCTTTAAATAATATTATACCTCACCGATTTTTTCTCATACTGTCCTTTGCTATCTGTTAAATGTCCATATGTAAGGGATGGTTTATTCTTCACCGCCTTAAATGAATTTTTAGAACTATGAGCTTATATAAATAACAGTGTGCCTCATTGTGTTATATTAACATTATTTAACTAGTAATAAATTATGATAGTAAAATAATTAATCTTGTAATAAATTATGATAGTTAAATTAATAAATACTGTTTAATTTGTGTTTTTAATACATATACTCAGTAATTTACACACACACACACACACACACATATATATATATATATATTTTATTTTATTTATTTATTTTTTTTTTTTGGGTGTATGCGGTTGTGCTCTTGTATTGTATATGGTTCTATGTTGTTAGTCTGCTGCTGCTTTTTGAAAAATGTATGAAAATGTTGAGAATGAAAGTAACATAAGTTACTTTGGTTAAATTAATATATACTTTTGTTTGATGACCTCTGTTGATATCTCAGGATGCAAGCGTACATATTACTTTATTTTCCATGCTAAATACCTTGATACGAAGAATTTTAACACCGTCAATATTTGTTTTTTCCCCAGTAACACATCTTTTCACCATTACCAAACACACTCACTACACAAACACACCTGTGAGACACTATTTATTGTAAATGAAGACAGTCTCTTCTCCTTTTAACTACACTCATGGACACAATCGTATTTTAGGATATTTTCTACTTCTTTTCTTTTTCTTTCTATAGGCCCTCCCCTTTTTTTTTTTCCTCTATTATTTTTGGGCCATTTATTTTAAATTTTATTTTGTCCCATCTTTTCTTCCTGGTCTTTTGAACTCGTACAAGATGTACGAAGTTCCTTTTTACTCTCCTCAAATACGAAATTGCCCCTCTTTCTATATACCTTTCCTTCGCACCTATGCTTGATTTTTCGCCCATCGGTGCAGAAAGACTTAGCGGGTGCAAAACAAGACATCTGTCTACTTTGTCTGTCTGTCTGTCTGTCTGTCAGGGTATGGATAAACATGTAGTGGTAAAGGCTATCGGGTTGAACATCACTTAACGAATGATGATCTCCGATCTCCGACTTCCAAAAACATGACATTGATGTCATGTTAGTCAATGAAACACATCTTCGAGCTTGTGACAGATTCAGAATTCATGGCTATCAGAGAGGATAGACCCCCACAACAGAGGAGGCGAAAATGCTATCATAATTAAAAGCCATAATAAAGCCACTAAATTATCAACAACGTAAAGCCAAGGCTTTGATAATATTTCAAATGAAGGGCTACAAGCACTGCCTAACAGATGTATAGTACTTATCACTAATATTTTCAACGCATGCATTCGTCACTGCTATTTTCCCTCTCAGTGGAAGCATTCAATAATTATTAACATCTTGAAACCTGGAAAAGACCTTAAATATGCCAAAAATTATAGACCCATCAGCCTGTTACCGGCTCTCTGCAAAGTTTTTGAACGTGTTATCAGTACAAGACTTACCAAATTGGCATTGATAGGAACAAATTTGGTTTCTGAAAGGGACACTGTACTACTCATCAGATACTCCACCTGGTAGAATTTATCGCCCAAGAATTTAGAAAAAAGAATGGAGTAGCAGCATGCTTTCTCGATTTTGAGAAGGCATTTGACCGAGTCTGGCATGCTTGGCTTACTCCACAAATTGTCAAATTTCCTTCTGCCTAATAGCTTCATTAAACTTACCTACTCTTATCTCTAGTGTCGCACGTTTCAAGTAAAGATGTGGAGAAATTCTTTCATCAAGAAAGAGATTTTCCGAGGCGTCCCTCAAGGGTCTGTTTTAGGACCGAACTATTTTAATATTTTTATAAATGACATGCCTTTCCCACTACACTCAAGTATTTATAAATATGCGGACAATACAGTTATCTTAACCAACTCTAGAAATCCACAAAATGGTCTTGACAAACTCCAAATGCAAGCTAATCTAATCAACAAATATTGTGAAATTTGGAAAATTAAACTTAACGCAGAAAAATGTTGTGTTGTTTTATATCGCAGATACAGAAAAAAATTTCCAGTTAATTCAATATTAAAATAGATAATTCACCTGTTCCAGTAGCAAGCTCATATAAATACCTAGGAGTGTACGTCGACAAAGCTTTAAATTTCAAGGACCAGTTTCAAGGACTGGTATCCAGTATACCATCAATAAAGCTAATGCAGCGTTTATGTCTCTTTACTCCCTGCTTGGAAGGAAATCTAAATTAAATCTGAATACTAAGAGAAATCTTTATATCACCCTCATCAGACCAATTCTACTCTATGGAGTTCCTGCATGGGCAGCTGCCGGATAAATTGAACGCTAGAAAAAAAAAGTCTTATCTAATAAGATTCTCTGTAGCATAACAAATGCACCTTGGTTTGTGCGGAACGCGCAAATCCATAAGGGTTTAAAAATTCTCCCGATTCATGATCAAATACTAACTACAGCACACAACTTCTTTGAAAAACTGAAAAACTCACAATACCTAGCCATTAAAGAACCCACAGATAAAAGACCGCGAACTATACATCATAATGCATTATGGGTGGTAGTGTACAGTGTATATCTTTTATTTCTACTTATTTTACGTATCTTATTACTCTTCATTACTCAAGATCAGTTTACGTTATGGACTATGCTCTGACAAAGCTTATGGACTTTGATTGCAACTTATATTTCTTACCTTTTATTTTTATTTAACCAAGAATTTATTTAGTACTGTGTAGTGTTTTAAAGCAAAGACATTGCTTTCAGTGAAAATTTTAGTTCGCGGTCTTATGACTCCTTCACTCGCTATTGGCCACCTCGCATCACGTGGTGTTTACTGTGCAACTTTAAAGAAATTAATTTTCTAGCATGATTACTTAATTTTACTGTACCCAAATTGTGTTTCTGAAGAATAAGGACATTATTAAATCTTCAAATTCACCTTTTTTTTTTTTTTTTTTTTTTTTTTTTTTGAACTCTACAGACTTATTTGGGCTACAATGAACCTCTGGTTGAGGGGATACCCCCATTTTAATGGATAATAAAGAGCGAAATAACGAAATATATCATTATTTCGCTCTTGGGGACTCTCATGCCATGGCTGAAGCTATGGCAGCGGTATTATAAATATAACAAATAAAATACTTCGGACATAATTGATGTTTTCTAAAATCAAAGTTTTTTAGGGTACTTGAAAAGAATCTTTATTTAACACGTGGGTGTGTAATCTTTATTTAACACAGTGCCACAGCAAAATCTGGTAAAATAGTCTGTCGGATCATTTTTTTAATTCTAGTGGTTTCGTGTCTTTTTTATCCTAAAAATCAGTTCAGTACCTAATCTGAATATATTTTTATGAATATTTAATAAATAGATAAACAAATAACAGATTTATATTTTAAACAATAAATTTATTACATTTCAGTTCATTGTAAATTAACACAAGAGTTCTATGTCTCAATAGGAAAAATTGGTAAAATTAGACAAATACTGTATTACAATACAAATAATAAAACATAATACATAACCAAAAATAAATAACTTAGTGAATGTGTAAAGATCTTAAAAAATATCGCTAGTCTTGTATTCTTTCAATAAACAACACAATCCGATTTAATTATAACTTCGTTGTTTTACTTCATAAATAATGATTACT
This sequence comes from Stegodyphus dumicola, assembly GCF_044657685.1. Taxonomy (NCBI): domain Eukaryota; kingdom Metazoa; phylum Arthropoda; class Arachnida; order Araneae; family Eresidae; genus Stegodyphus; species Stegodyphus dumicola. Next base: position 109,021,243 of record NC_140770.1, on the reverse strand, counting down.
TATTGCAGCAAAATCTATATTAAAATCAGATAATAATCTATGAAAAAAAGCTTCCAGAAGCCGAAACCAAGAATACGAAGAACTTTCTGAATGTAGAAATAATTTTAACCATATAAATTGATCCATTTGTGAAGCACCGATGACTCACACAGCTTCAAACAACACAAAATTTGAGTCACATTCGATGAGCATGGCTCCGAAAAGTAAGGCCTCTATGAATCATCGATGATGTACATGGCAGTCAATGTGTTAAAGTGCATGTACAAACTCAATTACTAAAATAAAATAATTTTTTAGCTAATCGTGCATAGTTTAATATCTGTACAGCTTAAAAAGAACGGTGTAAACTGTTTCATTTGACTTATGAATAATTTAATGGGCAGTTTTTTTATTACGCACATTGGTGCTACATAAACTGCCATAAAAAATCAGCAAGACTAAGCTAATGTTTGGTCTTCATGACAGCTGGACGTGCTAGTCATGAGAACAGGCAAAGGCCAAATGCGATAATTCTTTATATCATGACCTGCATTCTCAAATATAATTTTTTAAAACTGTTTTCGATAATTCGAATAATGTTATATACCAAGCTCGCAATGCCAAAAATGAAAAAAGTGCCAAGCATATTAAAAAAAAGTGTTTAAATTATAGCGATTTAAAAATCTGGTTAACTGATAAATGTACGAATTATTCAAAGTTATTTAAAATTTATAAAAAGTATTGTCAGTCTGTTATTGAACAGTTACATTATTTATTATATTTTTGAGACGAAAATGCATAGTTTCTAGAGATTCTTAGATTCAATAACGGTAACTGTTAAAAGTTAGCTGTGGATATTGTCTTTAAATATGGTTAAAAAATGGCATAACATTTGCATCATATTCAAATATCACACGAAATAATTTTAAAAAAGTTTCCCTTTATTTAATTATAATTAACAGGGCATAACATAAAATCATTCACAAATATTCAAACGTGATGAAATCGTTCATCACCTTATTTGTGACGGAATAAAACAAAATGCAGTAAACTCTCTAGTTGCGTCCATCTCTGAAAAGAACAAAATATTTCCAAGTCTAATATCGGTACTGAAAATCACTTTCGCACAAGATCGAAATCATATGGAACCTTGAGAAGTAGAGAGGATCACCTCAAAAACAGGTAAGATCCTGAATACTGTTAATTTTTTAAAAAGTTGAAATAATTTTTTAGAACTATCCTGAAACTGAAAGCGAAACTAACGATATATTATTTCAGTTAGGTGTTGCGTTGTTTAGAATAAAGACATAAATACAGAAAAACTTCATTAATGTTTCTTAAACTTTCTATTTACACAGGAGTTCATCTGTCAAATTTATTGTAAATCACTTAAAATCGCTGAATATGAATTATTTTAAAATTACGCTATGAATATACATTTATAACAGAGAAAGGAATGTGACATTCCAAGTCATTTTATGTCTCATGATTATCAATGAAGCTCTAAATAAACATCGGTAAAATAAATTAACATCTCTCTAAGATCTAATATGAGGTATGGTCTTTTCTATAGCCAGACAGGTCGTGTAGCGTGACGGCATACTAGACAGGACGCAGATGAAGAGCCCTTATGGCAGTCGGTCTCATTCCTGCAACAAGACAGTTTTCAACTCCAGGATGGTTTTTGGAAGGGGGAAAATTGCCCTTCTAAGAGCGTCCCAGACATGCTTTATAGGGATATATTATTTCAGTTAGGTGTTGCGTTGTTTAGCCAGGTGGCGAATATCCTCACTTTCCAGGTTACTGTTGACCAGCTGAGCCCTATGTGGACGAGCTTTGTCATCCATTAACAGGAACACCGGACCAACTGCGCTCCTGAAACATACGATCTAAGATTGCCTCTCTATACCTCATAGAAATCAGAAAGCCTATGTCAAACACATGAAGGGAGGTGTGGGGCCGTTCAGCATAATACCTACCCAATTATTACACCTCCACCACCGTAATGATCCTTTTGTCATGATGAGGGAGGGATGGTATCGTGTTCCAGGCTCTTTCCAGATGCAGGCACAATAAGAATCAATGGCCAGGCATATCTCGGCTCGTGTAAAAAGCACGCACTGAAGTCTGTGTATTGAAGTGAGCGGAACGCAAATAGCAGGTCTTTTGGCATACAGCCCTATCTCATGAAGCCTTCAGACAACTGTAAACCGTGAAACTCGGATTTCAGCGGCAGCATAGAGCTCAGGTGAGAGTTGTGAATCTGTAGCAGTTCTGTGTCGCAGCGCTGAAAGAGGCAAATAGTGAGCTTCAATTGTCGTTGTGGATTTTGGTCGGCTTTGGACCTTGGTTGTGGATCTTGGTTGAACTTTTCAAAGTCCTGAAATTGTTTCCATAAATTGCTGACGACACTGGGTGTCACATTGAGCTCTTTAACTACCTGCGCTTCTGATTGATCTGGCGACAATCTACCGTTAATCGCCGAGCGTGGCTTTGAAACAGGCATGTAACTAACTGGCTTTTACCCGAATCTGGGAGAACTCTTCTGGGCCATTGGCTTTATACATACACACCGTAATCGGCGAAACTCTGTAGCAAATTACTGTGGCTACCATTGCATTTAACTCTTTGATTCCATCGCAAAAGTGGATGCTAGTCCGAACTGGTGATAAAAAATTTTCCAACATGCAGATAGGTGATTTACTGTAATGTGGTGCCAACTAGTGGTTATAGAACACATGAAATGGAGGGATGAAAAAATCCTCGAAGTCTCTGATATACACAGCAAAGGGACAATGAAATAAGAATACAAATGAAGTGTAATACAATTTAGATATTAAAAAAGGAGATATCAAATATACACAAATACATACATACATACAGGTGCAATCACAATGCAGATTAATATCCAGTATTGTTGATAACCATCTCGTGCGCTGACATTCTTTTCACGATCATAGCTCCGCAGATACGCACATGTACGGTTACGTATTCGACTCTGAATATTTGCATAATTCTTTGGCGGCATAATTAGTACCTTAGATTCAAAACTTTTCTTAAAAATAAACATAATTTGCAAATTCTCTTAATTTTGCACACGAGTGACTTAATGAAAAGTTCATTGAATTAAATTCAGTAATTTTTTTAAAATTCCCTGTGCTATAGTCATTAAGTTTGTCAATTAAGGATGCAAAAATATCATTTCAAACAATTAAAAGTAATCAAAGTGTGACATAATTCATGAAATTTTTCATTAAATCAGGATATTGTAAAGTCGAGGTTATTTTTACTTAATCATATTTTAGGAAAATGCTAAAACTTTAGTGTATGTTTCCAAACTGCCCAGGTCTTTTATGCATGCAAATAAAAATATTGTTTTTCTTTTATTTTAATATAAGATAAATTTTCCCGATTTCATACACTTCAGATCAAATTAATAAAATAAATTGTTAATTCAAAGTTGAAAACAGCATTCAAACTCTGGAGCTTAATGAAATGACAATTCTCTTTCAGTATTGTCAGTGTATGGTGTCTAAAACACAGGACTAGTCACCTGGTGAAGTACAGGTGACGTAATTTTTAGAATTCAGGAAGTTACTTGATGGCAAAATCTTGAAGATATTTAGATTACATTGGGAAGCCAGTCAGAACGTTCTCTTCCTTTTTTAAGCCTCTTGCTACTGAACAAGGACCAAAATTCTTATGCATATATGACATGTTCTTGTATTGCCTTCTTTATAGATCTTAATAAATTTTAAAACAAATTGCAGTTATATTCCTTTGAAGACTTCTATCTTATAATTATTATAAAAATCAAAATGAAATAAAGATATAAAAAAGGATGCTCATTATTTTTGAAGTTTTAATGTGAAAGATAAATTAAATATTACACTACACTGAATTATAACTTCTGAAAACTGGCAATTACAGTCAAAAGTCGTTAATTTGGACACCCATAATCCGGAATGATCTATAATCCGAACCTCAAAGCTAAAAACTTTCTTCGTATGCGTCGCGTTCACGCATGCGCATAGGCGTTTACGCGTGCGCGTAAGACCTTTACGGCTGCGAATATACATGTGCGCATGCGTATAATACGTTTACGCATGCGCGTTTAATGTATAACGGACGGTATACGCTAAAATTATCTATTTCAGTTAATGTTGCAGATTGCGTTGTTCTTTAATCTTCGAATTGAATCCTGCTTATTATTTTTTGCAGACTGTTAGAGCAATTTTATAAAAGTAAGCTTGAACTTCCGATTATGTCAAATAAAATTTCCGATATATATTTACTAATATGTAAAGGATCTACAAAGCAAAAGTATGTTTCGAAGTCCATTAAACAGAAAGCGGAATTGCTGCAAAAAATGGATAAAGACATATCCTTTGATTATCTAATCATTCCGAAATATGTTTATCACTTTCACGCTGCTCTGCGGGGGAAAGGAAACGACACGGCGCGTAATGAATTGGAAGTTGATCTGTCAGCACTATCCTTATCTTCAGGGCAGATGTTTTTATTTTATTTGGCTTATAATTCTTTACTAAATGTAGTATTTCATCTCGATGTACTCGGTCTTTGATATGATTTAAATCAAGTTCCTCGTCATTATAATTCGCTTCCGATAGTGAAGAAAGTGACTCAGAGGTTATTGAAAACGAAAAAATTTCGATTGACAAATTAGTCGGTATTCTCGACACAGCAATTACAGGACTCGAACAGCGGAACTTTGTAATTAAACAAGAAATTATGTCTGTTTAATAGCATTAAAGAGAAAGTATTATCACATGAAACGAAGCATATTAAACAACTTATGTTTGTTTGAATGGATGAAAGAAATGTTTAATAAAGTTAACAAATAAATATTTAGCTTTTCCTTTTTGTAAATTTTGATACCCTTTAGATAATAATTGCTCTTTATTTCATAAATTACGGTTTCATATTTTTAATTTTATAATTTCTGCATGCCATCTTACCAGATTTAAACTGATGATCTATAATCCGGAAAAATCGATAATCCGGAATCGCCGAAGTCCCGGCGAGTCCGGATTAACCACTTTTGACTGTATTATGCAGCAAGGATAATAAATACTTCAATAGAATAACAAAATGTAGCCCAATGAAGATTCAAGAAAAAGATTAAGAAATTCTCATGTTTTTTATTACATTGTTCCTTAAGCTAAAAAAAATTTAGAACTACCACGAGTGATTTGTTTTCTCATAAGCTCAAGATTTGATTATCTCTGAAAACAATCATCTTGCTGAGGTAAAATGGTAGTATCGAATTAAAAATTTTAGTGAATCCAAAGTAAAATGAAATAAGTTTTGTACACACACTGCAGTTAAAAAAAAAAAAAAAAAAAAGTTGTGGTTGGATAAAAATGCACTTGAGTTACATACGCGGCATTAAACTGACATTTCGAGTTTAATAATTAAAGTCAAAAACAAATTTAGATGGAAAAATCAAAATTTTATGCATGCATACCCACACACAGGGGGGGGGGGAGGGTAAAGATGAAACTTATTTGTTTATTTTTATTAACAACAATTTATCCTTGCACTGTAATACATAAGAATTATAACTATCTCTGCCATATTCACTAAATGGAAAAAAATGAATAAAAGTTTAGATTAGGATATTTGAATACAGCAAAGAACACGAGGGCTATCTGCCTCCCCTAAGGAAAAACGGCTCACATTTACGTTACACACAGGAAAAACCATACAGCCAGTACTTTCACCTATGATCAAACTTCCAGCATTCAGCAGTCTTAACTACTCAGCTACGTGTGGGACTAAATCAATAATCAGAATTAATATTTAGATATTCTATGACTTAAACCTAAGTATAATATATAGTGTTCATTAAAATGTTTTAAATAAATCTAATATATATATATATAAAAAAACTTAAATTTGTCATTTACTGATATTTTATGTATGAAATATATGTCTTTTAGAAAAATTTTAATTGCTTAGATAAGGAGAAGTCTTTTGAGCAAAAAAAATCAGTATGTTGGGGTTCTCCATCCACACATTAATAGTTCAAAGCACATTGAAATCATTAGAAATGGGCTAGCCGTAAAGGTGGCTTTGTGGTTTTTCTGGATCCTAAATAGAATACCAACCATAAAGGTAATTTTTATCTTTAGATAGTTAAGTCACTGTGTGCTTTTTCATAATCATTAAATGTTATGTTACAGAAATTTAGGTCAGTTATTTAATTTGTGATTATATTGCTCAAATGTGTAAAGCTCAGTTAAAATTTTGATGTAAGCACAATATCAAGATACCACACTATCTTGAACTTTTAATTATATCAGTCTTTGGAAGTTTTAAGGTATTTATTTTTTAAATGTGTGAGTAGTAAACTAATACATATCCATGTCATAATACATTTTAAGCTAATAATGAAATGCAAGATCATCACAAAGAAATTGGATTATTTTTATAATTTAACTCAGACACATTAAATCATTATTTAGCATTTTAATGTACATTTTTGAATAATAAACTTGATTGTACACAGATCTAATGCTTTTTTAGAATGAATTATAAATAATTAAGGACATCAGCATCTCCTCAGCTGGAAATGGAACCAAAATTAACGAAACCACAGCACTAACAATTCTGTTATTAAATCAGCTATTAAATAGCAAATATAATTACTAATTTTTCAATAATTTAAAGTGATTATAAAAATATTTCACATTATAATATAAATGTTTCTTCCTACAAAATGGCAAAAAGCATTAAAATTATTGACTAGCTTTTGAACAATTAAGTACTATGTGACATCATTAGATTATTTTGAAGCAGGCGGTGTGAAAAATGTGCAATGTTCTCACAGGAACCCTGAAACTCTAGAATATGCATCGAGTCTGTTTTCAACTACACCATGAAGACATATGGAAGGACAGGAGAAAATACTTTATTTTATAACTATCTTACAAGTAAATGATCAACAAACATTTTGAAAGGAACAGAATACATCTACAAAGAATATATCAGGACAAACTGGTAATATTTGAGTTGATCTTCATTACTAAAATAACCTTAAAATACAAGTTCTAGTAACCCAGTAGAAACATAAAATCATTATTTACCATCTTAATGTACATTTTTTTAAAAAGAAAATTAACTATACAAAGATCTAATGCTTCCTTAGAATGAATTATAAATAGCTAAAGATGTCAGCATTTTCTCGCCTAGCACAGGAACCCATAAATTCAAGAAATCAGTGTTACCTACTCTGCTATTAAATCAGTTGCACGTTAAAGTTTTAATCTTTAATTTGCACACATTTAATCAATATATATACTAATTTTTCAATAACTGGAATAAAATCTTTAAATCTGTTTATTTTTATGGAGTCAATCAACAGTTTATTTTTGTATTTCTTATATCAAGTGCCCAGAAAATACCCAGTATGATCATTATGTATTAGTTTCTATACTATATTAACTTATTAGTTGTATTTTGCTGTTTAAAAAAAAAAGAAGAAGAAAGAAAAAATTTTGCTGTAGAAAAATTAAAAAATTAAAATAAATGATAATTAGCTTTTAGTTGCCTTTCATTTTTTAATTAATCTCAAATCAAACATAGTTCAGTTTGCTTTATAAATGAAGCTAGTTATTCAACAGAAAATTCTTCAGCATGTGATTGCTATTTGTCAAAAGGGAGGAGTGCTTTTGTGGAGGACTTTCTAAAGTGGTATCCAAGTTACACATTGGAAATTTGCAAAAATGCTCATGTAGCCAACAATTTCGATTGGAATCCAACTCAGGTCAAACTATTAGTATTCAGTAACTTTACTGCTTGGCCACTGATGGGATCCAAATCAAACATATGTTTAATTATTAAAATGAGCTATTGAACAGAAAATTCTAAAAGAAACGATAATTACTTATCCAAAACAAAAGTAACATAAATTTATCCAAACCATTTTAATTTGCTAATTAAAGGAGATTTAAACAGTTTATTTATAATTTGAAACCATGCAATATGATTTCTTAATTTTTTACAAAGTTTAACCATATACAACATGACACAACATTTACTTATTATTAACTAGTTGTATGAGGTGCATAGAAATTTGATGAAAATCTCAATTATAAAGTATAATTTATATATCACAATGACAAGTTTACATAAGTAAGTTGAATCAAGGATATTTTGTTGTTGCAAATCTGTTACAATATAAAAACAGATCAAATTAAATTAAGATAAATTAAAATTATTAAACATTTATTATTATACTTATTTTGTGTTATAAAAACCTCCTGAAATCGGTGTAGAGTAATAGCTATTCTGATCATTCACAATTTACGAATTTTATTTGAGAAAAGATAACGTAAGTTCAAAATTATAAAAGATCTAACTATGAGATGTTAGAAAATAAAATTACGACTAATATTTTGAAACTACATTTGTTCAAAGATTAATAAACCATGCTTCATATCGAAAGACTTTTGATGATCCTGATAAAAACTTAATTCAGGAAATACTGAAAAATTATTTCAGTGATACGAATTATTGTTATAGTATTAAGTGATTAAAAAATATTTCAGAGTATATTGTAAATGCTTCTCCTTATAAAATAGCGTTTAATACGTTAAAGCATTAAAATTAGTGATTAGCTTATGGAAAATTTCTGTCTGCATACGAACAAAAAATTTCAGTAAAGAACAAAGAAAATGCGCGAAGATCCCAAAATCACGACAAATTGGCGATATTTGAGTTGCTCTTCATTACTATGACATACATAAAGTACTTCTTCTAGTAACCCGGATCCCAAACTCTTCATCTCAACGTCATGCCTGATTGACTTTCATTATAACCAATGAGAGGGTTCCATTTAGTGGGAGGAGCGAGAAGAGGTCCGGTTAATAACGTGTCCCGATCCAAGGAGGTTAGAATAGAAGGAGGGAGGGTTCGCAGTTTCCTCCGGTCGCCGCTTTTTCAGATGGCCCACACTTTCCTTTTACTAGGGCTGTGTCTAGCCGTACGACGTCGGACGGCTAGCTCAAACATGGTAAAAATGTAAAACGTACCACTAGTTGCGCAGAAACACTTTCATGATTTCTGCGCAATCCGACCACTCGTGAAGAGATGTTTGTTTTACATTTGTGTTGATTATCGGAAGGGGGCTGGCGCTGCGATCACGAAAGCTGGAGGCAGTGTCTAAACATAGCTCCGAAATTTTTTAAATAACTGTTTCAGTAAATATTTTCAACTCTCTAAAAATGTTTAATGCACCTTTCCTATGCAATGTCTCATTCATCAAATTGAAAAAGGAAACTTCGCTTCATCGAAACTTCAGGTGTTTTGTTAGCTGTTTACTATCAACACGAGAAATCCAAAAGAGGCCCTGACATGGAACATTCAGATAAGTAACATTCTGTTCTCTATACAATATATGTTTCTCTATCACTAGAGTGCAATTAAATTTTTTTTATTTATTATTTTTCATAAGATTCTAGCATTATACAATAGTTAGTAATAGTAGCAAGTCATGTGGTTCTTTTCTTTGTAACTATTCCGTAGAGACGCCACATTCCTTATCAGTAGTCCGTTCTTATCAGCAATTCACACCCTTCGGAGTAAGGCTCCTATATACCAGGCTGAATCATCAGGCATTCGCGATCCCAAGTGGGAGATTTAATGGCGGCTGTGTAGTTACGGTGCAACAATTTTTTGTGATTTTTTGTGTAAAATGGGCGGATGTGCAGCTATTAATTGTTCAAATCATTCACGGAAAGGTCATACATTGGTAAAATTTCCTAAAAATGAAGAAAGGAGAAAAATATGGGTAAATAATTGCCGAAGAGACAATTGGAAACCTGGTCCAGGCGCTGAACTTTGCTTAGTAAGTATAATGTTAATTACGCCTTCATTTAGAGTTTATATCTTCTCTGATGTTTATAATGTGCAAGTAAAGTGAAATTCTTGTGTACAATAACCTGAGTATCTGCTAATTTCTGCAATAATAGCTATAATTAAATTAGTCTAGGGTTAATGTACCCGTCGCCAAACATCGCCAATGTGGATGTTTTGAATGTGGAAAAGAAATTTCTCTTCTAATATAAAGCGCAGATTTTGTTTTCCTGTGCTAATTGTGGAATTTATACTAATGTAACATGAAAATCATTAGCATATTGAAATTTATTAAAAAATAAATAATAATTTGGAAAGTCAAGATAAAATCTGAATGTTTGCTAAAGATATATGTAACATTATACTATAATTGCAATATCGTTGGAATGATATATAATTTTTTTCTTTATTTTATAATCACTGTTGTTAAAAAGTTAGATGAGTTGTTTATGCACGGTGCCCACTACTGTTTCTTGGTTAAAATAACTTCCAGAATTTTGACATTGACATCTGATGTCAGTAGAATAAATTGAATAGTATGAGACAAAATATATATAATCTAATCAATAATTGCAAGTACCATATAGTTATAATCCAGTATTATACAATTTGGCAATGGAGTAAAGATTTAGAAATGAATGCAGAACTTTCAAATAAGCACAGAAAACTTGTGAAACTGCATGTGTATTTTTCAAAAATAATTGTAGTGTTTTTAATGCATGTGTAGTGTTTAATGCATGCATAACAATCAAATAAATCTGCGGTTGATCTTTACATTACGGTAACTGGTAGTTTGGCGACATTTTGGAGGCGATAAAGGTTACTACCTGGGACTTTGGCAATAATGTGAGCAGTACTGAGTTCCGATTACGCATTATTTTGTGTGGGGGAAATGAGAGATCATGGGATATGTCATGTGATATTAATGGACGAATTACGGTTCTTTAATCGGAAAAGGGGGGGAAATCGGGAAAAAATCTGGAAATTTTGTATTTGGCTTTATTCTGTGTTGTGTGAAATAGTGTTTGTGAATTTTTGGATCCCATGGCCGTAAGTAAAGTGAATTCGAAATGGGTATTTAGTGGTATTGAAAAGGATAGTAAGAAATGTTTTTTAAGGTTGTGTGAGAGAGAAATAAACATGTTTTATTATGTTATTTATTTTACGTGGTATCTTGCTTTGAAAGATAAGTATGATTTTAAAGATTCTGAAAGAGAATGAAGAAAAGTGTATCCGCCACGTAATGAAGATTCTGAAGGAGATTAGGTAAGTTAGTATTTTTAATTATTTTTATGCATTGTTGGAAATGTAAGGTGGAAAGGAATTTGGTATTATTGGGAAAATTGTTATTAGCAATGATTTAGTTTAAAGTAATTAGGATTGTAAGGTAATTTTTATTAATTGAATGTATGTGCTCATGTATATTTTAAGTGGTGTTTTTGAATTTAATTATATTTTAATGAAATAATAGTTATTTTGTGAATTTTATACTTGTAGGAATTTGGTGTATGTTTAAGTTGAAATAAATGTGCATGGAAATAATTTAAATATTTGATAATAAATATTTGTAATGCTTCATGTATGAATTCGTTGGTGACGTGTATAATGTAATAGATGATTTAGAGGTAAAAGTTTTTGGATATTTTATTTATTTTATATGTGGAAATGTTCATATTTGTAAAGGGTAAATACTTTTTCGCTATCATGTAATTTCATATATGTTCTTTTTACCGGGTTTAAAGATTGAGAAAATTGTCATGTATTTTCGTGAAATTTTTTTAATTTATGAGATAAAAGCAGTGTACATGGATATAGTGAAGAGTGTGCGGAATGCCATTTTTGTGCAATTCTGGGATGTTTTTTAAGTAAAAATAAGTCGACGTGTACATGGTTCAGTGATATTTTAATGAAATGATAGTTATTTTATGAATTTTATGCTTGTAGGAATTTGGTTTACGTTTAAGTTGAAATAAACGTGCATGGAAATAATTTAAATATTTGATACTAAATATTTGTAATGCTTCATGTATGAATTCGTTGGTGACGTGTATAATGTAATAGATGATTTAGAGGTAAAAGTTTTTGGATATTTTATTTATTTTATATGTGGAAATGTTCATATTTGTAAAATGTTCATATTTGTACTTTTTCGCGATCAGGTAATTTCATATATGTTCTTTTTACCGGGTTTAAAGATTGAGAAAATTGTCATGTATTTTCGTGAAATTTTTCTAATTTATGAGAAAAAAGCAGTGTACATGGATATAGTGAAGAGTGTGCGCAATGTCATTTTTGTGCAATTCTGGGATTTTTTTTAAGTAAAAATAAGTCGGCGTGTACATGGTTTATGTGTATGTGTTATTTTGAAAAACGCGTAAGGTGTATGGTATTGTGCACTTTTTCCGAATTTTGCAGTGAATATTTGTCATGATTAAGCAGTTTTGTTTGATAAAATTTCTAGCATAAGTGTAATTCGGCTAGTAGATTGTTGGAAGAAGTGTTCAGTAGATAAGAAGAAAAGAAACATGTCTTTACTTCGTGAAGACAAAATGGCGGCGGGGAAAAAAAAAATAGAGGTTTGCTGTAGGGGAGTTGGTCGCCAAATTTTCGCCAAAAAATCGCCAAGTTACCGTAATGTAAAGATCAACCAAATCTGCCTGTAATGATGAATTTCAAAGGCCAAGCCAAAATCCTTTCATGAATTTGATACTTCTAAAGAATGTGATCTCGTCAAATTAAATCCTCATGACATTGATAAACAGTTATTACTGATCTGTGTTACAAAACAGATTTTTATACATGATAAATAATATTTTCTGAAGCGTTATTTTGTGTTGTCATCTCTAAATAAAAAATTGCCTACAAATTCAGAAAGCTACTGAACTACGTTCTAGAGTTTTTAATAACTTTAATTGGATATGTCTGTGCCGGTGTAATTTAAAAAATTGTTGTTTAAACTGGCCTTGATGCTTTTTAAAATGCATGTTGGCACTGTGCTCCGAAATTAGGGCTATGTTTTGAATGATTAGAGAATTAAAAATTAAATATATCAATTAGAGCAATAAACATTACTACAATTATAACAAGAATCATAGTCTGCTGTAATTATAAATGTATTTATCGGCCTAGTATCTTAAAAGTTGGGTGAAGTGAACTCTTATTTTCTTATCTATTGTAAGAGCACTATAGCAAGAAATATAAAGTTTTATTTTAGTTGTTTTTAATGTTATAGCAAAACACTACTTCATTTAATTTTTGGATAATGTTCTAAAGAACACTTTAAATTATAGGCAAAAAATAAATATTGGATAATTAAATTCTGCCCAAGCTTACAAGATGCTGCTGCTGATATGTTAGACATGGTTTATTTATTGTTTGTTTTTTATAATACTGGGCCTAATTTAATTACCTGCATATTTATTTATTGCCTATACTTACTTACAGTTCATGCTTGCTGCCTTTGGCACAACCTCACTGTGTGGTTTGTTTTTTGTACTTTTATTTATTTTGTATACTTTTTTTTTTATTATTTTATGTATTTACAGGATCATTTTGAGGAATCTCAATTTGAGTCACTATGCAAAGATAGAAAAAAACTAAGAAAAACTGCAGTACCAACACTCTTTAGCATTCCAAATCCACCACCATCTGTAACTGATGTCCGTGTGCATAAATTTTCCCATTGTGTTACTTCATTTTATCTAAATTTCAAGGATAATTCTTTTCATTTTTATATGGCATGTTATCAGTATAAAGGCTAGTGAAAATAAATTGGTATGTGTATATGTTTTTGAAGTGTAATGCTTAAATAAAAAGATAGTGCGTGTGTTTCTTCATTTAAACAAAATTTCAAGGATAGTATTTTTCAGCGTTGTACTGTTTGTTATTTCTCAATGTAAAGGGTAACAAGGGGAAAAAAACTGGTATGGTACATCTGTTTTTTAAGCATGATAATTTTATTTATTTCTTTAGTGATGCATATATATAGAGAGAAGGTATTTGGTCCAACTGAAGTTATAATAAATCTAATTTTACTAGATCTCTTTCTCCCCTCAGGTGTAGAAAATTTTCAAATGCAGAAAGTTTATTTGCAGAATTAATTCATTTCTGATAAACTTATTATCATTAATTTTTTATATAACATGTTATTAAGTTACATGTTTGACTACTGTGTAATAAACTTGTATTTAGGGCAAAAAATTAACTATTTTGCAGCTGGTGACTAATATCATGCTTCTAAGAATATTACTTTTAACTTATTCATAATTTTTGTATTTCAGGAACATGAAACTGTTATTTTGATATACTTAAATAATAAAAGTGTGTATCTGAATCAATTAATGGATACAAATATTTTACAGTTATTTTTAGAAGATATTTGCTTCTAATAATTCATAAAGTATGTTAAAATATAGGTAAATAATTTGGTGCAGAATTCAAATTTAGGGTTTGAAATATAGTGAATCATGAGACTAAATGATTTTTATTGTCATGATTTGCCTGGGCTTAAGAATGTACTTTTCGCCCGGTGAAAATTGTCATCAAACTGTCCTGAACAGGCTTTTAGTTGATAATAACTTCCAGGCTTATCAGTACCTCCTTTTGAGTGGAGGGTATACAAATATAGTACCCAATTTAAATTACATTGTGATTGTAATAATATTGTGGTATTAAATAAGTGATTATAATTACAATTTAGATAATTGCATTGTAATTATATTACATTGTATCTGGGAACTCTTAATTTCATTACTTTATGCAATTATGTAAGTGCATAATCTAATTGCAGTAATATAATCTATTCACAATTACAAAATAATTATAAATGCAGTTACATCTTAAATAGAGGCCATTTTAATACTTTTAAATTTTCGCAAGGTAACTTCCCATTAAGGTTCATTTGGAGGAAACTATGCAAATACTAAAAAAGAAATTATGCTAAATTTACATATTTTGTACAGTAGTTTCTTGTTATAATGCTGTTCAATATATCTTCAATACTTTTGTAAATTTAACGACATTCTTTGCAATCACTGTGGTGCTTTAAAAAGAAGTTTGTTAGTTATGCTTTCTAATAATTATTAAATTAAAAATTAAGTATTATGTATAATAACTAGCAATTAAAAAACCTTGACTGCATGAAAATGCTGTTGCTGTGTAAAATAGAAAATAAGCTTTCTTTTATGCTTTGAAATGAATTACGTGGGGTTAAGTCGTCCTTTTACAATTTAAGAATGTGGTTAACACACATTCTTAAATTGGACAGGTTTTATCTAAATTATTAGTATAAAATATATAAACTATGACTTATTTTGTAACATAACTCAAATTACAAAATTCATTCTATATATGTTCAAATTTATTATCTTTTATGGAATAACTGTTTTTTAATTTAGGTAAAAATTGCATTTTTAGAAGTATTACAAATACAATGCAACACAAAGATGATCTGATTGGAGAGGAAGGACTTTTTGTTACGGTTTCTAGTTCGTATTTATATTACATTTGGTGAAAATCATCCAAAACACAGAATGCTGTACTTTCTTCTTCCATATATGTTATGAAATATTTCACACATTTAAAAGAAAGTGTTTCTTCAGAATCTTGCACAATTATTTCCATATACCTCAGACTAAAATGACAACATATTCTTAAGTTATTTTTTTAGTATGAATTTACAGTGTTTTTATGGAAATTTTTGTTAAAATGTCATTAAGATAAATTTATTTGCACACTCTACGCTTTAATTATTTCCCCATTTGACACTATTGAAAGTTTTTATTCATATCTTATTTATTTTAGTCTGCTAACAAAACTAAAACATCTAAAGAATAAGTTATTTTGAATATGTTTACAAAATATACGCGAAATTTTTATTTAAGTGAAAACGTCTATATACTATTCGAGAATTAATAAATTATCCGAAAAGTTTATGTGCGCTGAATGCCGCGCGTCTATAAAATAAATCTTTAAAAAAACAGCAGACATTCAGCCAGTGTGTGCGATAAACGCACCAAAATTGGTAGCGCGTTCCCTCCCTCGCCAAGAGAGAAAAGTTGGTGATTCAGCCTGGTTTAGAGGAGCCTTACTTCGGAGGCCCCCCTCTTCGTGCTTAGGAATTTCTTGAGAGGGAAAAAATGGGGATCTCTTGACCAACGATGAGTATAGATTGTGATTTTTGTAACTAAGATCCTCGACTTTTTTTTTTTTAGGTCTCAAACTTAGAATTATGAGCAAATATAAATACAGTGTGACGGAATTTGTTAAAGTTGTACTATAATAAATTACAATGGTTAAATTAATAAATTAATTTTATATTTAACTAATATTTAAGAAAAATAAACTGTGTAATTTTTTTTTGCTGAAATGCTCTCACACTGTGTATGGATTTATGATTTTGTCAATTACTGTTTTTATGAAATATACATGAATTTTTTGGGAACGGTAATATTTAATGTTACTTTAGTTAAAATATTATGTACATCTCTGTGATGATATATGTCTTTTCTTGTTAGGTCTCAAGATAACGGCATACACATTACCATGTAGGAATTCATTCATTCATTCATTTATTATTATTTTTTAACTTAGCTAAAGTTTGCTTCTTAAAGACACGAATTTTTGCAGATGAACTCCTTAACTACACTCATGGACACAATCGTATTTTAGGGTATTTTCTACTTCTTTTCCTTTTCTTTCTATAGGCCCTTTTTTTTCCTCTCTATTATTTTTGGGCCATTTAATTAAAATTTTATTTTGTCCCATCTTTTCTTTCTGGCCTTTTGAACTCGTACAAAATGTACGAAGTTCCTTTTTACTCTCCTCAAATACGAAATTGCCCCTCTTTCTATATACCTTTCCTTCGCACTTATGCTTGATTTTTCGCCCATTGGTGCAGAAAGACTTAGCGGGTGCAAAACAAGACATCTGTCTACTTTGTCTGTCTGTCTGTCTGTCTGATTATCGGAAGGGTGAATTGCTTTTCAGTGTAGCGCTAGAATGTCAAGAAAACGCTAATTACTATCATTCTTTGACAGATATCTAAAACTCAATATAAAATAAAGAACTTTAAATATATCTGAATATTATTCTTGTTTTAAATTGCTAATGTTTGACCATTTTATACAGATACGGAGTTTACACAAATAATCAGAATTTCTTGAAATTCTTATCAACAGATTTAGATAAATCCTGCATGCAAGCTGTACAATCACACTCTTATGAAACGGAATTGAAAAATCATCTTAAAACCTTGTGTAACTTTTCTATCATGCGTAGCTAAATATTTCTATAAAATTGCATACAGAAGTATTTATACACATAAAGAGTGTGTTCAGGATATTAATTCAGAAATGTATGTGCATATGCCTGTATGTACGGATGTAGGTGTTCATGTAGCATATGCATATGTGTGTACATACTGTTGCAACTCACGTGCACGTTACAAATTAAATAATCACAGCAGGGATTATTAATATAAAGATTTAATATGGATATCTCACACAAGCTGAAAACGTTACATTACTCTATTAAGTGCATACTGTCGCGAACGACGCACGCTCCGCTCTTGGGGAACGGATTGAGCCTCCAGACCGACGAGAATTGAAAAAGAAAGTTTGTTTTTTGAGAACTGGCAACGATAAGTGTATGCTTTTAGAACAGTGACGCAGTAGACTAATGACGCTGTTAGATATGTAGAACAATGATGCTAAGTAGTTAGAAGTGTTTTTTGATAGTGTAATGATTTAGATATTGTTCCTCTTTTGTGTCAAATGTCAAATAAAGTGATTCATACAAAATAGTGCCAATTTTAGATGAGTTTGAAACCAAATCGGAGTCTACAAAAGCGGCGGACCAGAATCGAAGAACGCGAATCATAAAGGTAAGCAACCTTTCTTCATTTGCTTATCTAGAATTTTGAATGATCTGTTTTTTACTGAATTGAAACGATATAAATTTTTTGGCGCCCGAACAGGGACCGCCGATGTAGACTATATTGAAGTGAAAGATTTAGGAATGTTTAAAAAATATCTCCTTTTGATTTGAGAAGTTTATTTATGATTTGAGAGTACTGATTTTTAATTTGAAATATTTTCTATCTGAAATATTTAAACATGTGTACTAAAATAGAAGAATTAAAGAAAAGACGAACTGTAGTTAGGAGTATGACAACAAAGTTGATAAATAATTGTAAAGAATACCTCCAAGAAACAGAACACGATTTGTGTATTCTTAATGAAAATATTGATTTATTAGATTCAAAACATAACAGCCTAAAAGAATTAGATAAACAAATACAAGAATTAATTGAGGCTACTGAATATGAAACGGAATTTGAAACTTGTGAAGTTTATTCCGAGAAAATAATTTCCATGAAATCAAAACTAACATTTATGTTAAAAGAGAATAGGAAACCTGAAATTCCTGTTTCGAATACAATTGGTAATATTGTGAATAATGATATTTCAAATATTTCTGTATCTCATTCAAAAATTAAATTGCCTAAATTATCGATCAATAAATTTAATGGCGATCCTGTTAATTGGTTATCATTTTGGAACCAGTTTGACAATGCGATACATCAGAATAGTGATTTAACAGATACAGACAAATTTAATTATTTGATATCATTTTTATCAGGTGCTGCTTGTAATGCTGTTGGTGGTTTTGCATTATCAAGTGAAAATTATTTTTCCGCAATCGAGTTACTTAAAACACGCTTTGGTCGAACAGATTTAATTATAAATGCACGTATGGGAAAACTTTTAAATTTAGAACCTGTTAGGAATGCTAACAACATATTTGCATTACGTAAGTTGTATGATGATATCGAAATACAGATAAGAAGTTTAAAATCACTTAATGCAACTTCTGGCACATATGGCACGTTATTGACACCAGTTTTATTAAAATTAATTCCGAATGAACTGAATCTTGATTTCCAAAGAAAAAGGAAATAGAAAGATAATTTCGATGTAAACGAATTATTAGAGTTCTTGAAAACGGAAATTGAGTGCCGCGAATCCATGCTACGAATTCAAGATAAAATAAACAACCATAATTCGAGCCACTTTCCTAAAGAAAAAAGAATAAATAAAATTTCTATTCCAACGGCTGCTGTGTTAAAGGTTTCAATTAACAGCTGCATATTTTGCGAGGATTCAGAAAAAGAAAAACATACTTCCGATGCTTGCCCGAAGTCTGTAACAGACAGAAAGGCGTCACTTCGGAAACTCGGAATGTGTTATTTATGCCTTAAAAGGGGTAACCATTTGGCAAAAAATTGCTTTTCGAAGATAAAGTGTGATTCATGTGGGTGGAAACACAACAGTTTAATCTGTGACAGAAATAGTTTAGATGAGAAAAAATCAAATAAGAAGAATCTCAATTTGACAAACAAATCATGTTTAGAAAAAGTTTTATTACAAACTTTAGTTGTAAGAGTGCGTGGCAATGGTCCAGAAAAATACTGCCGCTGTTTAATTGATTCTGTGAGTCAACGAAGCTATGTATCTAAATTCTTAGCTAATGCTATGCAGTACGAATGTATTAACGAAAGCAGTGTGATTCATAGTCTGTTCGGAGGAACTGAAGTGGTTGAAACTCATAAACAGTTCGTTGTACGTTTAAGTAGTATCAAAAACGATTATCAGTGTAACTTCAAAGCTTTTGATCAAGCGAATATTTGTTCTGTTATTCCACAATTGAACATCAAGCCTTATTTAAATGAGTTAAAAACCCATAACATATTTTTGAATGATGTTGAAGGTAGGCATAAAAAATTGTTGTTCGAGCATTCTCCTTCTGAAATTCATATCCTCATGGGCGCAGACATAGCGGGAAAATTGCTTACAGGGAAAATAAAGAAGTTAGAATGTGGATTAGTTTGCATTGAAACTTATTTAGGCTGGAGTATCATGGGGAAAATTCCCGTAGAAATGGAAAATAAATATGATTGTTCTTATGCATTTTCTATCTTAGTATCAGATAGTAAAATTTCTGATTTATGGAAACTTGATACTCTTGGGATATTAGACCCTTCAGAAAGTCAAACTAAAAGGGAATTAGAAAAACAAACAATGACACATTTTCTTTCCAATGTAAAAAGAGATGAAGAAGGAATGTTTCAAGTTTGTTTACCTTGGATTGAAAATCGTTCCCTACTTCCAAACTATCGAGAAATAGCAGAAAAGAGATTAAAGAGCACAGTGAAGAATTTAAGGGATGGGGGATTTTTAGAAGATTATAACGCAATTTTTTAATCTTGGGAAGATGATAAAATAATAGAGATTGTTCCTGAGGAAGAAGTTAATAACCCCTCTCATTATTTACCCCATCGTGCTGTTATTCGAATGAATTCCACCACGACAAAAATAAGACCGGTTTTCGATGGATCCGTAAGAACTAAAGGATCACCTTCCGTAAATGACTGTTTGGAAAAGGGTCCAAATTTGATTGATACTGTTCCAGCTATAATAAATAGATTTCGACTGGGAAAAATTGGCGTGAGCGCTGATATTAAGAAGGCTTTTCTGCAGATAGCACTTAATCCTAAAGACAGAGATTATTTAAGATTTTTATGGTGGGAACAGGGAAATTCTGAGCGTTTGAAAATATACAGGCATAGAAGAGTGGTCTTTGGAATAACCAGCAGTCCATTTCTCTTAAATGCATCACTAACGAAATTAATGAATGAAGTACCAGAAAATTATCGTGCGAGTGCTAATAAATTAGTAGAATCCTGGTACGTTGATAATTTAGTTACAAGTGTGAATGATGAATCAGAATTAAAGAAGTTAAAAAATGATGCCACTGGACAGATTCAAGGAACACATTGTACTGGATTAAGAATGAAGAAAATTGGGGTGTATTTGTTATGAATAGAGTGAAAGAAATACGAGCTCTTACTAATCCTGATGCATGGAATTATGTTCCTGGCAACTTGAATCCTGCGGATATTCCGTCAAGAGGATGTTCTGTTGAAACTATTAAAGCCAAAAGATGGCATGAAAGTTCAGCATGGTTGAAGTTGAATCCAGACTGTTGGCCTACTTGTGATATTTCTCCTGACAAAGATATGATTGATCGAGAAAGAAGAAAAACAGTTGTATCCTCGTTAACAAATGTAGATGAAGAATTTTCGCATTTCTCACGAATTTCTACTTTTGAGAAAATAATTAGAATTACAGCTTGGATAAAAAGGTATATTAATAACTGCAGATATAAAAACAGAACAACGCCAAAGAACTTAGAAATCGAAGAATTGAATGCAGCTGAAGTCCTTGTTTGGAAAATTGTGCAAAGGGTCTCCTTTAAAACAGAAAAGGATAAACGCTTACGAAATTTAAAACCATTTGTTGATTCATCTGGTCTTTTAAGAGTAAAGTCAAGAATATTAATAAGACAAGACTTCGAAAATTTTAGAACACCTGTAATCCTACCTCCTGAACATCCAGTTGTCTCTAAACTGATTATGGAAAAACATGAACAACAAATGCATTGCGGAACTCAAACTTTAATGGCAATGCTACGAGAAAATTTCTGGATTTTCGTAAAACTATTCGTAAAGTGTTGAAAAACTGCACTAAATGTAGAAGATTTGATTCGAGGCCCTCCACGGTACAATCCGCACCTTTACCAAAGGACCGTGTTAAAGATTCTTCTATTTCTGAAGTGACAGGTATCGACTTAGCTGGCCCTTTGTTTTTAAAAAATGGATCGAAAACGTGGATCGTTTTATTTACATGTGCTGTATACAGGGCAATTCATCTTGAACTTTTAACGTCTTTGTCAACAAATAACTTTTTATTGGCTTTCCGACGTTTTATAGCACTCAGAGGAAGACCTGAAATTGTCTACACTGATAACGGTAGTAATTTTATTGGTACAAATTCGCTCTTAAAAATGATTGACTGGGATAAAGTTATTAAAAATCATGTTGTCAACCGCATTAAGTGGAAATTTATCCCACCAGCTTCTCCCTGGTGGGGTGGATTTTGGAAAAGAATGATTGGCCTGATGAAAAACATTCTCAGAAAAGTTTTAGGTAATGCCTCACTGAAATATGAAGAACTCTATACGATCCTCTGTGATTGCGAAAATATCTTAAATTGCAGACCATTAACTTATATTTCCGAGGACTTGGAACTGGAACCCTTGACACCTGCAATGTTTTTTCGTGATCTAAAAGAAAGTGGCTTTCCAGATCTAGATATTATTGATGCCAAATACTTACAAAAAAGGTATGCATGTCAGATGAAGGTTAGAGAAGATCTAAGAAAACGGTTCAGAACTTAATACTTAGGACAACTGAAAAACCATATTTTAAAAACAGAGAAATATGTTAAACTATCGGTTGGAGACATTGTGTTAATAGAAACACCTGAGAAAAGAATTAAGTGGCCTCTAGGAAAAATTATAACACTCATCCCAGGAAATGATGGTGTAGTTCGTTTAGTAAAATTACGCACCAAAAGTGGCGAAATCCTTCGACCCATACAACGAATTTATCCGTTGGAAGTCCATTTACAAACGGATAATATAGGAGACTGTTTGAGAAAGAAGCATTCTGATAAAAAAATGTGTGATAAGCCTACAACTTCTATTGGATCTACAGAGTTTCGTGCCACCGACAAAGATCAGTCAAATGAACTCAATCAGAATCCCCTCAAAACAACTAGATGTGGACGAGTGATTCGAACTCCTGAACGATTAAACCTCATGAACTTTCAACCAGACTGTGGCTGAGTTTCAACTTGGTGAAACTCATCGGGAGGAGTGTGTCGCGAACGACGCACGCTCCGCTCTTGGGGAACGGATTGAGCCTCCAGACCGACGAGAATTGAAAAAGAAAGTTTGTTTTTTGAGAACTGGCAACGATAAGTGTATGCTTTTAGAACAGTGACGCAGTAGACTAATGACGCTGTTAGATATGTAGAACAATGATGCTAAGTAGTTAGAAGTGTTTTTTGATAGTGTAATGATTTAGATATTGTTCCTCTTTTGTGTCAAATGTCAAATAAAGTGATTCATACAAAATAGTGCCAATTTTAGATGAGTTTGAAACCAAATCGGAGTCTACAAAAGCGGCGGACCAGAATCGAAGAACGCGAATCATAAAGGTAAGCAACCTTTCTTCATTTGCTTATCTAGAATTTTGAATGATCTGTTTTTTACTGAATTGAAAGGATACATACATATAACTGAGTGAAAAGGGAATTTCCCCGCTTAGTTCTCAATTAAAGAAAAAATAAGAATAATAAAAAATAGTCCAATCAGATGCGGCGCTCCTTCTGTTGACCTTCGCCGAGCCGTTATGTAATCGTCTGTCTGCAGCGGCTGTCTTCAACATTCTCCCCCTCTTTGAGTCGACTTCAGGTTGGCTCAAAGACATACAGTACCTGGTCGAAGAGATCCAATTTCTGAAGCACCTTGATCACACGTCCAAATCTTGACACTTTAGCACCTTGCAGGATGTTACTAGAGTCATTTGAAGAATCATTAGAATCTGAATGCTCATCACTAGAAATAGAAGAAATAGGATTAGTAAAAGAGTTATCGTTTATGGGATCAATGGATGTGTCCGTTAACTGCACTTCCAATGGAAAGACTCGCTGAATGGGACGAAGCAGCGTACCAGCTTGAGTCTTCAGTTCTACAGTTCTCACCTTGCCATCTTTCCCAGGAATTAGTCGAATGACCTTAGCTAAAGGCCAATGCATCCGTATTTTGATGTCATCTCCTATTAGGACACTTTCACCCAACCGTAGCTCTGACGATAAATTCTTCTTATTTTGCACCAGAAGGCCTAAATATTCTTTCCTAAATCTATGCCTTAAATCATTAAGCAGTTTTTGGCGATGTCTAGCCCTTTTTCGAAGACTTTTCGAATCGCAGAAATTAACATCAGGAACACCTAAGCTACAATTCTCGATGAGAAACATGGCTGGGGAAAGTGGGATTAAATCATCCGGATTTTCCGACACATACGTAAGATGTCTAGAGTTAATTATTGACTCGCAGTCGCACAATACAGTGTACAACTCCTCGGTTGTAAGAACCGCGTTACCGAGTGTCCTTCTCAACAGTTCCTTTACTACACGAACTAACTTCTCCCACCGTCCTACCCACCAAGCGGCTGTGGGAGGATTAAACTTA
Source organism: Stegodyphus dumicola (assembly GCF_044657685.1). Lineage (NCBI taxonomy): Eukaryota > Metazoa > Arthropoda > Arachnida > Araneae > Eresidae > Stegodyphus > Stegodyphus dumicola. Next base: position 108,997,228 of record NC_140770.1, on the reverse strand, counting down.
CATATTATACGTTGTTTAGCCGTTTGCCTCAAAATTTTTTCCCAATCGATGTTACTAAGTTCTCTTTGCGCTCCTCTGAAATTAGTTCCGTTGTCGGAATAAATTATTCTTGGCGTCCCCCTTCTGGCTACGAATCGTCTCAATGACAACAAGAATGCGTCGGTAGACAATGAGGAAGTCAATTCCAAATGAACGGCCCTATATATTGCACATGTGAACAAAACAATCCAAACCTTTTCACCTCCCTTCACATACAAGGGTCCTGCCAAATCAACTCCTACCACCTCGAACACCGCTGCGTCATTGACACGATCGCCTAGTAGCGACACCGGCTCGCAACCGGCAGCCTTAGCCTTGTATCGATTGCATCTTACATAATTTTTTACAACTTTCCTGACCGCTTTTCTGCCCCTCACTATCCAAAATTGCTCCCTTAATATTCCAAGTATTATTTGGGTTCCAGCGTGACAATTTTGTAAATGATAATATTCTATCAGACGCTGGGTGAAAATACACCGGTCTGGTAAAATAATTGGACAAATAAATTCAGGGTCGTCTGATCGCTCTGTAATGCGCGTTTTCACCCTTTTTATACCCTCTTTGTCTGAGATGACACTCATATTGGGAATAGAGTCGGCGGAGGGAAAATACCTATTTTGTACAATTTTTACAAGAGTTTTTTCTGCATATTCCATCTCATGAACGGTTAAATCTCCAGTCTCTTGAAATGCACGTTTACTTGTTGCGTTTTTCACAAACCGCAATATCCATGCGACTAATCGAATAATGAATTGAAAATTCGAAAACCTAATTGCATACCAAGGTATTTCCTCTTCAACTGAATTAAGGTTACACAATCCAACCTTCCTTTTTTCTCGTTCTACCTCAGAGATCTCGTAAGCCAAACGGTCTGGTAGCCAGTTGTTATTAGGTTCCAGGAGCCAGGACGGACCCTCCCACCAAAGAGAATCGGAAAATGAACGAGGGGAACTGCCTCTTGAAAGCATATCTGCCGGATTTAAATCACCTGGAACATGGCGCCAACACTGAGAAGGAATCAGACTGTTTATCTCTTTTACCCTATTCGCAACGAAAACTGACCAATCACCACGGTTCTTAATCCACCAGAGTGTTACCATAGAATCACTGCATGCAATAATTTTCAAATCAGGCAAGTCTAAGTCGGCGTATACTGGGTGAACCAGTCTCGCGCCAATGCAACAGGCCATCAATTCTAACCGAGGTATTGTCAGAGATTTTAACGGCGCTACCCTGGATTTGGCTCTGATCAATCGAATTTTGACTCCCACGGGCGTTACAGTTCTAATGTAAACACATGCACCATAGGAGCTCTTACATGCATCAACGAATAGATGCAGCTCTGAATTCTCATTTATATCTACATATCGTGGAATACTAATTTTCTCAAGATATTTAATTTCATCCTGCCACTTCTGAAAAGTTTTCTGAATGTTATCTGGCAAGGGATCATCCCATTTTAATTTCATAGTTCAAGCCTCTTGTAATAGTAACTTAGGTAATAAGGTAGTTGGACTCAAAAAACCCTGCGGATCAAAAATTTTATGTACCATAGCCAAAATATTACGTTTACTTATCTCATTATCCATTGAATAATTAAGATTACATTTCAAAGTATCGTTATCCAAATTCCATAAGATTCCAAGAAGAGATACCTGAACTACCGGAAATACAATGACCTGGAACATTACTTTCCCAACCCCGTAGGTTAAAACTTCCCCGAGCCATTACTTCTGTAGCCTTAACTATAAAATCTTCTTGCTGTTTGAAATTGTGAACTCCAGTTACACAATTGTCAACATAAAACGAATGCTTTAATTTTTGGGTCACATCGTCAAACTCAGCAAAGGAATTATCCAAGAGATGCCCTATCGATGCAGAGAGTTGGAACGGAGACGAACAAACGCCAAACACCACTCTGCAGTGTCTGTAAATCATAGGTTCTTCAAGAGTTGGAAGAAAAAACCTCAAATAATCTCTATGTTCTGGGATAATACTCAACTGAAGAAACGCTTTTTCTATGTCTGATGATAAACCAACGGAATACAATCTAAACCTGTCAATTATATCAGGTATGAGTTCAATTAAGTTCGGCCCTCTATTTAAACAATCATTGAGGGACGGTTGATTTCTCTCTCGGGCTGAAGCGTCGAACACCGGCCTTACCTTCATTGTCTGGCTAGTATGCTTTATAACAGGTCTATGGGGTAAATAATAACTCAAATTATCAATTTCAGTTTCAGGAACCTTTTCTATTATTTTAAGGTCTTCCCATTCCTTAAAAACTACCTTATAGTCATCTAACTGATTTTCCTCATTAATTCGGTGACACATTCTTTGATGCCTTTTAAAAGTCATAGACTTATTGTTAGGTAACAGTATTTCAGATTTAAAGGGTAGTGGCAATTCATATCGGCCATCAGGAAGAACATTTAAATTCTCTTTAAATTGCTTAACGGTGTCAGAGTCAGCAAGTTTACGTTTAACATCTTCAGTTGGATCTGTTATGCCAATGGCATCTAAATTCCAAAGTTCAGTTACGCTAAGATTAGCACAATGCAACGAAACTACATTATTGCACAAATTATTTTGTAGTAATGCTGGAATAGTAGCTGAAATAGGTTCTTTAGGTAAGCTGTTTACTTTACCAATCACAGTGTATCCGAATTACTCCCAACTACAGTTACACCAGAGTTCAGTTTCAGAGAACTGCCAGTAATAATGTCCCCGATGGCATCTGCTCCTAAAAGCAATTCAATGTCATAATCTTTAGCTTGCAAATCAGACAAGGTATCTTTCTTTTAATTCTTTTAGGGTATTGGGATCCACTACTTTTGGAACATATCCACATATTTTGTTCTGAGAAAGCACTTCAAAGTTATGGTCATAAGTGCCCCAAAATTTCTTAAATTAACATCAAACACTAAATGGGAATGAGGACTTGTCTCTCTCCCCTCAAACAAACCGTGTATAATGGTTTGTTTCGATCTAGGACGCAGTTGCAAAAACGCGATAATCCTTTCTGAAAGATAAGATTTCTGAGAACCACTGTCCAAAATCGTACGAACTGTAAGTTGTCTACCCTCAAAAACTATTTTTAAAACAAGTGTTTGCAAATACACATTTTCATTAACAGTTGACTGATTAGACAACACATTACTTGAAATAACAGTACTGTCAGTTTCATTTGGCTTTACAGGTTCCCCATTTGAGCACATAATGGTATAGTGAAATCTATCACATGTTAAACATTTAACTTTATTTTTGCATGCCCGTGAACTATGTCCAACTCGTAGGCAGCGAAACCAGGCGCGCTTTTGCACCAAAAGTTTTCGTTTGTCTTCTAAAGACATTTTGCGAGCAGAAAAACATTCGGCATAATTGTGGGATTTCTCACAAAAAATACAACGTAAATTTCGCCTACCTGTATTGTCTTGAACATTTACCAAGGCAGCAGCTGTAGAGCAACCCGGATCATCACAATGGGGACGCGAATGTGCAGAACGTGAAGCTCCCAACCCGGTACGAGTGAGCTTAATCATTTCCTCACTTTGCACTTCGTTTCGAAGAAAGCACAAAAGTTTATCCAACGAACGCGCACTATCTTGCTGTGACGCAGTATCTTCTATGGAGCGGCTTCTTTCCCACGCACGAAGAACAGTCTCTGGTAAACAGAACTCAACAAGTGGCTCTAAAAATTCTGCAAATTTTTCTTTAGTTCTACCGAGGATGTCCAGTGCCATAAGCTTGCTCTCGAGTAAATGATAAAGTTCAGCTAAATCTACTTTAATCCTACCAGTAGCCTTTTTCATTACTATGGAAAGTAGATCCCGTACATAAATCTGAACCAAAAGTTCATCTCTGCCGAAGCGTTAAGTTGTGCGATCACCTTTGAATAGTTTTCTTTAGTTGGTGGAAAACTGGTTACGAGTCTTGACGCTTTAGAATCTGCTACCACACATTGTAAAAGATATTGAAATTTATCTTTATCGACAGTGGAGAGGTCGTTGTGAATTTTTTCAAACTGGGACCAAAAAGCAAGAAAGTCTTTCGGTTCTTTACTAAATTTTCGCAATTCAAGTTTCGGAAGCTTGAATTTCCTTTTTTGCTCGGTTGTTGTTCCTTCCGTAACCGAATTTGCCTTCTTTGCATTTTCTAACAGCGAACAGATCAAGCAGAACTTGTCACGGTATTCTTCTGCTTTCAAAAAACTTCAGAATATTAATCTTGAAGGGCATCATCACTCAGCAACAAATTCGAATCTTCTTCTTGAGTTGTTTCCAAACGTGAGAATTTGTCTTGAATCTGCCGAAACAACGTACTGACTTCGTCACTTCCTAAACTTTTGTTTTCGATCTTCTGAGCTATATCGTTGCAGCATACAGTAAAAGCTGTTCTCAGCGACTTTCGTTTTGCTTTCAAAACTTTTATATCCATACTTTATTAAAAATACAAAGTAGCGGACGCCAAAATTTACTATGTTGCAACTCACACGGCTACAACGTGCAGGTTACAAATTAAATAATCACAGCAGGGATTATTAATATAAAGATTTAATATGGATATCTCACACAAGCTGAAAACGTTACATTACTCTATTAAGTGCATACATATAACTGAGTGAAAAGGGAATTTCCCCGCTTAGTTCTCAATTAAAGAAAAATAAGAATAATAAAAAATAGTCCAATCAGATGCGGCGCTCCTTCTGTTGACCTTCGCCGAGCCGTTATGTAATCGTCTGTCTGCAGCGGCCGTCTCCAACACATACGTTTGTGTGTGTGTGCACACACCTGTACGCACATACATACAGATACACATGCATGCATACATTTTTGAATCCGGTCTCGAAAAAAGTCTTGCTGAAAAAGAATGTAAACAAACCACCCAGCCCCTTAAAAAAAAGTTTAGAAATTTTTTATCATAATTTTGGTTTCTACAGCAAAGTTTTGTGTGTGGTTTTGTTTTAAACTCTTAGAACTCAAATTTTAATATAAAGACGTGAAATTTTTTTACCTTTTGATAGTGTACCTGATGATTTATTAAAAATACAGTTGACTCTCTTATATTTAATATTGAAAAGAAGGAGGGGGATATGTATAAAATTATAATAAAAATAATTCTAAGGTATTTTTTATTAAATATATATGACTGATTACACACTCTGAATATAGAAAATAATCGCTTACAAATGACTTATGCAGTATTTGTTTTATTATCATATCCTGCCCCCTTAAGCTCAAAAATAAAACTTTATACAGGAACACAAAAAGTCAATTTTACCTCCAAATATATTTTATGGTATTGAAGTGTGATAAGAGGTGATTATTTTTGTTAGAAAAATTGTAATGTTATGAATATTTCTAAAAAATATTTTCCTGAAAATAATTATATATTATATTCAAGTATATTTATATATTAATATATATATATATTTATATATTATATTCATGTAATAGATGGCATATTTATATATTTAAGAAATAAATGTCTATGTCTTGTCATTAACTTTATCAAAAGAACTTATAGGTTCAAAGAACCTAATTTCTAGTATAAGAACTGTACTTGGAATGTTCCCTTTTTTTTTTTTTTTTTTTTTTTTTGTGTGTGTGTGTGTGTGTGTGTGTGTATTTTTTTCCCTGTAAAATTTTTGCTGTATACTATTTACAGATGTGACATCTAAAAATGCTTGGCCTTTTTTATCCAAATATCTAATATGGAAGTCTGAAATAATGCAATATATTTGTACATATATAGAGTAAAATATTAGTAAATTCTACATAAGTACATTATTAATCTAAGAAAATGTATTAAAAATATTCAGTTTAATGCAAATATGTGAATCAATTTTTACATATAAATTTTAAGTGTATGAACGTACACAAAAACTTCTGTTGGATGTTTTAAGTAAACAATAAAAAAATTAACCTTTTTATCAACTTATCTTGCACATATATACATTATTACTTTTTTTCTATAAGAATAAACTTAATCTAATATAATAATCTAAAAATAAATAATACACAACATCTATTAAGGCAGACCATTTTTAGTACAGTAACAAATAATACAAGCAATATAATTTAATACTTTCAGTCGTCAGAGAATGAAGTGAGTTTTGTGAAGCTGTTTAATGAAAAAATCTGAAAACAATTTTTAATGGTTCTAAAATACAAGTTCTAAAATAATTAAAATATGTATACATGAGATAAATGCCATTCTTTTTGTTTTAACCCCTTTGAATAAATTTTAACCAATTTGATACTTTTTTTACTTCTTTTCAAAACCTTGAAATACATGAGAAACTGATTTCATGACCAACACATTTCAAGAAATATTGCTAACTGCAATGAATCTGCACACATGTATGACTTCATCAGAACCATCAGAATGTCTTGTATTACCTTCATTTATTTATTTAAAGTTACTAATGGATTTATATGTAGAAGAGCTGAGATTTCTAATACAGTTACTACACTGGCATTTTTAATGATCTTTTCACTAATGATTTGAAATATATATATATTTTTTATTATTATTCAAATGAAAAGTTTTTGTTCATTTGTTTCCAAAATAACAGCTACTTCCTTAGTTCAATTATTATTTTTTAAACTGGTTTGTCTGGTGAACTCCTGTGAATTTTTAATTTGGCCTTTTTTGTCAATACATTAATTCTGTAATTTTTTGTTTTCAGTTTTTAATTTCTCTTTTGAAAAGTTTTTTGCAGTTTGACGTAATAGCCTTGAAACTTATGATGAACATTCAAAATCTAACTTCCATTTTAAATTTCAATGTTTACCTGGATTCATAACAAGTGTATTATTTTTAAATTATTCAGACAACATAAGAGCTCTGTTTCTTACATCTTCATAATGGTAGCAAATTTCATTGTACAGCCTATGTACATTTTAGTTTTGACATGTCATGCCATTTGTGAAATATTCCTTCTCTCTGCTTAATTTTATTCCATATATAGAGATATTCAGTAAGTATAAGCATAATAAATTTGTAGATAAATGTCTAAAATTCCATTCTCTGTTTCCTATGCAGACTTAAATGCATTTAGTACAGCAATCAATTACGCATTGAATTCCAATAGAAAATATATTTTATAACAGCTTTCAGATCATTCCTGAACATCAATCAAATCATCATCAGACTGCAGTATGAAATATACAAATACTTCTTCTGCTTTTGAAACAAAAAAGAAATCATTTGATGACAAGGTCTGGTGAACACTGTGCATAGGGTATAAGCTGAAATTCTCATTCTGGAACAGCAATCTGGCAAATTTTAGTCTTGTGTGCTGCAGCGTTTTTATGCAAAGCAGCATTTTACTGCTGAGTTTGCTACACAGTTTTATAGTTAATAGGAATTGTATTGGATTATTACGTCAAAAAATGTGAGAACTATCTGTCTAAGAGAAGATATTCCTTTTCAAAGGAACAATATAAGGGAAACTGGTTCTGATTCACTTTATACATGAGGAAAACAGCAAAATCTCCTCTGCAGCCAACCTATTCAGCAAGATTAAACTCTGAGCGAATTACTAGCATTCAGCAGATTTACCTCTCGGCCGCTGGTGGGCCTTGTACAAGTTGAGTCAACAGGTCAGCGTAATAAACACCTTTTATCATGATATTATGTGGCCTATAATCTATAAGCAATGCTCTTCATAAAAAATGTTAATTCTGTTTGATTTCTGGATTCTGAACTTAGCTAGTATATGTGATCTATGCTCTATTCTCTTGTTTTGAGATCTGCTCATCAAAACAGAGCAGCAGGTCAATTAAAGAAGGATATGCATGCAGTGCAATCATCTTCAGTACGATATCACGTCACGCCTATAGTCACGTCTTTAATCCACCTAAAATCCAGTCCCAGTACTTCTCACTCTTTGAGCAAAAGTATAATTCCAGTTGGAGTCTAAATTAAGATGAGTTCCGATACTTCAATTTTCTACTGAACTATTTTCATTAATTAAATTTAATTACCTAATTTTATTTATTAATTTACATTTTATTTTTATTTTTTTCTTTATTTTTATCTTTGCTGACGACCTTTCGTAGGACTTTCATAGGAGTCCTTCTTCTTTTAGAAATTAAGTACTGACTACAATGCATTGAGGCATAAAATTGAACAGGCACTCGTATAATCCTATGGCAAACATTCCACACTTGCTAGATATTGTGTTTCATATTGAGGACATCGAATCAACTGAGCCTACGCAGGCCAGATAGAGCTTAAGCCACATTATTTTGATCACGGCAAAGCACACAAGCGCTTTCTGCCTAAGAATAGGGATGCTTTTGTGGAGCACTTTTTAAAGGTTCGATTTGGTTTGTTTGATTTTAGAAAAGCACTTGAGGACTATTTGTCTAAGAAGAGCAAAGATTCTTGATGGCTTCATGATGGACTTTTTGAAGAAAACTGGCTGGCATTCACATTGCACAAGAGAAAACATAAGAAGACTCCCATGCGACCAGCCCGTTTGCTGGAATTTCAAACCAGTCGAACTAACAGTATTCACCAAATTTACTGGTAGGTTTATGCTGAATAGAGGACATATTTGTGGAGCAGGTAGGTTGTGTAAGTGTCAGTAAATGACGTAGCCAGTCTTGGGCAATAAGCTATGAGTGGCGTTAATTATCCTACTGAAGTATCGTACTTGGATTCTTTGTCAGGTATTGGTGTATATTGTTAGAGACAGACAGTTTTCACATGTTAAGTCTCGTGTGCAAGCAGTAATTAGAATAGTGCAAAGCATAGTAACATCATCAACATATTAGACAATGAGAAATGTGACAACACTGACTAAGAAAGGAATGCAAAGGATACAAAAGCAGATTCGAAGTACATCTCTATTCTGCTCAAATCAGCAGGTGAATGCCCATATGATAAGGGTAACACAAACGCAATTATCACTAGGGAATGTAATCCTACTTGATTGTGATGTATCTCTACTGTATACTCATGCTCTGTACGATATCGTCCTCGAATTTCTGAGAAATTATGTTTAATTCTTCTTGCGGGGCTGATTACAGCTATGAAAGCATTGAAAGGCACTAGCGACGGGCTGTCAAAAGTCCCCAGACCATACACCATATACTAAGTTAGAGCATACGACAGCCTTCAGAATGCCTACGCTAAGACAGGTGCTATATCTTCACTCCTTAACAAGCTAGCGACAGTTGGTATACCATGAAGTGTAGCACTATTGCTCGCGAAGAATCTTGGAAAAGATGCAAGTTAGGAGAAGAACATTAGCACAACCGCAGTCAGTATTGAATTAATCTTCTTCAGATGTATGGAGCTTCATATAGCGACCAAGCATTTCACTTCCACAAACGAAAATTTGAGCACTTGCAAACTGTTTCCTTTCGATAATCTTAAAGGGACGACTGCGTAATCTCTGCTTTATCTAGATATTTAAACATCCAGAATGGCTAGATAATCTAAATATCGAAAGATTAAAGTAAATTGTAAGATTAAAGCTGTTATCTTATTCTTGAACCTGGATGATAACCCCTGATATAATATTGCAGCGGCTGCTCTATTGTCCTAGAAAACTGGATGACACCTCCCTTTCCCTGTTTGGTCTTGCCAGCGACTGCTGCTATCCTTAAAACTCAACTCCATTGCTGAGCTACTCAGTGGCGTAAAGGGGGTGTATGATACCCCGGGCGCCAAATGGTCTCCAAACAAGATTTTCATCATATCACTGTGTTTTTTTCGGGAAAGTGGAGCGCCAAAAAGGTATTTTGCCCCGGGCGCCAGTTATGCTCGCTACTCCACTGGAGCTACTGAGATCTTTTGTTTGCAACACTACAGAAGACACTGCCTCCGACGAGAAGGCATGAAAGTCCGCAAAGCGATCAAAACACCATCAGATTGTTTCATAGTGATATCATAGCTAGAGACGGGCGAGGGTGGACAACTGTCCCTGGGCGTAGTGTCACGGAAATGCCAAACTGACGAAGTTTCAGCATGAAACAGTTTCCATACTTAGAAAACAGAAGGGTATACGAAATCTGCAGTGGTCTTTAGGCGCTGAAAACTATAGCCAAGTCTTTAGCCATATCGGATGTCCAGTAATAGATTGCATGCATCTTAGGATTTCATCCTCTGTCACCACCACCAGATGATGGGGGTCATTAGCATAGATATCGCATCACCTAAAGACGGCTCTCCAGTGGCCGAGCGGTAAAGCCGATAAACTCGGGCCGGGGTTCGAATCCCGGTGAGCAGATTGGCTGCTAACTAAGCGTTTTCATGGTTTCCATATGTGTAACCTATATACAGTCCAATTTCCCTTAGAAAGTCTTTCACGAAGCCATCCCTTCCCTTAGACAGGTAGCCCTCGAATGCTTTGCCATAACTAAATAAACTGAACCCAACTCATCATCTGTAAGAGAAGATATCAGTTCTTCATATCCTGCCGTGGTTGTTTGTGGGAAACCACTACCAGAGTTGGATTAGCCATTAAGGAAAGTAAGCACGTGCTTAGGGCATCAGGTAAAGGCGGCGTTACAAAAAGGTGCTTAAAGATTCAAAGAAAGAGTGCAAAGGCACCACAAAAATAAAAGTCTCACTGCAGGTTTTAGAAGGGAATACATAGTGCAGTTAATCCAAGCCCGAGAAAGAGGGAATGATGAGAAAGAGGCGTTATACTATAGATGGGGCATGTGGAGGCAGCAAAATCTGTGAAGTGCTACGGGCATATAAAGTCTAATTTGGCAATGAGCATTACTAATCCTTCAGATAGCTGCTCCATTTGTTCGAAATGTAATCCAAACTACTGACAAGATGTGTATAGTCGCACTTTGGCCTTCTTTCAAACTTTCAGACAAAGTCGTCCAGATATTGTCTATAGAACTGTCACGCTGAGACTACAAATCGATGTTGTTAAAACCAAATGTACTGTGCAGTAGCTTCCGTTCATGTTTTGAACATACACCATGCTTTATATCCTCTCCTACACCCCATAGATGTTATGCTACGTATATGTGCATGTTGTACAATACCGGACCCTAAGTGATCGCCTAATTGATCTTTTTATTGCATCTTTTTGTTTGTACTAACGTTACATTAATTTCTCAATTTCATTCTTAATTTTTATTATTTATATAATTGTAGAACTGATCAGCTATCGTGGATGACTTCTTAAATCACAATATTTTACAGGAGCGGAAGCACGCTGTCCACTAGGAAGGTTGGGATTTATGCTACTGACCGGGAAATTCGCCTAGCTACAGATGGGAACTGTGTGCAGCCAACATAAAATAAGATATTAAGTCACTCATTTTCTCTTTCCTTACCGCTTGCCTTCGTGTTCTAATTAGAAGCACGTTCGGCTGGCAATAGGGAAGTCCAGAATACAAATCCTGGGGCGGTCATTCGCTGATATTTTCTATTTTAAATAAATACTTAAAGGCTCAACCAACTAACCAAGTGGTTCCCAAACTAAAATGTGGTAGACGATAATTCTTCACCACCAGCAGGTGGTGATTAGGTTACCACCTCCCCAACTACCCTTTAAATGGAGAAGAATGTACGGAATTTTCTTTTTTCTCAACGCATGCTTTCATGATGTAATTGGAAGCACTTCTGGATGGCAGTCTTTAAGCCCAGATTTCGAATCCGGGATAGGTCATTTCTAATATTTTTTTTTATCCTAAATAAACCTAATACTATACATCACCATTCTGTGGTGCTCTACACTCATCTACAGTAGCACAATCGCAAATAGAGCTACCAGTGCTTTAATATCGAGATTAGTGTACATAGTGACTCTGAAATTGCAGTTTCGATGGTAATGGTTCAGAGGCACGCACACGTTCTACTGTAGTGGGGATTAGGTTAACATGTCTTTCTGGAGCTGTTTCCAAAGCAGAAGGGTGCTGACCATTCTACAGATTTAAGGCGAATGATAAGGCCTTTACCGAAGCTTATAAGTTGGGTAAATCAATGTCTACATGATATTTTTTCTGATTACATACGTTTTGTTTTGTGTGATATGGGGATAAACTGTATACTAGTTTTTATGCCTGCTTTGAATCAGACACTAATTTATGTTTGTGCATCACTATAGGGTTTGCAGTCATACCCTGTTACACGACACTTGAACCATTAGCATCTATGTTCACATATTGCTCAATTGTTTTATTAGTTATAGTTTATGTGCATACATTTCTTTGCCATATGTGTATTTTAATATGAATCTTTTGTAAAAAATAAATTAGACTTGCATATATGCATAGGCAAGCTAGTTTGCAATACGAAAAGAAAAGAAAATTAAAAACCCTGTTCCTTAGACTATTTCAACTGGCTGTTTACCCAAGTCACATATATTGCTATAGCACCACAGGTGAAATTTAAATCTACCACTTCATTTGAAAGTTATAAAATGGACATTTGTATACTATGTTATCTTTTAGTACATGCTCAGCTGTTGAATTTTTATGGCAAAGGTCCTGAGGGCTATCTGCTTAAAACAAGAGATGCCCTTCTTTGAGCACTTTTTGAATTAAACTGACTTGTATTCGTATTAAACATAGGGAAAACTGTAAAAACAGAGATGTAGCTAACCCATTTGATAGAATTCAAACCTAAATTGTATCACCAGTATTCTGTGGTCTTATCTATTCGAGAACCGAAACCGGTGGGTTTCTTCTAAAGCAAGATTTTGGTTTATGTTTGCATATAGATATTACTTACGCATCAGATCACTATCAGACATATAAAATATAGTGATATCAGTGAATGAAATTAAAAAAATAATAATAATTCCATTTTGCTAAAACTTCATACGCAGAAAACAAAAGAAATAATGCTTTGAATTTTGCTCATCAGCAGAAGCATTAAATAATACAGCACTTTTGATGAGCACAGTTAATTAGTGTGTATATGTGTTTTAATCAGTGAGCTGTTCTAAAAGATTTTTCATGGAATGGTCAGAATTTCTTAATTTCTCAACCAGATTAGCAGCATTGTTCATCTGACATGAGACAAACTTAAATTAAGCTATACATAATTTTTAAAACAGGGCACATAAATTTCTATATAATGGCTAACTTAAATTATATTTTATGTTAGCCATTATATAGAAAACTGGCTAAATAAACAGAAAATCTAAAAAATACAGCCTCCTATTCCATAAACAAAAAAAGTACAAATAACCTTAAAATGAAACTCGATGATTGCAGACTATAGTAATAACAATTTATTCAAAATGAATGTAGATGAAATATTTTACTTTCAAATATGTCAAGAAACTCGTAGTGATCATCCAGCTAATTCAGTTTGCTTTTAAAAAAGTGTGCATTGAAATAAAAAAAAACGCAAGAATTTGAAGAAAAAAGAACAAGAGCTTTTCATTATTAAAAACTGTTATGACCTAGAAGAAATCCAATCATATCCTTTCACATTACCATCCAGATAGTTGGAGAAAAATGGTTTTAGGTAATGAATGCATTTTGCTTTTATTAATTCTCCTGATATGAAACTCAGCCAGATCAGATTCGTGAATTTAATTGTAAAATACGGGTATTGAGAAGCAACTGTCATTGGCGAAGGGCTTGGGCATATTGTAGATGACAGTAGGAATCTGCCCAGGAGCTGGCCCATAGTCATCCCTATGGGACAGACGGATAGAGGACTAATGTCAATTTCAAAAATATGTCTCTGCAATAACATTTTATTAAATTAATTATGTGAGGTTTGTTTGTTGCATTATGAAAAATGAGCACTATTTATGAACAACTTAAGATACTTAACAGTAATTTATCATCACATAAATCACAAAAAAGAAATGTATCTCTTTGAGTGTGCATATAGTGAGCTTGGATATATATATATATAAAAGTATATTTTATTTGGTATTACAAGATATTATTCTTATTTTTATTTCTTATTTTTATGTTAAATGATAATTCTTAAATAGATAAGAATGAATGAATTTATAAAAAAAATCATCTCAACCTTCATAATAAATGACACCTAAAACCTACTACCACCATCTCAAAATTTAATACAGTTATTCCCGTACATGTTGATTTGGCATCCATAGTTGTTATGGCCAAACTATTATAATGCAAATAACAGAAGGAAAAAATACAAAATGCATTTTAAATGAGAACAGGCCACATCATGCCAAAATAATTTGTACTAAAATTCCAATCATAAGCAAAAATATACAAGTATAAAATAAAAAAAATATTGTTCTGACATCAAATACAATACTGCTTACTTTGCTTATAGTACTTAACATTTTATTCAGGGTTAAATTAAAACATCAAAATTCTCAACATTAGAGATACAGAAAATATATTAAAAATGTATATGATATAGTACACAATCCCAGCATGCACAATTTATCAATTAAATTTGACTTCATTTATATGTATTTTTCAAATCATGAGAAACAGTTTTTGACTGATTTTTGTGATGAAACACTAGAAGATATTTTCCAAGAAGGGATGCTTTAAGGCAAACTGGCTTGCATTCATTTTACACGTGGAAAAATCATGACAACGCCTATGCAGGCAGTCCATTCACCAGGATTCAAGCTATTAGTGTTCAGCTTCTCATCAGCTTGTCCACTGGCACACAACAGCCTCTTATAATACATTATCTGCAGATATGAAATCCTTCTGTATTTATATGAAAATAAAAAGTTGAAAAATATTAATTACAAAACCCATTTTCATACATGCCTACTGACAAATTATAAGTAATCCTCAACTTACGATGAGTATTGTTCCAATAGTCCCATCATAAGTTCATACTGATGTAATTCAGGGTCTTAATAAAATTAGACCTTGCTATGTTTGATTTTATTGTTATAAATAAGGCTTCTGTTTCACATGAAAATGGTTTAAGGAGGTATAAACTTATGTGACATTTATAAACAATTTATTTGCATACATTCACATGAATTTTATAAAATTAATACATATACATCCCTTTCATTACTTGATAAGAACAAAAATATATATAAAATTCTTTTAATTAAAATAATGGATGAGTAATTGTTACTCATTTGAAAGAATTATTGTAAAATACAACTTAGTGAAAAATTATTATTCACAGAATCCTATAAAAACAATGCATGTATGCATAAGCTGTTTATATTTTTCTGTAAAATAAACATTTGATCTGGACAACTGCATACTTTTATTTCAAGATGCTTTTTTAGTTAGGACTACCTAATATACACTAATGTTTGTGAAAATCACAACCACAAAGGAATTATGCACTTTGAACCAAACTTACATGAAATATAAAGTTAGTTAAGACATACAATTGATTAGAATTACAAAGGGATTATGCATGCATGAAATGAGAACTGGCAGTTGTAAAGGACTGTAAAGTTGTGCTGAAATCTGTTTATCATCCTCCGTCTGCAGTGAACACTTAATTTGTGCTCAGTATGCCTTGTCAACAGCGGAGGATGCCATACCAACAAGTTTGAACGAGGCCACGTCGTCTGTATGCAAGGGGGTGGACTTTCATATCAAACAATCACAGCCCGCACGCAGCACAATGCCACAACAGTGATGCATGTTTGGAAGAAATGGACAGCGAGTACCAAACAAGGTGAAATCCTGTCAATGGGGCACACAACAGCACAGGACGAGAAACACCTCATCTGCATGGCTGTGATGGATTGTAGAGCATCCTCTCGTATGTTAGTACAATATTGGAGCACGGTTACAAGTGTTCTTCGCTGTCTGCTACAACATGAACTGCATGCAAGGGTTCCTCTACACAGGATTGCCCTGTAGCTGAGTAACATATGCCTCCGACTTCAGTGAGCACTGCAATGCAGTGCGTGGCGTGCTCTGTGGCAACAAGTTGCTTTCTCCAACAAATCTTGCTATAATCTGGAGCATAATGATGACAGAGTATGCATTATTCGATGCATTCCAGGCACTATATTTTAGGGGGAAAAATGCCTGTGCACAAGCCTTCTTTAAGGTACAACAGGTTTTGCATCTTGCCCAGATATGTTGCTCAATCAGCATGCCTAGGATTTCATCGGTCAGCGACTCGCACGTACAGCTAGTGGGGCACACACTGAAACTGAACTTTCACATCAATTCAAAGCCATTCCCCAGGATTACATTCAGAACCTATATGATTCAATGCCACGATGTGTACAGGCTCTCGCTCAGCATGACAGAAACCCAAAGTACTGATTTTCCAACTTTCGTTTTTTTCCTTTGTAAATGTGATCGTTTACTTGTATCACTATCGGTAATATGCGGAATAAATTTCATTCATTTCCGACAATTCCTTCATGGTATTGCATTTTTCACAAACATTAGTGTGTCTACAGCTTCCAGTGCCTGTTCAGCATCCTCTCGTATGTTACTGAAGATAAATGACTAACTGAAGACAATTTTTAATCTCTATTCAAATAATGATTCGTTGCTAAGCACAGAATCTCAAATAACACTTGTTACTCCTAGATATGTCTTATTAATACAATACCATTCTGCCTCTAGTCTATCATCAGAAAACTCCATCAACCTGCTCTGGAGAAAGCTCCACGTTTATAAAACCATTGCCGTCATCTTCAAAGGCAGAATTACAGAGGTTCTGGGAATGCCATATTATCTTTAAATTTTTCAAAGCTTTCCTCAAGCCTATTCTTGTGCAATGCAATCATAAAATGCTTGTTGAAATTCTACTCAGTATCAAGTGTAATCTCCAAATGGGGCTTTATGAATTTCTGTCCATCATCTATACAAATTAAACTGACCAAAAAAAATCATTATCTAATGTCCCAATCACATTATCTTTCGGCTACGCCGAACTGGATGACAAAAGGGGCAATTCTCAGAACCCGCACATTTCCAGGAAACCCACGTAGCTAGGTTACCATTTTCAATTACTACAAAGACAATGGAAAACAATAATCGATTATCGCTAAGATTGAGATCATGTGATCCTTCAGAAGCAGAACTTTCGTCTGATTGTTTGATTTCTAGCCGGGACAGAACTTCAGCTGAGACATTTTTGGCGAGGTTTGAAAAAATATCACATAGCCGCTACATTGTTTCCGTAGTTAGGCGGGATTCTTTTTGGTTAATCTTCGGATTATGGCAACTTGGCGACCAAGTTGCCATAATCCGAAGTTTCCTGCTAGTTTTTTTTTGTTGTTTTCACAAAGTAAAGGCCTTTTTTTTACTCAAAATTTTTTCCAACAATCTGCTAGCTGAATTACGCTTATGCTGGAACTTTTATGGAACAAAAGTGCTTAATCATGACGAAGATTAGGTGCGAAATTGGGAGAAAGTGCAGAATCGCCCACTGCTTGCCGCGTTTTTAAGAATTGCACATACACGGTATCCATTATAAAATCATTGCCGTCATCTATTTCATCATTGTCGTCGACCTATTTCCACTTAAAAAAACATCCCAGAATTGCACAAAAATGGCATTGCGCACACTCTTGACTTTATCCATGTACTCTGCTAAAGTCCTAGCTAGTAACCTTTATCGCCTTATCAAAATGCCGCCAAACTACCTGTTACCATATTCCAAAGATTAGCCTTCTTTTTTTCTAAGAATCCTCCCATTTAAACCAGTGCTACCAAAAATCTTGTTTCTCAGGAAAGTCCTGTCTAGCAGTGACTGTTGCTAGAAGTGATAACCGCTTTAATCAAAACTCACCAATAATATAGAACAATCACAATGACCAAAATTAGCCTCGATCCACTAAGTCTAGTCCGTTTTCAAAACATGTTTCGCTTTTGTGATAAGAGGAGAGTGGAATGTGAAAATGAACATGAGCTCAGCAAAACAGCGTATAGGTGCTGATTACTTTAGCTTTTCTACAAACGACATTCAGTGGATGAGTTGGATGTTGCCTTTTCTCCCCTCCGAGATAGCTAGATGGCGTTAATAGGCGGCTTCTTAATGTATATAACCAAACGAGGACCACGGCATTTAATGGGTTAATATGATATAATTACACAGATTAGAATTTGCTAGCAAGTTTGCCCTTGAAACAGAAAAGAAAATTAAAAATCCTGCTCCAGAGGACATTCCAGCTGGTAACTTTACCAAATTTATATACTACTGTTACGAAATAACTTGATTGTCTTGTGAAATTAACAAAATATATGGCATTAATGAATTATACAATCTTTTGATGCATATTTTAACTTTGAAAGTCAAAACAGAATGAGCATGGCTTTTTTTTGGCACTGCTGCTGATTCTTACCTTTAGCATAAAGATGATGTGATCTCTTATTACGATGCATGTTGCTTTACCCAAGGCCTGCCAATGATGGATTACTGTATTCCCCACCTCAACTTTACAGTGCTGAAATTTATTAAAAATATTCACCTCATTTTCCACTTTTTTCAATACATTATTAGAACGAGCTTTCCTATAGTTTAAAACTTACTTACAAAGACAAAATCCCATAAATACCTACAAAAGCCACATTGAAGATTTCTTCTTGTAATTTTTTAACTTAATGCCAACTTAACACAAGAACTGTTGAACCATAGTGAAACAAACACGAACTGACATTCATTCTATGATTTCAGCTGCATATTCAGCTTCTCACCTACGACTCTGCAGTTGGGAGACAAATGATGTTAGGCATGTCTA
This sequence comes from Stegodyphus dumicola, assembly GCF_044657685.1. Taxonomy (NCBI): domain Eukaryota; kingdom Metazoa; phylum Arthropoda; class Arachnida; order Araneae; family Eresidae; genus Stegodyphus; species Stegodyphus dumicola. The sequence goes on along the minus strand of NC_140770.1, from coordinate 108,978,564 downwards.
ACATTAACATACACACTACACTAACAATGCTGTGAATTACATGCATAACTACCTGCACTACCACACACATGCAATTACAAAAATGCAACTATAATATTTGACATGGCATAGTGTCAAGAGATGGCAATATCTCTAGCCACACTATCTTATTTAAAATGAGAATAATCACAGCTGCATATGGAATCCTGTTTTATAACTTTTTTAGGAGGGAATTCAATGATCTCGTCTAACATTTCTGTATCTTCAGTCATTGCAAAATTAGCAGTCTACGTATGAAGCAATAATAATTGCAGCAATCATACAAAATTCATTAATTTGGATTAATACTGACAAAACAAGCACATCGCAGCGAAAGCCACTGTTTCCTGCTGCAATTTTGTATATTCGTTACTTAATTTCGCTGCAAATAACAGAAAAATAATACTAGGATTGTTTACAATAAAACATATAACGTTAGGTTTCTGATTTTAATATTACACACTCTGGCTCGGCTGAGGACACAATGTTGATGTTTCTGGGTAAACATGCTCAATTAGAAGCATTTTTAAAGGTGATATCTAATAATAAATGGTGCACGCTGAGCAGGATAGTTTACAGAATATTTTATTTATTTGCTCAGCCAGATAATTAACATTACTGTTCATCTGATACAACAAAAATCATACCAAAAAAAAAAAAAAAAAGGCGTATATTTCTTCAAGAGAGCACACAAATACAAAGATATATCACATTTCGCAGTATTTCATAAGAAAAATGGGTGAATTAGTACATAAACAACACGAATTTTTTTCTCCCTTTCAAACGCACACACAAACCGATAAATCATATACAATTAATTTTGTATTCAGTTAATTAAACATTCACAAATTCAAAAATAATTCTTACCTATACATTCAGAAATTCAGCAGAAAACGAATTACGGCGAATAATTGCAATCTGTGCAAGAAAAAAAAACATTGATTAAAATTTATCATTAAATTAATTAAAAAGACTATTTATTTAACTTGAAAAAGCATTAGAATTTTAATTTTATTTAAATTTGGAACAATAGATATCACTCGTATACTCACCACCACACCATTCGACCACGTTCGAGAACAAAATGGCGCTAGATTCGCATTACACATTGAAGGCATGTTCATGCGCAGATGGTCTCTGCGCAACCAGTCGTACGTTTAGCATTTTTACCATATTTGAGCTAGCCATCCGACGTCGTACGTGTAGACACAGCCGTATCGAGACTTCGATTACAAAGTGCAAAGCATATCAGCTATTCGTTATCGATGGGGAAAGGAAAGTCTGGGCCATCTGAAAAAGCGGCGACCGTTTCCTCCACTATCGGGGAATGAAACTCCACCGAACAAGCCGCGTCCATGTTAGTAACTTCAAAACACTGCATTACGGCAGTGAAACGTACGTGTTTTTAAGCTGTTCCGTGCATGTATTTTCCACTAAAAATATGTAAAATTTATAATGAAATGCTTCGCTATTGTTAGTTTTTTGTTTTAAAGTTATAAAGATGATATTCGTAATTTACTACGTACAGAAAATCATTAAGAAATAGTTCGAAATCTGAATGCATGTTTATAACATTAAAGCCTTTAAAAATAATGTTTCTGCATATTTAAAGAATTTGTTTAGGTTTTATTAGCAACCTGTTGGGTATACTTTCCAATTTTTCCTTTAAGTAGCGATATTTATGATTTATTCACAATAATGTAATTTATTAAAAAATCATTTAAAAAATTTTAACTTGAAATTAATAGCAGATAATTATAAAAAAAACTAAAAAAAATAGTCAAATAAAAAAAACTGAAAAAAATAGTCACAGGTTGCATTTTTTTAAAATGAAAGTTTTAAATAGATGCTTTTCACAACTTGTCATGAGCCGGGCACGTTGCATTTAAATGCAATATCTCGGCACAATTTATAATGAATGAAACAACAATCTTACAACAAGAAAATAAATATTAATAAAATAAGACAGATTTATGTGAATTCAATGATTTCAGTTTATGCGCGTTTCATATTTATGAATCTCAAAGAAATTGCCTTGAATTAAGCTGATTTACAGAAATATACCTATACCTATATTTTTGGATACATCTTTCTACATATTCAGTTCTGTAAATATTTTACTTACTTTTACTGCCTACAAATTTGTAAATTTATGCAAAAGAAATTTTAACAACAGAAAAGTTAGTTTATCTTGATCAAATGCACAAATTATATTCCTAACAGTTCACAAAACTTAAAAATGAATAATACTTAATACATAAAGAAAAGCATTACTTTGTTTAATAGCTTTACAATTCATAAAAATAGTAACAATTGGTGACTTACTTTTCATGAAAATTATCAAACGAATTACCTAATACGTTCAAATTATACAGTTTAAATCCTAGTATACATCATTGTATGTTAAGGAACAAAGATGCCAGCTATAAACAGAAACATTAAAATGTATTTAACATATTTTGATTATTATTAAGTCCTTATTTTCACATCTGGAAAGAAAACAACATGACATTGATATGCTTTACCTAAGTTATCAAATTACACAAAAAAGAGAAAATCAGTACTTACGCGTGAAAAGTAATCCCAGAAATCTTTCTCGAAAATCTGTTTGTGCATCCATTTACAACACAAGCTGACATGCTTCAAAAAATATTGCAATTACAGACTTCCTTGCACAAGTCACAGAGGTAACAGGTACAGGTAGAAGCTAGGCCAGCACCTCCGTAGTACCACAGGTAATCGAGGTATTGCTGAACCTAGCTAACTGTTAAACTTTCCACCCCAATTTTGAGGGAGAACATACCGGGGGGTGGTCCGAGGTTCTTCCGCCCCTCTTTTTTACCATCAACCACTTGGGAGGACTTTCTGAGATAAATGAGTTCTGGTATTAATGGTGTACACAAATCATATTGAGAAAAGACTGTCCTTGAAAAGTTCAACAACTGATGCTTCCAAAAGCAAAAATGTAAGAATAAATGTCTTTTCTAAGGCGGAAAGTGTAATAAGCAAATCTTTGGAGCTCCCGTCCATCAGCATTGCGTAGATAAATGAAACTGTTGGAACATTAAAATGAAATAAAAAAAATAAATTATAAATTAAAAAAATAAAATAAATAATGAAAAATAAAAAAATAAAAATATATAAATAAAATAAAATAAAAAAGACAAATATGGTAAAGTAACATATGGAGATGAATAAGCATTAGATATGACAAATATCCAGTCCGAATCTTTGGATATGTATAAGAACGTCTCTAATTTTGGCCCTAAGGTGTCTGTTCTTTATGGCATATTTCTTAAATGGTATTAGATTGTTGCTAGGCTTGATCAGATGTTTGCCGTCTGTTAGATTACAGTCAAAAATGTAATGATCAGGGTCACCCCTTTCGCCACATATGCAGAGATCCGTGGGGCACATGCCTCTGTCATGGAAGTAGGTGGGGAAAGGACCGTGCCCTGTGATATACTGATTCAGAACATGGTCATAGTGTAGGGCCTCTTTGTCAGTTTTTGAGAAAAAATTGTGGACTCTTCTGTCTTGCAATGCAGAATCCCACTCTTCTTGCCACTTTGAGTCGACAATAGCATTCAGTGTAAATTTTAAATGGGACTTGGGCCACGGGACGTGAATTACCTCACTGTTGATGTTAGTCGTTGCATCCTTTGCAAGGAGGTCAGCTGCCTCGTTGCCGTCGTTTCCGTTGTGGGCTTTTACCCAATTGAGGATAAACTGGATTTCTGGGTGGGCACTTATAGTATTTTGAATATCTTGAACCAGTTGGTTCTTATTGTTTCTGTCCTTCAGGGCATATAATGCAGATTGACTGTCTGAATAGATAGCTATTGTCCTGAAAATATTTGATGTAGCTTTATTTACTGCAGAATGAATTGCTGACAGCTCAGCTTGATAAACGGAATTTTCTGGAGATAATTTTCCTTGCCATATTGTTGGAATAGAGGAAGAAGAATAGATTATTGATGCTGCGCCCACTTCTCCGTGAATTTTAGAGCCGTCTGTAAATGCTCTTGGACATTCTTTATTACTGATTGCTGAAGCGTCCGTATTGATAATTAAATTACAATGCTTTGCAGGATGGTAGGTCAATGGTATGGCTGGAGACTCATACTTTGAGGCAGAAAAGGGGGTGCCGTTCAGGTAAGCATCTTCTTTCAACTGGAGTACTCTGGCTTTTATTGAATCCTTCGTCGCAATTAAATGAAGGGAAGGAATCCCAGTAAGAATGCATAGAGAGGAATTAGCTGTCGTTCTGTAGGCTTTGCAAATGCTCAGGAGAAAAGGTCTCTGAATGGCGAAAAGTTTCCTTTTCTTCCTTTCTGTCATAGTCTCCGCCCAGATTGCAGCCCCATAATTCACTATACTTGAAATTACTGTTAAAAATAAAATTTTTTGAATATGAGGACGAAGTCCCCAGTTACTACCTTGCATTTTTTTGAAATTATAAGCGATTTGATTTGTCTTTTTCTGAGTCTCCGTGAGATGGTACATAAAATTAAGTTGGTTATCTATGTGGATACCCCAGAAACTTCAGGACTTGAGTAATCTTAATTTTCTTTCCGTCCAGGTTGAAGATGGGCTTTCTTAAGAGCTTTTGGCCTGGCTTGTTAAAAAGTATTGCCTTGGACTTCTCTTGCGAAATGCAGAGTTTCAACCTCTGGCATTCTATGTTAAACTGTTTGAGAGAACCGTTCACATTCCTTTCGAGGATGTCTCTAGTCCTACCACTAACAACCAACGCAGTGTCATCCGCAAACGCGAAGATCTTCGTATGATCGGGAAATTCATATTTTAAGACGTCATTAAAGGTGAGGGCCCAGAAATCAGCACTTAAGCAGGATCCTTGGGGACATCCTCTAGTAATTTTTTTGCTGGTTATCATGTTGTTATGAATGAATATGCTTTCTCTATTATGAAAGTAATGAATGAGGATATTGAGAAGATTAGAAGTTGGCTTTATTAAGTGCATGTAATACTGAAGGCCACCATATTGAGTCGAAGGCACTTTTTAAATCAACACAAATAAGTGCACTATGTTCACCTTTTGATTTATTATGTTGGATTTGCTTCAGTATTTTGTCAATTGCATGAATAGTGCTTGAGTTGGCTTTGAATCCGTATTGGTGTTTACTGATTGTTTGATTTTTGATAAAATGATATCTCAACTGCCCGGCAATAAGTCTTTCTAGAACTTTTCCTATGGCGGGCAGCAAATTTATTGGCCGAAATGCAGAAGGATCTTCGGGGTTCCTATCCTTCTTCTCGAAAAGTATAATTATCCTTTCTTCATGTTATCGGGAAAGGTCGACAATTCTAAGCATTTATTGAAGAAATTAAAAAGGATTCTTGGGTCATGATTGTGCATAATTTTTAGAATTTTGTTGTTTATAGAGTCGGGGCCCGGGGCTTTCTTATTGTTGAGGTGCTTGATAATATTATTAATTTCTTGTAGAGTGAAGGGGGAGTCTTTTGAGCCATTTTGTGAGAAATTGGAAAGTCTAATCTCTCTCTTCTCGGGTGTGTCATCTTCTGAATTGTCATCCATGGAGATAGCGTCAAGGATTTTGGTTGCTGCTTCTTGCAATAGAATCTGGGAATCAGGAATACTCTTGTTGTTGCTTGCGTGATCTTTGTTGGGAAGCGTAATTTTTGTGGGAGCGAAGAATTTCCTAGTTGCCAATTTATGGAGGATGCCATACGTATCTTTATTTTGAGAACAAAATTTTTTCCACGAGGTTAATTTAGCTTCCATAATTTTCTTTTTGTAAATCCTTCTTTGCTCGTTATATCTTACGCATGCAGCATTCCTAGAATTGTCGTCCAGTGTAGATTTTATTTTCCTCCTTAAGGCTTTAGTTTTGTTCCTCTCTGCCCTCAACTCTTTTGTCCACCAATTTGCAGTGAATTTATTTCTTGGAGCTCTAATTTTAAAGCTCTGTTGGGATATTCTTTGTATGACTGAGAAAAAGTTACTGGAGATTTCGTTTAATTGGTTGCGATCCCTGCAGTAGTTTATGCCGTTCAAAATGGAAGTTTTTTTCTTTAGCAAGGAGGTTTTTAAATTTCTTGATGCCAGATTCAGTTATGTGAAAACGTTTCGTGCTGGTACTAGAAAAAGTAAGATCAATCTCAAAGTGAATGAACTTATGATCCGAATTATTTTCCTCGTCCAGTATCTTCCAGTTTTTAAGAAAGGTGCTGGCATTTGTGCTTGAAAGGGTCAGGTCAAGCCATTCTTTACCTGAGCATGTTTCGAAGGTAGGCCCTTGTACGGTGTCGTTGTGAAGGACGAGAGAGTTGGCAGCTATGAAATCTTCTACTTGTTTGCCTCTAGAATCTGATTTTGGATATCCCCATTGCACGCAATGGGCATTCATATCCCCACCGATAAAGTGATGTGCAGTCGGATCACTCTGAATTATATTGTCAAGGTGTATAAGATTTCTTTCAATTTCTTCTGCGGGCGAACAGTAGCAAGAAGAAATGCATAGTTGTACTGTACCTGAATTAATTGAGATAGATATAATGTCTCTATGAATTTTGCATACAGTAGGGTCTAGTTGTTTGTTCGTTAAGACAATGCATGCTCTGGGGTTTTGTTTCTGGACTGGAAAATCTTTGCTTAAGTTTTTATATAAAATATTCCATGATAATGGAAACTCTCTTATCTCTCCTTTCATGCTGCATGGCTCCTGGATTAGTAAGATATCGTAATCGGATTCTGAGACGAACTGCACAAGTGAAGATGTAGCTTCCTTGCATCTCCTAAGATTACACTGAAGGCAGTTAAGGTTCTTGAGAATCTGTGAAGTTTTGATTAGCATTGAAGGATTTGTGGAAAATGAGGCATCCATAAAAATACTTTACAATATGATAAATGAGAAAAAGAGAAGAGTAACTAGGTAAATCAAAGGCTAAATTGCGTTGATGAATCGAAATGAAGTATAATTTAGACTATTTGATAATTTGTGATAGCTTTAATTTTTTTCAGTTTTTCTTTTGTACAGAGGACACTGAGGTGCATATGCTGCATGCTTGTAATTAATGTTTGTGCGATTAGCGTTGTTGTTCAATCTGCAGTTAATGCAGTTAGGTATTTCGGCTCCGCAATCTTTTATTGAGTGATTGCCTCCACAGAATGCACAATACGATTTAAATTTGCACTTGTACTGAGAATGCGTAAAGTCTTGACAGTGGAAGCATCGTTTGACGCCAAAGAACTCTGCAATAGGAAGAAAATTCCAGTTATAAGTAATATTCCTGTGTTCCGTGCATGTCTTGAAGGTTGAAGAATTACCTTCAAAAATCCATTTTACAGTATTAGGAAGTCTTCCTTTTACCTTGAAGAAAGCGGAGATCCCTTCTTTTTCAATGTTGATCTGATCAACAAGTTCTTCTATTATGAGTTCTGGAGGAGTATCTTTAGGAATATTGTTAATAGATACTTTGGGCGATCTTGAATTTGGAGTCTTAATATCAAAGAGGGATTTAGCATCCGCTGTATCGTTCAGTGCATCTGACACCTTCTTTAGCTCCTCTTCAGAATTACAACAGATGGCAATTCCTCCATTTTTAATCGGAGCAATCTTGTTTATTTTTGATTTAATGTTTTTTAAGGGGATGAGTTCGTTAAGTTTATTATTAATGAGACCTATGGTATCATTTTTAGGATATATCAGGATAGCCGGGTTGCGTTCCTTCGGTGGTTTGGCCACTTTTTCGGCAAACATTTCTTTTCCATTGCAAAAACAGACATCTGCGTTTGCGTTTCCGTCACTGTAATTCCCTTTGCATGTTGCGATGTCATGTAGAGGAGGATTACTTTCGGTAGGAACTGAGGATGTTTCTGTGAGAGGAACAGTCATTTGGATATCCTTTGCATTTCTCAAGGCAAGTAATTTTAATTCGTCTAAATGTTTTCTAAGCAGTGTAAAGAGGCTTTGGGGAAAAAGTCTCCTTCCCCCTCTTCTAGTGCTCGCAATATCATTACAAGTATTGTACAGCTGACTTATTCTTATGTGAAGATCCACATTTCCTTCAGGGTCTTGCAGGGAGTGGAAAGCAGACTCGTTGTCTGGAGCAACTGATGTCAAACTGCCTGGGGGATCGTAGACTGATGCAGCAGTCTCTTCAAACGCTTGGGGGAAAAAGCGGCTATTCTCTTCTTTCATTTCGCTGCAGTGCGAAAAAGGGACTTGGGAGGGGGCAGGAATAAGGTAGTATTCGGTTACAAGCACACCCGCTGTCCGCCTTTGTCCGAGACGGAGAAGAAAGGAGAATGCTGAAATTCCTTTATCTTAAAGGCAGAAGAAAGGAGGGTCGCATGACTGTATATTGCGTTAAAGTCCGACGGTCAGGAACTCGAATCAAAACATTATCACTTAAAAAGTAATTAACTAAATAGTAAATAATGAAGAAACTTACACGACTGAACTGCTAGTGCTTTTCTGTAGCTGCAGGTGCAAAAATACTCTTGTAAGCTTGAATATTCCGCGCACGATGAAGCAATATGCGGGAGCGAAATTCATGCACGTCCACTGCGTTCAGCGTCTTGCCGCGGACCCACTCACAGCGGTAACAGGTTCAGGTTCAGGTGGAAATGTAGTGGGACACCCAATGTTTACTATAAGTAATGTAGGTATAGTCCCACTACACTTCGGTTTATTTTTAAAGTTAATATTAAAAAAAATACATAGTATAATATAACACATAATATAACAGTATAAATAGTATATCGCTATTTTGATTGATATCATATCTATAATTATAGAAGTTATAATAGGTATAATAATAGTAGGCTAACAGTCATAATTTATAACAGTTCATAATAGTTCCTTGAGATAAAGTTTATTTTATGAATCTGTATCTTCTTCCTCTTCTTTTTCCTTTTTTTTACTGTATCAGTATTATTGCAAGGGTTTGTTTTAAGATAATTTGATAAGAAATGTTTTAGATGAATTGCAGCTTCAAAAATGAGTATTGACATTAATTACTTTAGTGCTCACATAAATTTTTGCCTATTGAAGATAGATATTTCATTGTATTTTCTATTTTATTTTTTAAATGTTTGTTGGTAATTGCGAAACGAAGGAAGGCATTGATATTTGAATTAGGCAATTTAATATGAGTTGACTTTGTTAAGGGACATTGAGTAACATAATGGATTGGATCACCTTTATTTCTACATACACATTGCTCAGAGTTTGAGATGTTGAATCTGAAGAAGAATGTGGGAAATGGCCCATGTCCAGTTAAAAAGCGGTTTATATAACAATTGACCATTGTACATGTATCATTTACATGAGGTGCTATTTGATGTAATTGTCTTCCTATATTTATTGTTGTCCATTCTTCTTCCCACATTTGGAGGCTGATTTTACATAGATAGTTCTTGAGGTATGATTTCGGCCAGGAGATTTTTCTTGAAGGGATATTATTGTTGGTAGTAGCTGATTTGGCTGCTGAATCGGCTTCTTCGTTACCAAGAATTCCAACGTGAGCCTTTATCCAATAAATGTTTGGTGATATTTGAGGATATTGGATAGTTTTGTTAAAAATATTTTGGATTATTTCAGATGTGTGTTTGGGATTTTGTGGAGCTAGTATTGCGGATTGACTATCTGAGAAAATATTGATTTTTTGTAAATTGTTATCGATTGTGTATTCTATTGCCATTCGAATTGCGTGTAATTCTGCTTGGAAGATACTATTTTTCTTGGCGAGTCGATTTTGGAGAGTTATTTTCTGGGTTTGATCTATTTGTATTATACATGCACAGCCAACTCCTAAGTCCATTTTCGATCCATCTGTATATATTATTGGTGGAGATATATGACTGGTTGGAGGTTTTATTGTGCTATATATTTTAGGATTAGAGGCAGGATGTCTTCTGTAGGGGTTGACTGAAATTTCAAAATCGTTTGGATTAAATATTTCATCATGTAATATGCAGGATTTTTTTAATTTGAGAACTGTGGCTTTTGCATGTTCAGTTTGGGCTAAAGTATGAAGAGGTGCTATTCCTGAAAGTACACATAGGGCAGCATTTGATGTTGTTTTATAACATTTTGTGATCCGGAGAAGGAATGGACGTTGTATGGCTTGCAGTTGTTTTTGTTTCCGAACAGTCATAGGCTGCGCCCAAATTTCTGCACCATATAATACTATTTTTGTTATTACTGTATTGAACAATATTTTTTGAATATGAGGATTTAGTCCCCAATTTAGTCCTTGGACATAACGTAAGTTGTTTGCTATTTTTTGTGTTTTAGTTCTGATATATTTGAGATGTTCAATCCAGTTGAGGTAACAGCGGTAACAGGAACATGGCCGCCAAGCTTCACCGTTTGAGTTGAACCTTCCCTCCTTCTATTCTAACCTCCTTGGGCTGATCCGTCAAGGTTGGCGCTGCGATCACGAAAGCTGGATGCAGTGTCTAAACATAGCTCCGAAATTTTTTAAATATTTGTTTCAGTAAATGTTTCAATTCTCTAAAAATGTTTAATGCACCTTTCCTATGCAATGTCTCATTCATCAAATTGAAAAAGGAAACTTCGCTTCTTCGAAACTTCAAATTTCTTATTTGCTGTTCACTGTCTACACGAGAAATCCAAAAGAAACCCTGACATGGAATATTCGGATAAGTAACATTCTGTTCTCTATACAATATCTTATTCTCTATCACTAAAGTGTCATTAAATTTCTTTATTTATTATTTTCATAAGATTCTAGCATTATGCAATAGTTAGTAATAGTAGCAAGTCATGTGGTTCTTTGCTTCGTAACTATTCCTTAGAGACGCCACATTTCTTATCAGTAGTCCGTTCTTATCAGCAATTCACACCCTTCGGAGGGCCTCCCTTTTCGTGTTTAAGAATTTCTTGAGAGGGAAAAATGGGGATCTCTTGACCATCGATGAGTATAGATTGTGATTTTTGTAACTAAGATCCCCCGATTTTTTTTAAGATGTAGAGGATATTGTCTACATTTTTTTATATCCTCTACATTTTTTTTTAAATGTAGAGGATTTTTAAGATGTAGAGGTAACTAAGATCCCCGATTTTTTTTAGCATTATGCAATAGTTGGCACCTATGCTTGATTTTTCGTCCATCGGTGCAGAAAGACTTAGCGGGTGCAAAACAAGACATCTGTCTACTTTGTCTGTCTGTCTGTCTGTCTAAAGTAGGCGGAGGGTGGCGCTGTGATCACGTACGATGTAGGCAGGATCTTAGAAGAGCTCCTAAATATTCAAAGAGTTTTTCAGATAATGCTCATCTACTTAAAATTTTCGCGAATATCCTCTACATTGTCTCGTTCTCAAAACTGATATTCCTGAACCTATAGGTCTTATCTTCCTTGTAATATTTAACAACACCAAGACGGAACATTCAGATAAGTAGAACTTCTTTTCTCTAAGCTAAATCAAATATCTGTCACTAAAGTACTTTTAAATTCACTTATTTATTATGATCATTATTATCATGCTCATTTTAATATGTTCTGGCATTAAATATTTAGTAATTGCTTTAAATCATGTGGTTCTTTTTTTTTTTTGTTTTTTGGTTACCATCTCGTAGGGACGCTATCCTTATCAGTAGCCCTTATCAGTAGTGTAGTCTGTTAGCGCTACCCATTGGGGCCCCTTTGAAGAATTTCTTGAGAGGGAAAAAACACGATCTTGGGCCTCAATGAATGTATAGGTTTGTAGTTTTTGCTCCCTTATTCTACATTTCCTATGTAATTAAATTAAAAGCATATATTAATACAGTGTGCCTCAAATTGATAAAATAGTACACATATAATAAATTATGTCCATTAACTTAATAAATAAATAAAATGCTTTTTTTTTAAAAAAATTAATTAATATTAAAATAAAAAAACACTGCATTTTATTTATTTATTTTTGCTCATGTGTTCTCGCCTTGTTTTAGATTTATGATTTTATCTGATAGTGTTTTCTGAGTATATGAATATGTTGGATACCGCAATAGATAATGTTACTTAAGTTAATGTAAAATTTTGCATGATATTATATGTAGCTTGATCTTATGTTTCTTCTGTTACTGTGTCTCAAGGTAGAGGCAAACATATTGTTTCCCATGTTAAAAAATAAAAGTTTAATTTAAAAATTTTTTAATTTTAGTTTTTCTGTTATAGCATAAGTTAGCTTCTAAACTAGACTTATAGTGTTATGTGACTGGACCCCCAATATTTATATTTTATTATTAATTTTCCCCCATCTTCACATCTATTCAGCTTTACAAAACACACTCATTACAGACACCTGGAAGACTCTATTTAATGTAAATGATAAAAACTTCCTTTGACTACACTCATGGACACAATCGTAGGCTTTTTTTTTTAACAAAATTATCTTACTTCCTTTTCTTTCTATAGGCCTTTTTTTAAAATTATAAATATATTTTTTTCCTCTCCATTACTTTTGGGCCATTTATTTTTTACTTTATTTTGTCCCATCTTTTCTTCCTGGCCTTTCGAACTCGTATAAAATATACGAAGTTCCTTTTTACTCTCCTCTGAAATACGAAATTGCCCCCCTTTCTATATACCTTTCCTTCGCACCTATGCTTTATTTTTCGCCCATCGGTGCAGAAAGACTTAGCGGGTGCAACAAAAGACATCTGTCTACTTTGCCAGTCGAGTTGTCTGTCTGTCTAAAGTAGGCGGAGAAAAGCTGGAGGCAGTGTCTAAACATAGCTCCGAAATTTTTAAATAAGCATTTCAGTAAATGTTTTCAACTCTCTAAAAAAGTTTAATGCACCTTTCCTATGCAATGTCTCATTCATCAAATTGAAAAAGGAAACTTCGCTTCTTCGAAACTTCAAATTTCTTGTTCGCTGTTCACTGTCTACACGAGAAATCCAAAAGAAACCCTGACATGGAATATTCGGATAAGTAACATTCTGTTCTCTATACAATATCTTATTCTCTATCACTAAAGTGTCATTAAATTTCTTTATTTATTATTTTCATAAGATTCTAGCATTATGCAATAGTTAGTAATAGTAGCAAGTCATGTGGTTCTTTTCTTTGTAACTATTCCTTAGAGACGCCACATTTCTTATCAGTAGTCCGTTCTTATCAGCAATTCACACCCTTCGGAGGGCCTCCCTTTTCGTGTTTAAGAATTTCTTGAGAGGGAAAAATGGGGATCTCTTGACCATCGATGAGTATAGATTGTGATTTTTGTAACTAAGATCCCCCGATTTTTTTAAGATGTAGAGGATATTGTCTACATTTTTTTATATCCTGTACATTTTTTTTTAAATGTAGAGGATTTTTAAGATGTAGAGGTAACTAAGATCCCCGATTTTTTTAGCATTATGCAATAGTTGGCACCTATGCTTGATTTTTCGTCCATCGGTGCAGAAAGACTTAGCGGGTGCAAAACAAGACATCTGTCTACTTTGTCTGTCTGTCTGTCTGTCTAAAGTAGGCGGAGGGTGGCGCTGTGATCACGTACGATGTAGGCAGGATCTTAGAAGAGCTCCTAAATATTCAAAGAGTTTTTCAGATAATGCTCATCTACTTAAAATTTTCGCGAATATCCTCTACATTGTCTCGTTCTCAAAACCGATATTCCTGAACCTATAGGTCTTATCTTCCTTGTAATATTTAACAACACCAAGACGGAACATTCAGATAAGTAGAACTTCTTTTCTCTAAGCTAAATCAAATATCTGTCACTAAAGTACTTTTAAATTCACTTATTTATTATGATCATTATTATCATGCTCATTTTAATATGTTCTGGCATTAAATATTTAGTAATTGCTTTAAATCATGTGGTTCTTTTTTTTTTTTGTTTTTTGGTTACCATCTCGTAGGGACGCTATCCTTATCAGTAGCCCTTATCAGTAGTGTAGTCTGTTAGCGCTACCCATTGGGGCCCCTTTGAAGAATTTCTTGAGAGGGAAAAAACACGATCTTGGGCCTCAATGAATGTATAGGTTTGTAGTTTTTGCTCCCTTATTCTACATTTCCTATGTAATTAAATTAAAAGCATATATTAATACAGTGTGCCTCAAATTGATAAAATAGTACACATATAATAAATTATGTCCATTAACTTAATAAATAAATAAAATGCTTTTTTTTTAAAAAAATTAATTAATATTAAAATAAAAAAACACTGCATTTTATTTATTTATTTTTGCTCATGTGTTCTCGCCTTGTTTTAGATTTATGATTTTATCTGATAGTGTTTTCTGAGTATATGAATATGTTGGATACCGCAATAGATAATGTTACTTAAGTTAATGTAAAATTTTGCATGATATTATATGTAGCTTGATCTTATGTTTCTTCTGTTACTGTGTCTCAAGGTAGAGGCAAACATATTGTTTCCCATGTTAAAAAATAAAAGTTTAATTTAAAAATTTTTTAATTTTAGTTTTTCTGTTATAGCATAAGTTAGCTTCTAAACTAGACTTATAGTGTTATGTGACTGGACCCCCAATATTTATATTTTATTATTAATTTTCCCCCATCTTCACATCTATTCAGCTTTACAAAACACACTCATTACAGACACCTGGAAGACTCTATTTAATGTAAATGATAAAAACTTCCTTTGACTACACTCATGGACACAATCGTAGGCTTTTTTTTTTAACAAAATTATCTTACTTCCTTTTCTTTCTATAGGCCTTTTTTTAAAATTATAAATATATTTTTTTCCTCTCCATTACTTTTGGGCCATTTATTTTTTACTTTATTTTGTCCCATCTTTTCTTCCTGGCCTTTCGAACTCGTATAAAATATACGAAGTTCCTTTTTACTCTCCTCTGAAATACGAAATTGCCCCCCTTTCTATATACCTTTCCTTCGCACCTATGCTTTATTTTTCGCCCATCGGTGCAGAAAGACTTAGCGGGTGCAACAAAAGACATCTGTCTACTTTGCCAGTCGAGTTGTCTGTCTGTCTAAAGTAGGCGGAGAAAAGCTGGAGGCAGTGTCTAAACATAGCTCCGAAATTTTTAAATAAGCATTTCAGTAAATGTTTTCAACTCTCTAAAAAAGTTTAATGCACCTTTCCTATGCAATGTCTCATTCATCAAATTGAAAAAGGAAACTTCGCTTCTTCGAAACTTCAAATTTCTTGTTCGCTGTTCACTGTCTACACGAGAAATCCAAAAGAAACCCTGACATGGAATATTCGGATAAGTAACATTCTGTTCTCTATACAATATCTTATTCTCTATCACTAAAGTGTCATTAAATTTCTTTATTTATTATTTTCATAAGATTCTAGCATTATGCAATAGTTAGTAATAGTAGCAAGTCATGTGGTTCTTTTCTTTGTAACTATTCCTTAGAGACGCCACATTTCTTATCAGTAGTCCGTTCTTATCAGCAATTCACACCCTTCGGAGGGCCTCCCTTTTCGTGTTTAAGAATTTCTTGAGAGGGAAAAATGGGGATCTCTTGACCATCGATGAGTATAGATTGTGATTTTTGTAACTAAGATCCCCCGATTTTTTTAAGATGTAGAGGATATTGTCTACATTTTTTTATATCCTGTACATTTTTTTTTAAATGTAGAGGATTTTTAAGATGTAGAGGTAACTAAGATCCCCGATTTTTTTAGCATTATGCAATAGTTGGCACCTATGCTTGATTTTTCGTCCATCGGTGCAGAAAGACTTAGCGGGTGCAAAACAAGACATCTGTCTACTTTGTCTGTCTGTCTGTCTGTCTAAAGTAGGCGGAGGGTGGCGCTGTGATCACGTACGATGTAGGCAGGATCTTAGAAGAGCTCCTAAATATTCAAAGAGTTTTTCAGATAATGCTCATCTACTTAAAATTTTCGCGAATATCCTCTACATTGTCTCGTTCTCAAAACCGATATTCCTGAACCTATAGGTCTTATCTTCCTTGTAATATTTAACAACACCAAGACGGAACATTCAGATAAGTAGAACTTCTTTTCTCTAAGCTAAATCAAATATCTGTCACTAAAGTACTTTTAAATTCACTTATTTATTATGATCATTATTATCATGCTCATTTTAATATGTTCTGGCATTAAATATTTAGTAATTGCTTTAAATCATGTGGTTCTTTTTTTTTTTTTTTGTTTTTTGGTTACCATCTCGTAGGGACGCTATCCTTATCAGTAGCCCTTATCAGTAGTGTAGTCTGTTAGCGCTACCCATTGGGGCCCCTTTGAAGAATTTCTTGAGAGGGAAAAAACACGATCTTGGGCCTCAATGAATGTATAGGTTTGTAGTTTTTGCTCCCTTATTCTACATTTCCTATGTAATTAAATTAAAAGCATATATTAATACAGTGTGCCTCAAATTGATAAAATAGTACACATATAATAAATTATGTCCATTAACTTAATAAATAAATAAAATGCTTTTTTTTAAAAAAAATAATTAATATTAAAATAAAAAAACACTGCATTTTATTTATTTATTTTTGCTCATGTGTTCTCGCCTTGTTTTAGATTTATGATTTTATCTGATAGTGTTTTCTGAGTATATGAATATGTTGGATACCGCAATAGATAATGTTACTTAAGTTAATGTAAAATTTTGCATGATATTATATGTAGCTTGATCTTATGTTTCTTCTGTTACTGTGTCTCAAGGTAGAGGCAAACATATTGTTTCCCATGTTAAAAAATAAAAGTTTAATTTAAAAATTTTTTAATTTTAGTTTTTCTGTTATAGCATAAGTTAGCTTCTAAACTAGACTTATAGTGTTATGTGACTGGACCCCCAATATTTATATTTTATTATTAATTTTCCCCCATCTTCACATCTATTCAGCTTTACAAAACACACTCATTACAGACACCTGGAAGACTCTATTTAATGTAAATGATAAAAACTTCCTTTGACTACACTCATGGACACAATCGTAGGCTTTTTTTTTTAACAAAATTATCTTACTTCCTTTTCTTTCTATAGGCCTTTTTTTAAAATTATAAATATATTTTTTTCCTCTCCATTACTTTTGGGCCATTTATTTTTTACTTTATTTTGTCCCATCTTTTCTTCCTGGCCTTTCGAACTCGTATAAAATATACGAAGTTCCTTTTTACTCTCCTCTGAAATACGAAATTGCCCCCCTTTCTATATACCTTTCCTTCGCACCTATGCTTTATTTTTCGCCCATCGGTGCAGAAAGACTTAGCGGGTGCAACAAAAGACATCTGTCTACTTTGCCAGTCGAGTTGTCTGTCTGTCTAAAGTAGGCGGAGAAAAGCTGGAGGCAGTGTCTAAACATAGCTCCGAAATTTTTAAATAAGCATTTCAGTAAATGTTTTCAACTCTCTAAAAAAGTTTAATGCACCTTTCCTATGCAATGTCTCATTCATCAAATTGAAAAAGGAAACTTCGCTTCTTCGAAACTTCAAATTTCTTGTTCGCTGTTCACTGTCTACACGAGAAATCCAAAAGAAACCCTGACATGGAATATTCGGATAAGTAACATTCTGTTCTCTATACAATATCTTATTCTCTATCACTAAAGTGTCATTAAATTTCTTTATTTATTATTTTCATAAGATTCTAGCATTATGCAATAGTTAGTAATAGTAGCAAGTCATGTGGTTCTTTTCTTTGTAACTATTCCTTAGAGACGCCACATTTCTTATCAGTAGTCCGTTCTTATCAGCAATTCACACCCTTCGGAGGCCCCCCTCTTCGTGCTTAGGAATTTCTTGAGAGGGAAAAAATGGGGATCTCTTGACCAACGATGAGTATAGATTGTGATTTTTGTAACTAAGATCCTCGACTTTTTTTTTTTTAGGTCTCAAACTTAGAATTATGAGCAAATAAAAAATACAGTGTGACGGAATTTGTTAAAGTTGTACTATAATAAATTACAATGGTTAAATTAATAAATTAATTTTATATTTAACTAATATTTAAGAAAAATAAACTGTGTAATTTATTTTTGCTAAAATGCTCTCACACTGTGTATAGATTTATGATTTTGTCAATTACTGTTTTTCTGAAATATACATGAATTTTTTGGGAACGGTAATAGTTAATGTTACTTTAGTTAAAATATTATGTACATCTCTGTGATGATATATGTCTTTTCTAGTTAGGTCTCAAGATAAGGGCATACACATTACCATGTAGGAATTCATTTATTTATTTTTTTTTTAACTTAGCTAAAGTTTGCTTCTTAAAGACACGAATTTTTGCAAATGAACTCCTTTTAACTACACTCATGGACACAATCATATTTTAGGATATTTTCTAATTCTTTTCCTTTTCTTTCTATAGGCCCTTTTCCCCCCCCTCTATTATTTTTGAGCCATTTATTTTAAATTTTATTTTGTCCCATCTTTTCTTTCTGGCCTTTTGAACTCGTACAAAATGTACGAAGTTCCTTTATACTCTCCTCAAATACGAAATTGCCCCTCTTTCTACATACTTTCCTTCGCACCTATGCTTGATTTTTCGCCCATCGGTGCAGAAAGACTTAGCGGGTGGAAAACAAGACATCTGTCTACTTTGTCTGTCTGTCTTTGGGCCCTATTCACGACAAGAAGCGCAAATAACGATCTTCTCTTAACGGACGACCTATAAATTTCACGGCTCCAGTAACCGTAAGGACTGTTGGTTAAATTGGCATTCGTGACAACGACCGTCGGAGGGATCCTTACGGTAAGTAACCTTCGTTCGAGAGTTGGAGAAGCTCGTTAAAATAAGCCAATCATATTACAGCTACAGGTTGACTCATCAGCCATGTTCAAGCGTGGTCAGCGCTAAATCCCCGAACGCGCAGGGAGGACACGTGATCGTCGCTTCATGCGTAAGACGACGTCACAACGAAGCTCCGCCTAGCATCAACAACTTTGTTCGATGTAAACATGGTGGGCAACTTTGATTCGGAAATCTGAAATAAGTCTTTGTGGATATCTGTGAATATGTACGTTTGAACGATTTCGAGCATTATACAACTGAATGGCTTGGTAATGTTTCTCCGTGTAAGAAAGCGAAAGAATAAATAGTGATAATTTTTTAGATTGGTCTTATATAGAAAATGTAGTGCAAGTAAAAAAAAAAAAAATCAGTAAAATATTCTAGTATCAGATATTTTTAATCTTATTTTTACGTGATACGATTGCTTTGTCTAGTTCACTGATTAAGCTAAACTTAGCAAAACTAGGCAAATTTAGTCTATAAATTTCTTTTTCAAAGAATATTCAGAAAAAAACTGGGATTATGGTAACCTCACAGTAAGATTAATAATTTAATTCACAATGGAACTGTGTTTGAATAAAAATATATATATATAAACAGTTATCTGTTATTTTGTAACCTGACCTGAAAAATAGATTCTAAGTTTTTGAAAATGCCAATCAACTGCATTTCCATATATTTGCTATTTTTTTCTCATGTCACATCATTCATAATCATGGGCAAACTTGTGAATAAAATTTATATACACTCAAAAGTCGTTAATCCGGACTGGTCGGGACTTCGGCGATTCCGAATTATCGATTTTTCCGGATTATAGATCATCAGTTTAAATCTCGTAAGATGGCATGCAGAAATTCTAAAATTAAAAATATGAAACCGTAATTTATGAAATAAAGAGCAATTATGATCTAAAGGGTATCAAAATTTACAAAAAAAAACTTAATATTTATTTGTTTACTTTATTAAACATTTCTTTCAATGTAAGTTGTTTAAGTTGCTTCGTTTTATGTGATAATACTTTCTCTTTAATTCTATAAACAGACATAATTTCTTGTTCAGTTACAAAGTTCCGCTGTTCAAGTCCCGTAATTGCTGTGCCGAGAATACCGACTAACTTGTCAATTGAAATTTTTTCGTTTTCACTAATCTCTCTGTCACTTTCTTCATGTCTTTATCCATTTTTTGCAGCAATTCCACTTTTTGTTTGATGGACATCGAAACATACTTTCGTTTTGTAAATCCTTTGGGAACTCCAGCATTGGAAATTCTATTTGACATAATAGAAAGTTCAAGTTTACTTTTATAAAATTGCTCTTACAGTCTGCAAAAAATGATAAGCCGGATCCAATTCGAAGATTAAGGAACAACGCAATCATCAACATTAACTGAAATACATAATTTTAGCTTATACCGTCCGTTATACATTTAACGCGCACGCGAAAACGTATTTTGCGCTTGCGCACACTCATATGCGCAGTCGTAGAGGTCTTACGCGCACGCGTAAACGCCTATGCGCATGTGTCAAAGCGGCGCATGCGCAGAAAAGTTTTAGCTTTGAGGTCCGGATTATGGATCATTCCGGATTATGGGTGTACGAATTAACGACTTTTGACTATAGTTGCTACTAAAACATCTGTGTGATTTATTGGATTTATGATGCTTGCATAATAACAGATATTTGTCATGCCATCATTCATACTTGTGGATAAATATCCAACTCTCATATAACAGTTTATAATTATATCCTAGAAAGTGAATTTCTTTGGTCTAGGCAAACTGGAATTTGCGTTTCCTCGCTTTCAAAATCAATTTAGTTTTATGCAAAATCTAGGCTCCAATTTTTTTTACCTAATTTTAAATAATTTCCTTGCCAATTCGATACAGTTAAAAAAAAAAAAAAAAAAAAAAAAAAAGAAGTAGACAGTTTCTATTCTCTGACTTCGCTAATCCAACAGATACATAAATCAGAAATTACAAAAAAAAAAAAAAAAAAAAAAAAAAAAAAAAAAAAAAAAAGGCAGTTTTTTATTGCAAGCTGAAATGAGGTGCATTTGAGTAAAAATTTTATATGATGGAGTTAAAATATAAAATGAGCAAAATTTCAGGCACATATCTTGTAATACTATTTCTATCATTATCATATTTTTCAAACAAGGAGCTCCCATGTGTTAAAAAAAAATTCTGCACAATGTTCCTATTAAAAAGTTTATGCTCATTTTTTCTCCAATAAATATGTTTTTAAAATGTTTGTGTACTTTTATCATGCATTACAAGTGAAACTGAAAAAAATAATAAATATCAGATTTTATATGTGGCACTCAACACACTTTTGTTCTGCATTGTTGCCTCTGCTATAATTTTATGAAACACTGCATTTCTGAATATTAAAAAAAATTAATATCATTTGTATAGGCTGCTTCTTTACGAAAGACAAACTAAATGCAGATTCTGCCATATTGGGAAATAATAGGTAGCAGTGCTAGGAATGCATTTTTTTCTACATATATCAATCATTCAACTTACTTTTTTTGTTTTCAGCATTCATCTTTACTACCTATATTTCTGTCACTGAACTTGATTTAGTATTAAACTATTATTTTAATTCTCAGGTATGCGTACATGGAATTAGTTTCATTAGTTAAAAAGATTATTAGTAAGTAAGATACTTGCAATGGTATATTGCTAAAAATATATAAGCATGCAGGAAAAGAATTGTTTTAAAGGACATAAATTATATCTTAATAGACTAATCAACAAGCCAATCAATAATATAATTTGCTATTTCAGAATTTTCAGCAATAATACATTTTCTTATCTTTCTTTTTAATTTTTCAAAGCTACAAAACAGAAAATAAATTCATGACTGTTTCAAAATTTAAATACTCAATAAATAAAAGTGTGGAGAACAAAATATGATTTTAATAATGAATATTTATAAGGAATAATGTTTAACATTTATAAGAACTGTTCAAATAAACTATCACTAACAGCAACACATGCATCGCAACCACAATGAGGTAACTAGCATATACTTTGAAAGATGGTCGGCGTGTACTTCTACAGCAATGGTGCTAATTTGTTGCCAAGGTCGGACTAGGGTTTTAAAAATTTATAGTAAACTATCACAAATTCTGCAAAAACGTGCCTTGTGGTATATAGAAAATTTCTTCAAATTTTGTACATGCCAAACAGATCTCCTTTTGTGATCTAGTTTTGGCTAACCTGTATCAAATAATATAACAAAACGGTTTGCATCATACAGGCAATCAGTCTCTTCAAAATTTGTTGCACTATGCATGAACTATCTTCTCTGTAAATACTTCTGTTTGATAGTTCATAACGTAGAGTAAACTTGGAAAGATTTGTTATGTACTGCTAAGTAACTTTTGCTGTATTTAATATTACTATTACATTAGTGTTTATAGAGTATAAACTCTGAAGGGAAATATGATACCTCATGTTTTAAAGAAATTATTCTGTACTTTGCTATTAACGCAATTGGTACAGTCTAACAAGCTATTCTTTTTTCTAAAATTACAATTTTAAGTTTTTAAATTATTGAATATAGTTCTGTTTCGATCATAATTATACTTATAAATTAACACTGCATTATTTAGACTATAACAAAGGACTGAACAGCTATTTGCCTAAGAGGAAGAATGCCTTTGTGGAATACTTTTTATAAGAAAAGTTCCTCGCTTCCATGTTACACATGGAAAAAACCACAAAACTCTCATACAATCAATCCATTTACTGTTATTTGAAACTGGGTCGAATTAACAACACTCCTCAGTTGTATCAATTGCCTATCGTGAACCAGTTCCATTGCAGGAAAATATTGTTAATACACATTAAATATTGGTCCCACCAGTCACTGAGAAGTTATGACCACTGAACACTGATAGTTCAACCCAGATTTGAACACACTCAAATGATCTAGCTGAATGGTAGTTTTTCTCCACGTGTAACATGAATATGAGCTAGTTTCCTTTAGAAAGTTCTCCACAAAAATATCCCTGTCCTTAGGCATGTAGCCCTTATGTACTTGTGCCATATTAAAATAATATAACCTTAAATTTAAATGCAGTTTTCACAGTTATGGTAAATCAGACATTTTAAGGTATTTTTTAAAAATTTCTTGAACTATAGAGAAAATTACTCATTATCTGTAATATGTGTTATTGATCGTTTCGTATTCCTGGACATCCATACCCTGTAAGGTTATTAGGCCTTTAACTGTTATAACTCATTAGCATCATTGGAAAGAAACATTATACCTATTGCAACGATTCATCCACTAACACTTGTTTTTCTATATTCTGCTTTTTCTATATAACACACATATACGTCTAAGTTTTTGTGCTTTTGTTCTCACCATATACACAGTCATTTGTTTTCAGGTAAGTAAACATCTGAGAATATTATAAACTTGCTATTAAAATTATAAAAACAAAAAGAAGAAAGAGGTGCTGTTAAGTCCCTCTGAAGCCAGATGGCGCTGCCATCGTTACTGTTTACAAAAAGAATGTTAATTACTTTAGAGTTGACTTCAGTGGTGAAGCAGAGAGTGATTGTGGAAGCCTGAGTGTCTTTCACAAATTAGTAAAATAAAGATATTACATATTAGTTTGTTAATTAGCTTAATTGAGAGTTACAGTCCATTTAGAAATCGCCGGATCATTTGAGTGGTCCAGTAGAGCCGCAGGGACATCAGCTAAGTAAATAATCTAGTGTAAAACAGTGAGTTTGCCATTTTGTTTCAATGGAATTTGTGTTTGTGGATTATAGCCAGTTGCTGAAAGAAAGGGGTAAGTAAAAAACCCTTGAAACTCTATTCATTATTAACTGTTGCATTTAGTAAATTCTGAATTAAGTTTGCGTGATAATTTGTTATTGATAAGTGTAGCGAAAATGGCTACGAAACTGAAAGATGTTCTCACTAAAAAGAGAACTCAAAAAACTATCTTATCGAAGTTGCAAAAGAAACTTTGTGAGCCAGATTTAAGTGTTAGTGATTTAGAATTGTTAAAAACTAAATTTAACAATCTGCAAAATGAATTTGATAATATTTTTTATTCTATTATCAATTTAAGTAGTGAAGAAAATATCGAAAAAAGTCTTCAGTGAGCAAGATGAAATCAATAGTAGTATTATTGATATAGAATTTGAAATAAATAATAGATTGTCTAACGTTGTTAAAGAAAATAAAGTAAAAAATGCAGTAATTTCTGAAAATACTGTTGTTCGTTTACCTAAGATTTCATTACCAATATTTTCAGGAGAAATGCATTCTTGGCTTTCCTTTAAGGATATTTTTAAAGCGAGTATTGATCAAAACCCAAATTTATCAGATGCTGTAAAATTGCAATATTTGAAATCAGCGCTTAAAGCAGATGCCTTTAGAATTATCCAAACGATAGCTATAACGGATAATAATTATAAGTTAGCGTGGTCTCTCCTTGAAGAAAGATACTCGAATCCTAGAGAACAAGTGTATGCTTATCTTAAAAGATTTATGAGTATTCCCGTTATTCAAAACGAGTCAGCTTCTGCGATTCTAAATTTAATTGATGCTACGAGTGAAGTTGCAAGATCGTTAGAATTTTTAGAACAAAAGTTAGATGGGGTTTCATCCGCTATATTTGCCTTTATTCTTAGCCAGAAACTTGATCAGAATACTAAGTTATGGTGGGAAAGGAATTTAAAGAAAGAAAAATACCGAACATTACAGAGATATTAGAATTTCTAAAGGATCACGCGAGGACATTAAACGCTTCTAGAATTCCAGTAATGTCTAAATCAAAAGTTTCAGTAAGTCGACCAAAGGTTTCTTCAATGGTTTCATGTGTGACTGAGAAACGTGCTTTAATTTGTAAACTGTGTAATGTGGAACATAAATTATTTAAATGCCCTAAATTTCAAAAATTCAGCTTAAAGGATAGAGTCGAGTATGTTAAAAAGCACAACTTATGTTTCTGCTGTTTTGGAAATCATGGAGTGAGAAATTGCCCTTCAAATTACTCTTGTAGGCTATGCAGAAAAAAGCACAATTCGTTACTGTGTTATGAGCGAGAAAAGGTTTCGATTTCCCAAAATAGAGACAGTTGCGAAATCGCATCTCTGTCGGATCAAAAGTCAGACACCAGTATGTCTACGGAAGTAGAGAAACTGAACGCAAAGCCATTTATAAATAAGGATAACGAGTGTTTTATGACAGGTAATGTAAATAAAAATTGTAATGCAGTTAATAGAGTCCTACTATCGACAGCGATTGTTTATATTAAGGGAAATGGAGGAGAAATATTTCCAGCCAGAACTTTGCTTGACAGTGGAAGTATGATTCATCTTTGTTCATCGGAATTAGCTGAGAAGCTTCATTTGCAAAGAGAAAATGTAAACGTATCAATAGGATGTTTATCTGGGATTTCAACAACGGTGAAATCAAAAATAAGTGCGGTTATTTTAAATAGAGGAAACACATACAGTCGTAAACTAGATTTTTTCGTAATTCCGAAAATGACTCATTTGATGCCTTCTAGACAAATTGATGTCTGTAATATTGAGATTCCACAAGGAGTTACGTTAGCTGATCCAGACGTTCACAAACCGGGTATGAATTTTACCCGTTTTTATATATACCATTTATACTTTTAGGTCCTGAAATATTTTTCGATTTGATAAGATCCGAGCCAATTTATGTACCAAATACAAATTAGTGTTACAAAATTCAGCATTTGGGTATTTGGTAAGCGGTAGCATTGAAGATTTATGAAAGAACATGAGCATTGAAGATTATGAAGAAACATGAGAAACAATTAATGCATTGTGGGTCAATTTATGACAATGTCGAAGCACAGTTGAAGAAGTTTTTTGATTTGGAATCAATTGGTATTAGAGATGATCCCAATTCTTACGATGAAGATAAAGCATTAGAGATATTCAACAAAACTGTTAGTTTCAAAGATGGTCGGTATATTGTTAACCTAAGTTGGGAACATCTAGGCGACAATTTTGGTGTCGCAGAAAAAAGAATAAAGATCCTGATGAGGAAAATGCAGCATGATAATGAATTATACTTAAATTATAGAGAAACTTTAGAAGAGTACCTAAATCAAGGGATAATAGAAAGAGTATTAGATTCTACGATCCAGTAAACAAGCCATTTTTTTATATGCCGCATCAGGCAGTTTATAGAGAAGAAAGCATTACGACAAAAATGCGTATTGTATTTGATGCGAGCTCACATGAAATAGGTAGTTTGTCCCTAAATGATTCTTTGTGGCCAGGTATTAATCTGAATCAAAATATATTTCACTTGCTGATATATTTTAGACTTAATAGAGTTGCAATCTTAGGAGATGTCGAAAAGACATTTTTACAGATCGTGTTAACTGAGAAAGATCGAGATGCGTTTTACATATGAGGAGTTTGAAACTATAATTGTGCAGGTAGAGGGAATACTAAATTCGAGACCTTTTACACCTATTTCCAATGATTTTGATTGTTATGATATTTTGATTCCAGGTCATTTCTTAATAGGGAGATCAATATAGATGATTCCGGAGCCAATGATAATAGACGTAAATGAAAATCGGTTAAGCCGGTTGCAGAGAACAACGAAAGTAGTTCAGATTATTTGGAAGAAATGGTCAAATGACTATTTAGGAACTCTGCAGCAGAGAAGCAAGTGGATGATAGAGAAGGATAATATTTCTGTTGGTACAATGGTACTCGTCAAGGAGGATTATCTGCCAATTGGCAAATGGATATTAGGTCGGGTTATTAAAGTCTATCATGGATCTGACTATAAAGTAAGAACGGTTAAAATCAAAACAAAATCAGGAGAATTAAAAAGAGCGATAACAAAGATCGCCGTTCTTCTGATAGAAAACTGAAAAGATATTTTTGCATATGTATTGTATTGTTATAGTATTGTAATAGCTGTAGTTATAGTAATAGTATATTATGTTGTTTATAAGTATATTAACTTTGTCTTAAGAATGTTTGTATAATTTCTTGAAATTTTGTATTTTCAATCCGGGGGAGTGTTAAGTCCCTCTGAAGCCAGATGGCGCTGCCATCGTTACTGTTTACAAAAAGAATGTTAATTACTTTAGAGTTGACTTCAATGGCGAAGCAGAGAGTGATTGTGGAAGCCTGAGTGTCTTTCACAAATTAGTAAAATAAAGATATTACATATTAGTTTGTTAGTTTAATTGAGAGTTACAGTCCATTTAGAAATCGCCGGACGAGGTGCATGATGTCTTTAAAGCAAACCACATTACAGTCTATGCATGCAGAAGGCTAAATATGAGATTTTGCCGAAAACAATCAAAACTGCACTATGCTGTCCACCACTAGGATAAAACATTAAAATTCGCATTGGAGGGATCATAATCTGCAGTCATGCTACTGAAAAACCATCTGGGAGAATGCTATACATATGCCTGGGTTGAACAATAAATATTTTTTGGTGACATCATGGCCTGGCCTCGTAAATGCTTCTTGGCGACATGGTGCGTTGCTTCATCAATATATTCTCATGGCTTATGGGTGGACGTGTACGAAAAAAATCAACTGGCAAAATATTAGGTACTGTTCTATTATCGGGACCGGATTAACAAATGTATGCATGTACACATATATGCGTATGTGTATACACATACATTCGTAGTTACATATATGAACACATACATCCATATATACATGCATACATATCTACATTTCTGAGTTGGGTCCTGATAAAAAACAGTGCCAAATATTATACAGAAATAGATAAATTATGTGTTTAATAGACAATACAGTGGCTATTAAAATAACGCCCTTATCAACCAGTTAAATATCCTTTACCTACTTCAACACAGCCTCTTTCTGCTCAAGAAAGAAATTTCCTGTGAGGAGACATCAATAAATTTTCAAGTCCAAGTGTAACGTAGAGTTTTATAAAATTAACTAAAACATACGTAATACAGAGTAATGACACATTTCCTATATTTTAAAAAGAAATTAAAAGACATTCATAATTGGAGGACATAAAAATCAAAACATACTGATATGGCAACGAAATGAGAACTGAAATATAAACAGAAACTTAGTTTTAAAAATGTTACGATACTTCTTTAGTATTGCAGCTTCCATTTTTTTTTTTTAAAAATCAAGCTGGCGTCAGAATTATTGCCAACATCATGTCTCATGTACACATTGTTACTTCCCTGCTTCCTCAATTGCTTTTAATATGGCATAAGAAGCATTCCAAGGTCTCAAAGATTTTTGCTATATTAACTCTGCAAAGTAAGATTCATGATGATAGTGAAACGTGCCTCTTCAATTTTTATTCCACCACTTAGCGAAGCTCCACAGTCTTTCTATATTTTATATATGAGCAGCTGTTGTTAGATCAAGAAAATGAAATTTATTGTCCGCAGAAAAATATCTGTAAGCTGGTATTTACCAGTTTTTTATTCTCATCAGAAGTTTGAATTAAATGTCACTCTCTCTTGTAGATGGTCGACAACTTTTGGCATGAGTGTGGATGGCTCTCTATTTAGGAACTGAGCGAGAAAGAATTTTTCAGTTTTTTGGCATAACTTGTCATTTATACAGCATTATGGAAGAATCATGCCAGTTTTGGTTTTTTGCTGTATGAACAGATTTTCTGCTATGTTCAAAGTTTTTTCAGGGCCACCTATTCACATATTTCGTTGGCAGATCATATGCAGAGAATACATCTCTCTTGTAAAAAAGTTTCAGTGAATAGTCACATTTTTCTAGTGTTTCTTTCATTTTATGCTGTTACAAACAGTATTCTGAAACCACTAAACCAGCTGTTAAAACATATACTTTTCTTTCATTAGCAAATTTTGAAGCTGCACCTCTAAACGCTTTCACTGATGTGAAATTTTATTGAATGTCCATTTTTGCATATTCGAATGAGATGTAAAATATGTGCATTTCTTGAAAGAAAGATATAACAAGCATCTTCCTCACTTCTCAGTAAATTAAGAATTTTAAGATTAAAATATAAATAAAATTCATTAACATATAGAATACTGAGAGCTCTTCTTGTGATGAGAGAATTCTGAGTGATTATGAATTATTAACATTTGCATGGGAAGAAATATGATCCCATGGTCTTCTCGAAGCTCTTCTCATTATAAGCAAACTGTAAATCATCATTGTTGGGGCTGCCAGATGTTTCAGATTAGTTTACATTGGCGGTTCATCAAAAATATTGACAACTTTAAAAAACAGGATCCATAATAATAAGGAAGAAAGAATATCACATCCTTACGAAAGCTTGGTTTAATTTATTTGATTATAGCGCATAAGGGCTATCAACCTAAAACGATGGATGTCTTTGTGAAGGACTTTCTGGGGGAAACTGGCT
This sequence comes from Stegodyphus dumicola, assembly GCF_044657685.1. Taxonomy (NCBI): domain Eukaryota; kingdom Metazoa; phylum Arthropoda; class Arachnida; order Araneae; family Eresidae; genus Stegodyphus; species Stegodyphus dumicola. The sequence goes on along the minus strand of NC_140770.1, from coordinate 108,949,451 downwards.
CGTATCTACACTAGAAAAGCCTGGAATCCATCTTTGAAGCCATTTTTAAGCCTTAAATTGATATTAGCTTTCTATGAAAATACTTTGGCAGCTTCACAAGGGCTCATTCATATTAAAATTTGAGTGTATTTCACAGGATAAAAATTTGTTATTTAAATTTAGTGTGGGTGCAATATATTTTTCAAAACTATTCAGAACAAACTTATATACACATTAAAAATTCTGAACCTGCAAAAACTAAAAAAAAATCTTCCAGTAGATCTTTTGTTTAAATATATTAGATGATAGTTTTTCCATCGAAAGATGATGTAAATAATTTATATTTAAACCAGATTCCTTTCAGATATACAATAAAATAGTACAAGTTGTCACATTTTTTACAAAATGTTCGTAGTTGTAAATTAATTAAGTATTCATTTGAATAATATATAGAGAAACAAATATTAATTTTTTTTTCTAATACAATGATGAAATTAAAGCCCAAAACAATAATTATTAGATGAAATGTATTGGAAATATTAACAGAATGAATTTAAAACTGAAATCTCATATATTTCTCAGTGATTTAAAATAAACACAAGAGTATATTGAAAAGCTTTACATGTTAAAATGTTAATATTTGGTATGTATTTAGTTAGCATCTGTAGTATTTTAAGAAAAATTTTCTCTGCTTCTGAAATTCATATTGCACAAGCCTGTTTCAATTTATGCGCAGAAATTTACTGAGCGTAAGGGGCGTATCTTTGATGTGACATCATCCTACATGTAGTTCGGATGTCACGTGACCTCCCTGCGCGTTTGGGGATTTAGCGCTGACCTTTGTCTAAAGTAGGCGGATGTTTTGTTTTGCATCTGTTGAGTCTTTTGACCCAAACTAGCGTCCGAAAGAAAATACTCTCTGTCTACGGTAAGAAGAGACGGTGTCTGACGGGTGGCGGTCGCTATAGCAACAGGGCTAGTATATTTCAAATAGGGACGAACCAAGAGTTGCTTTATTGTTATTTTGTTTTTGGCAACTGTTGGCTTAAGGGATAAGAGTTTATCATTCGTCTTCTCGGTTTCATTCCAGCTGCACGCATCTTTTCTTAAGCCTTATATTATTACTATTAGCTATTTTTATTCACGTTGTTATATCTTTTGTACGGGTATTTGTTCAAATTTGCTTCTATTTAGCTTGATTTTCGTAGTATTTTGTTAACCGCCAATTTCTTAAAATGCCCTTCCAGTTTAAGAAAGGTCAACGTTTAAAGTCTCAGGCACGTCAAATCGTGTATAATGTCGCAGAATTTTGCGCTTCTGAAGCTTCGGCGAACTCTTTAGTAGTTCCTCTTCCGTAAGTTTTGAAGAGAACATCGCAAGCTACTGGAGTATCGGAGTATACAATTAAAAAAATTAAGCGCGAAGTATCAACAATGGGTGAAAATAAACTTCTGAATACATCTGGAAAGAAACGTAAAAGCCCTGCTAATCATAAGTGCGAAATTCACGATTTTGACAAACGCGTTATACGGCAGACAATACAAGAATTTTACATCAAAGAAAAGAAAATGCCCATCTGTGCGGAAAGTACTGCCTGTCTTGAGGCAAAAAATAAACTTCCCGTGGCAAAAAGCCTCTTTGTGCAAAGTTTTTTAGTTCAATGAATTTTCGCTGGAAGAAATGCGTTAACAACAAAAAAAAAAAAAAAAAAAATTCTTATCGAAAAACCTTACATTGTATTTTGGAAGAACAATTATTTATGCGAAATGAGGAAATTCAGGGCAAGTGAACAGCTTTTGACAGGGTATGGCATCGAGGTCTTATTTACAAACTTATCACTCTCAATTTTCCAGATCATTTTATTCGCTTAATAGCCTCTTTTCTCAGCAACAGAACATTCAGAATCAAAATCGGTACTGCTTACTCTACCACCAGAGTAATCAATGCTGGTGTCCCACAGGGCTCGGGACTTTCGCCGTACCTTTTTAATATTTATACACAAGACATCCCTAAAGACCCTTCTGTTCATCTTGCACTCTTTGCCGATGACACCGCCATACTTACTAAAGCCTGCACAGTTATCGCCGTAAGAAACCAACTCCAAAACTATCTCATAAAACTGGAAAAATAGCTCAACCTTTGGAGGATTAAAATTAACACATAAAACTAAGGCAATAATTTTCCGTAAAGGAAACATGAAATACTATCCTCCACCCCATGAAATATTTGACGAAGAAATAGACTGGATTAATGAAACCAAATAACTTGGAGTCACCCTTGACCAAAAACTTACCTTCAGAACCCACTTCCGGTCCGTCGTACAAAATTTTAAAATCACCACAGCTACTAAACGACCTCTTCTTGGTAGAAAAAGCAACTTATCTACTACAAACAAATTGATTCTATATCGCTCCATACTTCGTTCAGCTCTCCTTTATGCAACACCGATCTGGGAACATGCAGCTAAAACCAATATTAAACAATTTCAAATTCTACAAAATAAAATTCTACGAGAAATTATCAATGCTCTTTGGTATATTCCAAACATCTATATTCACAGAGACCTTAAAATCGAACTTATTCAAGAGTATATTCAACGATTAGCGGTCAATTTCTTTTATTCAGTACAAACCCACAGTAATAGCCTTATTAACACTCTCAGACACTCCCCGCATCCCAGAGAAAAACATCGTTACCCATGTGACATCATACCCACATAAGAATTACAACCTTAATTTGTAAGGATCTTAAGTTTTACTAACGTTTATTTTATTTTAAATCTTTACTATCACTTCTTATTTTCTACTTCCGGCCAGAATTATATGCGTGAAGGTTTTTATGCAAAGTTTGTCTGGCGAACGCCAAGTATTTAAGTGTGGCCTTTTTGCCAAGCAGAAGAGAGAGGAAGCAGTGAGTTCGAAGCAGGCCGCTTACCTTAGAAGTTACGCAGTTGCTATTTGCCTTCCAGGCCAGAGGTTTTAATCCTCTTGATAAATTAAACGTATTGTAGTGTTCACAGTCTCTGTGCTGCATACGCTTCCTGTTATTATAAGGCCAATCTTACACGTGTATTATTCTAAAGTTAAATTAGAGTTTAGTTTTATTTTGATATCTTTTACGTTAGACCCCGAGTGGAGGGTCCTTGTATTCCGAAGTACGGAAGTCATTGTATATAAAGAAAAATAAAGGGTTTTGTATACCCTTCGTCTGTATCCTGTCTACTTACTACAATTAGTGAACATAGCTTTAGTAAGCTCTCTGTTCTTAGTCAGGTCCTTGTATGTTTCCGAAGAAGGTTAGAAGAAACATTGAACCTGATAGTGGCGCCCGACGAAGAAGAATAACCATGGCCGAGTTTCAAGAAGAACCTGTGCTGCCTGCAGAAACGGCTCAGAATCCAGAAATGCCAGCTGCCGCCCTGGAAGGATTTGGGTACATCGTCCAGACCATGCGCGCTTCGATGAAACCAGAAGCAACATTTAATGGAAACTCACCGGTAACCAGTTTTTTGGAAAAATTGGATGACCACTTCATGCTCTACCCCGTGCACGAGTTTCAAAAAGTTACCTTAGCTACCAGCGCTTTGAGGGGCCAAGCGCTTAACTGGTTCAAATGTATCGGCAGAAGTCTCTTGGGTCAAGCAGGAAGTCCCACCTATACTTATGAAAATTTCAAGACTGCCCTACTAAAAGCCTTCCCTGTTGTAAGGGATCGTGCGAAATTAGAAACGGAACTTTTTAGCATATACCAACAAAGAATCGAAAACCTCTCGAGTTTTATTTTAAGAAAAATTCACGTATTCAAGCTCTTGTATGGAAACCGTCCGGATCCTGAAATAATTCAAGTGATTTTGTCGAGGTTACTACCCCAAGTGCAAGACTTTATTGAATTGAGAAATCCGACTACACTGGAAAAATTATTTGAGCTAGCAATCCAGTTTGAAAGTAGAAGAACGACGGACGTCGAAAGAAGACGCCAATATCAACAGCGAAACCAATTTGGTACGCCAAGACTACAGCAAACTCAAGCATACGGCTACGGAGAAAAAGCGAATCAGTGGGCAAGGAAACCCGAGCATTCAAAAACAGCCGGCGAACGTCGACAGTTCAATAGCAACCCAGGAAAAAAGTCTCAAGGCCAGTGGAGAAAGAAGGAAAGCACGGAAAGGAAAAATAATTTAAACTAAAACGGATTTCTGCTGACGAGAGGGTGCGGAAATCCGAAGGCCACGAAAATCCCTCTTCCTACAAGTTAAATACAGTAATGGTGAAAAATTTGACTCTTCCGAAGATTGAAGTCTTGGTGAATAATATCCCGGCCACCGCACTCCTGGATACCGGCGCGCAGTGTTCCTGTGTGGCAGAAGTCTTTTTTAGAAAGTATTTTCGCAAATACCGCATATATAATGCGGATAATACGACAGTATTAGCGGCGCAAGGAAAAGAATGTAAGTGCGTAGGTAAAGTACCTTTATATATCCGTATCAAGGACGAACAAGTAAAGGTGATTTTTTTATAGTAAAGAATTTGCAAGCACATTTAATCCTAGGAATAGACTTTCTTTCAGACGCACAAGCTACACTGGATTTTAATGAAGCGTCCCTTAGGCTGACAATGAAACCAGTGCGTGTAGAAAAGGTGGAACCGCCAAGGTTAAATCTTGACCACCTGCCTAATGACGAGCAAGATAGAATCCGACAAGTGGTAAGTGAATTTGCTTCCTTATTTAGTGATATTCCAGGATTTACTCAGGTTACTAACCATAGTATTGACACCGGAGATGCATTGCCAGTTCGTCAAAAACCATACCGGTATGATAAGAATAAGGAAAAAATTATAGAATGGCATATTACCGATATGCTACGTAAAAAGATCATAACGCCCATCTCAAGTAGTTATGCTAGCCCGGTGGTTTTATGTAAGAAAAATAATGATTATCCTTTGGAGCATCCAAAAAGGTGGAGATTCGCTATTGATTACCGTAAATTAAATTCCATAACGAAATATCCGGTATATCCGTTACCGATCATAGAAGAAATTTTAAGGAACATAAAATCAACCAAATTTATGACGACTTTAGACTTAACGAATGGTTATTTTCAAATAGGGGTCAGGCCTGAGGACGTGCCTAAGACTGCTTTTATAACCAAGTCTGGCACTTATGCATTTTTGCGTATGCCGTTTGGACTTTCTGGGGCCCCAGCAACACTTCAGCGATGCATGGACATTGTGTTAAGACCTGTTCTTGGAAAGTCCACATTTATCTATTTAGACGATATCATTATTACTAGTGATAATCTAGACCAACATGTACAGGATTTAAGACAGGTGTTTTCTTTATTAAATGAGGCCGGTCTAAAAGTTAATGTCGAAAAGTGCAAATTTGCAGCCCCTGAATTAAAATATTTAGGTTACAAAATATCGCAAAAAGGGATCGAGACAGATGAATCAAAAATAATCGCTGTACAAAAGTATCCGACTCCAAACACGGCAAAGAAGCTCTCTTCTTTTCTAGGACTTTGTTCATATTATAGGTCCTTTATAAAAGATTTTGCGGCTATCGCTGAGCCATTGTTAAAATTAAAAAGGAAAAAGGCAAGATTCTCGTGGACGGCCGAAGCCAATAGTGCTTTCGAAAAATTAAAACAAGCATTAACGCAAGCCCCTGTGTTGAAATTTCCTGAAAAGGATGAAAATTTAGAAATTTCAGCGGATGCTTCGGATTATGCGGTAGGAGCGGTACTTTCGCAAAATCAGCAGCCCGTGGCATTTTTTAGCCGAACTTTAAATCAAACACAAAGAAACTATTCCGCGACCGAGAGAGAGGCACTTGCAGTTCTGTTAGCAGTGCAAAAGTTCCGAGTCTATTTTGGAAAGGCGCCGATAACAGTATATTCTGATCATGCGGCGGTAACTAGATTGTACTCAGGGAAAAATTTATCCCCAAGGTTAATAAGATGGGCACTCAAGCTGCAAGAATATAATCTGGTAATCAAGCATACCCCCGGAAAGGAAAATATCGTAGCAGATGCCCTATCACGAATTAAATTAGACGAACAGGGTAATACCGTAAAAGTTGCAATGCTTACAGCGTGTACAATAAATTCCCGAGAAACTGTAATAACAGAACTGGGTAAGGATCCTGAGTTTGGAAGTATTTATGAGTATTTGAAGGATCCTGAAAATTTTAGCCACCAAGATATTGTGGCGATAAGAAATAGGGCGGCCCATTACGAACTAATAGATGGTCTATTATTTTATACAAAAACTACGAATTCCAACAACGAATTTCGACCTGTTATCCCAGCTAGTCTTAGATTAAATATCCTGCAAGAGCTCCCTGACAGCTCTTTAGCTTCTCATGCTGGTATTCGAAAAACTATCCAACGCGTACGCGAGGCAGTCTACATTCCTGAACTGCAAAAGTTAACAAGGGCGTATGTCCAGTCCTGCCCAACATGTCAAGCCGTTAATTATATTAATTTCCGCCCGGCCGGGTTTCTAAATAGTATTAAATCCGAATTTCCAAATGAAATAATTGGCATCGATTTATTGGGCCCTTTCCCAAAAAGTCACTTAAACAAAAGTCGCTATCTCCTTGTTATGGTTGATCATTTTAGTAAATGGACCGAAATTGTTCCGTTAAAACGAGCCTCCGCGAAATTAGTTACCGATTCTATTTTAAATAAATATATTTTAAAATACGGGGCGCCCCTAAAAGTCATATCGGATAATGGTCCTCAATTTGTAAGTAATATATTTGAAGACATGTGCCAAAAACTGGGCATACGTCATTTAAAAATGGTCCCGTATCGGCCGCAATCAAATATAGCGGAACGGGTCAACAGAAATATAGTGAAAATTATCCGTAGTTATGTTAAAAATTTTCATAAAAGCTGGGATAACTATGTCAATGAATTTGCTTTCGCCCTTAGGACCACAAAACATGATACAACGGGCAAGACTACTGCTGAGTTATTTTTAGGCAGAAAGATTATAACACCGTTAGATAAATTATTTTATGTGCAACAAAGAGCCCCAGAATTTAAAATGGGTGATATAGAAAAACTAATTAAGGAAGCAAAGAAGAATACTGAAGTAGCACAAAGAAAACAAAAACTGTATTATGACTTGAAACGACGGGGAGTAACTTATAAAGTAGGGGATGAAGTTTTAAAAATTAAGCATTCACTTTCTTCAGCACCAGAAGATAAAACTGCCAAATGTTTTCCACGATTTGAAGGACCATATGTTATAGAAAAAATAACTCACGCTGTTGTAGTGTTAAAGGCCAGAAATGGTGAAACCTGTTCCGCAAATATTGATCAAATTAAGCCCTACTTCGATCGTAATAAAATGCAAATCTTTTCAGATCTTTTGCAGGATCCGGCACGGCAGACTCCGCAGGTACAAGTTCCAGAGGTGGGAAAACGACAAGTACAAGGGCAAGCCAATGAGAGACAGAAGCAAGTGAAAAGAAAATTGCCCCGGGGAAAAATTGAAGGTAAAAAGAAAAAGAAGCCGTTCCACCGTCCAGAAAACAGAGTTCACGAACACCCCCAGAATGAAGAAGGGAGAAGGACGACGTATGTGAAGAGGACCAGGAGAAATGACGGCAACTATAACCCGGCTTTAAAACGGAAGATCGACTCATCCGACAGAACTATCCGCAGCAAAAGTCGCCGAACTGCGGAAGGGCCATCAGCGGCGGAGGAAAAAGTACAAGAAAAATTTGAACGGCCAACAACGAGGTCCAAGCAGGATCACGACAGAAGTTTCCCGGTTCCGCCAAGACCAGCTGCCTTCAAACGGCCAAGACCACAAGCAGAGGGGAAAAGGAAGGTGTTCAAGGGTGGCCGTACTGGTGAAAAACGGAAGCTTCCAGAGGAAAGCACTGAAGGGCGAGCCCGTACAAGAAGGAGGATAAACCAGGCTACGGTCTGCAGTACCTTTAAAGACTGGGCCCAGAAAAGGATGTTCGAATATTACAAAGATAAGTAAAATTTTATGTTACTTTGCAAACTTAAGTTAATCTTTCATTCTTACTGCAAGTGGCAGATTTCAAGAAGTTTTACCTCATGCGAGGTCTACCTTTATCGCCAAAAGGGCGAGAAATGAGTTGTGACCGATTTTCTTATTATGTTTTCAATTACTCGCGCGTAAAACTAAAGTTGATGTATAATAGCGTTGTGTAAACTTAAATTTTTTGTAAAAAGCTATTGTATAAATTTTATTTAAAACATTCTAGCAAGAAAGAAGTTTTAGTCTGAAAGACTTTTTGAAATGTAGTATTATTTGAATGTAGAAAGAATTGGCACTTGCTTTGAAAAGAACAGAAGTTAACAATGTACTACTAATGTATGTTTTCAAATGTGTAAAATTAACGGCATGTTGATATGTTCTTATATACATGTGAACTGTTATTTTAAATGTTAAGAAATACCGTGATATGGTAAAAGTGAAAGTAATGTTAAAAATTTGTTATTCGTGTGACTGTAAAGATTAAATCATGGCGAATATGTGGTAAAGGTTGAATGATGTAGTTAGGCTCTCTGACGCTACACTTTAGAGTTAGCCACTTTTAGAATAGTACCTCAGGGTTTAGAGTTGAAAGTAGGGTGTGTTAAGAGGTCTCGTTATGTTGAATTTTAACACGTTAGTGTTTTGATTGTAGGAGGAAGTGTGGCACACGTAGACAGAAACACATTCGTGTTTGGTGTTCTTTTACAACACATGTCAGAGAGCACGGGGAGAGATAATTAAAATAGTCATGAATGAAATAAGAATGTTAAGAGCACTATAATTGTATATGTTACTTGCCATGTCATTGTGTAACATTTCATTAAACTAGTTTTCCTTCCAGATCTCTGGAAGGAACCAGAATTGAATAAAGCTCCTGGTTAGATGCAGTACAGATGAAAAAAAAAAGATTATTGTATATCCTGGGAGCTGATATTGTAACAAATTTCTTTCTTTTAAATTTTTCTAGTTTCTAGCGAAGCATTTTTTTGTAAAAGGTTGGCCTCGCGTTAGATTCTAGAGCTAAAAGTTTTCAACAAGGTCGTTTTAGACCTCAGTTTCAAACTAATTAACTCTGGCGGGAAGTATGTAAGGATCTTAAGTTTTACTAACGTTTATTTTATTTTAAATCTTTACTATCACTTCTTATTTTCTACTTCCGGCCAGAATTATATGCGTGAAGGTTTTTATGCAAAGTTTGTCTGGCGAACGCCAAGTATTTAAGTGTGGCCTTTTTGCCAAGCAGAAGAGAGAGGAAGCAGTGAGTTCGAAGCAGGCCGCTTACCTTAGAAGTTACGCAGTTGCTATTTGCCTTCCAGGCCAGAGGTTTTAATCCTCTTGATAAATTAAACGTATTGTAGTGTTCACAGTCTCTGTGCTACATACGCTTCCTGTTATTATAAGGCCAATCTTACACGTGTATTATTCTAAAGTTAAATTAGAGTTTAGTTTTATTTTGATATCTTTTACGTTAGACCCCGAGTGGAGGGTCATTGTATTCCGAAGTACGGAAGTCATTGTATATAAAGAAAAATAAAGGGTTTTGTATACCCTTCGTCTGTATCCTGTCTACTTACTACAATTAGTGAACATAGCTTTAGTAAGCTCTCTGTTCTTAGTCAGGTCCTTGTATGTTTCCGAAGAAGGTTAGAAGAAACATTGAACCTGATAAATTGACTCATTCACGCTAAACTGACTCTGCGGTTTACCACCCGCGGCTACATCTTATAACGACACTGAACTTGCCACCGTCCCCTTTTTTTCGCCGCCTCTAGTGCGGACCTCACTCTCTTTTTTCCGCCTCCCAGACTCCTTCCACCCTACTCTTTCTCCCCCACCTGTTCTTTATCAGAAGTCGAGTAAAAAGATGTTTCTACATCTCGACACTCGAGAATAAAATACGAGCAATTTAACTGTTGAGGAATGTTGGCAGCATGATACGGTTTTGGGCGCACATCCAGTTTCCCTTGGCAAGCCCTCCACGAAGGCATCCCTACTCTTAGGCATTTAACCCTGGAGGCTTTCCGTAGTCATATAAACCAACCCAAACCACTGCTAATTAAGGAAAAAGCAGTTTTGATTTTAATTCACCTTTACTTCCTTCCGCCATTAAATTGACCAGTTTTTGGTTTAGTTTGAAGGTATAGGAAAAGAAGAAATGTTCGCAAAAAGTATTTATTGAGAGCCTGGGTATGTAAATAGACGCTTTTACTTTCAAGATGATTCCATATACATTTAATGATGAAATTGTTAGTCATTATTAAAGCACAAGCAATAAATTAACAGAAAATTTTGAAATAAAAACGTAGCAGAACGTCATTTAAAGACTGAAGAAATTGCTTTGAATGTTTACAGTAGATTAGCTAGAGGGAAGAACTATAAAAATTTAATTTATTTTACATTTATGAAGTGCGTCTATACTATATTACAGAGAATGAGGCAATCAAATTGATTTCTAAGATGTCATCTATGATTTTACAAGCAAACAAATAAACAAAAAAGAAGCAAAATAATAGCATGACTTTTTAAAATGTAAAAGTTAAAATTTTTCTTCAAAAATAAACACAGATTTTTAATTCCCTACAAGTTATTTTGATTATTTTGATATATTGTACATCTAGAGGGAGGGCAAATTCAGCGACTTGTACCTCACAAGGCAAAATCAAAGACCGTTTCTTGACTACAAAAGCTTTATCTACGCCATCGAATTTTCATTTTCGGAAATTTGATGTCGGGGTCGACGCAAAGGGTCAACCAGCATTTTACTTGAAACTAAAACAAAATGTGAATATCTCCAAATCATCTTTAAATGCGCCAAGGTGGCAAACTCAGAAGTACGTCTTCAAGACACCCCTACGAAAAACGGGTTAGGGCTCGTTTCTACGGCAACAGACAGCTGCAGACAAACTGGCGAGAGCTGTTCTTATCATAGACAGTATGTTGTTGTTGCTTTTCCTCGAACTTAGGTGTTTAAGAAAGTTAAGCACAAGGAGGGGATGCGAAAGAAAGCATATAGAAAAGGACAATTTCGTTTGGAAGTGGAAACGAGTTCGTAGTATTTCATGCAAACTTTAAAAGATAATTAAGGAAAACAGGTCAAAGAGAATTAAAGAAAAGTTCAGGACAACTAAAAATTATGAGTCTGAGAAAGATACCTAAGAATTCCTGTCACCATGTTCTACGTAGTCTATTAGGATTCGCCGAATAGAGGCCTACGCCAGCTGGGATCAGTTAAAAAATCGGCTGGACGAGCATCGGAGATCGAAAAGATAAGTTCTGTTTTATTATGATCTGGATGAACTGGTATATGATGATATGCCCGAACGATATCAATTTTTGAAAAAATTTTCTTTTCGCTAAGTGTATTATTAGTCTTGCAAATGCGGGATAGGATATCTATCGGGTTCGGTGCACGCGTTTAATTTTCGATAGTCTCCTACTGGCCGTATATCGCCCGAACTTTTAGAAACTACATGGAGAGGTGATGACCATGCCGATTTTGATGGCCTACAAATACCTTGATCCATCATAAATTGAAATTCTTTTTTTACTGCTTCGTATAACTTAGGGCTTAACCTACGCGGTTTACTATGCACGGTAGGACCGTTTGTTTCTATGTAATGAACCGTACTATGCTTTACTCTGCCCAAATCAGATTTTAACTTCAGTAAATCCGGAAAGTCTTTCAAGATTCTGTGATACGGTGAATCACCCGATATTAGCTTTACCGAAAAATAATTCTCAGAATCGGAAAGAAAACCAATTCGAGTTAATTTCGTAGTATTGTCGATAAGCCTACCTCGTTTTAAATCGATTAAAAGATCAAAATGTCTTAAAAAATCGGCTCCTATTATAGGCACTGGTACATCGGCGATTAAAAACTTCCAATAAAAATTTCGTCTAAGTCCTAAATTCACACTAACCAATTTTGTTCCATACGTAGAAATTCTGGAACTATTCGCGGCAAATAATTGTAACGAATCAGGATACATTTTCGTAAACTTAGAAGTCGCTGGCACACATGAGATATCTGAACCCAAATCAATCAAAAATTTTAAATGTAATCTGTTATCGTAAACATGTAAACGACATGAATGCGCGACTGCCGACGAGTTTCGGTCGACAGCCGCTACTTCTAGTTTTCCTGGGCCGTAGTATTCTGAGAAAAAGAACAAGGTGCTCGACATTTTCTTGCGTTATTACCAAATCGCGAATGAACATAACAATAATTGCTAACGCGCTCTTGAGAATGCCCACGTGAAAAACTACGTCGTCTGTTATGCGGATCCCGAGGGAATTTATTTCTCTTTTTTTCGCGGGAGAGTCGCTCGACCTGTTTACTTAGGGCAGAAATTTCACTCCTTAAGGCCTTAAGATCTTCGAGGGGGCTACAAGAATCGTTTGGATCGCTGGGGGAACTCGCCGAAGCTGCCTGGACAGCGAACGCGCTATTGTTCGTTGGCGTGCGCACTTCAGCTATCTTGTCAGCCATGTTTGCTAAATTATCTAAGGATTCAGAACTTATTGAAAAAATGGAATGCACCTCGGAAGGTAACCTTTGAAGTCACAATGATTTTAAAAATTCGTCAGTTATACATTTTCCACCCAATTCTCTCATTTTTCTCAATAAGTGAGATGGTTTGTAATCCCCTAAATGCAATTCAGAAATAAGTCTGCGTATTTGTTCGTTTTCCGAATCCAAATATTCCGCTATTAACCTAGATTTTAGGGCATTATATTTTTCCGTCGCGGAGGAATTAAATAAAATATCTGATACTGCAGAAAGAGTTTCAGGGTCTATGGAAGAAATCACGTGGTTATATTTCGTAATATCGTGACTAATCTTTGCTAGAGCAAAGTTACTTTCAACTTGAATAAACCAAAGTTTAACATTATTTTTCCATAAAAGGGGAATTATTAACCGCCACATGTGAGATTTGTGGCTCCTGTGCCACCACATTCGATTCGTCGTTGGTTTGGCCTTCCGATCCTGGAATGGTTAACAATTATAAATATATCGTAAATCGTTAACTTAATGTTTTGCACTATGCTTTAGGACTTACGTATCAGTTTAGAATAAAATAATGAAGTCATTCAATATCTCAATAAAATTGCGAACACCAATATTAAACAAAGATCAATTTTAAACAATGAATAATTAAGCTTAAATTAAAACTGTAATTTTAGAGCAAATTGTATCACAAAAGCACCTTAAGACCAATTACAGATAAGGAAAAAACTTTGACCACATACCTGTAAATCCTCCTTAACAGTGTGGTAAACCACGTGTAATCCGTAACATAAAATGAGAAAGAAATTAAGGAAAATAAATAGGATGGAGCAGTTATTACTCAGAAAAAAGACCATTCCCATCAACATAAGGCATATTTTTAGCTTTATAAGAAAGATTGAGACAGATGGCCATTAGGAATCTGAAATAGAAGGAGCGAGAGACAGGGTCACCAGTGAGGTACGCGCGAGTAACGCGTACCTACAAAAGTATAGATAACCTTACCTAGAAAAATAGCAATCTTAATTCAGATAGGTATTTAACATTAAGAATGAGATTTAATAAGGAGAAGTAATATAACATTAATAAAGTAATATGACATAATAATGGCTTAAGAAAGCGTACAGTCCCAGATCGAACATATCACGTAGAAGGCACAAGACAAGTTGTTTCACAGACGCACACATACAGACTGAAGTTGTTACACCGAACTGCTGTGGAAAATTCTTCTCTTCCCTTCAGCCCGTAGGGTTGTCAAGCAGATTTACTGTTTCCCAATCGGCGCTTTTCAACAGAGTTTTTGAGTCTATATCGCCTGTTTGGCGCTGCCGCTACAAAAGCATTAAAATGGGATTTTTAAACGTTAACAGAGTAGTAACTTTTAAGTTTTGCAGTAGTGAAACGCCGTTATTTCATGTAAACAGAATAGTAAAATGAGATGATAAAATACTAGATGAGTAAAACAAAGTCCAACAGCTTTGCAAGTAAAAGCATAGTCCTATATATATGCAGTTCATCGTAAAATAGTAGAATGAACAATTCTTGTAAATAAATGTACACACTTATCAGATCAGAGCACTGCGAAGTCAGTTTTAAACGTAAACAGTATAGCAAATTATGCGTATTCAGCATCATAAAACTAACTAAAATATTCAAGTTACTATCGTCGTGGAATTCAACACACTAAACAACTTTCGTTCAAAGATTTAAATATTCCACATCTTTCGATCGCCACATGCAAGAAACAAAACTCTAAAAAAAATTAACTAAATAAAATTAAATGAAAACATTCATAAATTCTAAACTTCATGTCATATGGAATCCAACATTCTCCCACGAACAATAGCTTAACCTTCTACAAATATTTATATAAATATAATATTAAACATATATATAACAATAATATTAAACAGTAAAACTTTTAAAAACAAACACAGTATTTCAAAATTAAATTAAAAAAAAATCTGGCTAGTCTAAATTCGCGTTCTTACAGTTTCCGAAATAAAGCTCTAGGTTTCCCACAAGAAAACATACAGCCGGAAACCACAACCAAATTAAAATCGCGCCAAATAAAAAAACTCTCGCCAAGCTTGGCGCTCACCCCGATTATGGAATTTTAACGAAAGTTACGGACGGCTTTCAAATCACTCAAATGAACTACAAGTTCTCCAGATGAATGAAACAAGTATTTATTCAGTTAAAATACAGCCTTAAATTAGTATTGCTAACATAAACAACATCAGAATAAGCTGAGAACACTGCATTCTAAACATTACGTTTTACTTGAAACAATAACGATTGTTGCCATTCATCAAAAAAGGAAAGTAATAACAAAAAGGTAAGTTGAAAATCATAGGTGACGTAGTAGTTAAGTTTAAAAAACGATATTAATTATTGTACAATCGTTAACACATACCAAGAAGAATCAAGATGTAACAAATTTTGAATTTTTAGATTTAATTACACTCAAAGATCTAATCTTATTGTAGGAGGTGTGCTCTAGTAAAGTTAGGTAGTTTAGGTAGTTAGAATTTAAGCTCTTACCGAGGTCGTTAAGGACCTCTTTTGTTGTGTACTTAAATTCTAGCAGGAAAAGATATGAGGTTTATGTATTTATTTTAAACTAATAGTACGTTTTAAGTTCGCACTTTTCTATTACTCTCTTTCCACCCACGCTTTTCATGCCAGAATGTAAATGAGACAGCGAGAGTTTATTCAGATTAAGGTAGAATGAAGTACTATTTAAGCAAGAGTTTCGGAAGTTAGTTTTAGAGCATGTCTGCTTATTCCAAACCGCGTTATGCTGTGATTATTAACGACTTGCGTTAGCAGCGTTGAGTATTCCAGCCGTTAGACTGTCTCGACGGTTTACTACAAACCAGAGCCCTTCCTGTGCGTAAGGTATTCTGTGAACTGTTAGGCTAATCTACCACACCTTGAAATTATTAGTACTTACCTTATTCTATTAAGCCAGAAGTGATTGGCTTATTGTAACCCAAGTTGGGTCATTTGTTAATTTTATGTTTGAATAAAAGGGTCTTACACACACTTCTTCTGATTTCTGTTTTGTTTCAAGTCTACATTTGTATGTTTCCAAACAGACATAGACTTTATAGCCTTCAAAGGAATGCTGAGATGATGAGCATCCGAAGGAATGCTTAGAAATCACTGAGCCTCCGAAGATATTTTGGATTTATGAAATCACTGAATCTCTGAAGAAATGCTGGGATGAAGAATCTCCTAAAGAGCCTTTAAGAAAATGTTGATATTATGAGCGTACTCCGAAAGAATGTTGGGATTACAAGCATACTCCGAAAGAATGTTGGACTGCTGCCTAAGGAATACAAGGTAATCACCAAGCCTATTGCGAAGGAATGCTGAAATGATGAACCTATTCCGAAAGAATGTCGAGTTGACGAGAGCACTGAGCTGCATATGGAATGCAGGGAAATCACTGAACCTACTCCGAAGGAATGTTGAAACAATGAAATCACTGAACCATCTAAAAAGGACATTAAACTGTGGTTTTATACGACGGCCATGAATAATTCGAAATAGTATAATTTATTTCTTTTACCTAACTGTGTTGCGTAACTTGATGTAATTATTTATGTATAATAACAATTGCTTATTTTTAAAAAATATCTAGTATTCTTTTCATATTATACACACAACCCAGATGTATAAAATGAACAATTAACCTTCTTTCATTCACACATATTCAAAATTTTTTTTGAATATGTGTGAATGAAAGAATCACTGAAAATGTGAATGAAAGAATCACTGAAAATGTGAATGAAAGAATCACTGAGAATGATCACTGAAAATGCTTAAAGGAATCTTTCAGCATTTTCATAGATCAACAGGAAAAATGAATAAGTGATCAATTTAGATGGACTCATCTTTTCATGACTTGTTAGAGTATTCACGAAATTTTAGGCTAAGAAGTTTAAGTCCTTAAAGCTTTTCAGAGAGATGAATTGTCAAAGAAGGTTTTCAAGAACGATAATTATTTTCACTAGAGATGAATTCTCTTAAACCTCAAAGGGTATCTTGGTAAAATGAAATCACACCAAAGAAATACTTTTATCCTGGCTAGCTTTCCTGAGAGAAAAAGATGAGATCCAGATAAGAGCTCACACTCAAAGCTACAAAATTCGTACTCTCTCCTCAAAATTACATGCGATTAACTGCGTCAAATATGCTAATTAAAACATCTTCAACTAAAGATTTCGCCACCGCGCAAGGACATTTGCATCATTTCCATTAATTATTGCAAAGGTAATTTTACTAAATCGCACCTTCTCGGCTGTCCAAAAATCCCCTTTAAATAAATTGCCGATCCATTTCCGGTTCTAAATCTAAAATCTGGAGTTATACTTTCCTTTACAACCGTTATCTCACTGCCAGAATCGATTAATCCATTACTTACCCGACCGTTTACACTAACCTGCATTCTTTCCAACTTGCATAATTCCTCTTCTATTGATTGTTTAGAAATTTCCTTTCCGAAATGCTCCGCTTTAGCAATAATAACTCTATTTTCTTCAGTTTCACTAATTTTCCCTCCATCAACCGCATTTGTTTTATTCACTTTGCAAATTTATTGATTGCAATTACTTTGCAAATTTATTGATAAACATACTTCGTATTTTTATTGAGTACATTTACGTTTAAAATGTTCCCTTGACCCGCACTTGTAACATGCGAAATTTTTCTGAGGAGAGTATATTTTGGCTCTTTGACAATGTTGAAACTTGCTTGTCTGAGCTAGCTTTCTTTTGGCTTTACTTTAATCCTGTCTGGTGATAATCCATCTTTAATCTCATTCTCTTTCTTATAATCCTTAGCGTAACATTTCCCCGTTGCCGAAAAAATATATCGCATTCTCTTGCTAAATCCTTTGGTTTCCACCAATTTTCTCAAGGTTCGAATCCCGCGAACGGGCTGGCTTCATGGGTGTTTTCGTGGTTTTCCCCATGTGTAACGTGTATACGAGCCAGTTACTCTTATAAATTCCTCCAGGAAGGCATCCCTCTCCTTAGGCAGATAGCCCTAGTGCGCTTTGCCATAATTAAATAAACCAAACCACCAATTTTCTCCCTGCTCAATACCAATATGAATTTCACTCAATACTCAATACCAATATGAGTAATAGCAGTTTCCATATTGGGCGTTTCCATTAATCTATCCGCAACTATTAACTGATTGACAGTTTCCAGATCCGTCGCTCCTTGCAATTTGCAGTAATAACTCTACCTAGAATTTAATCTTGTAGCAAACTGAGTAACATTTTCATCCGGGTTCTTTTTAGCCCGTTTAAAACTTCCCACACAAGTTGGTTCTGACAACTTAGGCGATGGTTCATATTCCCGAAGCACTATAGGTTTCAATACTTCGAAATCCTCATAGTGTTCTTCCTCTAAATAAGTTAAAATTTACACGGCCTTGTCTCCTAATAAACACATAAGGACCTCAGATTCTAAGTTATCCGCTACCTTTTCACTATCGAAGTTCTTTTCTAGACTGTTGAAAAAATAATTCCACCCTTCTGATCTTGTTGGAAATTTCACAGTCAGCAATTTTATCGTTTTAACAATTTCATCTAAACTTTCAACTTTGGGAAACATTTCTAAATCCACTGGACTTTCAGAATTTAAATTTCGGTTTTCCGCTTAAAGTCTTAATCTCTCTAGCTGTATCCGTTCGCTTTCTATCTGTAACCTACTCTGGGCTAACACCACATTTTCTTCTCTTTCCTTTCGAAAATAATCGAAGTTAACAGTTCTTTGACTACCACTACTTCATAATTCTTGTTTTGAGGTCGCTGGTTAGACTCTATACTAAAGACAACTTTACAACAACAACAACAACAACCAACTTTATTTCGTGGACTGTATCATAACTAAAAATCTAATTCGAAAATGATAAATTCCCGACCATACGGGATCAAAAACATGTATGCTACGCTAGGAGTTCGAATCTTAACTAACTAAAATTGCGCAGAAACAATGCGCTGCACATAACTTTTATTGCCGCGTAGGAGGCAACATACCGCCCCACGTTGCAATATCTATGATATGCAAACTAAATCTAAGTATACAATTCAATATCAAATGCTAACAATTCAGCTATTCATTTTTTTAAGCATTAACAAAAGACTTAAAGTTAGTAAATCATTTACAGAATGAAATAAACAATTCAGAAAATTCGGTAAAGTTTGAACATTTGGCAAATTTTTTCAATAATTATGGTAAGTATATCAACATTTCAAACAGTAAAAAATATTGACATTTTTTATCGAAATTACCAAACATAAGTATAATAAAGAACAATGTATATTTTATTAACAATAGAAATTAATCCTTGAAGTTATCCTCAATAGGCAATAAACAAATTTTTAATATTGGCCTTTTAATTGGACCAAACTTTGTGTTAATGACTGCTACTCGTATCTTACCATCTTTACCAGGAATCGTCTGATCATTTCTTCCTAGTAACCATTTAAATGGAGGTAACTGATCATCTTTAATAATAACCATTGTATTTTCCTTTATATTTTCCTTTGAAAAATACCATTTCTTTCGTTGTTGCAAGTGATCAAGATAGTCAGTTATCCATCGTTTCCATATAATCTGCCCCATTTTAGTTAACTTTTGCCATCTTGACAATCTACTTTCTGACAAGTCCAAATTTTGAGGTTCTACAATTGAGTTTATGGGTCTACCTATTAAAAAGTGACCTGGCGTCAACGGTTCGTAATCTGAAGGTTCAGACGATAAAGGAGAAAGAGGTCTCGAATTTAGTATTCCTTCAATTTGATCAATTACGGTTAAAAATTCTTCATATGTTAGTTTTGCATCGGAAATAGTTCTTTTAAGATGAAATTTGAAAGATTTGATTCCGGCCTCCCAAATTCCACCAAAATTGGGGGCACGAGGAGGAATAAATTTCCAAGAGATATTTTCAGATGCCAAATACTTACCCAAAACTTCATCAGGGACAGTAACTAAAGAAGCAAGTTTCTTTAACTCTTTGTGAGCTCTTACAAAGTTAGTTGCATTTTCACTAAACAGACATGAGCTTTTACCTCTACGCGAGAAAAATCGTTTTAAACATGCAATAAAGGCTTCAGATGTTAAGTCCTTGCCACCAATGGGCCAAAACCTTTCCCTAACAAAATGTAACAATGCTTGAGAACCAGCATGAAAATTTTTCAAATGATAATGAATAAATATTAGCTTGGTAAGCTTATGATTTTTTTTGCAATAAAATTTGATGTTTAGAATCATAATTAATTGTGGCATGAGTTAAGCGACCGCCCACACGTAATATATCTTTTCCATCTAAAAATGGATTTAAAGTTTTTACCTGACTTTTGATTACTCTCAGATCTTGAAGTGATTTAATCTCCTCTGCAAATTCTATTACCTGAACCATTTTTATCAAGTACATTTCCGCATCTTGAAATTCAGTACTACTGATGGGCCCTGTTTTCTTCACTGGACCTTTCAGATTGGACAGAAACCTGAAAATAAGATTTAAAATTCTAATTAGTTTAACATAATTATTTGTTAATTCAAAAAAGATATTCCAAAACAAGTTTAAATTGCAGTTCAGATTAACATCTAAAGGTTTTTTAAGTTCATCCTGATAAGCAGGAGAATCTATAAGAGTCTTGTCAAGTTCAAATAAAGAAGCATCACTAAGTTCGTTTTGTTCAGGACCATTCCACCACAAGGAAGATGTGACAAGTTCATGAGATAAGCACCACGAGAAATCAGATCTGTCGGATTATTTGCTGATGATACATGCTTCCAGTGTCGCGGCTTTACTAGTCTTTGGATTTTGGAGACTCTATTTGTAACAAAGGTCTTCAAAAGATGAGGAGAAGTCTTCAACCATGACAGTGCTATCGTTGAATGATTGCACAGAATGATGTCATCTAAATGCATCTTCAATGAGTTGCTAACTTTCGAAATCAGATGAGCCAATAACAAACATGCACAAAGTTCCAATCTTGGAATAGATAAAGTTTTCAATGGAGCCACACGAGATTTGCTGGCTAGTAGATGAGATGACGAGTTGTGATCTTCATCGACACAAATCAAGTAGACAACTGCACCATAAGCGGCTTCCGAAGCATCTACATATCCAATGAGTGAAATCTTGCTTGGAAGATTGAAGAGGACGCAACGATTAATTTTTATGTTCTCAACAGCCTTTAAATTTGAAACTATCTTGCCATTCGTGACCAATAGTTGCGAAAAGTGGTTCATCCCAACTCAGTTTTTGAACACATAATTTCTGTAAAAATATCTTTTCAGAAATTATGTGTTCAAAAACTGAGTGACTGGCTTTGGTGATTACCGGACCAATCAGTCCTAAAGGATGATAAAGTCTGGCAATTGTCGATAAAATGTCTCTTTTGGTATATGATGATTTCTCCTTGATTGAGACTTTAAAGCTGAATTCATCCTTCTGAGAATTCCATGTAATACCTAAAGCTTTAACCACATTATCACTTTTGGAGGAGAAAGGAAGCTCAGAGCTTGTAGAAGGGCTATCCAACAGTTCAGGAGAATTAGAGTGCCATTTGTGCAAAGTCATTATACAACTATGAAAAAGCTGTATAAGTTGATTTTTCAATTCCCTTGCTGAGTCTAAGTTTGATGAACCAGAGATGACATCATCAACATAACAGTCTGACAAGACAGCTTTGGCAGCTTCAGGATATTTATGCATTTCGTCATATGCAACTTGCTTTATGCATCTAATGGCTAAAAACGGAGCACTTTTAGTACCATAAGTCACCGTTTTGAGTCTATATGTCACAGGTGAGTCGCTAAGGTTTCTCTTCCATAAGATTTGAAGTAAGTCTCTTTGGGATTCATCAACCAAAATTTGCCGGTACATTTTTTGTATATCCGCAATAACTGCAACTTGATGTTTTCTAAATCTCACAAGAATATCAAAAGTATGTTCTTGGACTGCTCCCGCTCATTCAAACATAATCCATTTGAGCTCGGGGCACTAGCATTAAACACAACTCTTAATTTTGTACTTGATTTCTCTGGTCTATACACTCCATGATGGGGAAGGTAATATTCAAGTTCCGGTTTTGAATTATCAGGGACCCTTTCCATATGGTCCAAATTTACATATTCTGTTATGAAATCTTGATATAAATGTTGCAATGTAGCGTTTTTGCTAAGACGTTTAACTAATTGATTGAGTCTAATGTTGGCTAAGTGCTTTGAATTTCCTAATTGTTCGTCTTTCATAGGCATTTTTACGATAAATCTGCCATCTTCATTTCGTCTGTAAGTGTCTTTGAAATGTTGTTCAGAGAATTCTTCTTCTTGGCTAAGAATTGGCTTTTTTTCACCAATATTTTCCACTAACCAATATTTTCCACTAACCAAAAATTTTCTACCAATCTATCAATATTATCAACATTACCGAGAAGTCCACAATAATTCTGATAATTTTCAAAGGATGTTTTCAAAGAACCCGTAGCTATATAACCAAACACAGAATTTCTGAAAACGAGCGATTTCGTAGATTTAAATTGGCCATTGATAAAAATGTCATAAAATATTTCTGCTCCTAAAAGCAGATCTATACTAGATGGAGTTGCAAATTCTGGATCAGCCAAACTTGATGTATTAGGAATATCTATATTTTCAATATTTAATTTTGTAGAAGGTACTAAATCTGTGATTTTATTTACAACTAAAAAATTTAATGAAGCAGAAAACGAATTATTTCCATTAAAAATAAAAGCAAAAGTACGAGATTTAATGTTTGAAATTTGCCCATTTAAACTAGAAACGGGAATATTTATTCTTTCCTTTTTTTTAATTTGCACGCTCACAGAATTCATTTGTAGCAAAATTTGACATTGATCCTGAATCAAGAATTGCTCTTGCTTTAACGAATTGACCATAAATATTTCTAGCCGAAACAATCGCAGTTGAAAGGAGAACAGTTTTATTTTTCGAAAAAAGACACGCCGATAAGGCTTTTTCTGTTGATTCATTGCTTTTCAAAACAGCCTCATTTTTGCGGTTCTCTGGGGAGGGCGTAGTTTCACTTTGCTTTCCCCCACTTGTTGCAGACGACATGGAAGCTTCATTCCGATGAAGAAGTGAATTATGTTTTGATTTGCAAACCGAGCAAAAGTGTCTAGACTGACAGGAAGCTACTTTATGATTTGACTATAAACAGTTAATGCACAAAAAAAGCTTTTTAATCATATCGTATCGTTCCATTGGATTTAATGCTAAAAATGTTTCGCATTTAAAAATTGCGTGATTATCTTTGCAAACCGGACACATAAATTTATTATTATTCGTTTTCGTCACTAACGATCAAACTTTATTTGGAGGAATGTTTTGTTTTGTTTTTGCAAATACAGTTTTGTTTTGCATAAATTCTAACATCTGGCATCGCTTTTGAAGAGATGTCATGAAAGAATCCCATTCACATAAATCATTACTATTTAATGACATTTCAAATTGCTTACGCGATTCTTTATCTATTTTATTAAGAATAAGATTAATCAGCAAAGCTTCGCTTAATTTATCCATATTTAATTCCATAACTTTTAATGCTCTTAAATGTTTCTGAACTTTATCAATTAGTGAGCGTACATCTTTAGGATTTTCATGAACTATTTTTTTAATAAAAAGTCATTCATTGATATGAGAATTTACAACCAGTCTTATTATCATATCTTTCTTCAAGTGCCTTAAATAAGGAAGAAAATGTATCATCTATTGTTTGTATCTGTTTTACATCACCAATTAAACAAGATTGTAAATAAAACAATTTCTGAGAATCTGTTAATTATCTATTAGATGAAGCTACAAATTGGTTTTTAAATAAATTCCTGTCTTCGAAATTGCCAGAAAATTTAGGTAACGTTATTTCAGGCAATTTATAATTCAATGAATTACTTCTTGTTTCTTGGATACTATTATTTGCATACTCATCATTTGCATTCTTACTACATAATGAAGTGTAAAGACATTTCAGGCTTACCTGAACATTGGTAATATCCATCTCGATTTCTTCAAAAGTAGCTTCGATGTCTGATATTTGTTCATCTTTACACACTTTGTAATAATCCAAGCGAAGTTCATCAATTTGTTTATTTAACTTGTGCACTTTTTCTTGCAATACTTCTATTTGTTCGAAACCAAAATCATCACTTTTTCCATTGACAGACGACTTTAATTTCGTTATTTGAGCTTTAATACCACCATGTTTTCTGTTCAACGTAGTTATGTGTTCATTAGCCATTTTTTATTCTAATTAGCTGCGTCTCGACGATGACCAATGTTTTGAGGTCGCTGGTTAGACTCTATACTAAAGACAACTTTACAACAACAACAACAACCAACTTTATTTCGTGGACAGTATCATAACTAAAAATCTAAATCGAAAATGATAAATTCCCGACCATACGGGATCAAAAACATGTATGCTACGCTAGGAGTTCGAATCTTAAGTAACTAAAATTGCGCAGAAACAATGCGCTGTACATAACTTTGAAGTTGCGCAGAAACAATGCGCTGCACATAACTTTTATTGCCGCGTAGGAGGCAACAGCTTTTACTTCCCAGAATGTTTCGACTTCACTCACTTTTAAATTGTTCGAGACCTCTTCCCCTAACTCATCGGCCAGAAGTACAAAATCGACCTTCTTTCCCTTAAATATTCCATAGTGAAATATCAAAGGCAATATTCAAAACAATAAAATCTGACACTTCAGTGATAACTACTATAAAATAAATATACCAATGCAGCCACTTATTCTTGGAAAATAAATGCACAATTGCAACCGGTTATTCTTAAAAATTCTTTTAAATACTAAAATTTAAATTTACTTATACACTGTAATCAATTATATGAGCTTTTACATATTTTAAGAGCTGATTAAAAAAAGTCATGACATTTGTCGTTAAATGTTATAATAATCTTTGTGCGTTCCGCTGTTTATAAATAGTGGACTGTGAATTGACTTGATATTACTTCAGTATAGAACCCAAAAACCTCAGAGTCATAACGTTGACCGAAACTTCTTTATTGACTTTCAAACAGTAAGTTGGTTGAGGAACGGCGAAGACCACACTGCAAACTCCGACTTCAGTAACGGCTTACCACACAAACTCAGAAGAACCTTTGCTTAATTGAAACTCCAGTAATTCACAGCAACCTCAAAGCTCTAAACAGGAGCTTTAAAAACCTAACAAATTTGCGTCTGCGCCGCTCCTCGGTACAAAGAAAGAAATACAATTTGCATAACATCGAACATATCCCCAGCCTTGAAGTCCCAAGGGGGTTCAAACAATAAATTTAATCTGTTGAACTGAATAAACCTGAAAATAAAAATTGAAGTCTCTAAATCAGGAATTAAATGGCAAAGCACATAGATTTGCTATAGGTCGTTTTATTTCACCATTGGAGGTGCGTAAACTCACCACTCGAACTTTCTCATCAAGACCAGAATACACTTTAGTAATTCTACCTAATTTCCAACGTAGCGGAGGTAGATTTTCGTTCTTAATAAGAACCATATCACCAACCTTCAGATCTTGTAACTTACACCACTTGGGTCTCTGCTGCAACCTAGATAAATACTCACTGCTCCATCTTTTCCAGAAATGTTGAAATAACCTTTGCACGTTCCTCCAACGATCACTGCAGCTCATAGTTTCTTGAATTTGGTTAGATTCTGGAATAGAGCTTAAAGCCACTCCGGTGAAAAAGTGTCCTGATGTTATCGCCTCCAAGTCGCTACAATCACTTGAAGCTCCTACCAAAGGCCTAGAATTAAGACAGGGTTCAATTTGGGTTATTAATGTCAAAAATTCCTCGTATGTTAAAGTAAGTGTTCCTAAACATCTTTCTAAGTGATGTTTCATAGACTTGATACCCGCTTCCCAAAGCCCTCCAAAATGAGGGGCAGAGGGAGGATTAAATAACCATTTAATATTTTCTGAAGAAATATAACCCCGTAGCTGTTCATCACGTTGAACAGTAGAAAAGGCTTTCCTAAATTCTTTATTAGCTCCTATAAAATTCGTTGCACAATCACTGTGAATTTCACACGGTTTGCCTCTACGAGCTATAAACCGCTTAAGTGTCGCGAGGAATGATTTTGTTGAAAGATCTCCAACTAATTCTAAATGTATTGCTCTTGTAATAAAACAAATAAATAGACATACGTAACACTTAAAGATTTTGACTCCTCTACCAGGACGATATTTAACGTTAAATGGTCCTGCTAAATCAATCCCTACACGAGAAAAAGCTCTACTTTGAGTAACTTTTGAAGCGGGTAAATCTGCCATTAGCTGAGTTGCAGTTTGCGCTCTAACTCTACGGCAGATAACACATTGGTTTATACACTTTCTTATAATATCTCTAGCATTCACAATCCAAAATCTATGTCGTATGACAGAAGTGAGTAGCTGCGTACCTGCGTGAAGATACGTGTCATGATAGTGCTTAATAATTAAACGCGTAATATTGTGATTCTTAGGTAAAATCATAGGATGTTCTGATTATTTGAAACTGTAGAGTTTCTGAGCCTTCCGCCTACACGCATTATTCCTGCGGAATCCAAGAAAGGACTTAAAGACAGTAATTTACTTGATGTCTTCAAGGGTTTACCAGATTCTAAACAAAATAATTCTTCTGGAAATTCGGCTCTTTGCACAATCCTAACAATCATAGAAGTAATTTCACAGAATTCTTCAGTAGATAAATAACCCTTTATACGCTCTATAGGTAACTTACTACAATTATTTCTGAATCTTAAACACCACGCTAACACTCGACATAACTTTAACCATGATGAAAATTTTGAAAACACACTAGGCTCTTCAAATTTGGAAACATTTGAACTGAAACTCTTTTTCAATTCCTTCAACATAACCTCACTCTCTAATTCTACACTTGAATTTTGCTGTACATGAATTAGGGATTCGTTTAACCACTGAGGTCCCTTCATCCATAACTCACATTGTAAGAATTATGATGGAATAAAACCTCTGGTCCCACAATCTGCAGGATTTTGTTTTCCAGCAACATAATTCCATTGAATACCTGGAACAGCTTCCTGGATTTTTGCAACTCGATTTGCCACGAAAGGTAGCCAACGGCGAGGTTCGGACGAAACCCATGCCAATGTAACCCGCGAGTCGGTCCATGCGTAAATATTGTTAATAGGCAGTTCTATGCATGATAATACTGCATGTAAGAGGTTGGTTAAAAGTACCGCAGCACACAACTCTAGTCTCAGAAGAGACTGGGTTTTTAAGGGCGCTACTCTGGTTTTCGATGTCAGAAGGCTGATTTTGACTGACGAATTAAGGTTGATTGTTCGGAGATAGATGACTGCACAATAAGCCTTTTCTGAAGCGTCGCAGAAAGCATGGAGTTCTATAACTACTGCCTTCGGACTCAAGGCATACCTCGGAAATTGTAAGCTTGAAAGTAAGGGCAATTCTAGATAGAAACGCTTCCATTTTCTACTTATTCTCTTATCAACGAGTTCATCCTAACTCAGCTGTAAGTTCCATAACTCTTGTAATAATATTTTCGCGTATATTATTGTTGGCGCTAACCATCCCATTGGATCAAAGATTTTGGCTACCTCTGATAAAATAGTCTTCTTAGTAAACTCTTTATCACTTATTGCATACCGAAAAATGAAATGTATCACTTGTTCCAATTAATTCCCAATACCTTTACCTTCTTGTCACTGGTTATTTCAAGAGAAATACTGGATTCTCGCAAGCACTCGGGAATATTCTCTAAAATAGCTGAACTGTTTGAAATCCACTTCCTTAAGCGGAATCCACCCCTTTTCATCATTTCATTCAACTGCTGAACTAGAACATTCACTTCCTCTTCACTTTGTGCCCCTGAAAGCAAATCATCAACATAAAAATCACAAAGGGCAATTTTTGATGCTAAAGGGAATCTTACTTGTTCATCTAAATGCAAGTTGTTTCATTACTCTAGTGGACAAATATGGCGCACAGGCAGTCCCATATGTAACTGTCACTAATATAAATGTACTCAAGGGCTCACTAGGACTATCCCTCCAAAGCATTCGTTGCCAATTTGTATCTTCTGGGTGGACACGAATTTGTCTGAACATCTTCTCTACATCGGCACATACTGCAATTTTGTGAGTTCTAAACCGTAGAAGAATTGGAAACAGCTCTTGCTGAACTCTTGGCCCAACCATCAAAATATCATTCAATGAAAGACCCGATGTCGTTTTAGCTGAAGCATCGAAAACAACTCTCAGTTTAGTCGTAGTACTTGATTCCTTTAATACGGCATGATGAGGCATGTAATACGTAGAGTCAATAAGAATCCCTCCCTCAGGCACTCCCTCCATATGTCTCAGCTCAAGGTATTCCCTCATGAAATCCTTATACTGTTCATATATCTGAGGCCTTTTTAGAAGTGAATTTTCTAAAGATTGGAATCTACGCATAGCTAATTGTCTGGAATCTCCAAGCTGAGAAGGCGAAGAGTGAAACGGTAATTTCACAGTATATACCCCACTTTCCTCTCTCGTATATGTAGATTTGAAGTAATCTTCACATACTCTCTCTGATTTAGTAAGCATGTCAAACGTAGGTACAGCATCCAATTTCCAAAAGTCAGACAGCATCTGATCAGTTTCCACTTGTATATTATTCACATAGATAGTAGGATTAATTTCTGTTGAATTATTCACACTACCTGAAATAATCCATCCTAGTTCAGAACGAGAAGCTACCGGTTTACCTTCTTCGCATTTAATTATTTCCCCCTTTAAAAGAGGTAAGGCAATATCTACGCCTAAAAGTATATCAACAGGCCCACTTTTGTAAAATGTTGGACCTACTAACATTAAATCATTATATTCCTCAATGTACTTCTTATCCAATGTAAAATGCGGCAAAGTTCCAATAATTCTATTGATGATAAATACTGGTGTTTTAAATGACACTTTCGCCGGAAAATGCGGAATGAAGTTTATTTCCGTAATTCTATTAGTTTTCGTATCCAAAGACCCTAAACATGAAATAAAAACTTTGGCATTTCTTCTTGCTAACCCTAGCCTTTGTACACAATCTTCTGAAATCAGGCTTGCTTGACTGCCAGGGTCAAGGAGGGCTCTACACAATTGGTATTCACCCGATGAATCTAACACTTTAATAACAGCCGTACATAATAAAACTTCACGCTGAAAATTAAAGTCTGAAACACAAGATTTAATTACTGGTCTGGAACTTGCGATATTCTTCCCTGACCCAGCCGATTGAGCGAATGGTTCTGGCTCAGGGAAAAATGGCTTAGCCGTCACTGATAATTCATTCGAACTGTTCGTAACTCCTTTACGTGTCTTTGGTTCATTTTGAACTCTTTCGAAATGCAGTAGTCTGTGATGATTTTTAAAGCACTTTTTACATTTATGTGTACTTCTACACTCGAAAGCTTTATGATTTGAAACCAAACAATTAAAACAAACATTATTTCTCTTGGCAAAATTAACGCGTTCCTGAACATTCAGATTTAAAAACTTATTACATTTAAAAACTGAATGACCGGCTTTACAATACGTACACTGCGCGCGAATCTCTGAAGCCAATGAAGTTAATTTGTCTTTTGTAACTTGTTTTTTAACACCTTGCATTTTACCTGCTTGCAAGGTTCTGGCATGAGATTTCAAGAACTCTAACAGCTCATTAAGTGTTGGTAGTTCCTCACTCTTTAATGTTCTTTCCCATCATCCTCTCGTCGAAGAATCCAATTTAAACTGTACTATTAACATTAAAATAGTATCCGCGAATTGGTCCACTTTGAATCCTAGATTTTCAAACGAACATACACATTCTCTTACAGTATCTACTAACGCTAATATCTGACTAGGAATTTCAGCTTGTAAATTCGATAAATACAAGATTTTCTTTAATAACGATGAAAATAATTCTCTCTTATGTGAAAATCTTTGACACAATAAACGCCACGCTATTTCGAAATTCCTGTCACAAATAGTTAAAGCTGGAACAATCCGCAAAGCATCTCCTTTTAAAGAACCCTTTAAATATTGTAGCTTTTGTGCACCTGATAAACGGTCATTATCCACTATCGCCGTTTTAAATAAATCAAAAAATGATAACCATTCTTCAGTACTGCCACTAAATACAGGAAGAGTTAGCTTAGGTAAGCGTATACTCGCTATTTCACAAGATTTAGTTTCCACACTAATGTCTTTAACATTCTTAACTCTGGTTAGCATTAAAATTAACTCATCAACAGTATCTTGTATGACCTGTTGTTCTTCTATAAATACATCAATATCTTTTTCTTCACACACTACAAATATGTTATTACAAATATCCGAAAGTTCGGTCATTAAATTATTTAATCTAGATTTAAAAAGTTCTAACCGATCAACATCAGCAGAATCGTAAGTCACTGTAATTTTCTCTTTCAGTTTACTTAACTTAGCTTTAGCTACACGCTTTTTAGTCTTAAGCGTTGTAAATTCCATTATCTAATAAGAAAGATAAAAAAACACACTGACTCACCAATTTTACTGCGACTCCGGCTCGACGGACCAAAAACATGTGCGTTCCGTTGTTTATAAATAGTGGACTGTAAATTGACTTGATATTACTTCAGTATAGAACCCAAAAACCTCAGAGTCATAACGTTGACCGAAACTTCTTTATTGACTTTCAAACAGTAAGTTGGTTGAGGAACGGCGAAGACCACACTGCAAACTCCGACTTCAGTAACGGCTTACCACACAAACTCAGAAGAACCTCTGCTTAATTGAAACTCCAGTAATTCATAGCAACCTCAAAGCTCTAAACGGGAGCTTTAAAAACCTAACAAATTTGCGTCTGCGCCGCTCCTCGGTACAATAACTTTACATTTCATATGAAACAAAAATAAAACAGTAAATAGTACCTCCTGCGAGGAAAATACTCTGAAAGTTACTCTTCATTAAATACACAGTTCCCTCAATTATCCATAAGACAAAAACACATACAAAAATTTACATATATCTATATGTACAACACTTAAATTCTACCGAACTTCATCCATTTCCGAAGCTCCAAAACCAGAATTTCAATTAAAGTGTTATAATACCTCTAAATATTTGTATCCTGGTGCCAAATAATTTTTAATTTAATAAAAAGTAATTCTAGATTTTCCTATCATTTGCTTTAGAATCTTGCACCTTTTAGCGGTAACCAAACAAAAAAGCAAAATATCCGAGTATCTGATCGAACAGAAAACTAAAAAAAAATCAGTACTCAGCCATGTGATGATGGATTCATCCTACCGCTGCCACCAACATGTTGTAATGTCGTTCATCGGATAAATGAAAGTTATTCCTTCCTGTAGCGTACGGTTCGTTTTTCTTTGTACACATGGTTTTTTCTTTCAATGCATAGATGACACCTTTTATTTTTTAGTAATAAACTTTAATAAGAAATATACAAACTCTTGGTTAGAGAACAACGTAAGTTACATTTGGGATATAAGTACAGCTCTGTCCTTCGACATTCAGGGTGAAAAAGGCCCCTTGACCTCACTGTCGGTTTCGTTTTTTTTTTCTTTACTCTTTCCTCCCCCTTTTTTTTTTCCAATTGCTTCCGTCCAACAAACCAACCGGCGCTCCTCAGTGATCGGTCGGTCCGACTAATTATTTCTCTCGGCAGGCTTTTTCCTCCTACTCATTGGGCTATGGGCATTACAAAATACATTAAATAAATTCGAGTTCACAATATTAGCAAATATATCAACAGAATATGAACAGAAATGAAAAAGATAGTCTAATAAATTAAGCTGTTAAGAATCCACTGGTAAGGAAACAAATTTTTCTGAAAAGTATTTTTTACATAAGGAAACTTAAAAAAAGTATTAGATATTTTATCCTCGCAACTGAAATGGATATACGAAAAATTAAAGGCTATATGTTTTGATTTCCAGTTTCCTAATTAGTGAAAAATTATTGTCATTAGATTATGGTAATTTAAAAGGAAAAGCTTATAATTTAATGCTTATATATTCAAATCATAGAAATGAAACGAAAATGCAGCCAAAAATATATAGCTTTAAAATCTATACTATTTTTTATTAATTCTGGCTACAAAAGCAATTACAAATTTAGATTATATTTTACGCACCATATTTTCTGCGGAAATTTTTCTCGGTAACTTTTCAGCCTAGGATTTTGAAAGTTTTAAAAACATCCGTAAAATTTTTCACTTTCCCAATGCGTTCAGAGAGCGAGTTACCTTAAATTTTTAAATAGATTCCCTACATTGTGATTGTTTTCGTCTTACTAACAAAGACAAACGCTCGCAAAATATATGAATTTTTCCCTCCTAACTGTTGAACTTTATGCTGGACTAGTACAAGAACAGACCAATCAGTGCGAAGCAAACAGAAACTGACATTATCTGCGATTTCGCTGAGTCACAGGCATATTAATCTTTTCTAATTATTTATGGATAATCTGAGGCTGAAGGATTATCAGAGACAACAATAAGCACGGACAAGATTTGAGTTATAGAAAAGGAAAACAAGAAGATATCTTATTATATATTGTAATGTTAATATTACTATGTATTCTTATTGGAATGTAGATTATTTTTAAAGAAATAATATTGTAATAGTTGCTTGTAATTCTACCCATGACTAATTTTCTTTTGTTTTGTTCTTGCTGTAACTGCCTCCTTCGGAAATTAAATTATTCACATAATTTTCTCCTCTCGAGATTTTCCGACGATAAAATGAGTGGGGGAAAAAAACGTACGCAAGAAAATGCGATACTCAGAAATGTAGTTAGCTGAATTATATTTGAATTTGCACGCAGCATTAAGAATATTTTTAACGTTCCAATTACTGCTGCTAGGGGCGGGGGAGCTTCAGCAAGTTTAAAATAATAACAAATTATACAAAATTTAACACTTGGTCAAAAAAACTTTTAAACATGGCCATTTACATTAGAAAATATAAATTAAGAGATCAAGTAGATTTTGAAAAAAATTATGTATGATTTTACTTCATTAAAAGTAAGAAAAATTAGATTACTAAAAATATTTGAAAAAAATTAGTGCAATATTTTTTATATTAGTTATATTATTACTTATGTTATTTTAATGTCATTTATCAAGAGAAAAATTTTTAATATTTTTTATTTCAAAAATTTGTTTTATTATATGTATCGTTTTTCTGAATATAAAAAGATATGATTAAAAAAATATCATTGCAAAAGTTTGGAGATTAAAATTTGAAATAGTTCTTTTTCATTTTAATTAATTGATTAATTTATGTTTTATTTTATTTATTTATTATCAATAAATGGCTGGACACATTTCTTTGCGCATAAGGGCATGCATTTTTCTCTTTGGTTCAGGTGAAAAATATGTAAGCACAGCTGTGCTTAACAGCATGGCTATCTTGCGAAAAACGCCATATTCTGAGATTTATGGAAGCCTTGGCAGCACTGAAAGTAACTGA
The DNA here is from genome assembly GCF_044657685.1 of Stegodyphus dumicola. NCBI lineage: Eukaryota > Metazoa > Arthropoda > Arachnida > Araneae > Eresidae > Stegodyphus > Stegodyphus dumicola. The sequence continues at coordinate 108,916,385 of NC_140770.1, read as the reverse complement.
AGACTGCCTCAATGAAAAAAGCGAAAGTGCAACGAAACAAAATTTTCATTCCTCAATTAAGAGAAACCATTGCAAAATATCGCACTCATAAAATGTCATATGAGTTGAACACGTGAAAGCATTTCCTATTAATGCAATGCAGTGTGAAATTCGATTAGCAGTGAATAATGAAACAAATATGATTCATAAAAAAGAAAGTCGGTCTGTTGAATTAGTTACGAGAGTGAATTGATTTTATCAGGGGTATGGAAAACGAGTAGCAATAAATAAATTGATAAAAAAATATCTCCCACGTTACTGAAATAATATCTTATCATACAGTTCTAAAATTACAGCTATTATATTAAAGAATTTTATTTTTGGCTCATCCTTTCATTAACAAAAACGTATTCAGACAAAAATTCTTTTCCGCAGGTTTGGTTTAAATTGGTTTAAACCTTTTACTGAATGATTATCTTAAATAGAGCAGCTACTTTCTTTATTTTCAGTTTTCTCTCGAGCCCCTTTTTCATTTATTGTTAGAATTATTTTTTTTTTCTTGTCGTATTTCTATAAGTGTAACTAGAATGAGGGAATATTTCTTTGCAGTTTTTTCTTTTCTTTAGTATATATTTGTGAAAGAACATTTAACATCTACCTCATGCGTACTCTTTCTATTTCACGCATTCATATTAAATTTGAAGAAATTAATTATATAAGGAGTATTTTGAATTGCTTATCTTTAATTTTTGTTCATTTCCTGTAATTTTTAGCTAAAAAAGTTTAATAGAATTAGAAAGAATCCCAAATTGTCGGTTTACAATCAGTAATTAATAAATATATTGTTGCGTGCGTACGGCTTCGTCACGAAGTGAATGAACAAGTCCGATGAAAAATGAACAAAATTTATTACTATCATAACAAAAATTTCCTCAGATATTCTTTCAGTACTACAATATCTCACAGTAGTTATCTTAACTACTCAAACGTTCAACAGAAGTTAATTCAAAACAGCTAAAGAAAGCTAATCCGCGAATTCGCTACTATCAACAAGAGCAGTTTTCTAAACAAACTCTTGAAACAACAACAAGCTAACTAAAATAACTGACTAACTGAATTGAGAGGTTTTCCTCTTTTTTATAAGATTTTCAAATAGCGCGCGAGAACTTTCTGGAACTTTCTCGAAATCAAAAAGAGATATTTATTAAATGTTAATTGCACGCCCTCTTGTATTTTCAATTTTTCCGGCTTAGCTTTCTTTTAATATTCGTCACGCGCTGCACTGCGCGGGAAATAAAACCATTTAATTTGGAATTCAACTAACATTAGCTATTTAAATACCAAATCCGTAACACTGCCCCCTTCCCAAGGACTGCACGTCCCGGGCAGTACAATCCTTGGACAGGAAGCCAAACTTACAACTCTGGCATAAATGCAATAATACTAAATACAAATCAAATACTAAATACAAATCAAATACTAAATACAAATCAAATACTAAATACAAATCAAATACTAAATACAAATCAAATACTAAATACAAATCAAATACAAAATACAAATCAAAAACTACGCATTTAGAAACAAAAAGTCCATGGTCTTACGCTATTTACAATTATTTATGCTACGTACTATGGCCATAGTAATGAGCTAACCTGTCGTAATGAAAGACTTTATGTTTAGAGTTCGAAGATTCACGGATCCGAACCACAACGCCATTCAGCCTGTTTAGGACTGTGTACGGACCATCCCAAGGTGACTGCAATTCGGGCCTGACTCCTTTTCGTCGAATCGGGTTTCACAACTACACCTTGTCTCCTCTGTTGAATTTATGTCTAGTAGCTCTCGTGTTGTATCTGGTCTTCACTTTCTCCGTCGCCAAGTTCACTCGCTTTCGTGCGGAACGATGCATCACTTCAAAGCGGGCCTGGACATCTTGGATGTATTCCTCAGGCGATGAAGGCGCATCCGTATGGCGATCAAACAGGCGGTCACAGGGCAGACGAAGGTCTCGACCGAAGAACATCTGGGATATGGAGAATAGTTGGTAGTCTTGAGTTTCTTTTCGCCTTTAGTATAATTTCGGCAGCTACCCGAGCTGGGTCTTTCGGACAAGGCGTCGACATTTCCAGGTGGGGATCCTTTTGAGGATGGATAGTCATGTCTTCAGATGCTGAAAGCAGTTTGTTATTTTTAAAGTCTAAGGAAAAACCGTATTTCCTTAAAACGTCCAATCCGAGTATGCATGGATCTGTGATATCCGCCACATAAGCCGTGTGATGGTCGGCGGCACTTCCAAACGTGATGTTCACGTTTAACTTTCCAGCTATGTCGATATTACCACCAGACGCAGTCTGAAGGGTAACACAGGATGGCGTCCAAATAAGTTTATCTTTAAACTGTTGAGCTAAATCTTTCCTAATGATGGTAACATTAGCTCCTGTGTCAATGATCATATAGCAAGGAACTCCATCGATATTCCCATTGATGGACAGTCCGTTACTGTTGCCACTCACTGTAGAAATCTTGAGCGCTTTAAAACAAGGTTTTTCATTATCCGGCAACCTCCGTTCCATGATATGGACATTTTGTTTCCTGCGTCGTTGCTGAGAAATGGTCCCAATTTTCGTACTCTGGGGTGTTTTGCAATTCTTTCATACGTGGCCTTCAGCTTCACAGTTCCAGCACTTTAGTTTCTTGTCAATCCTTTTCCGTCCCATAGCATTTAATTGTCTGTTTAAATCGTATGCCTTATTTTCCGTTCTCTGGGGTCTTCTAGAGTTCCTTCGCAGGTGGCATTCAACACCACAGTTCCAGCACTTTAGGGTCGGTTTCTTTTCACCAGTATTCCGTCTCAAGGCATTCACTGGTCTTATCAAATCATCTGCTTTATGATCCGTGCCCTGGGGTGTTCTGCAATTCCGTCGCAGGTGACCTTCAGAACCACATCTCTAACACCTTAGAGCCACTTTGTTCTCACTGGTACTCCGTATCAAAGCGTCGACTTGTCTGGATAAATCATCTAAACGAGTCTTCAATTGATCCACTGGCTCGTGGACTCGCACAGCTCTGACTGGGTAGCGACATCTACGAGTTGCTTGCTGAGCTGCCTCGAATTTTACGGCGTACAACAGAGCGCTTTTTATGTCATTCACATCCGCCATTCACAGAGCTTTCTGTATTTCGGGATCCCGGATGCCATCGATAAAATATCGCAGCGACAAGATGTCTCTTGTTTCTGTCGGGCACTCCGAAAAGGCGCGATGGGACAGCCTTTCTACATCCGCGGCGAGCTCCTGGAGTGTTTCCGTGGGCTTCTATTCACGGGATTTTAATTGAAGCCTGATGTAGTCTTTCAAACACTTTTCCCCAAAGCGCAGCTCCAAAGCGTCGGATAGAGCTTCAAAGTCTAGTCTCTGATTTTCGGGAAGCGTCTGCAGAATATCCGCTGCGTCTGCTCTCAGAGAAGCGGCGAGATAACAGGCCTTAGTTTGGGAATCCCATCCATTCGCATCCGCAACGATAGAAAGTTGGGTCTTATATACTTGCCAGGATGTCTTCCCATCATATGTCGATAGCTCAGAGAGGGGCGAGCAGGCATGGATAGAAATTTTAATCCTTCAGAATTGTTTCCTGCTGTGGCTATGCACTTCCTTAAGGTGTGAACTTTTTTGGCCACAGCAGCAGAAACCTTGTCATCAATTTGTTGTTGAACGGCAGAAACTCTTTCTTCAGTTTCTTTAACTTTGTTTTCAACCGTGTGGATTCTTTTTCCATAGCTTCAAATTTGTTTTCTATTATGAAGGTGATTTCTCTTTTAATTTCCTCTTGGCCCAATTTCATTTTAGCAGCAGAAACCCTTTCCTCAATTTGTTGTTGGACGGCAGAAACTCTTTGTTCAATTTGTTCCTCTACCGCACAAACTCTTTCTTGAATTTCTTCAACTTTGTCTTCTACTATATTTATTCTTCCTTCCATGGCCTCGAACTTGTTTTCTATTACGCAAGTAATTTCTCTCTTCATTTCCTCTTTAACAGATTTCATCTCTTTTTTAACGGATTCTTCCATCTTTTCCTGACTAGCTTCCATATTTTTATGACCAGATATTATCTCCTCTTTAACGGAATCTTTCATCTCCTCTTTGACCGATTTAATCTCTTCTTTAACAGAATCTTTCATTTCCTCTTTAAATGATGCTTGGCCAGCTTCCATCTGTTCTTGGAATGCAGCAAAAGCAGTAATGAGCTGTCTCAATTGTTCTTCCATCGCTCTAGTGATTGGCATTCAAATCCCACTTCTGACACCAAAAATTGTTGCGTGCGTACGGGTTCGTCACGAAATGAATGCACAAGTCCGATGAAAAATGAACAATTGAGACAGATCATTACTGCTAGTTGGTTGCATTACTTGGTTGGAGCTCTTGGGGCTCATTACTGCTATTTAAATACCAAATCCGTAACAATATGCAATCAAATTTCCTAAGACCATCACCCATGGTTCCAACCGATTTTGAGAATTGGTTATCTGAGTGAGTATTATGTTATTTTATGTTTTGGGAACCGAAGTAGCACACGACGTTACAAAGACGTTGCAAACTGGCCCAAGAGGTTGCAAAGTGGTCGTGGTAACTTTTACAACGTCTTTACAAGGTTGCGAAGGCGCAAAATATTTGCTGTTGTCGACGCAAAATATTTGTTGTTTGTCGACGTCGCTGAAACGTCGCGGTATGACCGCTTTTAGACGTGGTCGTTTTAGCTTTTTTTTTTTCTTTTTTACTTTTGGAATGAAAAGAGACTAAATCTGCCCTTTCAAGAATCTGAAGTCCGCATAATATTTACTTTACAATGTTTCATTACTTTATTTAATCTAAGGAGATTCGTCTAAAGAAATGTATATTTAATATAAATACTTTTGATTTATTAAATTTAATTAGTACTAAAAATACGTGCTGAATAATTGTTTAAAATTTTGTTAAGATAATTAATACTTAAATATTTTTATAATTATTATAGCAAAATATTTAAAAATGAAACTAATCTATAAAGTAAGTTATTAAGTTATACATTTTATATACTTTAAAAAATCATATTTCCGAAATCAATGCAAATCACATGTTAGCTATATTTCACTACTGAAATATGACTTTATTTATTATTTTTGAAATAAGGACGAATTTATTTGAATTAATATGGTGACATTATATGAAGTATTTTATCGCATGCAGTGCAAAAAGTGCAATTTTCGCGAAGATATGATTTTGCGAGAAGCTGTATTCACGGATAAAAATGGGGAGATTTTAAGAATTCCGAGAAAACGTCCAATGTTAAAAGACGATGCATGTTTAATGGCTGTCCAATATATATGACGGAAAAGTCATCGATAGTCAGGAGAAGTAGACCTGTACATTATTTACTGATGGCTTATATAAACGATCATCTTGAGATTTGCGCGCTTTGGCTAGCTGCCAAATTCGAACAAGCAACTGCGCAATTAATTGGGATTCTAGCATTAATTCTTTCAAGTAATTTGGTAAAGGTGCCATCTGTAAGGCGTTTGAAATGACAGTCTTCATGTTTGAAATTGAATCAAGGAATGACTGATATAAATAATATTGCTTATATTAAAAGTAAATGTAATGCACTGTCAGTCAAAGAACGCATTGTGAATCTTCTCATCGTTCTGTATCTACTTACTTCAACTGCCTTCAGGCAGTGAAATTCCATTGCTGTGAGCTCCTGTTTGAAAGCCGATGAATTGAGTAGAAAATCATCGTGAGAATGCTGAATTTGTGTTTAATTTGTTTGTGAGTATCTGCTCTACAAGAAATATTACAATGCTAATCGTGAATCTAGTGGTCGTGAAATAGTGTCTCTGTGGTCTATAGTGGTCAGTGGAATGTAGTGTTCGTAAAATATTGTCTCTGTGGAAATAGTGTCTGTCTCCAATCACTGTGGTTCCAGCGGTACAATATTTGGATACCCTTATTAGCACTGCGCTTCGGTTATAACGTCCTAAGTGCTACATCGGGTATCATTCATATTAATCGATTATTGTGTTCATATTGAAAGGTTGATTCTCAGAATTAATTCATATAAAAACAAAAATAACATACAACGGTAAGGCACTTTCTGGTTTTGCTGAAAATGCAATCAATACAGAAGCAGCAACAATTCAAGCTGTTATGGTATGTTCATTATTTTCAAAATAAAAAGAAATTATTGGACTGGTACCAGTACTTAATATGACTTCTGAAGATGAACTAGATATATGTAATAGCAAAAAACAATATATTAAAATTCATAATAATGCACATTTTATAAGTATATTGTCTTTTGTATAGTATGCAGAAAAGGTTAAGGATTTTAAACAGTGTATGAAGCGTATGATCGAAAAAGTAGTGTTAAGGAAACATTAGCATTTCTATGAAATTTGTAATCTATAACTACGTGATATTTAATTGTATAATATTAAAAACCACTAAATATTTTTTATTGATTACAAATTGCAATTTTATTACTTTTCGTTTGGTATCTATTCTTTCAAACACTGTGTAATTTGCGTTTTTTTTTAAAATATTGCCGTTATGTATGTTTATTAGATTATCTCAATAAATGAATGTTGGAAATTAGGTTATAATTTTTATTAAATTTAAGTATATTCTATTTTCTTCGCTTATTTTTTATGTGCTTGTGATAACAAAGAAATTCATAATAAATAGAAACAAAAAGTTTCATCGTGTGCTATTTAACGAAGAGCTTACTTTAATATACTAAGCTTACTATCGTATGCTATATTATTTAAATTATTTCTGTACTGTAACAAAGAGAAAGTTATTGATTATAAAAAGTGCATGAAATAATCATTGTAATCTACCACTATTCTAAAATGTAGAAACTAAAAATAAGTAAATGCATCAACATATTTGCGCGTTTGAATATTTAATCGGATAAAATTAAAATACTTTGCGCGTTTGATTTTGGATTGTAGGATCGGATAACACACGTAGTTACCCCCAAGTTCTCACTTCAGGTGACTGTCAGGGGTCTCGTGTGTTCTTCGCCTGCACATCTGTCTGTGGAGAAGGCTATCGAGCCAGGGCTCCTTTCCGGGGTGCAGGACTCCATTTTTATGGGCGCTGGATTTTGGATTTTTTGCGTTTATTTCTGCGTAGCGGACCATGGAGAGGCTCGTGGAAATTTACACAAATCAGCTTAAGGATCTAGATAAAATCAGAGACAAAAATGATGGGAAACTATCTGACATTGAAAAAACATTTTACAACTTTCTGCTTAGCTCCCTTGAGATTGTAAATGCTTTGAAAGAACAAAATAATAGCGTCATTGATAAAACACCTACATCTAACACTGGTAAAAACTTTGATGAAAACAGCAGGGCCAGAAGTCCAATAAACCTGCATGATGATCCAATTAACAGTACCGAGGAAAAAGCACTTGATCAAGATACAAGTTCGGATGAAGAACCAATTAAACGCCGCAGAGGCGACCAGATCGTTAGAACAAAAATTCACAAACCAATTGCTAAAAAAGTGAAACTCAGTACGCACACACAAATAATCTCACCGATCGTTACAGCTAATCAAGCTAGTTATAGCACGAATGATCATACGTCGATTAATAGTGTGCAAACACATGCAGAATATAATCAGGATAACGAAACAGATAATAACATGGATACCAACGTAAGCGAAACAGAAAATCAGGATAACACAAATAATCAAACGATAGCAAATAATGAACGCACTGAAAGTAATACGCAAAATTCAGAGACTAACACGCAAAGAAAACGCCCACCACTAATTCTTAAAGAAAATGTCATGAGTTGGGGAAATATCAAAAAAGTATTTCATACCAAAACATTCTCATTTATTGGACAAAACTTGAGGAATGATGGCATAAAAGTCATTGCAGGAGACGCTGAAAGTTATAGAGGCATGGTTAAAGTACTCAAAGAGCTCAAAGTTGAGCACCACTCCTACATATTGCCTCAAGATAAAAACTTAAAAGTGGTCATTAATGGACTCACTTCAGACATAGAGGAAATTCAAACTGAATTAGAATTAAACGAATTACAAAATTATTGAAATTAAACAAATGTCACGACGACGAGGGGGGGGAATCATTCCACTCCCATTGTTTCTTGTTACACTGCCAAAAACTGACGATTCGAAACGAACCTACAATGAATACAAACTCTGCGACATGAAAATTAAACTAGTGGAGTATAAAGGCAGACAGGGGCCCATACAGTATTTTCGCTGTCAGGGCTTCAACCACACCCAAGCCGGATGCAATTATGCTCCGAAATGTGTCCGATGTGGCGGAGGCCATTCAATTAAGGAATGCCCTGACAGAAAAAATCCTGATAAGCCCCTAGTCTGTGCGAACTGCGGGGGACCTCACACATCTAGCTTTAAGGGTTGTGAAAAGTATCCCAAGAACATTAGCAGCACAAGTATATCTATCAAAAACAAAACATTCTCAAACCGTATCATAGAAGGTAAAAGTTATGCACAAGCCATATCATCAGGACTATATACGGAAACAATTAATGAAGCAAAAACAGTTTTTGCTAATCTAGCAGAGCTAGTAAAAATCATTAAAGGCGCTGGCTTCTTGCAATTAACACAACAAACAAACAAAACAGACTGTTCAAACCAGTCCAGAAACTGCCATAACACAGACTTTAGATCATGGGTCAATGCAGAAATAGTCGGGCCCCTATTCAGTTCAAGACCTGGAACGCACATAGCGTCCAGAATAGAATTACGGAACTTCATAACTTTTTACTTTTGTATGATATTGACGTTGCACTCATCACAGAAACGTTTGCGACTCCCTGTTACAATATGCATATCGCAAACTATAGATGTTATAGATATGACAGATTGAGTCATAGAGGTGGTGGGGTCGCGATTTTTGTGAAAAACACCCTACAATCTTGCCTCATCAGCGAAGATCGTGATAACGGATATGAAGCAGTTACTGCCTCAGTTCTACTCCCATATTATGGAGTTGTCTATTTTATTGCAATGTATAATCCACCGAACAATGTACTTAACATTGATAAATTAGCTGAGCTTCTCCCAAATAATAAACATATCATCCTGGCTGGAGATCTGAACTCAAAACATACTGAATGGGGCTGTCGAAGAACCAACAATAATGGCGAAGTCCTAATCGAGTTTATCAATAACTATCCTATTTATTTCTATGCACCTGCAGTCTATACATACCTCCCAGATAACCCTATAAGAGGAGATATTCTAGACATTGTGCTCACTAATACCGCCATTCCAATGTATTTGGACGTTAAAGTTGAACTAACCTCCGACCACGTGCCGGTTATTGCTATTTTAGGCACTAACAAATGCGAAGAAAACAAGCTTAAAAATATCACCGACTGGCAGCAATATTACACCCAATTGTTAGAGAACCCCCCCAATTATTAGCTCACTTAAGAATAAAGACGACATTGATAATGCGATTGAAATTCTCAACAATAGTATCCTCGGTGCATACAACACTGCTACCAAGAAAATCCCAATTGATAGAGACAATTTCCGATTACCCAGAGAAATCAGAGATATGATTAAACAGAGAAACCGATTGAGAAAGAGGTGGCATATCTCTTCGGACGCAGGGGTCAAGAAAGAACTTAACAGACTTAATAATAAATTCAGATGCAAGATTCGGAAACATCGGGATGAGGTCTGGAATAATAAAATTGAGAGTTTTAATGAAAATGGAAATGATTTCTGGTCTTTCGCAAGAAACCTTAGGCGCAAGCGTCCCTGCAATAAACCAATTTATAGTAACAGCAGAATCGCGCTTACATACAAGGAAAAGGCCGCCCTTATGGCAGAGTACTTAGAACAACAATTCGTGCCGAAGCAAGACCCTTGTGACCTATTTTTCTCATTTGATACTAAACAATTTATCAAAGACTGGCTTGAAGGACCCGTGGCCAAAAATCGCACTGTATATACATCCTCGATTGAGGTTAGGAACATTATCAGAAAATTGAAAAACCGGAAAGCACCAGGTTATGATGAAATAACGAATGTTGCAATTAAAAATATGCCACTTAAATAAATATGTTAAAATATGTCACAAAATATGTTAGCATTCTCAATGCCTGCCTGGAAAATAACTACTTTCTCGAAAAATGGAAAAAGGCGAAAGTCATTCTTCTACCAAAGCCGGGAAAAGATGCCACCAAACCGGAGGGATACCGTCCGATTAGTCTACTCCCAGGACTAGGTAAGATATTCGAAAGGGTCATCTATAAAAGAATTGAGCCGCATATGTATAAGCTCCCAATGGAACAATTTGGTTTCCGTAGAAATCTCTCAACGACAAAACAACTTGTTCGTCTTTGCGAATTCATTGGATCTGCTTTATTCAGGCATCAAAGTGTCGCCTTGCTCATGCTAGATGTGGCGAAAGCATTCGACCGCGTCTGGCATGAGGGGCTCATTTTCAAGCTCATCACACTTGATTTCAGTAGAGACCTCATCTTACTTATCAACTCCTTCATACGAAACCGCAAATTCTTTGTAAATTTTGGAAATGAACACTCTGAGACCAAATATCTGAAAGCCGGTGTAGCTCAAGGCTCTATTCTTGGTCCTATTTTGTATCTTTTTTACGTTTATGATTTACCCAACAGTGCCGACCTTAATACTTACCTCGGATGTTATGCTGATGACACCGCCCTTGCCGTGAAGTCACATAGTCAAGAGCATGCATTGATAAAACTTCAAGAAAAAATTCCAGCCATAGAGGAATGGTGCGCTAAATGAAGAATTGCGATTAACGGACAAAAATCCCAGTTGATTATCATCGACAAAAAACATTCCAGAATCCCTATAGACAGAAAAATTCATATCTTTAATGAAGAAGTACCACTTGTTAAGAAGGCTACATATCTTGGGGTAGTCTTAAATCACAGATTTACCTGGAAAGACCACATTCGCAATATTAAATGGAAGACCTCTTATACTATCAAAAATCTCCTCCCGCTAATAGGTAAAAACTCCAGACTTGATCTTAAAAGGAAAAGACACATCTATAAAGCAATTATCAGGCCAATTTTCTGTTACGCTTCCCCTGCCTGGGCGACCTACACTCAAAGTGACATGAAAAACTTAAGTAACGCAAAACAAACTTCTCAGAGTTATTACTAATGCGCACTTTTATGTTTCGAATGAGACCTTACACAGAGACCTACGTATCGACAGAGTTGAAGAGTTCCTTCATAAAGCTAATAGAAAATTCTTTGAAAAGGCAAAAAAACGCTCACATATGAAACACTTCAAAGTGTTCGATTATCAGATCTTTGCAGAGGACGCACGTATCCGACCACTCGCGGCCTTTATCACTCGAGACTCGAACTTCCCTACGTAACTTTATCACCAGTGCAACGTCGCTGTAAATATGTATATAAACTTATTTTGCCGTATTTTATTTATGTACTTATTTTCAATTTTTATTTGCATGTATTTATATTATTCTAATAAATTGTATTGTATAATCTTATTTGTGTAACTTTATTATGACATATACCTATCATGAACAACAGAACAAGTCTGATTTTCACCCTGTCTTCGCCTCTCCTGGTCCTGGGCTTCGTCTGCGTGTTTCTCTAAACTTGTGACGTCATGCTATCACCCCCTCTTCGCACTACTGATGCCTCCTTTCAATCGTCATTGCCAACTACCGTCATGCGCCCTTCGGGCCTATGTGCTATGAGCCGGAAACGTTGCGTAAAAACAGCAATATGCCGGCAATATTGATGATGATGATGATGATGATGATGATATGATCGAAAGTAATGGTGTTAAGAAACATCAGCATTACTAGTAAACACTGCAATCCATAATTATTTCACATTTAATTGCTTACTATTAAAATTTTTTTTTATAATTAATTGGAAATTTTAGTTCTGTTAACTGCCTTCTGCTATTTATACTTTCAAACGCTACTAGTTCATGTTTTTTCTTAAATAGTGCTGTCATGTATGTTGTTTGTTAGGTTATTATTTCATTTTAGATATAAATATGGGAAGTTATTAGATTTAGGTATATTTTTGATCACATTTATTAACTACTTTATACTGTCTTTCATTTGCATATCTAGGAGATATAGAAGCTAATGGTTATATTTTTTACTGTGAAACTCGAATAAATTTATATTTGAGTTCAGGTAAAATACTGATTATGTTACCTTAAGAACCGCTTCCTATTTTATCATGACAGGGCCAATTATCAATGTCTCTGAGATTTAACAGAAATAAATGTGATAATTCTGTTATCAGAAACGCCCTTTTTTTACTCACATATATATCTTTACTTTTATTTATGTCTAATTTAATTTTCTTTACTTAAATTAATGTTATATATTTATAATAACCACTTTTATAATATTCTCACTTTAGGCCAAAAAAGTAAATAAATAAATAAATAAAAATAAAAAAAAATTGAAATCTTAAATAATTGTAACATAGAATTTACGTTATTTAAAAAATATAAATATTTAAAGTACTGAAAATGATTAAAACTATTATTAATTATGCACATTTAGTCTAAAGAGAAATTTAAAAAATATAGTTTAAAGTACTGAAAATAATTAAGACTATTATTAATTATGCATATTTAGTCTAAAGAGGAAAAATTGTATTATCTTCTGGTTTTAAGGAAATGATAAAATATTTAAACCTTACATAAATACAAAATTTTAAAAAAGAAAAAAAATATTAATTATTAAGCTTATTTCTCTGCATAAATCAATATGTAACACAAGGACATAATAACGACATTTTCACAACTATTGCTGTTGCAAAAAGGTGGCATTTTGCGAACATTTAGGCGTCGTTAAGACGTCGTGTTACGATGCTTTCACAACCAAAATATCACCTGCGAAAGACGCAATAACGAAGTCTATGCGACAAAAACCTCATATGCAAAGACAGTCTTTGCAACGATTGCGAAACAGTGGAGTTTCGCGGACATCTGGGCTTCTTAAAGAAGACATATTGCAACGTTTTTGCAAAGACATCCGCGACGAGACGACGTTGCTGTGCTACTTGGGAAACGTTGTCGTTTTCAGAGATAATCGCCTCGACAGGGCTCCCAGTATTCCTTCTGAGAAACTATTAATTTTAAAGCAAGTTCCACTCATTTGTGTACTGCAAATAAATGAAATTTTACGTAAATCTCAGAAATAATTTCTCTCAATTAATTTCCTAATTTGGAACTGTGGCAGACAAACGATTAAATTAAATTAAACTTTTTGTTATTCGATTTTCTTAAACGAAAAATTATTTTCTGTCTGTTTTGAACTTCAAGAACTTTATTCATTTGTAGACAAATGCTGCATACAGTTAACTCCTGATTAACTGATCCCTGTCTGGCACGGGGAAAAAGTCAAGTTTGTTTATTGCAGAGCGATAGAAAAAGTGCTTATTTTCTCGTGTGTAACGTTAAACCGAGCCAGTTTCCCATAAAAAGGCATCCCTTCCCCAAACAGACAGCTGTAAAGTGCTCAAATAATTCAATCAATCTATCCTCTACATTCGTTATACATGCCTACCGGTTAATTACTAGTTTATTAATCAGCCATGTATAATTGCATTCATTCTGCATGGCCCACAATAAAAGAATAGTTTTTGTGCCTTAAATTTATTATGGCTAAGCACACGAGGAAATTCTGTCTTTCTGAAAGACTTTTCAAGAGAAACTGACCCGTAGTTATATTACTCGTATCAAAAAACCAAAAAAAAAAAAAAAAAAAAAAAAAAGAAACCACTCAAGCAGTTTGCTTGCTTTCCGAGTTTCGAGCCCAGATCGAATTACGAGTGTTTAGCGATCTTATCTTTTCGGCCTGTGATAAATTAATAGCTGAAGAAATATGAACACAGGCACTTTATTCCCTAGCTGCATGGAATTTTCGGAGCTATCCCATGTGCAACGTAAAATCAGAACCAGTTCCCTCGGAAGTTAGTCGCGAAGGCATTTTTTCTGCGCTAGTGCATTAACATATGATCGAAAGTAATGGTGTTAAAATACAAACTCAATACAAAATTCATTTCACGATTTTTCACAAAGAATACTTAAATGTGAGATGCAATATAAATTTCTGAAGGATATGACTGGCATATTTGATCATAGCAAAGCATACTAGTACTATCTGCGTCAGGGAAGGGATGTTTTCAGGGAAATTTTTTAAGGTAAACTGTTTCCTCCACCCATAAAAAAAAGGAAGAATATACATAATACAACACGCTGAAGTATAATAATTTCTTTTGAATTATTAGACAGGATTTTTGATTGTGGCAAAACATACTAGCGTTAGCTGTCTATTGGAAAGATGCCTTCATCTAAGGAGACTTTCAAGAGGAAAGACTGGTGACCATGTCACGCATGAAAGGAAGACACGAAAACCCCATGAAACAGCCTGTTCTATGGAACTTAAATTCTTGTCGAAATTCTAAACAGCCTGTTCTATGGAACTTAAATTCTTGTCGAAATTCTAGTGTTCAGCAGCTTTATCCGTTTGTCCTCTCATAAACATTCTTTTCAAGCTCTGGAATAAATTTATAAAATGTTAGATAGCATACAAGTTCAATTTGACTACGGGGAGAAGCATGATGACCATGGATGTTTGTATGAGTACAGCGTTTGTGCAACATAGAGGTATTTAAAATAGCAGTTAGCGAAAATCATTTCGAGTGGTTGTTGGTATGGAAAGAAAGGTGGCAGATTCCCAGATCCGTTCCCCAGGGTGTTCTGCATCAAAATTAGAGTGAAACTATACAGATAGTGCAGCGGGACTATATCAGTGGTGAAATTCTGGTGTCTTTCCACCTCTGTCTGTACCTGCCTTAATGGGTGATTAAGCTAAACTGGTCAGTATTTACATTACATATGGGAAAACATCATGCAACTAATTCTTTCAATCACTAGGCTGTATAACCCATTTCGGGTAGCTAGTAGTGAGTTGTTGCTGCTAGTAGTGAGCTTAATCTTCCGAAGCCAAACTGAATTTTGCTACAACCTCGAAACGAACCAAATTTTTGTAACAAAATCACAATACTGAAAAATATTTAATTAAACTTTTGAACTATAATACTGAGAAATCCTTATTTATCAATATATAATTGTACTAGATTGAGGGTAGTTTCAGATTAGGAAATAAACATATGGAATGAGAATATGATTTCAGTAAAATTTCACGAATATTCAATATATATTAAGCATTAGATTTAGTAAAACTTCAGTTAGCAGTTCTATTCCTTTCTCTAACGAACTTTTTCATCATTTAGATGCAGCCGCACTAAACAAATACCGCATTTACTCAGTTATATTCCTTTTATTATTATTATTATTATTATTATTATTATTATTATTATTATTATTATTATTGCTACTGTGGTCTAGTGGCCGAAACCGCTATGCAAACCCTGAGTTGAGACCATCAGGTTGAAAGAAACACAGCATAAAAATTTTATTGAATGCTAAAAAAAATGACTACATACAATTCTGAAGAGAAAAAAACTTATCTTTTCAAAAATCAAATTTTTTACATCAATCGTGCGAGAGCCATACGTGGCTCTCAAGCCTGCGTTTCTAACAGTGCCAGCAATTTAATATTATTTTAATAACAACTATTTTTTTACAACTTAATATTATTTTAATAACAATTAAATAATTATATTTAGTCCCGTGATTTCATCACGTATATTGCACTCTGAATTTGCAATTTGAAATCATTCGTTGTAGGTTTATGCGACCTTATCACACTATTGCTATTATAAACTTTGCGTCTTGAAATTCGAAAGTAGAAAACTGCGCCGAGTAAACTTAATACAAATTAAGGAAAAGCACCTGTGGATAGATGTAGTTATAGTCTTTCTTTTAAAGAAGTTACTCATTTTAATAATATTGTTACGAATTTGGTATTTAAAAAGCTAATGTTAGTTCAATTATAAATTAAATGGTTTTATTTCTCGCGCAGTGCAGCGCGTGACGAATATTAAAAGAAAGCTAAGCCGGAAAATTGAAAATACAAGAGCGCGTGCATTAAATAAATAAATATCTCTTTTTGATTTCGAGAAAGTACTGGAAAATTCTAGCGCGTGATTTTAAAATCTTATAAAAGGAGGAAAACATCTCAGTTTGTAGTAGTTGCTTAGTTTGTTGTTGTTTAGAAAACTACTGTTGTTGATTGTAGCGAATTCGCGGATTAGCGTTCTTTAGCTGTTTTGAATTACGTTCTATTGGACATTTGAGTAGTTAAAAGAAAACTACTTTGAGATATTGTAATACTGCATGATAATTTGAGAAAATTTAAGCATTTTTGTTGTGATAATAATAAATTTTTGTTCATTTTTCATCGGACTTGTGCATTCATTTCATAACGAACCCGTACGCACGCAACAATTTTTGGTGTCAGGAGTGGGGTTTGAATGCCAATAACAAGAGCGATGGAAGAACAATTGAGACAGCTCATTAGTGCTTTTGCTGCATTCCAAGAAAAGATGGAAGCTGGCCAAGCATCATTTAAGGAAGAAATGAAATTGGGCCAGGAATCCGTTAAGGAAGAAATGAAATTGGGCCAGGAATCCGTTAAGGACGAAATGAAAGCCGTTCAAGCTGGTCAAGAAGAAATGAAAAGAGAAATTACTTGCATAATAGAAAATAAATTTGAAGCTATGGAAGGCAGAATTGACGCAGTTGAAAATAAAGTTGGACATATTGAAGAAAGAGTTTCTTCGGTGAAAGAAGAAATAGAAGAAAGAGTTTCTTCTGTAAAAGAACAAATTGATGAGAGAGTTTCTGCAGTTCCCAAAGAAATGGATACTTTAAAGAAATTCGTAGCGTCGGCAGGGAGCAGGAGTGATGATTTTAAATTCTTACCAATGCCTGCTCGTCCACCTCTGAAGCTATCCACATATGATGGGAAGACCTCCTGGCAGGTGTATAAGACACAATTTTCTATCGTGGCGGATGCGAATGGATGGGATTCCCAAGCTAAGGCCTGTCATCTCGCCGCTTCTCTAAGAGCCGACGCAGCGGATATCCTTCAGACTCTTCCCGAAAACAAAAGGTTAGATTTCGAAGCTCTGTCCGGCGCCTTGGAGTTGCGCTTTGGGGAGAAGTGTTTAAAAGACTACAGCAGGCTCCAATTCAAATCTCGTCAACAGAAGCCTACCGAAACACTTCAGGAGCTCGCCGCGGATGTTGAAAGGCTGTCCCATCTCGCCTTTTCGGAATGCCCGACAGAAACAAGGGAAATCCTGTCCTTGCAATACTTTATCGACGGCATCCGAGATACTGAAATACAGAAAGCTCTACGAATGGCGGATGTAAAAGATTTAAAAAGTGCTCTAGTGTACGCCATGAAATTTGAGGCAGCCCAGCAAGCCACTCGTCGAGACCGCCACCCAGTCAGAGCTGCTCAAGTCCAGGAGCCAGGGGATCAAGTCACCGCTCGACTTGACGATTTAACTAGACAACTGAACGCCTTGAGACGGAATATTGGTGAGAAGAAACCGACCGTTAAGTGCTGGAACTGCGGTGCTGAAGGACACATACGACGAAACTGCAAAACACCCCAGGGTACTGATGTTAAGACCGCTTCTAACAAGCAGCAGGGAAACTAATTAGTGGCCATCTCGCGGGGCGGAGGTTGCCAGATAATGAAAAGCCCCCGTTTAAAGCGCTTCAGATTTCTGCAGTGAGAGGCGGCAGTAATGGAATTTTCATAATAGGACATATTAATGGAGTTCCGTGCAATATGACTATAGATACAGGAGCCAACGTCACCATCATCCGAAAAGATTTGGCTCAACAACTAGGAAACAAACTTATCTGGACGCCGCCCTGCGTTACCCTCCAGACTGTGTCCGGTGAGAAGATCGACATCGACGGAAAAGTAAATGTTAACATCACGTTTGGAAGTGCCGCTTACCATCACACGGCATATGTAGCAGAGATCACTGATTCTTGCATACTCGGATTGGACTTTCTAAGGAAATACAATTTTTCCTTGGATTTTAAAAATAACGAATTGCATTCTACATCTGAGGACATAGCGTTATTTCTCGTTAATGATGAAGAAGTTAAATCTGTCCATAAAATCATAGCACAAGACTATATTACAATACCGGCAAGAACAGAAATTTTACTTCCTAGATCCATAGCCGAAAATAGAAATTTCCGCTACGGCATCATAGAATATCCCAATAACTGTAATATCCCAAAAGGAGTATTAGTAGCCTCAACACTCGTCGACCTATCCAGAACGGTTATCCCGGTGAGAGTCGCCAATGTAACTGAAAAGTCGAGAGTTATTAAGAAAGGTGAAGTGGTTGCAACATGTACTCCAGTAACCAGCGTTGAAAAAAAAGCGTTGAAAAAAAAGAGTAACATCCCAGAATCCGTGTCCTCAGAGAGCATTACATCGGAGTTATTGCAGAATGCACAATTAAACGATAAAGAGAAAAATGCTGCCGATCGCGTCATTAAAGATCTTCAAGTTGTTTTCTCCCGCTCGTCTTCTGACGTGGGTCGAACTAGTTTGACACAACATAGAATAGATACTGGCGATCATCCCCCGATCAAGCAACATCCAAGACGTCTACCGTTTGCTAAACAGGAAGAGGTGCGAACACTGTTAAAAGATATGAAAGAAGGCGATGTCATTGAGCCTTCAGCGAGTCCATGGGCATCTTCCATCGTTCTCGTCAGAAAGAAAGACGGCTCAACAAGATTTTGCGTTGACTATCGCCGGTTAGCCTATTAGAAATATTCTAGCGCGTGATTTTAAAATCTTATAAAAGGAGGAAAACATCTCAGTTTGTAGTAGTTGCTTAGTTTGTTGTTGTTTAGAAAACTACTGTTGTTGATTGTAGCGAATTCGCGGATTAGCGTTCTTTAGCTGTTTTGAATTACGTTCTATTGGACATTTGAGTAGTTAAAAGAAAACTACTGTGAGATATTGTAATACTGCATGATAATTTGAGAAAATTTAAGCATTTTTGTTGTGATAATAATAAATTTTTGTTCATTTTTCATCGGACTTGTGCATTCATTTCATAACGAACCCGTACGCACGCAACAATATTAATCTAACTTAAACACTGCAATTTTCAATCTGTTCGCACATTTTTTGCTGATGCCACAAATCAGAAATTTCTAATGAAGGATATATGCTGAAAAAGCTAGGCAGGGATATGTAAGTGAATACGATACTTAGAAGAAATCGTTAACTGGTCTTATTTTTTTTTTTTTTTTTTTTTTGCTGGAGGGTTTGAACTTTTTTTTAAATAGAAAATCGGTTAATTCTAATAGGAAAAATAGTTATCACTCAAGTAATTTGTCACTGGAGAAGTAATAAGATCCACGTTAGGTTCCTTTAATGGTATCAGAGAGGTTTCCTTATGGTATCAGAAAAAAAAAATAATAATAAATAAAAACAAAATCTGAAATGTTTCAGATTTTAAATTACGTCCAAAGGGGCGTTTTTTAACATTTTGTGTGTTACCTTTCTTTATTAAATATCATGTTCCTCGCACTTAAACCATAAGATCCAGTGCAACAGCAATATCGCAAAATAGTTTTAAAACGAGCATATCTTTAGAATTTCCGATACAGAGACTCACGCGCTGGAGATAAAAATGTTTTTTCTGCACAACGTTGCCATTGCTCGCTTTGAAATCCTTGAGTTTGTTAATCAAAAATTCGTCAAAGTTTTAAAAAATAGGAAATCGATCATAAAACAAATTTCAAATTTCAAATTTGGTCTTCCACATGCTCATATTCGTTGGAGGATTACGTTATTCAAAATTCGATGACTCTATGTACCGTTGTTTTATCACAGTACGAGAAATATACATACATTTATGCAGATTTTTCATTATTTAATTTCTTCAAATATAATGCAGGACTCTAACATTTTGTGGCAACAGTTTGAAAAGTGAACCGACATTTATGAGTCCGACGCAAAATGCCAAAACGAAACTAATAGTCCTTCGGGATTCAAATCCCTTTGGACTAAAAAAAAAAATAACAGAAAGAATATTAACATAAAGAATGTTTCATTTTCATATCACAGCACAACAGAGGAAAACATTTTGCATTCACGAGTTCGATTTCTGTGAAGATGTGATTGTGTAACATACTGTTCATCTGTTAGAATTGCCCCGAACGGAAGTGGTTTTACGAAATGTGACATTGTTTTATTTTATTTCTCGTTTTCGAAATTCCTTTCCTAGCTTTAGTTCTACCTGTATATTGTGACTGAATTACTTTATCTCGGTTTCTGTATAATGAGCATCATTCATAGGCTGACCACCCTATACACCGTTTTGAACAGGAAAGTTTTTTTTTTTTTAACAAGCCTGGTCGTATCGTCGTTTTTTTTTTTTTTTTTTTTTTTATTATTTTTTTTTTTATTTTAACAAAACCTAAAAGTATGCTTGCTCTTCAATTAAAAAATATTCTTCATAACTTGAAATTGTATATCAGAAGCCCAAGCGTGCTTGGGTTTCAATGTGTTTATCTTTCTCAAGAAAACTGTCCTGTTATGTTGCGAGAAATTTTTTGAGATCCTTACTTGCAATTGCGGATATCATTTGCAAGAGATTGAATGTCTACTTGGCAGGGGATACTGATGAACTAATTGAAAATCTGTAAGAAACGCACTTAAAATGTAATAAAAGGGGCCCATGAATTTAGGAAATACTAAGAAGTTGCTATCACTTCTGTTATAAGACATCTAAATGGTAAGAAATGTGTAGGACAGCAACCGAAAGAGACAAAAACATATTCTACAGTTAGACTTTCATAAAATCCGTAGTTACAAAGCACTGTTGAATTCATTTCTTATCTTCTGGTAAATGTTTCATGTGCTAAAAGAATATTTTCTGTTTTGAAGAGAATATGGTCAAAAGACAAAATTTAGGTTAAGAGTTGAGATTTTACAAATTGTGCTAGTTGTGAGATAAAACTGTGTTATGAAACATAATAAGTTAAAGAGCAAAATTTGCTGTATAGAATAATTTCATCATAGAATATTCATATCTCGGTCCTCCCGAGATGCAATGCACTTCTAAAGTATAAAAAATCGCTCTAAAATCACTTCTAAAATGTACTTAAAGTTTCACGAGAACATGCTGCTGAATAATAATAATAAACTTGCTATATTTTTTTTTATCATTATTCTTTTTTAACCCTTTAACTGTTTAAGACGTGTTTAAACGTTTTGGAATTTCTTTAAAAATGCTTAAGACGTCTTTACACGAATTTCAAATCGCACGAAAAATGCTTAAGACGTGTATACACGAAGCCCGAATTTCGCGAAGATTGTTTAAGACGTGTTTAGACGACGCGATCTGGTCTTCCTTTCCCTACCTTTCTGCAGGCGGCTGTCAGTTGACACAAAGCTCTTAATAGGGTGTGAAGTCTCTTTCAAAAGAGCACTTTAGGAAAAAGTCCTTAGAGTGAAGTATCTTTGTCAGACAGCAGGTATGTATTATCTGTGCGCCGACTAAAAGTTTGCGAAAGAAGATAAATCGTTTTACAACTGTTTGCCTTGTGGTACTGTGATGCTTCTTTGGCAATATGAAGCAACTCCAATGATGGAACACAGCAATAACTTTTATTAAACACTCAAAAAAATGGCGACATACAAACAAGAAGAGAAAACATATTCTAACATTTAAAAATGAATTACATTCTTCGTGCGAAAGTCGCACGAGGCACTCGAGTCTGGTTTCAAATATTGCCATTCACAAATACCTTAATAATCATCTATTTAAATTATTTAAACTACAAGATTTTAATACTATTTAAAGCTGTTACAACCTCTCCCCCAACGGAGAGACTTTTTCCGAAGGGAAAAGTTCTGTAAAATTTGACAGTTTAATAAGCTCGGCTTGCTCATTTGCTTAAAGAGAAAAGGTAACTTCTCTCATAAATTTCCAAATTTCAGGTCAAAAATTTAAAGTTTTAAACAAACACTTTTACACCACATTTAAAAAGAAAAAAAATGAAGAAGGTTCAAATACATCAGTTGAGCATACATTAAATAATAAAATAAATTCTGAACGTGGTTACATACACTAAGAGTTATTACATTACTTAATTCTACTCAGAACATCTACGTTCTTGTGCAAAGATCCTTTGCGATGAATGACCTTAAAATTATAAGGTTGTAATGAGAGTGCCCAGCGCATCAATCTAGAGTTACATTTGGCGTTGGATTGTAGCCAGACCAAAGGATTGTGATCAGTTTGAATCAAGAATTCTTGCTGACCATCCAGATAAAAATGCAGTTTCTTGATAGCGTAGATGATAGCGGCGCACTCCTTTTCAGTAGTACAATAATTCTTTTCAAACTTAGTAAATTTTTTGCTTATATACAGGATAGGATGTTCACGTTGTTCATCATCTAATTGGCATAGTACTATACCCATGCCATTGTCTGAGGCATCGGTTTGTATAATAAACCTTTTATCAAAGTCGGTTGCATACAGAATTGGTTTCTTGCATAGCAACTCTTTTAAATTTTTAAAAGCTTTGTCACATATTTCAGACCATTGTATATTTCCTTTTTTTGTTACCCCCTTCAAAGCGTCCGTGAGGGGTGAAGCAATTTCCGAAAATCTCGGTATGTACTGGCGATAATACCCTACCAGTCCTAAGAAAGCACGTACTTCTGTTTTGGTTTTAGGCGTAGGATACTCCTTTACAGCCAGGATCTTTACTTCATCCGGGGTTCGTTTTCCTTGTCCCACAACATGGCCTAGGTATCTCACTTGATCTTGTGCAAATTTACATTTTGATGGTTTTAGTCGTAAATTTGCTTTCTGTATTCTTTCTAGAACAGAAGTTAAGTTTTTAAGGTGCTCTTCCCAGTTTTCTGAGTAAATGGCAATGTCATCCAGGTAAGGTACAGCGAAACCTTCGCATCCAGCCAGGACTTTAGTCATAACTTTGCTAAAAAAATATGGGGCATTTTTTAATCCAAAGGCTAAACGTAGAAGCCTGAAACTTCCAAAACTAGTTACAAACGTTGCATATCTTTGGGCTCTTTCTGTTAACGGAATTTGCCAGTAGCCTCTAGATAAATCTAATAGGGTAATATATTTCGCTTTTGCTACAGTTTCGATACGTTCTTCAATATTAGGCAAAGGATAGTATTCAGTTTTAGTAACAGCATTGAGTTTACGATAATCAATACAAGGCCGAGGATCCTTTGATGAAGATTCTATCAAAATCATGGGAGATGTATAGTCCGATTCTCCCGGCTCTATAATTTTAAGATCGAGCATTTTCTGTATTTCCTTTTTGAGAATTTCAGTCTGTCGGGGTGACAGTCTGTATGGCTTTATTTGTATTGGTTCGTTATTTAATAGCTCAATATCGTGACAAACTAAGTTTGTTAGTCCAGGATTATTTGAAAAACAACCAGAATATTTCCATAAAATCTTTCGTAAATCTTCTATTTGCTCGGATTTCAACCTTTTCTCGAGTTCATTCTCCTCTATGATGTCCGAGAAATTTAATATACTTGGATTGGAAGGTAAACGAGGAATCTTTACTAACTAAGTCTCCTTCCACTTCAGTTATCATATTAATCATTTCTGGTCTTTTGTAATATGGTTTAAGCATGTTAATGTGATATACTTGATTTGGCTCATTTTGTTCCTCGAAACTTACAATATAATTGGTTTCTGAAATTTTCTTCTCTATTTTTCCAGGTCCTTTCCACTGTACTTCTAGTTTATTTTGACGATTCGTTGATAAAACAAGAACTAAATCTCCTCTAACAAATTCTCTTTTCATTGCGTTTCGATCGTACCATGTTTTCCTCCGTTGTTGAGCTTCTTTCATGTTTTCCACGGCAAGTTCTTGGCATTTCTTCATTCGATTAATAAGTTCGAAAACGTAACTGACAACATTATTACTTTCTTCAATCGGTTCTAGCCACTGCTCATAAAGTAAAGTGACTGGCGTTCGTAGGTTTTTGCCATGAACTAATTCTGCTGGTGTAAAACCAGTGCTTTCGTGTGTGACTGTTCTGAGAGCAAAAAGAACTGATGGTAGATAATTTTCGCAATCCGAAGTCGCTCCTATACATACGACTCTTAACACCCTTTTTAGCGTTCTATGGAATCGCTCAACGGGATTACTCTGCGGATGATACACAGAGCTTCTTACATATTTAATGCCGAAACGCTCCAAAAATTACTCCGTCAAAGCACTGACGAAAGAGGTCCCCTGATCTGTTTGGATCACTTTTGGGAAACCCATACGACTGAAAATCTGTAAGAAAGCATCAATCACAGATGGCGAAGAAATGTCTGTCACCGCAACAGCATCTGGATATTTGGACGACATACACAGAGCTGTAATAATATATTTTTTTCCAGTCTTCGAAATAGGTAGCGGACCAACGGCATCGACATTTATTTTAGTGAATATTTCGGAAATTACTGGTACTAATGTCATTGGAGCCTTCTTTTTGTCATTTCCTTTTCCAGCGCGCTGACAAGCATCACAGGTTCTTACAAAATCTTCAGTTTCTTTGTAACACCTCGTCCAGTAAAAATATCTAGCAAGTCTGTCTTTGGTCTTTTTGACACCCAAATGACCAGAAGTTCCTTCGTGGCACATCTTTATAATTGACGGCTTGAGTTTTTCAGGTATAACGACAAGCTGTCTTTCAAAGCCCATTTTATCAGTCTTTTTTTTAACTAAAAGTTCTTTTCCTGTCAGACTATAGTTCTCATTTTTGCATGTACCTTCTTTAACTTCTTGGATGATTTTAGACAGTTCCTTATCAGCAAGCTGAAGTTGTGCAATTTCTTCTGAGTCAATTTTTACCAGTTTCATGAGAGCTTCATCTTCCGTATTTAGTTCCGGTAAATTATCTTCTCCTTCAAAAACATCTCTGGATGCTTTATTTTCTTCCTTCATCGGTTCCAAGAGCTTCTCTTCAGCTATTTCTCTTTTCCTTTGAGCTCTAGTAGAGACAGCATTAACCTATCAGGCTCCTATCAGGTGAGGACAACTATCAGGCTCCTTTCCTTGTTTATTCAACAGTGCAAAAGTTCGATTGCCTAATAAATACCTTCCTTTGTCGAGTTCATTTCTAATAATGGCAGCCTTAGTTATTACACGCCCAAGATCGCAATTTAGTTCGATCTCAGCCAATGGTAAACAGGTTGGATTCAAGTCTAATGGCTGTTGCACCCACACATTTTCACCTGTCAGCATTTCCGGCGTGATGTATTTGCGACAAACTATATCAATACTAGCACCTGAATCCCTTAATATAGGAATTTTATGACCATTTACGTAACCCATACTAGTACAAGGTAATAGAAATTTATCCTCTGGTTTTTCACTAATTCTGTTAAGATTAGCATGAGATTCAGTACTATTCTTAAGTTTTGGACATTGGGGCCTTAAATGTTGATAGGACCCACACTGATAGCATTGTGGCGTCTTTCGTTTTTCATATTTATCATCTGGACGTGGACTTCTAGGTCTATGAAACAAGCTTTGCGTATTAAATGCTGATGACATTTTGTTTTCAGTTTTATTTTTATTATCTGAACTCAATTTACCTTGAGTTAGTGCATTGTATCTTTCTTTCTGCCTATCCTCTACAGGCTTTTTTTTAAAGTTTCCGCAAACGTTTTCATAGGCATCAAGTTTTTCAGCTAATTTTTTAGATGAAATCATCTCTACCCACTCATCAAGAAAATGATCTCGAATTTCAGGAGGAACTCGACGCTTAAGTTGGTCAATCACCATCAAATCTAGCAACTGATCAAAAGTCTTAACTCCTAGACCAGTCACCCATTCCTTGCAATAATTTTCTATTTCATAATTGAAATCCACCCATGTGGATTCGGTACTCTTTTGATGTTTCATAAATTTCTGCCTAAACTTTTCCGGGCTTAATTTAAACCGTCTTAACAATAAATTCTTCACGTGTTCATAGTCTTTAGCTTTATCGGAGGGTTCTCTAGCTATTAACTGGGTTACTTCGTAAGGAAGTAGTCCTAGCAAATGAGATACAAATTCTTCTTTATCAATTTTAGCCCATTCTGCTTGCCTTTCAAACAATAGAAAATATAGACTGATATCTCCTTTCTTGTCATCGAATTTCTGCATAAGGTGACGCAGCTCCGTTTTCGGCCGGATCTGTCCGGTATTTTGAGACTTTGTCTCTGCTTCAAGTCTTAATCTCTCTAATTCATACTGTTCTTTCCTTCTCCTCTCTTCCGCTTCTTCCTGTCTCCTACGTTCTTCTCTTTCCCTTTCCTCCCTCTCTTTCCGTTCTTCTCTTTCCTCCCTCTCTTTCCGTTCTTCTCTTTCCTCTCTCTCTTTCCGTTCTTCTCTTTCCTCCCTCTCTTTCCGTTCTTCCCTTTCCTCCCTCACTTTCCGTTCTTCTATTATTGTGTCTAAGACTCCTTTGACGAATACTTCATCATAAGCTCTACTTTCAACAATTTTCTGTTTTAAATCGACTATTTTCAAATCTGCAGTCACATGAACTCCCAGTTCAGCCGCGAGATTTTGCAAATCTTCCTTACGAGCTCTTCGATTATTCGATCTCGCCGGTGCCTCCAAAATAATTATGACTGTGATGCTTCTTTGGCAATATGAAGCAACTCCAATGATGGAACACAGCAATAACTTTTATTAAACACTCAAAAAAATGGCGACATACAAACAAGAAGAGAAAACATATTCTAACATTTAAAAATGAATTACATTCTTCGTCGCACGAGGCACTCGAGTCTGGTTTCAAATATTGCCATTCACAAATACCTTAATGTTCATCTATTTAAATTATTTAAACTACAAGATATTAATACTATTTAAAGCTGTTCCAGTACTTTATACAAATGAAAGTCAAACAGGATCCGACGTTGTTATAGTACATTGCCGAATTTTAGTAGAAACAAGAAAAAATAAGAATTGTAACGGAGGACGCCTTTATGCCTATATGTTATAGAATCAAATATTTTATTTTTGTATTGAAAAATGATTACAATTTCTGATTCGTCAGGAAACAATATAAAATGTGGCAACCAGCTTTCTTGTTTGCCTTCGTATTTCAAATGCGCGTTATTATAATGTTATATTCTTCTTTTTACATTCTTAAATGTTAAAACTGTGCTTTCAGCATGCCTGAGTTTTGTTCTCGTATGTGTGGCTCTATGCTCCGTAGAAATGGCGAACTGACATATAAAATTTATATGAATGTTGAAAGGAAGATATTCTACTCGAAACTTCAACTAAATGGAATAAATGAATACGCCGAAGGAATTTCTAGAAATATTTATTTTAAAAATTTTATTATTAAGATTTTAAATACAAAATGTTTTGAAATCTAAAGAAAAAAATATGTAATCCTTCAAACATTTTTGGAAAGAAATCTATCAATATAAAATCTCTTAAAATTAATGGAGTGTAAATTAATTAAAACAGTTAGTGTACGGAAGGGTTAGATATACTGCGCACAAAAAATTACAGTCAGAAGATCAATTATTTAAAGATATAAATTAATTACATTAAAAGAATTTAAAATAAATTAACATCTGTCCAAATGTCACTGCTAACAGCAATAGCACGAATGAAAGTTATTCTTTAAATTCCGAACTTAGTTCTTCCGTCGGTACGCAATGATTGTGTCTTTGCGATTGCTTTTCTTATAGATACTACAAAAGGCAGCCAACGAAGTAGCGGTAAAATCGTTAAATACTAATAGTTTGAAGCGGGTTCAAATCATGATGAATGGATTGCCTGGATACCAGTTTTAGCGAATGTTTGTTGCGCATGTTTAATGTGAATATGAGACAATTTATTTAGCTTTTCATGATGACGTGCCTTGACTACGAGTCCTCGCTCGGGTTGTGTTTGGTTTGGCTTGTTAGATTATTAAACACGTGAAGGCGATCTGTCTAAGGGGAGGTATGCTTTCGTGACAGATTTTCTAAGGGAAACAATCTCGCACTGCAAAAAGTTAAAACCATAAAAACGCCCATGCAATCAGCTTGTTCACGGGGGTTTGAATGCAGGTCAAACTACCAGTATGTTAAGAGAAGCGATTCCAAGAATGTTTAATTATTTTATTTACTTTGTCATAAGCTAAATAAAATAATTAAACATTCTTGAAATCTCTTCACATTACTGAAATGTCAATAACTTCGAATTATACTATGCTACTACTTTTCCTCTAATATGAAATTTTGAACTCTTCCGTTATCGGACAGCCCACCAGGGACTGAGCGGAGTCTAACGGAACAACTGGTGGTTCTGTCCGGGGTTCGAATCCCGGGAAACGAGCTGGTTGCCAGGATGATACTTTTAGTTTTCCATATGTGTAACATGTATGCAAGCTAATTTCCGTTAGGCAGTCCTCGAACGAAGGCATCCTTCACCTTAGGCAGATAACCATCGAGTACTTTGCCATAATCAAATAAACCTTTATCCATAACATGCAAATCTCTTACATTTAGAAAAATTTTCGATTTTCGAAACGAGTTGCTGTCAAAAGCGCATCTTCTCGTTGCTGCATATATTTATTTAAAGCAAACTGCTTGGCGCGTGTGCTTTTATATTTGAAAAGATTCAGAGAATTTTCAACATGGAAATAAAGTTATTAATTTTACTGAATTTTGTGGATTCTTTGTGTTTTGAGGTAAAAGTCAAACCATCAGATATGTGATAACCTTAAAATAAGAGTATATATAATCAGGATTTTGCGGCCAGACATTCCCAGCGAAATAAATTACAAAAAATTATCTATGTAGAATTAATGTATATTCCGTTTAGTATTTTAATTTATCAGTGTTATTACACATCAGTTTATCAGTGTAAGTTATATCGAGTTTTAGTTGTGTTCGATATAAGAATTTTATTTGGTTTATATAAATCCGACTCGTTTAATAATATTATATTTATTAAATGCTATTTATTAGGTTTTCAAATCTGTCAAACCCAATCAATGGCCTCCTGGCTAAGATATCTGATTATTGCTATTTCGACTCGTATTCGAACCCAAACAAACGAACTGGTTGAATTTTGTGATTTCCCTTATGTGTAACATGAACATGAGTACGTTTTACTTAGAAAGTCGTCCATGGAGACATTCATTGCCTTCGGCTGATAGATCTCGTTTCCTTTGCCATACTCAAAAAATCTAAAAATTTTTCAAAAACACTAACAGATGCATATAACAAAATAAAATTAAGTAAATGCATATAAGAAAATAAATTAAGTAAATGCATATACAAAAAAACTGAAGTAAATGTATATAACGAAAAAAAAAATGAGGTAAAAACAAATTTTCAATAATTTTTCAATACAGTAGTTTTTAAATTGCTTGTTTTAAAATTTTATTTCATTTTTATGTATGTACTAATATACAGTGTATGTGTGCGAAAGTGTGCTTGTTCGGCATATCCATATACATTAATTTGATAAATCTGATTTGAAAATGCATGCACTAACGCGCTATTCTCGTAATTTGAAAAACACTAAAGTATTGTCTGAGAAAAATATTTATAAAGAAAATTAAATTTCGTCTCCTTACTCGGTGCTGTGTAAAAAATTTAAATAAGCTTATTAATTTTTTCTTCTTTATTAAAAACAAATTAGTTTCTTTTCATCTATATATGAAAAATAACAAAATCTTGCTGTCAGAATGGAAATTCTTAAAAATATGAAATTCATTTTTTTCGAACAAAAGTTTCTGAGAAATTTCTCTAGGTCAGCAGGTAGTAACAGGACCACTGACTGCTTTGTTTGAAAAACCCGATGAAGTGGATGATTTTACTCCCAAAAGGTTTTCTTTAACAAAGCAGATGCGGTCCAAATGGCTTTTCTGAGAAGCGTTCGTATTTGAATAGCTTGAAGCTTGAAAGCTTGAGTTGGAAGATGTTCCCGAAGTCAGACAGCAATAAAATTTGTTATAGATATTTCTCTTTCTCTCTCAGTGAGTTCTTGAAATCTTGGAATGGGTGAAAGTTTATTTTGTTTTACATATATAAGGAAACTGCATGTAAAGCAAAATAATTCAAGGCACCCATTGTATGTTAATCATTGTACGTCCCCTCAGCTCTTCGGTTGGGTATTAAGAAAAGAAATTCCTATACTGCTTTTGTATTACTTGTATAGTGAAAGATTTGAAAAAAATAGCTTCATATGAAAAGTTTTTCTCCGATGAACGAATACAGCTGAAACATGTTTCTGTCTTCAAGTATATCCACAAAACATGAAATAGTTTTGTACTCTTTTGTATTCTATTGCATTTTTATATTACTTCGTGGTAAATTTTTTTATTCTTAAATTTCTCTCTCTCTTTTCTTATAATACAGAAGTACTCTTTCAAATATGGCTGACTTATGAACCTAAATTTTTATACTATAAAATTTTATATAAAAATTAGCCGTAATCATTAGACACAGCTTTGTGTATATTATATTCTTGAATACATGCCTGCAATTAATACTAAGAATACTATTGATAAAATTCGTATTATAATATTATTATATATATAAAGTATATTCGTATTATAATTAATAATGAAAATACTGTTTAAGCTAAAAACAGATTTGAATCTTTTTTTCATTATAGGGTAACATGAGCCAAACAATTTTCGTTAGAAATATACAATTATGCTAACTTGACACATCAGATATAAAATATTTTATCGTCATCATCGGCTATGATAAAAGATTTATACGCTTAAGATTTTAGATTATGATAAAGCACACAGGACCTATTTGTCTAAGGGAAAGGAAGTCTTCAGAGTAGATTTTTTTTGTGGGAAACAAACTGTTAATTCACAATCAATTGTACTTATGAAAAACCCCTAAGCCTCCCATGCAGCCGCTAGAATTTACCGGTGCTCAGCTATCTTACCGCTTGGCTTTCTGAACTTACGCAATATCTATCTGAATTTGAATATTTGCATAAAAAACGAGCAAAATAAAATGAAACATTGTAAATAGTACATTTTACTGAAATCAAACTTTCTTTGAAAAAGGAAAATTAATTGTAAGGATTAAGATGGATGCATTTAATTAAACGGCGGGCAATAACAGCGCTGATCATATGTTTCGTATAGGAAATCATTTTCTTCGTGTTATCGTATAACGGAAAATATCCACAGATTATATTTTACAGTTTTTAAGAAGTCATGGGTTATCTGCTTTAAGAGAACACCTTCGTGGGCAATTTTCTAAATAAAATTGGCTTGAATTCACGTTACGCATCGAGAAAATCATAAATACCACAAGCAGCTAAACTGTTCGGTTGCCAACAACACAATACCAACATCCAGCAATCTTATTCACTCAACTATAGTGAACTTAAACTAATGTTTGTATATTATTAGTAGTATTAAAATAACGAAAATATTTATTCTAATAAAAATTTTTGTTTGAATATCCTCCTTAGTAAGGTATTTCCTTTGGTTGGAGAT
This sequence comes from Stegodyphus dumicola, assembly GCF_044657685.1. Classification (NCBI taxonomy): domain Eukaryota; kingdom Metazoa; phylum Arthropoda; class Arachnida; order Araneae; family Eresidae; genus Stegodyphus; species Stegodyphus dumicola. The sequence continues at coordinate 108,884,874 of NC_140770.1, read as the reverse complement.
TTGTCAACAATAAATGCTATGTTTAAACAAGACATTTATTTAAAGCATAATGCTTCAAAAATGTATGCTGGGATCCCTAGAAAAAAAATATCGCCGGAAAATATATCTCCGAAAAAATATTTAATTATTCATATTCTTATGATTAATTATTAAATAATTAATAATTTTTATAATTATTAAATGAAATGCTTATTTATACTTTACCAAATGTACAGCAACACTCTTTTTTTTACAAACATACCATTTTGAATAAATTATATTGTAAGCTAATAAGTAACAACATTGCTTTGTTTAATCAAGATACAATAACAAGCCGAACAAACATTAAATTGGAAGTCAAACAACAAAAATCAGCGTTATATTTTCAAATTTTCACAATCTAATTTTCATTATATCTTCTCTCGTTCATTTGCGCTTTTGCAGCTGAAGATGATGGTTACGTAAAACCATCGAAACTAGTCCTGTGAAAATTTGAAAATATAACGCTGATTTTTGTTCTTTCACTTCCAAATTAATTGCTTTGTTTGTTATTAATATGTCTCATCTTCCTATTTCAGATAAAATTTACTAGTGTTTCTTGGACAGGAAAGCAAGAATTTTTAATTTGAATCCATAAATTTATGATACACTGAAAACGGTTTCATGTTATAATTCCCTTTCTGAATATCTTGAATGTATATGAAAAAGTAAAATGCAAATTTAATATTAATATTACCACCCTTAAAAACACCCAAATATTTCGTTTATTACTCTCTTAAAACTACGTAATAATTAAGGAAAAAAGAAATTATTTAAAATAATTATTAGTTGCCTGCAGTTGAAGAATATAGGAAAATGCAGAAGGTTTCAAAGATTTTTAATTAATGACAAAAATACAGAAAATCGGAAATAATACGAAATGTTTCAGCAATATCTCAGAAGGAATGAAATTTGCACCAGATATTTGTCAGAATATAATTTTAGTGATAGCAGTTTAATCAGTCTGCATTGAAATTCCGGTGATAATCAGTGACATACAGATTTAGGTTACTTAGGTTAAAAATGCTTAATAATTTAAAATTTAACCGGGTAAATTTTAAAACCAATTTATTTGAAAACTATCAGCTTCGCTGCGAGCCTTCGTCTGGTTTTAAATGTACCGGAAAAATGGCTGAAGGGAACTCCAAACGTTAAATTTAAAAACTGCGTAGGATTTTACTCTGCAGAACAACTTCATAAAAAAAGTTATTACGTATAACAAAATTACAATGAAATAAGCAATGTCCCTTAATACAAATATTAATTATCCTAATAAATAAATTAACCAAATTCCCTTTGCAAAATCTTAAGAACTCAAATGGTATAAAGGAGGTTAATAACTTTGTTTCCTAAAAAAGTCAGTCAAAACTTTTCAATATCTTAAAAACAGTGAAATGAGCAATAAATAAAATAAAGGAATGCAAAAAACAAAAAATTCTGAAAAGCAAAGTATAATTAATGATATTTTATCTTATGTTTTCAAGGGAAAAATTACAGTGAAATAAGCTATATCCCTTAATACAAATATTAATTATTCTAATTAAAAAATTAACCAACTTTCCGTAGAAGAACAAAAATCATGTAAAACTTTTCAATATCTTATAAACAGTGAAATAAGCAAAAAAATGACATGAAAGCAACTCAAAAAACATAAAATTCCGCGCAGAATTTTACTCCACAAAACAACTTTATCCAAAAAAAAAAAAAAAAAAAAAAAAAAAAAAAAATCAATAAAAATATATTATATTTATATAAAAATGACAATGAAATATGCCAATCTCTTAAAAACAGTGACATAAGAAATACGATGAAAAATTGTTGCCAAACCCATATTTCTAAAAGAATGAAACTATTCAAAATGATGCGATTTCATCAAAAATCTATCAACAACAATAAGACAGGAAAATTGTTGCCCAAATCACATTTTTAAAGATGTGAGATGTGAGAAATGTACTCGGAAGCTTCATTTAAAAAATCTTTTAAAAATACAAAATATTATCATTTATCCAAAATTCTTTTTGTAAAAGCATTCGCAAGGATGAAAGTTTAACGTGTCCAAAAATCAAAGAAAAATAATCTGTACATTTTTAAAAATAAACTTTTTTAGAAAAAATCCCATTGAAAAAGTGTTAAGCTCCCTTTGTTAAATAAATTTGTATTTAATCGATTTATTGAAACACGAAATTTATTTTAAGTTCGTAAAATAGCTAAGTGCCTACGTTTCATGACGATGTGAAAATGGAGTGTGTAGAGTAAAATCTCACTTTCCTATAGCCCATTATGTTTCAAAAGACACGATTTCGTTACAAAACATGAAATAAAAAAAATTCGAATTCGAATTTCGAAAAAATCGCTTCGAAGTGCACTGGATCTTGTGTAGATGTACCTATGTACCAAATTTCGTAGCCGTGGGTCTATTAGCTTACGCGCAGCACGAACGAAAGGCGCGCACACACAGACAGACTCTTTCTTTTATTATATGTAGAGAAGATATGTAGAGATAAGATTGTTTAAGGGAAGGAAACTTTCAAGTTTCGCAGCTGTAGCCTGCGTCATTAAGACGATCATCACGGAGAGTCTAGCCTTTTGCAATTCTCTTGAGAGCTCACAGGTACTGAACAATATATAGCAATCAATCTCACTTAGCGGAATCATTGAAGTAAAATTCTGGGAGGGATGGGAAATAACAAAAGAACTGCTTGACAATTTTCAGAGGTTTAGGGTTATTTTCGCGACATTTTACGGGAAGTTCGGTCCAAAACTAGCGACAGTTTTAAAGAGATTCGCAGATAATCACTCGACAGGCTAAGGGTTAAGATTAATCCTCGTCACGTCTGTGCTGTCCAGATGTCCAGTTTTTGTTTCACTGAAACTCATCAGCTAAATTACTCATTAAATACCGCCCAGTCGGTATAGTAGTCAGTCGGTATAGCCCAGTCGGTATAGTGCCCAGTCGGTATAGTGGTCAAGGACGCTGACTGAGATGCCGAAGGGCCTGGGTTCGAATCCCGGAGAAGGCATGGTTGTAACTGCCCGTCCCTTCATAGGAAAGGCGATGGTGGCCCACGTATTAGGTGCCTCTGCAATAAAGAGACCACCACTACATCCGGCCTTGTATAGATTAATGGACTGGGTTACATTTGTAATTGTTCACAATCTGCCATTGGAAAAAAATATTCATTAATAAGACAGGTTTATTTAATAGAATATCAATAACTATTTAGTTTTACATAGAATAAAGTTATAGGAATTTATAAATTACACCTTCTAGCATTGGTTCATCCAACATAATTTAAAACCGGCACGCAGACTGATAGAATTATACATGAAAAATATTTAACTTGTAATGTTTATTCCAAGTTTTTAACAGTTATCTTTAGTTAAAGCTACTTTCCTGTTCCTCCTAATTTAAGCTTACAATTTCCTACCAGAATGTGTTTTTAGAATCGCGGTTAATAAAAATGAATAAGAGCGGTATTTAAGTCGAAGTTCCACCGACTTCGTTAGAGAGCCAGAGATTCTAACTTTGCCTTTTGGCTACATTCTTTCTAAGCTACTACTATGCTCGGCCGTATCTCAGGCCCTTGATAGCTTGGCCAACTTAGTTGATATTTAGGGGCCAAGCACTTAGAAATCTTGATAGCTTCGGCTATATCTTTTAGTTAAACTTTAGTTAAGTTTCATTTCTTATTACTTTGAGTTCAAGCCCAAGTGGTTTGGTTGGTTTATTAGATTATGGCAAAGTACTCGAGGGCTATCTGCCTTAAGAAAGGGATGCCTTCGTGGAAGACATTTTAAGGGAAACTGGCTCGTATACACGCCAAGCCCAAGTGGAGACTTTGCTGTACGTCCTGAGAAAGGGACCAACTGTTAAATTCTTATTTTTGAGAAATAAAAGGTAATTAACCCTTCTTGAGTTTTAAATATCTGTTTCTGACATAAAGCGGTTATTCACTTAAGTGCTTACGAGGTTCCTACATACTTAGCTGTTAGAAGAAAGGTTGAAACCCCACAAACTTAAGCATCTAAAATGCTAAAAATATAGCATGTGCAGTTGTTCATGAACGTATTTGTTTAAAACTTTTGTGTTTTGCTAGGATTCACGAAATATAAAATGGATTTGGCAATTTATTTCAGTAAAGAATGTTTTTAAAACAAAAACTAGTGTCTAAAATATTTTTTTAAATTTCAAATAAAATTAAATGAATAATAATTAAATTAGGTCACGTTGTGTGACATCATAGTGGGAGAGAGAGGGGACCATAACTCCTGTTACTCTCTTTTTTATTCGATTTTGCAACCTCTGTTTTCGCTCTTCCTGCACCGGTGAATCTTATGCACGTGTCACATGCATATGTACCATGAATGCTGTATGGTTTATGTTTTCGCAACAACCTATGTTCTTACAAAATTTTGTTAAAACCTGCCCATTAGTGCTAGAGATAATCAACCAAATGCTAATTTTGAAAATTAGTATATTTTGACAGACATGAATCATAGAAAGCTTAGTACAGTAATGAAAGAGACCCGACTAGATCAGCCTTAAACATTCCCGAAGTCTTTCGCAATATTTCTTGATATTATATCAACATAATGACTATTTTTAAGAGTTGCAGAATCAGAGTTCTAACAAGATAATAGCTACACTTAATCCCTGCACTAGCACAGCTAACACCAAGAATTGTTGACCCTGATATAAAACAAAACATAACTGGAACTTGGAGTAATGGCGACGCGTTAATGTGCAGAACGAATGGTGTTTGAATCAAGTTTTTGGAGCAAGAGCAACAAGAGCTCTCCATAAAATGTTAAAGACTACAGCTCCGTTTTCGCTGGATCGCTGATCATTCGCTCAGTTAAGTGAATTTGTTCTTTTAATAAGTTACGGAGTGAATTTTCCAAATCTATTTCTACCTAGCCACGGGAGGGCCGTGCACTTGCGGACTCTATTTTTAAGGAAATATAGCGTCTACTAACATCGTTTATTTACGATGTTGGAAGTAGATTTTGACGAAGTATTCTTTATTAAATATTATTTCCCGAGTATATTTTGCTTAGTTGAACGGAATGTGTCATTAAAATTATAGCAGAAAGAAACGACAATTTTTTTTTAGGATTTATTGATTTTTTTAACAGCACTAAAATTAGGAAAAGTTGTAAGTAACTATTATGCTAGGAAACATAAGAAGAGAAAATGTGCCATTCTGACTTTAGAATCATTATATTTGTTTGGAACAGTTTTGCCCTCGCGAAGATTCGAGCCAGGAAATTTCCAGATGTTAGCTGGAAATATTAGTTGTTAGCTAACATTTGATCAAGAAGGCATGGATAGAGAAATACGAGAATTCGTAATAGATTTCCTAAAACAAGGAAAAGGCCGCGTGCTTTGGGAAAGGAAAACGAAATTCCTTCATATGCTCTTATTACGAGTATCCAAAGAAGTTCTAGTAATCACTGGCATTTTAAAAGGCATGACAATTGGCAATGAGCTGAACGATATTCAAATACAAATGAGAAATTATTTAGTGCAGACTGATGAGATGCAATTAAAAAATTCCTAAAAAGAGCTTTCTCGAATTCATCCATTGAGGTTATCTCACGAAAACGGTGTGATGCGTGATAAATACACGAAATCACCGATCTATTAGGCATACACCTTCAATGTCTTTTTTCTACGAAAACGAAGTCGAGAAATTTCTGATGAAAATGTAAGATCACATTGCTGAATCTTCTTCCAGATCTTGCATGCCGTTTATCATTTAATTAGCATTTCCTTTAATTCTGTATTAACTTTTAAAAGATCTCAACAATAATTTGTTTACCATTGGGAAAGGTTTACATTTTAGGTTCAAGAACACTCAGAATATAATAGACGATTGAAGTCGCTTGTTAAGTATAATATGTGATTTTTTGCAAGGAAAAGAAAAGGTATTCGTAAAGATTTACGTACGGCTATCAGATACGCGATTTTTTTTTTTTTTTTTTTTTTTTTTTTTTTTTTTTTTACTGTACGCTTTATTTTGTTACAATCATCTAAACTTATATTTCTTTTTATTATGACTTAATTTACATTTACTAAAGTATAGTTAAAGATCAGGTAACAGCTTTTAAAAATAAATACATTAATAAAATACATAAAAAGTACATGAAAATAAATAGAGACTGAAAATTTTGTAAATTTGAAGAAGAAAAGAGAGTCAGAATGGTGCAGCAATATGTACTGCACGAAATTTTTAGATTTTGAAAGCGCAGAATTCGGAAATAACTGCCCCGGAATCTTTCAGTTGTACATGGAAAGGAGAAAATAAGTGTTGTGTAATTTCACAACACTTATTTTCTCCTTTCCATTTAAGACTACAGTTTTAGTCTCCATTAGTGGCCTTTTCATGAAGTGAAACAGAGTAAATGGATAGGAAGAGGAAGAGAATAATTAAAGTATTCGACCATCTGGAAGGCAGTGTCTGTAGTCTGTATCATAGTTAAGAGGCAAGGTGGACGGGGTAAAATGACTCTAAATAGACTATTGTAAAAGCTTAAGGTTTTATTTTAGTGCCACGAGTTTCTTCAGAGGAGTTTTCAAATTCCAGAGTTTTAAATTATATTTAGTTGCAGTGAGCGGCAAGAGGGAAAGGTTTTTCTTGTTTTTTAGAATTGTTCTTGAGTTATGTGTTTCATAATGTATTGACTTTATTTGTCATGACGAAATTCAACTTGCGTTTTTCCTGTCTTGAAAGCGTGACTTAGGATGCACATTAGATTTAGATATAGCATTGCTCTAATATACGCATTTTTACACAAAACAGGACTTTTTCTGAAATGACAAGTGAGTTCTTTTCTATATTCAATTCCATGTCTCAAATTATGCCTGGAAACCAAATTTTGTAAAATCTGGCGTGAAATTTAAGCAGTAGGTCGACAATTTACTTTGACCCATTTTTTTTTTTTTTACTTTGTGCCGATAATTGAGTCGATTGGCTGGTAATTAGATTAATTATCAACCAATCTAGGCAAGACTCTGATCAGATAAATAATTTGATTAATTATTTTTGAAATCACGATCGAAATCAAGATAACTGCATTATATTAGTTTTTTCTTCCTTACATACATTTTTACTTCATATTATACAGGGTGAATCTGAACAGATGGGAAAAACTTTAGAGAGGGATAGAAGACAGCTATACGAACAATATTCGTCATAGAATGTATGGTTGGAACACAAACGGCGAGCAGTTAGGTGGCACTGTAAATGGTACAAAAAGTGTCGGTCTTCGCACTCAATAACATGCAATTATTAGGCCTATCATTACGCACTCCTCCCCGGTCTGGCCGAGCGCAAAAGATGGTGATATTAATAAGCTGCAAGTCCTGAAAAACAAAAATTTAAGAACTATAAAAAAACGCCCCATACTACATAAGGAATGAAAACTTGCACCATGATCTCAAAATTGATTACATTAAGGACTATTTTTCTAAGCTCAACGAAAACTTCTTCAAGAAGGTAGCAGTAAACAGTACGGCTAATTTCGCCGAAATCTTAAACTACGAAGTTATCACGGACGATTTATTTATTCAGCCCTACGCTGCTTACTTAATTAGTCAAGAAGACAATTAATTCAACATGCATTATCTTGAGTTTCATGGAGTTCGCATTTCTCCCATCAACTCTTCTGACAATCATTCTCAAATTCGAATTCCACCAACCACAGAAAGACATCAGCTCACTGCAAAGGACTGATGAACCCTTATGTGCAAATACTCGGTGAGTCAATTTCTCATTTTTCTATTCATCCCACAATTTTCTAAAAATTTTGATGGGTAACATGCATATCTACAAATAGACTTTTACTTTATGTCTCCAAAAAGCTATTTTTGGAAATAGTAATGTCACCAGGAACGACGCTGATTGGCTTAACCATCCGACAGACTTCGCCTACCTCTGCTTGACCGGTGTTTCACATGTAGCTCAGTCAGTCACTGAACAAACTGGCTTTGAATGCCTATCTACTTAATATTCCTTCATATCTTTCCTTCAGAGGAAGCAAAAGAAACCCAGAATAATACGGTAGTATCGCAGTATCCCAACGACATTTTCTACCGTAGATTGCCGAGACTGTGTTTGGTTAATACGAACCACAAATTTCCAGGGCCATGGATTGGTCGAGGTGGTCCCACAGCTTGGCCACCAAGATCACAAGATTTTTTGTGATTGGACTTTTTCCTGTGGGGCCATATGAAAAGCCTAATAGAAGAATACCCCGTTGAAACGAAATATGGATCTAATCATCACGTTTATTGTTATTGCTGTGGATATTCGGGAAATACCTGGTGTCTTCGCAAATGTGTTTCAGTACGTATCCCGCAGGTGTGAAGCCAGCATTACAGCTGGCGGAAGGTCTTTTGAGCAATTTCTTTGAGCATGTACATCAATTGCATTCCTGTTAATAAATTTTTTCTGAAATGCCCTGATTCTTCTCATCTTCTCATTCTTGTGTTAATTCCTTAAATGTGACAATGGAAAATTACCCTTTAACTTCTTATCGCTTGCGTTCCGACAATACATCCTATGACGAATATGGCTCGTACAGTCCTACAGCTACCTTCTATCACCCATTAAAGTTTTGCCTACGTGTTCAGATTCACTCTGTATTTTTTAATCACAGTTATTTTTAGATATTTTTTTAGAAATTCATTTTAATTACTTAAATTGCGTTGCTGAGTTATAGTTCTTCAAATAATTAATTTTAAAATTTATATTTATTTATTCGTATTCTATGTTTCAAGCATGTTTATTTTTAATGTTTTTTTAATTTGATTTTCTTTATTTGAACAGCATTTCTTTCGAAAGACTACTTTGTCACCCAGTATTCGTCGTAAAACCCAGTCCTCACCTTTGAAAACTGCATTTTGCATTAAAACAGCAAATATCATAAAGCACGGTTAATATGTCTTTCGATAGGCCTCTCAGAACAGGTCTATAAATGAGAAAATCGCATTATCTATATTTTAATTTAGAGTCATATGCATACAAACAATTGCTCAAGCTTTTATCATTGTGCTAGTGCTTTACACAACTTTATCATCCTGCATTTAGTTTATTAAAATATTGTTGCGAGCGTAGGGTTCATAAGCTTCGTAGGAAAGACCTTTCAAAGCAGTCTCCATGAGGTGTTCGAATGTAGCCAGCGCATTGCATAGTCCAAACGGCATCACCCTGAACTGTCAAAGTCCTTGTCCCGTAGTAAATGCTGTCTTTTCTCAGTCATCAGGATGTATATCCACTCTTTAGACCAAGCGTCGAAAACCACTAGCTTCCAGAAAGAGTGTCCAGAATGTCGTCAATTTTAGGAATAGGGTAGCTGTCTTTCTTCGTAACCTCGTTCAACCGACTGTAATCAACACAAAATCAGACTGAACCGTCTTCCTTCTTCACCAGGACGAAGAGATGACCAGGGACTTGCTGAAGGCTCGATGACATCGCTTTTTTGCATGTCTTTTAGAAAGTGTTCGTACCTCTTCCTGTTTAGCCGGTATCGATTCATTGTGGCGTCAAATTGATTCGACCCACGTCAGAAGACGAGCGGAAGAAAACATCTGGAAGATCTTGAATGGCACGTTTGGCAGCATTCCTCTGTTCATCGTTTAATTGTGCATTCTGCAATAACTGCGATATAATGCTATCTGAAGACACTGATTCTGGGATGTTACTGTTTCCTTCAACGCTGGTTACTGGAGTACATGCTGCAACCACTTCAGCTTTCTTAATAACTCTTTCCTAGTCAGTTACATTGCCAAACTCTCAACGAGATAACGGCCCTTGAAGGTCGACGACTGCTGATACTACTAGTACTCCTTTCGGGTTGTTACAGTTTATGAGATATTAGATGATGCCATAGCGGAAATTTCTATTTTCAGCTATGGATCCAAGAAGTAAAAATTCTGTTCTTGCTGGTAGTGTGATATTGTCTTGTGCTATGATTTCGTGGACAGATTTAACTCCTTCGTCATTAACTCCGAATAGGGCTTTGTCCTCAAAGACAGAATGCAATTATTTTTCAAGTCCGAAGAGAAATTGTATTTCCTTAGAAAATCCAAACCGAGTATGCAAGAATCTGTAATATCTGCCATCATATGCTGTGCGGTGACAGGCGGCACTTCAAAACGTGATGTTAACGTTTAACTTTCCGTCGATATCGATCTTCTCGCTGGACACAGTCAGGAGAGTATTGCAGGGTGGCGTCCAGATAAGTTTATCTTCCATTTCTTGAACCAAAGCTTTTCTGATGATGGTAACGTTGGCTCCTGTATCGAAGGTCATATTTGCAGGGAACCCCTTTGATATGTTCCCCCTGTTTCTTGTTGGGAGAGGTCTTACCATCCGTACCCTGGTGTATTCTGCAGTTTCTTTGTATGTGGCCTTCAATACCGCAATTGCAGTACTTTAGTGATTGTTTCATGTCACTCCTATTCCCCCTCAAGGCATTGACTTGTCTAGTTAAATCTTTTAGACGAGCAGTCAGTTGATGCACTAGCTCTTTTACTTGAGCAGCTCGGACTGGGTAGCGATCTCTGCGAGTTGCTTGCTGGGCTGCCTCGAATTTCACGGCGTACATTAGAGCGCTTTTTAAGTCCTTGACATTCGCCTTCTGTATTTCCGAATCCCGAATGCCACCAATGAAGTACTGCAGGGAGAGTATTTCGCTTGTTTTTCATGAGCACTCCGTAAAGTCGAGGTGAGACAGCCTTTCAACATCCATGGCGAGCTCCTGGAGTGTTTCCGTGGGCTTCTATTCACGTTATTTTAATTGAAGCCTGCTGTAGTCTTTCAAACATTACTTCCCAAAGCGGAGCTCCGGCGCCCCGAACAGAGCTTCGAAATCTAGCCTTTGGGTTTCGGGAAGAGTCTTAAGCGTCTGCTCTTAAAGAAGCGGCGAGATGACTTTAGCTTGGGAATCCCATCCATTCGCGTCCGCCACTATAGAAAATAGTGTCTTATACACTTGTCAGGAGGTCTTCCCATCATATGTGGATAGCTTCAGTGAGAGACGAGCAGGCATTGATAGAAAGTTTAAATCCTTCAGAATTGTTTCCTGCTGTTGCTATGCACTTCTTTAAGGTGTGAACTTTTTTGGCCACAGCAGCAGAAACCTTGTCATAATTTTGTTGTTGAACAGCAGAAACTCTTTCTTCAATTTCTCCAACTTTGTTTTCAACCGTGTCGATTCTGTTTTCCATAGCTTCAAATTTTTTTTCTATTATGCAGGTGATTTTTCTTTTAATTTCCTCTTGGCCCAATTTCATTTTAGCTTTAACAGCTTCCATCTTTTCTTGAACGGCTTTCATTTCTTTTTCAACAGAAACTTGGCTGGCTTTCATTACTTCTTTAACTGAATTTTTCATATCTTCTTTAATGATGCTTGGCCAGCTTCCATCTTTTCTTGGAATTCATCAAAAGCAGTGACGAGCTGTCTCAACTGTTCTTCCATCGCTCTTGTATTGGCATTCAAAGCCCCACTCCTGACACCAAAAAGTGTTGCGTACGTACGGGTTCATAATTGATTGAATGCACAAGTCGATAAGAAGTTAATAAAAATTATTATTATCCCAAGAAATAAAACAAAATGATGAAATTTCCTCAGAGATATTTGAACAATATCGCAATATCTCATAGTAGTTATATTTTAAACTGCTAAAACTTTTAATAGAACTCAATTCAAAACAGAGAAAGCTAATCGGGTATCACCGCGAATTCACTACAATCAACAACAAGAACTAAGTAAACAACTGAATTGAGATGTTTTCTTCCCGCTTTTATAAGCTTTTTAATCCTGCACGAGAACATTCTTGTATTTTCTCGATAACAAAAGAGTACAATTACAAGATATCTATTTATTAAACATTAAATGCGCGTGCTCCTGTATTTTAATTTTTCCGGGGCAACTTTCTCTTCAAATAAGTCTCGTGCTGCATTGCACGGGAATACAAAACAATTTTAATTACAAATTCTATTAAAAATAGCTAAATAAATACAAAAACAGTAATAATATTATCCATATTTCCGAATGAGTTGAAATTTTGTATTATTTAAATCGCAAAAATCAAATGGCATAACATAAAAGAGACTAAATTTTATATAAAATAAACAAATAAATGAATAAATAAAAATAAATTTAAAAAGAATTTTTTCTTAATGATTTGAATTTTTCTTCTTAATGACTTATTGTCTCGAGAGAATCTTAATGCCTTAATGATTTTGAGATGTTCTGTAGATATTCCGCAATCCTCCTCTGTTTTTTAGTTATCCAGATTTTTTAAAATGAATTTATGAATTTTCAATAAATTCGGCTGATACATCTTTGAATTCTTTATTTATGGTATGACGTCAAATGGCGTAATTTACATTTGCACAGACCTTTAGTGAAAAAACAAACGCCTTTCGTGATGTTATTTCTGTTGTCTTTTTCCCTAGTATTCCCTGGAATAATTGATGCACTGCACTGAGTGAAAACCTCAACAAAATGTGACTTAAACCTCCGGCTATTGCTCCTTAAACACGCAGTTTCTTTGAACACTCAATTTCTTTTCTTTTAACTTCCTTCTTTCAGAAACATTTGTTTTCAGTATTGACACAAGAATGTTCAGTATTTTCAACAGTAATAATTCCATAAATTTTGTATTCTTATCAGATGCTTTTAAAACCTTAGTTCAAATTCTTTTAAAACTTTCAGGAAGATTGCTTTTCCTTTTCTAGATATTTTAGCTGCAAAATAAGTTTAAAGTAAAATCCGATGGATAATAATTCAGTTAAAATGTGTTTACCAAATGATATAGGAATAATAATTCAATATTAACATTGTATGCAAATATTCTAAATTATATAAATTTTACAGTTTTGAAGACCAATAAATGGCATACTAAAGAGCAGGGCCGGGACGAGGGTGAGGCAGGTGAGGCACTTGCCTCAGGTGAACAAATAGAAGGGGAGTCAAATTACCTATTCGATCAAAAATTCTGAAATTTATTTTTTAAACTTATGATTTTTAACTTTTAATTTTGGAATACATCAGTGAATATTAAAAGAATCTTGTGTTATAATCAATCCAGCTAAAAAAAAGAAAAAATAATAGCATTAATTTATTCCCAAAAGATATGAGCTTTCACAGTAGTGTAAATAATATTTTCTAACCCTGAAATCTGTTATTTAAAGTAGCTATAATTACACTTTGTGTAACGATTTGTATAGACTAAACGTTCATAGAAAATATTATGCTGCCGACATTAGTCATTCTTTGCTCTCTTTACTTAGTCATAACAAACTTGCCAAAGTCCACTATCTGAACGTAGACGTGGTATAACTGCTGAGTTTTGCAATTTCATAAACGCCTTCTGGAATAGCATCCGAAGAATACACAAGCGAGATTGAAAATGAATTCTTTCTTTATATATATATATGTGATGTAGCCGTTCCTCAACAGACACTAATGCCGGCTAGCTTTAAAAAGATTTATTAACAGAGCACACAGGAACGGTTACAAACAAAAGAAATATACATAAAAATGAAACATATACCAAAGGGAACATCAAACAGTTGAATAACAGAGACATAGTAAACTAACATCATGGCGGCTGGAGTTCGACTGACGTTTTTTCATATCGCCACGAGATGGCGTTTAAATAAAATAGTTCGGTTACAGTTCATGAGTTCATGGCGTGAATAAAATAGTTCAAGTACACTTAAATAGGTCTGTTACATCCTCCCCCTCTGACTTCGTAGACGTCTCGGCAAGAAGTCAGGAACTGACATTTGTCTACTTTGTGCAGCGGGCGGAGAATCAGATGGACGGGCTCCAGTTTGACGAGGAGTAGATTTTGCACCAGCAACTTGTGCAACAGGTGCAGATTCGGATGGTATTACACGTTTCGGGCGTCCTCTTTTCTTTAAGGGAACCACTGGAATTACACGAGCTGAGTTTTGCTTATTTCGATCTTGATATGGTTTCAAGGCTGAAACATGATACTTGCCGAGAATTTTGTCTGGTTCATGAGGATCGGCAATATCATAAGTGGTTGGAGATCTTGTAGTCACTATCACATAAGGACCATCTCTCTTGGGCATGAATTTAGCAGTTTTCTTCAGTGGATCTTTGCTGATTGGGTGGAGGGTGATCCAAACTTTATCTCCAGGAACGAATTTCGGTGTTTCTCTTCGTTTTTTGTCAGCATATCGTTTCTGCTTATCTTGATGCATTTCGACTCTTTCTCGTACCTGTTGTACATTTCTTTCAAAACGTTTCAAATATGGAGTAATTTCGGGAACAAAATTATCGTTCTCAATTACGGCTTTTATATCATGCTTTACATCATCTAAGGTTCGTAACTCTCGTGCGTGCAAATTGAAGAAAAGAAGCAGAATGTCCAGTTGAATCACATTTAGCGGTATTCAAAGCAAACCTTATTAATGGCAGTTTATCCTTCCATGACTGATGGTCGTTACCAACAAGTATTGCTAAACGTGGTTTCAGATCTCTATTCTTCCTTTCAACTGGGTTAGATTGTGGGTGATACACAGGAGTAAGACTTTGATCAATGTTCAAGATATAGCATAGTTGTTGCGTAACAGCACTAGTAAACTGGGTACCATTATCACTTATTATTTTCCTGGGTAACCCAAATCGAAGGGCGACTTCCTCCAAAAGAATAGTGGCACATTCTCTGGCCGTGGCTTCCTTTAAAGCAAATAGTTCTGTAATCCACTTGTAAGGATCTTAAGTTTTACTAACGTTTATTTTATTTTAAATCTTTACTATCACTTCTTATTTTCTACTTCCGGCCAGAATTAAAAGCGTTAACTTATTTATGCAAAATTTGTCTGGCGAACGCCAAGTACTTAAGTTGTGGCTTTTTGCCAAGCGAGAGAGAGGAAGGAGTTAGACGAAGCAGGCCGCTTGCCTTAGAAGTTTTACTCAGTTGCTGGTTGCCTTCCAGGCCAGAGGTTTAATCCTCTTGATAATTTTAAACGTATTGTAGTGTTAACAGTTCTCTGTACTACATACGGCTTCCTGTTAATATAAGGCCAATCTTCCACGTTTATTCTTTCAAAGTTAAGTTAGAGTTTAGTTCTATTTTTATATTTTTACGTTTAGACCACAAGTAGTGGGTCTTTGTATTCCGAAGTACGGAAATTATTGTAAATAGAGAAAAATAAAGGGTTTTGTATACCCTTCTTGTGTATCCTGTCTACTTCCCACAGTTATTGAACATAGCTTTAGTAAGCTCTCTGTTCCGAGTCAGGTCCTTGCATTTTCCCAAAGAAAGTTAGACGGAACATTGAACCTGATAGTGGCGCCCAACGAAGAAGAATAACCATGGCCGAGTTTCAAGAAGAACCTGTGCTGCCTGCAGAAGCGGCTCAGAATCCAGAAATGCCAGCTGCCGGCCTGGAAGGATTTGGTTACATCGTCCAGACCATGCGCGCTTCGATGAAACCAGAAGCAACATTTAATGGAAACTCACCGGTAACCAGTTTTTTGGAAAAATTGGATGACCACTTCATGCTCTACCCCGTGCACGAGTTTCAAAAAGTTACCTTAGCTACCAGCGCTTTGAGGAGCCAAGCGCTTAATTGGTTCAAATGTATAGGCAGAAGTCTCTTGGGTCAAGCAGGAAGTCCCACCTATACTTACAAAATTTCAAGACTGCCCTAGTAAAAGCCTTCCCTGTTGTAAGGGATCGTGCGAAATTAGAAACGGAACTTTTCAGTATATATCAGCAAAGAATCGAAAATCTCTCAAGCTTTATTTTAAGAAAAATTCACGTATTCAAACTCTTGTATGGAAACCGTCCCAATCCTGAGATAATTCAAGTGATTTTGCCGAGGTTACTGCCCCAAGTGCAAGACTTTATTGAATTAAGAAATCCGACTACACTGGAAAAGTTATTTGAGCTAGCAATCCAGTTTGAAAGTAGAAGAACGGCGGACATTGAAAGAAGACGCCAATATCAACAGAGAAACCAATTTGGTGCGCTAAGACTACAGCAAACTCAAGCACACGGCTACGGAAGCAAAGCGAATCAGTGGGCAAGGAAACCCGAGCATTCAAAAACAGCCGGCGGACGTCGACAGTTCAATAGCAATCCAGGAAAAAAGTCTCAAGGCCAGTGGAAAAAGAAGGAAAGCACGGAAATGAAAAATAATTTAAACTAAAACGTATTTCTGCTGACGGGAGAGTGCGGAAATCCGAAGGCCACGAAAACCCCTCTTCCTTCAAGTTAAATACAGTAATGGTGAAAAATTTGACTCTTCCGAAGACTGAAGTGTTGGTGAATAATATCCCAGCCACCGCACTCCTGGATACAGGCGCTCAGTGTTCCTGTGTGGCAGAAGATTTTTTTAGGAAGTATTTTCGTAAATATAGTATATATAATTCGGATAATACGACAGTGTTAGCTGCGCAAGGAGAAAGATGTAAGTGTATAGGTAAATTACCGCTGTATGTCCGTATCAAGGACGAACAAGTAAAGGTTATGTTTTTCATAGTAAAGAATCTGCAAGCACATATTATTTTAGGAATAGATTTTCTTTCAGAGGCACAAGCAACGCTAGATTTTAATGAAGCGTCCCTTAAGCTGACAATGAAACCAGTTCGTGAAGAAAAGGCTGAACCGCCGATGTTAAACCTTGACCACCTGCCTAATGAAGACCAACGAAGAATCCTACAAGTGGTAAGTGAATTTGCTTCGTTATTTAGTGATATTTCAGGATTTACTCAGGTTACTAACCATAGTATTGACACCGGAGATTCAATGCCAGTTCGCCACAAAGCGTACCGATATGATAAGAATAAGGAAAAAATTATAGAATGGCATATCACCGATATGCTACGTAAAACGATCATAACGCCCATCTCAAGTAGTTATGCTAGCCCGGTGGTTTTATGTAAGAAAAATAATGACTATCCATTGACACATCCAAAAAGGTGGAGATTCGCAATTGACTACCGTAAATTAAACTCCATAACTAAATATCAGGTATATCCGTTACCTATTATTGAAGAAATTCTAAGCAACATAACATCCACCAAATATATGACGACTTTAGACTTAATGACTGGTTATTTTCAAATAGGGGTTAGGCCTGAGGACGTGCCTAAGACTGCTTTTATAACCAAGTCTGGCACTTATGCATTTTTGCGTATGCCGTTTGGCCTTTCAGGGACACCGGCAACATTTCAGCGATGTATGCACATTGTGTTAAGGCCTGTTCTTGGAAAGTCCACATTTATCTATTTAGACGATATCATTATTACTAGTGATAATCTCGACCAACATGTACAGGATTTAAGACAGGCGTTTTCTTTATTAAATGAGGCCGGTCTAAAAGTTAATGTCGAAAAGTGCAAATTTGCAGCCCCTGAATTAAAATATTTAGGTTACAAAATATCTCAGAAAGGAATTGAGACAGACGAATCAAAAATAATCGCTGTAGAAAAGTATCCGACTCCAAACACGGCGAAGAAGCTCTCTTCTTTTCTAGGACTTTGTTCATATTATAGGTCCTTTATAAAAGATTTTGCAGCTATTGCTGAACCATTGTTAAAATTAAAAAGGAAAAAGGCAAGATTCTCGTGGACGGCCGAAGCCAATAGTGGTTTCGAAAAATTAAAACAAGCATTAACGCAAGCCCCTGTGTTGAAATTTCCTGAAAAGGATGAGAATTTAGAAATTTCAGCGGATGCTTCGGATTATGCGGTAGGAGCGGTACTTTCGCAAAATCAGCAGCCCGTGGCATTTTTTAGCTGAACTTTAAATCAAACACAAATAAACTATTCCGCGACCGACAGAGAGGCACTTGCAGTTCTGTTAGCAGTGCAAAAGTTCCGAGTCTATTTTGGAAAGGCCCCAATAACAGTGTACTCTGATCATGCGGCGGTAACTAGATTGTACTCAGGGAAAAACTTATCCCCAAGGTTAATAAGATGGGCACTCAAGCTACAAGAATATAATCTGGTAATCAAGCATACCCCCGGAAAGGAAAATATCGTAGCAGATGCCCTATCCAGAATTAAAATAGGTGAAGATGGTAATACTGTAAAGGTGTGAATGCTCACAGCATGTACAATAAATTCCCGAGAAACTGTAATAACCGAACTGGGTAAGGATCCTGAGTTTGGAAGCATTTATGAGTATTTAAAGAATCCTGAAAATTTTAGCCACCAAGATATTGTGGCGATAAGAAATAGGGCGGCCCATTACGAACTAATAGATGGTCTATTATTTTATACAAAAACTACGAATTCCAACAACGAATTTCGACCTGTTATCCCAGCTAGTCTTAGATTAAATATCCTGCAGGAGCTCCATGACAGCCCTTTAGCTTCTCATGCTGGTATTCGAAAAACTATCCAACGCGTACGCGAGGCAGTCTATTTTCCTGAACTGCAAAAGTTAACAAGGGCGTATGTCCAGTCCTGCCCAACATGTCAAGCAGTTAATTATATTAATTTCCACCCGGCCGGGTTTCTAAATACAGGGTTGCCACTCAAACAGGAGAATGAAATTCCCTGACTTTTCCAGGTGTGTTTCAAGAAAATTCCAGTCTATCCGCGTAATGTACGTTGGCTGTGCTAAGAGGTAAATTAATTATGGTATTACTTGTATTGTGTAGCAAATTCACGTAATTATTCAATGAATCCCAGAGGACATTTATTCTTAATTATTCTTGGTGTACTTTGTTTGATAATTTTGTTTAGTTTTCCACTTAAGAAACTTAATAAAATTTAAGATATATATATTGGATAACAAATGTATGTTTTATTTAATTATTACTCATGGTCATCACCAGTTTAACACGAGGCTAATCCGGTCCTTATAAATCACAACGCAATGCTAAATAGTTAGGTTAGATTTTAGGTAAATTTAATTTGCGTGAGGTATGTTCTTAAAAGGCACCTTAACACTTGAAAACACAAATATAATTATAATAGTTGTTGTTTTCTGCACTGAAGATTGAGATTAGAATCTTCCCAATCTGGAATAAAATAAGGCTTTTTTTGCAGACATTCTGCAGCTAAACGAAAGAAAGAAATCTATTTTAATAAATTGAAGTATTTTATATTTATTTCGCAGCATACATAAGGAAAAAATATGTGCATTAAATTTCGTGATGGTATGTCATCATACTGCTATAATTAATTTCAGGATTATGCCAGAGAAAATTTCCTGAAATTTGGAAATATTATTTACTAATAATAAATAAATTTAGAGGGAAGAAGCAACATTAAATTATATGAATAACATAAAAATAATTACTTAAAAACTGAATTAGAATAATCAACGATATTTTAGGGAATATAGTTATATTACATGGCTAGCCTAGATGACTGATTACTATTTTTTTATTTTACTGCAAAGTGGCAAGGTATTTATTAAAAAGAAAAAGAAAAAAAAGGTTTAAAAAGATTTTGCGGTAAAATTCTAGTATACGGTAAGGCTTTGGCACGATTTTGAAAATTGTCGCCAAGACCAAAATGACCCGTTTACTGCGCATCAAGATGTCGCCAAATCCCATTATTATCTAACCAAAGAACGTCTATGTAAAGAAGAAAAGGTTCCATACAAGTAAAATGCTATTACGCCGCTAGAATGCGGAGGGAAAATTTGCCAAGGGATTTGGCGACGGAACCTGGCGGCTAGAATTTCCCTCTCCGCGATGTGTACAGGAAATTGAGAAACACGTGTTAAAAAGAAACGCTTTTTGACAAAAATAAAACTACGAAAATCCGTTTTTAAATTATTGCGAAAAAAATCCAAGAAGAAACGTTTTATCAAAGGACGTTTCTTCTTGGATTTTTCGCAATAATTTTAAAAACGGATTTTCGTAGTTTGTTTTTCCCCTGAAAATAACTAATCCATGAATTAATTTATTTGCGCCAAAAAATATTTTCTTTTCCATTAGAGTTTAACCACTTGCGCTAAGACTAAACTTCACGGTTGCGGTGCCGTGCGCTACAATATAACAAGCCGTAAAGTGTCTCATTTACGCCGCTCCGCATCTGCGAGTGCAATCCAGAGCTGTAACTCGAGAAATAAACAATCTCCTTGTTAGGCGTCGTGTGCACCACGTTATTTTCATTTTTGCGATAAATGCTTATCGACGTGGTGTTCACGTCGCTCGCGGTTTGAGACAAAAGCATCTTGACGTGCGTGGCACGTCATTTTAAGCGCAAGTGGTTAAAGAAATTTTAAACGATATTCATTTATTAACTCTTGATAACGTGACCTTCGAACTTCGACACCGGTTTCGAGCTTTGGCAACAGATATATCAGACACGCACAGCTGTTTTCCCTCTATGATGGAACGGAGCCACAGCCACGTCTGTTGCAGAGAGGTTTTCCTTCTTTACAATACATATTCTTTGATTCTAACCTCCATGGTACCGTATACTAGGATTAAACCCATTTTGTTTTATACGAGAACAGGTACTTTCTTTAGTTCATGCATTGCACATGCGATTCTCGAGAATATTGGAAACCAAAAGTTGCGGGAAAGTTGCTTTGCCTTTCTAAAAGACAATCAAATTGGAGCTGCGAAAATTGGCTCTATGCCAGCTACCCGAATGACATTCACGTGATACATAATTCCCCAAAAACGTTACCTCTTCCGACGTCGGCGCAAAAATCGCTTTTTTTGGCGGGATCGTTGAATGAACTTCCCTGACTTTTCCAGATTTTGACAAAAATACTTAAATTCCCTGACTTTTCCCTGAATATTTTGATCAATTTTCGAATTCCCTGACTTTTCCCCGTTCTCCAGGTTTTCCAGGTAGCGTGGCAACCCTGTAAATAGTATTAAATCCGAATTTCCAAATGAAATAATTGGCATCGATTTACTGGACCCTTTCCCCAAAAGTCAGTTAAATAAAAGTCGCTATCTCCTTGTTATGGTTGATCATTTTAGTAAGTGGACCGAAATTGTTCCCTTAAAACGAGCCTCCGCGAAATTAGTTACTGATTCTATTTTAAATAAATATATTTTAAAATACGGGGCGCCCCTAAAAGTTATATCGGATAATGGTCCTCAATTTGTAAGTAATGTATTTGAAGACATGTGCCAAAAACTGGGCATACGTCATTTAAAAATGGTCCCGAATCGGCCGCAATCAAATATAGCGGAACGGGTCAATAGAAATATAGTAAAAATTATCCGTAGTTATGTTAAAAATTTTCATAAAAGCTGGGATAACAATGTCAATGAATTTGCTTTCGCCCTTAGGACCGCAAAACATGATACAACGGGCAAAACTCCTGCTGAGTTATTTTTAGGCAGAAAGATTATAACATCGTTAGATAAATTATTTTATGTGCAACAAAAAGCCCCACAATTTAAAATGGGTGATATAGAAAAACTATTTAAAGAAGCAAAAAAGAATACTGAAGTAGCACAGAGAAAAGAAAAGCTGTATTATGACTTGAAACGACGGGGAGTAACTTATAAAGTAGGGGATGAAGTATTAAAAATTAAGCATTAACTTTCTTCAGCACCAGAAGATAAAACTGCCAAATTTTTTCCACGATTTGTAGGACCATATGTCATAGAAAATATACCTCACGCTGTAGTGGTGTTAAAAGCCAGGAATGGTGCAACCTGCACCGCAAACATTGATCAAATCAAACCCTACTATGATCGTAATAAAATGCAAATATTTACAGATCTTTTGCAGGATTCGGCACGGCAGACACGGCAGGCACAAGCTCCAGAGTTGGAACAACGACAAGTACAAGGGCAAGCCATTAAGAGGCAGGAGCAAGTGAAAAGAAAGTTTCCCCGCGTGAAAATTGAAGGTAACAAGAAAAAGAAGCCGTTCCACCGTCCAGAAAACAGAGCTCACGAACACCCCCAGAATGAAGAAGGGAGAAGGACGACGTATGTGAAGAGAGCCAGGAGAAATGACGGCAACTATAACACGGCTCTAAAACGGAAGATATACTCATCCGACAGGACTCTCCGCAGCAAATGTCGCCGAACTGCGGAAGGGCCACCAGCGGCGGAGGAAAAGTTACAAGGAAAATTTGAACGGCCAGCAACGAGGTCCAAGCAGGAACGCGAAAGAAGTTTCCCGGTTCCGTCAAGACCAGCTGCCATCAAACGGCCAAGACCACAGGCAGAGGCGAAAAAGAAGGTATTCAAGGGTGACCGAACTGGAGAAAAAAGAAAGCTTCTAGAGGAAGGCCCTGAAGGGCGAGCCCGCACAAGAAGGAGGATAAATCAAACGAGAATCTGTGCTACCTTCCAGGACTGGGCTCAGAAAAGAATGTCCGAATATCACAAAGATAAGTAAAATTTTATGTTACTTTGCAAACTTAAGTTAATCTTTCATTCTTACGGCAAGTGGCAGATTTCAAGAAGTTTTACCTCATGCGAGGTCTACCTTTATCACCAAAAGGGCGAGAAATGAGTTGTTACCGATTTTGGTATTACGTTTTTCAATTACTCGCGCGTAAAACTAAAGTTGATGTATAATAGCGACGTGTAAATACTTAAATATTGTAAAAGTTATTGTATAAATTTTATTTAAAACATTCTGGCAAGAAAGAAGTTTTAGTCTGAAAGACTTTTTGAAATGTAGTATTTCAATGTAGAAGAATTGGCACTTGCTTTGAAAAGAATAGAAGTTAACAATGTATTACTAATGTATGTTTTTAAATGCGTAAAATTAACGGCATGTTAATATGTTCTTATATACAATGTGAACTGTTATTTTAAATGTTAAGAAATACCGTGATATGGTAAAAGTGAAAGTAATGTTAAAAATTTTTTTTATTCGTGTGACTGTAAAAAGACCAAATCATGGTGAATATGTGTTAAAGGTTGAATGAATGTAGTTAGGCTCTCTGACGCTACACTTCAGAGTTAGCCACTTTCAGAATAGTACCTCAGGATTTAGAGTTGAAGTTAGGGTGTGTTACGAGGTCTTGGTATGTTGAATTTTAACACGTTAGTGTTTTGATTGTAGGAGGACGTGTTGAACACGTATACATAAACACATTCGTGTTTGGTGTTCTTTTACAACACATGTCAGAGAGCACGGGGAGAGATAATTAAAACAGTCATGAATGAAATAAGAATGTTAAGAGAAATATAAATATGCATGTTACTTGCCATTTCATTGTGTAACATTTCCTTAAACTAGTTTTCCTTCCAGATCTCTGGAAGGAACCAGATTTGAATAAAAGCTCCTGTTTAGATGCAGTAATGAAAAATTGCGTGTCCCTGGAGCTGCTATTGTAAAAACAAATTTCTTTTTTTTTTTTAATTTCTAGTTTCTAGTGAAAAATGTTTGTAAAAGATTGGCCTCGCGTTAGATTCTAGAGCTAAAAGTTTTCAACAAGGTCGTTTTAGACCTCAGTTTCAAACTAATTAACTCTGGCGGGAAGTATGTAAGGATCTTAAGTTTTACTAACGTTTATTTTATTTTAAATCTTTACTATCACTTCTTATTTTCTACTTCCGGCCAGAATTAAAAGCGTTAACTTATTTATGCAAAATTTGTCTGGCGAACGCCAAGTACTTAAGTTGTGGCTTTTTGCCAAGCGAGAGAGAGGAAGGAGTTAGACGAAGCAGGCCGCTTGCCTTAGAAGTTTTACTCAGTTGCTGGTTGCCTTCCAGGCCAGAGGTTTAATCCTCTTGATAATTTTAAACGTATTGTAGTGTTAACAGTTCTCTGTACTACATACGGCTTCCTGTTAATATAAGGCCAATCTTCCACGTTTATTATTTCAAAGTTAAGTTAGAGTTTAGTTCTATTTTTATATTCTTACGTTTAGACCACAAGTAGTGGGTCTTTGTATTCCGAAGTACGGAAATTATTGTAAATAGAGAAAAATAAAGGGTTTTGTATACCCTTCTTGTGTATCCTGTCTACTTCCCACAGTTATTGAACATAGCTTTAGTAAACTCTCTGTTCCGAGTCAGGTCCTTGCATGTTCCCAAAGAAAGTAAGACGGAACATTGAACCTGATAGTGGCGCCCAACGAAGAAGAATAACCATGGCCGAGTTTCAAGAAGAACCTGTGCTGCCTGCAGAAGCGGCTCAGAATCCAGAAATGCCAGCTGCCGCCCTGGAAGGATTTGGTTACATCGTCCAGACCATGCGCGCTTCGATGAAACCAGAAGCAACATTTAATGGAAACTCACCAGTAACCAGTTTTTTGGAAAAATTGGATGACCACTTCATGCTCTACCCCGTGCACGAGTTTCAAAAAGTTACCTTAGCTACCAGCGCTTTGAGGAGCCAAGCGCTTAATTGGTTCAAATGTATAGGCAGAAGTCTCTTGGGTCAAGCAGGAAGTCCCACCTATACTTACAAAATTTCAAGACTGCCCTAGTAAAAGCCTTCCCTGTTGTAAGGGATCGTGCGAAATTAGAAACGGAACTTTTCAGTATATATCAGCAAAGAATCGAAAATCTCTCAAGCTTTATTTTAAGAAAAATTCACGTATTCAAACTCTTGTATGGAAACCGTCCCAATCCTGAGATAATTCAAGTGATTTTGCCGAGGTTACTGCCCCAAGTGCAAGACTTTATTGAATTAAGAAATCCGACTACACTGGAAAAGTTATTTGAGCTAGCAATCCAGTTTGAAAGTAGAAGAACGGCGGACATTGAAAGAAGACGCCAATATCAACAGAGAAACCAATTTGGTGCGCCAAGACTACAGCAAACTCAAGCACACGGCTACGGAAGCAAAGCGAATCAGTGGGCAAGGAAACCCGAGCATTCAAAAACAGCCGGCGGACGTCGACAGTTCAATAGCAATCCAGGAAAAAAGTCTCAAGGCCAGTGGAAAAAGAAGGAAAGCACGGAAATGAAAAATAATTTAAACTAAAACGTATTTCTGCTGACGGGAGAGTGCGGAAATCCGAAGGCCACGAAAACCCCTCTTCCTTCAAGTTAAATACAGTAATGGTGAAAAATTTGACTCTTCCGAAGACTGAAGTGTTGGTGAATAATATCCCAGCCACCGCACTCCTGGATACAGGCGCTCAGTGTTCCTGTGTGGCAGAAGATTTTTTTAGGAAGTATTTTCGTAAATATAGTATATATAATTCGGATAATACGACAGTGTTAGCTGCGCAAGGAGAAAGATGTAAGTGTATAGGTAAATTACCGCTGTATGTCCGTATCAAGGACGAACAAGTAAAGGTGATGTTTTTCATAGTAAAGAATCTGCAAGCACATATTATTTTAGGAATAGATTTTCTTTCAGAGGCACAAGCAACGCTAGATTTTAATGAAGCGTCCCTTAAGCTGACAATGAAACCAGTTCGTGAAGAAAAGGCTGAACCGCCGATGTTAAACCTTGACCACCTGCCTAATGAAGACCAACGAAGAATCCTACAAGTGGTAAGTGAATTTGCTTCGTTATTTAGTGATATTTCAGGATTTACTCAGGTTACTAACCATAGTATTGACACCGGAGATTCAATGCCAGTTCGCCACAAAGCGTACCGATATGATAAGAATAAGGAAAAAATTATAGAATGGCATATCACCGATATGCTACGTAAAACGATCATAACGCCCATCTCAAGTAGTTATGTTAGCCCGGTGGTTTTATGTAAGAAAAATAATGACTATCCATTGACACATCCAAAAAGGTGGAGATTCGCAATTGACTACCGTAAATTAAACTCCATAACTAAATATCAGGTATATCCGTTACCTATTATTGAAGAAATTCTAAGCAACATAACATCCACCAAATATATGACGACTTTAGACTTAATGACTGGTTATTTTCAAATAGGGGTTAGGCCTGAGGACGTGCCTAAGACTGCTTTTATAACCAAGTCTGGCACTTATGCATTTTTGCGTATGCCGTTTGGCCTTTCAGGGACACCGGCAACATTTCAGCGATGTATGCACATTGTGTTAAGGCCTGTTCTTGGAAAGTCCACATTTATCTATTTAGACGATATCATTATTACTAGTGATAATCTCGACCAACATGTACAGGATTTAAGACAGGCGTTTTCTTTATTAAATGAGGCCGGTCTAAAAGTTAATGTCGAAAAGTGCAAATTTGCAGCCCCTGAATTAAAATATTTAGGTTACAAAATATCTCAGAAAGGAATCGAGACAGACGAATCAAAAATAATCGCTGTAGAAAAGTATCCGACTCCAAACACGGCGAAGAAGCTCTCTTCTTTTTTAGGACTTTGTTCATATTATAGGTCCTTTATAAAAGATTTTGCAGCTATTGCTGAACCATTGTTAAAATTAAAAAGGAAAAAGGCAAGATTCTCGTGGACGGCCGAAGCCAATAGTGGTTTCGAAAAATTAAAACAAGCATTAACGCAAGCCCCTGTGTTGAAATTTCCTGAAAAGGATGAGAATTTAGAAATTTCAGCGGATGCTTCGGATTATGCGGTAGGAGCGGTACTTTCGCAAAATCAGCAGCCCGTGGCATTTTTTAGCTGAACTTTAAATCAAACACAAATAAACTATTCCGCGACCGACAGAGAGGCACTTGCAGTTCTGTTAGCAGTGCAAAAGTTCCGAGTCTATTTTGGAAAGGCCCCAATAACAGTGTACTCTGATCATGCGGCGGTAACTAGATTGTACTCAGGGAAAAACTTATCCCCAAGGTTAATAAGATGGGCACTCAAGCTACAAGAATATAATCTGGTAATCAAGCATACCCCCGGAAAGGAAAATATCGTAGCAGATGCCCTATCCAGAATTAAAATAGGTGAAGATGGTAATACTGTAAAGGTGTGAATGCTCACAGCATGTACAATAAATTCCCGAGAAACTGTAATAACCGAACTGGGTAAGGATCCTGAGTTTGGAAGCATTTATGAGTATTTAAAGAATCCTGAAAATTTTAGCCACCAAGATATTGTGGCGATAAGAAATAGGGCGGCCCATTACGAACTAATAGATGGTCTATTATTTTATACAAAAACTACGAATTCCAACAACGAATTTCGACCTGTTATCCCAGCTAGTCTTAGATTAAATATCCTGCAGGAGCTCCATGACAGCCCTTTAGCTTCTCATGCTGGTATTCGAAAAACTATCCAACGCGTACGCGAGGCAGTCTATTTTCCTGAACTGCAAAAGTTAACAAGGGCGTATGTCCAGTCCTGCCCAACATGTCAAGCAGTTAATTATATTAATTTCCACCCGGCCGGGTTTCTAAATACAGGGTTGCCACTCAAACAGGAGAATGAAATTCCCTGACTTTTCCAGGTGTGTTTCAAGAAAATTCCAGTCTATCCGCGTAATGTACGTTGGCTGTGCTAAGAGGTAAATTAATTATGGTATTACTTGTATTGTGTAGCAAATTCACGTAATTATTCAATGAATCCCAGAGGACATTTATTCTTAATTATTCTTGGTGTACTTTGTTTGATAATTTTGTTTAGTTTTCCACTTAAGAAACTTAATAAAATTTAAGATATATATATTGGATAACAAATGTATGTTTTATTTAATTATTACTCATGGTCATCACCAGTTTAACACGAGGCTAATCCGGTCCTTATAAATCACAACGCAATGCTAAATAGTTAGGTTAGATTTTAGGTAAATTTAATTTGCGTGAGGTATGTTCTTAAAAGGCACCTTAACACTTGAAAACACAAATATAATTATAATAGTTGTTGTTTTCTGCACTGAAGATTGAGATTAGAATCTTCCCAATCTGGAATAAAATAAGGCTTTTTTTGCAGACATTCTGCAGCTAAACGAAAGAAAGAAATCTATTTTAATAAATTGAAGTATTTTATATTTATTTCGCAGCATACATAAGGAAAAAATATGTGCATTAAATTTCGTGATGGTATGTCATCATACTGCTATAATTAATTTCAGGATTATGCCAGAGAAAATTTCCTGAAATTTGGAAATATTATTTACTAATAATAAATAAATTTAGAGGGAAGAAGCAACATTAAATTATATGAATAACATAAAAATAATTACTTAAAAACTGAATTAGAATAATCAACGATATTTTAGGGAATATAGTTATATTACATGGCTAGCCTAGATGACTGATTACTATTTTTTTATTTTACTGCAAAGTGGCAAGGTATTTATTAAAAAGAAAAAGAAAAAAAAGGTTTAAAAAGATTTTGCGGTAAAATTCTAGTATACGGTAAGGCTTTGGCACGATTTTGAAAATTGTCGCCAAGACCAAAATGACCCGTTTACTGCGCATCAAGATGTCGCCAAATCCCATTATTATCTAACCAAAGAACGTCTATGTAAAGAAGAAAAGGTTCCATACAAGTAAAATGCTATTACGCCGCTAGAATGCGGAGGGAAAATTTGCCAAGGGATTTGGCGACGGAACCTGGCGGCTAGAATTTCCCTCTCCGCGATGTGTACAGGAAATTGAGAAACACGTGTTAAAAAGAAACGCTTTTTGACAAAAATAAAACTACGAAAATCCGTTTTTAAATTATTGCGAAAAAAATCCAAGAAGAAACGTTTTATCAAAGGACGTTTCTTCTTGGATTTTTCGCAATAATTTTAAAAACGGATTTTCGTAGTTTGTTTTTCCCCTGAAAATAACTAATCCATGAATTAATTTATTTGCGCCAAAAAATATTTTCTTTTCCATTAGAGTTTAACCACTTGCGCTAAGACTAAACTTCACGGTTGCGGTGCCGTGCGCTACAATATAACAAGCCGTAAAGTGTCTCATTTACGCCGCTCCGCATCTGCGAGTGCAATCCAGAGCTGTAACTCGAGAAATAAACAATCTCCTTGTTAGGCGTCGTGTGCACCACGTTATTTTCATTTTTGCGATAAATGCTTATCGACGTGGTGTTCACGTCGCTCGCGGTTTGAGACAAAAGCATCTTGACGTGCGTGGCACGTCTTTTTAAGCGCAAGTGGTTAAAGAAATTTTAAACGATATTCATTTATTAACTCTTGATAACGTGACCTTCGAACTTCGACACCGGTTTCGAGCTTTGGCAACAGATATATCAGACACGCACAGCTGTTTTCCCTCTATGATGGAACGGAGCCACAGCCACGTCTGTTGCAGAGAGGTTTTCCTTCTTTACAATACATATTCTTTGATTCTAACCTCCATGGTACCGTATACTAGGATTAAACCCATTTTGTTTTATACGAGAACAGGTACTTTCTTTAGTTCATGCATTGCACATGCGATTCTCGAGAATATTGGAAACCAAAAGTTGCGGGAAAGTTGCTTTGCCTTTCTAAAAGACAATCAAATTGGAGCTGCGAAAATTGGCTCTATGCCAGCTACCCGAATGACATTCACGTGATACATAATTCCCCAAAAACGTTACCTCTTCCGACGTCGGCGCAAAAATCGCTTTTTTTGGCGGGATCGTTGAATGAACTTCCCTGACTTTTCCAGATTTTGACAAAAATACTTAAATTCCCTGACTTTTCCCTGAATATTTTGATCAATTTTCGAATTCCCTGACTTTTCCCCGTTCTCCAGGTTTTCCAGGTAGCGTGGCAACCCTGTAAATAGTATTAAATCCGAATTTCCAAATGAAATAATTGGCATCGATTTACTGGACCCTTTCCCCAAAAGTCAGTTAAATAAAAGTCGCTATCTCCTTGTTATGGTTGATCATTTTAGTAAGTGGACCGAAATTGTTCCCTTAAAACGAGCCTCCGCGAAATTAGTTACTGATTCTATTTTAAATAAATATATTTTAAAATACGGGGCGCCCCTAAAAGTTATATCGGATAATGGTCCTCAATTTGTAAGTAATGTATTTGAAGACATGTGCCAAAAACTGGGCATACGTCATTTAAAAATGGTCCCGAATCGGCCGCAATCAAATATAGCGGAACGGGTCAATAGAAATATAGTAAAAATTATCCGTAGTTATGTTAAAAATTTTCATAAAAGCTGGGATAACAATGTCAATGAATTTGCTTTCGCCCTTAGGACCGCAAAACATGATACAACGGGCAAAACTCCTGCTGAGTTATTTTTAGGCAGAAAGATTATAACATCGTTAGATAAATTATTTTATGTGCAACAAAAAGCCCCACAATTTAAAATGGGTGATATAGAAAAACTATTTAAAGAAGCAAAAAAGAATACTGAAGTAGCACAGAGAAAACAAAAACTATATTATGACTTGAAACGACGGGGAGTAACTTATAAAGTAGGGGATGAAGTATTAAAAATTAAGCATTAACTTTCTTCAGCACCAGAAGATAAAACTGCCAAATTTTTTCCACGATTTGTAGGACCATATGTCATAGAAAATATACCTCACGCTGTAGTGGTGTTAAAAGCCAGGAATGGTGCAACCTGCACCGCAAACATTGATCAAATCAAACCCTACTATGATCGTAATAAAATGCAAATATTTACAGATCTTTTGCAGGATTCGGCACGGCAGACACGGCAGGCACAAGCTCCAGAGTTGGAACAACGACAAGTACAAGGGCAAGCCATTAAGAGGCAGGAGCAAGTGAAAAGAAAGTTTCCCCGCGTGAAAATTGAAGGTAACAAGAAAAAGAAGCCGTTCCACCGTCCAGAAAACAGAGCTCACGAACACCCCCAGAATGAAGAAGGGAGAAGGACGACGTATGTGAAGAGAGCCAGGAGAAATGACGGCAACTATAACACGGCTCTAAAACGGAAGATATACTCATCCGACAGGACTCTCCGCAGCAAATGTCGCCGAACTGCGGAAGGGCCACCAGCGGCGGAGGAAAAGTTACAAGGAAAATTTGAACGGCCAGCAACGAGGTCCAAGCAGGAACGCGAAAGAAGTTTCCCGGTTCCGTCAAGACCAGCTGCCATCAAACGGCCAAGACCACAGGCAGAGGCGAAAAAGAAGGTATTCAAGGGTGACCGAACTGGAGAAAAAAGAAAGCTTCTAGAGGAAGGCCCTGAAGGGCGAGCCCGCACAAGAAGGAGGATAAATCAAACGAGAATCTGTGCTACCTTCCAGGACTGGGCTCAGAAAAGAATGTCCGAATATCACAAAGATAAGTAAAATTTTATGTTACTTTGCAAACTTAAGTTAATCTTTCATTCTTACGGCAAGTGGCAGATTTCAAGAAGTTTTACCTCATGCGAGGTCTACCTTTATCACCAAAAGGGCGAGAAATGAGTTGTTACCGATTTTGGTATTACGTTTTTCAATTACTCGCGCGTAAAACTAAAGTTGATGTATAATAGCGACGTGTAAATACTTAAATATTGTAAAAGTTATTGTATAAATTTTATTTAAAACATTCTGGCAAGAAAGAAGTTTTAGTCTGAAAGACTTTTTGAAATGTAGTATTTCAATGTAGAAGAATTGGCACTTGCTTTGAAAAGAATAGAAGTTAACAATGTATTACTAATGTATGTTTTTAAATGCGTAAAATTAACGGCATGTTAATATGTTCTTATATACAATGTGAACTGTTATTTTAAATGTTAAGAAATACCGTGATATGGTAAAAGTGAAAGTAATGTTAAAAATTTTTTTTATTCGTGTGACTGTAAAAAGACCAAATCATGGTGAATATGTGTTAAAGGTTGAATGAATGTAGTTAGGCTCTCTGACGCTACACTTCAGAGTTAGCCACTTTCAGAATAGTACCTCAGGATTTAGAGTTGAAGTTAGGGTGTGTTACGAGGTCTTGGTATGTTGAATTTTAACACGTTAGTGTTTTGATTGTAGGAGGACGTGTTGAACACGTATACATAAACACATTCGTGTTTGGTGTTCTTTTACAACACATGTCAGAGAGCACGGGGAGAGATAATTAAAACAGTCATGAATGAAATAAGAATGTTAAGAGAAATATAAATATGCATGTTACTTGCCATTTCATTGTGTAACATTTCCTTAAACTAGTTTTCCTTCCAGATCTCTGGAAGGAACCAGATTTGAATAAAAGCTCCTGTTTAGATGCAGTAATGAAAAATTGCGTGTCCCTGGAGCTGCTATTGTAAAAACAAATTTCTTTTTTTTTTAATTTCTAGTTTCTAGTGAAAAATGTTTGTAAAAGATTGGCCTCGCGTTAGATTCTAGAGCTAAAAGTTTTCAACAAGGTCGTTTTAGACCTCAGTTTCAAACTAATTAACTCTGGCGGGAAGTATGTAAGGATCTTAAGTTTTACTAACGTTTATTTTATTTTAAATCTTTACTATCACTTCTTATTTTCTACTTCCGGCCAGAATTAAAAGCGTTAACTTATTTATGCAAAATTTGTCTGGCGAACGCCAAGTACTTAAGTTGTGGCTTTTTGCCAAGCGAGAGAGAGGAAGGAGTTAGACGAAGCAGGCCGCTTGCCTTAGAAGTTTTACTCAGTTGCTGGTTGCCTTCCAGGCCAGAGGTTTAATCCTCTTGATAATTTTAAACGTATTGTAGTGTTAACAGTTCTCTGTACTACATACGGCTTCCTGTTAATATAAGGCCAATCTTCCACGTTTATTATTTCAAAGTTAAGTTAGAGTTTAGTTCTATTTTTATATTCTTACGTTTAGACCACAAGTAGTGGGTCTTTGTATTCCGAAGTACGGAAATTATTGTAAATAGAGAAAAATAAAGGGTTTTGTATACCCTTCTTGTGTATCCTGTCTACTTCCCACAGTTATTGAACATAGCTTTAGTAAACTCTCTGTTCCGAGTCAGGTCCTTGCATGTTCCCAAAGAAAGTAAGACGGAACATTGAACCTGATAGTGGCGCCCAACGAAGAAGAATAACCATGGCCGAGTTTCAAGAAGAACCTGTGCTGCCTGCAGAAGCGGCTCAGAATCCAGAAATGCCAGCTGCCGCCCTGGAAGGATTTGGTTACATCGTCCAGACCATGCGCGCTTCGATGAAACCAGAAGCAACATTTAATGGAAACTCACCGGTAACCAGTTTTTTGGAAAAATTGGATGACCACTTCATGCTCTACCCCGTGCACGAGTTTCAAAAAGTTACCTTAGCTACCAGCGCTTTGAGGAGCCAAGCGCTTAATTGGTTCAAATGTATAGGCAGAAGTCTCTTGGGTCAAGCAGGAAGTCCCACCTATACTTACAAAATTTCAAGACTGCCCTAGTAAAAGCCTTCCCTGTTGTAAGGGATCGTGCGAAATTAGAAACGGAACTTTTCAGTATATATCAGCAAAGAATCGAAAATCTCTCAAGCTTTATTTTAAGAAAAATTCACGTATTCAAACTCTTGTATGGAAACCGTCCCAATCCTGAGATAATTCAAGTGATTTTGCCGAGGTTACTGCCCCAAGTGCAAGACTTTATTGAATTAAGAAATCCGACTACACTGGAAAAGTTATTTGAGCTAGCAATCCAGTTTGAAAGTAGAAGAACGGCGGACATTGAAAGAAGACGCCAATATCAACAGAGAAACCAATTTGGTGCGCCAAGACTACAGCAAACTCAAGCACACGGCTACGGAAGCAAAGCGAATCAGTGGGCAAGGAAACCCGAGCATTCAAAAACAGCCGGCGGACGTCGACAGTTCAATAGCAATCCAGGAAAAAAGTCTCAAGGCCAGTGGAAAAAGAAGGAAAGCACGGAAATGAAAAATAATTTAAACTAAAACGTATTTCTGCTGACGGGAGAGTGCGGAAATCCGAAGGCCACGAAAACCCCTCTTCCTTCAAGTTAAATACAGTAATGGTGAAAAATTTGACTCTTCCGAAGACTGAAGTGTTGGTGAATAATATCCCAGCCACCGCACTCCTGGATACAGGCGCTCAGTGTTCCTGTGTGGCAGAAGATTTTTTTAGGAAGTATTTTCGTAAATATAGTATATATAATTCGGATAATACGACAGTGTTAGCTGCGCAAGGAGAAAGATGTAAGTGTATAGGTAAATTACCGCTGTATGTCCGTATCAAGGACGAACAAGTAAAGGTTATGTTTTTCATAGTAAAGAATCTGCAAGCACATATTATTTTAGGAATAGATTTTCTTTCAGAGGCACAAGCAACGCTAGATTTTAATGAAGCGTCCCTTAAGCTGACAATGAAACCAGTTCGTGAAGAAAAGGCTGAACCGCCGATGTTAAACCTTGACCACCTGCCTAATGAAGACCAACGAAGAATCCTACAAGTGGTAAGTGAATTTGCTTCGTTATTTAGTGATATTTCAGGATTTACTCAGGTTACTAACCATAGTATTGACACCGGAGATTCAATGCCAGTTCGCCACAAAGCGTACCGATATGATAAGAATAAGGAAAAAATTATAGAATGGCATATCACCGATATGCTACGTAAAACGATCATAACGCCCATCTCAAGTAGTTATGCTAGCCCGGTGGTTTTATGTAAGAAAAATAATGACTATCCATTGACACATCCAAAAAGGTGGAGATTCGCAATTGACTACCGTAAATTAAACTCCATAACTAAATATCAGGTATAATCCGTTACCTATTATTGAAGAAATTCTAAGCAACATAACATCCACCAAATATATGACGACTTTAGACTTAATGACTGGTTATTTTCAAATAGGGGTTAGGCCTGAGGACGTGCCTAAGACTGCTTTTATAACCAAGTCTGGCACTTATGCATTTTTGCGTATGCCGTTTGGCCTTTCAGGGACACCGGCAACATTTCAGCGATGTATGCACATTGTGTTAAGGCCTGTTCTTGGAAAGTCCACATTTATCTATTTAGACGATATCATTATTACTAGTGATAATCTCGACCAACATGTACAGGATTTAAGACAGGCGTTTTCTTTATTAAATGAGGCCGGTCTAAAAGTTAATGTCGAAAAGTGCAAATTTGCAGCCCCTGAATTAAAATATTTAGGTTACAAAATATCTCAGAAAGGAATCGAGACAGACGAATCAAAAATAATCGCTGTAGAAAAGTATCCGACTCCAAACACGGCGAAGAAGCTCTCTTCTTTTCTAGGACTTTGTTCATATTATAGGTCCTTTATAAAAGATTTTGCAGCTATTGCTGAACCATTGTTAAAATTAAAAAGGAAAAAGGCAAGATTCTCGTGGACGGCCGAAGCCAATAGTGGTTTCGAAAAATTAAAACAAGCATTAACGCAAGCCCCTGTGTTGAAATTTCCTGAAAAGGATGAGAATTTAGAAATTTCAGCGGATGCTTCGGATTATGCGGTAGGAGCGGTACTTTCGCAAAATCAGCAGCCCGTGGCATTTTTTAGCTGAACTTTAAATCAAACACAAATAAACTATTCCGCGACCGACAGAGAGGCACTTGCAGTTCTGTTAGCAGTGCAAAAGTTCCGAGTCTATTTTGGAAAGGCCCCAATAACAGTGTACTCTGATCATGCGGCGGTAACTAGATTGTACTCAGGGAAAAACTTATCCCCAAGGTTAATAAGATGGGCACTCAAGCTACAAGAATATAATCTGGTAATCAAGCATACCCCCGGAAAGGAAAATATCGTAGCAGATGCCCTATCCAGAATTAAAATAGGTGAAGATGGTAATACTGTAAAGGTGTGAATGCTCACAGCATGTACAATAAATTCCCGAGAAACTGTAATAACCGAACTGGGTAAGGATCCTGAGTTTGGAAGCATTTATGAGTATTTAAAGAATCCTGAAAATTTTAGCCACCAAGATATTGTGGCGATAAGAAATAGGGCGGCCCATTACGAACTAATAGATGGTCTATTATTTTATACA